>NW_024871184.1:1297500-2757500 GCF_019054845.1 Dipodomys spectabilis | reverse complement strand
AAAGACATTCCTGCCCAGGCTAGCTTTGAACCATGATCCTTAGTTTTCATCCTCCTGAGAACCTAGGATGATAGTCATGAGCCACAAGCACCAAGCTTCCACTTAATGTTTCTTAGTGGTGAATTGGAGATAATAGTCTCATGGGACTTTTTGTGTCTGGGATAATTTAGAACTCAGATCCTCAGATCTCAGCTTGCTGAGAAGGCAGGATGACAAACCTCATCTATCGACCCCTAGGCCATGGTAGTCTGCTGCAAGGGGATCCTTGGCTCCACGTGGTGGAGTGCTAGCCTTGAGCCCAAGAGGTATGGGTCAAAATCTAGGTCCTGAGATCAAGGTTCATGACTGAGAAAACAAACAAACAAAACAATGGTCTGCAGGAGACAACTCACTAGTCTTCAGTTATACTTAATTTTGTTCCTTCCATGGAGATATATCTGAGCCTCAATATTCTTATCTGTGCAAGCATCTCAGTTGTGGAGCTCTTACAAGGACCAGATGAAAGAGTGCACCCTGTGAAGGACATAGCACATGACACTGTTTGAAGGACTCAATACACAGCATCATGTGAAAGACACTGCACCCAGAACCCAATTCAGGACTCAGCACACTTCAACCTGTGAAGGACTCAGCACATAGCACCCTGTGCAGTACTCAGCACAGAGCACCTTATGAAGGACTCAGCACATAGCTGTATTCCACAAGCTGTCATTAGAATCAACATGTTTTCTTCAGTATCACCATTCTTTGAGGAACATTTCACAAACCACACAAGTTCACATCTAATGGTTTAGTGGAGTGTTTTTTTTCGGGGGAGGTTACCCATGGGGCTTGAACTGAAATGTAGGGATACTGTTCTAATAACATTTGCTCAAGGCTACAGCTCTACCACTTGGAAGAGTCTCACAGACTTCCTGCTAGGGCTGGGTTTTAAAGCCCGTGAGCAGCTAAAATGACTGAGGTAAGCCAGCAGCGTCTGGTTCAGTGGAGCTGGGTTGCAGTGATTTACATCTGGATAAGTCAGGTTAGGTGGCAGCTGTCAGCACCAGACTCCTAGCTTGCTCTGTGATGAAGTATTTGAAGTCTTGACCTTCTATAGTTGCAGTTAGAACAGTCTACCTTTTTTTGCGGCAGTCCTGGGCCTTTAGTAAGGGCTTAGCCACTCTCCCCAAGCGTTTGTGCTCCAGGCTAGTACACAATTGATTGAAAGAAAGCAGAACTTCTGGTTTTTCTTTTTATATGGTACTGAGGAATGGAAGCCAGGGCTTCCTGCTTACTAGGCGAGCACTCAACCACCGAGTCCCAGGAGTGCATGAGGTATAAATAGAGAATGCTGTATATAAATATTATATGCACAAAAAGAAAGATGTGGGCTGGGAAGGTGGCTCAGTGATAGAGCGCTTCCCTTGCAAGCATGAGGACCTGAGTTCAATTCTTTAGCACCACATAAGCAGAAAAAAAAAGCCAGAAGTGGTGCTGTGGCTCAAGTGGTAGAGTGTTAGCCTTGAGCTGAAGAGCTGAGGGACAGAGCCCAGGCCCAGACTTCAGGCCCACGACTGGACCCAAAAAAAATAGAGAGAGAGAGATTTATGCATATTATTAAATTATAGCTAATAGTACTACCAATGTTAGGTATTAAATGATGTCTCCATTTAATTATACATCCCAGTTGAACAATTGTTAAAACATTATTACTCAATTTACTGTTATTGTTTATCATATATGTACATACATCCATACATATAATTACATATTTTATAGAATGAGACCTCTATTTATAATTAATTTATGCATCATGTGTTACTACCAATTATTAGGTATTTAACTATGTCTCCATTTACTTTTCATTCTGTTAATGCTTAATAATATATTAATTAAACTTAATCCACATCCTATAATTATTTTGTCTAATATTACCCCAGAATGATTCGCTACTAATTCAATTTGTTTTTCATTTATTGTAGTGACCATTTTTCCACCTATGACATTTTTACCTTTATGACATCCTATTACATAGTATATAGATTTGCATACGAATTACACATCCTACCTAACACGGAGCAATTTCATAGAAAAGGAAAATATGTGTCACTCTTGACTTCTTACTCCAAGATTGCATTTTTGGCAGGGCTGGGATCTAAACTCAGGGCCTAGAAGGCTCAGCTCATGAATGAGTGACTGTCAGCACAGCAGCCTCTAGCCAATTCAGCTGCTAGGCAGTTCCCAGCCGATGAGACTGAGCCCCGTATGTTGACCCCATATTGTGCCTAGTGAAGTTATGCATTTTATTTGTTGTTTTATTCATTTATTTACCATTTATTTTATTGACTGGTATTACACATGGAATATTTATTACATTTATTACATGGGATATAGATTTGCCTATATATGAAACTTCATACCTGACACCCAGACGCTCACAGAAAAGGAAAACATGTCACCAGTGCTTCTTACTCCACGATTCAATTTTTGTGAGTGCTGGCATCTGAACTCAAAGCCTACAAAGACCAATTCATGAATGGGCGAGTGTCAGCACGGCCAACCTGGGCCATATGGAGCTGACAAGCAGTTACCAGCACCTGAGATCCAGCCCCAGGGGTTGACAAAATAAGACAGATTGACATGCGGATGGTAGTACACAAATAAATATAGATCTTTATAGAGTACCAGAGATGTTTATATATTCTTCAGTTATATAGACTACATTTTTAACAATTCTTGGGTATTTATTATACCCCCATGTAATTAGTATTATTTTTTTTTTAATTTAATTTTATTTTATTTGAGAACATACTGTACAGAGGGGTTACAATTACATGGGCAGGATAATGCATACATTTCTTACCAAGCATTGCAGCCTCCTCCTTTGTTTACCCTTCACCTCCCTTCCCAGCCTCCCCCCTCCCTCCCACCCAATCATACCCCCCCCTCCCCCCCCCGACATTGTAAAGCTGGTTTTGACATGACATTTTGTACTTCTCATTGTTGCAACAGGTCCACCTGAATCCTTAAACGACTTGTTTGTCCCCATCTCCTCCACATGTTATACTGACATCAAATATAGTGAAAGCGGGGGTTACACTGTGGGGGAGGGACATACAAAGCAACAAAGAGATAATATTATAAATGCGTTAGAAACACATGCATGAAAGAAACAAAAACATTAAAATACATATTTGAGGTTTCGTTTTCCTAACATCACATTATTTGACTTTTTCCGCTTGACTCATACCTATACTAGATATTGCAAATAAGGGAAACCATGGGACCTATGTTTCTTTGGGCCTGGCTTACTTCACTTAATTTTTTCCAAGCCTTTCCATTTCCTAACAAATGGGGAAATGTCATTCTTTCTGATGGAGGCATAGAATTCCATTGTGTATATATACCACATCTTCTTGATCCATTCATCTACTGAGGGGCATCTGGGTTGGTTCCATGTCTTAGCTATGGTAAATAATGCTGCAATAAACATAGTTGTGCTGGTAGCTTTAGTGTGGCCTTGTTTGTGATCATTTGGGTAAATGCCCAAAAGTGGGATTGCTGGGTCATTGGGGAGCTCTATGTGGAGTCTTTTGAGGAACCTCCATACTGCTTTCCAAAGTGGTTGAACAAGTTTACATTCCCACCAACAATGAAGTAAGGTTCCTTTCTGTCCACATCCCCTCCAGCATCTGTTGTTGTTAGAGTTCTTGATTTTTGCTGTTCTAACTGGAGTGAGGTGATATCTCAAAGTTGTTTTGATTTGCATTTCTTTTATGGCTAGGGATGTTGAACATTTCTTCATGTGTCTATTGGCCATCCTTCTTTCTTCTTCAGAGAAGCTTCTCTTTAAGTCTTTCGCCCACTTACTTATTGGGCAGTTGTTTCTTTGAGGATTTGTTGTTGGGTGGTTTAATTTTTTGAGTTCCAAGTATATTTTAGATATGAGACGCTTGTCCGTTGTATGGCTAGTAAAGATCTTCTCCCAGTCCGTGGGCTTTCTATTGATCTTGCTAGCTATGTCATTTGCCCTGCAGAAGCTCTGCAACCTTATACAATCCCATTTGTCCAGCCTTTCTTTGATTTGTTGTGTTTCCGGGTCTTTATTCAGAAAATTTCGGCCTGTGCCAAGGAGACCCAGGGTTTCTCCTATTCCATCCTGTAATGTTTTCAGAGTGTCTGCTTTGAGTTCAAGGTCTTTGATCCATTTGGAGTTGATTCTGGTGCAGGGTGATATATAAGGATCTAGCTTTAGTTTTCTACATGTAGTTAACCAGTTTTGCCAGCACCATTTACTGAAGAGGCTGTCTGTCTTCCATTCTATTGTTTTAGCTCCCTTATCAAAGATTAGATGGCTATAGGTCTGTAGGTTGTAATTAGTATTATTATGTTCATTCTTAATGAATTATTAATTTAATCAACCACTGTCACAAAACTATTGCATCCATGTAATTAATAGTATTCTTTTAATGTGTCAAAATATTCATTAAAATCCATCAGCCTCCTAAAATCACTACTTTTATAGTAGTATCATTCAGGAACAACTAATTTAATCTTGACATTCATAATCTTCCATCAGTATTCCTATGAATAGGAATGAGACTCTTAGGATCTCCCACCATTGGAAGGGGTCAGGACCGGGCCTCGACCACAGGGCCTATGTTGCCGTGTTGACCTATGGCTTGCCTGGTAGCTCACCAGTCTTCAGCAATGTCAGGTTACAAAACTTTTCATCAATGTCATTCAGACCTAAGATGGTCACCTTGCAAAAAAAACAAATGTAAAACATAGCCATTTGCAAGTTGCCAGATTTTTATCTGTGTCATTTTATTTATCTTTTTCCTGTAAATCTTTGGGGCCCAGGAACCCAGGTTCAGCTGTGGGTCCAGTGGTTGCACCCCAGCCTAGAGCGATCAAAGCTGAGGCAGAGTTGCCCCAACCTGAGTTCAAGCTCTGTGCTTGACAAAATAAAAATAAATAAATAAATAAATTCATTAAAAATATTTATAAAATTATGAGGCTCCTTGGCTTGGAATTCATGCCATTTTTTTGCCAGGCCTGGGATTTGAATTCAGACTCTCGGAAAATCTGCAGCATTGTCGGGGAAGGGGAATCTCACCATGCTGGAAGACAAGAAAGTCAGGCCTGTTCCCAGGGCCTGAATTCAAGTCTTAGCACTCAAAAAAATAATATTCATATACATTTTAAATACATGATTTATATTTGCATACACATGTTTACTTATATTGCAGTTAGTGTAGTTATTCTTTTTATTTTATTTTTATGTATTTCTTATGTATTTTAGTGAGTATGATTACACATATAACATTTTTTACATCCTATTACATAGGACATAAATTTGCCTATGTATTAAACATCATTCCTGAGACGCAGGAATTTTGACACCCATAAGGAAAACAAGTGGGACAATTGGCTTCTTCCACTAGGATTAAGTTTTTGACAGTTCTGTGATTTGAACTCAGAACCTAGCAGGCCAACTTCATGAATGGGTCAATGTTAGCACACCAGTCTGATGCAAATGAAGTTTTCAGGCAAATTTCAGGACCTGAGATGAAGCCCTATGAGTGGCCAATATATAAAAAGATAGATATGTAGATTGCAGTGTGTGTGTATTTACATATGAATATGCATCTATAAATAAATGTATACAGAGAGAGACAGACATTTATGTAGAATCTAGTGTATAACTCTATATAAAGTGATGTCTACATCTTATTTTTATATATTCTACTACTACCAATTATATATTCTATTACTACCAATTATTTGGTCTAAAATTATGCCTCCATTAATTAATCATGGTAGAAGTTATTAATTGAATTAATCTATGATATATATTTATGCATACAATATTATACTAGAAAGACTAGATAAATAGTAATTCAATTTGTACATGTCAAATATTCTATTAATGTTCCTATAGATAGGAACGAGTTTCCTAGGATCTTCAGCTGTGTGTAGGTGGCAGTCCGAGGATAGAACTCACGGCATAGGTATCTGGGTGGGGCTTAGGCTTTACCAACAACCTGTGAGCCTTTGGCCATGCAAGTTCACATACTGTCGAGAGCCCTGCAGGGAGTCTCTCTGCATGATAAGCTTGACTATCTCACTGGAACATCTCTCGAGGCTATTTACAGAATCTGGTTTTTGCATCCTGCCCCAAACAAAGACCAGGTAGCTGCTATTGACCACCTTTTCACATTGCCCTAAGCAAGCATCCTGCAGCTGCTACGCCCAATGAAAAAGCTTCCTTATTCTAAGCATATAAATACCCCTGTGTGAAAAATAAAATTTGGCAGCTTGATCAGAATCCTTGTCTTGCTGTCCTTCTTCGTGTCTCTTGTCCCTTCATTCCTTCTCGCTTAGGTTCCTTGCCCTGGTTGAAGTCCTGCGGGTCGGGACAACTGGCGTCCAACGTGGGGCACGAGCCTCTGACTGAGGAAGGAACTCCATCCTCCGGGAAAACTTGGCCAAGTACAGTCCGAGATCGTGAGATCGCCTCGACAGACCCCACCGAGAGACAGATCCAGGAGGAGAGTGGGGACGGCGCATGGTAAGTGGCCCACTATGGGACAAGCAATATCGTCACATGATCTATTTCTGTCAGACCTCAGGGAGGCCTTCAAGACACGGGGAACGCGGGTTAAGAAAAAGGATTTAGAATTATTTTTCTCATTCATAGAGGACTTGTGTCCTTGGTTCTCCTTTGAAGGAATCATAGATGCAAAAAGCTGGCAAAGAGTAGGAGATTGTTTAAAAGATTATTATGAAACCTTTGGTTCAGAAAAGGTTCCTGCTACGGCCTTTTCCTATTGGAATTTGATTAATGACATTTTAAAATGTTCTCTGTTTGATAGTGGAATATTAAAATTCGTAAAAACAGGAGAGGAGGTTCTCCAAAATGCCTCTCGGCCCCCCGCGGCTTGCCCATTGGTTGTATTAGATCTTGAAACTCCTTCTCAAAAGGTAGATGAACATTATTATCCTGTACTCCAGGCTGCCCATTCCCCTCAGAATAATTTAAATCCCGAGGAGGAGGCCACCCTGGAAGAGGAGGCGGCCCAATATCATCAGCCTGATTGGCCCCCCTTATTCAGTCACCCCCTACCTCAGACTAAACCCTCTACCTCAAATATTCCGCATTCCTCCTATGCTCCCCCTCCCTTTTGTTACCCGGCCTTTCAAGGGCCCACTGCCCCTCCAGATCCAGATGTTTTTTCTCCCCCCCCCTTTACCTAACCTGGCACCTTTACTCAAGACTCTTCAACATAGGCGAGAACACCTTCAACTTTTAAAAGAACTGCGGTCCCTTGATTATGAACTCCGCATACTGGCCTTGGCCGATATGCCAAAAACGCCTGATAAAATTAAGGTTAGATCAGGCCATCAATCAGTTCTCGCCTTTCCAGTAACTCGGAGCCAGACAGATAGGGCCTCAGAGGGTGAGGAGGATGAATCAGAAGAGGAGGAAAAGGAGGATGAAGAGCAGGATACTGGGGATGAAGAGGAACAACCCACCCAGGGAAAAGGCCAACAAGAGTATAAGAGGCTTAGCCTCCGGTTTGTTGAAAAGCTTAAAAATGCATGTGCCCAATATGGCCCGACTGCGCCTTATACATTAGCATTGTTAGAAAACCAAAGTGCACGCTGGCTCACCCCTAATGATTGGAAGTTCCTGGCCCGCGCCACCCTTAGTGAGGGTGATTTTGTTTTATGGAATGCGGACTTTAAGGAACAATGTAGAGAGACCGCCCAAAAAAATTTGGCTAAAACATCTTCAAAAACCTGGACCTATACTAAACTTTTGGGTAGTTTACCAATGCTAAACAGGCACGCTTTCCTACTGGACTTTTGGCACAAATTCAAAACGCTGGCCTTTATGCTTGGAAGCATCTCTCTCAAAAGGGATCGGCTACTACTTCCCTGGCAAAGGTTAGACAGGGGCCAGAGGAACCCTACAGTGACCTTGTCTCACGGCTTAACTTGGCTGCAGAAAGGCTTCTTGGGCCAAGTGAAAGTGAAAGTGCCTTTGTTAAACATCTTGCCTTTGAAAATGCTAATCCGGCATGTCAAGATGTCCTCCAACCACATAAAAACAAGGGTGACCTCTCTCAGTTCGTCAGGCTTTGTGCTGGAGTAGGAACCACTCACACCATGGGGCTCGCCATAGGTGCTGCCTTTACCAAGGCATTTCAAGGTTCAGTCCCCAGCTCGCATACTTGCTTTAATTGTAAACAACCTGGTCACTTTGCGCGTGAATGTCCCTTCGGCAAACAAAGTCAAGGGGCAATGCCCTCCCAAGCTACAGGTAGACCACTCCCTGCCACTCTTTGTCCCAAATGTGGTAAGGGCCATCATTGGGCCAATGAATGTAGATCCAAAACAAATGCCCTTGGACAGCCCATTCTCTCTCGGTTTTCAGGAAACTTCCCTCAGGGCCAGCCCCTGGCCCCGACCATCCCCAAGACAAGCCCAGGGGTGATAGGGTTTGTCCCCTCCCAAACTCCCAGTCCTACACAAGCCCCCCACCTCTCTCCACAATTGCCTCCCTCCAGCGGGCAACCCCAGGCAGCGCAGGACTGGACCTCTGTGCCGCCACCGACACAGTACTAGACTCTGTACAAGGACCTCAAATAATACCCACTGGGACCCTGGGACCCCCTCCGTCTCATATGTGTGCCCTTATTCTTGGAAGAGCCTCTGCTACCTTACAAGGTGTCCAAGTTTTTCCTGGTATTATTGATAATGATTATACAGGAGAAATAAAAATTTTGGCCATGGCCATTAATGGGATTGCAGCTATTCCAGCTGGAACTAGGCTTGCACAATTGATACTGCTCCCATTAAATTCAGGGGGTTCTTCCACTGCTCAGACCACACTGCGAGGAACTGCTTCTTTGAGGTCTTCTGATGCGTATTGGGTTCAGCCTATCACTCAAAAAAGACCCACTCTCACCCTGCGAATTGAAGGAAAGGAGTTTCAGGGAATTTTGGATACTGGTGCAGATGCCACAATTATTTCCCAAAAATATTGGCCACCAAGTTGGCCCCTTACCCCGTCCCTAACTGACCTTAAAGGCATAGGGCAGTCAAAAAACCCTTTGGTAAGCTCCAGGGTTCTTAATTGGACTGACAAAGAGGGCAATAAGGGAACTGTTACTCCTTTTGTTGTTCCTGACCTCCCTGTTAACCTATGGGGTCGGGATATCTTGACCCAGATGAAGGTTATCCTTGCTAGTCCCAATTCTGTGGTTACACATCAAATGCTCCGTATGGATTTTGTCCCTGGTACGGGTCTTGGGAAATCAGGAGAAGGAATCGTTGAGCCCATCCAAGCTACCCAAAAAACAGATAAACATGGGCTTGGGTATTCGGATTTTTAGTATCAGCCCCTGACCCTCCTGTGCCCCATGCAGATAAAATCATTTGGGAATCCCAAACCCCTGTGTGGGTGGATCAGTGGTCTCTTACCCAAGAAAAATTGGAGGCTGCCTCCATGTTAGTACAGGAACAGCTGGTGGCAGGCCATATAGAGCCCTCTACTTCACCATGGAATACTCCTATTTTTGTTATAAAGAAAAAATCAGGCAAATGGCGCCTTTTACAAGATCTACGCGCCGTTAATAAAGCTATGCGCCCAATGGGAGCGCTACAGCCAGGCATTCCCACACCGGTGGCTATTCCCAGGGACTATTACAAAATGGTTATTGATTTAAAAGATTGTTTTTTTACCATTCCCCTACATCCTGAGGACAGACCCTATTTTGCCTTTAGCCTTCCTCGCATTAACTTTCAAGGCCCCATGCAAAGATTTCAATGGAAGGTACTTCCTCAAGGTATGGCTAATAGCCCTAGCCTTTGTCAAAAATATGTTGCCCAGGCAGTGGACCCTGTGAGAAAACGATGGCAGCGCGTCTATATATTACATTATATGGATGACTTGTTGCTTGCTGCACCTGATACCCACGAACTTAGAAACTGCTATTTAGACTTTATAAAGCCCTTACTGCCCTGGGACTACAGGTTGCCCCCGATAAAGTTCAAACACAGGATCCCTATACTTATTTGGGTCTAGAACTCCAAAATAATCAAATTCGGGTTCCTCAAATTCAACTTCGTTTAGACCATCTTCACACCCTTAATGATTTTCAAAAGCTGCTTGGAGATATTCAATGGCTTAGGCCATACTTAAGGTTGCCCACCAGCGTGCTTTTGCCTCTTAATGAGATTTTAAAAGGGGATTCTGACCCCTCCTCTCCTCGCGAGCTTACTCCCAATGCACGAAATGCCTTAACCCAACTTACTGAGGCCATTGCCCAGCAGTTTGTTTCACAGATTTCCTATAATCTTCCTCTGGTCTTAATTATTTTACATACCCCTCATACACCCACAGGATTGTTTTGGCAACAGATTCCCCACTCCAATAATAAGGGCAGCCCCCTGCTTTGGGTCCATTTACCCACCA
Organism: Dipodomys spectabilis; assembly: GCF_019054845.1. NCBI lineage: Eukaryota > Metazoa > Chordata > Mammalia > Rodentia > Heteromyidae > Dipodomys > Dipodomys spectabilis. The sequence goes on along the minus strand of NW_024871184.1, from coordinate 2,747,032 downwards.
CATCCCCCAAGGTTATTGCTGTTTACCCTGCCCAGGTAGCCTCTATCATTATCAAAGGTCGCTTGCTTTCTCGACAATATTTCGGCAAGGACCCTGATACCATTTTAATTCCATACACCAAAGACCAGACTCAATTTTTACTCCAGACTGGGGATGAATGGGGCATCACCCTGTCAGGATTTTTAGGACTAATTGACAATCATCTCCCCAATGATCCCCTTTTACACTTCGCCCAGCTACATCCATTTGTTTTTCCCAAGGTTACTCAAAAGGCTCCCATTCCTCAAGCCCTCACTGTCTTTACAGATGGCTCAAGCAATGGCCATGCAGCCTTTGTTGTTAACAACCATACCACCACCTTTGATGCCCCTTACCAATCAGCCCAGCTTGTGGAGTTATTTGCTATAACACAGGTTTTTATGACTTTTTTGATAAGCCTATTAATATTTATACAGATAGTGCTTACATTGCTCATTCTGTTCCCTTGCTAGAAATTTCACCCGCTATTAAAACTTCTTCCAATGCGGCATTTTTATTTACTCAGCTTCAACAGCTAATTCAGGCCAGGAGACATCCATTTTTTTCTGGGACACATTAGGGCACATTCTGATCTCTCTGGCCCTCTTACACAGGGTAACGCTCAAGCTGATGCGGCCACTCGTTCCATTTTTCCGGTTTTTGTTGGGTCTGTCCAAAAGGCTACAGAATTACATAATCTCCACCATCTAAACTCCCAGAGTCTTCGGTTGCTTTGTAAAATTACTAGACAGCAAGCACGGGAGATAGTAAAGGCATGCCCTGTCTGTGTTGTCTCCCTTCCTGTACAACATCTGGGTGTTAACCCCCATGGACTGCTACCCAATCAAATCTGGCAAATGGATGTTACCCATTTTCCTGAATTTGGAAAAACAAGATATATACATGTCTCCATAGACACATTTAGCGGGTTTGTTTTTGCTTCACCACACTCAGGAGAAACTGCCAAAGATGTTCTCTCTCACCTTGTTCTAGCCTTTTCTGTAATGGGAAAACCAGCCCACATAAAGACAGACAACGGCCCAGCCTATACCAGTGCCAAGTTTAAACAGTTTTGTGCTATTTTCCAGATTTGTCATACTACTATGATTTGTATGATTTGTCATACTACTACATACATACTAGGATTCCCTATAACCCCCAAGGTCAGGGCATTGTAGAACGAGCCCACCACACCCTAAAAACTTGGCTTACTCGCCTCAAAGCCTCTGCCTTTTCATTTTCCACTCCTAGGGATTGCCTTAGTCATACATTGTTCGCCCTTAATTTTCTAACTCTGGACAATGAAGGCCACTCGGCAGCTGACAGGCATTGGCACCCATCTTCCAGTTCTGCCCGCCTGTCTGTCATGTGGCGAGACACCCTTACAGGCAAATGGAAGGGCCCAGATCCTGTTCTTATCTGGGGGCGAGGTTCAGCCTGTATTTTAGATCAAGAACAAGCGGCCCCAAGGTGGCTGCCAGAATGCTTGATAAAACAGGTTAATGGCTTACCACAACCCAGGGGAAACCTTCCCCCCCAGGATGATGCCTTTTCTCTTGCAGATGCAGCTAGAACTCCAGATGTGGACCATCCTGTTTAAATTTATTAAATAACAGATTAATCTCTAAGCCCATACAGGTTCATCACCATCGCCTTGATATGGCAGACCGCAGCATTGAGATCTAGGATTGACCCCAGGCTTTTTAATTAGTGTTTTGCCATGAGCTTGTTCCAGTGGGAAACAGCCCTCCTTTTTTTTCTTATTTAGAAAACCCTCCTTATTCATAACTCCTGACCATTCAACGGGCAAGACCTATTGCCATAAGGGATAGGTTCGCCCCTCCTCCTATAGGCCCCTCCCCTTGGGGGAGGATGCACCTATGGGAGGAAGAAAAAATGCTCTAATCAAGGGTGCAGGTAAGACTGCAGGGGGATGGATCCGTGAGATCCCAAAACCCAAGACCCCTGAGTGGCAAGCTCTGGTGCATGACGGTTGGCATGCATACCCACAAGCGTCTCCTCAAAAAACATGCCAAGGTCTGTAAAACTCCCCTCCCCGAGTGAGGACGCTTGCTCGGAGCGGAGAAAAACCCTGGGCCCTTAGAGGAACAGAGCCTCTGTCACCCCCTCAAAAAGAGCACCAACAATTGATGGTCAATTTTCTAAATAAGAAAGGGGGAGATGTCGAGAGCCCTGCAGGGAGTCTCTCTGCATGATAAGCTTGACTATCTTGCTGGAACATCTCTCGAGGCCATTTACAGAATCTGGTCTTTGCATCCTGCCCCAAACAAAGACCAGGTAGCTGCTATTGACCACCTTTTCACATTGCCCTAAGCAAGCATCCTGCAGCTGCTACGCCCAATGAAAAAGCTTCCTTATTCTAAGCATATAAATACCCCTGTGTGAAAAATAAAATTTGGCAGCTTGATCAGAATCCTTGTCTTGCTGTCCTTCTTCGTGTCTCTTGTCCCTTCATTCCTTCTCGCTTAGGTTCATTGCCCTGGTTGAAGTCCTGCGGGTCGGGACAACATACAATTTTCAAGCTGAGTCATTGAGACCCATGGTGGTCACAGTGCAAAGGAAACAAAGGTAAAACGGTTGTGTAATACTTGCTGGTTTTTTCCTCATCCATATTTGTTGGTTTGATGTATTTTTGCCAGTGCTGGGAGTTTAACTGGGGTCCTAGGATGACCGGATCATCTGTGGGTGTAAATGCTGCAAATCAGCCTAGGGTAATCATGGGTTAAGACACAATACGGTGCTTCCTTGAGAAAAAGGAACTCAGGGACAGTGCCTGGGGTTACAGTTCAAGCCTCAGGGCCTGCCACAAAAATAAAGCCAGTAACTCTATGTGTCTGTGTATGTATGCATGTATTTCTATCAGTGACCATCTAGAGTTGCTGTGAAGAAAGGTTTGAATGGAATGATTTCACAGCACAGAGAGTGCTTTCAAGACAGTGCATGTTCTGGGGCTCCCCTCACTTTTCCCGAGATTTAAACTTGGGTCCTGGGATCTCAAGATGGGCTGTGGGTCCAGAGGTTGCACCCCAGCTTAGGATGATCAAAACTGAGGCAGAGTTGCTACTAGCTGAGTTCAAGCCCCGGGCCTGGCCAAAAATATAAGGCATTGGTTTGGAATTTGCACCATTTTTTTGCAGGCTTGGGATTTGAACTCAGGGTCTGGATATCTCTGTGGCACTCTGGGGGACAGGAAGCTCACCGTCATTGAAAACAAGAAATTCAGACCAATTTCCAGGACCAAATTCAAGCCACAGCACTGGAAAAAATAATATTCATGTATGAAATCTTTTTACATACATGGGTTTACCCCATATGACATTTATTATCCTTATCTATTTATTCTTTATTTTATTATTACATATATAATATTTATTTCATTTATTACATCTTATCACATGGATATATTTGCACATGGATTTTACATCATACTGAGACCCAGGACTTTTACAGAAAAGGAAAAAAAATATGTCAAAATTCGCTTATTACTCCACCTATAAACTTTTGGCCATGCTGGGATATGAACTCACAACCCACAATGCCCAATTCATGAAAGTGTCAGTTGTAGACAAAGCCTTTGGCAAATTGAGCTGCCAGCCAGTTCTGAGCACGTGTGATCAAGCCATAGTAGTGGCCTAGATTTAGACATAGATATAGATAGATAGATAGATAGATAGATAGATAGATAGATAGATAGATAGATAGGTAGATAGACAGATAGATGTGTAATTTGCTCTCTCTCTCTCTCTATATATATATATGAGAGAGAGACAATATGAGGATATTGAATAATATATATTGTGAATTATTAGTTATTAATTTAAGCCTCCATTTAATGAAGTATCATGGTTTAATACTTATCAAAGCATTAATGTAAAAGTAGTCAGTATTCTTTAATTAGGAGAATCATACCATGGTGTTAGAATGAAAGACATAATCCAATACTTTTTGTGTGGCATTCTTTAGGAGAATCATGAACAACTGTGAATTTAATTGTTACTTTTATGACAGTCCATTAAGCATTTCCATGAATAGGAATGATTTTCTCAAGATCTCCCTCCATTTGTAAGTATCAGTCCTGGCATTTGAACTCTAGGCCTGGGTAGTTTACTTCGAAATGCAAACCATTAGTATGACACTGTGAAGATTTCAGATTGTCATGATAAAACAAAGAACAACAAGAATAAAAGAAAGCCAGGTCTCAGAGGCTCATGCTTGTAATCCTAGCTCTTCAGGAGGCTGAGAGGTAGAGAATGGCAGCTTGAATTCAGTCGGGACAGGAAAGTTCAGGACACTCTTATTTCTAAGGGATCACAGGAATATAAACACCCATGAGGCGGACTGAAACTCAAGGGCAGAGCACCACCCTTGAACAAAAGAAGCTCTGGGAGAGTGACTAGGCTCACAGTACAAGCCCCAGACCTGCCAAAAAAGAAAAAGTAGTAAATCCATGTCTCCCCATGTATGTATGCATGTATTTCTATTGGTAAAGATCCAGAGTAGCTATGTTGAAAGGCACTCAGCTAGGAAATTTGCTTTGAATAGAATGATTTCATAGCACAGAGAGTGCTTTCAAAACAGTGCATGTTCCAGGGCTCCCCTCACTGTTCCCAGTGTAGCCTGAGGGTTTCTGTGCACTCCAGGCTGCTGGAGGAAGTCTGCCTCATGGTCTGGACAGACAGACAAAAAGGCCCCCCTCCTGTACAGCTGTGTAACAAACAACTCCATCTGAGCCAATTAGTGAGGATGAGTGTAGGCAAAATTTGAAGGACAGGAGAAAAAGGCTTCTTTGTACTCTAAGCTATCTCTCTCCCCAGGAAGCTTTCATTTGTGCCAGCTCCTGTCGCAGGCCAAGTTCCCTGCACTTATCCTGTCTTTGTTAGATTATGTTCCAGTATTGAAATAACCTGCTCCAATTAATTCATGGGTCCTTCTGGCAGACAATAAGGGAGCTGAACCTAATGAAAAGATTCCTAATTGGCAATGGTGCCTCCCTAGGATTCCAGAAGCTTGCTAAATCTAAGCACTTGTGCAAAATCCCAAAGTTTCCTATCATCTAGGGCTGGTGAAGTGCATCAGATTTTGAAACCTTTGACCTATCCTAGTTGAGCCCTGGATGGCTAGCTTTTGGGGTTGAACACAGGACCTCGGTGCTGACCATGAGCTCAGAACAGAAGCTCAGTGCTTTACCACCATTTGGTGTCACAGCTTCACTTCTGGTATCTCTCTGTGTGTGTGTGTGTGTGTGTGTGTGTGTGTGTGTGTGCGCATACACTTGTCCTGGAACTTGACCTCAGGACCTGAGCATGGTTCCTGAGTTTCTCCTGTACAAGGGTAGCACTCTACCACTTGAGCCACAGGGCCACTTCAGGCTTTTTTCTAGTGATGTGGTACTGAGGATTCAATTCCAGGGATTCATACATGCAAAGCATTCTAACCACTCCTCTTTTGGTTTGTTTGTTTCTTTTCTTTTCTTGTAAGTTGGAAGAGTTGAAGTCTAGGCCTGGGTGCTGTCTATCCTAGAGCTTTTCAGCTAAAACCAAGCGCTTTACCACTTGAGCTACAGCACCCCTTCAGGTTTTTGGTGGGTCACTAGAGAGAATTGTCCATCTCAAGGAATTTCCTGCCCAGGCTGGCTTTGGACCATGATCCTCAGCTCTCAGGCTCCTGAGTAGTTAGGATGACAGGCGTTAGTCACTGGTGCCCAGCTTCCATTTCAAGTTTCTAAGTGGTGAATAGGAGATAATAGTCTCATGGGAACTTTTGTGTCTGGGATAGTTTAGAACCCAGATCCTCACATCTCAGTTTCTTGAGTAGGCAGGGTGACAGACCTCAGTTACAGACACCTAGATCATAACTCTCTGTTGCAAAGAGCCATGGGGAATGCACTGAAAATTTGGGGGTACTGTTCTAAGGTCTTTTGCTCAAGGCTAGAGCTCTACTACTGTGAACCACAGCTCAGAGTTTCACAAATCAGCCCCCGAGTATCTTGGATGACAGTGGTGAGTGAACCAGCAACTTCTGGTTCCGTGGAGCTGGGTTGCAGTGGTTTACCTCTAGCTAAGTCAGGTAAGATGGCAGCTGCAAGCACCAGACTCCATGCTTGTTCTGTGATGAGGTATATTTGCAGTACTATCCTTATATTGTTGCAGTCAGAACATTCTATTTTATTTTTTTTTGGTGCCAGTCCTGGGTCTTGAGAAAGGGTCTAGACACAGTCCCGAAGCTTTTATGCTCAAAGCCAGTGCTCCACTGCTTAAGCGACAGCACGACTTCTAGATTTTTCTGTGCACAAGGGAGTGAGGAATCGAACTCAGGGCTTTGTACGTAGTAAGCGAGCAATCTACAAATAAGCCCGATGACTGACAAGTGTATGAACACATAAATATGTAGATTGATAGATAGATAAATAGATGCATATATATATATATATATATATAGCAAGAGAGAGATATATGTATACTAGGAAATTGCACATAAAATATTATTACAAATTATTGGCATTTAAATTATTCCTTCCTTTTTTAAGTAACATGATTGAATAAATAATAAAGTATTAATTGAAAATTAGTCAATGTAGTTTTATATAATCATACACTAACTATTAATTTAATTAGTACTTTTTTTTCTTTTATTTTACATTGTGAAAATACTATACAGAGAGGTTACAATTACATGGGCAAGATAATGAGTAAATTTCTTATCAAGCATCGTAGCCTCTTCCTTTTTGTTTCCCCTTCCTATCTTTTCCCATTCTCTCCCCTCCCCTCACCCCCACACACAATCATCGTTCCAAGCACTCCCCCCACAGTTGTAAAGATCATATTTTGACATAACGACTTGTACATTTCATTGTTGCAATAGGTCCACCTGTATCCCTATTTAAACGATTTGTTTTTTCCCTTCCCCTCCACAAATTATACCGACATCAAGTACAGTGAAAGCAGGGGTTATAAAGTGGGGAGGGACATAGAAAGCAACAAAGAAATAATCTTATAAATGTGTTAGAAACAATCACATGAAAGATAAAACACATTCGAATACATATCTTAGGGTTCATTTCCCGGAAATCAATTTATTTGACCTTTTCTGCTTGACTCAGACATATACTAGATATTGCAAATGAGGGAAACCATGGGACCTATGTTTCTTTGGGCATGGATTACTTCACTTAATATAATTTTTCCAAGTCTTTCCATTTCCTAACAAATGGGGCAATGTCATTCTTTCTGATGGAGGCATAGAATTCCATTGTGTATATATACCACATTTTCTTGATCCATTCATCTACTGAGGGGCATCTGAGCTGGTACCATATCTTAGCTATGGTAAATAATGCTGCAATAAACATAGTCGTGCGGGTAGCTTTAATGTGGTCTTGTTTGTGAACATTTGGGTAAATGCCCAAAAGTGAAATTGCTGGGTCATAGGGGAGCTCTATGTGGAATCTTTCGAGGAACCTGCATACTACTTTCCAAAGTGGTTGAAGAAGTATACACTCCCACCAACAATGCAGTAAGGTTCCCTTCTGTCCACATCTGCTCCAGCACCTGTTGTTATTATAGTTCTTGATTATAGCCTTTCTAACTGGGGTGAGGTGGTATCTCATGTTGTTTTGATTTGCATTTCTTTAATGGCTAGGAGGTTGAACATTTCTTCAGGTGTCTATTGGCCATCCTTCTTTCCTCTTCAGAGAAGTTTCTCTTAAAGACTTTAGCCCACTTATTTATTGGGCAGTTGTTTCTTTGAAGATTTGTTTTTGGAGGATTTAATTTTTTGAGTTCTAGGTATACTTTAGATATGAGACGCTTGTCCATTGTATGACTAGTGAAGATTTTCTCCCAATCCGTGGGCTTTGATTGATCTTACTAGCTATGTCCTTTGCCATGCAGAAGCTCTGCAATTTCATGCCATCCCATTTGTCCAACCTTTCTTTGATTTGTTGCTTTTCCAGCTCTTTATTAAGAAAATTTCGGCCTGTGCCAAGGAGACCTAGGGTTTCTCCTATTACACCCTATAATGTTTTCAGAGTGTCTGCTTTGACTCTGAGGTTTTTGATCTTTTTGGAGTTGATTCTGGTGCACGGTGATATATAAGGATCTAGCTTATTTTTCTAAAAGTAGTTAACCAATTTTGCCACCACCATTTACTGCAGAGGCTCTTCCTTCTAAGAGATCACCAGAAAAATAACCATGAATGGGGCTGTGACTCAATGGCAGAGCGCTACCCTTGAGCAAAAGGAGCTCAAGAGCAGGGCCTAGGATCATAGTACAATAGAGTACCCGCCCTCCCCCAAAAAGGAGGCAATAACTACATGGATCTCTGTATGGATGATGGGCATTCAGCAGGTTGCCCATCCCCAGCCACCCCAACCTGGTCAAACTGGGACAAGCCCTCATAGAGTACTAAGTGTGAGCCAGCAGCTTGACCAAAGCACCTTCTGCCATTTAATAACTGAAGACCTGAAGGCTTTGCCTGGGCTAGTGTGTGCAACGGGTGCATAATGTTCTGTCTGAGGCATCCCATTGGGACACTTTGCAGCCAGCCACTGCTTCCAGAGAGTCCACAGTCCCTAGGTTGGAGGAGTTGTCCAAGGTTCTCTCTGCATAGTCTCTATCCCTGTGTAGGATGTGAGCCTAGACCTCTGGGGCCTGGTGGCTATCACTCATCTATCATTCCTCATTGCCAAGTCAAAAGCTAGTCCCAAATCTTGGCATAGACATGAAATAATCAGCTATTTCTACGCCAAAAGGGGTAATTCAATAAATCCCACTCTCAGAATTCCCATTAGAAGTGGGCTGCGAATGTGGCTTAGTGGTAGAGTGCTTACATAGCACAAATGAAGCCCTGAGTTTCATTCTTCAGTACCACAGAAACAGAAAAAGCCAAAAGTGGCACTGTGGTTTAAGTGAGAGAGTGCTAGCCTTGAGCAAAAGAAGCTCAGGAACATACCCAGACCCTGAATTCAAGCCCCAAGACCTGCAAAAAGAAAAAAAAAAGTGAGTCTGGTGAGACATATTCTTCTGGGACACAGAGGAGAGCCAAGGTTATAGGTAAGAGGTAGAGTAGAAGGCAGGTGCTGCTGGCTCACCCCTGTAATCTTAGTTACTCGGGAGGCAGAGATCTGAGGATCCCAATTACTAACAAAAAGTCTATATGAGACATTTTTCTTCAATTAAACACCCAAAAAGCAAGAAGTAGAGCAGTGGTTCTAGTAGTAGAGTGCTAGCCTTGAGCACAAAAGCTCAGGGTTAGGATAACATCCAGACCATAAATTTAAACATCAGGACTGGCACACACACACACACACACACACACACACACACACACACACACACACACACACACACACATACACACACACGCATGCTCGTGCGTGTGCACACACGCACATGCACACACAACACACCAAGATAGAGCATTTGCCAGTCACTCTGCACAAAGTTCCATCTATAGCAACTCAATAATAAAAAAAAGGGAGAAGGGAAGGAAAGATTTGCTCCAGGAGGTGATATAACCAGTGCCAAAATTCCACAGGAGTTCTAAGGCATGGAACCAGACAGAGAGCCTCAGGCAGAAGGTCCATCATGGGCAAAGGTCCTTATGTGTCATATGGAGCAAGTGGTGTAGGTGGAATGAAGGTTCTGTGGCTTCAGACATTCTGGCAGAACATTCAAGGCTGGGTCAAGGTTTGTTGAGACACAGGTAGGGCAAATGGTGGGTTCCCAGAATGGGCCCAGGGGGAAGATTAGCTTGTCTTTTCACCATGGACTCCAGCCATTTCCTGTGGCTGGAAGCCTATTTTTCACACCTCCTGACCCTCAGGCCTCCTTTGCATGGAGGATTCAAGGCAAACACAGGGAAGAATGCTTGCTTAAGAAAAGCTTCTAGAGGGGGGGACCAAGATGGCGATGGGGCAGTAGGGAAACGCCACAGCTCTCTCCAACCAAAAAGAGAGTTCGAGTTCCAACGTTTAATCTCCCCAAGAGACCGACAACAACAAAAAGACGAACACTCAGAGAAAAACCAGAGGTGGAAAATAACAAAAAAAGAAAGAGAGGAAAAGAAGAATTTCAGAACAGAGAAGAGCGAAGACCCCTCCCCCAACCTTTACTGGCCGCGCGGCAGTGCGCCAAGCCGCCGGCCAGCCGGCCCGGCGGGGGCTGCCGGGGCCACAGAGACACAGGGGGCTGCTTGCAGATCACCAGGTACCGGATTGCAGAACAGCGGATCGCAAGGAACAGAGAAACCTACCAGCCGGGAGTCTCCACGAGGATCCCACCCCCACCCCTCACTCTCCACCGGAGCGGAGAGGCTCCATCCCGCCAAAGCCACCAGGCACCAGCAGCGCGACAAAGGGACCTGTCCGCAGACCACCCGCCCAATCGCGATCGCAACTACCCGGCGGGGGGCCGCCCAACCCAGCCCGCAACCACCCCAACTGAACTCGGACTGCAACAACAACTGACGGACTGCAACAACAACTGACGACCTGCAGGGTGAGTACCCATCAGGGGACAGGGAATCCATCAAGGGAGACCAGAGCTGGAGGGAATCCCCAGACCCTGACCTAGACTCCCTACCCCAACACCCGGACCACAAGACCCACTAAAACTGGGAACTGTTCGAGAGCTCCACCAGCTGGTGGAGCACACTCTGCTGGCCAGGCCAGAGCAAGAGCGCCCCTGGAAGGGAGCTTAAATGCCCAAGCCAGGAACAGCGCCCCTGGGTCAAGACTACCAACTGTAGAAGAAATTTGAACTGTGTCCTGCAGGCTGCATAACCTAGGTGGTATACACATTAGCACAGGCCTAACGAGGGCGCTCCAGGCTGGGGCCGGAACCAGGCCAGGGGACCGGCGCCTGAACAAAGCAAAAAGGGTCAGAAGTGGGGCTGTGGCTCAAATGGTAGGGTGCCAGCCCTGAGCTGAAGAGCTGAGGGACAGCACCCAAACCTAGAGTTCAAGCCCACAACCAGCCCAAAACAAACAAACAAAAACACATCAGGAGCCCATAGCAGACTCCAGTATTTGGGAGAGTGCATCCAGAGCATCTGATCTTCCCAAGAGCACCCACAGGAGCAAACACAAGCAGTCTAGGCTGCTCAACCCTTCCAAAGGCGGGAATTGCTACAGCAGAGAGCTGAGAATCCTAAGTAAGTCAGAATAGCAGCTGGAAATAGGCTCCCAACAGAATTCAGATCAGGCACAGACTCTCTCTACCAATACAGAATCAGCAACCAAGCAAAGACAGACACACCAAAACAAGATTGAAGAGCAGTCTCCTGAACCCCCATGCGAAAATCACAGAGAAAAATCACAAGGTTTACCACTACCCAGGACAGCAAGCTCACCTCAAAAGCCAGCAGCCACGCAGGGGAGAGCCCCAGTGGGAGCAAAGCAGGAATGGAAGACAAAAACTACATCCAAGGGTTGCTGGAGGCAATGACTCAAGAAATAAAGCGAGAAATGGATCAGAAATTGAAAGAGCACAAGGATGAACTATCAAAAGATATACAGGATATCAAACAAAAATTGGATGCAAAAATAGAAGCTGCACAAACCTCAGTAAGAAGTGAGATAAACGCCAAATTAGAGGTAATGCATACTGATCTCACCTCTCAGTGAACCCCCGTGAGAGGTGAGATCAGTACTCTGAGAACCAACATTGAATCCATAAAGGGATCCATTTCCACCATGCAAACCACAATAGAAGCCACGGTCAACAGAGTGAATGAAATGGAAGGTAGAGTGTCAGATACAGAAGACAGAATACACCAACTGGACCAAAAAGTGACAGATATGGAAAAAATCACTCAAATTATACCAAAGGGAAATTCAAGAGCAAGCAGATAATGCTAAAAAATTTAACCTTCGCATAATCGGAGTGGACGAAGGTGAGGAATTCCAGAGCAAGGGAATGCAACACCTATTTAACAAGATAGTCAATGAAAATTTTCCCCACCTCAAAAACGACCATCTTAACTACATCACAAAAGCTTATCGAACACCCAACAAGCAAGATCCCAGGAGAAACACTTCTAGGCACATAATAGTAAAAATGATGGATCTGAATAATAAGGAAACAATCCTGCATGCAGCAAAAATGAAGAAGGAGCTATACTACAACGGGAAAAAAATCAGAATCACTGCAGATCTCTCCACACAAACAATGAATGCAAGAAAAGCCTGGGAAAGCACCATACGAGCCCTGAGAGCCAATAACTGCCAACCCAGACTGATATACCCGGCAAAGCTAGCATTCACATTCGATGGAGAACTGAAAACTTTTAATAGCAAAGAAAAACTAAATGAATACATAAACATTAAGCCAGCATTACAAAGAATTCTAAGAGGGGGGACACAACCTGAAGAAAGCAACCAGGAACTGGGACCTGCCCCAAACAGGCATTACTCAAAGTCTAACTGAGCAAGCACAGGAGGAAAGGAAAGAAGAAAAACTTAGGAAAACGGAATGGCAGGGACAACAATGCATCTCTCTATACTTTCTCTGAATATAAACGGGCTGAATTCGCCAATTAAAAGAAAACGAACTGAGGACTGGATCAGAAAACAAGACCCATCCATCTGTTGCCTTCAGGAGACCCACCTCTCAGCCAAACATACAAACAAACTCAGAGTGAAGGGGTGGAAAAGGATCTACCAATCAAATTCCCCCAATAAGAAAGCAGGTGCAGCTATCCTGATATCTGACAAAATAAACTTTTCATTAAAATCAGTACAGAAAGACAAGGACGGACACTACATATTAATAAAGGGAACAATCCAAGAGGAGGATATGACCATCATCAACTTATATGCCCCAAATATCGGTGCACCCAGATATGTTAAACAAATGCTCTCAAACTTACAGAATAAAATAGATCCCAATACGATAATACTAGGAGACTTTAACACGCCACTCTCACCAAAGGACAGGTCTACCAACCAGAGGATTGGCAAAGAAGCTACCGAATTAAGTGAGGGCATACTTCAAGCGGAATTAACTGACATCTACCGAGTATTTCACCCTAAAACAACACAGTACACATTCTTCTCAGCAGCTCATGGAACTTTCTCCAAAATAGACCATATCATAGTTCATGCAAGGAACTTAAGCAAATACAAAGGGATCGACATAATCCCCTGTATCCTATCTGACCACAGTGGAATCAAGCTAGCTCTCAATAACAAAGCATACCGCAGAAATTTCTCTAATACATGGAAATTGAACAGCACACTCCTTAACAAGGCCTGGGTAACAGAAGAGATCAGAGAAGAAATAAAGCATTTCCTACAACTCAATGAAAATGAAAACACCTCACAAAGAAACTTGTGGGACACAGCAAAAGCAGTCCTGAGGGGCAAATTTATTGCCCTCAGTGCCCACATCAAGAGAATGGAGACAGACCAAGTAAATAATCTCATGTTGCAACTAAAACAGCTAGAAAAACAAGAAAAAATGGGACCTAAAGCTACTAGACGAAGCCAGATAACCAAATTGAGAGCAGAGATTAACCAATTAGAAAATCAGAAAACCATAACCAAAATAAACCAAACAAAAAGCTGGTTCTTTGAAAAAATAAACAAAATTGATGGCCCGTTGGCAAGATTAATTAAAAAAAGAAGAGAGGAAACCCATATTAATAGGATTAGGGATGCCACGGGAAACATCACAACACGTACCCAAGATATGCAAACAATTCTAACAGACTACTTTCAAAAGCTATACTCTCTAAAGGAAGAAAATCTGGCGGAAATGGATGCATTTTTAGAGAAATACAAGTTACCCAAACTGAGCAAAGAAGAAGTTAACCAATTAAATAAGTCAATATCCTATAATGAGATACAGGAAGCTATCAAAAGTCTTCCAACAAAAAAAAGCCCAGGACCAGATGGATTCACAGCAGAATTCTATAAGACCTCTAAAGAAGAACTAATACCCATACTCCTCAAGCTCTTCAGAAAAACAGAGAAGGAGGGAGCTATCCCAAACTCATTCTACGAAGCCAATATCACACTCATCCCCAAACCAGGCAAAGACCCAACCAAAAAGGAGAATTACAGGCCAATCTCCTTGATGAACACAGATGCAAAGATCCTTAACAAGATTCTAGCTAACAGAATCCAGAAACACATTAAAAAAATAATACACTATGATCAGGTAGGCTTCATCCCAGAGACACAGGGATGGTTTAACATACGTAAGTCAATAAATGTAATCCAGCATATCAACAGAGCCAAGGTCAAGAATCACATGATTATCGCCACAGATGCAGAAAAGGCCTTTGATAAAATTCAACATTCATTCATGCTAAAAGCTCTGGAGAAAATAGGAATAGAAGGAACATTTCTAAAAACAATAAAAGCCATATATGACAGACCAATAGCCAATATTATACTTAATGGGGAAAAGCTACAACCAATCCTCCTAAAAACAGAAACAAGGCAAGGATGCCCACTGTCTCCACTCCTCTTCAACATAGTCCTAGAACTCTTAGCCAGGGCAATAAGGCAAGAAAAAGACATTAAAGGGATCCGCATAGGGAAAGAAGAAGTGAAACTATCCCTTTTTGCAGACGACATGATACTATACCTCCACGATCCCAAAAACTCCATCCCCAAACTTTTAGAAATCATAAGTCACTTCGGCCAAATAGCAGGATACAAAATAAACCCACAAAAATCAGTTGCCTTCCTATACACTGATAACGCACAGGAAGAGAGGGAAATAAAGGGAGCAACCCCATTCACAATAACCTCCCAAAAAATAAAATATTTAGGAATTAACCTAACCAAAGATGTAAAAGAACTATTTAATGAGAACTATAAAAAGTTAAAGAAAGAAATTGCAGAAGACACTAGGAAATGGAAAGACCTCCCATGCTCCTGGATAGGCCGACTTAATATAGTAAAGATGGTGATACTTCCAAAACTAATATACAAATTCAATGCAATTCCTATTAAAATCCCAATGACGTACATCACTGAAATACAGAAAACAGTCCAAAAATTTATATGGAACAACAAAAGACCTAGAATAGCCAAAACAATTCTAGGGGATAAAGACAATATGGGAGGGCTATCCATGCCGAACTTCAAACTCTACTACAGAGCTATAATCACAAAGACAGCATGGTACTGGCACAAAAACAGACCCGAAGACCAATGGAACAGAATAGAAGATCCAGATATAAATCCACAGGCCTACAGCCAGCTGATATTCGACAAAGGAGCCAAAGACATACAATGGAAGAAACACAGCCTCTTCAACCGCTGGTGCTGGGAAAACTGGGCAGCCACATGCAGAAAACTAAAAGTGGACCCCAGCCTATCACCATGCACCAACATCAACTCAAAATGGATTAAAGACCTTAACATTAAACCTGAATCTCTGAAACTACTGCAGGACAGAGTAGGAGAGACACTTGAACTAATAGGCACAGGAAGGAACTTCCTGAACAGAGTCCCAGGGTCACAACAAGTTGGAGAGAGACTCGACAAATGGGACTACCTTAAAATAAAAAGCTTCTGCACAGCTAAATCTATCGCAACTAAGCTAGAAAGACAACCAACTAATTGGGAAAAAATATTTACCAGCAATATATCAGACAAGGGGTTAACATCCTGTATATACAAGGAACTCAAGAAACTAATCCCTCCCAAACCTAACAAACCAATTACTAAATGGGCAAGGGAACTAAAGAGGGACTTCTCAAATGAAGAAATAAAAATGGCAAAGAAACACATGAGGAAATGTTCATCATCCCTGGTGGTGAAGGAAATGCAAATAAAGACAACCCTGAGATACCACCTTACCCCAGTCAGAATGTCCCACATCCACAAATCAGCCAACGACAAATGCTGGAGGGGATGTGGAGAAAGAGGAACCCTATTACACTGCTGGTGGGAATGTACACTTATACAACCACTTTGGAAAGCAGTCTCGAGGGTCCTTAGAAAGCTAAAGATTGACCTCCCTTACGACCCAGTCATACCACTTCTAGGCATCTACCCTAAACAACAGGAACCAATATACAAGGACACGTGCACCTCCATGTTTATTGCAGCACTGTTCGCAATAGCTAGGATATGGAAACAACCTAGGTGCCCCACCACAGATGAATGGATCCAAAAATTGTGGTATCTATACACAATGGAATATTATGCAGCCATTAGAAATGACAAAATAATGGCATTTGCAGGGAAATGGATGGAGCTAGAAGGAATCATGTTGAGCGAGGTAAGCCAAGAACGAAGAGACAAACGGTACATGGTCTCCCTCATAAGTGGATGCTAAATCCAAAAGGTTAGGTGATA
This sequence comes from Dipodomys spectabilis, assembly GCF_019054845.1. Lineage (NCBI taxonomy): Eukaryota > Metazoa > Chordata > Mammalia > Rodentia > Heteromyidae > Dipodomys > Dipodomys spectabilis. The sequence continues at coordinate 2,730,678 of NW_024871184.1, read as the reverse complement.
CGACAAAACTAACAGGACTTAAGAAACAAAGAACTCCCGCTCATCTGGTTGAACCACTACTAAATATCCTCATGCTGCTGATCACAAATATTGTATATAACATGTGAACACTGTTATATATTACAGACTGTGGTAAACAATTTGCTCCAGGGAAGTTAGAATGAACTTGTGGCTTTGAAATTATGTAATCAATTAATCACAATCAAAAAAAAAAAAAAAAGAACCTCGGGGAAGGGAGGGAGGGAGGGGATGGTTGGGGGAAAACAATGGAGGGGGTAACAATGTTCAAGAGGAAGTGTACTCATAACCTCACTCATGTAACTGTAACCCTCTGTATAGTAGCTTTACAATAAAAAATAAAAAAAAAAAAAAAAAGAAAAGCTTCTAGCACAATGCCAGAAGTGGCTCAACCCCTGTAAATCCGAGCTTCTCAGAAGACTGAGATCAGAGATCATGAGTCAAGCCAGCTCAGGTGAGAAAAGTTAGTGAGACTGTTCTTGCAGATTAACTGCAAAAGCCAGAAATGGAGCTGTGGCTCAAGTGGTAGAGTGCCAGCCTTGAGGGAAAAAGTTAAGAGACCAGAGGCCAGACCCTGAGTTCAAGCCCCAGCATTGGCACCTGAAAAAATAAAGAAAAGCTTTCAGGAGCTACTGAAAGGTCAGATCAGCCAGGTGCCAGTGACTCACACCTCTCCTCCTAGCTCCTCAGGAAGCTGAGATATGAGGATTACGGTTCAAAACCAACCCCAGGCAGGAATTCCGGGAGACTCTGATCTAAAAGGAACCTCCTGAATACTGGAATTGGCCCTGTGACTCAAGTGGCAAGCTGAAGAGCTGGGGGACAGCATCCAGGCCCAGAGTTCAAGCCCCATGACCAACACCTGGCCTTCTTGGACCTCACTCTGTGACTCTAGGCAGAGTACTTTCCAGTGGGCCCCTGAGGATCTCCCAACGTCTTGGTGTTCTACAAGTCTTGAGTGCAGCCTCTTTTGAGGCCTTTTCCTATAGAGCAGGCCACAGTATCAGAGAAGAATCCAGCCCTGGGGTACGGAGGTCATTGGTCGGGTCATCAGAATGGCATCTGTCATGGGTGCAGTGTGCATCTGACCAGGCGATCGACATCTCAGATCATAGTTCTGGGCCAGGAGGGGCAAGGGCTGCAAAATGGCACAGCAGGTAACACCCACTCATACAAGTATCACATCAGTGTTAATCATCAGGCACACCTTGAGCAGGTGTTGAGTTGGGCTCATGATAGACTTGTAGGCTCAGGAATCTAAAGCCGGCTGGCTGCTGTTTGTAGCAGTCGCTATCTCTAGAGTCCCAGAGCTCAGAGCCCTGCTTTCCTCACCAGTGCGTGGGGGTATATGAAGGTCTGCAATCGTGGGCCGACTACAAAGGAGCATCCATAGTGTCCTTCCCTGGGTCCTGTGGCCCCATGCACGGATGAAGGGGCAGGTTCCATGGTACTAACTGCCATGGCCCAGAACCCTCAGTCCAAGAAGGACTTAGGGAGAAAGTACTTGATCCGCTTTGAGAGTTTACTATGTCTATGCCTCAGGACTGCCCCCAGTTCTAGCTCAGCTCATCATTACTACCTTCCTCTGTGTGTGTGTGTGTGTGTGTGTGTGTGTGTGTGTGTGTATGTGTGTGTGTGTAAAGAACACTGCTGGTGGAATATCAATACCAAATTTCAAACTCTACTATAAAGCCATAGTAATCAAAACAGCTTGGTACTGGCATAAGAACAGACCTCAGGACCAATGGAATAGAATTGAAAACCCAGAAATGAACCTACAGACCTATAGCCAACTAATCTTCGATAAGGGAGCTAAAATAATACAATGGAAGAAAGACAGCCTCTTCAGTAAATGGTGCTGGCAAAATTGGTTAACTACTTGTAGAAAACTAAAACTAGATCCTTATATATCACCCTGCACCAGAATCAACTCCAAATGCATCAAAGACCTCGGAGTCAAAGCACACACTCTGAAAACATTACAGGATGGAATAGGAGAAACCCTAGGCCTCCTTGGCTCCGGCCGAAATTTTCTTAATAGAGACCCAGAAACACAACAAATCAAAGAAAGGTTGGAGAAATGGGATTGCATGAAGTTGCAGAGCTTCTGCATGGCAAAGGACATAGCTAGCAAGATCAATAGAAAGCCCACAGATTGGGAGAAAATCTTCACTAGCCATACAACGGACAAGGGTCTCATATCTAAAATATAGTTGGCATCCACATTCTTTGGCAAGACCAGCCCCAGGGTCAGCCCCATAGCTCGCCTGCCAGTGGGGTGCTTGGGGCGGTTTCTGCCATGGGGCTCTCTAGCAGGAGCGCCTTGGGCGGCACCTGAACTAGGGCCCCATCCCATCGGTTTGCCCATCAGTACCTGCACCTTGAGCAGGACTCGCCCTTTAGGTCTCCCTCCATCCCCTGGATTCAGGGCAGAACAGATGCAAGGGCCTGACTGGGCCCACCCACTTCCTTCTGCTCCCACCTGCATCACAGGGACAGACTCGCGACAAAGCCCTGCCCTTTCAGGCTTGCTGGCATCTGTTTCCTGAGCCTGGTCCCGCCCCATTTTTCCTGCTGCTTCTCTGATCCCAGGCAAGACCCACAAACCAGTGCTTTATTCCCAGTAGGCCTTTTGCAGCCCTGGTACCCCAGGCAAGACCCTCAGGCTGAGGCCCTAGCAACTCTTCCTCCACCCCGCATCAGCCCATGGCAGCAGGACAGCTCCAGATGTCATTTCCTGGAAAGCAGAGAATGGCCCTGGCCTGGAAGGGATGAGGTTGGAGCAAGCTCCAAGACTGGGAACTGACTCTTAATGGCCCATGGAGACTTTGCCATTCTGAGAGGGCCAGGCTGCCCAGGAGGGGTGGGATAAGTGGAAGGGGCATGAAACTTAGGACAGGGGCAGGCCAGGAATGGAGGAGGTAGGGCTGATGGGGGAAATGGAGGAGCAAGGATGGAGCAGATGGGGATGGGGTCTCGGTGTTGTGCCTGCTGGGTCCCTAGGCCCCTATGGTTAGGAGAAGCAGGAGAGGGACTGGCGGGGCAGGAGAGGCAGGAGCAGTCAGTGGGAAAGGGCTGGCCAAGCAGGGAAGAGGAAGGCAGGATTTCTAGGCTTCCTCAATGAGAACCAACCCGGGCTGCCAGGGAGGGGCAGCAAATGGGGAGCAGGCCAACCCAGCAGTGTGGGTGGACTTAGTAGGCGGAGCCCTCAGAGACCAGTAGGGGAGAAGGGGTGGGCCTCCATTTGGGAAATCTTGAAGTTGGCCTTCAGGGAAGGGAGAAAGTAGGAAGGGAGAATTCGGGGCTGCTGCCATCTGCCTGCGGGGGGGGGGGGGAGGGGGGCTAGGCCTCCCTTGGGCTTTGCTACAACACATTCGACCATACCAGTGGGGCCACAGGGCACCAGCACCTCCTCCTAGACTAATATCCTGGGATGAGGGAATGTAGGAGATAGGAAAGGCTTCCCTCAACCTGTGGGTCCCCTCTGGCTACTGAGGCCTCTCTAATTCAGACCCACTGTGGCTGACATGGCCCAGGAGCCAACAGAGAGCCTTGGATCTGTGTGTGGCTGTGGCATTGAGAAGTCATTTCCCAGGGAAATGGGTGAGCATGGGGGAGGGAACTCAAGACACATCTGGGAGCAGTGGAGGAGAGAGCCTCCCACAGGAATGCAGGCCAGCTTCTGGATTTCCCACACAAATCAGACTTGGTTGCATAGGGCTGGACAGCCAAGAGGGATCCAAGAAGGAGCTAGGGATGGGAGTGGGGTGAGGGGGTTGGGAATCAGCTGGTGACCTCTCCAGGTGGGGTGAGAAAAGGCATCTCCAGAGGAAAGGAGTTGGAGGAGGCCGTGTGCACCTGCAGAGCCCACAGCAGAAACGGTCCAGGAAGGAAGAGGGGGAAACATGAGCCAGGTGCTTGGGCCTACCCCTGCCCCACCAGGGAGCCCATATCTCCCAATGAGTTGTCTCCCTGGAGTGGGGGGAGGGGTGGTATTGCGCCTTTGGCTCCCTAGGTGGGGCAGGGGGCAGGGGCATGTCCCACAAGCCTTATCCAGACATGGAGAGGTCCTTCCTGCACAGGGAAGGTGGAGAGGGAAAGCACAGTGCAGAATCAAGTCCAGGAAGGAGCAATGGAGGATGCACGGTGTACAGGGAGCACCCTCTGGCTCAGCAGTGGGTGGAGCAGTGAAGCGCTGGCATGGGGGAGGGGGAGAGTGGGTGGTCGGTTCAGATGCGGCATCTGGTACTCTGTGTATGTGGGGGGGCTTCTCCTAAAATCTATTCCCAACAGATGGAGAGACCCGCACACGCAGGAAGTGAAGAAAGCCTGGAGAGATCTTGGTGGTCATGAGTGGCCAGGGATAGAACAAGGTAGGAGGGACGAGGAGGTAAGATGGCCCCCTTTGGGGTGGTGCAGGACCTACTCAGCAACTTGGGCTTCTGGGGGCATTCGGGTGCAGATCTTATCTGTTTGTGTGGGGGGGGAACTTTGGCACGTGTGGTGGGCAGGGCTTCTAAAAGCTATTTCTGCTGGGAGGGTGGGTAGGAGGGGTTTCTAAGAGCAGGAAGATTTAAGAAGCAAAAATAAAGACATTAGGCCATGAAAAATATGTAAAATTGGAAAGGGTGTGGAAGATTTGACAGGAGAGTGCTGGGGTGAAGAGGGGCTGCATGTGGTCGAAATTAAGGAGATGTGGCTCCACCTGCTCAGCTAATCGGCAGCTCTGGCCCCATACAGCCCAGGGATGGGGGTCTCATCCAGAGGGACACTTCCAGTACACAGATCGGGGGAGAAAGAGGGGGGAAGGAGGTTGAGTCAGATACCTTCTAAGAAGTCACCCAGACTTCCATTTTCCATTGGTCTCTGTAGGCTCCAAGGTAGAAGGTGGCTTCGAGGCTTTGCGTAGAATCAGGGTCAGTATGTGAAGATCCATGTTCAGACCCCCTTGCAGAGACCAGGGACTCGGGAGGGAGCTGGACTCGGAGCCGCAGGTCTCAAGCAGAAGAGTGCCTGCCAAGTGGGAGAAAGACACTCTGGATTATACAGGCCTGTGGAACCAGAGTCTGGGCTCTGGTGTACACACACACACACACACACACACACACACACACACACACACACACACACACACACGGGCCTTGCCTAGAATACCTATCTATAGGTAATGGTGAGAGAAAGATATCCTACATAGGGAATATACACATAAGGTGTCTTCAACCTAAGCCAACACGGCTTAAGGCCAGTGCAGACAGCATAGCCAATTAGATGTAGGTGGGAGTTCATCAGTAGCATTTTTTTAGGTTGCAAAAAATTTGGACAGGGAACAAATATACATATTTTTCAACCATCATATTCCACATCCTTCTTCTTCCTTCCTAGGAAACACACCCAATCAACAAAAAGGCTTAGATATGGCTCTTGACCTTGAAAGTGGAAGCAGAATATTTTGGATGTCTGAGCTGTTAATAGTGTTTTCAATAATAATGTCACATGCAACAGCCCTATGAGTCCTGCAGGTCAACACTGTACTTCCTTAGTGATGTGATAGGAATGTAAACCTTACTGGACTTGTATTGTTTTCCACTTCCTTTTCTACCACCTGGCCCAAATTATAATACAAAGTAATGGAAAGAAAAAGTAATGCCATCTTAAGAAAGTCATTTAGGGTTCTGAGAATTTGGCTTCATGGTACAGTGATTGCTTAGCATGCATGAAACCCTAGGCTCAATTCCTCAGTACCACATGAACAGAAAAAGAAACACTGGAAGTGGTGCTGTGCCTCAAGTGGTAGAGTGCTAGCCTTGAGCAAAAAAAAAAAAAAAAAAAACCAAAAAAAAACCCAAAAGCTCAGGAACATTTCCTTGGCCCTTAGTTCAAGCCCCAGAACTGGCAAAAATGTCACTTAGCTAGTAAATGCCAAATAGAGAATCCATACTTGGAATATATAATTGCTCCTTCCAACTATTACCTAACAGTAGTCCTTAATTCATGTTTTTTTTAACCTATATTAGGATACTGTGTTTTAAAAAAACCCTTTTGTTAACAGGTCACAGCAATTAGTGCCAGGAATGTGCTTAGATATCAGGTGAAGATTAATCCTGGAAATTCAAAGATTCCATGCTTTTGAGTGGTCACTTCTAATCACAATGAGAAGGGTAGTCTAAGTGAGATTTGGAAATCTTTTTTGTTCAGTCATGGCACCAAAAAAGCAGAGGCTAATTAATAGTTTTAACAGAAGTGAAGGAATAACCCCAGCTCGAAGAAATAAATGATAATAATAACTAAATTATACCAGAAACTGTTCTAGGGAACTATTTTGGGTTATTGAAGAACTGGTTATCAACTAGGTTCATTCCACATTACCTTTAGCATTCTAAATCACTTAGGCTAGTTCTTAATCTCTGTGTGATAAGTTGTATCTCCTTTTATGTTGTTCTTTCATTCCTAATATCCTTTGCTTTCTAAAAATCTCAGTCTTTCTCTATTTCTCTATGAATATTTCCTAATATTAAATAACACCTACACAGATGGCAGAGGATGTTAATGTAAGAGTCCCATAGTTCATGAGTCATTAGTTTAACAACATGGAAAAATGAGGACTTAGTTATTCCTACCTCAATTTTTCTGAAAAGCTGCAATGTCATCATTTGATTCAAATTTCAATTCTTTGTATACATAGTGTCATTAAATGCAGTAAATTCAAACATGAGCCAGGTGCTGGTGGCTCACGCCAGTAATCCTAGCTACTCTGGAGGTTGAGACCAGAGGATTGTGGTTCAAAGCCAGACTGGTCAGGAAAGTCCATGAGACTTTTATCTTCAATTAACCACCAGAAACCCGGAAGTGGTTCTGTAGCTACAGTGGTAGAGTGCTCAACTTGAGATGAAGAGCTGAGGGACAGTGCCCAGGAGCAGAGTTCAAGCCCCATGACAAACAAAACAAGTGCAAATATGACTTTCAGTTTCCCCAAAAGGAACTACGAAGTCAATATTAATCTTCCTATGCATAAAAAATAATTCTGAAATGATTCAGTGCACCTACTTTAGTTGAGTTATTTAAGTTATGGCTTCTTTGATGGATATATTCTCTTATTTTAAAAATTACCAAATATTAGCTTTATAAATAAACTTCTTCTAATATTTCTTGTTTCAAAAGAGAAGTCCATACATTTGATGTCACTTGGTTTTCTCAGTTCAAAGCCAACCCAGGCAGGGGAGTCTGTCACATTGTTATCTCTAATTAAACACCAAAAAAGCCAGACATGGGGTTTTAGCTCAAGCAGTAGTGTACTAGATTTGAGGGCAGGTAGACAAGAAAGACAACTGTTCAGGGACAGGGTCCAGCCTCTGAGTTCCAGCCCCACATCCAGAAAAAACTAAGCAAATGAAGAAGCAAACAAAAAACCCACATATTTCTTTGGGACCATCCTTACAGCACTGGTTTGAGAAGAGGCTCCTTTTGCTTATCATATTCACTGGAACCTGCTTTTTGGAATCCTCATTGCTATGGTGAACTCAGGATCAGATTAAAGGAATGGATAACTGACTTTTGCAACAAGAGAATCATCTCAGGAGTTAAATATCCATGCATAAGACATTTTAAAACCTCATGTCTTTGTTTCTTTGAAGTAGAATACTTTAAAACAAAGTTATTTTCTTTTTCTATGCTGGCCTTCAAATGGCAGATTGTTTCCTTTTGTAATACTCTCAATTAGAAGTTTACAGAAAAGTTTTATATGAGTAAAAAACACACTGGAACAAGTCAGGGACAGAGTTTCCTTCAAGCCTTGGGTTATTTTCTTGTACAGTAAAAAGGACAGCACAAATTAACTTGAACTTAGTCATTTCCCTATGTTCAATTCCTCTCTTGGAATCAGTATCCACTTCCCATAACAGTTCCTTCCACTTACTTCCAGGAACAATCTATGGTGCTACTCCCGGTAAAATGAATGTTTTCTGGCTTCATTGAAATAGCACAAGTACATCTTTGGACATGAGGTAACACGTGTTTCAGAGACAACTTAGTAACGAGAAAATATGGAATTGTCATGGTTTATAAAACATTATCCATGTACATATGGCCATATAAGATGATGTTAAGTAAAATGAACCTCAAGATAGGAACACAACTTGTTTTTTTCTTTTTTGTTATTGTTTTTAATGTACTAAATGTACTATGTGATTTTTTGTTTCTCTTCTATTTTCTTCCTCCATGGTGTAATCCCTGTTTTCACTGTATTTGATGTCATTAACCTGCACCTTACATATACATTTTTCTAATGTGGGGAGGGGAAGGGAAATAAAACGCTGAAACAAGGAAACAGTATGACCCATTGTAACAACGAGATGAACAAGACACTATGTTGAAAACGAACTTTAAAACTTGGGGATGGGAGGGGGGAGTTTGGATGGTGGAGAGAAAAAAGATGACGGGGAAAAACAAAGAGGATGTAACAATGCTCATTAGATAATGCACTTATTAACTTACTTATGTAACTCTAACCCCTCTGTTCATCATTTTCAAAATAAAAAAAATGAAAGAAATTATCCTGGAGTACATTCAGTTGAAATTTCCTATGCTCTATAAATTAAGACCAATTTTAAGTGGGAAGAAGATTCTCAGAAACATTTTTTAGTAAGTGTGTGTGTTGTTCATTAGTTCCCTAGTGTACGTAAGTTAACAGTAGGAGATACAATGAGAATAATAGGAGAAAGAGAAGTTCTGTGTTTAAATATAATGGTCCAATACACTATAGAAGACTCTGCAAAACACAACTTTGAAACAATAAAGCCAAAGCCAGTATTTAGATCTACGGGAGTGATATAGAGAAAGCATTACTATTAATGAAACATGAAGGATAAGGCCACTCTCTTTCATCTACTAACTCTAAATCATGGTAGCTAATTATGCAAATTTGTAAAAAATAGAATGGAAGAATAATTCTGGTTCCAAGTAAGTCAGATATAAGAGCATGGACTTAATTGGAAAAAAAAGGACATGTTGAGAAAGCAGGAATTATACTAGCAATGAACTGGTGGCTAAGATCACATTTCTTTTTCCATTTTTTCTTTCTTTTTCTTTCTTTCTTTATTTTTGGATAGTTGTGGGGCTTGAAGTCTGGGCCTCCACTCTTCAGTCCAAAGCTAGCGCTCTACCTCTTGAGGCACAGTGCTACTTCCAGTTTTCTGCTGGTTAATTGGAGAGAAGGGCCTCAGAAACTTTCCTACGCATGCTGGATTTGAACTGCAATCCTCAGATCTCAGCCTCGTGAGTAGCTAGCATTATACGCATGAGCCACCAGCATCCCTCTTAACATCACATTTCTAACAGTGTACACTCAGAATATGTAACGTGTATGTTTCTCTATCTTTATATGAACTCCAGTTAAAAATCTGGGATACAGCTTTTGCACTCACAAAAATGTTTCTAGTTTAAAAGTTGATACTCCTGGAAAAATAGAACCTAAGAATGTAAAGGAGTCTGGGAAGTTCAGCTTGCATCCAGCCTGGGAGAACAGTCTTTGAGACACTATTTATAATTACCAGCCAAAAGCTGCACTGGAAGAATGGCTCATGTGATGGAATACTAGTTATAAGCAAGATTGCTGAATAAGAGCTTGAGGTTATCATATATATATATATATACCTACAAACATGCACATACACACAGAGGCACTTATATGTGCAAACACACATACGAAACAACTCTCAGAATGTGCAGAAATGTTAGAAAATAATAAAAAAAATGTCCTAAGACTAGAATCAAGTGATAATTTTTTAATTTTAGAAAGTCCTCAAGTGAAATTTCCCCCCAAAATGTTGAGAATATTACATAGTTAGGGACCAGAGAGAGTAAGAAAGTCAAGTAATCGTTATTTTTTTTAAATTTAATTTTATTTTATTTGTGAACATACTGTACAGAGGGGTTAAAATTACACGGGCAGGATAATGCGTACATTTCTTGCCAAGCATTGCAGCCTCCTACTTTGGTTTACCCTTCACATCCCTTCCCAGCCTCCCCCCTCCCCTTCAATCCCAATCCTTCTCCTTCCCCCTCTTCCCCCCCCCCCCCACCCCCCGCACCGACGTTGTAAAGCTCCTTTTGGACATGAAAACTTGTACTTCTCATTGTTGCAACAGGTCCACCTGTATCCTTAAACAACTGGTTTTTCCCCATCTCCTCCACAAGTTATACTGACATCAAATATAGTGAAAGCAGGGGTTATACTGTGGGGGAGGGACATACAAAGCAACAAAGAGATAATCTTATAAATGCGTTAGAAACATATGCATGAAAGAAAAAAACATTAAAATACATATCTAAGGGTTCATTTTCCTAACATCACATTATCTGACCTTTTCCGCTTGACTCATACCTATACTAGATATTGCAAATAAGGGAAACCATGGGACCTATGCTTCTTTGGGCCTGGCTTACTTCATTTAATATAATTTTTTCCAAGTTTTTCAATTTCCTAACAAATGGGGCAATGTCATTCTTTCTGATGGAGGCATAGAATTCCATTGTGTATATATACCACATTTTCTTGATCCATTCATCTACTGAGGGGCATCTGGGTTGGTTCCATATCTTAGCTATGGTAAATAATGCTGCAATAAACATAGTTGTGCTGGTAGCTTTAGTGTGGTCTTGTTTGTAAACATTTGGGTAAATGCCCAAAAGTGGGATTGCTGGGTCATAGGGGAGTTCTATGTGAAGTCTTTTGAGGAACCTCCATACTGCTTTCCAAAGTGGTTGAACAAGTTTACATTCCCACCAACAATGAAGTAAAGTTCCTTTCTGTCCACATCCCCTCCAGCATCTGTTGTTGTTAGAGTTCTTGATTTTTGCCGTTCTAACTGGAGTGAGGTGATATCTCAATGTTGTTTTGATTTGCATTTCTTTTATGGCTAGGGATGTTGAACATTTCTTCATGTGTCTATTGGCCATCCTTCTTTCTTCTTCAGAGATGTTTTTCTTTAAGTCTTTCGCCCACTTATTTATTGGGCAGTTGTTTCTTTGAGGATTTGTTGTTGGGGGGTTTAATTTTTTGAGTTCCAAGTATATTTTAGATATGAGACCCTTGTCCGTTGTATGGCTAATAAAGATCTTCTCCCAATCCGTGGGCTTTCTATTGATCTTGCTAGCTATGTCATTTGCCCTGCAGAAGCTCTGCAACTTTATGCAATCCCATTTGTCCAACCTTTCTTTGATTTGTTGTGTTTCAGGGTCCCTATTCAGAAAATTTCGGCCTGAGCCAAGGAGACCTAAGGTTTCTCCTATTCCATCCTGTAATGTTTTCAGAGTGTCTGCTTTGACTTCAAGGTCTTTGATCCATTTGGAGTTGATTCTGGTGCAGGGTGATATATAAGGATCTAGCTTTAGTTTTCTACATGTAGTTAACCAATTTTGCCAGCACCATTTACTGAAGAGGCTGTCTTTGTTCCATTCTATTGTTTTAGCTCCCTTATCGAAGATTAGATGGCTATAGGTCTGTAGGTTCATTTCTGGGTTTTCAATTCTATTCCATTGGTCCTGAGGTCTGTTCTTATGCCAATACCAAGCTGTTTTGATTACTATGGCTTTATAGTAGAGTTTGAAATTTGGTATTGATATTTCTCCAGCAGTGTTCTGTCCGTTGAGGAGCGTTTTTGCTATTCGGGGTCTTTTATTGTTCCATATACATTTTTGGATTGCCTCTTCTATTTCCTTGAAGAATGAGGTTGGAATTTTGATAGGTATTGCGTTGAATTTGTAGATAGCCTTGGGAAGTATTGCCATTTTCACGATGTTAATCTTTCCAATCCAGGAGCATGGGAGGCTTTGCCATTTTTTTAGTTCTGTGTTGATTTCCTTTTTCAAGATTTTAAAGTTTTCATCATAGAGGTCCTTCACTTCTTTAGTTAAGTTAATTCCTAGGTATTTTATTTTTTGTGGGGCTATTACAAATGGAGTTGCTTTCCTAACTTCAGCCATACTTTTCTCATTGTTGGCATACAGAAAAGCCATTGATTTTGGGGGGTTAATTTTATAACCTGCTACTTTGCCAAAGTTTTGAATCAGCTTGAATAATTTGGGAGTGGAGTCTTTGGGATTCTTTAAATACAAGATCATGTCATCTGCAAAGAGGGAGAGTTTTATTTCTTCTTTCCCTATTTGGATCCCCTTTATGTCTGCATCTTGTCTTATTGCTGTAGCTAGGCATTCTAATACTAGATTGAAGAGAAGTGGAGAGAGTGGGCATCCATGTCTTGTTCCTGAGTTAAGAGGAAATGGCTTTAGTTTTTCACCATTGAGTATAATGCTGGCTGTAGGTTTGTCATATACAGCCTTTATTGTATTGAGGAATGTTCCATGAATTCCTAATTTTTCCAAAACCTTCATCATGAAGGGGTGTTGGATCTTGTCGAATGCTTTTTCTGCATCTATTGAGATAACCATGTGGTTCTTATTCTTGCTCCTGTTGATGTGATGAATAATATTAATTGATTTGCGTATATTGAACAGCTTTGCATCCCTGAAATGAATCCTGTTTGATGGTGGTGTATGATTTTTTGGATGAATTGTTGAAGTCGATTGGCCAAAATTTTGTTGAGAAGTTTTGCATCAATATTCATCAAAGAAATGGGTCTATAGTACTCTTTGTTTGATGAGTCCCTGCCTGGTTTTGGGATGAGGGTTATGATGGCTTCATAGAATGTGTTCGGTAGTGAGCTTTCTCTTCCAATTTCGTTGAAGAGTTGGAGGAGTATTGGTGTGAGCTCTGCTTTGAAGGCCTTGTAAAATTCCGCTGTAAAACCATCTGGTCCTGGACTTTTCTTAGCTGGGAGGTCTCTTATTGCTGTTTCTATTTCAGTGCTTGATATGGGCCTGTTAAGATAGTTTAACTCATCTTGGTTTAGTTTTGGCATGTCAATATTTGCTAGGAAAAGGTCCATTTCTGTCAAGTTCTCAAACTTATTAGCATAAAGTTTTGAGAAACATTCCCTTATAATGTTCTGAATCTTAGTTGTTTCCATGGAGATGTTTCCATTCTCATCTCTGATTTTATTAATTTGTGTGTGTTCTCTTCGTTTTCTGATAAGATTTGCTAAGGGTCTGTCAATTTTGTTAAGTTTTTCGAAGAACCAACTCTTTGTTTTGTTGATTCTTTCTATAGTTTTTTTGGATTCTAATTCATTTAATTCTGATTTAATTTTGAATTTTTCTTTCCGTCTACTGGATTGGGGTTTATCTTGCTGCTCTTTTTCAAGGAGGTTTATATGTGTCATTAAATTGTTAGTTTTAGATCTCTCCAATTTGTTGATGTAGGAGCTCAGAGCTATAAACTTGCCTCTGAGTACTGCCTTTGCTGTGTCCCAGAGGAGCTGGTAATATGTGTGTTCATTTTTGTTGAATAGGATGAACATTTTAATTTCTTTCTAATCTCTTCCATGACCCACTCATGATTCAGCAGTGTGTTGTTCAGCCTCCATCTGATGCCGGACTTTCTTTGGTGGCTTTTGGTGTTGAGTTCTAATTTTATTCCCTTGTGGTCAGAGAGGATGCAAGGTATAACTTCAATTTTTCTGAATTTAGACAAGTTTGCTTTGTGGCCTAAAATGTGGTCTATTTTAGAAAACGTTCCATGTGCTGCTGAGAAAAACGCGTATTCTGATGCTGCTGGGTGAAATGTTCGGTAGATGTCTGTTAAGTCTAGTTGATCTATGTAGCTGTTTAGATCTGCCGTTTCTCTGTTGAGTTTTTGCCGAGTTGATCTATCTAGTGGGGAGAGTGGTGTGTTAAAATCCCCAACAGTTAATGTCTTTGGATCTATATGGGATTTGAGGGAAAGTAGTGTTTCTTTGATAAATTTGGGTGCTCCATTGTTTGGCGAATAGATATTTAGAATTGTAATATCCTCCTGAAGGAGAGATCCTTTAATTAGTATGTAGTGACCTTCTTTATCTCTTCTCACGAATTTTAATTTGAAGTCTATTTTATCTGATATTAGTATTACAACTCCGGCCTGTTTATGGGGTCCGTTTGCTTGGTAGATTTTGTTCGAGCCTTTAACACTGAAAATGTGTTTGTTTTTACGGGCAAGATGTGACTCCGGCAGGCAGCAGATAGAAGGGTCTTGTTTTTTAATCCAACTAGACAGTCTATGTCGCGTAATTGGAGAGTTCAGTCTGTTAACGTTAAGAGATAGGACTGAGAAATATTTGGGAGTTCCTGCCATGTTATCCACCTTCTTGGGGGGTGCAAATGCTGGGTTCTTCCTATGGTTCTTGGATTCTCAGTTTGGGTGCAGTTTCTTGGCCTTTATTGCAGTCTTGTTGGTTTTCTATGTGTAGGACATCTTTAAGAATCTTTTGTAGGGTTGATTTGGTGGAGATGTATTGTTTCAATTTTTCTTTGCTATGGAAGGTTTTTATTTGGCCTTCAGTTATGAAGGAGAGTTTAGCTGGGTACAGTATTCTTGGTTGATAGTTGTTTGATTTTCGGGCATGGCATACATCATTCCAGGCTCTTCTTGCTTTGATTGTCTCTGCTGATAAATCTGAGGTGATTCTAATAGGTTTCCCTTTATAGGTGATTACCCTTTTCTCCTTGACAGCTTTAAGGATCTTTTCCTTGTTCTGAGTTGATCCTGTGTGGATTATAATGTGGCAGTGGGATGTCCTATTCTGGTCTGGTCTATTTGGGGTTCTAAAAGCTTCTTGTATCTGAATAGGCCTATCTTTTTGTATGTTTGGGAAGTTCTCTGCTAGGATCCTGTTAAACAAATTTCCTAGACCATTAACTTCTGTTTCTAGGTGCTCCTCTACACCCATTATCCTTAGATTAGGCCTTCTGATGGTGTCTTCCAGGTGTTGGATAGATCTATCATATTTCTTAGACTTGTCTTGGATGGTTGTATGTTCTTTCTCTATAATATCTAGGCTGTCTTCAATCCCTGAGATTTGATCTTCTGCATGGTCTAACCTGCTGTCATACTCTCTACTTTGGTTTTTATCTCTTTTCCTTCTAATTGGTCAGCTTTGATGGCTTCAAGTTCTTTGTTGAAGCTCTGTTTTAGGTCTTGTATGAATTTCTTTACTTCCTTAATTTGGTGTTCAGTGTTTGTTCTCAAATCACTTAGTTGATTGATTATGGTTTCTTTAGACTCCCATTCCTTCTGTTGGGTTCCATTCAGCATTCCCTTTGTGGTCTCCCTGACTTCCTTCAGCTCTTTGTTAATGGATTCCATGAATGCCTTTAGTGATCTTTGTGTATTCTCTACCTGGTCTCTCAATTCCTGTATTACTCTTTGATTAACTTCCTCCCATTCGTGGGATTCCTCTAGTTCTCTTTCCTCCCATTCGTGGGATTCCTGCAGTTCTCTTTGAGTGTTCTCAGCCTGCTCATGCCATTCCTCCCTTTCTCTTTGAGTATTCTCAATTTGTTCAAGCAAATCCTGTATCAGTTTTTGAGTAGCTTCCTCACGCTTATGATATTCCTGTATAAGCTTTTGGGATGCCTCCTCTCTCTCCCTTTCACACTCATACAGAGTCCTTTGTAAGTTGTCAAACTTCTCATTTATCATGTTTGTCAGCAGTGTTTGTAGAGCTATTTGGGAACTCTCCTCTGGATTATTCATTATCTGTTCTGACCCCTGATTATCAAGATTGGGAATTGAGATATCCGGATTTGCCATTTTTCTTGTGTTTTTCCGGCTTACTCTGCCCTATTGAGATGAAAATAGCACCAGTTTTGTGCTAGAACACTATCTTGAGGTCAGTCAATAGTCTACAGATACAATCTAGTTCAACAGATGCACCTATTCAACATCAAATAACTCTTTGTCAATGGGCTTCGAACCGCAGAGAAGAATTTGGAAAACCAGAAATTATTAGGGTTAGTGAGAGATGTGGGTAAAAAATAGGAATAGATTGGTGTGGGGAGGCACAGGGAGAGTTAACTATGTCCTAATCCCAATGCAGGAATTAGGTTGGGTAGGATGCAAGTAGAGAGAGAGAGAAAAAGAAGAAAGGGAAAGGGAAATGAAAAGAGACCAGAAAAAAATAGAAACGTAAACATTAATATTATTATGGAGATTAAAAGACCATCCATTTAGAGAGGAATGTGAGTATATTAAGAGTAGGGAAGGGACATAGAGAAGAAGTGAAAAACTTAAAAAAAATGCTTAAAATATTATATAGGTATAAGGAGGTAGTACTGCTATTAAGGAATTTATGTCTCAGAGGTTTTGAATTGAGTAATAAATTTGTGGATTAAGTGTGTACACATTGGGGGATAGGGTCTACTAGTTAACTACCGGTTTATCTGAGGATGTGCAGGACAAGAGTTAAGTCACATAAAGAAGATCAAAAGAGAGGGAAAGGTGAAAAGGATAAGAAAGGGAGAAAAAAAGATCAGAAGTTCAGTAGAGCTAGACAAAAAACAAAAAGATAGTGAAGAAAGAAAGAAAAAGAGAAAGAAGACAAGAAAAGAAAGGAAAACGCACACTCACGTATTCCTAAAATAAAAATTATAAGAGGAAAAAAAAGTTACTGGAAAACAATTATTTTTTCAAAAAAAGGCAAAAATTAAAGATAAATAAAATTTTTAGAAAAGGAAAAAAAAATTATATATATATAAGGTCCCCCCAAAAAAAACAGAAAAAAGAAGAAGAAGAAGAAGAAAAAAAAGTTCTTTGATTTTTTTTTGGGGGGGGGAGGGGTGGGAAGAATCCTGTATCTCCCTTTTGTCTGTAACCAGCCTCTTGTTGGAGTCTCTGGTCAGCTTGAGGTCCTGTGGCTTGATTGTTTCCTTAAGTCAGTTTTTCGAACAGGCAGAAAAATGCTCTGCTTTACCCAAGATTTTGAGATCCCCCTCCCAGGTTAGTTTAATGGGAGGGTGATCTGCTTTGAGAATCACAAAAGAGGGGGATGCAGTGGTGAGGCTAGGTTCTGGGTAGAGTTGGGCCTTTCAACAATCAGTAGCTTTTCCCTGGGGCTATTTTGTGAAAAAACTCACAGAGCCCAGCCTGGAGCCATTCTCAGGGTTTCTGTTTTTCAATTGATTGTTGAGGCTGCTAGAGGGAGAGGCAGCCTCTGGCTCTGGTTACCCAGTGAGGAAAGCCACTCCAATGGCTGGCACCTGAGCTGGGTGACTTTTCCCTGGATGGAGCTGAGTCTGGCAGGTCACTTCGCCGTTAAGTTCTTGTGACCTGCTAAATGACTCATTTTATTCCAAGGCCTGAGTTGGAGCTGGCAGCTCCTCCGAGCTTTGTCGGTATCCAAGATGGAGATCAATGGTGCTGGGGGGGGGAGGGGTGGCCTTCCCTCCTCTGCTGCCTGAGAAGGAGTGAGGACGTCAGGCTTCTACTCACTCTGAGTCTTGGATCCTGGGTCGTCTCTGGTCTGCAAACTGCAGGATGAAGATGTCTGCTCCTTGTCAGTTCTTGCTGGTGTTGAGTAGAACCCGCTTGCCCGCTGTGTCTGGCTCCTTCGTCCCGGACTCTCTGTGTGAGCGCTCAGGTATGGCTCCGGCTGTGGTCTCCACCGTGACCCTGCCGCCGCCGCTGCGGTGGCTGCTGGCAAGCGCTCAGATATGTCTTCTTGCCTTGGCTTTCCCTCTCTTGTCTAACTCTCTATCCTGTGATGGCACACTTGGTGTGATTCTCTGGCTTAGGACTGTTCACTGGAACTCTAAAACTGCTTCTATGTGAGAGCTTGTTCAGATTCCAGCTTCTCCTCCGCCATCGTGGCAGATGTGTGTTGCTTACTTGCTTCTCCCAGAGCGAAGAGAGCTGTACTCAAGTAATCGTTATTGAAGGGGTTGAATCCATGGAGGAATGAAACAGAGACCCCTGCAGGTGCATCTGAAAACGTTCATATCCTGTGTCAAATGTTAGAAGATCTACGAAAATAGTACATAAACATTCTGAGCCATCAGTCTTTTGAAAAATATTATCGGAGAAGTTCAGAAAAGCCAGTCTATATCAAGATTAAATAAACCAACAAAGTATGGTAGGACAATGAGATACAAGCCTGGAAGTCTAGCACTCAGACTAAGACAGGAGATTAGAGAGTGGAATTACATAGTGGTACCTTCCCTGGACTAGGTAATATAATTTTGTCTCAATAAAACAAAACCGGAAAGGAATAAAAAAACAAGAAAGGAATACACAGTTGCAAGTTTTGGCTAATTTTGTCATTATGTTTTAAGAAGTCAAGTTTCCTATTGAAATGCAACTCATATGTAATCCTCAGTTGTGTTTTAAATGCTGTCATCATTATAGAACTTCCCAGATGCTAAAGAGCTCAAGATTCCCAACCAAAAAAATTGAAAATGTAAGCATCATTCTGTTGGATTCCAAGGAAATGATGAAGGATTACAAAAGCTTAAGCCTGGGGAAATAGCGAAGTTCATCTAATGTAGGACTTTGTAGACCTGTCTAAATTAGAATTTAGATTTAAAATAAATATTTTTGTTTGTAATTTTTTTGTAATTTCATATTCTATTTCATATTGTATTTCATATTCTATAGGATAGAAGATTTAATTCACAAATTCACAAATGATTCTGGCTTTCTATTTGCCTAAAATATTCTTTCAAGTGAGGTATAATTAGAACTTAGTTAATAGATAATTGCAACAGTTCTTGTGTAACATGATAATGTGAATAATCTAGACAAAGTTGCCAACAAATTTATGACATTAATTTATAAATTTAGAAAAAGAGGAATTTTTTGAGACTTTGGTGCACCATGGTATGAATAGAGTAATTGTGTGACATCCTTTTTCTTCTACCTATATATAACACAGGAAGAAATTTCCTTAATTACATACCTCTGTATACGATGAGAAAAATGCTAGGTTTGGGATTTGTTTTTATTTTGGTTTTGTTGTTTGCTTTATCCTCGGGCTTAAATTCTTGGCTTGGGTACTGTCCCTGAGCCTGTTTTTGCTCAAGGCTACTGCTCTTCCACTTGAACAACAGTGCCACTTGTGTCTGGCTTTTCATGAGCAGTTTATTGGAGATAAGAATCTAAGGAAACTTCCTGCCTGTGTGGGCTTTGAACCATAAGCTTCAGATCTTCATATTCAGGTATTCAGATCTCCTGAATATCTGTGATAGATAAAAATATAGCTATAAATAATATTTGCAAGTGTTTTGATCTCAAGAATACCACTGGGGGGAAAATGATGCAGCAAAGTTTAGTGTAGTGTTCTTTCCCCAATAGGAAGAGCATCACATTAGCAGAAGTGTAGTATTTTTTCACAATAATGATAAGCTAGTCCTGATGTGAATTTAGGGAATTTTAAGGTCGACCTTACAAGTTGGAAACTGTTGGGCTAGAATGAATTTACAGCATAAAAACTTAGGATTGATGGTCATAGAAGTAATAGCTTACTCTGATGAACATATGTTTACACTTGAGGAATTTATTATAGATACTTCATAGTTTTATCTTCTACCAGAATGTGGCTATTTTTTCTGTTGACTTTTAAATATGTACCCCCCACACTGGAAACTGCATCAATTGCAGAATAAAATGCAAACAGGTACTGTTTTGAATGTCTCCGGTTCGGCATGTTCAGAATTTGAAAATGAGTAGTTAGTAGTTACAGGAATGTTGAAAAATACATATATTCTGTCCTCTTAACAATTAGTCAGTTTTAAAAGTTAGGAGTTTCCAAAGAATTGAACTGTTTTCTGTTTTAGTATGACAATACTAAAATAATGTGTTTTTTCCAAAATAATGGCAAGTATATTCTGAAAAATTTGTATAGTTTGATAATGTTCAAGTTGATTACCATCTGATAAAGAAAGGGGTAATTAATACAAATTAGAAGACAAATAGTGTTCATTTTTTAAAAAGGTAATCCACATAGAGTAATATTTACTATATCAATATAGTGAAATTATATTTTATGTAGCTTATTTTTTAATTTAATTTTATTGTCAAGGTGATATTAGAATTGAAAGGCTCCTTAGAGACATTTTCTTGGAGCTCATTAGTTTACCCAGGAGAAATATAAATATCCACAAAACCTGGAGCTTATTAGTAAGTATCCGAATTAACACTGGATCTTAGATACTGTGTTAATACAAGTCACCATTTTATTATTGTTACATCAGAATCCTTCCCTATTGCAAATATGGATGAGAAAATGAAAGAAAGGCATTAAAGAAAAATGTCTTATCTTTTTAGGCATTTAATCCTAGTGGTAAGGGTAATGTCTGAACTCTCCCATTCAATAAACATTTAAAGTTTATAAGAGTACTTCCTACATATAAGAATTTGTGGCATGTTGATTGACAGGGTTATTTCAGCATGGAGATATCCCTAACAAGAACTAGATTTAAATAGAATATATGTCAGTTATGATGTGTCAATCAGGCATTTTCTATTCTAACGAAGAATCAATTCGAGGACTGTTCAGTAACATCAGTAACATCAGTGTTACTTGTCTTACATTTATAATGAATAGGCTGATAAAATATCCAAACATATCTAAAGATATTTCAATAAAATCCCAAACTGAATGGATACATGGGTCACTCATTGAAACTGTAGACAAATTAGTCTTATCTGTGCTGTAGATCAATCTATAATCACCTGGCTAAACAAACTCTTCAAAAATATTCACAGAATTCCTCTAAGTAAAGATCATGACAGTTATATCTGTATAATTCTTCTAAGGTCAGGATAAAAGAATTTGTTCTCAATATTTTAAATCAACAGGATCTGTTGAATTCATGGATCCAGAATTTTATGGCTTCACATTCATATCTCAAAATTTTATTAATATGACTTTCACCAAAACACTGTTCTTATTGAACTTGTCTATGTCCTTTTAGTTTTCAAATCCAAATAGCGTATTTCCTTCAGTATCTTCCTGACAATTTGTTCCCTCGTTTACCTCTCTAAATCTGTTTTTGGTCGTGGATATTTTAATGATGTCTAAAAAGACTTATCTATGCATCTGTTTAACATAAATTTTAGAACTATCAGAGAGTTTTTTCCTCTAAATCCATCATTTCCACCTGTAGTCCTTATCACCAAGAATATTACTAACATGGTTGCCAGCCAGAGAAGTGGAAGCACTTTAGATTTCTTCTTACCCTTCTACTTCCGTCTGTTAGATAAGATGAATGATCAAGATTTTCTGTTTCTGTCACTAATATAATTTCTATGTACTCCTTTTTATGCAACTGAAACTGGCCTGTTTCAAATACTCATTATTGGTCACTTTGTCCTAAAACAACTGCTTACATAGTATGCTTTTTCCCCATAGACTTTCATATTGTTCCTCTCCATCACCAAATTACTGCTCCATGTAAGCACACAGAGTGAATATCTCAGACACAAATTCTAGTATCATTAATTACTCACTACATTGTCTGTTGGCATTACATTTCTCATCTGTAAATGGATATAATCTACCAGAAATATTGAAGAATGAATTTGTTGAATTCTAGAGCAAGAAAAAAGAAAAGTGAAGAGTCCTTACATTTTCCATCTTACCTTACAAATAAGAAAAGAGTCAAATTCAGTTTGTTGGTTTAAAATCACAATTTTTTTCATGCAGAAATAAAAATAAGTCATCATCAGGCTACACTGTGGTCATCATCCTGACCAAAGTTATTAGCATCATAAGTGCTAATTATTGAAAGTCTGGTATGTGTCTATGACGTTGCTATTATTTGTCTTTTGATTAATAATTTTAATGTTACCACTGTGCATACATCCATATTAAAATTTTGAACAAATAAAGAAACTAAAAAAAAACTAAACCATATCAGGTAGCTTGACTATGTGCTTTTAACAAATTATGGAATAGAGTTTTGAAGCATTACAAATTCCTAACCAGTATGAATTAACTTCCTCTCTCTCCGTCACTACACACAAATATTTAAGAGTTTGAACAGAACTTTTTTCAAGTGATATACTCTAAATGTTACTACAATATCATGTGTATATCTAAAATTTCCTTTAAAGTAATAAACTCTACTTTCAAATCAAGTATTAGTTATTTTATTCTCAGGAACTTTTAGATAAAGACTGTATATCTTTGAAATGAAAAAGGTCAAAATAGTAGCATAAAAATTTTAGAGGGAGTCTGTCTTCAGAAATACATATACATATATATCTATATATACATTATGTGCAGAAAGATATAGATTTTTAGAAATTATTTGTCATCAGAAATATGTGCATATATTTAAATTTCTGTGTAGAATGATGTACATTATAGTGAAAAATACATCTTAAAACATAATTAAAATTTAAAAAATACATCAAACCAAGTGCCAGTGACACGCTTATAATTCGAGCTATTCTGGGTTCTGAGATCGTAGAATTGTGTTCGAAACTAGCCCAGACAGAAAAGTACTTGTTAGAGTCTTATCTCCAATTAATCACTAAAAACAGGAATTAGCTCTGTGCTTCCAGTTTTGGAGTGCTGTCCTTGAGCATAAAAACATTGGGGACAATGCCAAAGTCTTGCAAACAACAACAACAACAAAATGTATCACATTAATTTCACAAAAGCAAATTTTAACTGCTGTGAACATTTCTTAGAAACATGAATACATACCCCTGGAAAATGTTAAGTAAAAGTATAGAATATTTACATCTATGTTAAAGACAAGACTATTTAGATTGTTTAAGATATTTAGGTGATGATTAGGAATTAAGAATAATGAGATTTGGGTAATAGATTGGGATTGGACTTTAATTCTAGTTTACAGTAGTAGTAAAATGATATTTGTAATGATTATATAAAATTATTCTTGCTTGGTATATGAATTATAATAAGTGATAAACATTTTAAAATGATTTCCAATGCAAAGGATTATCAATTCTTTTGTACTTTCAAAACAATTAAGAAATCTATTCCAAGGCTAGTTTGCTCTAAGACTATATTTGTTTTCTAAAATTAATTTAGGAATGAGTTAAGATTTAGATAACGTTGCACAGCAGAAGAGAGTGAGAGGGGATAGAATGATGGACCACATAGGAGCTGTATGTCATTGGTACTGTGTTTCAAAAAACAGAAAGACTTCAGAGAAGAGAAAGAGGAATATAAGGTGTCCTGAATCAAGTTTCGTTTTAATCCACGTAATAGTTTTGACTGAGAATCAGAGAACATGGGAAAAATAGATAATAAAATAGAAAATAAAGCATTGTATAAACCTGTTACAATGTAAAGAAATTGTAATAGGAAGATGATAATTAATTTCCAAAGAAATAAAAGAAAGGATAGGTAAACTCTAAAGGGAAAAAGAATGAAGAGAGAAAAGAAGCAAAATAAACCTTTATCAATAACAAACACAAGAGTTTGGAAGTGGAAAGGCAGTAGAAATATTGTAAATAACAATAAAATAACAATAAAAATTGCTAACGTGGATAGAAGATGGATCATATTTTATCATATATGATTTTGAAGTAATAGGAAATGAAAATTTAAAAGTCATAATTTAAAATACTATAGCCCAATGGTAAAACATTGGCATAGCATGTGTGAAGCAATGGTGTGATCGCCCAAACATTACAACGTACACCCAAAGCACACACACAAAAAACCCACATTAACACACACACACACACACACAACATACACACATTTGGAATATTGATATTACCATATTAAACAGAGGTAATTATTACAAATAGTAAAAATATGTTAATATGAAATCATATTATTGCTCATACTATTTAAAAGTTTACTAGAAATGAAATACTCACAATATACTTGGATTCTTATAGATCAACTAAATTGAAAATTAAGAAATAGAAGACACGAGAACCTTTGCAAACAAGTTTTAAATAATAAACATTTTGAAACATGTATACTTTTATTTTGACAAAAGATTGATGTTACTGGTATTTTAACTCAAGATTTAGAATATGATAACCAGATGCTCTATATCTCGCTAGAGATGGCTATATTTCTCATCATTTCACTCTGGATACTTTTATAATAAAGGTCTCATCATTTCAAAGCCTCTCCCGAATCACAAACCCTGCTTATATTTCCCACCATAGCTAGAAAATGGAAGCCACAAATCACCATTCCCTGCTCAAACATTTTTTTAATTCAAGTACAAATATTTCCAAAAAGTGACCAGGTAATGAAGCCTTCTTAATAAAGTATGTGCTTCTTGGAAACACAGTAAGGACAAATATGTTTAGAACTATAAGAAATTAAAATTATTTAAATTCACCAACCATATAAAAATTAAGAAAATAATTTTTAAATATTCATGTTAAATATTTTAAAAGCAAAATATATGTGTCTAAATAATTTACATTGTAAAACTCATGCAAAATTAAATTAACTAATCCTTCGACTCTGAAAAAAGAATTACTCTAAAGAAACAAAAGAAAATAATTAAGTTCAAAATTTGAAATTTAGAAAATGAAATGAATTGCATTCTTTAGTTGACTGAAGAAACTGTAAACCCTCTGTATATCAATTTTATAATAAAAAAAGCATGAACAAAGAAAGCAAAAGTACCCGTTGATCAATAGCACCAGCTAAAGTATCAGTATTTCTTTTTTTGAGTGTACAAGAAAATCGATGGAGGGGATAACAATGTTCCTTCCATTAAAAAATGTACTCATTACCTTACTTATGTTACTGTAACCACTTTGTACATTACCTTTACAATAAAATTAAATTGAAATTAAAAATAAACTAAATAATATACCAATTAAGAATTCTTAGAAGCCATTGGTTAAAAACTTTGTAAAAAACTGTCCTAGGAACCCAAGGAATATACTTTGATGATACTATTTAAATACTTAAACTTCAGCAGAGAAGCAAAAAGTTTATAAATATTACAAGTAAAGTAATAAATCAGAATATATTACTATTAATAAAAATTATAAGATGAATTTATAGTGGTAGTCAAATATGTAACAAATGAGACGAATTGCCATTCGTTTGCACTTAATAAGTGATAAAGAATTTTCTAGGTCTTTTAAAATATATCTTAAGATAATGAAGAAACTATTCTGTCACATATGATAATCAGATAAAGATGATATTAAAACAAAGAACAGATTGTACTAAGTTGTGGTATGTTAATGTATTTACCTATTTTGGTTGTGGGTAACTGTGGGGATTTCAACTTGGAGTATTGTTCTTGCTAGGCTGGCGTCATATCAGTGGTTAATTATAGGATAGGGGTTCCCTTTCCACAAGAGCATGCACCTGATCTGTCCTTTTAGCCTTCCCATCATCAATAGCATCAGAGTTGCACACCAACTTGTCTAGCTACCTACCTTTGCTGGCCTGGATTCTGCAGTCCTTCCAATCTTTGCCTCTAGATAGTGCAGGATCGTGGAAATGATCCAGTGCACGCAGCTATAGAGTGAGAAGGAAGTCCACTAAACTTTTGGCTTGGGTTCTGTTCTCAAGCCTCCTAAGTAGTTAAGAGTAAAGATGGGAGCCCCTGGTGCCAAGCAGTAGCAATATTTTTAAAAAACTCGACATATATATGAGTTAGGCTTGTGATTACCTCAGGAAAAGAATAAAAGAGCAGTGAAGCATAAAGGACAGTCAGAACTTTAACTAGCTACTCAGAGGCTGAATCAGCTTAGCTAGCTACTCAGGAGGCTGAGATCTGAAGACCACTGTTCAAAGCCAGTCCAATCATGAAAATGTGATTATTTCCAAAAAATCAGAAGTGGAGCAGTGGCTCGAGTGGTAGACCACTATCCTTGGGCACAGAAGCTTAGGGATAGTGCCCAGGCAATATCAAGCTTCAGGAATGATGAATACATGCATGAGCTCCTGCAAATGTGCGTGTGCATACACACGTGCACGTGAACACACAAACACACCAATGAGTATTTCAATGCTACCTTCTTTAATTTTTTTTACCTTGTTGTACCCTATTGGCATGTATTGGTTCACAAATTAACAAAATCAGCTAAGCAGCTATTTACATACAACTGATCATGTTTCTCTAAAGTCTATTCTCTTTTTGCAAGCCTGATTTTATATGACCCAAAAGTAAATTATTCAGGAGGGCAATTCATCTCCCTCAACTCTGTAGTATTAGATGATTGTTTACGTTCTTCCTAGCTATATGATTTTGTGAAATTCTGCATCAAACAGCGTATTTCTTTCACGAGAAGGGAAGCCTTTGTCTAACAATTAATAATAGGATTTTCTCCTCCTGGCAAGCATGTGTAGTTTTATTATCTTCATATATTTCATGATCTGTCTGTGTATGCCAAAGACTGCTGTGAAAATAAAAAGACCATTCTCAGCACTTAGCATTCGTATAACATTCATATGTATGAAGGTATTTAAATATTACTGAAATTGCTTTGGAATAAATAATGTTCACCTTGACTATTTTGAGAAAGAAGAATTAGTTTTTCAGCACTTAGGTAAGAACGTGAGTGAAAGAAACAAAAGGAAAGTTTGGAACAACTCAACATGTACATTCAAATGAAACAAAACAACCCAAGAAAACACAAATTAATTCAGTACTTAAAAACCTGTAGGAAATGCAATGATTTTTTTAAAAATCAGCTATGATAAGCTTTTGAGAATCCTGACTACATGGGAGTTTACTGTTGTGAGGACAGTGGTTAAAGCCCAGACTGGACAGAAAGATCTGTACACAAAGCCATGCCATGCACCTGTTATTCTAAATTCCAGGAAGAATAACATAAAGTGGAATGAGCCCAAGATCATACACAAGGAGGAAGCCAGATTCTATCTGAAAAATAATCAGGGTAATTTAGGGCTGGGGCATGACAAAGTGTTAAGAACACCCATTTAGCAGACACAAGACACTCAATGCAAACTCTATTATGGGTAATGAAGAAAAAAGCTATAACTTTAAATAATTGGAATGATTGTAAGATTTGAGTATTTCAGTGGAGAAAAAAAACCATGAGAGAGATAGAGTGAACCCATGTTGTGATCCCTTCTACTTAAGCTATAATGTTGTGTGGTACTCCAGACATAACAGAGTTATCTTGCAAATGAGTATGGATATGCATTTGGGTGATGGAAATATTCTACTTACACAGGTGTAAATTAGATTTTTGGCTAGATTGTAGTTCTTGAACTAAGAGCCTGTGTGATGTCCCTGAGCTTTTTCTTTCAAGGCTACCACTCTATTACTTTGAGCCACAGTTCCAATTCTAATTTTCTGTTTGTTGTTTGGAGATAAGAGGCTCATGGACTTTTTTGCCAAAATGGCTTCAAACCATGATCGTCAGATCTCATCCTCCTGAGTAACCAGGACTCCAGGCATAAGCTGTCTATTTTTTAAATAGTTTAGTAAATCATGTAGTTACACAAGTTATAAATTATCATTACAACCTGTGTAATAGATGTGTGTATATATATATATCAATGCATACAGACAGAAATATTTTATCGCATCTTTGTATCTACAGTAGATTTATGAAATATCAACCTTCGTTGTAAAATAAAATGGAAACAAAAGTTATTAAGGAGCAAAACAAAGGGAATTGTCACAAGTTTCTTGTTGTTGAATGGAATATGAATTGCGAGAATCAGTTTGGGAAAACCATCTTAATTTAACATAATGGATAATGGGTATTAATTCCAATCTATCTATTTGCCCATATTGTGCATCCTCACACATGAGTGTCAAAATCAAACCACAATTTTTGCTTTTGTATTTAACGCACCTGTTATAATTTAGGGGATTGATGAAGTACTCAAATAAAGATTAAAATAATAGTAAGTGAGGCTATGAGTTAGAGCTGAAAATGTTTTTAAATATTATAATAGCTAATTAAATTGAAATTTTCTTACTTTTACTCTATTGTCATGTCCCTCATTCCCACATTAGAAAAGTACATAAAAGGCTCTCAGTAAATTATGTGTATAATCATGAAAAAAAATGTATTGAAAGAATATGGGCCCAGTGTGGTTTTAGCTTATTGAGACCTGTAGGGAGTAGTGTGTTTTTGAGGCCTTGCAAAACGTTGTGATGGAGATGAAAGGAGGGATGTGTTTATTCTGGAAAATTGTCTAGAGGATTGCTCCCAGAAAGATAGTGACGAATTCTTCCAAAAGATACAGCAAAATCACTTCCACAACCATGTTCACTGCTCACTATTTACCGTAGCCAAGTTATGAAAACAGCCCAGATGTCTTATGGTGGAGGGATGGTTGGAGAAAGTGGGGCACATATACACAATTGGATTGCACCCATCCATTATGAAGACTGTTACATAATTTGCAAAAATTATGTTAAGTAAACTAAGTCAGAGCCAGACATACAAAAGACCCATGTTCTGTCGCGTATTTGGAACATAGGACTTTATGCAAGTTTACACAACAGTATTAACCAAAGCATGCTCTTTGCAGACAAGTATTTAAAAGTGTAATTTCTTATAAAATTGAACTTTTATTCCAACAAAATGAATACCAAGAAACTATCATTTGGAAGATATGAGCGGAAGTCAAAGGGAAGGAATAAAGAGAGTTATGGATGAAGAGAGGGAAGGTATAATATTCAATGCAGAAACTAGAAGAAATGAAAGTGGGGTGAGGTTTGGAAGGGTATTGCAAAGTTATGTAAAGATCCATTGTACTTATAAACTGATTTGTTGAATGGAAATTCCTTCATACAACTATTTAATAAAAATATAATTAAAAACAATGGAGACGGGGCTGGGAAGGTGGCTCAATGGTAGAGAACTTGCCTTGCAGGCCTGAGGCCCTGGGTTCGATTCCTCAGCACCACATAAGCAAAAATAAAAAGCCGGAAGTGGTGCTGTGTTTCAAGTGGTAGAGAGCTAGCCTTGAGCTGAACAGCTGAGGGACATCACCCAGGCCCAGTGTTCAGGCCCCACGATTGGACCCCCCCCCCCTCAAAAAAAAACAGTGGAGACATCTGAACCTTAAACTGTGTTCTCTTAAATCATGAGTCAAAATAATAGTTTCCTTCTCAGAAATTTTCTTTGCAGTTATTTTCCTCAAAATGACAGAAAAGTGACCAACAAAATGAATGTCAATACATCACATTGCATATCCTAAAGAGAAACAATATAAAAATCACAGTAAAAATGTTAGAATTCATCACATGATAAAATAACAGGTAGAAAGGATCAAATGCTGATTGTTTTTCCAAGTACATTACCTATGGTATCTAATTTAATCCTCACAATAATCCCATAAAGTAGAACTACTTCTATTTCTAATTCTCAGATGATGATATTGAAGTCTTCAGAGTTGGAATTACTAGTACAACATTTCACAAATGGTAAATCTTAGCCTGCGGCCCATTCCCACCGTATCAAATAACTTCATTCTATTTTGTGACTAAAATACCAGCACTTAGTCCACTAATTCTAGGAAAATTTCCCAGAATTATTGTCCACACTCTAATAATATTTCACTTTATCTTTGTTAGAAAATAGGAAACTAAGCGGGATGTCGGTGGCTATACCTGTAATCGTAGCTACTCAGGAGGCTGAGATCTGAGGAACGCGGTTCAAAGCCAGCCCAGTCAGGAAAGTCCGAGAGATTCTTATCTATAATAAACCGCTAATAAACCAGAAGTGGCACTGTAGCTCAAGCGGTACAGTGCTTGACTTGAGCGGAAGAGTGCAGGGACAGTACTCAAGCCCAGAGTTCAAGTGCCAAGACCAACCAAAAAAAAAAAAAAAAGGAAATAGGTAACTGCAATATGAAAACTCCAAGTTCATAATCAATTTATACCTCCCTGGTGAAAGGAACTGCTAAACTATAACATTCTTGATTTCTAGCTCAAAATTGTAGAAATTATATTCTATCCCATGACAACACTGCATCGCAGTCATACTGAAAGAACAATCTCCCCAATTCCTGATGGAAACAGATTGCAGGTCTTATAGACCAATCATTTCCACATTGTAGCTCACATAAGTTGTTTACCATTAGAGGTATTTTGATTGCTTTTTA
The DNA here is from genome assembly GCF_019054845.1 of Dipodomys spectabilis. NCBI lineage: Eukaryota > Metazoa > Chordata > Mammalia > Rodentia > Heteromyidae > Dipodomys > Dipodomys spectabilis. Next base: position 2,700,730 of record NW_024871184.1, on the reverse strand, counting down.
TACCCAACATTTTGAGAGAAATGTATTACTTTAAAATGTTATTAAAGCAAGACTGATATAAAAATCACCTTTGACCCCAGATAAATATTTACCTTTCATATACCCAAAAATGCAGTCTTACCTATCATTAATGTTAGGAATGAGAGGTTAAAAATCATGGACACCAAGACCTAAGCATGAATTAAAGACTCTCCAACTTGTGGATACAATTGGTTTAAAAAGACATCAATACTACTGCATGTTTTTCAAAATTTCTTGTGATATTGAAGATTCAATGATAAAATATTAACACTTGAAAATAACGCATTTTCTTGGGAGTAGGACAGAAAACACAAGATTAATCCATCATTTTCAAATACCTTTATTTTTCTACAAATTCACTCATAATTATCAAGATTAAAAAACTAACTGAAGTACAGAGCCACAAAGGAAATAATTTAACTGCATCATCTACATTCAAAAAACTGTTACTGGGGCTGGGAAGGTGGCTCAGTGGTAGAGTGCTTGCCTTGCATGCATGAGGCCCTGGGTTCGATTCCTCAGCACCACATAAGCAAAAAGGAAAAAGCCGGAAGTGGCGCTGTGGCTCAAGCGGTAGAGCACTAGCCTTGAGCTGAAGAGCTGAGGGACAGTGCCCAGGTCCAGAGTTCAAGGCCCCACGACCGGACCCAAAAAAAAGAAAAAAAAAAACCTGTTACTAGAAAACAAAGTTATACTAATAATGAGCTTACCAAATTCACTTATATCCTTTTATTCTATTTCATAATATTTCATAATATTCTATTGCATAAAAAGCCTATATACCCACTTACATCTTCAGATCTTAATATTTATTTCAGAAATGTCTATAGCTCTATAGTCAATGAACTGAAAATATTCAAAGGCTTTTCAGAAATTGCAAGACGCTCTCAGGGTTGTTATTTATATTGGAAAAGATATTCGAAAAGCCTTATTTGTTAAAGTTGTGATAGTTACTTCCACAAAAGAGCCATTAGTGAAGAACCCATTGCATGCACAAAACAACTTCAAATGCATCCACAATCTGGAGGTGACACATGCTTTTTGTTTGTTTGTTTTGAAAGGTATATCTAGCAAGCATATCCACAATACTGGTTTTCAGTCAATATGATGGGATATTCAAACCTAATAAATACAGGGTTGATTATCTTAGTGAGAATAGATATGATGTTACAAAGAAAGTTATTTTCAACAGAAATCTGGAAAGAGTTTATTCACCTTGTGTTTCACAGGAATAACCAGAGAGTAATACCTGTTTGGTCAAGTCAGTCAAACTCACTCCATGAGTATATCTTACAAGTATAATCAATTTAAGAGGTCAAATACATATTTTGTACTGACAGTCATCTTACAGCAATAACTTACTACCTAATTATATCTGTATCTTCTTACCTAACATATAATAAGAGCTGAAAGTGGTCTCTTTTATCTAACTTAATGTTGTATATGTTTTGATTATGATGATGTTATTATTTGACAAATAAAATGTACAGAAGGGTGGCTCCACAGAAATGACATGACAGAACACTGATAAATAAAAACATTGCAACACAGTTAGCTCTTTTGAGCCTCACCTTGTCCACATTGGCAAGCAATATTGCAACAGCACACACACACATATACACATACACACATGTGTGCACATGTACACACATATACTTGCATGCTAAATTCAGGGTTTAGTACAAAAAAGTACAAATAAAATTTTAGTGATTAGGACAAACGTTAATTTGCCTTATTACAAAATAATACACAATCCAGTCACCATGGGTGTTACATTTTACTTGCCTTGCCACATGTGACCACTTAATTTATTTTAATTAATTAATTAATTCATTTGTTTGGTGCTAATACTAGGCTTGAACTCATGGCCTGGCTCTGTCCCAGAATTTGTCGTTTTTTTGTTGTAGTTTTCTCAAGCCTAGAATTTTACTGCTTGTCCCACAGCTCCATTTCTAGCTTTTGCTGGTTACTTTCAAATCAGAATTTAATGGACTTTTTTTTGCTTGGTTTGGTTTCAAACCACAATCCTCAGATTTCATCTTTCTGATTAGCTAGGATAAACACATGAGCCACAAGTGTGGCTTCTAGTTTTTCCTCTATAGCTATCTAATACACATATTAGATAGTAATTTAAAACCTAGAGTATAGAAGCAAGTTGTACAGTGATGATATTGTCTTGTCAGAAATTTAAGCTAGTAAATTTCTTCTTAAAACCATAAACAAAAATACCATGGTATAATATAAGAGAACTCACTATTGAACATATGAGCTTTAAGAGCTTTCTAATAGATCCATTATTTGTTACCCAACATTAGAAAAAACTATATAATGCAGTAGTAAAATAGAAGTCCTTTGTAGGAATACTTAATTACCTTGTTTTTAAAGATACTTGTTTTCATCTAAAAAAGTAGGCATGTCTATTGTCTTGATGTGATTTTGATGATTGAAGGTGCTTAATGAGAAGTCAAAGTGTATTACTAATCCTTTGCTATCAATTAAATCTCACCTTTTCTTCTTGGAACTTATAATTATTAAAGCAATAGTTCAGAATCAGCAAGCAATAGTTCAGATTCACACTTCCAGTGCAAGTGGATCACCAGTAATTAATCCTTGATATCATTTTCCAAAAAGTTTTGTCACAGATACAATCGGCCTGCCTTCTCTAGCTGCTTTCCTAGCCTGGACCTATTCCTTCACTCTTCAGGAAAAGTGTGATTCAACTGATTTCAGTCAGATCTGTTACTAGAATTATCAAGGATTTAGATTTTTGTCTGTAATTTGGTCAAAGCTATGTCTCTTTATGTAGGCTAATAAAAATGTATTTACTAATTTCAAGTAAATACATAAATTCCATTTCCATCTCTTTTAAAAAATAAAATTGTTTGCTCTATAAATTGATCAGAGGCATGGATTTTGTGGCTAGCTAGGTCATTGCACATCTGTCTCTCTCTTCCTCTCTCCCTTTCATGGTTCTCATAGATAATGTGACAGCTCCATAATTATCCTAATTAATTTTGCTTTTATATTTTTGGTTGCATCATTTCACTTTCTGCTCTGCCATTTCCCAAATCATTTACATAGAAGGCATTATTTCATATTTTCTCATTCCTATAATAAGCTGCACATGAAGACACCACTGGTCCCATTTTCAGTCTGTACCTTTGAATATGGAGGAAAACCTTTCCTCTGCTCTCTATCAATTCCCTACTCTCCAGTTAGAATAATTTCCAATAGTAAAATTGGAAAAGATAAAGAAAATCATGGTGAAATAACAGATGTAGAAAATTCACTGGATTTTTCTGACCAGTTCAACCAACGTGAACTATTAGGGAATACATGTGCACCCCATTCCCACTGGTACTCACTGTCTCTGGTTAGGCAATTCTGATGAAGACAAGGAACAAGATGAAAAAGTGAGGAATGGTATCATTTGCAAAAAAAAAAATGGAGAAGTATTAAAGCAAATTTTTGTTTGGGCTGCTGAAAATAATCGGCTTACTACAGTGCAGACACTGCTTTCCTAAAAGGCCACTCATGTGAATACTAGGGATGATGATGAGTATACCTCTCTTCATCGGGAAGCCTCCAGTGGGCACTGAGACATTGTCCATGAGTTGGTGGCTAAAGGCAGATATTCATGCAATTACTGTGAATGGCTAGACACCCCTGCACAGTGCTTATATGTTGAATAATACCAGAGTGGCTGCTTTCTTAGTTCACATTGAGTCAGATACCAATGCCCAAACTAAAGTCCTCTTGACTCCCTTGCATCTTGGAATAGAAATAGCAAAGATATGCTGGATCGCCTTCTATTGAAGCATTATATCAAACCAGGTCTGAAGAACAACTTGGAAGAAACTGCATTTAATATTGCCAAAAGGATAAATATGTATCACTACCTCTTTTAAATTGTGGAAGGCTGTAAAAATTGTTCTCTTAACTCATAATGGTTTGGTTAAGATTCTTAACTTTCAAAAATGCCAATCCATCTTTGTGTCTGTACAAAATATTTTCACAATACAAAGCAACAGCAATATCTTACTTTAAAAATTCATGGATTCCATAGTATTCTTCAAGTGAATTGCCTGACTTTGATGTCAAAATGTATTCAAGAGTTGTTTGTATACATCTATAATGATTTCTGCAGGGTTTGTGATTTTTAAATCAGAAATTACTTTAACTTATCTGTTGAAATTAGTAGTACAGAAACTAAAAATATTTCTGGTGCTTGTATGAAAAAAGTATATTTTAAAATACTCTGTATTTTGTTTGTATAATGTCCATAATCTATTTAATTCTCTCCTAGATATAATACTTTGAATTATACATTGTTTTATAATATATAGGTTCGTTAATAAATGTGTTATTTCAGATAGCATTCCATACAGAAAAAGTTTAAGATTCCTTTTTTTTCCTAGGTCCTTATAGTATTTTATTTCTTTGGGATAAAATGACAATGTTATCCAATTTCAAATGTTTTGTAAAGATTATGCTATGTAAAGGCCATTCTAAGGTGAGGATTTAACGCACTGATGTCAAACTAACTTTCAGTTCAATGAATTACATATATTGTTACATTTGCCTTTTTAAATTTTTTATTGTGAAAATACTGTACAGAGGGGTTACAATTACATGGGCAAGATAATGAGTACATTTCTTATCAAGCATTGTAGCCTCCTCCTGTATTTACCCTTCCCATCCATTCCCATCCTTCCCTTGCTCCCCCACTCAATCCTCCCTCTACCCCTCCACCCGCACAAAGTTGTAAAGTTTATTTTTCGACATAACGACTTGTACTTTTGTAATCAATTTTTTAATAACTGTTTTTCATTTCTTGCATCTCAAGAATGAAAAATATGGAATATTTCACAAATTTTCATATCATCCTTGTGCAAGTGCCATGATAATCTCTATATTGTAGTAATTTGGGTAAACGTCCTGCTGAAGCATGTAGTATCCTGTAAATTTAAGTAGTTATTGATGCAATCTTTATACAGGCATATATCCTTAGTTGACTGTTTGTAACTAGGAAACCTTATTGTTCCTAAATATGTTATTGATCTTACTTCTCTAAAGCTTATATTGTTTGGTCGATTGCTCACATTTGCAATTTTTTTGTCAATGACTATTTTAAGTCTTTTTCATTTTAAATTTGATCATACTTTGAAGCCTTTATAGCTAGGTCCAAAGGTGATTGTTTTTCAAGTACTTATTTATAAACTGAGTTAGCTTTGTGGAGCTAATGGATTCAAAGTAAGCCTTGCTTAAGAGCTACTTCTAAACTTCTGCAGCTTAAAAATTCCTAAATGATGTCTTACTGGTACAAATGTCTACCTGACCCTTTATTCTTCTTCCCTGTAGCAACAGACCAACCAGAATATCTTACCCTGACAGCATAGATTTTCTTATTGGAACAAAACTAATATTAGTTAAAAGGGATCATAGAGAGATAAACAGTTAAGACAGAATCATTTAGGCTAGAAGGTATTTTATCAAAATATAATTGTTTTTTATACCTAACATTTCAATAGTAGCTAAAGCCAAGAAGGTGAAAAAAATTTTCACATGCATGATTACCAAATGTCCTGGCCAGTCTACCATCCATCCAGGCAGGAATTTACACTACTGCCTTTCTTTCATCAAATATTTTCATAGTTAAAAGAGAAGTCTATATGTTTCTCCTCGATATTAGGCCTTAAATTGGTAATGTTTTAATCACAGTGTTTCCTCTTGTCTCTAGGCTGTAAATCTCCAAATGGTAAAGCTTTAGGTCCAACTCTACCAAACACTGAGGTAGAAATAATGGAATAATATTTTAAAACACAGTTGCCTTTGATACCCTAACCACAACAGAACATTGCAAAACATGTGCCTTTTTTCTTATATTTTATAGTTATATATTTTATATTTATACGTGCTGATATTTTATTTCACACAGTGAAACTTACTAGAATTAATTGATAATTTGACAAATAAATAGATATTTATTACAATAAATAGATTGGAATATAAATAATAAGGTTTAGAATGTACATTAGAATATAAAAAGTATCAATGCAATGTCTTTGGTATAAACTTGTGATATGTTCTAAGTATTCTTGGTCTTCTGAATTCACATTGTAAAAAAAAACAATTGTTTTCCTCTAATCTATAAGGGATTTTACTCTGCTGCTCTGTTTATTGTTTTAACTCACTGGTTGCAAAATGTTTTTCTCTATATTTCTGAAGCATTTCTACTGATTGTACCCAAATTTTGCTGATATGATATCTAAAAGGTATTATTCTTCTGCAGGATCCACGGGTCCTAGGATCCCAGGTCTTAGTTATCCTCTTCATCTGATAACAAGGGGAAGATTTCTCACCTAGGCTCAAGAAACATGCCAACAGAAAGTAATTGAAAATCCATCTCAATTCCTTATGACACCGGAATTAGTGGTAAGCAATTGTGTAATGCAATGCAACTTAAAATGAAAGATGAGATCACAAAATCTGAGAGAAAGTACAGTAATTCAAACTTTCAGTTTACAAATGACCAGCCCATATGAGTGACCAAGAACACAAATGTCACAAAATTATTTTTAATACCCCTCTTCTAATGATTACTCAAAGATTTCAGTCCAGCATAAGTAGGCAAAAAAAAAAAATAGTTCCTAGAACGATAGATCCATAATTGGTCTACCAGGGCTAGGAAAACTTGACTTACAGGTCAAATATAATTCACAAAAACATTAATTGAGAAGATCGTTAATGCTTCAAAATACTGGTACTTCAGTAAAACTTGTTTCTGTAGAATAAAAATGTTATCATTCTCAAACCAACAATAACCTACACTTAATCTCCTGAAAACAGATTCCTTTTCAAATAATCTTTTAAAAATCACATTCACCAAAATAACATTTGACAAGTAGACAATATTGACATTACAAATTTTTCAAGTTTAGGGTGCAAGTTACAATAGAGTTGTTTTATTTACCCAGCACTAATGCCAAACAGGTTCAACCATTCATTAAAGTGTAGAAATAGTACCATCCACCATTTGTGTTGTTCAGAAGGTGCCTTACAGAAATGTGTCAAATAGAAAAACCTCCCATAATTCAAACCCAAACACTAGCTAATAAAGTAAGTTTAATCACTTACTAAGGTACATTTTAAAAAGTCACAAATAGTTGCTTTATCATATGTTGTTTTATGTTTTATCTATCAGTCTAACATAGTAAGAAATATGACTTAAAGTCATGAATATGGGTACTCAGCAGAGATGTGACAAACATAAAATCTGTCTTCTATTTCTACCAAGTCTTCTTCTTATTCCAAAACTTATAGGTAGTAGAAAATATTATCCCATGTAAAATAAAATAATCACAAACCTTTTTCAAAGCCATTTATAAAATTTGGTAGTTAGGAATATATTCTAAGCCATTTTTAAACTTTCTTGTTGACTAAAGATTAATCTTACAAATGGATGAGAATAAAATCATGTCTAGGTGCTTCACATCTCCAGTCTTGCAAATTGTTATTGCAGATGAATGAATTATGGAAATATAAGCTGACATCAGTTCAAGTGTACGCAGGATTGAAACTCCATGGATAGTACATAAACCTTTCAAAATATTAACAGTTTAACAGAATGACTATCAGGAAGTTGAAACCAGAGAGGAATAATAGTAAAGACAGAATGAATGAAAAATGGAACAAGGGGCAAGTACAGCTAGAATACTCAATGTACACATGTGATAAAGGAAGTGATAATTCTGAAATACATCTTAGAGAAGGGGTTGGTTGAGAATGATAGAAGGAGTCACTCTGATCCAGGAGCATTGGACAATTAAATGGACATATTTATTGCAATACACTTGCACAACCTTTTGAAATTTAATTAAAAAACACAACAAAAAACAAAAACACACAAAAATCACAACCAAACAGCAATCTCTAGAGAGGATGTATATGACCTCTCAAAATTTTAAATAGTTCATGAAGGGTAGTCTTGGGAATAGCAAACAAAGCTGTTCAAAGAGGACAGTTTGGGGTAGCAGAGAATTTTGAACAGATTTAAGTAGATTGTCTAAGGTTGTGAATCACCTACATCTGCTGCAAATATTTTCTTCTGTGAGTTCTCTTTGTCTGCAATGGATACTCCAGTCCTCAGCCACACTTGATAGCTTGTGAAGATAGAATGGAAGAAACAAGATCAAGAATCCATTACTCCACTGGAGACAGAAGAGTCCTCTATGTTTTCTCTCATCTCTCTTCACTACTCTTTCTTCATACTTTTAAGTCAAGTGATTTTGAATTACATCTTTCATTCTTTGTTCTGGCAAAATAATTAGCCAAACTAATTTACTAAATATTATTTGCCATTTTTTTTCTACCATGCTGTTTACTTGTCCAAGGGAGTCCATTAAGCTTCACCGTTGCATTTGGTTGCCACGAAAATCCAACATCTATGTTAATGAGGACAAACTCTAATGTAAAACTTTGTCTCCAAAAAACCGATCCGAGAAGCTGTGATCACAAATATTTAGCTATACTTTTTTTCTTTTACCTTGAAAGTCTTCTTGTGTCTAAAGTTCCACAAAAATAAGTACTCCACTACTTTTTGGTTCAATCACTTCTAACCTCAAAGATATATTTTGCTAACAAGATGCTTAGAGGAAACCGAAGTATACTCCACTTTTATGTTCTCTCTTAAGACTCTCCTTAGATACCATATCAGGATCAGTGAAGTTATTCTTTGCAAAATTATTTCAATAGATTATTTTTTCTTGGTCTTGCATTTGCTCAGCAAGATGTATGGAACAGAATAGAGTTAAATCATCCATACCTTGGGTAACAGTGTCTATTACAAAGGACAATGCTTCTATGTCCTAATTCTATGTCCTCCTCTTAGCTCTTCCCTGATTTCCAATTAAGCACAGCTTCTTGACTTCAAGTCCAGTGAAGCTGAAAGACTATAAGATCTCCTCCCCACCCCACCCCGCTACATCTTCATGGTTTCTCTTTTAAAACTCTTTTAAGTTGCCTTATTTGGACATAGAATTTATTTTCAAACTGTTCTACATTATAGTGAGCCAAATAGGCTCTGTAAAATCACTTTAGGTAGCAAAAATATTAAGACAATCTATATCAAAATTTTTGGCCTCCCTCCACTGCTGAAGTCAGTATGCTTAGATAGGGCTTCTAAGAACATTGTTTTCTTACCCTTTCAATTTTCTCAATTCTTTTCTGATCCCAAACTTTTTGGCTTATGTAATAAGAGAAGTCTTCACTACCTCATGTTAATAAGGATATTATTTTTTGTGAGCTACTTAGAAATGTGTAATCATTGGCGTAACCAATCAGATTTTTTTCTGTGTTTCAGTGCTTCACGTGCAAAGGCATTGTCGAAAGTGTTACAAACAGAAAAGTGTGAACCCAATACCTTCTTTCATTTTGAAGGGCCCTTTCTCCCTAAATATTTTGACCCAAATTATCTTTTTCAAAGAATAATCTTGGTAATTAAAGGTCAATTCACAAAATTTGATGTCTTAGTTTTCTTAAGAACTTTGAATTTCACACAGTGAGAGTATATTTCCTGGGTAAGGACAATTCTCAAGGGAACCTACAGGATTTACAGTAAGGTTTCTGAAGTTTGTTTAGTGTGAAAATGAGCTATCTTTACCCACATTGCTCCCTCTCAACTAGGTCTCCATAGCTTTCTTTGCATGTAAGCTTATTTTCCCAGGCAATTTTCTTAATAGGCTAATTTGTTAAAAATTTGAACAATTAAAATATACCTGTCATAATTTTAAAACTCTTTTGAAATTCCTTTATCAGAATCACGTTTTCCCCAATCCTAATTCAACCTTTTCCATCAAAAACAGTAACATGTTGTTTATATGATATAGTGTCCATGCAGCTATTATTTTCCAGTGGCTTTATGTGTTTATATGAACATATAAGCTGATGCTGAGCAAAATGAACTCCAAAGTATGGAAACAGAGATTTTTTTTGCAGTTGTTTTCAATGTACTATGTGATTTCTATGATTTCTATTTTCTTTGGGTTTTCCACCTATGGTTTGGCATCGGCTGTATTTGATTTTGTGCCTTGTGTATTGTGTATACATTTACCTTAATTAGGGAAGGGAAGAGGAACAACAAAATGGCAAGACAAAGGACAAAGGGCAAGCCAATGCAATAATACTCACAAGACAATATGTTGGAAATGTACATTAAAACTTGTGAGGAGTATTGAGGTAAAAGAAAAGTGTAAGAAAAATGAAAGAGGGGGTAAAAGTTTGAAAAGTTATGTATTCACTACCTTACAATTACTGTAACCCATTGTTCACCAATTTGACAATAAAATTAAATTAAAAAATAAGCTACATAAAAAATAATTTCACTGTATTGTTATAGTAAATATTATTTTATGTAGTAACTTTTTAAAAATCAATACTATTTGGCATCTAATTTGAATTGATTACTCCTTTTTTTATCAGAGAGTCATCAACTTGAATGTTATCCAACTAGACAATATTTTCACAATAAACTTGACAATATTTTGAAAACAGGAAAAATTTAGTACTTTCTCATACTAAAACCGAATATAGTTTAATTCTATGGAAACCCATAACTTTTAAAAGTAAATGAGTTGTTAAGAGGACAGAATATATGTGTTCCTCAAAATTCCTATGACTAATAACTACTCATTTTCAAATTCTGAACATTCCATACCTGAGAGATTCAAAACAGTACCTGTTTGCATGTTATGTAATTTTGCAATAGATGCAGTTTCCAATGGAGTGTTACAGATTGAGAAGTCAACAGAAAAATAGCCACATTCTGGTAGAGGATAAAATTATGAAGCATCTGTAATTAATTCTTCAAGAGTAAGCAAATTTTATCAGAGTAAGCTATAATTTCTATGAACCATAAATCCAAAGATTTATGCCATAAAGTCATCCTAGTCCAATAATTTCCAACTTGTAAAGTGCACCTTAATATTCCCTTAATTCACATCATGAATAACTTATCTCTATTGTGAAAAAAATACTACACCTCTGATAATGTGATTTTCTCCTTGTTCTGGAAAGAATACTACAATTAACTGGGTTGCATAATTTTTCCCTCAGTGAGATTCTTGAGATCAGAACACTTGCAAATGTTATTTTTATTTATACTTTTTTAAACTATCACAGATATTTAGGATGCTAAGGTCAGAAGATTATGGTTCAAATATCCAATAAATTCAGAAAAAGTCAGACACAGGTGGCACTGAGATTGAAGTTGTAGCGCACGAGCCTTGAGCATAAACAGGCTCAGAGACAGTTTCCAGGCCCAGATTTCAAGCCCTAGGACAAACCAATAAAACAAAAACAAACCCCAAATGTAGCATTTTTCTCATTGTATACAGAGGCACGTAATTAGGGAAATTGCTTCCTGTGTTACATATAGGTAGAAGAAAGAAGATGTCACACAATTATTCTCTTCATACAATGTTATACAAAACCCTCAAAAATTGCAATTTTTCTATATTTATAAATTAATATCGATTTGTTGGCAACTCTGTCTAGATTATTTACATTATCATTTTATACATGAATTGTTGAAATTTTCTATTAACTAAGATCTAATTATAACTCTCTTGAAAGCATATTCTAGGCAAATAGAATGCCAGAATCATTTGTGAATTTGTCAATTAAACCCTCTACTCAAAAAAAATTTTGTAGTATCCTATAAAATATGAAATTACAAGCAAAACTAAAATATTTATGTTAACTCTAAATTCTAATTTAGCAAGATCTACAAAGTCCTGCTTTAGATGAACTTTGAAATTTCTCTAGGCTTAAGATTTTGTAATCCTTCCTCATTTCTTTGGAATCCAACAGAATGATGCTTACTTACTTTTTCAAATTTTGGGTGGGAATCATGAGCCATTTTGAATCTAGGAATGTTCTGTAATGAAGAGAGCATTTAAAACAAAACTGAAGATTATATACGAGTTGCATTTCAATAGGAAACTTGACTTCTCAAAACATAATAACAAAATTAGCCCAAACTTCCGACTGTGTATTTCTTTCTTGTTGTTTGGTTTGTTTTATTAGACAAAATTATACTACCTGGTCCAGGAAATGTATCACTATTTAATTCCACTCTCTAATCTCCTGTCTTAGTCTGAGTGCTAGAATTCCAGGTTTGTATCACATTGCCCTGCCGTGTTTGTTGGTTTATTTAATCTAGACATAGACTAGCAATTCTGAACTTCTCCAATGATATTATCCACTAGACAGAGTGCTCAGAGTGTTTATGTACTATTCTAGAAGATCTTCTAACATTTGACACAGGATATGATCATTTTCAGATGCACCTGCTGGGATCTCTGATTCATTCGATCCCTTTAATAATAATTACTTGACTCTCTTACTATCTCTCGTCCCTACCTATGTAATAGTCTCAAACTTTTTTGAAGAAAGTTCATGAGGACTTTCTAATATTAAAATTCATCTCTTAATTCTTACTCAGGACGTATTTTCTATTGCTATTTTTAAACTTTTCTACATATTCTAAGAGTTGTTTCATTTGTGTATTTGTGTGTGCACATATAAGTGCCTCTGTGTGTATGTGCATGTTTGTATGTATGTATGCAAAAGCCTCAAACTCTTATTCATCAATTTTGCTCATGCCTGGTATTCCATCACCTGAGACATTCTTCCAATTCAGGTTTTGGCTGGTAGTGTGGCAAAGACTGTTCTGCCCAGGCTGCATGCAAACTGAACTTCCCAGACTGCTTTACATTCTTAGGTTTTGTATCTCCAGAAGTATCAACTTTTAAACTACAAACATTTTTGTGAGTGAAAAGTCTAAGCTGTAGCCCACATTTTTAACTCAAAAATTCATATAAAGATAGATGAACATACACATTGCATATGCTGAGTGTACACTGTTAGAAATGTGATCTTAAGCTGCATGGTGGAGAGATCTGGGGATTGGGGTTCAAAGCCAGCCCAACTAAGAAAGTCCCAGAGACTTTTTTCTCCAATTAACTACAAGAAAACTGGAAGTGGCACTGTGGCTCAAGTGGTAGAGCAGTAGCCTTGAGCTGAATAGCAGAGGGACAGTGCCCAGGCCCAAAGTTCAAGTGCCAAGACCAACAACAACAACAAAATGCAAGTAAAGGAAAGAAAAAGAAATGTGATCTTAGCCACTAGTTCATTGCCAGTATAATCCCTGCTCTCTCAAGATGGACTTGTTTTTCCAGTTAAGTCCATGCCCTTATATCTGACTTTCATTGGAACAAGAATTATTCTTCCATTCTACTTTTAAAAATTTGTGCGATTAGCAAACATGATTGAGAAAGGGAGAAGCCTCATACTTCATATTCCACTTAGGAACACTCCCATAAATCTACATATTGGACTTGGCTTTATTGTTTCGATGTTGTTTTATTTGTAGTCTTCTATATTATATTGAACCCTTATACTTAAACACAGAACTTCTCTTTCTTCTATTGTTGCAAATGTTTCTCTTACTGTTAATTCATGTGCACTAGGGAAATAACGCACAACAAATACACTCACACAAAGAATGATCTGAGGACCTTCTTCCCATTTAAAATTTGGCTTAATTTGCAGAGCAATTATGAAGTTTGAACTAAATGTACTCATGGATAATGTATTTATAAGCAATATAAATTTTATATTTTCTCTTTTACTAAGTTGTCTCTGAAACACCTATTACCTCATGTCCAAAAGTGTCCTTGTGTTATTTCAATGAAGACAGAAAACATTCATTAGACCTCAAGAAGCACCAATGATTGTTACTGGACTTTGTGGAAACTGATCCCAGGAGAGGAATTGAACACAGAGAAATGATAAAGTTCAAATTAACTTGTGCTTTCCTTTTTACTGTACAAGAAAAGAATCCCAAGACTTGAAGGAAACTCTGTCCCTTACTTTTTCCAGTGTGTTTTTTATTCATATAAACTTGTCTGTAAACTTCTAGTTGAGAGTATTACAAAAGATAATAATGTGCCATGTGAAGGCCAGCATAGAATAAAAAGAATTAACGTTGTTGTTTTTTTAGTTAGTTTGTATTTGTTTTTGCCAATTGTAGGGCCTAAAGTCTGGGCCTGGGCGCTCTCCCTCAGATCTTCATCTCAAGGATAGTGCTCTACCACTTGAACCACAGTGCCATTTCTGACTTTTTCTGTTTATGTGGTACTGAGAAATCAGGGCCTCATGAATGCAAGGCAAGCACTGTACCACTGAACCACATTCCCAGCCCCTAATAACATTGTTTTAAAGTTGTTCTACTGCAAAGAAACAAAGACATGGAAGTTTAAAAGTGTCTTATGTATGGATATTTCACCCCTGAGAAGATTCTCTTTTGGCAGGAGTCAGTTATCAATTCCTTTAGTCTGGTCCTGAATTCTCCATAGCAATAGGAATTCCAAAAAAGCTGGATCTTGTGAATATGTTCAGCACAAGCAGCCTCTTCTCAGAGCAGTACTCCTTTAAGGACAGTCCCAAAGAAATATCTGGGGTTGTTTTTGTTTGCTTGTTTAGTTTGTCCTGGTTCTGGGACTTGAACCCAGGGGCTGGACCCTGTCCCTGAACAGTTATCGTTCTTGCCCACCTATCCTCAAAGCTAGTACTCTACTGCTTGAGCCAAAACTCTACTTCCGGCTTTTTTAGTGCTTATTTAGAGATAATAGTTTGACAGGCTTTCCCGCCTGGATTAGCTTTGAAATAGGATAGTAAGAAAGCCAAGTGATATCGACAGTATGGACTTCTCTTTTGAAAAAAAAATATTAGATGAAGTTTATTATAAAGCTAATATTTGACAATTTTTAAAAGAAGAGAATATGCCCAGCAAAGAAGCCATAACTTAAATAACTCAGTGAAAGTAGGTGCACTGAATCATTTTGTAATTATTTTTATGCTTGGAAAGATTACTATTGACCTTGTCATTCCTTTTGGGGAAACTGAAAGTCATATTTGCACTTTTTTTTGTGGGCGCTGTCCCTCACCTCTTCATCTCAAGTTGAGCACTCTACCACTTTAGCTACAGCACCAATTCCGGGTTTCCTGTGATTAATTGAAGATAAGGGTCTCATGGACTTTCCTGACAAGGCTTGCTTTGAACCACAATCCTCTGGTCTCATCCTTCTGAGTAGCTAGGATTACAGGCTTGAGCTACCAGCACCTGGCTCATATTTGCATTTATGTGTACTTAATGAGACTATGTAGACAAAGAATGGAAATTTGAACCAAATGGTGACATTGCAGCTTTTCAGAAAAATTGGGGTAGGAATAAATATGTCCTCATTTTTCCATGTTGTTATATTAATGACTCATGAGCTATGGGACTCTTACATTAGCATCCTCTGCCATCTGTGTAGGTGTTATTTAGTATTAGGCAATATTCATAGAGTAATATAGAAAGACTGAGATTTTTAGAAAGCAAAGGAGATCAGGTATAAAAGAACAGCATAGAAGGAGATACATTTATCACACAGAGATTAAAAACTAGCCTAAGAGATTTACGATGTTAAAGGCAATGAGGTTTAAGCCTAGTTGATAACTAGTTCTTCAATAACCAAAAATATTTACCTAGAACAGTTTCTGGTATATGTTAGTTACTATCATTTATTCCTCCCACCTGGAGTTATTCCTTCTCTTCTATCACAACTGTTTATTAGTCTCTGCCTTTTTAGTGCCATGACTGACCAAAAAGATTTCCAAATCTCACTTAGACTAGCCTTCTCTGTGATTAGCAGTGACCACTCAAAAGCCTGGAATCTTTTAATTTCCAGAATTCATCTTCCCTTGACATCTAAGTACATTCCTGGCATTAACTGCAGTGATCTAATGAACAAAACATTTTTTTTTTCAACACGGTATCCTAATATAGGCAAAATGCATGAATTAGGGACTATTGTCAGGTATCAGTATGGAAGGAGCAATTATATATTCCAAGTATGTGTTCTTTATTTTTCATTTACTAACTGTTTTGTTTTGTTTTGTTTTTGACAGTCCAGGGGGCTTAAACTCAGGACTAGGGAATTATTCCTGAGCTTGCTTTTTTTTTAACTCAAGGCTACCACTCTATCACTTGGGGCACAGCACCTCTTTCAGTGTTTTTCTGTGAGGAATTGAACCCAGGCGTTCAGGCAGGCTAGGCAATCACCACACCATGAAGTCACATTCCCAGAGCCCTAAATGACTTTCTTAAGATGGCATTATATTTTCATTCCATAACTATGTATCATAATTTTGGCCAGGTGCTAGAAAATAACATACAAAAAATACTAAGTCCAGTAAGGCTGGATGGACAATGAATAACCGTTATAGTCTAGCCAGGGCACAGAGGGGCTTACCTCATGGAGCTGGTTCAACAGGCTGAGCAAGACAGCTCCTAACCCACAGTCTACCTCCAGAATGAGAGGGCCACCTTGGGTTCCAACCACATGGGGACGCTCGGCCACCTCCTCCAGCACACATTCAACCAGTTCCTGTGAGAGAGAGAAAAAAAGTCAGAATTAAACTTAAGCCGGGTGCCCATGGCTCAGACCTCTAATCCTAACTACACAGGGGGCTGAGATATGAGGATCATGGTTCACAGCCAGCCCGGGCAGGAACGTCTGTGAGACTCTTATCTCCAAAGAAGCACCAAAAAACTGTAAGCGGCGCTGTGGCTTAAGTAGTAGAGTGCTAGCCTTGATCTGAGGAGCTCGGGGACAGTGCCCAGGACCAGAGTTCAAGCCCCACGACTGACAAGAATTGGACTTCTCACCACAAGAAGTGGACTGAATAGCACCCATTTTCCTAGGGAGTATGGCAGAGAAGTCAGGCAGAGCTTCCTGTGAACTGGATGTCATGAGTATGTCACCTGGCTTCTCCTTGCCTCAGTATCCCCAACTGCAAAACTGAACACAGTGAAGGATCCCCTTCCTCATGGGGATAAGGTAAGGATGAAAGAGAGACATGTTTTGTTTCATAATCCCTCACCTGTTCCATGATTAATAACAAGCCCCATGTGAGCCTTTTCCAGGTATCTTCCTTTCATTTGCTCACAGAATTGCCAAGAACCGTATCTAATGGCTCCTCCCTCTGTGCCCTGTGCCAGAGATCCCTCTGTATAAATCCCTTGTTTCCTCACAACTGTCCCAAGAGGAGACTGAGGTCCAATAGTTGAAGCCTAACCCAGGGCTTACCCTGTGGTCAAGAATTGACTGCTGTGCACTAAGAGTTTGAGATAATCCATCTAAACCGATGACTGAACATGGTGCTACATGTCTACTATCCCAACTATAGAGAACCAGGCCTGGTGGAGCATGCCTGTCACAGATAGGAGGACCATGATCCAGCCCAGCCTGACCATATATTTAGTCTCTATTTTGGAAATGCCCAAGACAGAAAGGCTTGGCTCACATGGTGGAATACCTGACTGGCAAGCCTAAGGCCTTGAGTTCAAATCCTAATATACCAAAAAGAATCAGAGGCCCGGTGCCAGAGGATCATGCCTGTAATCCCAGCTACTCAGGAGTCTGAGATCTGAAGATCACAGGTCAAGATTTAAAATAGGGTTGGCCTCAACCATCTGACATCATGATGAGAAGACCCGGAGTCTGACTTATGCTGGTGCACTCCATACTCGCAGGGTGCACATCCTTACTAAGTGCTGGCCACACACTCTGTCCCCCTGGGAAACCACCCCCCGTGAGACGCACCCCCAGGTCCTACCAAGCTCCCACTGCCACCAACTAGGCCCAAGGGAGTACAGAGCTCCAGGGCACACAAATCCCTTGGTCTTGTAATTTAAAGGTGATCAGTCCCTTCAAACACCTTACCCTTCCAGGCCCCTGGACCTTAGCCGTGAAGCCCATGCACCCCCCCTCCCCTCGCGAAGACAGCAGGAAAAGTTACCAAAAGGTTCGACCATCTTTGTTGTAACCCACTTCTACACACACACAAATCCAGACTGGTGACAGAAGACTTATCCATGCAGCACCTGAAATTTGCCAATTGATCACTCACCTGAGCACTGTCAGGATGTACAAGTAGAAAGATGATCTCTCTCTCTTTCCCCCCCCTCCCTCCTTCTCTGTCTCTGTTTCTCTAATGCACACACACACACACACACACACACACACACACACATGACTCAGAGCAGTGCCTCTGTTCGTTCCTCATCTGGGACAATGTACAAGCTGGAGCATGGAGGTTCCCTTGAGACACCCAGGGGCTCCCACCCAAGGGGAGCACCACTCAAATGATGCAACACCACCCCGCCTCTCCGTTTCTCCAGGGTCAGATCCTTCCCCTTGGGAACAACCAGCCTTGACTCTACATTCACCAAAACCCTAGGCCAGGATGCTGGGTGAAGGAGTCCTGAGACAGGTGTCTCCTCAGAGCCTGGGAAAGGAAACTAGCAGAGGGTCATGGTGACCTCAGAGGGGTGTCTGACCAGGGGTGGGGCACTGTTGGTGAAATGGATGGAGTCCTGAGGCTACATACATCGACATACTCCTTCCTTCTGGCCTACATGCTTCTGGGCTAATTGGTGGATTCTTGGGAAGGACGAGGAGACCAAATGGACCAAGCATCAGAACATACTGGCAGAGCTGGGAAAGGTGATGACCCTGTGAGAACTGTTGACAGCTGAAGGGTAGGGAAACAGGCCGGGTGTATGTGG
This sequence comes from Dipodomys spectabilis, assembly GCF_019054845.1. Classification (NCBI taxonomy): domain Eukaryota; kingdom Metazoa; phylum Chordata; class Mammalia; order Rodentia; family Heteromyidae; genus Dipodomys; species Dipodomys spectabilis. Next base: position 2,682,033 of record NW_024871184.1, on the reverse strand, counting down.
GGGGGGGGGTTGGGGTTATTCCTCCCAGATATTCACCTTCTGCTTTGACCCCCAGCGCCCTTCACCTCCCTCCTGGGCTTTTCTGGGACCCTCTTCAGGTGAAAGGATGACCAAGCACAGAAGACAAGAGCTCACACAGCAAGGGGGGGGGGTCTATCTTCTGCATCCAACAACCCCCATGCCCAGAAAAAAGGAAAAGACCCGAGAAGGCAGGTGTGGAGGTGCTGTTCCCCACCTTTGACTAAAGCCACCAAGTTCTCACTAGGGAGAGAAAGGGTGCAGATGCATGGCTCTGTAGCTCCCACTGCTTCAGGCCAGGGATCATGTGGTGCTCCCTTTTCACCCATCACTGCATCTGCCCTTTTCCTGGGACACTGGTCACTAGGGATGGGAGTGGGATCCCTGGGTTGTCACCTACCCCCTACCCTTGGGGCGCATTAGTGGCAGAACCCTGGCTGGACTGTGGGGTGTGAGGGAGGTGCAAGTCTGTGACCTGGGGGGGGTGTCACCAGGTACGGGTGTCGCAGGGTGCAGTCCCACTGGGCGGCCACTCACCTGTGCTGCTGGGAGAAGTTGTTGGTGGATGCTCCTGGTGGGGTGAGCAGCAATGGAGGGGGCATTGCAGACACTCAGGTCCAGAGCAGAGGACTAAGGGCCGGGACCAGGTCAGGGCTGCAAGCCTGCTAGCAGCTTGCCACCACCTGAGGTTTGAAATGCAGTGCCTTGGAGGAAGCAGGGGAGGGGGCTGGGAAGCAGGAGGGCACATCAATTTCCTACTCCAAAGTAGCTTCAAGACTCTTGCTCACTACTCAGCCATCTCTACCTTCTTCAACTGCTGGTAGTGGTGACAACCAACCTAGGGAATCCCAGGGGGTACGAGGCAGCATGGAATGTGGGCGTGGCCACCATTCGTGTATTCCATTGGTCAGAAAGAAACATGAAAGAATGGTGGTGTGGCCAGAATCATGTGATGCAGGCAGCATGGGCAGAGTCAAGATGACAGCAACTCCCCTAGCCACTTTCCCAGGGAACTATGTCCAATTCAGTTGGGGACAAGAGGGTAACCTGCTTTAGCCAGATGGCTGCACAGATTCTTGTGTGTGTCTATTTGTTGCCAGTCCCAAACCTTGAACTCAGGATCTGGGCACAGTCCATGAGCTGCTTTTGCTCAAGGCTAGCCCTCTACCACAAGAGCTACATGGCTCTTCTTCTGGCTTTGTTGGCACTGAAGTTGGACAGGGATCTCAAGGACTTTCCTATTTAGGATAACTTTGATCCTCCCATCACAGCCTTGTAAGTAACAAGGAGGATTGCTGAGAGCCACTGGGCCTGCCTAATCACTGGTCTTGTTTATGTTCTTGGACAGACTGGTGAGTTCCCTATCCTCAGGTTGAAGTGGTGGGAGCTGGAGCCCACTATTCGAATCCTGGTCCTGCCACCTCTAAATGGTAGGAGATCCTAAGAAACTTGTTCCTATCCATATGATTACCAATGGAATGTGATGTAAGTCATGATTGAACAGTTCTTGAATAATTCTAGGATAAAGTCATACACAATTATATTATAAGACACTGATTGATTTTAATTAATACTTTATTAAGCATTTAAACAATCACATTCATAAAATGGAGGCATAATGAAATACCTAAGAAATGGACCTTATATACTATAAAGGTGCCATTTTTTTCTGCCAAGACTGGGATTGGAACTCATGGTCTGGGTAACTCTCTTGCACTGTGTGGGAAGGGGAAGATTTCCTCCTTGAAGTCAAGAAAATCAAGTCTGTTCCTTAGGCCTGAAATTGATCCCCACCACTAGAAAACATCCTACTCATGTATAATTTCCATATATGATTTATATTTATATACATATGTTGACTCCATATTGCATTCAGTGGAGTTATTCATTTTATTTTTTGTTTTAATCATGTATTGACCGTTTATTTTATTGACTATTATGACACATAGAACATTGATTACATTGATTACATAGGACATAGGTCTGCATATGTATTCCACTTCATACCTGACACTCAGAAGATTCACAGTAAAGGAAAACATGTCACCATCAGATTCTTACTCCACGATTCATTGTTTGGGAGTGCTGGCATCTGAACTCATGGCCTACAAGGCCAAATTCATGAATGGGTGAGTGTCCACATGCCATCCTGGGGCAAATTGAGCTGACAGGCAGTTCCTACGACCTAAGTTTGAGCCCCAGGGGTTGACAAAATAAGAACAGATTGACACGTAGGTGGCAGTATACTAATAAATATATATCTTTATACCATTCCAGAGATGTCTGTCCATTATTCACTTATATAGACTACATTTGTACCAATTCTTGGATATTTATTATACCTCCATGTAATTATTGTTATTATTTTCATCTTTAAACTATTAATGAAATCTGTGTCTTGAAATTATTGTGTTCCTGTAATAGTATTCTTTTAATGCTTCATAATATTAAATAAAATCAATCAGCCTCCTGAAATTGTGCTAATTTTATAGAAGCATCATTCACAATCAACTCATTCAACCGTGACATTGATAACATTCCATTGTTATTCCTATGGATGAGAATAAGTCTCTTAGTATCGCCTGCCATTGGTTGTGTCAGGACAGGGATTCGAAATCAGGGCTTACATTGCCATGTGGGCCTATGGTTTTCCCGGTATTCTGCCAGCCTTCAGCAATGCAAGGTGAAGTACCCTTTGCAAAAGTGTCATTTAGACCCAGGAGGTCACCGTGCAAAGGAAGAAAACATAAAAAGCTATCTCACAGCATTTTTCTGTGCATTTTTTCCCTGAAAGGCCTGGGGGTTTAGGATCCCAGGAGCAGCTATGGGTCCAGTGGCTCCATCCCAGCCTTGAGTGATCAAAGATGAGGCAGAGTTGCCACGACCTGAGTTCAAGTGCCATGCTGAGCATAAAATAAAATAAAATAAAAAATAAATTAGCTCTCTGGCTTGCAATTTGCACTGTTTATTCTGCATGGTTTTCGATTTGAACTCAGGGTCTGGGTACACCTGCAGCACTGTGGATGAAGCGGAATCTTACCATTCTTGAAGATAAGAAAGTCAGGCCTGTTCATTAGGCACGAATTCAAGCCCCAGCCCTGGAAAACATACTATTTATATACATTGTAAAGATAGGATTTATACTTACCTATAGATGTTCAGTCCATACATGTTTGGTGTGGTTGTTCCTTGTTCCTTTTTTATTCATTTATTTACCATTGATTTTATTTACTACGATGACACCCACTCCATTTATTACATTGATGATATACTATCACATAACATCTAGATTTGTAGACATGTTCTCCATCATGCCTAACACCCAGGACTCTCAGAGAAAAGAAAAATAATTTTCACACTCAGTTTCTTACTTCATGATCCACTTGGTAATGCTGGAATCTGTCTCAGGGCCTAGCAGGACCAATTGGTGAATAGGTCAAGGTGAACAAACCAGCCTGTGAGCAACTAAGGAGCTAGGCCATTCCCAGGATCTGACATTGATCCTCAAGGTGCCCCACGATAGTCATAAATTCATTATTTAAACATAGGATCTATGTTTACATACATGTGTGGACAGCATTTTGCATTCAGTGTACTTCTTATTTTGTGACTAATTCATGGAGGTATTGTGTATTTTATTGAGTATGGTGACAGGTATAACTGTGCTGACATGGATAACAACCTGTTCCTATGGTTATAGGGTTGCCTATGCATTCTCCATCTTTGTTGAGACCCAAGACTTTCACAGGAGAGGAAAACATGTGCAACGATTGCCTTCTGACATAAGGAGGATTCTTTTGTTAGTGCTGAGATTTTAACTCAAGTCTGGGTAGCTCTGTTGCACAGTGGGGGAAGGGGAAGCTCTCCATCCTTAAAGACTAGAATGTCAGTTCCAGTCCAGAGCCTAATTTGAAGCCCCAGCACTGGATAAAATAATAAACCCATCTTTTTTAAACATAGGATCTCTCTTTACCTACAGGTGTCGTATGCATCTTGCATTCAGTGTAGATTTTTTTAATTTTTTTTATTTATTCATGGATATATTGTGTATATTATTGAGTATGGTGACAGATATAACTGTGCTGACCTGGACAACCTATTTCTATGGCTATAGAGTTGCCTATATAGCATTCTCCATCCTCTCTGAGACCCAGGACTTTCACAGGAAAGGAAAACAGGTAGATTGATTGGATTCTCACATCAGGATGAAACTTTTGGCTGTGCTAAGATTTGAAGTCAAGGCCTAGCAGACCCAATTGGTGAAAGGGTCATCGTGAGCACACCAGCCTGTGAGCCACTAAGGCACTAGGTCATTCCCTAGACCTGAGATCGAGCCCTGGTGGGGGACAATATAGTCATAAATTCATAATTAAACCAAGGATCTATATTTCCATACATGGGTGGGCAGCATCTTGCATTTGGTGTAGTCATTCTCTTTATTTTGTCTCTTATTCATTGATATATTGTGTATTTTCTTGAGTATAAGATGACAGATATAACTGTGGTGACCTGGATGACAACCTAGTCCCATGAGTATAGAGTTGCTTATACATTCTCCATTCTACTTGAGACCCAGAACTTTCCCAGCACAGGAAAACAGGTGCAATGACTGGCTTCTCACATCAGGGTGAATTTTTGGCAGTGCTGGGATTCACACTCGGGGCCTAGGAGGCCCAACTGCCCAATGAGTCCACGTGAGCACACCAGCCTGTGAACCACTAAGGAGCTGGTCTGTTCCCAGGAGCTGAGATCAAGCCCTAGGGAGGCCACAAGAGTCCTCAATTCATCATTGAAACATGGGATGTATATTCACATCTGTGTTTGGACTGCATCGTGCCTTTAGTGTAGTTATTCTCTATTTTGCATGCTATTCATGGATATATTGTGTATTTTCTTTAGTATATGATGACAGGTATAACTCGGCTGACGTGGATGACACCCTATTCCCATGGCCACAGGGTGGCCCATGCATTCTCCATTCTAGCTGAGACCCAGGACTTAAACAGGAAAGGAAAACAGGTGCAACGATTGGCTTCTGACATCAGTATGAATATTTTGGCAGGCTGGGATCTGAACTCGGGGTATAGCAAGCCCAATTGGCGAATGGGTCCATATGAGCACAGCAGCCTGTGAACCACCAAGGAGCTAGGCCATTCCCAGGACCTGAGTTTTAGTCCCCGGGGAGGGAGAAGGAGAGCACAATAGTCATCCATTCATAAGCTGAATTTAGTATGCAAATAAGTACATATTTGTATAGAGTAGGAGAGAAGGCGACCTGTGATGGAATTCAATCTACCGTGTGACTTCCGATTTTTGGATCTTTCCTGATGCCTCCATTTCATGACTGTGATGATTATTGTCATGCTTCATCAACTCTTCATTACAAATAATTGATACCCCATGAGTCTTGCCTATCATTTTCTACTCCCATCATGCACAAACTACTCATTCAAGGATGATAACAATTGCATTCCATGGCTCTTTCTAGGTCCAGAAAAGAGAATCCCAGGCTCTCCTGCCATTCCCTCCTCCTAGGGGGGCTGAATTCAAGCCTCAGTCCTAGAAAACATACTCCTTATATACCTTTTAAAGAAAGGATTTCTACTTCCATACAGATGTTCAGTCCATATCATGTTTGGTGTGGTTATTTATTTTATTTCTTGTTTTATTCATTTATTTATCATTTATTTTATTGACTCTGATGACACCTATACCATTTATTATATTGTTTACATCCTAGCACATAGCATCTAGATTTGTAGATGTGTTCTCCATCGTGCCTGGTATTGCTAGGATCTGAATGCAGGGCCTAGCAGGCCGAATTCACGAATGGGTGAGTGTGAGCATGGCATCCTCTAGCCAATGAAGCTGTCAGGTGGTTACTAGGCGCTAGTTTGTGCCCCAGGTTTGACCAAAACAACGATAAATAGATAGGCAGACGGTGGTATACAAATAAATAAACATTGGTAAACAGTGCCAGAGCCTTCTATGACTGAATGACACCTACTATGTTCCTACCAACACTTAGGTATTTATTATTCCACCATTACAGGAATATTATTCTTTTCATGCTTAATAAACTATTAAGATCAATCAGCAACCTAGGATTATTGCATCCAATTTTAGACTCAACTTGTGCATGAACTACTCTTTCAGTTGGCATTCATATGCATAGGAACAAGTCCCTTGCATTCTTCTACCATTGTTAGGTGTCAGGACCGGGTTTGAACCAAGAGCCTATGTTGACAGGTTGGCCTATGGTTTCCCTGATAGCCCGCCAGCTTTCAGCAATGGCAGGTCAGCTCCACTTTGCAACCAGGTAATTAAGACCCAGGATAGTCACCTTGCAAAGAAAAAAATCCTAAAACCCTTCAGCCCTCTGCAGCTCACCACTTTTTGTGCTTTCCAGCTTTTTTTTTCTTCCTGCAATCCCTCTGGGCCTAGGATCCCCCAATTGAATATGGGTCCAGATGCTGCACCCCAGCCTAGGGTGATCGAAGCTAAGGCAGACTTCCATGACATGAGTTCAAGCCCCATTGTTGACCAAAAAAAAAAAAAAACAAATAAAAATTAATTAATTAATTAATTAAATTAAAAAAATAAAGCTCATTTGTTTGGAATTTCTGCCAGTTTTCTTTCCTAGCCTAGGATTTGAACTCAGGGTCTTGGTAAATCTGTAGCAATGTGTGGGAAGGTGCAGTGTTGTCACTACTTGAATTCAAACCCTGTGCCAAGCCAAAAAAAAAAAAAAAAAAGTCACTGACCTGGGCAGTGGGAGTAGTTGTGGAGATGGTAGAGAAGGTATGGTAGGGGGAAAACAAAGGAGAAGCAACAATGCTCAATAGGAAATGTACTCATTACCTTGCTCATGTAACTGTAACCCCTCTGTACAACATTTTTACAATAAAAATGTACAAAAAATGAAACAATATAGTTCTCGGAGAAGCACTTTAGGGGTAAAGGAAGGATGTCTGAATAGCTGTACAAAATTCGCCACTGCATTTTTGTTTAATGCTCAGTATGAAACTGAATAAACATAACTGCTTCCATTAAAAAAATTAAGTCTCAGTCTTGGAACTGGTGCCAGTATTTCTGCTATTGCTGGGATTTGATCTCACTGTCCAGGTAACTCTTTTGCACCATAGGTGAAGGCAAATCTCACTGTCCTTGAGGAAAAGAAATTCAGGCTAGAGTTCCCAGGGCCTGAATGAAGGCCCTGCAATAGAAAAACTATTTCTATACATGTGTAATATATGATATATACTTACATATGTATGTTTATTACATATTATGATTACTATTGATTTTGTATTTTATTTTTATTTGATTCATTAATTTATTGTTTTATTATTATACACATAATATTTATTACATTTTGAACATACATTATAAAATTATACACAATAATTTAGGACATTAACTCATTTTTCATTAATCTTTTATTGTGTTGAAACATGATACATAATTAAATGGAGGCATTTGTCAAAGTCTTCACATGTTTAGAGTCTCACTCAAGTATGAGCTGTGTTTTACCTTTGGATACCTTACTATAGTGATCTCTTTAGATGATTTATAGTCAGAAGCCTTTTCTTGAGGATAGGCAAGTTGAGGGATAAAATTGTAAGGGTGGGGCAAGAAATGTGGCTTAGTGGTAAAGAGCTCACTCAGCTTGCATGAATGTCAGGGTTTGAATCCTCAGTGCCACATACTCAGAAAAAGCCAGAAGCTGTGGAGGGGCTCAAGTGGTAGAGCACTAGCCTTGAGGAAAAGAAGCCCCAAGACTGTCAAAAACAATAGGCCATATGCCAGTGGCTCACACTTGGAACTCTAGCTTCTCTGGAGGCTGAGATCTGAAGACCACCGTTCAAAGTCAGCCTAGACAAGGAAAGCCTGTTAGACTGTTATCTCCAATGAACCACCAAAAAACCCACGTGGCGCTGTGGATCAAGTGGTACAGTGTTCGCCTTGCTCAGGAAAAGTCCCTAGATTTGATTCAATTCACACAACTGGAAAAAAGTAAGGGTTAATCAAAGTACTTTTTCTATTTGCTAATTAGGAGAACATTCTCTGGAAAATGAACGCTGATATATAGCAGAATTGAAATCAGAGCTCAAGGTTCAAGTGTAGCAGATCCATATGCCCAGCCTCTCAGACTCTAGCAATATAACCTTGTGTCCTATGGGGTTCTGAAAGGTCAAATGTTGAAAGACATAATATGCTCCCCAAGCCCTTTGTGATGAGCAGTTGACTTGTATTGTCAATGTCATTACACTTCTGAACCCAGCAGAACAGCAGTGGCTCACACCTGTCACCTAGCTCAGGAGGCTGAGATCTGAGGATCACAGGGTGAAGCCAGCTAGAGCAGGAAAGTCTAGGACAATCTAACTTCCACTTTGGAAAGGTCAGATGTTCAAGAGCTTCCTGTGTTTCTCTTGGTGATGAGAAGTTACTTGCACTCTAAATGTTCTTAGAATTCTTGAGCTATAGAAGCAGAAAAGAAACATTTTTGACCCATCCTGGGTTCAAATGAAGTTTTCAGGATCCAAGCCCTAGCCCTGTTAGCAGGAAGAACTCCTGTGTAACATTGTATTTGAAGGACCAAAAACAGTTTCAAAAGACATGCTAGGTGAAGAGAACTAGGCTTGCAGGATTAGGAGGCAGAATGTACATAATCAACAGGGAAGTGAGCTGCAAAAGCACTTCATGCATTCCAGGCACAGCCAGCAAAGGGGGGAACCCTGAAACATTTGTTAGAGTTACACCAGGGTCAGGCCTTTCTCAGCCTCTTCAAACAATGACTAATTAACCTTCCTCTCTCAGGTGAAGGGAGCCTCAGGCTATCTTTAGGTTAACAATAGAGAGCCAGTTTAGAGGGGGAGAGGGGAGGAACAGAGAAGAAAAACCCTGCTCTCTGCCTTAAGGAATGGGATTTTGACTCTCCATCTGTCAGATTTAAAGACCATTCTTCTACCTCTGCCAATTCATTCTCCTTCCTTCATTCTGCACATCATTAATGCAAATTCCCAGTCCAAGGAGAGGCAGGGCCCTTTCTCCTCTGTCTCTAAGCACCTGAGTTAGAACCTGGCTCTGCCCTCTTGGCTCTTGGGCCTTCTGCTGCCTGAGAAGTGGGACAGAGACAGTCTTCCTGCTCTGTGGTTGTGTGAAGGCAATGTGGTGGCCTGGCTCCCTGCAGAAGGCCTCACACTGGGAAGTATTCCCTTCTTTCCTCCTGACGTCCAAGATCTATCTATCCACCTATCTACCTACCTTCTTTCCTCCTTACCTACATAGCTAGCGATCTCTTACCAGTTTTTGGGATGAACTCAAGGCCTGGGCACTGTTTCTAGCTCTCTGCTACTTGAGCCACAGCACCAATTCTGGCTTTTTTCTGTGTGCTACTGAGGAATCGAACCCAGGGCTCTTGCATGCTAGGCAAGCACTATCTCACTAATCCAAATACCCAGCCCCCTCATCTTTTTCTTCATTGTAGTTTTTACATAAGTATGCTACCATTTTACATCCCCAAGTTTAATTCTGAATACTGGCTATTTCTATGAACACTTTTCTTCCCCTGCCTGATTTGTCACTGTCCCTGCCTTGGCCTCATAATAAAATGTAAATAAAGGCTGTTGAGAGCTTAAGTGTGCATCATATAAAGACACAGGCCTGCTACCCTGGAAGAGAAAAGCCATGGGCTTGAAATGAAAAGAATGATGCAGTATGTGCAACGAGTATATCTGAAAAATAAATCAGTAAATAAAGCAGAAGCATTGAATATGGTCTGTTTGCACTCAGGGTGGTAATATACACACATAAGTAGGTAGGGCACTGATACATAACTTGGTATTCTCTTCTTTAATTTATTTTGTGGCCATCCCAGGGCTTAATCTCAAAGCCCGATGCGTTCCTCAGCTGTTTTGCTCAAGGGTGAGGCTCTACCACCCTCACAGCTCCACTTCAAGCCATCTGGTCATTAATTGGACATAAGCACCTTCCAAACTTTCTTGCCTGGTCTGGCCTGTTTTTCCTGCTCGGCTTTCTCTCTCAAAGCTGGAGCTCTACCCTCTGGGCCACTGCTTCACTTTTGGTTTTCTGTTGGTTTTTGGAGATAAGAGTCTCAAAGACATTCCTGCTTGGGCTGGCTTTGAACGGCAATCTCCTGAGGAGGCTTCAAGCGGCTTTCCTCAAGGATTCGCCAAGGAAGTGCTCCACAGAAATCCTTAGTCTAAATCTTGAGACCATGAGCTCAGAGCAGAAGCCCAGAGCTTTACCATTTTGTGCCACAGCTTCACTTCTAGTCTGTGTGTGTGTGTGTGTGTGTGTGTGTGTGTGTGTGTGTGTGCACGCGCGCGCACGGGCTTCTACTCTGAGCCTATGGTCAGCACCTAGTCCCTGTGTTCAACCCCAAAACCTAGCCACCCAGGGCCCAACTAAGAGAAGTGAAACATTTCAAAACTTGATGAGCTTCACCAGACTCATATGACAGGAAGCATTGTGATACCAGACATGTGCTTGGATTTCCCAAGCTTCCAGAATCCTGGGAGAGGCATCATAGGTCCATCATTGCTGCAGGTCCTGGGGTTGAACTGTGAGCCTAGGCATACTCTCTGAGCTCCTTTTACTCAAGGGTATTGCATTAACCTTGAATCCAAGCCTTACTTGTGGGTTTTTCTTTGATCTCTCAGAAATAACAATGTCAGGGACTTTCCTATGCTGGCTGGATTCAAACTAAGGTTCTCTACATCTCAGCCTCCTCAGAAGCTAGGATTACAGTCAGCAGCCCTTGGCACCTGCCTATCTTTTCTTCTTCATTTTTTAATCTGGACAATCTGACTTCTTAACAGGGTCATTCCAATGGTTTGAATTTATAAGTAAACTACCCCAATGTTCTTACAGCTGCTTTCTCTGAGAAGGATTTTCTCTCCTCATCTTCTCCTCTGGTCACAGGTTTGAAGCCAAAAGTGAGAAATGAGTGTCCCAGGATTTGGGAGCAAATGTCCACAGGACATGCCAGCTTTGTCACTTAGCATTGAGCTGCAGTGAATTTACTGTTTCAGGATGAGAGGACCGAAAGCTGGAGTGATCCTCATACTCTCTGCATTGCTTCTTTTGCCTATAAAATGACCTAATAAATATGAATGTTTTTTTTGTCTACACCCTTAAGTATCTAGAACACACTAGAAGCATATTCATGTTTCTGTTTTTCTCTAGCACACACACATGCACGTACAGCTTCACTTCTGGTCTCTGTGTGTGTGTGTGTGTGTGTGTGTGTGTGTGTGTGTGTGTGTGTGTGTGTATGTGCATGAGCGTGTGCGCATGTGTGCATACACCAGTCCTGGAGCTTGAACTCAGGACCTGAGCACTGTACCTAGTTTCTCTTATACAAGGATAGCCCTCTCCCACTTGAGCCACAGAGCCACTTCAGGCTTTTTTCTAGTGATGTGGTCCTGAGAAATCAAGCCCAGGGTTTCATATATGCAAAGTACTCTACCTCTAAGGCACATTCCCAGACCACTAAGTCAGGTTTGTTTGTTTGTTTCTGGTTTTTTTTTTATTGTTGTTGTTGTAGGTTGTAGGAGTTAAAGTCTGGGTCTGGTGCTGTCCCTGAGCTCTTCAGCTCAAGTTTGTGCTCTACCACTTGAGCCACAGAGCTACTTCCGGTTTTCTGGTGGTTCATTGGAGCTATATGTCTCAAGGACTTTCCTGCCCAGGTTAGTTTTGAACCATGATCCTCAGATCTCATCCTCCCGAGTAGCTAGGATAACAGGCATGAGTCACAAGCACCCAGCTTCCACTTCAGTTGTCTTAGTGGTGAATTGAAGATAATAGTCTCATAGGACCTTTTGTGTCTGGGATAGTTAGGAACCCATATCCACAGATCTCAACTTCTTATAAGGCAAGGCAACAGACTTCAGCTATCAACTCCTAGGCCGTGGCATTCTGCTGCAAGGTGGTTAGTGGCTCCATGTGGTGGAGTGTTAGCCATGAGCCCAAGAGATAAGGGTCAGCACCTAGGCCCCGAGTTCAAGGTTCATGACTGAGAAAAATCAAAACAAAACAATTGTCCACAGGAGACAACTCACTAGTCTTCAGTAATACATAATTTTGTTTCTGCCATGGGGACATATCTGAGCCTCAATATTCTTGTCTGCATAATCATGTGAGTTGTGGAGGTCTTCGAGTACCAGGTGAAAGAGTGCACCCAATGAAGGACACAGCACATGTTACTCTTTGCAGGACTCAGCTGAGAGCACCCTATGAAGGACTCAGCACATAGCTCTATTCGATAAGCTGTCATTAGGATTGGGGTGCTTTCATCAGTATCACCATTCTTTGAGGAATATTTCACAAACCAAACAAGTTCACATCTAATGGTTTAATGGGATTTTTTGGGGGGGAGTTACCCAGGGTGCTGGAACTCAAAGCATGGGGATACTGTTCTAATAACATTTGCTCAAGGCTAAAGCTGTACCACTTCAAGCACATTTTAAAGTGTCCCGCAGACTTCCTGCTAGGACTGGGTTTTAAAGCCCCCAAGCAGCCAGGATGATAGGGGTAAGCCAGCAGCGTCTGGTTCCTTGCAGCTGGGTTGCAGGGGTTTACATCTGGCTAAGTCAGGTTAGGTGGAAGCTTTCAGCACCAGACTCCTAGCTTGCTTTGTGATGAGGTATTTGAAGTCCTGTCCTTCTACAGTTGCAGTTAGAACATTCTGCCTTTTTGGCAGCAGTCCTGGGGCTTGAGTAAGGGCTTTGACAGTGTCCCTAAGCATTTGTGCTCAAGGCTGGCACTCAATTGAGGAAAGGCAGCAGAACTTCCAGGTTTTCTGTTTATGTGGCACTAAGGAATCAAAACCAGGGATTCGTGCTTACTAGGTGAGAACTCAACCACTGAGTCCCAGGAGTGAACAAGATATAAATAGATAGAGATTGCTGTATATAAATATTATATACACAAAAAGAGAGATGCCTGTATATTATTAAATTATAGATAATATTACTACCAATTATTAGGTATTAAATTATGTCTCTGTTTAATGATGTGTCCCAGTTGAACCATTAATAAAGCATTAATTAATAATTACTCAATATCCTGTTATTATTTATCACATATGTATATACATCCATACATATAATTGCATATTTTATAGAACAAGACAGATGTCTACATATAATTAAATTATGTATGCATCATGTGTTACTACCAATTATTATGTATTTAATTATGTCTCCATGCAATTTTTATTCTGTTAGTGCTTAATAAAATATTCATCTTAATGCAGTCCTATAGTTCTTATATCTAATATTATCCTACAATGATTCACTACTAATTCAATTTGTTTATCATTTACTGTAGTGATAATTTTTCCACCTATGACATTTATTACATTTATGACATCCTCTTACATAGCATATAGATTTGCATACGAATTATACATCCTACCTGACACCGAGCACTTTCAAAGAAAAAGAAAACATGTGTCATGCTCAGCTTCTCACTCCATGATTACATTTTTGGCAGTGCTGGGATCTAAATTCAGGGCCTACAAGGTTTAATTCATGAATGGGTGACTGTCAGCACAGCAGCCGCTAGCCAATTCATCTGCCAGGCAGTTCCCAGGCCCTGAGATCAAGCCCCATATGTTGACTCCATATTGTGATTAGTGCATTCATTTTTTTTGTATTATTCATTTATCTACCATTTATTTTATTGATTGTTAATACACATGGAATATTTATTACATAGGGCTTAGATTTGCCTGTATATGAAACTTCACACCTGACACCCAGACCTTTCACAGAAAAGGAAACATGTGTCACTTTGGGCTTCTTAATCCGCGATTCAATTTTTGTGAGTGCTGGCATCTGAACTTACAGCCTACAAGGTCCAACTCATAAGTGGGTGAGTGTCAGCATGTCAGCCTGGGGCATATGGAGCTGACAAGCAGATCCCAGCATCTGAGATCGAACCCCAGGGATTGACAAAATAAGAGCAGATTGACATGCAGATGGTAGTACACAAATAAATATAGATCTTTATAGTTCCAGAGATGTTTATACATGATTCAGTTATATATGCTACATTCCTACCAATTCGTGGATATTCATTATGACTCCATGTAATTAATATTATTGTTTTCATCCTTAATGAATTATTAATTAAATCAACCACTGTCCTGAAATTATTGTGTCCATGTAATTAATTGTATTCTTTTAATGTGTCAAAAATATTAATTAAAATCTGTCAGCCTCCTAAAATCACTCTAATTTTGTAGTAGTATCATTCAGGAAGAACTAATCCAACCTGGACATTCAAAACCTTCCATTGGAATTCCTATGAATATGAACGAGACTCTTAGAATGTCCTGCCATCGGTAGGGGTCAGAACTGGGCTTTGAACTCAGGGCCTATGTTGCCATGTTGGCCTATGGCTTCCCTGGTAGCCCACCAGCTTTCAGTAAGCCACGTTAAGAGCATTTTTCAGCTGTGTCATTCAGTTCCAGGATGGTCACCTTGCAAAGAAAACAAATGTAAAACTGTCAGCCATCTGCAAGTTGAACGGTTTTATTCTGTGTTGATTTATTTACTTTTTTCCTGTCAGCCTTTGGGGCCTAGGAACCCAGGATTGGCTGTGGATCCAGTGGCTGCACCCCAGGCTAGAGTGATCAAAGTTGAGGCAGAGTTGCCACGACATGGGTTCAAGCCCTGTGGCAAAATAAAAATACATACATACATACACATATACACATATACATATGTACACTATAAATATTTTAAAAATTATGAGGCTCCTTGGCTTGGAATTCATGCCATTTTTTTCTGGCAGGCCTGGGATTTGAACTCAGGATCTGGGTAAATCTACAGCACTATGGGGGAAGGGCAAGCTCACTGTGTTGGAAGACAAGAAAGTCAGGCCTGTTCCCAGGGCCTGAATTCAACCCTAGCATTCAAAAAAAATATTCGTATACATTTTAAATACATGACTTACATTTACTCTCAATTGTTTACTGCAGGGGCTGGGAAGGTGGCTCAGTGGTAGAGTGCTTTCCTTGAATGCCTGAGGCTCTGGGTTCGATTCCTCAGCACCACATAAGCAAAAAGAAAAAAGCCGGAAGTGGCACTGTGGCTCAAGAGGTAGAGTGCTAGCCTTGAGCTGAAGAGCTGAGAGACAGCACCCAGGCCCAGAGTTCAGGCCCCGCAACCAGACCCAAAAACAAATGTTTACTGCATATTACAGTTAGTGTATTAATTGTTTTATTTTGTTTTTAATTATTTGTTTTGTATTTTAGTGAGTATGATTACATGTATAACATTTTTTACATCCTATCACATAGGACATAGATTTGCATATATATTGTACATCATACTTGAGACCCAGGGCTTTGACCGGTAAGGAAAACATGTGGGACAATTGGCTTCTTCCACCAGGATTAAGTATTTGGCAATTCTGTGATTTGAACTCAGGGCCTAGAAGGCCCACTTCATGAATGGGTCAATGTTAGCATACCAGTCTGATGCAAGTGAAGTTGTCGGGCAAATTTGAGGACCCAAGTTCACGTCCTAGGAGTGGCCAATATATAAACAGACAGATGTGTAGACTGAAGTGTGTGTGTGTATTTATATATGTATATGCATCTATCAATAAATGTATACAGAGACAGACATTTATGTAGATTCTAGTGTATAACTATATATAAAGTGTGATATCTATATTGTATTTATATATATATTCTATTACTACCAATTATTTGGTATAAAATTATGCCTCCATTAATTAATCACGGTAGAAGACTTAATAAAGTATTAATTAAATTAATCAATAATCTATATTTATTGTGTACAATCTTATACTAGAATGACTAGCTAATTAGTGATTCAATTAGTACATGTCAACATTCTATTAGTGTTCCTATAGATAGGAACTAGTTTCCTAGGATCTTCAGCCATGTGTAGGTGGCAGTCCCAGGATCAAACTAAGGGCCTCTGTGCATGGATTGGGCTCAGGCTTCATTAACAGCCTCGGCTATGCAAGGTCACATAAAATTTTCAAGCCTAGTCACTGTCACCCAGGATGGTTACAGTGCAAAGGAAACAAAGGTAATACTGTTGTGTAAAACTTCCTGGTTTATTTATCCTCCATTTTTGTTGGTTTGATGTTTTTTTTCCAGTGAAGGGAGTTGAACTTGGTTCCTAGGATCCCTGGGTCATCTGTGGGTGTAAAAGCTGCACCCCAGCTTAGGGTAATCAAGGCTGAGGCAGAGTTAGGGCAACCTAATTTCAAGATCCATGCCTGCCCCCCCCCACAAAAAATGTTAAGGCATTGACTTGGAATTTAGGCCATTTTTTCTGCCATACCTGGGATTTGAACTCAGGGGCTGGGTAACACTATTTTGATCTGGGTGACATAGGAGCTCACCGCCTTGAAGAAAAGAAATTCAGGAACATTTCCCAAGGCATGAATTCCAGGCCCAGAACTGGCAAAAATAATCGTTATATACATTTATAATGTATATCATATATATGCATGTATTTGCATAGATATTACATATTGTACCTAGGACACAAGATTTTCACAGAAAGGAAAACAGTTCAAAATTGGCTTCTTACTCCACCTATTAACTTTGGCACTGCTAGGATTTGAACTCAGGGCCTGGAATGCCCAATTCATCAAGTGGCCATTAAGCACAGCAGCCTCAAAAAAATTTACTGCCAGGCAGTTCTCAGGACCTGACTTCTAGCCCAAGGAGTCACCAATATATAAATAGATAGAAGTGTAAATTGCTGCAAATATATATATATATATATATATATATATATATGTATATATATATATATAGAGACAGAGAGGGCTGGGGGAGAGAGAGATTTATAGGTTTATTTGATTGTATATTTAAATATATAAAAAATTTATAGAATGCAAGATGTTTACATATTAAATTACATGTAATATATTACTAATAATTAATAGATATTGAATTATGCGTCCATTTAATGATGTATCATTTTTTAAGGCACAATAAAATGCTTCCTTGAGCAAAAGGAGCTCAGGGACAATGTCGAGAATCACAGTTCAAGACTCAGGACCTGCCGCAAAAAAAAGAGCCAGTAACTCCACGTATCTGTGTATATATGCAAGTATTTCTATCGGTGAAAATCCAGAGTCCCTATGAAGAAAGGAACTCAGCTAGGAAATTTGCTTTGAATAGAATGATTTCATAGCACAGCTTTCAAGACAGTGCATGTTCCAGAGCTCTCCTCACTGTTCCCAGTGTAACTTGAGGGTTTCTCCACACCAAAGGCTGCTGGAGGAAGTCTGCTTCATTGTTGGAACAGGCAAACAAAAAGCCTTACTCCTGTACAGCTGTGTAACAAACATTTCATCTGGGGCAATTAGTGAGGATGAGTGTGGGTGGGCTCTAAAGGCCAGGTGAAAAAGCCCTCCTTTTCCCCAAGTTATCTCTCTCCCCAGTGCTCTGTTTGGACAGGAAGTCTTCATTTGTGCCACCTCCTGTGGCAGGCCAAGTTCCCTGCACTCATCCTGTCTTTGTTACACTATGTTCCAATGTTGAGACAAACTGCTACAATTAATTGAAGAGTCCTTCTGGCAGACAACTAGGGCCCTGAATCTAATGAAATGATTCATTGTTGGCAGTGTTGCCTCCCTAGGTTTCCGGAAGCTTCCTAAATCTAAGCACTTGTGCAAAATCACAATGCTTCCTGTCATCTAGGGCTGGTGAAGCACATCAAGATTTGAAACCTTTGACCTCTCCTAGTTTGGCCCTCGGTGGCTAGATTTTGGGGTTGAACACAGGGCGAAGGTGCTGACCATGAGTTCAGAGCAGAAGCTCAGTGTTTTCCCATTTGGTGTCACAGCTTCACTTCTGTTCTGTGTGTGTGTGTGTGTGTGAGAGAGAGAGAGAGAGAGAGAGAGTGTGTGTGTGTGTGTGTGTGTGTGTGTGCATACACCAGTCCTGAAGGACTCAGGAACTGACCACTGACCTGAGTTTCTCTTGTACAAGGACAGCACTCTACCACTTGAGCCACAGAGCACTTTAGATTTTTTTTTCTAGTGAGGTGGCACTGAGGATTCAAGCCCAGGTTTCATGCATGCAAAGCACCCTACCCCTAAGACACATTCCTAGCACTCCACTTCAGGTTTCTTTTTTCTTATAAGTTGGAGGAGTTGAAGTCTGGGCCTGGGTGCTGTCTCTTCAGCTCAAGTCTAGAGCTCTACCACTTGTGCTAAAGAGCCCCTTCAGATTTCTGGTGGTTCATTGGAGATAACCATCTCAAGGAATTTCCTGCTCAGGCTGGCTTTGGACTGTGATCCTCAGCTCTCAGCCTCCTGAGTAGCTAGGATGACAGGCACGAGTCACCGGTACGCAGCTTCCACTTCAAGTTTCTAAGTGGTGAATAGGAGATAATAGTCTCATGGGACCTTTTGTGTCTGGGATAGTTTGGAACGCAGATCATCAGATTTCAGCTTGCTAAGTAGGCAGGATGACAGACCTCAGCTAAAGACACCTAAGCTCTGACACTATACTAAAAAGAGTCATTGGCTCCACGTGGTAGAGTGCTAGCCATGAGCCCAAGATGAAAGTCAGTGCCTCGGCTCTGAGTTCAAGGTACATGATGGAGAAAAGTAAACCAAAATAATTGTCTGCAGGAAACAACTCACTACATTTCAGTACATACATCATTTTGGCCCTGACATGGGGACATATCTGAGCCTCAACTTTCCCATCTGCACAATCATCTTACTTGTGGAGCTTTTACAAGGACCAGATGAAAGAATGAACCCCGTGAAGGACTAGGCATACAACAACAACTCATGAAGAACTCATCACATAGCTGTGTCCCACATGCTGTCATTAGAATTAGGGTGCTTTAATCAGTATCACCATTCTTTTAGAAACACATCACAAACCTCACAAAGTTCACATCTAATGATTTAGAGGGGTGGTTTTTTTGGGAGGGAGTCAGCCACATGGATTGCACTCAAAGGTTGGGGGTACTATCCTAAGATATTTAGCTCAAGCCTAGAGCTCTGCCACTTTGAGCCACAGGTCAGAATTTCGCAGACTTCATGCCAGGACTGAGTTCGAAACCCACCACTGTCAGATCTCAGCCCCCTAGTATCTTGCATGACAGGGGTGAGTGAGCCAGCAGCATCTGTTTCGGTGGAGCTGGGTTGCAGTGGTTTACCTCTGGCTAAGTCGGGTTAGATGTCACCTGTCAACACCAGACTCCCAGCTTGCTCTGTGATGAGGTATTTGCTGCCTATCCTTATATCATTGCAGTCAGAACATTCTATCTTTTTTTTTTTTGGTGCCACTACTAGGGTCTTGAATAAGGATCTAGACACAGTCCCTATGCTTTCATCCTCAAAGCTAGTACTCGACTACTTAAGCAAGACAGCACAACTTTCGGATTTTTCTGTGCATGTGGTAGTGAGGAATCGAACCGAGGGCTTTGTATGTCCTAGGAGAGCACACTACCACTGATCCCCAGGAGTGACAAGCATATAAACAGATAAATGTGTAGATTGGTGTATAGATAGGTAAGTAGGTAGATAGATAGACAGATAGATAGATAGATAGATAGAGAGGTATATGCTTAAAACAAGAAAGAGATGTCTGTACATTATGAAATAGCATATACAATATTGCTACCGATTATTGGCAATTAAATTATTCCTTCCTTTTTTAAGTATCATGATTGAATACATAATAAAGTATTAATTGAAAATTAATGTAGTATAATTTTTGTATATAGTTTTATAATATAATCATACACTAGTAATTTATTTGTTACTTTTATAACATTTCATTTGTATGGATGTATATCAGAATGCGCCTTAGAATCTCCCACCATTCATTAGTGGCAGTACCAGGATTCAACCTCCAGGCCTAAGTTGCCTCTTTTGGCTATGGCTTCCCTAATAGCCCACCAAGTATCAGCAATGCAAGGTCATGTAAACTTTCTGGGCCTTGTCATTTAGACCCTCGATGGCCACAATGCAAAGGTGGAAGAAAAAGTAAAACCACCTTCTTGAACTTCTCAGTTTTTTTTTTTTTATTGTGAGAATACCATACAGAGGAGTTACAATTACATGGGCAAGATAACCAGTACCCTTCTTATCAAGCATTGCTGCCTCCTCTTTGTTTCCCCTTCCCATCTCAATTTTATCCTTCTCTTTTGTTTTTGTTTTTTTTTACTAGCCTCAAGATTTGAACTCTGGTCCTAGGATCCCAAGGTTGGTTGTGGCAGAGATGCCAAGACCTGAGTTCAAGCCCCATGCTTTGGCCAAAAAAAAAAATAAAAAGGCCCTGGCTTGGAATTTGCACCTTTTTTCTGGCAGGCTTTTGATTTGAACTCAGGGTCTGGGTAAATCTGTGACACTGTAGGTGAAGGGGAAGATCACCGTCCTTGAAAACAAGAAATTCAGACCAATTCCTAGAGCCTGAATTGAAGCCCCAGCACTGGAAAAACTAATATTTATATATGAGATCTATTTATATTGCATGGGTTTACAGCTTATGATGTTTATTACACTTATTAATTTAGTATTATTACACATATAATGTTTCATTTCCTCATATCACATAGGATATATTTGAATATGGATTATACATCATACTGAGACCAAGCACTGTCACAGAGAAGAAAAAAATGTGTCAAAATTAGCTTCTTACTCCATGAATAAATTTTTGGCCATGCTGGGATTTCAACTCACAATGCCCAATCCATAAATGGGGTCACAGTCTTAGACCAGGGTGTGGCAAACTGAGCTGCCAGGAAGTCCTGAGGACCTGTGATCAAGCCACAGTAGTGCCCAATATATAGATAGATAGAAAGATAGAAAGATAGATAGATAGATAGATAGATAGATAGATAGATAGATAGATAGATAGATAGATAGATGTATACATATGTGAGTATGTGTGTATATATATGCATATATATTCAGGGAGGGAATGTTAAGATATTATATATATAACCAATTATTAGTGATTACATTATGCCTCCATTTAATGAAGTATTATGGTTGAATACTTACAAAATCTGTAATTAAAAATTAGTCAAAACCCTTCCATTAGGTGCTAGAATGGAAGATATAAATCCAGTAATTTGTGTGTGGCACTCTAAAATAGAATCAAGAATTAACTGCAAATTATTACTTTTATGCATTCCATTAGCATTCACATGAATAGGAATGAGTTTGTCAGATTCTCCCTCCATTTGTGGGGGGCAGTCCTAGCATTCGAACTCCAGGCCTGGGTAGTTTCCTTCGATTTGCAAACCATTGGAATGGCACTGTGAAGACTTCAGATTGTCACGATTAAAAAAAGAACAAGAAGAAAAGAAAGCCAGGTGTCAGCGGCTTCTGCCTATAATCCCAGCTCCTCAGGAGGCTGAGATGAAGAGAATGCCAGTTTGAATTCAGCTGGGGCAGGAAATTTCCTGACACTCTTATTTCTAAAAGACCACAGGGAAAAAAATGCACACATGTGTGGGGCTGTGGCTCAAGGGCAGAGCACTACCCTTGAGCAAAAGGAGCTCAGGGACAGCACCTAGGCTCATAGTTCAATCCTGGACCTGCCAAAAAAAAAAGGAGGCAGTAATTCTATGTCTCTGTGTATGGATGGATGGTGTATGGATGATGGGCATTCAGCAGGTTGCCCATGCCCAGCCCCCAAACCTGGGCAAGCTGGGACAAGCACTGAGACAATACTAAGTCTGAGCCGGCAGCTTGAACAAAGCATCCTTCTCTGCCATTTAAGTACTGAAGCCCCAAAGGCTTTGCCTGGGCTGGTGTGTGCAACAGGTGCATTATGTTGTGGGTTAGGTGTCCCATCAGGACACCTAGAAGCCAGCCACTGCCTCCAGGGAGACCACACTTCCTAGGCAGTAGGAGTTGTCCAAGGTTCTGGCTCCATATTCTAAATCCCTCTGTAGGATGTGGGGTCTGGTGCCTATCACTCATTCATCATTCCTGATTGCAAAGTCTCAGGCTGGTCCCAAATCCTGGGAAAGATAGGACATAGCCAGTGATTTCTGTGCCGAAAGGGGTTAGCCAATAAATTCCACCCTCATAGCTCCTGTTAGAAGTGAGCCTTGGGCTGTGAATGTGGCTTAGTGTAGAGTGCTTACCTAGATTGCATGAAGTCATGGGTTCGATTCCTCTGTACCACAGAAAAAGAAAAAGCCAAAAGTGGCACTGTGACTTAAGTGATAGAGTGCTAGCCTTCAGAAAAGAAGCTCAGGAACATGCTCAGACCTTGAGTTTAAGCCCCAAGACTGTCAAAAAAAAAAAGGGACCCGGTTAAGACATATTCTTCTGGGACTCAGAGGAGGGCTGAGGTTAGAAGTAAGAGGTAGAGGTCAGGTACTGGTGGCTCACCCCTGTAATCTTAGCTACTCAAGAGGCTGAGATCTGAGGATCAAAATTACAAGCAGGAAAGACTATAATGAGACACTTTTCTCCAATTAAACACCCAAAAAGCCAGAAGTAGAGCTGTGGTTCAAGTACTGGTGTGTTAGCCTTGAACACAAAAACTCAGGGATACTGTCAAGGTGATGAATTCAAACCCCCCAGTCTGGCAAAACACACACACCAGTCAGCCTTCACAAGTTCCATCTCTAGCAATTCCATATTTTTTTTAAAAAGAGGGAAAAGTGAAGGAAAGAGTTGCTCCAGGAGGTGATACAACCTGTGCCAAAATTCCACAGGAGTTCTAAGATGTGGAACAGGACAGAGAGCCTCAGGCAGAAGGTACAGCATGGGCAAAGGTCCTGAGGTATGGTGTAGAGCCAGTGGTGTGGGTGGAATGAAGGTTCTGTGGCTTCAGACAAGTCTGGCAGGACATTCAAGGCTGGGTCAAGGTTTGTACTTGAATCACAGGTAGGGCAGAGGGTGGGGACCCAGAATGGGGCCCAGGGGGAAGATTAGCTTGGCTTTTCACCACGGACCCCAGCCATTTTCAGTGGCTGGAAGCCTATTTTTCACAGCTCCTAACCCTCAGAGGCCTCCTTTGCATGGAGGAGTCAGGCCAAATGCAAGGAAGAACTCTTTCTTAAGTTTCTAGCCATCAGTGGCTCAACCCCTGTAAATCCTAGCTATCCAGGAGACTGAGATCAGATATAGTGGGTCAAATACAGCTCAGGAGAAGAAAGTTGGTGAGACTCTTTTCTTGCCAATGAACTACCAAAAGACAGAAATGGAAATGTGGCTCAAGTGGTAAAGTGCCAGCTTGAGAAAAAGTTAAGAGACCAGGGCTCAAACTGAGTTCAAACCCCAGTACTGGCACAGAAAAAAAATAAAGAAAAGCTTTAAGAAGCTCCTAGCCCACTGTGGTGAAAGGCCAGATCAGCTAAGTGCGTCTGGCTCTTACATGTCCTCCTAGATCCTCAGGAAGCTGAGATCAGAGGATCGTGGTTCAAATCCAGCCCTGGAAGAAAGTCCAGGAGACTCTGATCTCCAAGGAACCATC
This sequence comes from Dipodomys spectabilis, assembly GCF_019054845.1. NCBI lineage: Eukaryota > Metazoa > Chordata > Mammalia > Rodentia > Heteromyidae > Dipodomys > Dipodomys spectabilis. The sequence goes on along the minus strand of NW_024871184.1, from coordinate 2,658,521 downwards.
AGAAAACTGGAGGACATGCTGTGGCTCAAGTGGTAAGCTGAAGAGCTGAGCTACAGTGCCCAGGCCCAGAGTTTGAGCCCCATGACCAACACCTGCTTGTAGCTCACTCTGTGACTCTAGGCAGAGTACTTTCCAATGGGCCCCTGAGAGTCGGGTCTCCCAATGTCTAGGTGTCTTCAGAGCAGTCTCTTTGGCAGCCTTTGTGTATGGAACGGGCCACAGTATCAGAGAAGGGTCCCGCCTTGGGGCATGGAGGTCATCAGCCGGGTCATCAGAATGGCATCACTCATGGGTATAGTGTACATCTGAGCAGTAAACCGATGTCTCAGACCACGGTTCTGGGCCAGGAGGGCCAGGGGCTGCAAGATGGCACAGCAGGTAATGCCTACTCATGTGGGTATCACAAGTTTTCGACTCTGTCAGGCACACCTTGGGCAGGTGTTGAGTTGGGCTCATGAAAGACTTGTAGGTTCAGGAATCCACAGCTGGCTGGCTGATGCTTGTAGCAGTCACTATCCCAGGAGTCCCAGGGCTCGGAGCCCTGCTTTCCTCTCCACTGCTTGGGGACAGATGAAGGTCTTCAATCTTGGACTGACTACAAAGGAGCATCCATAGTGTCCTTCCCTTGGTCCTGTGGCCCCGTGCACGGATGGAGGGGCAGATTCCATGGAACTTCCTGCCATGGCCCAGACCCACTTGGCCCAAGAAGGACTTATGGAGAAACCACTTGATCTACTTTGAGAGTTTACTATGACTATGCCTCAGGAGTGCCCCCAGTTCTAGCTCAGCTCATCATTAACACCTTCCTCTGTGTGTGTGTGTATGTGTGTGTGTCTGTGTCTGTGTGTATGTGTGTATGTGTGTATGTGTGTGAGCATGTGCGTGTGTGCACGCATACCCATGCATCTTTGTGCTAGGGCTTGAACTCAGGGCCTGGGATCTGTCCCTCAGTTTTTTCCTTCAAGGCTACCACTCTACCAGTTGAGCCACAGCTTTTCTTCCAGCTTTTGGGTGGTTATTTGCAGAAGAGAGTCTCACACACTTTTCTAGCTGGACTGGCTCTGAATGGTAATCCTCACATCTCAGCCTCCTGAGGAGCTAGGAATAGGACAGCATCAGCTATTATCATCTGGCCACACTTTCCTTCTTGGCTAAAACAGAGTACCTCTCTCCCAGCCGAGTACCCAGCTGCAGCTACCCCTCCTAACCCAGGCTTCAGAGGAAACATTCCCTCCCCTGAGGACAAAGAAATAGGATCAAGTTTGAGCTTTATGTTCTCCACACAGCTAGGGGCTGCTGGGAGCTGATGTGGAGGTCAGAGGATCTAGGCCAGGGCAAGTAGACAATGTGTTATAACAGAAGAGAGTATGAGAAGACATCCTTGTAGCTAGATGCCAGTGGCTCATGTCTGTAATCCTAGCTACTCAAGAGTGACACCTGAGGATCAATCAAGATTCAAAGCTAGCCTGGGCAGACTCTTCTCTCCAATGAATCACCAAAAACACTGGAAAACAGAGCTACCCTAGTTCAAGTGGTACAGCACCAACCTTGTGCAAACAAGCTAATGGATACCACCGAGGCTCTGAGTTAAAGCCCTGGTAAACACACACACACACACACACACACACACACACACACACACACACACACACACACACACTTACATGTGCAAGTACACACACATACACACGGTAACATCTTTAGCAGTTGCCAATGGCTCATACCATCAACCCCAGCTATTCAGAAGCTGAGCCCTTAAGATGGCAGCTTGAAGCCAGCCCAGGCAGGAAAGTCCACTAGACTCTTCTCTCCACTACACTAGTAAAAAGGTTGAAAGGTGAGCTGTGGCTCAAGTGGTAGAGTGTTAGCTCAGGGACAGTGCCTAGGCCCTGAGTTCCAGCTCTGAGATACTTTTTCTTAATAGACACCCTTTGCCTTCCCCATCCCCACAGGCCATACATCCAGATTTTGGTTATCCTAGATCTCACTTCCACTCCTGCCACTTCCACAACACTGCCACAAGAGGCTGGTGTGTGGCCAGCACTGGATAAACAAGTAAACATACACAAGGGGGGCATAGCCAGATCAAGGCTAATGCCCCAAAACATTGAGGTATTGGCCATACCAGTCTCTCATCCCCCAGTTCCCTGGCCATGGAATCTAAAGTCTGTGCCTCTGTATTCTGGGCATCTGGAATTGTCTAGAAGGACCTAGAGAGGCCCAACTGGGGCTGGAAGATACTTTCCTGTGGTAAGGTACATTGACATTTCCTAGACACTGACAGATACTTCCAAGCCACCATGGCCTCACCTCCCATGTAGCCCCAGAAGATCCTTGGTTGGGCGGCCTTCAGTCAGCCATCATGCTTGAGTTGTCCAGAGCCACTGGCAACCACCCTTCCCCCACTCCACTACCAGCCTACAGGAAGGGACATGTAGCCAGAAGTCCAACTGAGAAAAAGTACAGGACATCACATGACTGAACCCTCGCCCCCCTCACCCTGTTATCAGGGGAGAACCTATGCCAGCCTGCCCTGCTAACCCAGAATCCCCTGGAGGTGGCCAAAGACATGGATGACCAGACTTGGGCCCCAAAGAAAAGCTGGAATACGCAGGTCTCTGGCAATTTAAGACTCATTGTAGACCCTGGTAGGGGGCTAAAGGCAAGGTTGCTGCGCAGGAAGGGCACCAACTGAAGTCAGAAAGAGGCAAACAGGCACCAATGAAGGGGACAGAGAAAGATGAGGGAAAAATACACACACACACACACACACACACACACACACACACACACACACACACACACACACACACACCATGGGTAGCCCAAGGCCTCAGCAGTCCCTGAGCACCTTAACATCCCAACCCTTGAGAAGATGGCACTACCATCCTCAGACCAACTGTAGACAAAACTCAGAAACTCTCACATGTCTGGAATGGATCATGACACAGCATGCCATTTCCTACTGTACACACCGCTATGTAGAATACTCAGCTACCTTATTTTTATTTGTTGGTCATGGGGTTTGAACTTTGGGCTTGTGCGCAGTCCCTCAGCTCTTAAGTTGAAGGTGCACGCTCTACCACTAGAGCCACAGCGCCACTTCCGGTTTTCTGGTGGTTCACTGGAGATAAAGTCTCACAGATTTTCCTGCCCAAGCTAGCTTTGAAACTCGATCCTCAGATCTCAGCCTCCTGAGTAACTAGGATGACAGTTGTGAGCCACTGGCAACGCCTGGCTTCAGTCACCTTCTCACACCCATGGGAAACCCACCCTGTCAGACCACAAACCACATGCAGCCCTTCCCTTCAGACTTTGACACCAGCATACAAAATCATTCTGCCATGGATGGGGAGAATATAATTGACACTACCCTCCCACTCCTATTCCCATTTGCCACTCCCTGCCTAAGAAAGGCCACGACCTCTGGAGTTCTTGGTAAGGCAAAGCCCACCATGCTGTAACTTCACCCTTGAGCAAAACTGGGCAGTTCTTAGAAATGTCTGTACCCTGAGGCCAGCACCTGGCCTCCCAACCACAGCAAACCCACTCCTTCACCATCTCTTGCAGGCAAGGGCAAGGGGTGTCTTTCTTTCTTGTTTTTTTTTTTTTTTTTTTTTTTTTTTTTGGTTGAGGGTTTTAAACTCAGGGCTTGGGTACTGTCCCTGATGATGATTTTTGCTCAAGGCCAGTGCTCTACCATTTGAGCCATGGTGCCACTTCTGGTTGGAGATTGGAGATGAGACTCTCCTGGGACATTCCTGCCTGTGCTGGGGAAACAAGATACTCCCGAGTAGCCAGGATGACAGGCATGAGCCATCGGCGCATAGTTTATGGTGTCTCAGTCTTTAGAATTTCCAACTAGTCCTCCTCTAGACACTCCCACCTAGTCACTCCTCTAGATCCCTTAGGGACAGCAAAGGGAGGCTCAGAATCTGGGTAGGGCCATAGGCATTAAAGTGCCCCTTCCATATCACTACTCCTCTCTAACCTCCCATCTGCTTCCTCTGGAAGGCATGGTCATCTGGGGCAGATCAGACCCACTAGGACTTCTGGGGCCTGCCCTGTATCCCCCTGCCCCACCCAACCAGTATCTGAGGATTTCTGGGGCCAGCTGTTCCATGTCCTGGTGAAAGATATTGGGAGGGTTGCTGGTAACTGGGTCCAGGGGATGCCTGGGCAGAAAGAGTGTCCAGCTCCCCTCTGTCAAACAAGGAGACACATAAAAATGGATGGATCTACTAAGAGCTACAGGGCATAGCCATCCACCTGTCACCAAGGACCCTTGGAGTGCTGTTTTATGTTGACAGTCTAGGGGCTTGACCTCGGGGTTTAGGTGCTATACACAAGCTTCTTTTGGTCGAGGCCAGTGCTCTTCCACCTGAGCCACGGTGCCACTTCCAGCTTTTTCTGTGTATGTGGGACCTAGAAATAGAACCCAGGGTTTCCTGTGTGCTAGGCGAGCCCACTACTGCTAAGACACAATCCCAACCCTGGATAGCTGTTCTTCTGTAACCCCTCGGGCGTGTCTCAGGACAGTCTTGCACATCTGTACTGAGTTTCTCAGCAGCAGCTCTGGCTGAAAGTGAACATGCTCCTCTATGTTGTCCTTTATGTACAGCATCTTTGTTCTGTGTGCTTCCTGTCAGAAACTCCTTGTTAAGCAAGACCCCTTTTCAAGTGCTGCTTCTAAGAAGCCTGCTCCAATCACCCTGGCAGAGTGGGGTCTTCTCTCCTCTGCAGGATGTTGGACTTGTCACGCCTTCCCTTCCTGCTGGTGTGGGTTGAAAGCAGATGAAGGGGAAGGTCTGGCTTTTACCACCCAATTTCTGAAGGCTCTGATACACTACCCAGGGACTGGTGCTGTATCACACTCCGTGAGAGGACACTCGAGGCCCAGGCAGTCTGGGGGCAACAACATGGGTCCATTTCTTTGGTGGGCTTGAACTGAGGATCTGGGAGCTGCGTCTCTGAGTTTTTGTGCTCAAGGCTGGTGCTTTACCACGTGAGCCACAGCTCCACTTCTGACTTTTTGGTGGTTCCATGGAGAGAAGAGTCTCACCAGCTTATAGCTGGCTGCAATCTTTGATCCTGAGATGTCTGCCTCCCAAGTAGCCAGGATGTCAGGTGTGAGCCTGAGCCAGTGCCATGGACCGGCTCTGTCGGGACGACGGAGGACACCTGGTGGAGGTAACTGGAACAGGTGGGGAGATGGCAAACAGACAACTCACACACAAGAGGAGTGAATGCTGAGTGCGATTTATTGCAGAGGATAACAAGCTTTTATAGCAAAAGACTCCATGAGAAAGGGCAAAAAGTTACACAATCTTGTTGCAAGGCTTCGTTCTTGGGTGGTCACCAGCTGGTCCCCTGATCTTGTTTTTTGGATGACGAGTTATGACGATAGGCACTTGTTTTTGGCTTTACCTCTATTTTTAAGAAATACAATTGGTTTTGATGTTTATCACCTATTAACCATTAACCAGAGCATATGGGCAAAGTGCTGGACAGAAAGGCATGAACTCTAGTACTTTATTATTATTTTTGTTTAGTTTTGTACTTTATGTGTTTTAAATCTTTTCTAAGCAATTGTTCTTCTTTGCCATTCTTTAGAGGGTCCCCAATTTGTGGCCAAAAATCATGATATTCAGTATACTTAGTTAAATCTGGCCATATATCAAATTTAAGCTCATAGTGTCTTCTCTGTAACCCTTTCACAAAATTTTTTACTCTTTTTCATAAAGGCCTTAACTGTCTCATAAGATCTTTCTTGTTTCTTTTTTTTTTTTGATAGTAAGCACCTAGATCTAGCAAGTCTCTCAGTAAATGGAGAGTAATAGGAAGTTCTTTCTCCTAAGTAGTTTACCCAACGGTTGCCATCCTTATCATACACACCTGTAAAAGGCTATGGATCTGGAGGAAGTCTTTGAGGTCCTCTAGATAATGGAGGATTCCACTGTTTTCTTCTGATAAGTCATTGCCACCTTCCATCTACCAACCTTTTAGGAATCTTATTTAGCTTTTGGTCTAAATATCCCTCTACATCTTTCTTATCTACAGGATATCTATATGGGTCTATTGTACATGTTTCAGGATTAAAGGGAAGTCTCCAATAGCCATGCACTCTTTTTGTTTTAGCCGTGCCGACAGCTTCTTGCAAATCTCTTACAAACAATTCCTTCTGCTGAAGTGACGTCATGAAACCCCCAATACTTTTATATTTACTTATGACTTGTCTAATAGCCTCCATAAGAGGGGCTTTTAGGGTAGCACTTAACTCTGGTGAGTTAGTCATATTCTTAGGACACTCATCGGATGTTGGAGTCGTCAACACTTCCAAGAAAGAGCCCTGAATAAGGGAACGTTGAGCATGAGTAAGTAGAACAAACAGCAGGAACAGTAAAAGATTAATAGGCACTCCTATACAGTGAAGAAAAGAAAAACAGGAACAGAAACATATCTTTCCCAGGGGCTTGCCAGCCTTTCCAGGAGGTAGGCCTCTTTGATGCCCCATTTTCTGAGGTAGACTTCGGTGAAGCCCATTCTCAGAGGTAGGCTTCTGTGAAGCCCCATTCTCAGGTCTGAAAGTAGGTGTTCCATGCTAAGCAGACTCCGCCGGAGTAGGCGTGGCAGTGACGGGCACCAGAGCCTTTCTTTTGAGCTTCTTTTTATCTCATGTCAACTAGTGAGCCCTAGTTAAAATAGTCATTTACAGGGGAACAAGTTCCTCTCCTAGGTCAGTTAATCCAAGGAGATGAAGTGTTTTTGGAAAAAGCTAGTCTGAGTTGGCCTGGGTGAGTATGTGTGTGTGTGTGTGTGTGTGTGTGTGTGTGTGTAAGTTTTGGGGATATCTACTTTATCTCTCTGGTGACTTATCCTCCCTGTGGTGAGTACAACCAGGATCCCCACCCCAAGGAAGGCAGGCAGGGGAGGGTACATAAGGTCACATTGAGTGGAATGATCTGAATTCTATCCTTCAACTGAAGCCTGGAAAGTTAATGGAAAGAAGAAGAAGTTTAGAGGAACATCAAGAGAAGCCCATTATCTTTGGATACAAGTACCAGAGAGAAGACTGAATCCATCCTTTTTGGTAGTAAGGTAACAGATGCCCATTCTTCATTTATTTCATTATTTTTTGTGAGTCCTAGGGCTTGGATTCAGGGCCTGAGTGTCATCCCTGAGCTTCTTTTACTCAAGGATGAGGCTCTACCACTTGAGCCACATCACCACATCTGGATTTGTGTGTGTGGTGGGGTGGTTGTTGGTTTATGGGAGATAAGAATCTCACAGATGCTCCTGTCCTGGCTGGCTTTGAGTCACGTCCATCAGACCTCAGCCTCCCCAATAGCCAGGATGATGTGCGGGAACCACCGACACCTGACCACCACCATCCATTTATAATCCCCTAGGGCAAGTGCTGGACCACCTGCACTGCACTCCCTTGTTGTGAGTGGGAAGCAGACATGGGTGGGTTTGATACTTCAACAGCCTACATACCTTTGAGCATTGTTCCAGGTCAGTCTGATGGCGGTTTCCTCATCATACACAGCAATGACTTGGCTCTGTCACAAGAACAAATGTCCCCCGGGAGGTGGCAGTTCTGGGGTCTTTCCTCTTCACACTGCCCCCACTCCTCGAAATGACACCCCAGCAAAGCGATATAGACATAGAGTGAATTCATTTTCTTATAACCAGGGTCTGGCCAGAAAGGTAACAGTGAGGAATCCCGATGCAGACCAGCCTGAGCGTATATTGAGACTCTATCTCAGAAATGCCCAAGACAGAAAGTCTTGGCTCGCATGTTAGAAGACCTGACTGGCAAGTCTAAAACCTTGAATTCAAACCCTAATATACCAAAAAGAATCAGAGGCCCTGGTGCCAGAGGCTCATGTCAATAATCCTAGCTACTCAGGAGGCTAAGATCTGAAGATCACAGCTCAACATTTAAAATAGGGTTGGCCTCACCCATCAGACATCATGATAAGACCCAATGTCTGAACCATGAAAGTGTACTCCATATTAACAGGGCTCTCATCCTTACTAAGTGCTGGCCATGCTCTTTGTCCCCCTGGGGAGCCACCCCCTGTGGGCTCCACCCCCAGGTCCTCCTAAGCTCCTTCTGCCACCAACCAGGCCCAAGGAAGTAGACAGCTCCAGGACATACAGATCCCTTGGTCTTATAATTTAACAGTGCTGAGTCCCCATCAAGCATCTCACCCTTTCAGGTCCCCAGACCTCAGCCACAAAGTCCATGTACCCCCCAAAGAAAGCATGCAGAAGTTACCAAAGGGTCCACTGCTCCTTGTTACAGTCCACTTCCACACTCACACACACACACACACACACACACACACACACACACACACACACACACACACACACACAACCTGCAGGGGTGGTTCATGTTTGTCTTCCTTGCTACTCAGGAGGCTGAGGTTTGAAGATCACAGTTCAAAGCCAGCCCATTCTGGAAAGACTGTGAGGCTCTTATCTACAGTGAACCACCAAAAATCCAGAGGTGGAGCTGTGGCTCAAGTGTTAGAGCAATAGCTTTGATCACAGAAGCTCAGGAACAGCACCTAGACCCTGAGTTCAAGGCCCAGGTCTTCTAACTCCAAACACACACACACAGACATAGACACAGACACAGAAACACACACACACACACACACGCACACACATACACACACACACACACACACACACACACACACACACACACACACGGACAGCCCAAGGCTTCAGCAGTCCCTGAGTACAGACCCATGAAATGTCTCAATTAGGATCACATCCTACCCTCAAGAAGGTGGCACTACCGACATCAGACCCACTATAGAAAAACCAGTAAGCCTCTCACATATCTGGAATGTATCATAGTCCAACATGGCAGTTCTTAATGTACATACTGCTATGTGGAAAACTTAGCCCCTTCTTTTTTTGTAGTTGGTCATGGGGTTTGAACTCTGGACCAGGGTGCTGTCCCTCAGCCCTTCAGGTGAAGGTGAGCAATATCCCACTTGAGCCACAACACCAAATCCTGTTCTCTGGTGGTCCATTGGACATCAAGTCTCGCAGACTTTTCTGCCCAAGCTGGCTTGGAACCATGGTCTTCACATTTCAGCCTTCTGAGTAGCTAGGATGACAGTTGTGAGCCACCAACGGCTTCCAACTTCACCTCGTCAGGCCACAAACTTCTTGCAACCCTTCACTTCAGACTTTGTCACCCAGCATCCAAATCCGTCCTTCAATGGAGAGAATAAAGACACAATAATCCCACCCCTGCACCCATTTGCCCACTCCCTGCCTGCCACAGTCCAAGTCCTCTTGAAGCTCTGGCTTCAAACTGGGGCAAACGGGGAGTTCTTAAAAATGTCTGTACATTGAAGCCAGCAGATGGTCTCCCAAACAAAGCCTCTCCCACACACACACCTCCACCATCCTTTGCAGGCAAAGATGTTTTGCTTTCTTTCTTTTTCAGTTGTGGGGCTTGAATTCTGGGCCTGGGTGCTGTCCTTGAGTTCTTCAGCTCAAGGCAAGCACTCTACGACTTGAGCCACAGCACCACTTCCAGTTTTCCAGTGGTCCGTTGGAGATAAGAGTCTCAGGGTCTTTCCTGCCCATGATAGCTTTGAACCGTGATCCTCAGATCTCAGCTTCTGAGTACCTAGGATGACAGCCATGAGCTACTGGCACTTGGCCAAAGATAATTTTCCATCCTTTTCATCCTATCCCCTCAGGAGACTGTTATCTGAGGACTACAGTTGGATTCCACCCATGGCACAAAGTCCATTAGAACTTTTTTTCTATAATTAAGCACCCAAAAAAGTTGGAAGTGAAGCTTTGTCTCAAATGGTAGAGTGCTAGCTCTGATCATCAAAGACAAGGGATAAAACCCAGTCCTTAGTTTCAAGCTTTTTCTAGCAAAGACCCACCCAAGAAAGGGAAGCAGGTTGGTACACGGGAGCTCAAAGTTCACACATAATACTCAGGACTCCCAGAACAGACCCCATCCGGCTCTGATTCTCTAGATTCTATGTCCTACATCATGGCAGTCTTAGATGGGACTGACCATGAACCAAGTTAGGATCTTGAAGTACAATCTCATACTGAGGATCCCCTGACCTTATCAAAGACTCAGGATCTCTCACTGTCCTGCCTTGACACTGGGCAGCAAGGTGAGTTGCAGTTATCCAACCACAGGATGTGAATATGAAAGGATTTCTCCGCCAGGGACTCCAACTGGAGGGGCTCTAGGTCTCTCTCTCTCTGGAAGAAAGGTGCTGGTCCATCCCAGGAATGTTCCTAGGTTGTGAGTATCCTCAAAGAAACAACCCTGCTCAGAGCCCAGTGCCTCTTGTTTTCCCACCAGCCTCTATCCAAGCCTGCCCCACCTTCAGTCAGCCCTCTCTGAATCCCAGATCTGCCACATAGCCTAAAGGTTGAGCCAGCAAAGAGACCCACCTCTGCCTCTGAGAATGGCAGTCACGTGGTCCTAGTGCCCTCTACAGGAAGTCTCCAAGTAACTCCGGTCCCGACTCAGTCCTCATTCCCTGGCTGTCCTGTGCCAGTGGCCCACTTACCTCTGTCTATGGTGGCGGAATAAACACCGGGGGTGTCATCTTCTGATTGAGCCAACGAAAGTCCCAGTCCCCAAGGATGTACTGCACAGGCATCCTGCAGTGGACAACAGCCAGGCAGTCAATGGTGAACCCAAGGTTCCAGGACTCTTAATAGAAGTGTGGCTGGGTCAAAGACTCTATAACTGGTGGTCTATATTGTCAGGAGAGGTCATGGCTCCAATGTCCTGAAACACCTGACCTGGGATCGTCTTACCTCTTCCCTCATTCCAACACCTCCCTAGCCCTTAGACAATTTCTTATTATCTGTCCAGGAAATAAACTTGCTGGGGCAGGGATAATTGAAACCTGGTGACCCCCCCTGAGCCCTAGGTCCTTCCTGAGGCTGCTTCCCCCTGCAGTTGGTGACCACACAGCTCCTGGATGTGAAGTTGCTGAAGGGTCAGTGGCTTAATCCTACATACTGGCTTTAGGCTCTGAAATGTTACCCATGGAGATTGTGAGTGGTTGGCTCTCTTGATCCAGGGACTCCAAACCAAGGCTTGCATGCTCCCTTCTTCCTTCCTTTCCTCTTTTTTTCCCTTCATCCTTCCTTCCTCTCTCTCTGTTTCCTTCCTTTGTCTCACTCCTGGCCTTGAATTCAGAGCCCGGGTGCTGTCCCTGAGCCTTTTTACTCAAGGCGACCAATCTATAGCTTGAGGTACACATCCATTTCTGGCATTTTCTTTTTGGTTGTTAGTTGGAGATAAGAGTCTTATAGTCTTTCCTGTCTGGGCCTTAAGCCTTGATCCTCTCATCTCAGCCTCCTAAGTAGCTAGGATGACAGGCATGAAGCCCCAGCATCCAGTTCAAACCAAGGTTTCTTCATGTGTTGTGGAACCAGCACCGGAACCTTTCATCATCTATGACTCCCACTCCCTTACTCCCTTGAGCATGGCGCATACTGTAACTCTTTGTTGGATTACTAAATGAGCATCTGTCTATGACAATATTATAGAAAAGTCCCATTCAATTCATGTAAGCATCCTGGGGCAGGGCGTGGGGAGGCAAAGCCTGATGTAGCTCTCCCACAGTTCTCCCTCGTCCCTCTTCCCACCCTCCTGATGCCACCGCACTTAACTGTTTTGGCTCCCATGATGTGAGCCATGATGTGCTCGCTGGATTCTGGGGCCACTGGGATGCCTATCTTCTCAAAGATCTCTGTCCAGTGGCTGACCAACTCTGTGGCACTCCATGCCCCCTCAGGTGTGAACGAGGTTGCCGTGAGCTGAACCCCTGGCTCAAGTGGCCTCCTTTCCTCTCTGTGGGGCCAGACAGGATGGTCCACTATATCTGGCCCCCAAGTTTCATGTTACAGAGAAAGGATTCTCGAGGCATCCCGGATCTCTAAATCTCCCAGAGTCCACTGCAGGTGCTGAAAATCATCTCTGCTCACAGCTGGCAGGCTGGGGATGGTGAGGTCACTCTCTGCTCCCCATGACATCCTTGACTATGGTGGTCACCCTAGAGAGAGCTGTAGAAGAATCAGCAGCTGCCAGAGAAAGGCAGTCAAGGCACGACATTCATAGCAGGAGACCATCTGGCTTGGGAACTCTGTGTGTGCCACTTTGAACTTCACTGTCTGACCGCTGAATTGGTTCATGTAATTTGACCCATGAACCCAGGCATTAGTGGAAATTGCCAGCTTCAAGAAAAAAACACCTGGAAAAGGTGGCATATCACTTGTCCCAATCAAACTTAAAGGGTTCCAAAGTCAGTGGTCCCCTTTTCCTTCCAGACAGCCTATAGCAGGTTACAGAAACTGGCATTCAGAGAGCTCTAGCTAACTGCCACGGTATGATACCGAGCAGGCTCCAGGAGGGGAAACTTGCCTACCACTGTCCAGCTGGAAACAGCCCAGGTGGGACACAGATTGGAGACTGCAGGACTCCAGGGAGGACTACACATGGATGCACTGCCCCAGGAGGGAATCCACGCCACCAGTGGGGGCCCAGAGCCCCCTGCCCAGATGCCCACAGACACCGTCAATGTCCTGGGTAAGGTTCTCCTCTCATCCTTGGTTGTGGTGAACCATCTGCCATGTTACACCGTTCAACACTCCCCAGACACTCCTAGCTTCACAGCCCTTGCCCTACTCCCACCCATCTCATTCCTTGATTATATTTGGCAGACACATTCCCAACCCTTGAATTAACTCCAACTATACACATGAGAGCAGAGTGTCTGGCTGGAAGAGTGTGGCTGTGGTCACACTGGCCTCATGAGCCTTCTGGCTGAAGACAGAAGGACAGGTGTCCACTCTGTTCTGTGGTTCACACAGGCCTCCTAGGGAGTCCATGCAGGTCCAGCAGCTACTGTGGCTGCAAGAAAGTGGAAGAGGGAGGTGGAAAGAGGTGGAAAGGAACATATACTGAAACCTTCCCCAAAGGAGCCATGAAATGGTGAAGGAGAAAACAAAAATTGTGGCTGAGCTCATACTGGGCATTATGAAAAAAGAACAACAAATACACACATGCACACAAATAAACTGCTTTTGCTCTTTTTAGACATGATGACTTAAATATACTTTCATTTTTCTCATCTCCTAATCTCCTGACACACACACACACACACACACACACACACACACACACACACACACACACACACATCTAAACCGGTCACAAAAGACTCACCATGCAGCACCTGCAATTTGCCAACTGATCACTGATCTGAGCACAGCCAGGCTGTACGAGGAGAAAGATGATCGATATCTCCCTCCCTCCCTCCCTCCCTCTCTCTCTCTCTCTCTCTCTCTCTCTCTCTCTCTCTCTCTGTCTCTGTCTCTCTCTCATACACACACACACAAACACAGAGAGAGAGAGAGAGAGAGAGAGAGAGAGAGAGAGAGATTCAGAGCAGTGCCTCTCCTGAGTTTGTTAGTTCCTCATCTGGGCAATGTACAAGCTCGAGCATGGCAGTTCCCTTGTCAGAACCAGGGGCTCCCACCCAAGGGGATCACTGCTCTAATAATGCAGAACCACCCTGCCTCTGGCTTTACCAAGGGCCAGACCCTTCCATTGGGAACAACCAGCCTTGACTCCTCATTCACCAAAACCCTAGGCCTGGACACTAGGTGAAGGAATCCTGAGACAGGTGACTCCTCAGAGCCCGGACAAAAACAAATCAGGCAGTCCTGGTGCCTCCAGAGAGGTGTCTGACTTGGGGTGGGAGCGTTGTTGGGGAAATTGATGGAGTCTTAAAGGCTACATACATGGATGGATTGCCTACTTCCAGCCTAGATGCTTCTGGGCTAATTGGTGGATTCTTGGGGAGGACTAGGAGACCAAAAGGACCAGAAACACCAGCAGAAGCTGGCAGAGCTGGGAAATGTGATCACCCTGTGAGTACTGTTGACAGCTGGGGTGGGGGTGGGGGACAGGATAGGTGTGTGTGTATCAGAGGGGGTGTGTTCCTCCCAGATAGTCACCTTCTGAACCCCTGTGCCCTCACCTCCCTAGTGGGTTCTTCTGGGACCCTCCTCAGGTGAAAGGGTGACCTAGCACAGAAGACAAGGGCTCACACAGCAAGGGGGGCCTATCCCCTGCATCCAACACCCCCCACCCCCAGCAAAAAGGAAAAGACCTGAGAAGGAAGGTGTGGAGGTGCTCCTCCCCACATCTAACTAAAGCCACTAGGTTCCCACCAGGGAGAGGAAAGGTGCAGAGGTGGCTTCCACTGCTCTAGGCCAGGGTTTCTGTGGTGCTCTCTCCTCACCAATCCCTGTATCTGCCCTTTTCCTGGGACACTGGCTGCTAGGAATTGGGGTGGGATCCTTGGGTGACACCCACCCCCCTCTCCTGGGGCACATTTGTGGCAGAGCCAGGGTGGACTGTGGGGTGCAGAGGAGGTGCAGGCAAGATGGGAGAGAGTAGGCTGGAGGCGGGGGTCTGGGTCTGAGGGGGAGGGGGGGGGGAGGGGGTGAGGAGGTTCGCTGGGTGTGGGAGTCACCAGGTGGGGTCCCATGGGGCGGCCACTCACGCCTGCTGCTGAGAGAAGCTGTAGGCAATGGTTCTGGGTGCACCCAGGCCCGGAGTGCAAGGACCAAGGGCAGGGACCAGGTCGGGCCTCATGCCAGGCAGAGACCCACCATCTCTGCTGGGAGATTGCTTAAGGGGCCGCCGATCAGAGCAGGCAGAGCCATATTTGAAATTCGGTGCTGCTGGGAGGGGGCAGGCGCACCTGCATGGGGCTGTGCTTTCTGCAACCCCTGCCTCAGCTGCCATCACCACCACCACCACCTCTGCCTCAGCTGCCTGCTTCCGCTGCCTCCACCACAGAAGCCACCACCTTGCTTCCTGTGCCAGGACCTCAGATTCAGGGCAGCCATGGCCGCCATGCCCTGTGGGGCCGCCCGCAGTGATGTGCCTGCCTCGCTGGCTCCAGGTGCTCTGTGCTCCTGTCCAGGACTGCACTTTGATTGCAGCAGCCACCAGCCGCTGGAACGGCTTCCCCTTGTGCTTGTGCTTGCTCTTATCTCTGCTCTTTCTCTCTCTGCCCCCACTCCACTCCTGGGCCACCACACAGGCGTGCCTGCTCCCCCCCCATCGCTGCCACCACAGTGCACCCCAGGACCCCACCTCCTCCTCCACTTGGCCATGCCCACTCCTCCCTTAGGCCATGCCCCCTACCCTTAGCTGCAATCACAGCCCTGACTGGGCTCTAAGGCTACCAGGCCATGGCAATTGCATCATCACCTCAGCTCAGCAAGCTCCCCCAACCCCAGTACCTTCCCCAGGGATCGAATCTCCCCTCAGCTCCACCCCTGGAGGAGACTATCCTCCATCCTCCTTCACTCCACACACTAAGAACGTGCATGGTGACCCTTGTGTGTGTATGTGTGTGTGTTTGTGTGTGTGTGTGTGTGATTGTTGGGGATAACTACCTCTCAAGGACTCAGAACATAGCACTCTTTGGGATGACACACAGCACACTTCCAAAAACAGCACAAAGCACCCTGTGTAAAGGACTCAGCACACAGCTCCCTTTGAAGGACTCAGCATATAGTACCCTGTGTAGAGTACTCAGCACACAGCACCCTTTGAAAGAGGGAGTCCATAGCTTGCAGTGTAAAGGACTCAGCACATTGCATGCTTTGAAAAACTCAGCACATAGCAGTTTCCCAGGGGTTCATTACACAGCACCCTCTGTGTTAAGACTCCACACATAGTCCTTTGAAAGGCTAAGTACAAAGCACCCTTTGTAAATCACTCATTGCATAGCACCCTTCGAAGAACTCAGCACATAGAAGAATTTTGAAGGTTTCAGCACATACCGCACTATGGCAGGACTCAGCACATACCACACTGTGGAAGCACTCAGCACACAGCACCATTTGAAGGACAATACTGAGTACCCTGTGTAAAGGACTCAGCACACAGCACTCAAAAAACTCACCTCATCCCTCTCTTCTCAAGAGCTCAGCACATAGCAGGACTCTTTCAGATGAATTAGCACACCACACCTTTTGAAGGACTCAGCATACAGTACGTTGTGTAATGGACTCAGCACACAGCACCCTTTGAAAAACTCAGCACTGCCCATTCTTCTCAGGGACTCAGCACATAGCACCCTATGTGATGTCTCAGCAAACAGCACCTTTTGGAGGACTCAGAACAAAACCCCCATGTGGGAAAGACCCAGCAAATAGCACCCTTTGAAGGACTCAGTACATAGCTGTATGTCACAGGTTCAGCTTTCATTAGAATTAGGGTGTTTTCTTCAGTATCCCCATTCTTCAGAAACACTTCACAAATCCTACCAGTTCACATTTAGCCAACCTGTGTTTTATGGGGGAGGGTCAGCTGGGGGTCTTGAACTCAAAGTTTGGCGGCCCTGTCCCTGAGCTCTTTGGTTCAATGCTAGAGCTCTACCACTTGGAGGCACAGCTCCAATTTTGGTTTTTTGGGTTGTTCTTTGACAGGTCTTATGGTGATAAGGAAGGCCAAGTTGGGGTGTCTGTGGGCAAAGGCTCTTAGCTCAGCCTGGAGCTGACCTCTATCTTTCTTGTGCCCCTGGGAAGCTAGGCCTCCTGGAGCTCTCTTGGCCTAGGGTGGAACAGACTTGCTCTGGCATCAGCACTCAGGGTGTACAAAAGTCAGCTTGGCCCTGGTCACTTCTTAAAATTGAACTTTAGAGGACAATGGCACGGGGCCGCATGTCCTGCATCTGGCCACCAGGGGGCAGGAGTGTCCCGCCATAGGGATTCTACCTGTGAGTTGTGTTACTCTTGCTTCCCTGGGGTCTCCATCATGCTTCCAAGTCACCCTGGACAGGAAAATCCTTGAGACACTTAACTACAATTAACAATCGAAAAGCAAGTGGGGCTGTGGCTCAAGTGGTAGAGCAGTAGCCTTGAGCAAGAAAACTCAGAGATAGAGCCTAGGCCCTGAGTTTACACACACACAGACACAGACACAGACACAGACACAGACACACACACACACACACACACACACACACACCACATGCATGGAAAATCAGAGATTTCTACACCGCAATCTTTGTGTATTCTCTACTTTTCCCCCACTAAGCCTGGTGGCTGCTGGCCTAGGTGTCTGATGCATACACCGTTACCTGGCATCTTTAATTTTGGGGAACAGAATGGGTAGAAGGTTATCCTTCTCCGATCCCAGCTCCTTCAATGGGTCATGTTCTATCCAGGCCCTTTGGGGCTCCTTTACAAAATTGCCAAGATGCCTTCAAAAGTCATCACATACTGGGCACTGGTGGCTCATGCCTGGCATCCTAGCTACTCAGGAAGCTGAGATTTGGAGGATCACAGTGCCAAGACAGCCTGGGCAGAAAATGAGTGACATTCTTATCCTCGATGAACTGTCAGAAAACAAAAGTGGTCCTGTGGCTCAAATGGTAGAGTGCCAGCCTCGAGAATAAGAGCTCAGGGACAGTGTTCATGGCCAATGACAACAAGGAGAGGCTTTGCATGTTGGCTTTGGGATTGGCATTGGCCAAATATAATTGGAATTTTCAAGTGCTCTATGACAAAGCAGTGCCTCCTTTAGTCCTGTGCTGGTCCATCTTGTCTCACCCCCTGGTCTTGTCCATGTTTTGGGTCAGCATGGCTCTGGATGGAAGGGAGGGCTCCAAGGAGGAAGATCCCAGAGCAATCACCGCATCTCCTTCTGCCATCCTCACCCTGCTGCTTCTGCTCTTTGCCACAGACCTTCTTCCTGGAATCCATCCATGAGGTCATCACCGCCAACATAGTGGTGAATGGTGGGTTTGGCCTAACTCAGGGCAGTCAGAAGTGGAAGTAGGTCTGGGATTAGGAGCTTCCACCCTGGGTGAGGGCTGAGCCCAGGGTTGACCTTTATTTCATCCTGAGCCTTGCAGTGGTGGGAAGACAGTGTAGACTCCACATTGAGTCAGGTAAATTGGAATCTGGAGGACCCCTTGTGTGGGGAAGGATGTGGGCCTCAGGGGGCCACTGTTGATACTCCTCTCTTGGCATTCCCCTCTCCCTCCCTCATCCCTCAATGGTAGAAGAGAAACTTCAAGTAAGGGTGTGGGAATAGGGGGCGGAGAGGTATTTTGGTGTGAACCAGAAGTGCTTCATATTTTTCCTAGCCCCTACTTCTTATTTATCTGAGGAATGGCCATATGGGCTTGGGAGGGATGAATCATCCTAGCTGAGAATGTGGCTCAGTGATAGAGTGGTCACCTAGCATGACTGAAGCCCTGGGCTTGATTCCACACAGAAAAAGCTAGAAGGGGAAGTGGGGCTCAACTGGTTGATCACCAGCCTTGATCAAAAAGAGCTCAGGGACTGTGGCCAGGCCCTTAGTTCAAGCCCCAGGACTGGAAGAAAAAAATCTTTGTTGGAGGCTTTTTTCCCCTTTGAAAACAATTTATTCTTTGTGATAAGCATAACATGGGTCTCTTCCCTCGCCACCAATAGGCCATTAGATGTCCCTTCAACTTGGGCCACCTCCAGGCAGCCTCTACCCTACCCGACCCCCAGTTTAACCTTCCCATCACCCAGCAGATGGAGGCCTGAGAGAAGGTCACCTGACCACCTAATTCCGGTGGCTGCAAGGCTTTTGAGAGTCAGTATGTCATATGGAGAGTCATTATCTGCATCAGTCTACAGAAGAAAGGGAGAGAGCGCTCCTCACCTGAGCTGTGGGCAGATCTGTATCTGGGGCATCTGCAGCAAGATATGTCCTTGGGGGAGTCCTCTATGGTGACGAGAACCCTGATCTATCCTCTGGCAGTTTCCACGCTGTCTTCAAGTTGCAATTCTTCAAAACCTTTCTGCTCCTCCCTTATTTCACCCACCACAGGCCCTGATGCATCTGAAGCAGCTTTTGTGGTGGGGTTCAGCCTGTGTTGGCATCTGGAGCCTGCTGTCCATGCCTTCCTGTGTGAGGATCAACAGCAGCTCCTGTAGCACTCTCCTCTTTTCCATCTTCTCCTGGAACAGCCAGCACACACACTCGGCTTTCTCCCAAAATAGCTCATTCAGGACCAACATCTGCTCTTTACACACCACGAGGGACTCCTCAATTGTTTGGATGTGTGCTGACAGCTGGCTGCATCGATGGTGGAGCTCACCTGCTGGATTCTGGAAGTCCACCTCATTAGGCAGGTTGTGGATGAAGCAGATTTTCTTCTTGGACACCCACGTGTCCCGCTTCTCATCCCCATGATTGCTGTGGTGGCAGCTCATGGGGCAGGGGGCTGTAGCTCCAGCTCAGTCTGGCACTGAGCTGCCAGTAGGGACAGGTGCCTGCAGCTGGCCCACCGCTCCTGTGGTATGATTTCGCTTCTGTTGATCTCAGCCTCAGTGTGTTAACCGAGCCTCATCCATCTACCAGGCAACATGGAATGTGGGCATAGCCACAATTCTTGTATCCCATTGGTCAGAAAGAATCATAAAATAATGGGGGTGTGGCCAGAATCCTGTGATGCAGGCAGAATGGGCAGAGTTAAGATGACAGTGGCTCCCCCAGTCCCTTTCCCAGGGAACTCTGTCCAATTCAGTTGGGGACAAGAGGGTGACCTGCTCGAGCCGGATGGCTGCACAGATTGTTGTGTATGTCCATTTGTTGCTAGTTTTGGACCTTGAACTCAGGATCTGGCACAGTCCCTGAGCTGCTTTTGCTCAAGGCTAGCCCTCTACCACTGGAGCCACACAGCTCTACTTCTGGCTTTGCTGGCATTGAAGTTGGACAGGGGTCTCAAGGACTTTCTGGCTTAGAGTGACCATGATCCTCCTATCACACCTTGTAAGTATCAAGGAGGAGCCACTGGTGCCTGCTTCATCATTGGTTTTGCTGATGTTCTTGGACACACCCTTGAGTTCCCTATCCTCAGGTTTAAGTGGTGGGAGCTGGAGCCCACAGTTGGAATCCTGTTCCTGCCACTTCCAAATGCAGGAGATCCTAAGAAACTCATTCCTATCCATATGAATACCAATGGAATGTGATGTATGTTGTGATTGAATGGGCAGTTCTTGCATGATTCTAGGATAAAATTATACACGATTGTATTCTAGCATACTGATCAATTTTAATTAATACTTTATGAAGCATTTAAACAATCACATTCATTAAATGGAGGCAGAATGAAATACCAAAGAATTGGGCATCACATAGTATAGAGATGCCATTTTTTCTGCCAGGACTTTCTTTACTTAATTGCTATATAACATTTTCTGAATGTACTTTGGTATATGCAAGTAAGATATATTATACTTGATCTGGAAATCAATTATTCAAACTGTTTTTTTTTAATCAAAAATGCTTATAGCATAATAAAGAGGTAAATCCAAATTATGTCTATTTGAAGACAATGCTTGGTTAGTCCTCTTCTCACATTACCCATTCCCTTCTTGAGAATAATACACATTGTAAGGAAATGCTTAGAATGTTTTGGAGAAATAGGTTGACTTTAAACCAGAGTTACTCTATGTTGCATTTTGTTTACTTTATATCTAGAAAAGCTAAATTCTTACCTTATCATTTTCCTTAGGCTTTATATTCAGGTTTAATCTCTGATGGGTGACAGATAAAGATATAAACATTTTTTAACAGTTGTTAAATTTAGACTGAGGAATCTAGGTACAATTATGCTCATGCAGATAGGCCTCATCAGTCATGAGACGATACCAAAATGTTAACCAATGATTATTGATGTCATGCTTATGACATTTTGTGTATTATAAACAGTGGTTATTACTATTTATTTTGTAATCAACATCATTTCATGGGTTAGGAATTGATGTGAGACATTATACTCAGAACTATATTGAAGGAGGAATCCAAAATTAGTTACCAAGATATACACTTAACGCAATGTTTTTAAAATGCAAGCGAAAGAAATAATTTATGAAAAAGTCAACATTTACAATAAATACAGAATCAGTATGATTGATATTTTCTTTTATCCCAGTTGCAATACGGCTTGCATGATGACTTTTCTGGTTATATGTTTAGTTAGGTCTTGATATTTAGTTGAAGTTCTGTTTTTTCATATATTCATTTGTCAGATCAAAGAGGAAATTAATTCCATGCCAGAGTCAACATCCATAATAATGTTACAGTTGTATCCTGCTACTTTGCCAAAGTTTCAAATGAGCATGAGTATCTTGGGTCTTTTTTGGATCTAACTAAATATGTATGCAATTTTGTCAGTAGTAGAAAGATTTTTTGACCACCATTTATTAAACTATTATTTTCCAGAAACAACTACTCTCTTTTCATGAGAGTAGTTGTTTTCAGGTCGTGGGGCCTGAGCACTGAGCACTGTCTCTCAGCTCTTCAGCTCAAGGCTAGTGCTCTACCACTTGGGCCACAGCACCACTTCCGGCTTCTTTATTTTTGCTTATGTGGTGCTGAGGAATCGAAACCAGGGCCTCATGCATGCAAGGCAAGCACTCTACCACTGAGCCACCATACCAGCCCTTTTCATGAGATTTTTAATGTCATTTATTTCATGGGTTGATATTTTCCTTTAAATAACCCACATTCTGTCTGCTACAAAGTGTAATTTGGAGTAGTTTTAAATTATGTACACTCAGGTACACTGCTCAGATTCTATTTGCGTTTTTTGTTCTTGTTAAATCAGTAGGATTTAGGTCTCAATATGGATACTATTAGACTTATTCATTGCATTTCTGAATTTTTTAAGATGTCATGATTTTTGTTATTTTATTCTCTTAAATATATTCAGATCTCACTCCACTTACAGTCACATTTCTTTTAAACAGTTTGATCCATTCAAGGGATTTGCTATATTAGGTTCATCTAGATGAATTTAATTACAAATGAACACAACTGTATTTCTGAGACACAGTTATCTTTATGGTTCTAGTCAAGGGTAAAATGTATTTGAGGTTTTTGTGCTTAAAAATAACTGGGCACAACATGTTTTTGTGCCTGAGGGCGTTCTACTTTGTTGGTTGTTTTTCCAGCTGTGGTGACTTCAACATATGTGTGCATTTTATTTCAATTGTTTTGTGTCTATATTTTGTTTCATATAACAGAAAGTACAAAAAGAATAAGTGATTTAGAACTTTTCAAAATAGAGTTCTAAGGGAGATACTTGAAGTTTTGTGACATCTGGGACCGGATAGGTCTTGTTAGTGGAGGGGGTAGTAGAATAACAGACACATTGACATGATTTGAATTCTTCCTCTTATTGACTCACTATTTCATAGACTAATACTTCAAAGCCTTTAGTGGAAAGAAAATAATTTTGTTTGTATGAACTCAGAATTTTTGCTTTAATTGGGACACACTACACATTTATAAATGATTTTAACTCTAAAACCTTCTTTCTTTCTTTTAAAATTCCAGATGTGAATTTATAATGCTAAAATAGCATCTACTAATTTATATGAAATAATCCAAACTATTTTCGCTTCACACTATATGTAATATAGACTGTAATAATCGTGAGTAATATAGTATGTAATAACTGACTTTGGGGAAAGTCAATTACAGTGGATTTTGTGAGATACTGAGTAATAGTAAAAATTATATTTGATTCTATTAAAAAGTTCACAGTTACATCTAAAAATAGCTCATAGTTATAAACTAATGCTAAAAAGTAAGATTGCTTATTGGAAAAACCAGAAGTTTCAATAAGCTTGCTTTTTAAACATTGACTTGGATCTGGGCTTTGGTGGCTCATGCCTATAATCCTAATTACTCAGGAGTCTGAGATTGAGGATAGTGGTTCAAAGCCAGCCTCAGCAGAAAAGTCTGTGAGACTCTTATCTCTAATAACCCACTTGAAAACTAGAAATGGCACTGTGGGTCAAATGGTACAGTGGTATCGATGAGCTGAAGAACTCATTGAAATCTGCGACCAGGCCCATAGTTCAAGCCCCACGACCACCAAAAAAAATTGACATGGATTTTTACTTTATTATTTCACGATTTTTTATTGTGAAAATACATATAGAGGGGTTAAAACTACATGAGCAAAGTAATGATTACATTTCTTATCAAACATTGTTTCCCCCTCCTTTGTTTCCCCTTACCATTCCTTCCCATCTTCCCCACAAAGCAACCTAGGCACCAAAGTTCTAAAGTTCATTTTCAGACATAACTTGTTGTATATCTGATTGTTGCATGGGACCACCTGTATCCCTATTTAAACAACTTGTTTTTCCCTTCCCCTCCACAAATTATAACAACATCAAATACAGTGAAAACAAGGGTTATGTCATGGGGGAGGGACATACAAAGCAACAAAGAAATCATCTTATAAATATCCTAAAAAAAACAATAGCAAGAGAAAAAACATTTGAGTCCTTATCTTTGGGTTCATTTCGCCCAACATAAACTTATCTTATCATTTCTGCTTGTCCAAGATAATGAGTACATTTCTTTTCAAGAATTGTAGCCTCCTCCTTTGTTTCCCCTTCCCATCCCACCCTCCCCTCGCCCCCCCAACCAGCCTTCCCACCCCACCAAAGTTGTAAAGTTCGTTTTCGACATAACGATTTATTCATCTCATTGTTGCAATAGGTCCACCTGAATACCTATTTAAACGATTTGTTTTTCCCTTCCCCTCCACAAATTATAACAACATCAAATACAGTGAAAGCAGAGGTTATACCATGGGGAGGGACATACAAAGCAACAAAGAAATAATCTTATGTGTTAGAAACAATCACATGAAAGAAAAAAAAAACATTTGAATACATATCTTAGGGTTCATTTCCCTAACATCAACTTATCTGACCTTTTCTGCTTGACTCAGACATATACTAGTTATTGCAAACAAGGGAAATCATGGGACCTAAGTTTCATTGAGCCTGGCTTACTTCACTTAATATAATTTTTTCCAAGACTTTCCATTCCCTAACAAATGGGGAAATGTCATTCTTTCTGATGGAGACATAGAATTCCATTGTGTATATATACCACATTTTCTTGATCCATTCATCTACTGAGGGGCATCTGGGTTGGTTCCATATCTTAGCTAGGGTAAATAAGGCTGCAATAAACATAGTCGTGCTGGTAGCTTTAGTGTGGTCTTGTTTGTGAACATTTGGGAAAATGCCCAAAAGTGGGATTCCTGCGTCATAAGGGAGCTCTATGTGGAGTCTTTTGAGGAACCTCTTTACTACTTTCCAAAGTGGTTGAACAAGTTTACACTCCCACCAACAATGCAGTAAGGTTCCCTTCTGTCCACATGCACTCCAGCATCTGTTGTTATTAAAGTTCTTGATTACAGCCATTCTAACTGGGGTGAGGTGGTATCTCAATGTGGTTTTGATTTGCATTACTTTTATGGCTAGAGAAGTTGAGCATATTTTCATGTGTCTAATGGCAATCCTTCTTTCCTCTTCAGAGAAATTTCTCTGTAAGTCTTTAGCCCACTTATTTATTGGGCAGTTGTTTCTTTGAAAATTTGTTGTTGGGGAATTTAATTTTTTGATTTCCAGTTATATTTTGGATATGAGACCCTTGTCTGTTGTATGGCTATTGAAGATCTTCTCCCAATCCGTGGGCTTTCTATTGATCTTGCTAGCTATGTCCTTTGCCATGCAGAAGCTCTGCAATTTCATGCAATCCCATTTGTCCAACCTTTCTTTTATGTGTTGTGTTTCTGGGTCTCTATTAAGAAAATTTCAGGGCTGGGAAGTTGGCTCAGTGGTAGAGCGCTTGCCTTGCATGCTCGAGGCCCTGGGTTCGATTCCTCAGCACCACATAAGCAAAAAGAAAAAAGCCGGAAGTGGCGCTGTGGCTCAAGTGGTAGAGTGCTAGCCTTGAGCTGAAGAGCTGAGGGACAGTGCCCAGGCCCAGAGTTCAGGCCCCACGACCGGACCCATAAAAAAAAAGAAAAGAAAAGAAAATTTCGGCCTGTGCCAAGAGACCTAGGGTTTCTCCTATTCCATCCTGTAAAGTTTCCAGAATGTCTGTTTGACTCCGAGGACTTTGATCCATTTGGAGTTAATTCTGCTGCAGGGTGATATATAAGGATCTAGCTTTAGTTTTCTACAAGTAGTTAACCAATTTAGCCAGCACCATTTACTGAAGAGCCTGTCATCAAGTTTGTAATATAACAACGACATATACAATTTCAATTTCTTCTAATTCACTATGAGGATACTGTAATAACCAGTAAAGCCAGAATTATCTGTGGGAGCCATTAATCTTTGTAAATTCTTGGCTTGGCCCACCGGAGAGTGTGGGGAATGCCACCAAAGGTGAAGGTGTCAAGCCTCACTTGGTGAGCTGTCAAGAAGTGATTGAACATTGGGCAGTTTGGGAAGTGACGGTTGAAAACAGGCAGAAGACCCGTTGGAGTGAGGAGAGGTACAACCTATATATAAGTTGCATTTTCAGAGCATTGGAAGGGGATATAAAAATGAGAGCTACCTGGATGGAAGAAAGTGGTAAGACAGCAGGAAGGGAAAAACCTGAGAAGAGAGGAAACAGAAAAGTGGTCATTAGGGCAGAGTAGTGTAGGCCTGTGGAGACTGGAGAGGCCTGAAGAGAAGAAGGAAATGGTGGAAGGGAAAAAGAGAAAGACCAGAAAGGAATGACAGGTCTGTAGTGAAGGAGGGAGTAATGGAAAAGTTAAAAGCCTTGCCCATTGAGGTTTGGAGCTTTGGAGATCATAATTTTTTGGCTGGTGGTTTGCAGACCAATTAAGATAGGGCAGGGCTGCCCATTGGAGGTCTGAGGTTTGGTGGTCAAGGCTGATCTTGGACCTGGTTATCCAGTCCAGGATAAGGTAATCACAGTCTCCTTTCTAGTGTAAATTGGATTATTATATTAAATGTGACTCAATGGTTTGTCTCCTTGCCTTAGAGGTAATAAGTACGCGAGTTCACAGAAAGAGCTTGAAGTCTCAAAGGCCGTGAATTTTTAAGATGTGATGTGGCCATAATAGGTTTGTAAAAACACAATGGGACAGTGAAATAACAATGGCAATACCACAATATCATCTCAAAATAATGCTTTGATACCACAATTAGTTGTTGATACCATTCTCGTGATGAGGTCACAATAGGTTTGTGATGTCACAATAGGTTCATGATGTCAGAGTGGCATGGGATATCTCAATTGTGACATCACAATTGTTATATGGTTAAAATGGGTTTCTGAAACAGAGTGAATTCACAGAATAGGCCTTCACACTGTTAAGTCATAACAATGTCACTGTGATTTATAATGCTATGATGCCATTGTTGTTTAGTGATGTCACAATGAGCTGATGGTGTCATAATGACAATTTGATGTCACTGCTGATTTATGATGCTACAATGGTTATGAGGTCACATTATGTTTCTGATATCAACACACATGTCAAATTTGAAATAGAATGAAAAAGCCGGGCGCCGGTGCCTATAAACCTAACTACTCAGGAGGCTGAGATCTGAGGATCGCAGTTCAAAGCCAGCTCAGGCAGGAAAGTCTATGAGACTCTTATCTCCAATGAAAACCACTAGAAAACCAGAAGTGGCTCTGTGGCTCAAGCAATAGCGTGCTCACCTTGAGCTGAAGAACAGGGACAGCACCCAAGCCCAGAGTTCAAGCCCCAGGACTGAAAAAAAAAAGATTAAAAACAGGCATTATGATAAAAATAGACAAGATTATGATCTTATTATAACATCACAATGGTAGTATGATCTCATAATGCTATCTTGTCATTGTAGATTTGTGATGTCAAAAGTAGTTGATGCTGCCATAATGACAATATTATGTCACACTTGTGATGTCTCAAAGGGTTTGTGATGTTACAATGGCATGTTTGATATCAATTGTCAGATCAAAATGAGGTTATAGTTACACAAAGGGACTGTGATGTCACAAAGGCCATGTGTTTTTTCAAAGATGCTAAGAGGTCCTAATAGGTTTGGGATGTCACAATGTGATAGTGATTGTCAAATGGCAATGAAAGCTCACAATGGGTTTGTGATGTCACATTGGTGATGAAATCAAATAATTTTGTGAAGTCACATCTCATAATCACATGTCCAATTTTAGTTGCTACTATTTCACAATGAGGATATGAGTTCACAGAAGAAGACTGAAGTATTAAAGGCTATGAATTTTCTAAAATGCTGTGAAGACACAGTAGGTTTTTGAAAACACAGTGGAACAGTGACATCACAATGGCAATGTGATGTTGCAATATGATGACTTCGTAATGTTTTGATATCACAATTGGTGATGCAGCACTGGTGATGAGTTTACAAGAGGTGTGTCACAATGTCACAATGGGTTAGTGATATCAAAATGACACATGTGATCTCAATTGTCATTAACCCACAATGAGTATATGAGCTCACAAAGGGACTGTGATATCTCCAAAGGCATGCGTTGTCACAAAAGTGATGAAGTCCTAACAGGTGTGTGTTGTCAGAATGTGACAAAATGCTCATAACATCTATCAGTGTGATGTCACCATAATCAAGATGTCACACTGGATTCGGGTATCATATTTCATACCTGGATTGGGTATGAGAGGATTGGAATTTCACATTGGGTGAGTGATATCACTATTGAAATATGGGGTCATGCAGGGATTGTGCTACCACAATGGCTATTAGATCACAATGTGTTTCTACTATAATAGGTTTGTGCTGTCACAATTGGTTGGAAACGTCACAATGGCATGCCGGGTCTCAAATGTCATTAATTCGCAATGAAAATATGAGTTCACAAAGGGACTGTGTTGTCTCCAAAGTCATGTCGTTGGCACAAATGTGATGAAGCCCTAACAAATTTGTGAGTTCACAATGTGACACCATGTTCTTGATGTCTATCAATGTGATGTCACAATGTTCATGTCAGAGTCAATTTCTGATATCATACGTCATACCTGAAATATTATGAGTTTGAAAACAGATTATAAGCTTACTAAAGGCCTAAAATATCCTAATGGCAGCATATCACAAAAGTTATGACTAAAAACTCATGGTCTTTGGAGGTTTTCTTTCTTTGAAATTGTTTCCTCATTGTGAACTAGTAGAAATTGAAATTGGACATGTCAGTGTGATATTACAAACTCATAATGACATCACGAACTCATTGTGACCTTATCACCACTGGGACATAACAAAACCATTGTGACATCACATTGCTGTTGTGCCTTCACAATCACATTGTGCCATCACAAAGCTATTGTGAACTCTTGAGATGTACAAGTCGTTATGTCGAAAACGAACTTTACAACTTTCATTGGGAGGGGGGGAGGGGGAGCGGGGAGGATTGGGTGGGGGGCAGGGGGAGGATGGGAAGGGATGGGAAGGGGAAACAAAGGAGGAGGCTACAATGTTTGATAAGAAATGTACTCATTATCTTGCCCATGTAATTGTAACCCCTCTGTACGGTATTTTCACACACACAAAAAAACATTAAAAAAAAACAAAAAACACATGACCTCTGTGGCATCACAGACCCTTTGTGTACTCATATTTTCACAGTGAACTAATGAAAATTGTTATCACACATAGCATTTTATCATCACAAATACTTTGTGCAATAATTATGACTGTGAAATCACATTGTCATCATGACACCACCATTTATTGTGACATCACCAAACCCCAATGACACCATGCCATATTTTTCTTTTTTTTCTTCTGTGAGTTTTTTTTTATTGTAAATACAGTGTACAGAGGATTACAGTTACATGAGCAAGGTAATGAGTACATATACTATCATCATTGCTGCCTTGACATCACATTGTCATTTTCATGTCATAGACCCATTTTGAATGCCTATTCTTTGATTTCATTCTATCTGAAATGTGCCATCTTCATTGATATCAGGAAACCATTGTGAACTCATAACCTTTGTGACATCTAAATCTCTTTGTCAGAGCACATTGCCTTTGTTATATCACTAACCCAATGTGACATCAAATACCTCTCCTGTTCTCATAATTTTGTGACATGCCATTGTGATATCTTAGGTCCTTTGTGAGTTGAAAATCTGTGTTCGACCTCGTATTTCAGATATGACATGAGATATCTAAAATCCTGTGTAACATCATGATATCACACCGCTGGACATCATAACCATTACGTCACTTTGTGACATCTCAGACCTGTTAGTTCTTCACCTTTTTGACTACATATGCTTTGCTGACATCAGAATCCCTTCCCAAACTCATATACTCATGGTGTATTAATGATAATTGAGATCCCACATGCCATTGTGCCATCACCAACCCCTTGGGACATCTCAAATCTATTGCAACCTCCTCATCAGTATTGCATCACCAATTGTGACATCAAAACATTCTTATAACAGGATGGTGAGATATCACATTGTCATTGTGAAATCACTGTCCCATTGGGTTTTCACATAGTATGACCTCATACTATGGAGCTTCTTCTATCACCTGGTATCCTCATATTGAATTATGAGTCATTGAAATTTGATATATCGTTCTGATATTACAAACAAACTGTGACATCACAAAATCATTGTGACCTCATCACCACTGTGACATGAAAAACCCAATAGGATATCTCATTTCCATTGTGACATTATGGTTCACATTGGGTCATCCCAAGCTTATTATGACCTCTTATCACCTTTGAAAACACACATGGCCTCTGTGACATCACAGAACCTTTTTGTATCCATATCCTCATGAGGAACTAATGAAAACTGACATCAGATATACCATTGAAACATAACAACTCCTTTCTGACATAATCATAATTGTGACATCATGTTGCTATTATGACACCATCAGCTCATTTTGACATGTAAAACTACAATGACATCATAGCATTGTAACATCACATTGTCATTCTGATGTCACAGACACGTTGTGTTTGCCTATTATGTTATTTGATTCTATTTCTAATGTGGCATGTTGGTTGATACCAGAAATCCATTGTGAGTTCATGACCATTGTGATATCACGGTGCCTTACTAGCATCACATTGCCAGTGTGATGTCACATTGCCAAATGGATGTCAAAAAGGGATTTTGATGTGACAATGGTTATGACATCACAATGAGTTTCTGATATCAACCCACATGCCATATTTCAAATACAATGAAATCACAGATTTGGCATTCATAATGTGACAATGATGTCACAATGACAATGGTAAATGCTATACTGTCATTATCATTTTGTGATGTCACTATAAGCTAAAGATGTCATAACAACAATATAATGTCACACTGGTTATGATGTCACACAGGGTTTATTATCTTACAATGGTTATGAGGTCACAATGTGTTTCCGATATCAACTGATAAGCCACATTTGAAATAGAATGAAATCACAAGATATACATTCACAATGTGTATATGACAGCAAAATGTCAATGCGATGTCATAATGCTATGATGTCACTGTAGCTTGGTGATGTCACAATGAGCTGATGGTGCCGTAATGACAGTCTGATGTCACACTGGTGATGGTGTCACAAAGGGTTTATGATGTCACAATGGCATGTCAGATCTTAATTGCCATTAGTTTATAGTGAGGATATGAGAATGAAGTCACAATGACATATACAAATGAACTGTGATGAAACAAAGGCCATGTTTTTTGTCAAAAGTGCTAGGGTTCTTAAAAGGTTCTGGTTGTCAAAGTGTTAATGATATAAAAATGGGTTAGTGATGTCAAAACTAGTTTGTAATATCACATCTTATTTCTATTTTCAATTGCTACAAGTGCACAATGATACAAGTTCACGGAAGGAGCTTGATGTCTCAAAGGCCATAATTTTCTAAGATGTGATGAGATCATAATAGGTTTGTGAAAGCATGAGGGTTCAGTAATATCACAATTGCAATATGATGTCAAATTATAATGTCCTAAGAGTGTTGTTATGTCACAATTAGTTGGTGATGCCATAATAGTGATGAGTTCAAAATAGTTTTGTGATGTCGCAGTAGTTTGGTGATGTGACAATGGCATTCCAGACCTCAATTGTCATTAACTTGTAATGAGTATATGAGTTTAGAATGGGATTGTGAGGATTCCAAAGTCATTTGTTGGCACAAATGTGATGAAGTCAGAACAGATGTGACAATGTGACACAATGGTCATTACATCTAGCAGTGTGATGTCACAATATTCATAATATCACAGTATATTTCTAATATTTAATGTCATATCTGAAATAATATGAGATCAAAAATAGATTGAGCTCTCAATGGGCCTAACACAGTGGCAACGTGTCACAAAACTTACGAGGACAGAACATGTTTGAGTTGTCACAGTTGTTTAGAGATATCACAATGGCAATGTTATATCACAAAGGTATTGTCATGTCACAATGGTTATGAAGTCAAAATGTGTTTTTGATATGAACCCACATTTGAAATACAACGAAATCACGTAATAGGCCTTCATAATGTATATATGTTGTCACAATGACAATGTGGTGTCATAGTGGTATGATGTCATTACAGATTTGTGATGTCACAATGACCTGATATTGTCAAAATGACAATGTGATGTCATACCAATGATTATATTGTAAATGCTTTGTGATATTACAATGGCATATCTGATCTCAATTGATATTTCACAATGAGGATACGGATACACGGAGGGACTGTGATGTCACAAAGGCCATGTGTTTTTTCAAAGGTGCGAAAGATGTCATAATGGGTTTGGGAGGTATCAAGGTGATTGTAATATCACAATAGCAATGTGACATCACAATGGTTTGTGATGTCACATGGGTGATGAGGTCACAATGGACAGGACAGGTTTGTGATATCAGAACAGGTTAATGATATCACAATGGCACTGTGATGTCACAAAGGGATTTTTATGTCACAATGGCTTTGAGGTCACAATAGATTTCTGATATCCACCAATATTGTTAGCTTGTAATAGAATGAAATCACAGAATAGGAATTCACATCTCTAATGTCACTATGACATATAATGCCATAATATTATGATATTTAAGTTTAGTGATGTCAAAATGGCATGTCTAATCTTATTGGTAATTAAATTACCATGAGGATCCCAAAAGTTGCTATGTGCTGAGTCCTTCAAAAGGCACATTGTGCTAAATCCATTACACAGAGTTCTTAGTGCTTTTTTTTTAAATGTGCTGTGTGCTGTCATCCCAAAAGATTCAATGTTCTGAGTCCTTGAGAGGACAATCACACAACACACACACACACACACACACAAACACACACACACACACATACACACACAAACTCGGAGCATTATCTTGCACCTGCTTGGTGTGTGGGGTGGATGGAGAAGAGTATCCCCCAGTGATTGGGCTGAGGGGATCTTCAATTTCCCCAGGCAGCTGCTGGGGTTGGGGGGAAGCCCTGAGCTGAGGTGAGGCTGCTTCTGCCATGGCCTGGTAGTCTTAGGGCAGAGTCAGGGCAGCACAAAGCCAGGGGCGGGGACATGGCCAAGGTGGGGAGGGAGTGTGACTGAGGGGAGGACAGGGTGTGGCTGAAGGGGCACATAGTTGCTGCAGCCAGGGGCACATGGGAGCTGGCATACTTGTGCAGCAGGGGCTGGGCTTGAAAAGTGGGGGCAGAGAGCGAGCAGAGAAGATCAGGCACATGCACCAGGGGTGTCAGCATCCATGACTGGCGTCCTCTGCTGTAGGAGCACAGGTCTGGGCCAGGAGCACAGAGGACACAAAGCCAGCACAGCAGGCACATCCCTCTCAGCCCCAGGGAGGCTCAGAGGCCAGGTAGGCCCTGAGTCCAAGGCCCCTGCACCAGGAGCTCAGCTGTGGAGGGGGCGAGCTCAGCCCTGCCACCTGCCCACCCTTGCCCCGGCCCCTTCTCCTGCCCTCCCCGTGGCACCTCGTTTGAAATGGGTTGCTGCCAGCTTGGACCCGTGGCGCCTCTTGGAATCATCCAGAGATGGTGCATCCCTGGCCTTCTTGCGGCCCTGACCCGGTCCTGGTCCCCAGTGGAAGCCCCTCGGGTCTGCACTTCATGACCTCCCCCTACCCCACACCCCCCACGGACCCGGACCCAGACCCGTGACTCCTGCCTCCCCTCTTGTGTCCCAAACACGCCTCCCCAGCACCAGGCAGGCCAGCCCTGACTGCCACAAATGCGCCCCAGGAGTGGGGGGTGGAGGAGTGGATGTTGATCCGGGCATCCCACCCCCATCCCTAGTGGCCAGTGTCCCAGGAAAAAGGCAGATGTAGGGATGGGTGAGCCCCTGGCCTAGAGCAGTGGGAGCCACAGAGCCATGCATCTTCACCCTTTCTCTCCCTGGGGGAACTCGGTGGCTTTAGTCAGAGGTGGGGAACAGCACCTCCACACCTGCCTTCTTGGGAGTTTTCCTTTTTTCTGGTGGTGGGATGGTGTTGGATGCAGAAGATAGCCCCCCGTTCTGTGTGAGCCCTTGTCTTTTGTGCTCGGTCACCCTTTCCCCTGAGGAGGGTCCCAGAAGAGCCCACTAGGGAGATGAGGGCACTAGGGATCAGATAGAAGGTGAATGTCTGGGAAGAACATGCCCCTCCAACACAGATACACCCTGCTGGTCCCCCCACTCCAGCTGTCAACAACACTCACAGGGTAATCACATTTCCCAGCTCTGCCACCATCTCCTGGTGCTCCAGGCCCATCTGGTTTCCTCATCCTCCCCAAGAATCCACCAAGTCACCCAGAAGCATCTAGGCTGGAGTAGGAAGTTCATCCATGTCTGTAGCCTTTAGGATCTCATCCATTTCCCCAACACTGCCCCCACCCCGGGTCAGACACTTCTCTGGGGGCACCATGACTTCCTGCTTGTTTTCAATCCAGGCTCTGAAGAGCCACCTGTCTCAGGATTCCTTCACCCAGAGTCCTGGCCTAGGGTTTTGGTGAATGGGGAGTCAAGGCTGGTTATTCCCAAGGGAAAGTGTCTGGTCCTGGAGAAAGGGAGAGGCAGGGTGGTTCAGCATTATTAGAGCAGTGCTTCCTTTGGTCGAGCCCCTGGTTCTGACAAGGGAACTCCCGTGCTCCAGCTTGTAGATTGTCCCAGATGAGGAACCAACAAACTCAGGAGGGGCACTACTCTGAGTCTGTGTGTGTGTGCGCGCGTGCATGAAAGAGAGAGAAACAGAGAGAGAGAGAGAGAGAGAGAGAGAGAGAGACAGAGACAGAGACAGAGAGAGAGAGCACCTGACTGTGCTCAGGTGAGTGATCAGTTGGCAAATTGCAGGTGCTGCATGGATGAGTCTACAGTCACTGTTCTTGATTTGTGTGTGTGTGTGTGTGTGTGTGTGTGTGTGTGTGTGTGTGTGTGTATTTGTTGTTCTTTTTTCAGCAATGCCAAGTATGAGACCAGCCATAATTTTTGTTTTCACCTTCACTCTTTCATGGCTCCTTTGGGGAAGATTTCAGTAGACGTTCCTTTCCACCTCTCTCTTCCCCCTTTCCTATAGCCCACAGTAGCTGCTTGGCCTGTGTGGGTCTCCCCTAGGAGGCCTATGTGAACCACAGACCAAAGTGGACACCTTCTGTCTTAAGCCTGAAGGCTTGTGAGACGAGTGTGACCACAGCCGCACTCTTCCAGCCAGACAGTCTGTTCTCGTTTCTATAGTTGGAGCTAATTCAAGGGTTGGGAATGTGTCTGCCAAATGTAATTAGGGAACAAGATGGAGGGGGGAGTAGGGCAGGGGCTGTGAAGCTAGGAGGGTCTGGGAAGTGGTGAACGGTGTGACATTGCAGATGGTTCACCACTACCAAGGATGAGAGGGCAACCTTACCCAGGGCATTGATGGTGTCCATGGGCATCTGGCAGGGGGCTCTGGGCTCCCACTGGTGGTGTGGATTCCCTCCCAAGGGAGTGCACTGGTGGGAAGTCCTCCCTGGAATCCTGCAGACTCTAATCTATGTCCTGCCTGTGCTGTTTCCTGCTGGGCAGCGGTGGGCAAGTGCATTCCCCCTGTTGGAGCCTGCTCGGTATCAGGCCATGGCAGTTAGCTAGGGCTTGCTGAATGCCAGTTTCTGTAACCTGCTGTAGGCAGTCTGGAAAGAAAAGGGGACCGCTAACTTTGGAACCCTTTAAGTTTGATTGGGACAACTGAAATGACACCTTTTCCAGGGTTTTTTCTTGAAGCTGGCAATTTCCACTAACGCCTGGGATTATGGCTCAAATTAGATGAACCATTTCAGCCAACAATCAATGACATTCAAAGTATCACAAGCAGAATTCCCAATACAGATGGTCTCCTGCTACGAATGTCGTGCCTTGATTGCTTTTATGCGGCAGCTGTTGATTCTCCTCTGACTCTCTCTAGTGTGACCACCACAGTTCAGTGAAGGGTTAAAGTACTTGAGGCAGTGCCCATTTGTTGCTTGTTTCAGAGCAGAGCAACACATGGTGCTAAACCACCTGGTTGTGTCCCTTCATAAGACCTGTAAATCCTTAGCTCGGGGCTCTCCTCCTGGGCTCTGCTGTGTCAGAGTGTAGGACGAGGCCCGAGCTGCAGCTCATTTAAATAAAACAGCTGTAGAGTCTGATTCTTGGTGGTCTTCTTGGTGGGGTCCTGAGACCTAGACATAACATTGAGGATGTCATGGGGAGCAGAGATTGTGACCTCACCATCCCTAGCCTGCCAGCTATGAGTAGGATTCTCAGCACCTGCACTGGACTCTGGGAGATTCATATACCCAAGATGCCTCGAGGATCCTTTCTCTGCAACATGAAACTTGGGGGCCAGATGTGGTGGTCCATCCTGCCTGGCCCCAGGGGTAGGAGAGTAGGCCCCTTGAGCCTGGCCTTCAGCTCATGGCAACCTCATTCACTCCTGAGTGGGGAATTGAGTGCCACAGAGCGGTCAGCTGCTGGCCAGAGATCTTTGAGAAGATAGGCATCCCAGAGGCCCCAGAATCCAGTGAGCACACCGTGGATCATGTCTTCAGAGCCAAAACAATTAAGTTCAGTGGCACAAGGAGGGTGGGAAGAGGGAGAAGGGAGAACTGTAGGGGAGCTACATCAGGCTTTGCCCCACCCACCAAGATGCTTACCTGAATGGGATGGGACTTTTCTGTAGTATTTTTGTAGACAGACGCTCATTTATTTATCCACAAAGAGTTACAGTGTGTGCCAGGCTCTGGAGGGGTCATAGACAATGAGAGTTTCCAGTGCTGGTTCCACAGCACATGAAGAAACCTTGGTTTGAGCAGGATGCTGGTGCTTCATGCCTGTCGTCCTGGCTACATAGGAGGCTGTGATGGGAGGATGGATGCTTGAGGCCCAAGCAGGAAAGCCTGTAAAACTCTTATCTCCAACTAACTACCAAAAAGAAAACACCAGAAATGGATGTGTGGCTCAAGCCATAGTCTGTTGGCCTTGAGTAAAAAGGTTCAGGGACAGCACCTAGGCTCTGAGTTCAAGGTCCAGGAGTGAGAGAAAGGAAGGAAAGAGAAAAAGAGGAGGGAAGTCCAGATGGAGAAAAAGAGGAAAGGAAGGAAGAAGGGAGAACATGTGAGACTTGGTTTGGAGTCCCTGGAACAAGGGAGCCAACCATTCACAATCTATGTGGGGACAATTTCAGAGCCTAAAGCCAGTATGTAGGACCAAGCTACTGACACCTCAGCAACTTTCTGATATCCAGGAGCTGTGTGGTAGCCGACTGCAGAGGGAAGCAGCCTCAGGTAGACACTAGGACTCAGGGTGGGTCACCAGGTTTCAATCATCCCTGGTGTCAATGAGTTTATTTTCTGGTCAGATAAGAACAAGCTGTCCAAGGGCTAGGGAGGTATTGTTGTGAGGGAGTGTCGGGGGGGGGGAGGCAAGGAATAAGCAGGAAGATGAAGAGGGAAGAGAGTGTCAGGACATTGTAGCCATGACTTCGCCTGACAACCTAGACTAAAAGTGATAGAGCCTTTGACCCAGCCACACTGCTATTAAGAGTCCTGGCACATTGGGTCACCATTGACCACCTGGCTATGGTCCACTGCAGGATGCCTGTGCAGTACCTCCTTGGGGCCTGGGACTTTCCAGGGCACAATCTGAAGTTTACACCTCCCCCCCCCCGTTCTTTCCTCCACCAGAGACAGAAGTAAGCTGGCCACTAGCACAGGACATCCAGGGAATGAGGGTGGGAGTAAGGACCCTTGTTGCCCCAGACTTCCTCTAGGGGGCACGAGGACCCCGTGATTGCCATTCTCAGAGGCAGAGATGGTTCTCTTTGCAGGCTCAGCCTTTAGTCTAGATGCAGATCTGGGATTCAGAGAGGGCAGACTGAAGGTGGGGCAGGTTTGGATAGAGGCTGGTGGGAAAACCAGAGGCACTGGTCTCTGAGCAGGGTTCTTTCTTTGAGGATACTCACAACCCAGGAACATTCCTGGGATAGATCAGCCCTTTTCTCCGTCCTGAGAGAGAGGGACCTGGAGCCCTTGAGTCTGTGTCCCTTGACTGAGAAATCCTTTCATTCCCACATCCTGTGGTTGGATAACTAGACCTCACCTCCCTACCCAGTGTAGAGGCAGGACAGTGAGAGATCTTGAGTCTTTGATAAGGTCAGGGGATCCTGAATATGAACATCCTGATGGTGCATGGTAAGTTCCATCTAAGATTACCATGATGTAGGACATAGAATCTAGAGAATCAGATCAGGATGGGGTCTGTTCTGGAAGTCTTGAGTATTATGTGTGAGCTTTCAGCTCCTGTATGCCCACCTGCTTCTCTTTCTTGGGTGGGTCTTTGCTAGAAAAAGCTTGAAACTAGGGACTGGGTCCTATCCCTTGTCATTTATACTCAAAGCTAGCACTCTACCATTTGAGCCACAACTCCACTTCCAACTTGTTTGGGGGTTTATAATTGGAGATAAAGAGTTCTCATGGACTTGTTGCCAAGGGTGGCATCCAACTGTGCCTCTGTATTCTGGGTATCCGGAATTGTCTAGAAGGACCTGAGAGGCCAAGCTGGGGCTGGGAGATAGACTTGGCTGTGATAATGTTCGTTGACATTTCCTAGACAACAACAGATACTTCCAAGCCACCTGGGCCTCACCTCTATGCAGCCCAAGATCCTTCTTGCTTGGGCAGCCTTCAGTCAGCTATCAAGCTCAAGTGGGTCAGAGCCACTGGCAACCACCCTTCCCCCACTCCACTGCCAGCCTGCTGGGAGGGACATGCAGCCAGAGGCCCAGCTGAGGAAAAGGACATGCATGGTTTTTTTTCCCCTGTGATCTCTTAGAAAGAAGAATGTCATGGACTTTCCCATCCTGGCTGAATTCAAATTGGCATTCTCTACATCTTGGCCTCCTGAGGAGCTAGGATTACAGGCAAGAGCCACTGGCACCTTGCTTACTTTTCTTCTTCTTTTTTCTTTTTTTTAATGGTAACAATCTGAAGTATTCATGGTGT
The DNA here is from genome assembly GCF_019054845.1 of Dipodomys spectabilis. Classification (NCBI taxonomy): domain Eukaryota; kingdom Metazoa; phylum Chordata; class Mammalia; order Rodentia; family Heteromyidae; genus Dipodomys; species Dipodomys spectabilis. The sequence goes on along the minus strand of NW_024871184.1, from coordinate 2,620,136 downwards.
CATTCCAATGGTTTGTATTATAATTAAACGACCCAGGCCTGGAGTTTGAATGCTAGGACTGCCACCCACAAAAGGAAGGAGAGCCTGACAAACTTATTCCTGTTCATGTGAATGCTTATGGAGTGTTATTAATGTAACAATAAATGTGCAGTGGATTCATGACCCTATTTTAGAATGCTACACAAAAATTATTGGGTTTCTGTTTTCCATTCTAGCACCATGGTATAATTAAGGATACTGATTAATTTTTAATTAATACTTTTATAAGTATTCAACCCGGATACTTCATTAAATGGAGGCAAAATTTATTAACTAATAATTGGTAATAACATATATAATTTAATATCCTCACAGTCCCACTCTCTGTATATGTATATATTTGTATATATGTTTATGTCTATCTCTCTATCTACTTCAATCTACATATTTATCAACGTATACATACATATATATATATATATATATATATATATATATATATATATATATATGGGGGGCACAACTTTGGCTTGATAATAGGTTCTCAGAACTTCCTGGCCGCTCAGTTTTCAGGAGGCTGGTCTGTTAAGACTGTAACACTATTTATGGATTGGGCATTGTAGGCTGTGAGATGAAATCCCAGCATGGCCAAAAATTTATTCGTGGAGTAAGAAGCCAATTTTGACACATTATTTTCCTTCTCTGTGAAAGTCCTTGGTCTCAGTATGATGTATAATCCATATGCAACTATATCCTATGTGATATGATATAATAAAAGAAATGTTACATATGTATATACTAAATACTAAATAAATAAGGGTAATAAATGTCAGATGTAGTAAACCATGTATGTAAATAGATCTCATATATTAATATTACTTTTTCCAGTGCTGGTGCTTCAATTCAGGCCCTGGGAACTGATCTGAATTTCTTGTCTTCAAGGATGCTGAGCCTTTCCTCTGCACCCAGACCCTGAGTGCAAATCCCAGGCCTACTAGAAAAATGGTGCAAATTCCAAACCAGGGCCTTATTACTATTATTATTACTATTATTATTATTATGATGATGATTATTATTTTGTCTAAGCATGGGGCTTGAACTCGGGTCTTGGCATCTCTGCCACAGTTGGTGGTGGCATCCTAGGACCCGAGTTCAAATCTCGGGGTGGAAAAAGAAATAAAAAACTGTAAAGGAGAAGCCTAAAACTGAGAAGTTCAAGGAGGTAGTTTTCCTTTTTTTTCCCTTTGTATTGTGACCATCCTGGGTCTAAATGACAAGGCCCAGAAAGCATACATTATCTTGCATTGCTGATGTTTGGTGGGGTATTAGGGAAGCCATAGCCAAAACCAGCAACTTAGGCCTGGAGGTCGAATCCCAGGACTGCCACTAATGAATGGAGATTCTCAGAAACCTATTCCCATATATATCCATATGAATGGAATGTTATAAAATTAACAATTAAATTAGTAGTTAGTATACGATATTATAAAATTATACACAATTATACAATATTGACTAGTTTTCAATTAATACTTTATTATGTATTCAATCATGATACTTAAAAATGGAAGGAATAATTTAATTGCCAATAATCGGTATTAATATTGTATATGCAATTTCATAATATACAGACATCTCTCTCTTGTTTTATACATATACATCTATTTGTCTATCTACCAATCTATACATTTATCTGTTCATACAATTGTCACTCCTGGGGCTTAATGATAGAATGTTCGCCTAGTAAGTACAAAGCCCTGCATTTGATTCCTCACTACTGTGTACACAAAAAATCCAGAAGTCATGCTGTCACCCAAGCAGTCAAGCACTAGCTTTGAGCATAAAAACTTAGGGACTGTGTCTAGACCCTTACTCAAGAGCCAGGACTGGCACCAAAAAAAAAAAAAAAGATAGAATGTTCTGACTGCAACAATGTAAGTATAGTATTACAAATACCTCATCACAAGTATGGGACTACAAATACCTCATCACAGAGCAAGTTGGGAGTCTGGTGCTGACAGCTGCCATCTAACTTGACAAAATGTCCCATGATACTATTATCATATATTCACCACTTAGAAACTTGAAGAGGAAGCTGGGCATCAGTGGCTCATGCCTGTCAGCCTAGATAATCAGGAGGCTGAGACATGAGGATCATGGTGCAAATCCAGCCTGGGCAGGAGATTCCTTGAGATGCTTATCTCCAATGAACCACCAGAAAGCCTGAAGGGGCGCTGTAGCTCAAGTGGTAGAGCGCTAGACTTGAGCTGAAGAGCTCAGAGACAGCACCAAGGCCCAGACTCGAACTCCTCCAACTTACAAGAAAGAAGGAAACCTGAAGTGGAGTGCTGGGAATTTGTGTTAGGGGTAGAGTGCTTTGCATGTATGAAACCCTGGGTTTGAATCCTAAGTACCACATCCCTAGGAAAAAAGTCTGAAGTGGCTCTCTGGCTCAAGCTCAAGTGGTATACTTGAACAGGTGAAACAGGTACAATGTTCATGTCCTGAGTTCAAGCTCCAGGACTAGGGTATACACACACACACACACACACAAACACAGAGCAGAAGTAAAGTTGTGACACAAAATGGTAAAACACCTGGATTCTGCTCTGAGCTCACGGTCATTACCCTGGCCCTGTGTTCAACCCCAAAACCTAGCCACCCAAGGCCTGACTAGGAGAGGACAAAGTTTTCAAAACCTGATAAGCTTCACCAGACCTAGATGACAGGAAGCATTGTGATTTTGCACAACTGCTTAGATTTAGCAAACTTCCAGAATCTTAGGGAGGCACCACCATTGCCAATTAGGAATCTTTTCATTAGGTTCAGCTCCCTAGTTGTCTGCCAGAAGGACTCGAATTAATTGAAGCAGTTTCAACATTGGAACATAGTCTCACAAAGACAGGACAAGTGCAGGGAACTTGGCCTGCCAAAGGAGGTGGCACAATTGAAGACTTCCTGTCAAAACAGAGCACTGGAGAGAGAGTTAGCTTGGGGTACAAAGAGGCCCTTTTCTCCTGGCCTTCAGAGCCCATCCACACTCATCCTCACTAATTGCCCCCGATAAATTGTTTGTTACACAGCTGTACAGGAGTGAAACTTTTTGTCTGCCTGTTCCAACAGTGAGGCAGACTTCCTCCAGCAGCCTGGGGTGCGCAGAAACCCTCAAGATACCCTGGGAACAGTGAGGGGAGCCCCGAAATATGCACTGTCTTGAAAACACCATTTGTGCTATGAAATCATTCTATTCAAAGCAAATTTCCTAGCTGTGTGCCTTTCTTCATAGCGACCTTGGATGTTCACTGATAGAAATACATGCATACACACACAGACACATGGAGTTAATGGCTCTTTTTTGTGGCTTTTTAATGGCTTTTTGTAATGGCTTTTTTTTGAGGCTTGAACTGTGAGCCTAGACATTGACCCTGAGCTCCTTTTGCTGAAGGAAGCACTTTATTGTCTTAAACCATGATTACCCGAGGCTGGGGTACAGCATTTACACCCACAGATGCACAGATGATCCGGGGATCCTAGGACCCGAGTTCAACTCACAGCGCTGGCAAAAATACATCAAACCAAAAAAAAAAAAAAAAAAAAAAGAAACGGAGGAAGAAAAATCCAAGAAGTTTTACACAACCATTTTATCTCTTTTTCCTTGGCACTGTGACCATCCTGGGTCTCAATGACTCGGCTGGAAAATTGTATGTCACCTTGCATGGCCTAAGGCTTCTGGGCTGTCAGTGAAGCCTGAGCCCAACAGAGACACCTAGGCCCTGAGTTTCATGATCCTAGGACTGCCACCTACACACAACTGAAGATCCTAGGACACTCGTTCCTATCTATAGGAACACTAATAGAATGTTTGACATATACTAATTTAATTACTAATTAGCTAGTCTATTATAAGATTGTATGCAATAAATATAAGTCATTGATTAATTGAATTAGTACCTTATTAAGACTTCTACCATGAGTAATTAATGGAGGCATAGTTTTAGAACTAATAATTGGTAGTAATAGAATATATAAAAATAAGATATAGACAGACATCACTTTATATAGAGTTATACACTAGAATCTGCATAAATGTCTGTGTCTCTATATATACTTTTATTTATAGATGAATATACATATGTAAATACACACACAGCAATCTACACATCTATCTGTTTATGTATTGGCCATTCCTAGGCCTTGATCTCAGGTCCTGAAATTTGCTCACCAACTTCACTTGCATCAGACGTTGTGCTAACATTAACCCATTCGTGAAGTCGGCCTTCTAGGCCTGGAGTTCAAATTACAGAACTGCCAAAAACTTAATCCTGGTGGCAGAAGCCAATTGTCTCACTTGTTTTCCTTATCGGCGAAAGTCCTGGGTTTCAGGAATGATATATAATACATTGACAAATCTATGTCCTATGTAATAGGATGTAAAAAATGTTATATGTGTAATCATACTCATTAAATAGATTAAAATAAATAAAACACAAAATAAAATGAAGAACTACACTAACCACAATATGCAGTAAACGTGCATGTAAATATAAGTCATGTATTTAAAATGTATATGAATATTATTTTTTTTCGAGTGCTAGGACTTGAATTCAGGCCCTGAGAACAGGCTTGACTTTCTTGTCCTCCAGCACAGTGAGCTTCCCGTTCCCCCACAATGCTGCAGATTTACCCAGATCCTGAGTTCAAATCCCAGGCCTGGCAGAAAAAATGGCGTGAATTCCAAGCCAAGGAGCCTCACAATTTTTTAAATATTTTAATATATTTATTTATTTTTGTTTTGTCAAGCACAGGTCTTGAATTCAGGTAGTGGCAACTCTGCCTCCGCTTTTATCAGTCTAGGCTGGGGTGCAGCCACTGTACCCACAGCTGAACCTGAGTTCCTGGGCCCCAAAGACTGACAGGAAAAAAAATTAAAAGACAGATAAAAATCCGGCAACTTGCAGATGGCTCCGGTTTTACATTTACTTTCTTTGCAAGGTAACCATTCTGGATTTGTATGATGGCTGAAAATTGTTTGTAACCTGGCATTTCTAAAGGTTGGCGGGCTATCAGGGAAGCCATTAGCCAACTCGGCATCTCTCTGTGTATATAATATTTATATACAGCAATCTCTAAGTATACCTTGTTCACTCCTGGTTTCAGTTGTTGAGTGTTCACCTAGCAAGCACCAATCCCTTGGTTCGATTCCTCAGTGCCACATGAACAGAATACCTGGAAGTTCTGAGGTCTTTCAATCAATTGAGTGCTAGCCTGGAGTACAAATGCTTAGGTACAGTGTCTAAGCCCTTACTCAAGCCATAGGACTGCTTCCACAAAAATGTAGATTGTTCTAACTGCAACTATACAAAGACAGAACTTCAAATACCTCATCACAGAGCAAGCTAGGAGTCTGGTGCTGACAGCTGCCACCTAACCTGACTTAGCCAGATGTAAACACTGCAACCTAGCTCCATGGAACCAGACACAACTGGCTTACCCAGATCATCCTAGCTGCTCAGGGGCTTTAAAACCCAGTCCTGGCAGGAATTCTGTGAGACTCTTTAAAATGTGGCTCCAAGTGGTAGAGCTCTAGCCTTGAGCAAATGTTATTAGAGTATAATCTCCATGTTTTGAGTTCAAGCCATATGCCTAACACCCCCCCCTCCAAAAAAAAAACCCCACCACAATAAACCATTAGATGTGAACTTGTGTGGTTTGTGAAATGTTCCTCAAAGAATGGTGATAGTGATGAAAGCACCCTAATTCAAATAACAGCTTGTGGAATAGAGCTATGTGCTGAGTCCTTCATAAGGTGCTCTGTGCTAAGTCCTGCACATGATGCTATGTACTGAGTCCTTCACAGGGTGCAGTGTGCTGAGTCCTGCATTGGGTGCTGTGTGCTGGGTCTTTCACAGGATGCTGTGTGTTGAGTCATGCAAAGAGTGCCATGTGCTGTGTTCTTCACAGGTGCATTCTTTCATCAGGTCCTTGTAAGAGCTCCACAACTGAGATGATTATGCAGACAAGAATATTGAGGCTCAGATACGTCCCCATGTCAGGGACAAAATTATGTATTACTGAAGACTAGTGAGTTGTCTCCTGCAGACAATTGGTTTCTTTTTTCTTTCTTTTTTTTTTTCACAGTCATGAACCTTGAACTTGGGGCCTAGCCACTGACCCTTACCTCTTGGGTACATGGCTATCACTCCACCCCGTGGAGCCAAGGACCCCCTTGCAGGAGAGTGCCACCTAGGGGTCGATAGCTGAGGACTGTCACCCCGCCTTCTCAAGAAGCTGAGATCTGAGGATCTGGGTTTCAAACTATCCCAGAAACAAAAGGTCCCATGAGACTACTATCTCCAATTCACCACTAAGAAACCTGACATTGAAGCTGGGTGCTTGTCGCTCATACCTGTCATACTAGCTTCTCAGGAGGATGAGATCTGAGTATCATGGTTCAAAGCTAGCCTGGGGAGGAAAGTCTTTAAGACACTTAGCCCCAATGGACCACCAGAAAACATGAAGTGGTGCTTTGGCTCAAGTGGTAGGGCACAAGACTTGAGCTGAAGAGCTCAGGACAGCACCCAGGCCCAGACTTCAACTCCTACAAACAACAACAACAAAAAAGACAGAAACAAACTAACAAACCTGAAGTAAAGGGCTGGGAATGTGCCTTGGGGTGGAGTGCTTTGCAACTATGAAACCCTGAACTTTATTTCTCAAGACCACAACACTAGAAAAAGGCTGCAGTGGCTCTGTGGCTCAATCAGGAGAGGGCTATCCTTGTACAAGAGAAACTAGGTACAGTGCTGAGTTCCAGCTCCAGGACTGGTGTATGCACACTCACACAGACACACAGACACACACACACAGACACACAGACACACACACACACACACACACATACACAAACACACACACAGACCAGAAGTGAAGTCGTGACACAAAATGGTAAAGCCTTGGGCTTTTTCGCTGAGCTCATGGTAGCACCCAGGCCCTGTGTTCAACCCCCAAACCTAGCCACCCAGGGCCTAACTAGGAGAGGTCAAAAGTTTCAATATCTGATGAGCTTCACCAGCCCTAGATGACAGGAAGCTTTGAGATATCTGACATGTGCTTGGATTTCCTAAGCTTCAAGAAACCTAGGAGAGGCATCATAGGCCCATCATCTCCAACAATGAAATATTTCATTAGGTTCAGTGTCCTAGTTGTCTGCCAGAAGGTCTCCTGAATTATATTGAGCACTGTATCTGAACACCGGAATGTAGTCTCACAAAGGCAGGATGAGTGCACAGGACTTGGCCTGCCATGGGAAGTGGCACAAATGAAGGCTTCCTGTCAAAACAGGGCACTGGGGAGAGAGATCGCTTGGGATACAAAGAGGCCTTTTTCTCCTGGCCTTCAAAGCCTGCCCACACTCATCATCACTAACTGACGCAGATGGAATTGTTTGTTAAACAGCTGAACAGGACTGAGGCCATTTGTCTGCATATCCAGATAATGAGAGAGACTTCTTCCAGCAGGCCTGGGATGCAGAGAAACAATGAGAGAGACTTCTTCCAGCAGGCCTGGGATGTAGAGAAACCCTCAGGCTACACTGGGAACAGTGAGGTGAGCCCCAGAACATGCATTGTCATGAAAGCACTCTCTGTGTTATGAAATCATTGAATTGAAAACAAATTTTCTAGATTGGTGCAATTCATAATAGCTACACTGGAGATTCACCTATAGGAATATGTCCATATACACAGAGACATGGAGGTACAGGTTCTTTTCGAGGGGGCAGGACCTGGGGTTGAACTATGAACCTAGGCATTATCCCTGAGCTCCTTTTGCTCAAGGGTATTGCATTAACCTTGAATCACAGCCCCACTTCTGGGTTTTTCTGTGATGTCTTAGAAATAACAGTGTCATGGATTTTCCTATGCTGGCTGGATTTAAACTCAGATTCTATACATCTCAGCTTCCTGAGGAGCTGGGATTATAGTCAGCCTCCACTGGCTCTTGCCTTTCTTTTCTTCTTCATTTTTTAATCTGTACTATCTGACTTCTTAACAGGGTCCTTCCAGTGGTTTGAATTTATAAGTAAGCAATTCCAATGTCCTTTATAGCTGCTTTCTCTGAGAAGGATTTTCTCTCCTCATCTTCTCTTCCGGTCACAGCTTTGAAGCCAAAAGTGAGAAATGAGTATCACAGGATTTGGCAGCTAATGTCCACATTACATGGCAGTTTTGGCACTTAGCATTGAGCTGCAGTGAATTTACTGTCTAAGGATGAGAGAACCAAAAGCTGGAGCAATCCTCATACTGTCTGCATTGCTCCTTTTTCCTATAAAATGATCTAATAATTATGAATGTTGTGTGTCTCCAGTATTAATTATCTAGAACACATTAGAAGCATCTGCATGTTTCTGTTTTTCTCTAGTACATCCTGAGATTTACACTAAGGTTTTGTGTGGAGAGATTTCTCAGTGTATCCATGAGAAAGCTGCTTGCAGTCTCCTGGGGAGATCACAATTCAAAGTCAGCCCGAGCAAGAAAGTCTGTGAGATTTTTATCACCAATAAACCACCAGAAAACCAGAAGTAGAACAGTGTCCCAGAGGGTAAAGCTACAGCTTTGAGAGAGAAAGCCAAGCAGGAGACACAGGCCAGGCCAGGCAAGAAAGCCTGGGAGGCACTTATGTCCAATTAACAACCAGATGGCTGGAAGTGGAGCTGTGGTGGTGGTAAAGCCTCAGCCTTGTACGAAACAGCTGAGGAATGCATTGGGCCCTGTGTTTAAGCACTGGGATGGCTTCTCTTTTCAAAAAGAGAAGGCCAGGATTATGTATCAGTGCACTAACTACTTATGTGTGTATATTACCTCCCTGAGTGTAAACAGACCATATACAATGCTTCTCCTTTTATTTACTGGTTCATTCTTCAGATATGCTCGTTGCACATACTGCACCATTCTCTTCATTTCAGGCCCATGACTTTTCTCTTCCAGGGTTCCAGGCCTGTGTCCTTATATGATGCACACTTAAGCTCTCAGCAGTTTTTATTTACATTTTATTATGAGGACCATGCAGGAAGAGACACAAATCAGGCAGAGGAACAGAAGAAAAGGTTTTTTAGAAATAACTAGTATTCAGAAAATTAAATTTGGGGATGTAAAATGGTAGTATACTTATGTAAAATCTACCATGAAGAAAAAGATGGGGCTGCGGACTTGGATTACTGAAAGAGTGCTTGCCAAGCATGCAAGAACCACTGGGTATAATTACTCAGTATCACATACACAGAAAAAGCCAGAATTGGTGCTGTGGCTAGACCTGGCAAACAGAAACCTACGTAGATAGGTAGCTAGCTAACTAGGTAGGTAGGTAGGTAGGTCGATAGATAGATAGATAGATAGATAGAGAGAGAGAGAGAGAGAGAGAGAGAGAGAGAGAGAGAGATACATACATACATACGTACATACATACATACATACATAATACATAGAAAATAGATAGACAGAAAAAAGATAGATAAATAGAAAGAAAAATAGATAAATAGATAGATAGAAAGAATCATGATATATTAACCTCGTCTTGGATGTCAGGAGGAATGAAGGGAACAATTCCCAATCATGATGCCTTCTGCAGTATTCCGGTCACCAACTTCGCCTTCACACAACCACAGAGCAGGAAGACTGTCTCTTTTCCACTTCTCAGGCAGCCAAATGCCCCAGAGCCAAGAGGGCAGAGCCAGGTTTTAACTCAGGTGCTTGGATACAGAAGAGAAAGGACCCTGCTTCTCCTTGGACTGGGAATTTGTATTAATGATGTTCAGAATGAAGGAAGGAGAATGGACTGGCGGAGGTAGAAGAATGGTCTTTAAATCTGACAGATGGAGAGTCAAAACCCCACTCCTTAAGACCAGAGAGCAGGGTTTTTCTTCTCTGTTCCTCCACTCTCCCCGACTAAACTGGCTCTCTATTGTTACCCTAAAGATAGCCTGAGGCTCCCTTCACCTGAGAGAGGAAGGTTAATTAGTCATTGTTTGAAGAGGGCGAGAAAAGCCTGACCCTGTTGTAACTCTAACAAATGTTTCAGGGTTCCCCCCATTGATGGCTTTTGCAGCTGACTTCCCTGTTGAGTGTGTACATTCTGCTTCCTAATCCTGCAGGCCTAGGTCTCTGCACCTAGCCTGGCTTTTGCAACCATTTTCTGTCCTTCAATTACAGTGTTATACTGGAGTTTTTCTGCAAACAGTGCTAGGGCTTGGATACTGAGAACTGCATTTGAACCCAGGATGGTTCAATAATGTTTCTTTCCTGCTTCTATAGCTCGAGAACTCTAAGAACATTAGAGTGCAAGTAACTTCTCATCACCAAGGGAAACACAGGAAGCTCTTGAACATCTGACCTTTCAGAAGTGGAAGTCAGAGTGTCATAGACCTTTCTGCCCTGGCTGGCTTCACCCTGTGATCCTGAAACCTCAGCCTCATGATCTAGGGTGTTGGGCATGAGCTACTGGTGCTCTGCTAGGTTCAGAAATGTAATGACATTGACAATACAAGTCAACTGCTTATCACATAAAGCTCGGGAAGCATATTAAGCCTTTCAACAATGGACCTTTAAGAACCATGTAGGACACAAGGTTCAATGCTAGAGTCTAAGAGGCTGGGAATATAAATCTGCTACATTTGAACCTAGAGCTCTGACTCCAATTCTGGTGTACATCAGTGTTCATTATCCAGAGAATGTTCTTCTAATTAGCAAATAGGAAAGTACTTTGATTAACCCTCATTTTTTTTTTCCAGTTGTGTGTCTTGTACTCAAACCTTGGCACTCTCCCTGAGCCCTTCAATTCAAGGTGAACACTCTACCACTAGAGCCACAGCGCCAGGTGGGGTCTTTTGGTGGTTCACTGGAGCTTTCCTTGCCTAGGCTGGCTTTGAACTATAGTCTTCAGCTCTCAGCCTCCTGAGAAGCTAGCGTTCCAGGTGTGAGCACTGGCATCTGGCCTATTGTTTTTGTCAGTCCTGGGGCTTGATCTTAGGGCCTTGGTACTATCTCTGTGCTTTTTTTTTCTCAAGGTTAGCCACTTGAACCACTCTACAGCTTCTGGCTTTTCCTGAGTATGTGTCACTGAGGATTCAAATCCTGGCATTCATGCATGCTGAGGGAGCGAGCTCTTTACCACTAAGCCACATTTCTAGCTCCACCCTTAAATTTTTATCCCTCAATTTGCCTATCCTCAGGAAAAGGCTTCTGAGTATAAATCATATAAAGGAATCTCTATAGGAAGATGTCCAAAGATAAGAAAAAACTCAGGGAGGATGGGAAGGGATGGGAAGGGGAAACGAAGAAGGAGGCTATAATGCTTGATAAGATATATACTCATTATCTTGCCCATGTAATTGTAACCCCTCTCTACAGTATTTTCACATTAAAAAGAAAAAGAAAAAAAAGAAAAAAGAAAAAAAAGAAAAAGCTCATACTTGGGAGAGACTCTAAACATGTGAAAACTGTGACAAATGGCTCTATTTAATTATGTATTATGTTTCAACACTTAATAAAATATTAAGGAAAATTAGTCAATGTCCTAAGTTATTGTGTATAATTTTATAATAGATGTGCAAAATTCAAAATCTATTATGTGTATAATAATATTAAATACAATAATCAATAAATAAATGAATCAAAAAAAATAAAATACAAAATCAATAATAATAATCATGATATGAAATTAACATACATATGTAAGTATATATCATACATTCAGTACACATGTATAGAAATATTTTTTTCCATTGCAGGGCCTTCATTCAGGCCCTGGGAACTCTAGCCTGAATTATTTTCCTCAAGGACAGTGGGCTTCGCCTTCACCCATGTTGCAAAAGAGTTACCTGGATGGTGAGCTCAAATCCTAGCAATTGCAGAAATACTGGCCCTAGTTCCATGAAAGTGACTTAATTTTTTTAATGGAAGCAGTTATGTTTATTCAGTTCCATACTGAACATAAAAATAGGCAGCGTAGGGCTGGGAAGTTGGCTCAGTGGTAGAGCGCTTGCCTTGCATGCCTGAGGCCCTGGGTTCGATTCCTCAGCACCACATAAGCAAAAAGAAAAAAACCAGAAGTGGCACTGTGGCTCAAGTGGTAGGGCACTAGCCTTGAGCTTAAGAGCTGAGGGACAGTGCTTAGGCCCAGAGTTCAGGCCCCACAACCGGACCAAAAAAAAAAAAAAAAAAAAGGCAGCGTAGAATTTTGTACAGCTATTCAGATTTCCTTCCCTTACCCCCAAAGTGCTTTTCTGAAAACTAATATGTTTCTTTTTTTGTATGTTTTTTATTGCAAAAATGTTGTACAGAGGGGTCACAGTTACATGAGCAAGGTAATGAGTACATTTCCTATTGAGCATTGTTGTCTCCTCCTTTGTATTCCCCTTACCATCTCTTCCCTCCCATCTTGACAACTATCTCCTCCTGCCTAGGTCAGTGACTTAATTTTTCAATTTTGGTTGGCATGGGGTTTGAACTCAAGTAGTGGCAACTCTTCCTTCACATTGCTACAGATTTACCAAGAACCCGAGTTCAAATTCCAGGCGAGGAAAGAAAACTGGCAGAAATTCCAAACCAAGGAACTTTATTTTTTTAAATTTTGTTGAATTCTCTCTTTCTTTCTTTCTTTCTTTCTTTCTTTCTTTCTTTCTTTCTTTCTTTCTTTCTTTCTTTCTTTCTTTCTTTCTTTCTTTCTTTCTTTCTTTCTTTCTTTCTTTCTTTCTTTCTTTCTTTCTTTCTTCTTTCTTTCTTTCTTTCTTTCTTTCTTTCTTTCTTTCTTTCTTTCTTTCTTTCTTTCTTTCTTTCTTCATTTATTTAGTTTTTGGCCAACCATGGGGCTTGAAATGAGGTCGTGGAAACTGCCTCCGCTTGGATCTCCCTAGGCTGGGATTCAGTCTCTGGACCCATAGCTGATCCTGAGATCCTAGGCCCAGGGGGCTGTCAGGAAGAAAAGAAAAAGCTGGAAAACACAAAAAGTGGTGAGCTGCAGAAGCCTGGGTTTTTGTGATTTTTTTTCTTTACACAGTGACCATCCTGGGTCTGAATGACACGACTGTAAAGTGGACCTGACCTGCCATTGCTGTTGGCCGGTGGGCTCTCAGGGAAGCCATCGGCCAACCTGTCAACATAGACCCTAGCTTCAAATCTCAGTCCTGACACCAATGACAGAAAATCACAAGAGACTCATTCCTATGCATAGGAATACTGGTTGAAAGAGTAGCTCATGCCTTGGTCTAGTGTAAAATTGGATGCAATAATCCTAGAATGCTGATTGATCTTAATTAATAGTTTTTTAAGCATGAAACGAATAATATTCATTCACTGGCAGTATAATATATACCTAAGAGTTGGTAGGAACGTATTTGTTGTCATTCAATCATAGATAGATGGCTCTGTCATTCTTTACTAATATATATTTATTTGTATACCACCGTCTGCCTATCCATGTATCGCTGTTTTGGCCAAACATGGGGGTCAATCTCAGCATGTGGGAACCCCCTCACATCTTCATTGGCAAGAAGCTGCCATGCTCAAACTCACCCATTCATGAATTGGGTCTGCTAGGCCCTGATTTCTGACCCTAGCATTGCCAGGCATGATGGAGAACACATCTAAAATCTAGATGCTATATGATAGGATGTAAACAATTTAATAAATGGTATAGGTGTCATCAGAGTCAATAAAATAAATGGTAAATAAATGAATAAAACAAGAAATAAAATGAATAACCACACCAAACACAATTTGGACTGAACATCTATATGGAAGTATAAATCCTACTTTTAAAATGTATATAAGGTGTATCTTTTCCAGGCCTGAATCTTGAATTCAGCCCCCACTACGAGGAGGGAATGGCGGGAGATCATAAGCTACTCAGTTCTGGACCTAGGAAGAGTCATGGTATGCTATCGATCTCATCCTTGAATGAGTAGTTCGTACATGATGCGAGTAGGAAATGATAGGCAAGACTCATGGAGTATCGATTAATTGTAAAGAAGAGTTATAAAGCTGACAATAATCATCACATTCATGAAATCGAGGCATCAGGAAAGATCCAAGAATTGGTAGTTCCATGGTAGATTGGATTCCATCACAGGACACCATCTTTCCTACCCTATACAAATATGCACTTATTTGCATACTACTTCAGCTTATGAATGGATGACTATTGTGCTCACCACTCTTCCCCCTCCCCGGGGGGGGGGGGCTCAATCTCAGGTCCTGGGAATGGCCTAGCTCCTTCGTGGCTCACAGGCTGGTGTGCTCATGTGGACCAAATTTCCAATTGGGACTGCTAGGCCCCGAGTTCAGATCCCAGCCCTGCCAAAAGATTCATCTTGATGTCAGAAGCCAATCATTGCACTTGTTTTCCTTTCCTGTGCAAGTCGTGTGCCTCAGCTAGGATGGAGAATTCATGGGCCACCCTGTGGCCATGGGAATAAGTTATTACCCATGTCAACCCAGTTATACCTCTCATCATATACTCAAGAAAATACACAATACATCCATGAATAGCATACAAAAAAAAGAGAGTAACTACACTCAATGCACGATGCAGTCCACACACGGATTTGAATATATATCTCATGTTTCAATGATGCATTTGTAGACTATTTTGGCCTCCTTGGGGCTCAAACTCAGTTCCTGGGAATGACCCAGGTCATTAGTGGCTCACAGGCTGGTGTGCTCACCTGGACCCATTGTACAGTTGGGCTTCCTAGGCCCTGAGTTCAAATCCCAGCTCTACCAAAAATTCACCTTGATGTGAGAAGTCAGTCGTTGCACCTGTTTTCATGTGTTGTGCAAGTTCTAGGTCTCAACTAGGATGGAGAATGCATAGGCAACTCTATACTCATTGGAATAGGTTGTAATCCAGTTCACCACAGTTATATCTGTCTTCCTATACTCAAGAAAATACAAAATACATCAATGCATGAGAAACAAAATAGAGAGTGATTACACTGAATGCAAGATGAGGCCACCAATGTTTGGAAATATAGATCCTCTGTTTAATTATGAATTTATGACTATATTGCTCCCCATCAGGGCTCGATCTCAGTTCCCTGGAATGACCTAGCTCCCTAGTGGCTCACAGGCTGGTGTGTTCATCATGACACATTCACCAATTGGGTCTGCTAGGGCTTGAGTTCAAATTCCAGCACTGCCAAAAGATTCATTCTGATGTAAGAAGCCAATGGTTGCACATGTTTTCCTGTCCTGTGAATGTCCTGGGTCTCATCGAGGATGGAGAATGCTATATAGACAACTCTATAGCCATGGCAATAGCTTGTCATCCACATCAGCACAGTTATATCTGTCACCATACTCAATAAAATATACAATACATCCTTGAATAAGACACAAAATGAAAAGAATAACTACACTGAATGCAAGATGCATAACACACCTGTAGGTAAAGAAAGATCTTACGTTTAAAAAAGGTGGGCTTGCTGTGCTGGGGCTTCCAATCAGGCCTTGGACCCGGCCTGAAATTCTATTCCTCAAGGATGGTGAGCTTCCCCTTCTCACCCAGTGCACCAGAGCTGCCCAGACCTGAGTTCCAATCCCAGCACTGACAAAACATTCATGCTGATATCAGAAGCCAGTTGTTGCACACGTTTTCCTCTGCTGTGAATGTCGTGGGTCTCAACTAGGATGTAGAATGTATAGGCAAACCTATAACCATGGGAACAGGTTGTCATCCATTTTAGAACAGTTATACCTGTCACCATACTTAGTAAAATATGCAAAACCTCCAAGAATTAGAGACAAAATAAGAAGTGCACCGAACACAAGATAGTGTCCACATATGTATGTCAATATAGATTCTATGTTTAAGTAATGAATTTATGACTATAGTGGACCACCCTGGGGATCATTGTCAGAACCTGAGAATGTCCAAGCTCCTTAGTTGCTCACAGGTTGGTGTGTTCACCTTGACTTATTCTCCAATTGGTCCTGCTAGGCCTTGAGTTCAGACCCCAGCACTACCAACAAGTGGATCATGGAGTAAGAAGCCGAGTGTGAAATTTCTTTACCTTTTCTCTGAGAATCCTGGGTGTCAGGCATGATGGAGAACGTTTCTACAAATCTAGATTCTCTGTGATAGGATGTCATCAATGTAATAAACAGAATGGGTTTCATCATAGTACAATTGATGTTAAATAAATGAATAAAACAAAAAATACAAGGAACAACAACATCAAACATGTATGGACTGAACATCTATAGGTAAGTATAAATCCTATCTTTACAATGAATATAAATAGTATGTTTTCCAGGATTGGGGTTTGAATTCAGGCCTAGTGAACAGGCCTGACTTTCTTAACTTCAAGTATGGTAATCTTCCCCTTCATCCACATTGCTGCAGATTTACCCAGATCCTGTGTTCAAATCCAAAGCCTGGAAGAATGAATAGCAGGAATTGCAAACCAAGTAGCTAATTTTTTTTCTCAGCACAGGGCTTGAACTCAGGTCGTGGTAACTCTGCCTCAGCTCTGATAACCCTAGGCTGGGGTGCACCCCCTGGCCCCATAGCTGCTCCTGGCATCCTAAACCCTCAGGCCTTGCCTGGAAAAAATGCACAGAAAAAAATGTGGCATTTTTATGTTTTCTTACTTTGCATGGTGACCCTCCTGGGTCTGAATGACACTGTTGCAAAGGGTACTTCACTTTGCATTGCTGAAGGCTGCCAGACTATCGGGGAAGCCATAGGGCTACGCAGCAACATAGGCCCTGATTTCGAATCCCCATTCTGACACCAACCAATGGCAGGAGATATTAAGAAACTGGTTCCCATCCATAGGAATAACAATGGAATGGTGTCAATGTCATGGTTGAATATGTTGATCGTGAATGATGCTCCTATAAAATTAGACAGCATCATTTCAGGAGGTTGATTAATTTTATTTAATATTTATGAAGCATTAAAAGAATATAATTACTTACAGGAATGCAATAAGTTCAGGACACTAATTGATTTCATTAACATTTTAAGGATGAAACAGTAACATTAATTATATGGATCCATAATAAATACCCAGGAATTGGTAGGAATGTAATCTGTATAACTGAAAAATGTATAGATGTATCTGGCACTCTATAAAAATATATATTTATTAGCAAAATGCCATCTGCATGTCAATCTGTTCTTATTTTGTTAACACCTTGGGCTCGAACTCAGATCCTGGAAACAGCCTGTCAGCTCAATTTGCCCCAGGATGGTGTGATAACACTTACCTATTCATGAGTTTGGCCTTGTAGGTCATGAGTTCAGATGCCAGAACTCCCAAACAATGAATTGTGGAGTAAGAAGCTGATGGTGACACATGTTTTCCTTTTCTGTGAATGTCTTCGGTGTCAGGTATGAAGTAGAATACATATGTAGAACTATATCCTATTTAATCAATGTAATCAATGTTCTATGTGCCATAATAGCCAATGACATAAATGGTCAATACATGAATAAAACAAAAAATAAAATAGATGTATTTAACACAATATGGAATCAACATATGTATATAAATAAAAATCATATACGTAAGTTGTACATGGATAGGCTGTTTTCTATTGGTGGCGATCTATTTCAGGCCTAAGGATCAGACTTGAATTTCTTGACTTCAAGGAAGCCAGCTTGCCTTTCCCACACAGTGCAACAGAGTTACCCAGACCGTGAGTTCAAATCCCAGTCCTGGCAGAAAAATGGAACCATTATAGTATGTACGGCTCAATTCTTAAGAATTTCATTATGCCTCCATTATATGTATGTGATTGTTTAAATGCTTAATAAATTATTAACTAAAATTGATCAGTGTACTACAATATAAGTGTGAATAATTTTATGCTAGAATCATTCAAGATCTGCTCATGCAATCATGACATATATCACATTCCATTGGTAATCATACGGATAGGAACAAATTTCTTAGGAACTCCTGCCATTTGGAGGTGGCAGGACCAGGATTCAAACTGTGGGCTCCAGCTCCCACGACTTCAACCCATGGATAGGGAGCTCACCAGTCTGTACAAGAACATCAGCAAGACCAATTATGAGGCAGGCACCAGTGGCTCTCAGCAGTCCTCCTAGATACTTACCAGGCTGTGACAGGAGAATCATGGTCACCCTAGGTAAGAAGGTCCTTGAGACCCCTGTCCAGCTTCATTGCCAACAAAGCCAGAAGCCTTGTGGCTCCAGTGTGGAGGGTCAGTCTTGAGCAAAAGGAGCTGACAGACTGTCCAGATCCTGAGTTCAAGGTCTGGGACTGGAAACAGACAGACATACACAACAATCTGTGCAGCTGGCTATCTGGCTAAAGCAGGTCACCCTCTTGTACCCAGCTGAATTGGACAGAGTTCTCTGGGAAAAGAGCTGGGGGAGCCGCTGTCATCTTTACTCCACCCATGCTGATTGCATTACAGAATTCCGGCCACACCCCCATTCTTTGATGTTTCTTTCTGAACAATGGGATACAAGAATGGTGGCCACGCCCACATTCTATGCTGCCAGGCAGCACAGGGATTCATTCTGTTGGTTGACACCACTACCAGCAGTTGAGGAAGGCAGAGGTGGCTGAGTGCACAAGAGAATTTGAGTATAGTAGGATATTGATACTCCAGCCCGTGCCCTGGCCCCCTCCCCTGCTTCCCTGCAGTGTTGGGTTTTATACCTCAGACAATGGCTTGCTGCCAGCTAGCCTAAGGCCCCCACCTGGTCCCTGCCCCAGGTCCTCTGCTCTGGGCCCATGTGTCTGCAATGCTGCTGCCATTGCTGCTCACCCCACCTGGAGCAGCCACCAACAGCTTCTCCCAGCAGCACAGGTGTATGGCCACCCCAACACCAACCCTACCCTGGTTCAGACACCCATCTAGGGGCACCATGATCCTCTGGTTGTTTCCTCTCCGCAGCTCTGAGGAGCCACCTTTCTGTCTTGGGAAATTCTGAGATAGAGACTCAATATATGCTCAGGCTGGGCTGAATCATGGTACTCCTATCTGTGACAGGTATGCTCCACCAGGCCTGGTCCTCTGTAGTTGGGATGGTAAGGCATGTAGCGCCATGCTCAGTCATCGGTTTAGATGGATTACCCCATACTCTTACTCCACAGCAGCCAAGTTTTGACCACAGGTGAATCTCTGTGTAGGGCCTCAACAATAGGACCTCAGTCTCCTCACAGAATAGTTGTGACGAAACAAGGGATTTATACAGAGGGATCTCGAGCATGGCTAGGCACAGAGGGAGTGGCCTTCAGACAAGGTTCTTGACAATTCTGGGAGCATATGACAGGAAGATACCAGGAAAGGGCTCAGGTGGGGCCTGTTATTATTCATACCACAGGTCTGGAATTATGAAACAAAACATGGCTTTCTTTCATCATTACCCTATCCTCATGATGAAAGAGATCCTTCACTGTGTTGAGTTTTGCAGCTGGGGAAAGGAAGGCATAGAGAAGCCAGGTGACCTACTTATGACCTCAAGTTCACAGGAAGCTCAGCCTGACTTCTCTGCCATGCTGTCTAGGACAATGGGTGCTATTCAGCCCACTTCTTGTGGTCGAAAGTCCACTTCTTGTCCGTCTTGGTGCTTGAACTCTAGGCCTAAGAGCCGTTCTCAAGTTCCTCAGCTCAAGGCTAGCACTCTATCACTTGAACCCACAACATCACTTCCGGTTTTCTCGTGTTTCTTTGGAGATAAGAGCCTCACAGTCGTTCCTGCCAGGGATGGCTATGAACCATGATTCTCAACTCTCAGCCTCCTGTCTAGTTAGTATTAGAGTTCTGAGCCACCAGCACAGACTTAAGTGTAATTCTGACTTGCTTTCTCTCCCTCACACACAGGAACTGGTTGAATGGGTGCTGGAGGAGGTGGCCCAGCGTCCCCATGTGGCTGGAACCCAAGGTGGCCCTCTCATTCTGGGGGTGGGCTTTGGGTCAAGAGCTGTCTCACTCAGCCTGATGAAACAGTTCCATGAGGTAAGCCTCTCTGTGCCCTGGCTAGACCGTGATGGTTATTCATTTTTCATCCAGCCTTACTGGACTTAGTATTGTTTTCAACATCATTTTGTAGCACCTGGCCAAAATTATGATACATAGTTATGGAATGAAAATGTAATGCCATATTAAGAAAGTCATTTAGGGCACTGGGAATGTGGTTTCATGGTACGGTGATTACCTAGCATTCATGAAACCCTGGGTTCAATTTCTCAGTACTGCATAAAAAGAAAAAAAACTGGAAGTGGTGCTGTGCCTCAAGTGGTAGAGTACTTACCTTGAGAAAAAAAAAAGAAGCTGGGGAATAATTCCCTATCCTTGAGTTTAATCCCCTGGATTGGCAAAAACAAAACAAAACAAAACAAAAAACATTTAGTTAGTACATGCAATATAAAGAACCCATACTTGGAATATATAATTGCTCCTTCCATACTGACACCTGAAAATAGGTCCTAATTCATGTACAATACTCATATTAGGATACTGTGTTGAAATAAAAAGTTTTGTTTATTAGGTCACAGCAATTAATGCCAGGAATGTGCTTAGATGTCAGGTGAAGATTAATTCTGGAAAGTCAATGATTCCAGGCTTTGTGTGGTCATTGCTAATCACAAAGAGAAGGGTAGTCAAAGTGTGATTTGGAAATCTTTTTGGTCAGTCATGGCACCAAAAAGGCAGAGGCTAATTAACAATTTTGACAGAAGAGAAGGAATAACTCCAGATGGAAGGAATAAAATGATAGCTAAGGTATAACAGAAGCTGTTCTAGGGAACCATTTTTGATTATTGAAGAACTAGTTATCAATTAGGATTGTTCCTCATTGCCTATAGCATTCCAAATCTCTTGGCTAGTTCTTAAGCTCTGTGTCATAAATGTATATCCTTCTATGCTGTTCTTTCATACCTGATCTCCTTTGCTTTCTAAAACTCTCAGTCTTTCTGTATTTCTCTATGAACATTTCCTGATACTACACATATACAGATGGCATAAGATACTAATGTAAGTGTTCCATAGCTCATTAGTCATTAATGTAACAACATGGAAAAGGAGGACATATTTATTGCTAACTCAAATTTTCTGAAAAGCTGCAATGTCATCATTTGGTTCAAATTTCCATTCTTTGTCTGCATATTTGCACATAAATGCAAATGTGAGATGGGTGCTAGTGTTCACACCTGTAGTCCTAGCTATTCAAGAGGTTGAGACCCGAGGATTGTGGTTCAAAGCCAGCCTGGTCAGGAAAATCCATAAGACTCTTCAATTAACCACCAGAAACCCAGAAGTCGTGCTGTAGCTAAAGTGGTAGAGTGCTCAACTTGAACTGAATTGCTGAGGGACGGTGCCCAGAATCAGAGTTTAAGCCCCAAGACCAACAAAAAGAGTGAAATATGACTTTACGTTTCCTCAAAAGGAATGACAAGGTCATAATTTCCCAAGCAGAAGAAATAATTCCAAAATGATTCAGTGCACCTACTTTTGCTGAGTTAAAATTTAAGTTATGGCTTCTTTGATGGACATATACTCTTCTTTTAAAAATTGTCAAATATGGGTTGGGAAGGTGGCTCAGTGGTAGAGTGCTTGCCTTGCATGCTCGAGGCCCTGGGTTCGATTCCTCAGCACCACATAAGGAAAAAGAAAACAAAAACGGAAGTGGCACTGTGGCTCAAGTGGTAGAGCGCTAGCCTTGAGCTGAAGAGCTGAGGGACAGTGCCCAGGCCCAGATTTCAGGCCCCACGACTGGACCCCAAAAAAATTGTCAAATATTAGTTTGACAATAAATTACAACTAATAATTTTTTTCTTTTTTTGGGGGGTGGGGGTCCAGTTTTGGGGCCTGAACTCTGGGCCTGGGCACTGTCCCTCAGCTCTTCAGCTCAAGCTAGCACTCTACCACTTGAGCCACAGTGCCACTTCCGGCTTTTTTTTCCTTTTTGCTTATGTGGTGCTGAGGAATCGAACCCAGGGCCTCATGCATGCAAGGCAAGCACTCTACCACTGAGCCACCTTCCCAGCCCTCAAGTAATATTTCTTTTTTCAAAAGATAAGTCGATACAGTTGATGTCACTTAGCTTTCTTTCTATCTTAGTTCAAAGCCAACCCAGGCAGGGGAGTCTGTCAAACTTTTATCTGTAATTAAACACCAAAAATCCATAGGTGTAGTTTGGCTCAAGCAGTAGAGTACTAGCTGTGGAGGCAGGTGGGCAGGAAAGACAACTGTTCAGGGACAGAGTATAGCCTCTGGATTCAAGCCCCAGAACCAACACAAACTAAACAAACAAACAAGGAAACAAAAATAACCCCACATATTTCTTTAGGACCATCCTTAATGGAGTACTGGTCTGAGAAGAGGCTCCTTTTGCTGATCATACTCACTGGATCCTGCTTTTTCGGAATCCTTATTGCTCTGGAGAACTCAGGACCAGACTAAAGGATTTGATAACTGTTCCATCCTGCAACAAGAGAATCATCTCAGGGGTGAAATATCCATCCATAAGACACTTTAAAACCTCCATGTCTTTGTTTCTTCTCTGTAGAACACTTTTAAAACAATGTTATTTCCTTTTGTTCTATGCTGGCCTTCAAATGGTACATTATTTCTTTTTGTAATACTCTCAACTAGAAGTTTACAGAAAAATTTTATATGAGTATAGAACACACTCAAAAAAGTCAGGAACAGAGTTTCCTTCAAGCCTTGGGGTTCTTTCTTGTACAGTATAAAGGAAAGCACAAGTTAACATGAACTTTGTCATTCCTCTATGTTCATTTCTTCTCCTGGGAGTTTCCACATCCAGTAGCAGTTATTTCCAGTAACAATCGATGATGCTGCCTGAGGTATGATGAAAGTTTTCTGGGTTCACTGAAATAACACAAGGACATCTTTGGACCTGAGGTAACACGTGTTTCAAAGACAACTTAGTAAAGAGAAAATATGAAATTTATGTTGCTTATAAATACATTATCAATGAGTACCTTGAGTTCAAACTTTGTAAGTTCTCTGTAAATTAAGGCGAATTTTTAATGGGAAGAAGTTTCTCAGGTCATTCTTTTTTGTGAGTGTATGTGCTGCACATTATTTCTCAAGTGTACAGGAGTTAGTGAGAGAAACAATAGCAATAATAGGAGAAAGAGAAGTTCTGTTTTTAAGTATAAGGGTTCAATACAGTATAGAAGACTCTACAAATAAGACAACAATGAAACAATAAAGCCAAGTTCAGTATGTAGATTTATGGGAGTGATATACAGAAAACATTACTCCTACGTGGAACACGAAGTATGAGGCCACTCCCTTTCTAAATCACATTTGCTAATCATGCAAATTTATTAAAAGTAGAATGGAAGAATAATTCTTTTTCCAATGCAAGTCAGCTATAAGAGCATGGACTTAACTGGGGAAAAAGTCCATCTTGAGCGAGCAGGCATTATACTAGTAATGAACTGTTGGCTAAGATTACATTTCTTTTTCTTTACGTATATATATTTTTTGTTGTTGGTGGTGGTCTTGAACTCTGGGCCTGGGCACTTTCCCTCTGCTATTCAGCTCATTGCTAATGCTCTACCACTTGAACCACAGTGCCACTTCCAGTTTTCTTGTAGTTAACTGGAGAAAAGTGTCTCCGGGACTTTCCTACCTGGGCTGGCTTTGAAACCCAATCCTCAGATCTCATCACCTCCCGGTTTAAGATCACATTTCTAACAGTGTACACTCAGTATATGCAATGTGTATGTTCATCTATCTTTATATGAATTCTTGAGTAAAAAATCTGGTATACAGCTTAGACTTTACACTCACAAAAATGTTTGTAGTTTAAAAGTTGGTACTACTAGATAAATATAACCTAAGAATGTAAAGGAGTCTGGGAAGTTCAGTTTGCATCCAGCCTGGGCAGAACACTCTTTGTGACACTATCTATAATTAACCAGCCAAAAGCTGGATTGGAAGAATGGCTCAGGTGATGGAATACTAGTCATGAGCAAGACTGATGGATAAGAGCTTGGGTCTTTTGCATACATACATACAAAGATACACATACACACAGAGGTACTTACATGTGCACACACGAAAACACAAATGAAACAACTCTCAGAATATGTAGAAAAGTTAGAAAACAATAGAAAATATGTCCTGAGTAACACTAGATTAAAGTGATAATTTTTAAAATTAGAAAGTCCTCAAGTGAATTACCTTCAAAATTTTGAGACTATTACATAGGTAGGTACCAGAGATAGTAAGAGAATCAAGTAATCATTATTAAAGGGATCGGATCCATGGAGGAATGAATCAGAGACCCCTGCAGGTGAATCTGAAAATGTTCATATCTTGTGTGGAATGTTAGAACATCTTTGAAAATAGTAGATAAACAGTCTGAACAGTCATTCTAGTGGATAATATCACAGAATTGCTAGTCTGTATGTAGGTTAAATAAACCAAGAAACTATGCCAGGGCAATGTGATACAAGGCTAGAATTCTAGCACTCAGACTAAGACAGGAGATTAGAGAGTGCAATTACATAGTGATAGCTTCCCTGGACCAGGTAGTATAATTTTGTCTTAATAAAAGAAACCATTCAAGAAAGGAATACACAGTTGGAAGTTTGGGCTAATTTTGTTATTATGTTTTGAGAAGTCAAGTTTCCTATTGCAATGCAACTCATATATAATCCCCAGTTGAGTTTTAAATGCTCTCTTCATTACCGAACATTCCTAGATGCAAAATGCCTCATGATTCCCATCCAAAATTTGAAAAACTAAATAATCATCATTCTGTTGGATTCCAAAGAAATGATGAAGGATTACAAAAGGTTAAGCCTGGAGAAATAGCAAATTTCGTCTGTAAGACTTTGAAGATCTTGGTAAATTAGAATTTAGATTTAAAATAAATATTTTGGTTTTGTTTGTAATTTCATATTCTATAGGATAGTACAAAATTCTTTTTATGTAGATGGTTTAATTGACAAATTCACAAATGATTTTGGCATTCTATTTGACCGGAATATTCTTTCAAGAGTTATAATTAGAAATTAGTTAATATATAATTCCAATAGTTCATGTATAAAATGATAATGTGAATACTCTAGACAGAGTTGCGAACAAATGGATGGTATTAATTCATAAATTTAGAAAAAGAGCAATTTTTTGAGGCTTTGGTATAACATGGTATGAAGAGAGATCTTCTTTCTGTGAGATCTTCTTTCTTCTACCTATATGTAACACAAGAAGCAATTTCCTTAATTACATGCCTCTGTATGCAATGAGAAAAATGTTAGGTTTGGGGTTTGTTTTTATTTTTGTTTTGTTTAATTCTTTTGTCCTAGGGCTTGAACTCTGAGCCTGGAAACTGTCTCTGAGCCTGTTTTTGCTAAAGGCTCATGGCCTACCACTTCAACCTCAGTGCCACTTGTGTCTGGCTTTTTCTGAGAAGTTTATTGGAGATAAGACTCTAAGGAACCTTCCTACCTGGGTGGGTTTTGAACTATAATCTTGCAATCTTAGCATCCTGAATATCTATGATAGTTAAAAAAGTATAAATATAAGTAATATTTGCAAGTATTCTGATCTCAAGAATACCAGTGGGGGGAAAATTCATGCAACCCAGTTTATTGTGGCGTTCATTCCAGAACAAGGAGGGCATCACATTAGCAGTGGTTTAGTATTTTTTTCAAAATAGAGATAAGCTATATTTTATGCAACTTATTTTTTAAGTTTAATTTTATTGTCAAAGTGATGCACAGTGGGGTCTCAGTAATTGTAAATTAGTGAATAAATAACTTTTCAAACTTGTTACCCCCTCCCTCATTTTTCTCACAGTTTTTCTTCACCCTAATAACCTCACAAGTTGTAATGTACATTTCCAACATATTGTCTGGTGAGTATTGCTATTGCATCGGTTTGCTCTTTGTCCTTTTTCTCGCCAATTTGTTGTTCCCTTTCCCTTCCCCAATTTAGGTAAATGTATGCACAATAAACAGGGTACCAAATTCAAATACAGCAGGGGATAAACCATAGGGGAAAAGCCCAAAGAAAAGAGAAATCACATAGTACATGAAAAAACAACAATCACAAATAAAAATCTCTGTTTCCATATCTTGGAGTTCATTTTGCTCAGCATCAGCTTATATGGTCATATGTACGCATAAGAAAGTCATTGGAAAATAATAGTTTCATGGACACAATATCATGAAAACAACATGTTAACTGTTTTTGATGGTAAAGGTGGAATTAGGATTGGTGAATTTGCGATTCTGATAAAGAAATTTCAAAAGAGTTTAAAAATTATGACAGGTTGTAAACTTGTTCAACCACTTTGGAAAGTAGTATGGAAGTTCCTCAAAAGACTCCACATAGAGCTCCCTTATGACCCAGCAATCCCACACTTGGTCATTTACCAAATGTTTACAAACAAGACCACACTAAAGCTACTAGCACGACTATGTTTATTGCAGCACTATTTACTATAGCTAAGATATGGAATCAACCCAGATGCCCAATCAGATGAATGGATCAAGAAAATGTGGTATATATACACAACGGCATTCTTTGCCTCCATCAGAAAGAATGACATTGCCCCATTGGTTAGGAAATGGAAAGACTTGGAAAAAAATATATTAAGTGAAGTAAGCCAGACCCAAAGAAACATAGGTCCCATGGTTTCCCTTATTTGCAATATCTAGTATAAGTCTGAGTCAAGCAGAAAAGGTCCCATAAGGTGATGTTAGGGAAATGAATCCTAAGATATGTATTCAAATGTTGTTTTTTTTTTTTCTTTCATGCGATTGTTTTTAACACATTTATGAGATTATCTCTTTGTTGCTTTGTATGTCCTTCCCCAACAGTATAACCCCTGCTTTCACTGTATTTGATGTCGGTATAATTTGTGGAGGGGAAGGGGAAAAACAAATCGTTTAAGTAGGGATACAGCTGGAGCCATTGCAAAAATGAGATGTACAAGTCGTTATGTCGAAAAGGAACTTTACAACTTTGGTGTGGGGGAAGGGAGGGGGAGCGGGGAGGATTTGCTGAGGGGAGCAGGGGAAGGATAGGAAGGGATGGGAAGAGGAAACAAAGGAGGAGGCTACAATTCTTGAAAAAAATGTACTCATTATCTTGCTCAAGTAATTGTAACGCCTCTGTACAGTATTTTCAAAAGAAAAAAGAAGAAAAAAAATTATGACAGGTAAAGTGTAATTGTTCAAACTTTTTAATAGCTTAGCCTATTAAGAAAATTTAAAATTGCCTGGGAAAATAGGCTTTCATGCAAAGAAATCCATGGAGACTTAGCTGAGAGGGAGCAATGTGGGTGAAGATGGCTCATTTTCACTCTAAACAAACAAACCTCAAAAACCTTGCTATAAATACTGTAGGTTCCCTTGAGAATTGTCCTTACCCAGGAAATATACTCTCACTGTTTCAAACAAGGTTATAGTGGAATTTAAATTCAAAGTTCTTAAAAAAAAGACATAAAAATTTGTGAATTGACCTTTGATTAGCAAACAGTAATTTTCTGAAAAATATAATTTGGGTCAAAATATTTAGGGAGAAAATGCCCTCCACAATGAAAGAAGTTATTGGGTTTACACTTTTCTGTTTGCAATACTTTCCACAATGTCTTTGGACATGAAGCAGTGAAACACAGAAAAACATCAGATTGGATACTTCAAACCAATGATTTCACATATCTAAGTAGCTCACAAAATATAATATCCTTATTAACATGATATAGTGAAGACTTCCCTTATTACATAAGCCAAAAAGTTTTGGGATCAGAAGAAGAATTGAACAGGGCTGGGAAGGTGGCTCAGTGGTAGAGTGCTTGCCTTGCATGCATGAGGCCCTGGGTTCGATTCCTCAGCACCACATAAGCAAAAAGAAAAAAAGCTGGAAGTGGTGCTGTGACTAGAATGCTAGCCTTGAGCTGAAGAGCTGAGGGACAGTGCCCAGGCCCAGAGTTCAGGCCCTACGACTAGACCCCCCTCCCAAAAGAAAAGAAAAGAATTGAGCAAATTGAAAAGGTAAAAAAAAGGCGTTCTTAGAAGCCCAAGTTAAGCAGTGGAGGGAGGCCAAAACTTTTTGATATAGACTGTGTTAACATTTTTGGTACCTAAAGTTATTTTACAGAACCTATTTGGCTCACTACAATTCAGAAAATACTGAATGAAGACATGAAAATAAATTCCACATCCAAATAAAAGAGTTTAAAAAGAGAAACCATGAAGATGTAGCAGTGGGGTAGGCCTTATAGTCTTTCAGCTTCACCAGACTTGAAGTCAAGTAGCTGTGATTAATTAGAAATCAGACAAGAGCTAAGAGGAGGACATCGAAGTAGGACAAAGAAGTATTTTCCGTTGTAAGAGACACTGTCATTCAAGGTATGGGTGATTTAAGTCTGGTCTTCATGCACCTTGTTGAGCAAATGCAAGACCAAGAGAAAAATAATCCATTGAAATAATTTTACAAAGAATAACTTCACTGTTTCTGATATTGTATCTAAGGAGAGTATTAAGGGAGAAGATAAACGTGGAGTATACTTCGGTTTCCTTTAAGCATCTTGTTAGCAAAATATATCTTTGAGTTTAGAAGTGATTGAACCAAAAATTGGTGGAGTACTTATTTTTGTGGGCACTTTAGACACAGGAAGACTTTAAAGGTAAAAGAAAAAAGAAAAATGAATAGCTAAATATTTGTGATCATAGCTTCTTGGACTGGGCTTTTGGAGACAAAGTTTTACATTAAAGTTTGTCTTCATTAACCTAGATGTTGGGTTTTCGTGGCAGCCAAACACAAGGGTGAAGTTTAATGGACTTGCTTGGACACGTAAACAGCATGATAGAAAAAAAATGGCAAATAATATTTAGTGAATTACTTTGACCAATTACTTGCCAGAAAAAAGGAGAGATATAATTCAAAATCACTTGACTTAAAAGTATGAAAAAAGACTAGTGCAGAGAGATGAGAGAAAACATAGAGAACTCTTTTGTCTCCAGTGGAGTAATGGGTTCTTGATCTTGTTTCTTCCATTCTATCTTCACAAGCTATCAAGTGTGTCTCAGGACTGGAGTATCCAGTTCAGACAAAGAAAACACAGAAGAAAATACTTGCAGCAGATATAGGTGATTTATAACCTTAGAAAATCTATTTAAATCTGATCAAAATTCTCCCCAAACCCCAAACTGCCCTTTTGAACAGCTTTGTTTGCCTTTCCCACGACTGCCCTTCATTAACTATTTAAAATTTTGAGAGATCATATTCATACTCTCTAGAGATTGCTGTTTGGTTGTGATTTTTGTGTGTTTTGTTTGTTGTGTTTTTTTTTTTTTTACTGAATTTCAGAAGTTTGTGCAAGTGTGTTACAATTAAATATGTCCATCTAATTGTCCAATGCTCCTGGATCAGAGTCATTCCTTCGATCATTCTCAACCAACTCCTTCTCCAAGATTTATTTCAGATTTACTACTTCCTTTATCACATGTGTACATTGAGTATTCTAGCTTGTTTTGCCTCTTGTTCCATTTTTCATTTATTCTATATCTTTACAATTATTCCTCCCTGGTTTCAACTTCCTGATAGTCATTCTGTTAAACTGTCTGTTAATACTTTGAAAGGTTTATATACATTCCATGGAGTTTCAATCCTGCATATACTTGAACTGATGTCCACTTATATTTTCATAATTCATTCATCTGCAATAACAATTTGCAAGACTGGAGACGTGAAGCACCTAGACATGATTTTATTCTCATCCATTTGGAAGATTAATCTTTAGTCAACAAGAAAGTTTAAAAATGGCTTAGAATGTATTCCTAACTACCAGTTTTTTTTAAATGGCTTTGTACAATGGTTTGCGATTATTTAATTTTACATGGGATAATATTTCCTACTACCTACAGGTTTTGCAAAAAGAAGAAAACTATAATTTACTACTATAGAGGAATATGATGGAAATAGAAGACAGATTTTATGTTCGTCACATCTCTGATGAGTACCCATATTCAAGACTTAAAAAATCATATTTCTTAGATAGGGAAACATATGTTAGACAGATAGGGAAACATAAAAAACAACGTATGATAAGGCAACTATTTTTGACTTTTTGAAGTGTACCTTATGTGATGCCATTTATTTTATTAACTAATGTTTTGGTTTGAAATATGAGTGGCTGATCTATTTAACACATTTCTGGAAGGCACCTACTGAACAAGACAAATGGTGAGGGGTATTATTTCTACACTTCAATGAATGGCTGAACCTGTTTGGCATTAGTGCTGGGTAAATAAATCAACTCTGTTGTAATTTGCTCCCTACACATGAAAAACTTGTAATGTCATTAAGTATCATTTACTTGTCAAATGTTATTTTGGTGAATGATTTTAAAAAGTTTATTTGAAAAGTAATATACTTTCAGGAGATTAAATGTAGGTTATCATTGGTTTGCGAATGACAACATTTTTATACTACAGAACCAAGTTTTACTGAAGTACCAATGTTTTGAAGCACTAATGATATTCTCACTTAATGTTTTACTGAATTGTATTTGACTTCTAAGTCATTTATCTAGCCTTGGTAGACCAATTATGAATCTATCGTTCCAGGAAATATTTTTTGGCCTACTTACTCTGTACTGAAATTTTTCATTAATCATTAGGGGAGGGATATTAAAAATATTCTTGTGACATTTGTGATCTTGTTCACTCATATGGGCTGGTCATTTGTAAATTGAAATTTTGAATTACTATTGATTTTCTCAGATTTTGTGATATCATCTTTCATTTTAAGATGCCTTGCACTTCACAATTGCTTACCGCTACTTTCTGTGTCTTAAGGAATTGGGGCCCTGAAATATTATAGGAAATGAGAAATTGAGATGAGTTTTCAATTATTTTTTGTTGACATGTTGCATGGGCTTAGGTGAGAAGTCTTGCCCTTGTTATCTGATGATGCGGATAACTGGGACCTGGGATCCTAAGACCTGTGGGTCCTGCAGAAGAATAATAGCTTTTAGACATCATATCAGCAAAATTAGGGTATAATCAGTAGGAATGCTTCAGAAATATGGAGAAAAACAGTTTGAGACCGGCTAGTTAAAACAATAAAGAGAGCAGCAGAGTAAAATCCCTTATAGATTAGAGGAAAACAACACATTTTTTTACCATGTGAATTCAAAAGACCAAGTACACTTAGAACATATCACAAGTTTATACTGAAGACATTGCATTGATACTTTTTATATCCTAATATATATTCTAAACCTATTTATTTATATTCCAATCTATTTATTGGCATAAATATCAATTTATTTGTCAAATTATCAATTAATTTTAGTAAGATTCACTGTGTGAAATATACAAAATATATATATTTATAAATATAAATACAAAATATATAACTATATATAATATGAGAAAATGTTTTGCATTGTTCTGTTATGGTTAGGGTATCAAAAGCAACTCTGTTTTAAAGTATTATTTCATTATCTCTACCTCAGTGTTTGGTAGAGTTAGACCTAATGTTTTACCATTTGTAGTTGTACAACCTAGAGGCAAGAGGAAACACTGTGATTAAACATTACCAATTTAAGGCCTAATATCGAGGAGAAACATATGGACTTCTCCTGGAGCAATGGAAATATTTGGTGATAGAAAGTCAATAGTGTGAGTTCCTGCCTGGTTGGATGGTAGACAGGCCAGGACACTAGGTAATCATGCATATGAACAATTTTTTCATCTTCTTGACTTTAGCTACTTTGAAATGGTAGATATAATAAACAACTAGATTTTGATAAAATACCTTCTAGTCTGAACAGTTCTGTCTTAACCGTTCATCTCTCTATGATCCCTTGTAACATTTTAGTTTTGTTCCAGTAAGACAATCTATGCTGTCAGGGTAAGATATTCTGGTTGGTCTGTTCATACATGGAAGAAGGGTAAAGGGTCAGGTAGACATTTGTGACAGTAAGACCTCATTTGGGAAATTTTAAACTGCAGAAATTTAGAAGTAGCTCTTAAGCAAGGCTTATATTGAATCCATTAGCTCCACAAAGGTAACTCAGTTGATATATAAGTACTTGAAAAGCCATCACTTTTTGGGGGGGCTGGGGGGGCAGGTCGTAGGGCTTGAACTCTGAGCCTGGGCACTGCCCCTCAGCTCTTCAGCTCAAGGTTTGCGCTCTACCACTTGAGCCACAGTGCCACATGCCCCCAGCCCTAAATTATCCTGATTAATTTTCAGATAGAATCTGGCTTCCTACTTGTGTATGATCATAGGCGCTATCCATTTGATGTTATTCTTCCTGGAAATTAGAATAACTGGTGCCTGGGATAGTGTATAGATCTTTCTGTCCAGTCTGGGCTTTATCCACTAGCCTCACAACAGTAGACTCCCATATAGTCAGGATTTTCATAAGCTTATCATACCTGATTTTTAAAAAATCGTTGCATTTCCTGCAGGTTCTTGAATACCGAATTAATTTGTGTTTTCTTGGGTTCTTTTGTTTCATTTGAATGTATGTGTTGACTTATTCCTCACTTTTCCTTTTCTTTCACTCACGTTCTTACGTAAAGTGCTGAGAAACCAATTCTTCTTTCTCAAGATAGTCAAGGTGAACATTATTTAGTACAAAGCAATTTAAGTAATATTTAAACACCTTCATATTTATGAATGGTATATGAATGCTAAGTGCTGACAAGGGTCTTTTTATTTTCTCAGCCGTCTTTGGCATACACAGATGCTTGCCAGGAAGAGAAAAAACTATTACTAATTGTTTGATAGAGGCTTCCTTCTCGTGAAAGAAATATGCTGCTTAATGCAGGATTTCACAAAATCATATTGCTAGGAAGAACCTAAACAATCTCCTAACACTACAGATTTGAGGGAGATGAACTGACGTCCTGCATAATTTACTTTTGAGTCAAATAAAATCAGGCTTCCAAAAAGAGAGTAGACTTTAGAGAAACACAATGTAAATAGGTGCTTAGCTGTTTTTGTCAATTGGTGAACTAATACAGGGAAAGTACAGCAAGGTAAAAATATAAAGAACTTTGCATTGAAATACTCATTTGTATATGTGTGTGTGTGTGTGTGTACACGTGCGTGTACACACACGTGCATGTGCATGTGCTCCTGCATGCATTCATCATTCCTGAGGCTTGATAGTGCCTGGGCACTATCCCTAAGCTTCTGTGCCCAAGGATAGTGGTGTACCACTTTGAACAGAGGTGTCTTCAGATCTCAGCCTCCTGAGTAGTTAGCTAAGCTGATTCAGCCTCTGAGTAGCTAGTTAAATTCTTCTTGTCCTCTATGATTCATTGCTCTTTTATTCTTTCCTGAGGTAATCACAAGCCAAAGTCATAATATGTCTAATTGCTTTAAAAATACTATTACTGCTTGGCAGCAGGGACTACAATCTATACGCTTAACTACTTAGGAGGCTTGAGAAAAGAAACCAGGCCAAATTTTAGTGGACTTCCTTCTCAATCTATAGCTGGGTGTATTGGATCATTTCCACCATCCTGCACTATCTAGAGACTAAGATTGGAAGGACTGCAGGATCAAGGCCAGCCATGGTCGGAAGCTAGAAAGTTGGTGTGCAACTCTGATGCCATTGATGATGGGAAGGCTAAAAGGACAGATCAGGTGCATATTCTTGTGGAAAAGGAACCCCTATCCCAAAATTAACCACTGATATGACGCCAGCCTAGCAAGAACCATACCCCAAGTTGAAATCCCCATAATTGCCCACAACCAAAATAGGTATATACATTAACATCCAAAAACATATTACAATCTGTTCTTTGCTGTAATATAATCTTTATCTGATTATCATATGATGTGACAGAATAGTTTCTTCATTTACTTATGATATATTTAAAAAGATCTAGAAAATTCTTTCTCACGAATTAAGTGAAAACAAATGGCAAATTGCCTCATTCTTTACATATTTGACTACCACTAAAAATTCATCTAATGATTATTATAGTAATATATTCTGATTTATTACTTTACTTTGTAAGTTTCTAAACTTTTTGCTTCTCTGCTGAAGTTTAAGTATTCAAATAGTATCATCAAAGTATATTCCTCGGGTACTTGGGGGAGTTTTGTACAAGGTTTTTAACCGACGGCTTCTAAGAATTCTTAATTGGTATATTATTTGGTTTATTTTTAATTTCAATTTAATTTCATTGTAAAGGTTATGTACAGAGGGGTTACAGTTACATAAGTGAGGTAATGAGCACATTTTTTATGGAAAGAACATTGTTATCCACTCCATCGATTTTTTTTTGTACACTCAAACAACTACTGATGCTTTTGCTGTTGCTATTGATCAATGGGTACTTTTGCTTTCTTTGTTCTTGCATTTTTTTTTATTACAAAATTGATATACACTGGCTTTACAGTTACGTAATTTAACTAAAGAGTAAACTTCATTTTATTTTCTAAATTTCAATTTTGGACTTAATTATTTTCTTTTATTTTTTGAGGTAATTCTTTTTTCAGAGTTGTAGGATTAGTTAATTTAATTTTGCATGATTTTTACACATGTAAATTATTCAGATATATATTTTGCTTTAAAAATGTTTAACATGTGAATTTCTAAGATTATTTTCTTAATTTTTATATGGTTGGTAAATTTAAATAAATTTATTTTCTTAAGGTACTAAACATATTTTTCCAGTTAACAAATACTTACTGTATTTTCAAGAAAGACAAACTTTATTAAGAAGGGCTTCATTACCTGGTCACTTTTTTGTAAATATTTGTGCTTGAATTAAAAAAAAAAAAGTTTAATCTGGGCACGGTGATTTGTGGCTTCCATTTTCTAGCTATGGTAGGAACTGCAAGTAGGGTTTATAAATAGGGAGAGCCTGAGAAAATATGAGACCTTAGTACAAAAATATCCAGAGTGGGGCTGGGAAGGTGGCTCAGTTGTAGAGTGCTTGCCTTGCATGAAGCCCTGGGATCGATTCCTCAGCACCACATAAGCAAAAAGAAAGAAGCTGGAAATGGCGCTGTGGCTCAAGTGGTAGAACACTAGCCTTGAGCTGAAGAGCTGAGGGACAGCGCAAAGGCCCTGAGTTCAGGCCCCACAACAGGCCCCACAAAAAAATATCCAGAGTGAATTTAAAAAAAAAATCCCCAGAGGGGTTCCGGGAAGATGGTGGAGGAGAAGCTGGAATCTGAACAAGCTCTCTCATAGAAAGCAGTTTTAGAGTTCCAGTGAATAGTCCTAAGCCAGAGAATCACACCAAGTGTGCCATCACAGGACAGAGAGTTAGACAAGAGAGGGAAAGCCAAGGCAAGAAGACACATCTGAGCGCTTGCCAGCAGCCGCCATGGAGGCAGCGGCGGCAGGGTCGCGGCGGAGACCGCACCTGGGGCCATACCTGAGCGCTCACACAGAGAGTCCGGGATGAAGGAGCCAGACGCAGCGGGCGAGTGGATTCTACTCAACACCAGCAACAACCGACAAGGAGCGGACATCTTCATCCTGCAGTTTGCAGACCAGAGACGACCCAGGATCCAAGACTCGGCGTGAGTAGAAGCCCGACTTCCTCACTCCTTCTCAGGGAGCAGAGGAGGGAAGGCCACCCCTCCCCCACCCAGCACCGTTGATCTCCATCTTGGATACCGACAAAGCTCGGAGGAGCTGCCAGCTCCAACTCAGGCCTTGGAATAAAACGAGTCATTTAGCAGGTCACAAGAACTTAACGGCGAAGTGACCTGTCAGACTCAGCTCCATCCAGGGAAAAGTCACCCAGCTCAGGCGCCAGCCATTTGAGTGGCTTTCCTCACTGGGTAACCAGAGCCAGAGGCTGCCCCTCCC
Source organism: Dipodomys spectabilis (assembly GCF_019054845.1). NCBI lineage: Eukaryota > Metazoa > Chordata > Mammalia > Rodentia > Heteromyidae > Dipodomys > Dipodomys spectabilis. The sequence continues at coordinate 2,584,334 of NW_024871184.1, read as the reverse complement.
TCTAGCAGCCTCATCAATCAATTGAAAAACAGAAACCCTGAGAATGGCTCCAGGCTGGGCTCTGTGAGTTTTTTCACAAAATAGCCCCAGGGAAAAGCTACTGATTGTTGAAAGGCCTCAACTCTACCCAGAACCTAGCCTCACCACTGCATCCCCCTCTTTTGTGATTCTCAAAGCAGATCACCCTCCCATTAAACTAATCTGGGAGGGGGATCTCAAAATCTTGGGTAAAACAGAGCATTTTTCTGCCTCTTCGAACAAACTGACTTAAGAAACCAATCAAGCCACAGGACCTCAAGCCGACCAGAGACTCCAACAAGAGGCTGATTACAGACAAAAGGGAGATACAGGATTCTTCCCACCCCTCCCAAAAAAATCAAAAAATAATCAAAGAAATTTTTTTTTCCTTTTCTTCTTCTTCTTTTCTTTCTTTTTTTTTTCTTTCTTTTTTTTTTGGTACCATATATATATAAAAAATTTTTTCCTTTTCTAAAAATTTTATTAATCTTTAATTTTTGCCTTTTGTGAAAAAATAATTGTTTTCCAGTAACTTTTTTTTCCTCTTATAATTTTTATTTTAGGAATACGTGAATGTGCGTTTTCCTTTCTTTTCTTGTCTTCTTTCTCTTTTTCTTTCTTTTTTAACATCTTTTTGTTTTTTGTCTAGCTCTACTGAACTTCTGATCTTTTTTTCCCCCCTTTCTTATCCTTTTCACCTTTTCCTCTCTTTTGATCTTCTTTATGTGACTTAACTCTTGTCCTGCACATCCTCAGATAAACCCGTAGTTAACTAGTAGACCCTATCTCCCATTGTGTACACACTTAATCCACAAATTTATTACTCAATTCAAAACCTCTGAGACTTAAATTCCTTAATAGCAGTACTACCTCTTTATACCTATATAATATTTTAAGCATTTTTAAGTTTTCACTTCTCCTCTATGTCCCTTCCCTTCTCTTAATATACTCACATTCCTCTCTAAATAGATGGTCTTTTAATCTCCATAATAATATTAATTTTTATGTTTCTATTTTTTCTGGTCTCTTTTCATTTCCCTTTCCCTTTCTTCTTTTTTTTTCTCTCTCTCTACTTGCATCCTACCCAACCTAATTCCTGCATTGGGATTAGGACATAGTTAACTCTCCCTGTGCCTCCCCATACCAATCTATTCCTATTTTTACCCACATCTCTCCCTAACCCTAATAATTTCTGGTTTTCCAAATTCTTCTCTGCGGTTCGAAGCCCATTGACATATTGTTATTTGATGTTGAATAGGTGCATCTGTTGAACTAGATTGTATCTGTAGACTATTGACTGTACAAATGCAAACTTTGATTGATGGTTGCCTCAAGATAGTGTTCTAGCACAAAACTGGTGCTATTTTAATCTCAAATGGGCAGAGTAAGCCGGAAAAACACAAGAAAAATGGCAAATCCCGATATCTCAATTCCCAATCTTCATAATCAGGGGTCAGAACAGATAATGAATAATCCAGAGGAGAGTTCCCAAATAGCTCTACAAACACTGCTGACAAACATGATAAATGAGAAGTTTGACAACTTACAAAGGACTCTGTATGAGTGTGAAAGGGAGAGAGAGGAGGCATCCCAAAAGCTTATACAGGAATATCATAAGCGTGAGGAAGCTACTCAAAAACTGATACAGGATTTGCATGAACAACTTGAGAATACTCAAAGAGAAAGGGAGGAATGGCATGAGCAGGCTGAGAACACTCAAAGAGAACTGCAGGAATCCCACGAACAGGAGGAAGCTAATCAAAGAGTAATACAGGAATTGAGAGACCAGGTTGAGAATACACAAAGATCACTAAAGGCATTCATGGAATCCATTAACAAAGAACTGAAAGAAGTCAGGGAGACCACAAAGGGAATACTGAATGGAACCCAACAGAAGGAATGGGAGTCCAAAGAAACCATAATCAATCAACTAAGTGATTTGAGAACAAACACTGAACACCAAATTAAGGAAGTAAAGAAATTCATACAAGACCTAAAACAGAGCTTCAACAAAGAACTTGAAGCCATCAAAGCTGACCAAGTAGAAGGAAAAGAGATAAAAAACAAAGTAGAGAGTATGACAGCAGGTTAGACCATGCAGAAGATCAAATCTCAGGGATTGAAGACAGCCTAGATATTATAGAGAAAGAACATACAACCATCCAACACAAGTCTAAGAAATATGATAGATCTATCCAACACCTGGAAGACACCATCAGAAGGCCTAATATAAACAGGCGGGAGTTGCAATCCTAATATAAGATAAAATAGACTTCAAATTAAAATTCCTGAGAAGAGATAAAGAAGGTCGCTACATACTAATTAAAGGATCTCTCCTTCAGGAGGATATTACAATTCTAAATATCTATTCGCCGAACAATGGAGCACCCAAATTTATCAAAGAAACACTACTTTCCCTCAAATCCCATATAGATCCAAAGACATTAATTGTTGAGGATTTTAACACACCACTCTCCCCACTAGATAGATCAACTCGGCAAAAACTCAACAGAAAAACTGCAGATCTAAACAGCTGCATAGATCAACTAGACTTAACAGACATCTACCGACCATTTCACCCAGCATCAGAATACTCGTTTTTCTCAGCAGCACATAGAACGTTTTGTAAAATAGACCACATTTTAGGCCACAAAGCAAACTTGTTTAAATTCAGAAACATTGAAGTTATACCTTGCATCCTCTCTGACCACAAGGGAATAAAATTAGAACTCAACACCAAAAGCCACCAAAAAAAGTCCGGCATCAGATGGAGGCTGAACAACACACTGCTGAATCATGAGTGGGTCATGGAAGAGATTAGAAAGGAAATTCAAATGTTCATGCTATTCAACAAAAATGAACACAGAAATTACCAGCTCCTCTGGGACACAGCAAAGGCAGTACTCAGAGGCAAGTTTATAGCTCTGAGCTCCTACATCAACAAATTGGAGAGATCTGAAACTAACAATTTAATGACACATCTAAACCTCCTTGAAAAAGAGCAGCAAGATAAACCCCAATCCAGTAGATGGAAAGAAATAATCAAAATTAAATCAGAATTAAATGAATTAGAATCCAAAAAAACTATAGAAAGAATCAACAAAACAAAGAGTTGGTTCTTCGAAAAACTTAACAAAATTGACAGACCCTTAGCATATCTTATCAGAAAAAGAAGAGAACACACCCAAATTAGTAAACTCAGAGATGAGAATGGAAACATCACCACGGAAACAACCAAGATTCAGAACATTATAAGGGAATACTTCTCAAAACTTTATGCTACTAAGTTTGAGAACTTGACAGAAATGGACCTTTTCCTAGCAAATATTGACATGTCAAAACTAAACCAAGATGAGTTAAACTATCTTAACAGGCCCATATCTAGCACTGAAATAGAAACAGCAATAAGAGACCTCCCAGCTAAGAAAAGTCCAGGACCAGATGGTTTTACAGCGGAATTTTACAAGGCCTTCAAAGCAGAGCTCACACCAATATTCCTCCAACTCTTCAATGAAATTGAAAGAGAAAGCTCACTACCGAACACATTCTATGAAGCTATCATAACCCTCATCCCAAAACCAGGCAGGGACTCATCAAACAAAGAGAACTATAGACCCATTTCTTTGATGCATATTGATGCAAAACTTCTCAACAAAATTTTGGCCAATCGACTTCAACAATTCATCCAAAAAATCATACACCACCATCAAACAGGATTCATTTCAGGGATGCAAAGCTGGTTCAATATACGCAAATCAATTAATATTATTCATCACATCAACAGGAGCAAGAATAAGAACCACATGGTTATCTCAATAGATGCAGAAAAAGCATTCGACAAGATCTAACACCCCTTCATGATGAAGGTTTTGGAAAAATTAGGAATCCATGGAACATTCCTCAATACAATAAAGGCTGTATATGACAAACCTGCAGCCAGCATTATACTCAATGGTGAAAAACTAAAGCCATTTCCTCTTAACTCAGGAACAAGATAAGGATGCCCACTCTCTCCACTTCTCTTCAATCTAGTATTAGAATGCCTAGCTACAGCAATAAGACAAGATACAGTCATAAAGGGGATCCAAAAGGGAAAGAAGAAATAAAACTCTCCCTCTTTGCAGATGACATGATCTTGTATTTAAAGAATCCCATAGACTCCACTCCCAAATTACTCAAGCTGATTCAAAACTTTGGCAAAGTAGCAGGGTATAAAATTAACCCCCAAAAATCAATGGCTTTTCTGTATGCCAACAATGAGAATAGTGTGGCTGAAATTAGTAAAGCAACTCCATTTGTAATAGCCCCACAAAAAATAAAATACCTAGGAATTAACTTAACCAAGGAAGTGAAGGACCTCTATGATGAAAACTTTAAAATCTTGAAAAAGGAAATCAACACAGAACTAAAAAAATGGCAAAGCCTCCCATGCTCCTGGATTGGAAAGATTAACATCGTGAAAATGGCAATACTTCCCAAGGCTATCTAAAAATTCAACGCAATACCTATCAAAATTCCAACCTCATTCTTCAAGGAAATAGAAGAGGCAATCCAAAATTCATATGGAACAATAAAAGACCCCGAATAGCAAAAACGCTCCTCAATGGAAAGAACACTATTGGAGGAATATCAATACCAAATTTCAAACTCTACTATAAAGCCATAGCAATCAAAACAGCTTGGTATTGGCATAAGAATAGACCTCAGGACCAATGGAATAGAATTGAAAACCCAGAAATGAACCTACAGACCTATACCCATCTAATCTTCGATAAGGGAGCTAAAACAATAGAATGGAACAAAGACAGCCTCTTCAGTAAATGGTGCTGGCAAAATTGGTTAACTACATGTAGAAAACTAAAGCTAAATCCTTATATATCACCCTGCACAAGAATCAACTCCAAATGGATCAAAGACCTCAGAGTCAAAGCAGACACTCTGAAAACATTACAGGACGGAATAGGAGAAACCCTAGGTCTCCTTGGCTCAGGCCAAAACTTTCTGAATAGAGACCCGGAAATACAATAAATCAAAGAAAGGTTGAACAAATGGGATTGCATAAAGTTGCAGAGCTTCTGCAGGGCAAATGACATAGCTAGCAAGATCAATAGAAAGCCCACGGATTGGGAGAAGATCTTTACTAGCCATGCAACGGACAAGGGTCTCATATCTAAAATATACTTGGAACTCAAAAAATTAAACCCCCCAACAACAAATCCTCAAAGAAACAACTGCCCAATAAATAAGTGGGCGAAAGACTTAAAGAGAAACTTCTCTGAAGAAGAAAGAAGGATGGCCAATAGACACATGAAGAAATGTTCAACATCCCTAGCCATAAAAGAAATGCAAATCAAAACAACATTGAGATATCACCTCACTCCAGTTAGAACGGCAAAAATCAAGAACTCTAACAACAACAGATGCTGGAGGGGATGTGGACAGAAAGGAACCTTACTTCATTGTTGGTGGGAATGTAATCTTGTTCAACCACTTTGGAAAGCAGTATGGAGGTTCCTCAAATGACTTCACTTAGAGCTCCCCTATGACCCAGCAATCCCACTTTTGGGCATTTACCCTAATGTTTACAAACAAGACCACACTAAAGCTACCAGCACAACAATGTTTATTGCAGCATTATTTACCATAGCTAAGATATGGAACCAACCCAGATGCCCCTCAGTAGATGAATGGATCAAGAAAATGTGGTATATATACACAATGGAATTCTATGCCTCCATCAGAAAGAATGACATTGCCCCGTTTGTTAGGAAATGGAAAAACTTGGAAAAAATTAAGTGAAGTAAGCCAGACCCAAAGAAACCTAGGTCCCATGGTTTCCCTTATTTGCAATATCTCGTATATGTATGAGTCAAGCGGAAAAGGTCAGATAACGTGATGTCAGGAAAATGAACCCTTAGATATGTATTTTAATGTTTTTTTCTTTCATGCATGTGTTTCTAATGCATTTATAAGATTATCTCTTTGTTGCTTTGTATCTCCCTCCCCGACATTATAACCCCTGCTTTCACTATATTTGATGTCAGTATAACTTGTGGAGGAGATGAGGAAAAACCAGTTGTTTGAGGATACAGGTGGACCTGTTGCAACAATGAGAAGTACAAGTTGACATGTCCAAAACGAGCTTTACAACGTCGGTGCAGAGGGGTGGAAGGGGGGGGGGAAGGAGAAGGATTGGGATTGGGGGGGAGGGTGGAGTCTGGGAAGGGATGTGAAAGGTAAACCAAAGGAGGAGGCTGCAATGCTTTGTAAGAAATGTACGCATTGTTCTGCCCATGTAATTGTAACCCCTCTGTACAGTATGTTCACAAATAAAATAAAATTAAATTAAAAAAAATATCCAGAGTGAAATGAATAGAGATATAGCCATCCCTAGCGCAATATAGAGCACCTGGTTTTCATATTCTAAATCTTGAGTTAAAACTCCAATAACATCAATCTTTTGTAAAAATAAAAGGATACATGTTTCAAAATGTTTATTGTTTAAAACTCTTTGCAAAGGTTCTCATGTCTTCTATTTCTTAATTTTCAATTTACTTAATCTATAAAAATCCAAGTATATCGTGACTATTTTATTTCTACTAAATTTTAAATAGTGCAAACAATCCTATGATTCAATATATTAACCTACTTTTACTATTTGTGATAATTTACTCTGTTAATATGATAATATCAATATTCCAAAGGTGTGTATGTGTTGTGTGTGTGTGAGTGTTTATGTGGTTTGTGTGTGTGTGTGCTTTGTATGTACTTTGTAATGCTTAGGTCATCACTCTATTGTTTCACATATGCTGGGCCAAGTTTTTACCACTGAACTATACTGTCTAGTTATAATATAAGTATTGTTTTAAATTATGACTTTTAAATTTTCATTCCTAGTATGTTTCTTTCAAAATTATATATGATAAAATGCGATCCATATTCTATCCACGATAGCAATTTTTATTCTTATTTTATTGTTTTTTAGAATATTTCCACTGCTTTTCTACTTCCAAACTCTTGTGTTTGTGTTATTGATAAAGGTTTTACTTTGCTACTTTTCTCTCTTCATTCTTTTTTCCTTTAGAGTTTATCTACTCTTTCTTTTATTTCTTTGGAAATTAGTGATCATATTCCTATTACAATTTCTTTACATTGTAACAGGTCTATATAATGCTTTATTTTCTATTTTATTTTTTCCCATCTTCTTTGACTCTTAGTCCACACTATTAGGTAGAATGAAAAGAAACTTGATTCAGAATACTTTAATTATTTTCCTCCTTCTCTTCTCTGAAGTCTTTCTGTACTTAGAAACACAATAGCATTATATATATCTCCTATGTAGTTCATCATTCTATTCTATCCCCTCTCACTCTACTCTGTAGTACAGTTCAAGTGGTTATCATTCAACTTTATTATGCTATAGTGTTAACTAAATCTTAACTCATTCCTAAATTTATTTTAGATGCTTCAAACATTCTCTACAGACATTTTTCTCTATATAGTATCTGGGGTCTTGTGTTTTCACAAGGTGCAAAATGTGAGTGACTATCAAACATCTAGATATCTCTGTAGAATATTGGTCCACCTGTTCAATAAACTTGTATGTAAATTCAAGGAATACAGGTCAGTCAGAACAATTTTGTAAAATGGTGTAGCTTGAGCCTTCATACTAGTTTTGAACCTTATTACCATGTTTTGTAGTGAAAGAACAGACACATAGAAGAATGTAACAGATTTATCAAAAATAAATTCTTAGTTTTATGGTCAATAGATTTTGTAGAGGATGCCACGACTTCATGAAATAAAAATAGAATCTTAAATGGGTGTATTGGCACCATTGCCTCTCTAGATTTAAAATGATCTTAGACTACTACCTCAAACCTTATACAAAAATTTAAAATAAAAAATGATTATCAAACTAAATGTGAGATGTAAATACCTATAAAACATAAATATACAAATTCATGACATTGGCTCAGTAAAGGTTTCTAAAAATTTGACATGTAAAGCATTAGAGGCTAAAGATAATCAAGAATTAACTGGTTAGTATCAAATGATAACCTTTCATAATTCTATGAAAGTAATGAAAGCATATCCAACAGATAGAGCACACATATTTGTTAATGCTACAATGTTAATGTTACAATGATCCTGAGTCTTAAGTAAATTCATATCTTTTAATTCTATATAAAATTTTTCCTGAACAGGAGATTTCTTAAAGTATATATGTAAATTAGTAGTTAATAGGGGGAGCATATGAAATAATTTAGTATCTAAGAATAAAGAAAAAAGAAAATTCACTAGTATGACCATAATATAAAAAGATGACACAAAATATAATAATGCATTTGTGGAGAAATGGATATACTCCACGTAGCACAATGATTTGTATAATACCGCAATCATTTTAGCAAGCAAGTTTTCAAGTCTTCATAAGGTTAAAGAGAATTGTATATTATTCATCCATTACACTTCTATGTATGTATTAAAGAGAAGTAAAAAAAATTGTTTGGACAGGGAATGTAGTTCATTTACAGCGCACTTGAATAGTATGTGTGAGATCCTGGAAATAATCCCTCAAAACAAATTTGAAAAGACACACTATAGAGGATATATGCTGGACAAATTCCTGTAACTGAATTTTATATCTATTTTAATGTCTGTTCTAAAATTTACAGCATTTCTATTTGAAGAAATGTAAGTTTGTGAAACTTAGGCTTGGAAAACCTATGATTGTACAATTCACTTCCAAAGCACTAAAATGAATACAATAAAAGGAGATAATATATTGGATGTGAATTTCATGTCAGCAAAAAAAATTGTTAAAAATACTTCACACAAATTGCAGAATACCTGAAAATATGTTTTCGGTGTTGGCTAAAAATTCTTTGTAAACTACAGCTTTTACAATGAAGATGTGATTTCTGTTTATTTTGAGGTTTTTTTGGTCCACTTTTTTGTTTATGCAGAGATAACTCAATCAAAAAGTGCATGTGATAACTGGAATATCTAGGAATTATGCATCACTTATAAGTAATTGATAACCTTTTCTGGAAGAAACTTTTAGCAAATGACAAAATACACAAATCTATGTATTTGCATTTTATGAAACCTAAATGCTACTTGCTCAATCCAAATGCTTTTCTCTACTTTGCTAGGAAGAAAGTATTCTCAAGATAAGAGCAAACAGCAGTAAAAAGAAGCAAAATACACAATCATGTTGATTTATTTGTGAAAATAACAAATGAAATAAAACAATTCCAGTTAAGCAGCCCCAATGTTAGTATCTATGAAGATGTTCCTGAATGCCAACAGACATTGATTTTTTTTTTTGGAGTTTTAATTTCTACTAACATATGAAAACTAGAACACGAAAACAAATATAGTCTTAAAGCAAACCAGCCTTGGAATAATTTTCTTAATTGTTTTGAAATCACAAAAGAATTGATACCATTGAGGAAATGATCATTTCCTATGGAATTAATTTAAAAATGTTTATCACTTATTATAATTCAAAAACCAAACAAGAGTAATTTTATATAATCATTACAAATATCATTTTATTACTATTATAAAGTAGAATAAAAGACCAGTCCAAATATATTCTTCTTCTTCTTAATTTCTAATCATTACCTAGATATCTCAATCTAAATAGTCATGTCTTTAACATAGATGTAAATATTCTATAATTTTTACTTAACACTTTTCTGGGGCATGTATTCATGTTTCTAAAAAATGTTCACAGCAGTTAAAAGATGCTTTTGTGAAATTAATGTGAAATTAATGTGATATATATTGTTGTTGTTGTTTGCAAGGCCTGACCATTGTCTCTAAGCCTTTTTATGCTCAAAGCTAGCACTATACAACTCGAGGCACAGAGCTAATTCCTGTTTTTAGTGGTTAATTGGAGATAAAAATCTAACAAGTACTTTTCTGTGTGGACTAGTTTTGAACACAATTCTAAGATCTAATTACACAGAATAGCTCGAATTATAGGCTTGAGTCACTGGCACTTGTTTTGATGTATTTATTTAATTTTAATTATGTCTTAAGATTTTTTCACTATAATGTACATCATTCTACACAAAAATTTGGATATATGTATATATTTCTGATGACAATCTCCAAAAATGTATGTCTTTCTACACATTTTATATACATATATATATATATTTCTGAAGACAGACTCCCTATAAAACTTTATGCTACTATTTTTGATCTTTTTTAATTTAAAAGATATGCAGTCTATTTTTCCTACAGTTTCCTAGAATAAAATAACTAATATTTAAATAGAATGTAGAGTTTATTATTTTCAAGGGAATTTTCTATATACCCATGATATTGTAGTAGCATTTACAGTATATTACTTGAAATAATTCTGTTCAAACTCTTAAATATTTTTGTGTAGTGGTGGGGATAGAGGAAGTTAATTCATACTGGTTAGGAATTTGCAATACTTCAAAAATCTATTCTACAATTTGTTATAAGCATATAGTCAAGTTACCTGTTATGGTTTAGTTTTTTATTTCTTTTTTTGTTCTAAATTTTAATATGGATGCATGCACAGTGGTAACATTAAAATTATTAATCAACAGACAAATAATTGCAAAATCACAAATACATATCAGACTTTCAATAGTTAGCACTTATGATGCTAGTAATAATTTTGGTGAAGATGATGATGACCACAGTGTACCCTGATAATTACAATATTGTGATTGAAAAGGAAAAGACTTTACACATTTTTGAAGCTAGATTTCCCACATTGAATACATGGTAATAAACAGCGTTAGATTACATACAGTATGAATAACAAGAGGAGAGTTTCAATATCAAGAAATAGAACCACATTAAACAGGTAGAGACAGTAAAACCCTAATGTTATTCCTGCAGTCTCTCTAATTTATACTCATTTTTCCTGGTGGTATTATTTTCTTATAAATAAAATCGTTAATTTGCACATTTTGATGGATTAAGATGTAGTTTTCAACTTAGTGTGATTAGTTCAAATAACATTCTCATATAGACACTATTCTATAACCCTGTTTTCCAATGATATATTGAGTATGTTCTTCAATACAGCTGTAAACATATGACACAATTTACATAACACCACTTACATATCTGTAGTTACCTTAAAAAGACATACACCTTAGAGCCAGGAGGTGAAAGTTATTTTTATTTCTGCAGGAAACAATTTGTGACTTTATACCAACAAACTGAATTTGACTCTTTCCATATTTGTAAGGTAAGGTGGAAAATGTAAGGACTCTGGAGTTCAAGCCCCATGACCAAGAAAAGTAAAAAGGGAAAAAAGGCGGTAAAGCAACATTTTAAAGCAAAAATTGTCTAGAAATAAAATTATAACAGCCCCTGAACTGGCAAAAAAAAGATTAAAATGAAATTGCCTTCAACCATTCATTTAAACAATCTATACTGAGGGCATGCTATTGGAGCTCACATCACTAACTAGAATTTGAGAAGATCACAGTTCAGAACCAGTGTGCAAGGAACGTAATAAGATTCTCATATCATCCTAAGCCTGGCATGCTGCAATGCATTTGTGATCGAGTTACTTGGCAGACAGAGGCGAGGAACTTAGCCTCTGTTCAGCCCTCAGCAAAACTGATAAGTCGATGAGCAAATAACTAAATTGAAAAAAGATTGTTCTAATGGTAGAATACTTGTTCAGCCAACAAGATATCTAAATTCATACTCACTTCCTAAAAGAGGAAATAGGGGAAGAAAGAGGAAAGAAAGAGAAAGAAAAGAGAGTAGAGAAGGAGGAGGAGAGAAGGGAAGGAAGGAAGCAAGGAAGTTAGGAAGATAGGAAGGAAAGAAGGAAGGAAGGAGGGAAGGAAAGAAGGAAGGAAGGAAGGAATGAAGGAAAGAAGGAAGGAAGGAAGGAAGAAAGCAAGGAAGGAAGGAAGCAAGGAAGGAAGGAAGGAAGCAAGGAAAAGAAAAGAAAAGAAAGAAATGGTGGAATAAAGAATGGGAGGGAGAATGAGAGGTATAAATAAAAACCTCAGCATGTGTTAGATGTTAATAATGACACTAAATCATTAAAGCTATAAATGCCATCATTTAATTCCCTGGGAAGAGACATTTTGTATCAAGCCCTATTGTATGGACTTGGAATCCCTGAAGGGCCACCAGAGACCATGACCAATGCAAACAGCAAAAGAGGCATATATTTGCAAGCTTAAGCTTGATTCTTGGCACATCCGGTAACCGGTAACCCTAAGAGTCCCCGAGCACAAAATCAGCACAGCTTTTATAGTATTGAACAAACAAGTTTAGGAAACTTCCACACAAGCAGTTACATGATTGTTTTGAGTCCACGGTAACCACATTGCCCTTTTTCTGAACTACTGGTATGTTCTGTTCCTGGAACACTTGGGCAACTGTTCTGCTTTCTTAAGTTTGGGCAGGGTTGGTGGCAACCTGTGGTTTTTTTCTCTCTCTTGGGGTTACTCTGAGGGAAGCCTAGCACAAGTTGGTGGGGGTAATCTTAAATTGGAGTTACTGTGGCTCTTCATTCTCTCCTCTTCTAGAGCATCAGGGACCAATCATGGTCCCTTAATTGGCATAGTCTTCTATATTTACAGTTTGGTATTGGGATCTCAGAAATAATAGATGGACTGTGCTGATCTACAGGGTCTACAAGGTCCAATTGTGAGTAACAAAAATTAACAGTACCAAAGGTCCTTACATTTTCTTCCAGCAATCCTGACTCCGTATACCACAGCTAACTTACCTTTATACCAGCTGAACTCCTAAGCTCCAATTTTAAGACATACTCATACCATTTGCTACATACTTAAACTTTCTGAGGTTTGTCTTCTTTACAAACATTTTAAGACAATCCTTACTTTTTAAATCCTTTCTTATCTAGAGGATACCAATTTTTCCCCAATTCCTTCCTAAGACTTTCTTTACTACACTCCTATTCTTTACAGTTCCTTGAGCTCCTTTGTGACTAGAGTTTAAAACCGCAAATTTTTCCTTTGATTTGTGGAACCAAGTTATCTTAGAAAGCCTTAAGGCACCAGTGGGATGAAAAGCTTGAGAGACTTTAAGGCTAAGATTAGGGATGGGTCTCACTCCTCCTCTTACCACTATAGATTAAAAAAAAAATTCTTTCCTCTATCTTTTAAACACACCCAGGAGGAAGCAGATAATTACCATACCAGAGCCAAACTAGGCTGTGACCCTGAAGTGCCTAAGGCAAGGCAGTGATATCCTTGCCCCAAATATCCACTGTGGGAGTAGAGAGGTTACTGGATATCACCAAAAGAATGTCCCACAAGATCTTAGTTTTAGCAGCTTTCAACCAGGAAGCATTCTCAGGTGATGGAATCAGGCAGGAGTTCAGTCTACTTTTACCAGGGTGGAGATGGTCTGGGTCATGATGTAGATTTCCTCCACGTGACTGTCAAGCTGTCGTTGAAATTTACTCATTAGGGTGTGCAGCAGCAGCAGCAGCAGCAGGGACTCTCTGTGGCTTCAAGGGACAGTCACACCTGGTTCTGGGCTGCAAATTCCTACAAAGACTGGTTAAGGATTCATTGCATAGGCTTGGCAGGCTATGACTCAACTAATTTTTTTAAGACTATTTACACAGTAGCCCAAGACAATTAACCAAGATGACAATTTTTTAAACTAGATTATAATTTTAATAAGATTAGGATTTTCTAGGCAGATATAGAGGGCTTAGTCCTGTACTATTATTTCCCATGCCTTTTCCTTCTATCTATTCTGTCTATTTTGTCACATTTTTGAAAAAGATACTCTGGTCCCTTGTTCTTAAATGGGGATGATGGGCGAAGATTCATCTTCTGTCACTTCTTCAAGCTGACTCAGGGGTGCAGATCCTACCTAACCAGGAACCTATAATCTTAGCCTATTTTACAAAGAGGTTACCAGGGTTAGATGTCAATAAGAACAACATTTTAACTTTTGACAAATGTACAGACCTTTTTTTCTGGCTATAGCAATGCTGCTTATTTAGCCTTCTGCTTTGCAAAAAGATCTTTCAGGATGGCTTAGGAATGTGATCTCTTGTAATCCTAACAATGTCTGAGTTACCTACGCAGGCCTTCAGACATATATCAATAGAAAAAACTCTCCGGTATACAAACTTTTCCTGAGCAGATGAATTTCATGATGCTGGTGTCAGCTCAAAAGTTACTGCCAATTAGAGCTTTTGGCAGTAACAGGGGTTGGGATCTTAACTATCCTCCACATTTTACAACCTTAGCCTTTTAGTACTATCACAGATGACTGACAAGTTCCTGTCCCTTACAAGGTAGATAGTCATAGACATTAGGCTTGCTTACAAACTATCTTTCCATGACCTCCTGGCTCTGACCAATTTTTGAAGGTCCACACACAAATGACTCTAGGATCTGACATTATTTCTGCCATCCATGCATAGGCTTACAGTATCTGGATGCTCCTCAATTGCTTTCATCCAAGTAGTGTCTTCTACACACTGGGAAAAATGCCTCATTGGCATTTCTCTTAGTTGGTTGCTGGACTTGAACTTGGAGCCTGAGTGCTGTCCCACAGCTCTACAGATCAAGGCTAGCACTCTGTCACATTGAATCCTAAAGTAGGTCTGCTTGCTCTTTCAGCCTTCTGGTGGCTGAGTAGAGGTGACAGTCTCACACGGATTTTTTCTGCCAGGGCTGAATTCAAACCAGTTACACATCAATGAGTCTCATAAAAGGCCACTTTACTCCAATTAAAAGCAACAGGGGGGAGGGGTCAACATAGAAGTAGTTTTAAGCATATTCTTACCTGAAACATATTAAGAGCCAAAGTTACGTCTGACAAACTGACAAAAATCCTCACTCCTTTTTTTGGGCCTGATGAGAACTGTTACAAAAAAACCATGAGAGCAAACTGAAATAGGAATTAAGCAATTATTTTGGTAATCCTAATTTTTCCTTTCTGCACTTTGAGGCAAATGTTTAGAACAATTATACATTTAAACTTTATATACAGAAACCCATTCCTAATTTATAAGCCTCCTATTAATCTGTTTTAATATTCTATACTTTAGTTTTTAGTTGCATTTTGAAAAATCCTTTGAACTTTCAAGGCTAAGTGTGTCACTAATTTCCTCTTGGCTGCTTGTTTTAAAACAGATACACATGAAACTTTTAAACTCAAATAATATTTTTTCTTAATGCAAAAATTACAATCACCATCACTGTACCAAGGAGCTAGACTTAACACCTTTATGTCTTTAAAAAAACATACACAATGGCAGAATGTTATTGAGAGCAAATCACATTATACAAATAAAATTTTAACCCTCTTTTTAAGGCCTTCTCAATTTTAATTTTAACACATCCAAGGGGCAGTTTTAGCAATGCTAATCAGATCTTTACATCACTCATTTTTACCATCATGTTTCCAGTGTCTATGTGAAGGGAAAAGGGACAGAATAAAGAGGGGCCACTTGGCCCTTCCTGTGGAATGTGCACACACACAATCCGACTCTTTAGGGTTAGATGAACTGCTATTGAGCCAGTTTGCCCTCTTTCACCATGGGTGGACTTCCCATGGCCTGTTCCACCATGCATGACAGGCTGAACTGGACTTCTGCCTGTTCACTGTTCACTCCTAAAGATAGGTTTTTGTTAGCTTCTAAGTTTCTCCTTTTTGTTAAGCCAGATATCTGGATTACAGTATAAACAGCCTTATGCATTCTGAAATACCAGATTTTCTAATTTTAAAGTTAAAATATCCTTAAAAAGCTATTTAAAACCATGTGAAAATGCTTTAAAAATGTTTCGGTAATGGCCAAACCTCATAACCTTTTGAATTTTAAACTTAATCTCACTCAATTGTTACATCATGCTGACAATTTCTATCATGAATATGTTCACAAACACATACAAAACACACTCAGATCTTTAAGCACCCAAAAATCAAAATCAGTTTTACATATATTTTCTAAAGTTTTCTAACAAAAATTTAAGACAATATTTCTTTTAAACTAAGTAATTTTGTAGAGCTTCATTTTCTCAGGGCCTGATTGTTTAGCAAGTCATTTCACCAATTGACCTTTGACTCACTTCTGTTGGAGGAAGGTTCGGGGGGTTGGGGGGTCACCTGAAACTAAACTGTCCTCATTTTTATCCAATTTTATTTTTATTTATTTATTTTTCTTCTTAATGTGCTTTTTTTAATTGTGAAAGTACTGTACAGAGGGGTTAAAATTACATGGGCCAGATAATGAGTACCTTTCTTATCAAGGATTGTAGGCTCCTCCTTTGATTCGCCTTCCCATCCCTTCCCATCCTCTCCCCGCCCCCTAACCCAATCCTCCTCCCCCTCTCCCCCTCACCACCAAAGTTGTAAAGTTCATTTTTTACATAACGACTTGTATATCTCATTGTTCAAATAGGTCCACCTGTATCCCTATTTAAACGATTTGTTTTTTCCCTTGCCCTCCACAAATGATACTGACATCAAATACAGTGAAAGCAGGGGTTATACCGTGGGGGAGGAACATACAAAGCAATGAAGAAATAATCTTATAAATGTGTTAGAAACAATCCTATGAAAGAAAAAAATATTTGAATATGTATTCAAATTATCTGACTTTTTCTGCTTGACACAGACATATACTAGTTAGTGCAAATAAGTGAAACCATGGGATCTATGTTACTTTGGTCCTGGCTTACTTCACTTAACAAAATTTTTTCCAAGTCTTTCCTTTTCCTAACAAATGGGGCAATGTCATTCTTTCTGATGGAGGCTTAGCATTCCATTGTGTGTATATACTACATTTTCTTGATCCATTCATCTACTGGGGGGGCATCTGGGTTGGTTCCATATCTTAGCTATGGTAAATTATGCTGCAGTAAACGTAGTTATGCTGGTAGCTTTAGTGTGGTCTTGTTTGTGAACATTTGGGTAAATGTCCAAAAGTGGGATTGCTGGGTCATAGGGGCGCTCAAGCTGGTTCAAAACTTTGGGAAAATAGCAGGGTATAAAATTAACCCTCAAAAATCAATGGGTTTTCTGTATTCCAACAATGAGAAAAGTGTGGCTGAAATTAGGAAAGCAACTTCATTCAGAATAGCTCCACAAAAAATAAGATACCTAGGAATTAGCTAAACCAAAAAAGTGAAGGACCTCTATGATGAAAACTTTAAAACCTGAAAAAGGAATATAAAACAGAACAAAGAAAGTGGCAAAAACTCCCATGTTCCTGGATTGGACAGATCAACATTGTGAAAATGTCAATACTTCCCAAGGCTATCTACAAATTCAATGCGATACCTATCAACATTCCAACCTCATTCTTCAAGGAAATAGAAGAGGCAATCAAAAAATTCATATGGAACAATAAAAGACCCCCAATAGCTAAAACAATTCTCAACAGAAAGAACAGTGCTGGAGGAATATCAATACCAAGTTCCAAACTCTACTAAAAAGCCATAGTAATTAACACAGCTTGGTATTGGCACAAGAACAGACCTCAGGACCAATGGAATTGAACCAAAAACCCAGAATTGAACCCATAGACCTTTAGCCATCTAATCTTCAATAAGGGAGCTAAAAAAATAGATGGAAGAAAGAGCCTTTTCAGTAAATGGTGGTGCCAAAATTGGTTAACTACTTGTAGAAAACTAAAGCTAGATCCTTATATATCACCCTGCACCAGAATCAACTCCAAATGGATCAAAGACCTCGGAGTCAAAGCAGACACTCTGAAATCATTATAGGATTATGTAGGAGAAACCGTAGGTCTCCTTGGCACAGGAGGAAATTTTCTTAATAGAGATCCAGAAACACCACAAATCAAAGAAAGGTTGGACAAACGGGATTGCATAAAATTTCCAAGCTTCTGTATGGCAAAGGACATAGCTAACAAGATCAACAGAAAGCCCATGTATTGGGAGAAGATCTTCACTAGCCTTAAAACAGACAAGGGTCTCATATCTAAAATATACCTGGAACTCAAAAGATTAAATTCCCCAACAACAAACCTTCAAAGAAACAACTGCCCAATAAATAATTCTGCTAAAGACTTAAAGAGAAACTTCTTTGAAGAGGAAAGAAGGAAGGATCCCCAAAAGACACATGAAGAAATGCTCAAACTCCCTAGCAATAAAAGAAATGCAAATCAAAACAACATTGAGATAGCGCCTCACCCCAGTAAGAATGGCTATAATCAAGAACTCTAATAACAACAGCTGCTGGAGGGGTTGTGAACAGAAGGGAACCTTACTGCATTGTTGGTGGGTGTGTAAATTTGTTCATCTGCTTTTATCCAATTTTAGACAAGAGCACTTTCCATTGTCAGGACTAGCTGAAAAATCAAAACAGGCATATATCTTCCTATGTGACTGAGCTCAGCTGGAGTCTGGAATTTTTATTTCCCCAGAGATTTTCAAATAAATAACAAAAACACTAAAACAAAAAACCCACATTTAAAACTGGTACAAATTCTAAAACAGAACTAGAGAAGACAATAACCAAAGGCTGAGTTTATCCCTACCAGAACTCTGTCATTCTCACTCAGCAACCTGAATCCAGAGTCTGCTGAGTGAGCCTACCACTCTCAACCAGAACTTCCCTATCTCCAGAAACATACAACAGAGAACAATAAGGTCTCAGTGAATGGGGTGACATCTCATCAACCTTTATTGACCCAGGGGCCTTCCAAGGGGGAAGAGAAGTCCAAGTCATTTTGGGGCTAGGGAAATCAGTCCTTAGAGGCCATCCCCTCGGACTTGCAGATTCTCCCTCATACTCCGACCTCCCTCGGCCAAGGCCTAAGGCTAAGATAAACCTCAAATGACAAGCAGAACACTCAACACAAAGACACAACTTACAAAGGCATAATGCAGCTTTGTAAATTGCCAACCAAAAAGTGCCAGTCTACAGACTTATAGTTTCACAAAAATGTCCATCCTAAACAGCAATCTACCCAGAGGGGTCTAGGGACGTCTACTCACAGACCCCATTGGCAGTCTTATAGCGTGTCTACCAAGCCATCTTGCCAACCAGTGTATAGACCCCTCGGAAACCAGAACTACAGATACAGAACCTGCTGGCAACCAAATATACAGAAGGACAATGCCTTGACTTAAGAGCTGGGTTTTTTTGCGATTCTGTGGTGGGGCGTCTAGAGGGTCCTATGAGGCAGTTTCCTGATGAGCCCCCAGAAATATTGTATGGATTTGGGACCCCCAAAAACCACTGGAGACCATTACCAATGCGAACAGCAAAAGAGTCGTTTATTTGCAAGCTTTAGCTTCGTCCCCCGCACACCAGGAAACCAGTGATTCTAAGAGTCCCCGAGCACAAAATCAGCACAGCTTTTATAGTATTAAACAAACAAGTTTAAGGAATTTCCACACAAATAGTTACATGATTATTTTGAGTCCACAATAACCACTCTGCCCTTTTTCTGAACTATTAGTATGTTTTGTTCGTCGAACACTTGGGCAACTGCTCTGCTTTCTTAAGGGTGGGCAGGGCTGGTGGCAGCCTGTGTTTTTTGTCTCTCTCTTGGGGTTACTCTGAGGCCAGCCTTGCAAAAGATAGTGGGGTTAATCTCAAATTGGAGTTACTTTAGCTCTTCAGCCTGAATAAAACATACCATACCACAAACAAAGCTCGGTAAAACACAGGTCTGGTTTACACTGTTGGACCAATAGGAGGGAATGTCTAGTGCTGTTGCAGGTGTGTCT
Source organism: Dipodomys spectabilis (assembly GCF_019054845.1). Taxonomy (NCBI): domain Eukaryota; kingdom Metazoa; phylum Chordata; class Mammalia; order Rodentia; family Heteromyidae; genus Dipodomys; species Dipodomys spectabilis. Next base: position 2,564,595 of record NW_024871184.1, on the reverse strand, counting down.
TAAGGTGTGTGGAGTTTTTCATCCTGATGATCTTGAAATGATGAAATAGACTAACTACAGAATTACCTGGGCAGATACCTGCTGAGACCTATATTAAATCACAGCTTAACAAAGAGCAATATTTACAATGAAATACATTGAACAACAAGACACCGCAACCAAAATTATTTTTTTCCTGAATCACTGTATTTTTTACACTATATATCTCATGTACAAGTTCCTCATTCCCTTCTGTCTCATTATGTTATATTTGTTTTGGTTTTGTTTTCAGAACCATGATATAAAAGGCCATTTCTTATATTTTTGTCTTCTAGTTGTCAGAAAGTCTGCAGTTAAATAGGTTTACGTTCCTTTTGTTAGAAAATAAAAAGCATATTGGGAGAGGTCTTCATCATAATTTTGTTATGATCTCAAATACGTTTTTATTTCTGGCATTTGACCTGTATAATCTCACTTTAAACTTTTCCAAAGGGCACTTTAGTGGAAGGAGGAAATTCAAAGTGGATTCTGGTAGAGAATTTCTGTTACTAAAATCTCTGGTACATAGTAAGGTAAGAAACTCAAAAATTATTCATTAGAGAGATGAGTTATAACTCATCTTTTTACACACTAATACTCTTTCCTCAACGAAACCAGAGGATTTAAAATAACTAATATTTTTTGGAGTTAATGGGCACAAATGTGCACGAATTTTCTAGAAATAAAATTATCACTCATGAAACCTTACTGATACTTCAAATAATGCTTTCCAATAAGGGGAATCACCTTCACATATTTTCACACAATATGTATCTGCCGGGTAACAGAACCCCAGACTAGACTAAGGCATCTAAGAGCTATCTAATTGTTGTTGCCTTTATGCAATACAGCTTTCCTATCATATTGATTAGTATGAATTCTATGGCCAGTATAAAATAACATTTGTAATAAAAGTTACTAGATGGGACCTTCATGGATGAAAGAGGAGTGGGGTTTCTGGTGGAGACCTGGCAGGTGGACTGATTTTCAGTGGAAAAAGGACTGGTCACTGGGGAGGAGGCTGTTTGGGGCAGAGCTTTGAGAAGAAAGAACAAGGCTACAAATGAGGAGGTTAGTTAGAGGAGGGGTGCAGGTAGAGCACTGTGAGCCCTTGTGGGATATGTAGGGTGAGGTTTCCCATCAGACAGGGCAGGAAATGGAGGCAAGAGGCTGACAGGAATGTGGAAAAATGAGGGTGAGGCTTTTCAGGGCCTGGCTTTGAGAGGGCATGGTAATACTAGGAAGAAGTGGGCTAGTAAGGGGTGGAGTTTCTGGTGGAGAATGGCAGGCCTTTGGGAAATGTATTAGGGTGGAGGTGGGGTTTCTGGTAGAGCAGAATATAGTCCCAATGTATGGAGGTGTTTTTCAGAACCAGGGCTTTGTGAGAGCAGTGATAGGATCCAGTGCACTAGACTACTTGGGATGCAGTTCCTGTTGTAGCAAGTCACCACTTCGCAAAGAGGAGTAAGGTTGGGTGGGAATTTTAGTCTTGCAAGGCAGGACATGGACTTTGGACAGGGTTTCAGGCATGGCAAAGCAACCTTCCAAAAGGGACTATGGAGGGACAAGGATTTACAGGTGAGCCTGGTGAGGTTTCCAGAAGGAGGCCAACTGGTGCCGTGGTTTCCAGTGGAGCAATGTGGGTGTCGAGAGATGGGATAATGTGGTGGGGGTTTTCTAGGCTTCCAGAAGTAGGTCAACTGGAGCAGTGGTTTCTAGTGGAGCAATGTGGGTGTCCAGAAATGGCATAGTGTGCTGGAGGTTTTCTAGTGGGGTTTTTCAGGAGCACTGCAGTGTTTAGAGCCATGGGGCTAGTTGGAGGAGGGGCTTTGAGAAGGAGTGGAAGGGCTGCAATGGTGTAGAATAATTATGGGACGGGAACCTGGTGTAGGAGGGTGTGGATCTGAGGGAGGAGCCAATAGGGGGTGGGTTTATCTGTGGAGCAAGGCAGGGCATTGAGAGAGTAGATGTGGGAGGTAGAGAGGCTTGTGTTGGAGCAGGGCTGGCTTTCCAGGCAGGAGATGGGCTGTGCAAGAAGCTCTGGCCAAGTGAGGCGGGGCTTCAAGGGCAGTTATAGGGGAGGTGAAGGGTTTTTGGTATAGCAGGATAGGCTTTGTGGGAAGAGGTAGGTTCAGGGCTGTGTTTGAGAGGTTAGGCCACTTAGAAGTAGGCTAGTTATTGGCGGAGTTTCTGATGAAACCAAGAGGGGCTTGAGGGAGAATGCTGGTTGGGGTTGGGTATGAAAGGGATGGGAGGAGCTTGGAGGTACTAGAATAGGGGAGCAATGGAACTATGAGGGACTAGAATAGTTAGGGGCGGGATATCTGGTGGATGAGGTGGGGATTTCAGGGAGGACCCTGATGTAGGCTGGGTTCTTGGTGCAATAAGTCGGGACATGGAAGGAGATATGGATGTGGCCTTGTTTCTGGTGGTGCAGAGCAGGGATTCCAGGAAAGGGTGGAGTGGAAGAGGGAATTCCCTATAACAGAGGAGGGCTTTCAGGAAGGAGTCTGGTTGCAGTCAGGCCTTTGAAAGTTTATAGCAGGTCTACCAGGAGGTACATTAGTTAAGGTTAGGCATTTTAAGAGGAAGCTGCCTGGAAGTGGGTTTCCAGTGGTTCCAGTCAAGTATTATGGGAAGGGGGAATAGGAAAGGGACAATACTTAGTAAAGAGTGAGGCTACAAAAAATAAACAGTTACCACTAATAAATACCATATAAGAACACCATTTTCTGTCAGTGTAGACTTATATAACTTTTATGTATGCGAGAGATACTGGATAAAGTAACCAAGTAATAATTCCTTCCTAGTGAAATTTTTCTTTATTCCAATTGAGTGAAAATAAAACCACAGGTCAAATCAGGCTCATAGGCACAAAGTAGACTAAGCAAATGAAGGACTAGAATTGATTCCCAAGCACCAACATTAAGGACCACAAATAAAAGTTTAAAATGTCTCACTTGGTCATAATTGACAACATTGTCTTAAAGTTATGAATGAATAGAACTTTTACTTTGACCACTTTTGAAATCCTAAAACTAAGTAAATAGTAATGTTTTAACTTTATACAATGTTGGAAAGTATACTAAAATAATTAGGAAAATATAAAATTGTACACAGAATGTTCGTTCTCCAGTATCAATTCTAATCTAAAAGAATTAAAAACCAGAAAATTGTCATATAGTGAGTTTGCAGCATGGTTTCCTTTCTGTCATCAAAATGGTGACTTAAGCAATGTGTCTTTAGCACTGGATGCATCGATGTTAAAACATATCTAAGAATGTGAAACACTATTATACAGACCCTGAAAATACTCAGAAGGATCTATGAAATGATGTTGGAATAAAATTAATGACTAATTATAGTAGGAATTGCTCTTCACTAGGTAGGCCTATAAATACTTTCCAGAAGAAAAGGCTACATTGAAAAATAAACAGTGAAAAGGAAGCAGGCAAGCAGACCATGAAGTAAATATTATCCAATGAACAACATCTATTGAAGCTTGATTGCAATCTTCTTTTACCTTAGTTAGTTACTCACCTATATTCTTATCTAATGCCAAATAACAAAGTCATGAAAATGCAGTAATCATTTTCAAGACATTAGACTTTACAGAAAGAATTCAATGAATGTACTGCTAGAAAGTAAAGATAGATGTCTGAGCAAAAGAGTGAAAAAAATATCCCCAATCTCTAGCCCTCCGCTGTGAGAAGGGTACAAGATGAACCACAAGGAGAATGGACAGAAGTAAAGTAGTGCATAACAGTAGTTCCCAAGATGCAAAGATGAATGTAAAAGAGAGAAAATCAACAAGATCATCACAGGACTTAGCATGGGAGAGTAGAGACAACAACAGTGAAAATGCAAGGAGAATTACAAAGAATGCCCTTGCATATTTGGCAGAAGAGTGCATGGCATTGAGTTCTAAACTATGTGGAGGTATTGTAGGAAGCTACCTGTACTCATATGGTGCCACAAGAAGTGAAGAACTTGTATTTACAAGACATTGAATAATCATAAAGGTCTTGCTTCAGTAGTGCAGAGTTAAACCTTGATAAATTCTGTTTTGAAACACCTAACGAACTATAAAACCAAGACAAGAAGATTCAAATTGTATATAAGTGACTTGACTGTTTGCAACAATAGAGTTCAAAAAATCAAATCACATAATGTGAATGCAAAAGCATAACATTATTAAGGTAATCTTTAAACAACACACATTTTATGGCGATAGTCCTGATTATAAATGATTTGTTTTCCTTACAGATTTTGGATGTACAAAATCAACAAAAATCAAAAACAAAACAAAGCAAAAAACAATAGAGGATACGAGTGCCTCATCCCTATTCCTAGTTAGGCACGAGCCTGAGATTGGAAGATCATGTTTCACAGATGGCTAGAGTAGCAATCAATGAAACATTTATGTTCAATTATTCAATCAAAGCAGAGTGAAACCTTGGTCCAAATAGTACAGACTCAGTCAGTCATGAGTGAAAAAAACAAGAAAGAGTTTGAGGCTCCGAGTCAAGTTTAATTACTGTGTGTGCATGCATGCATGCTTACACATGCACACACACACACACACACACACACACACACACACACACACACACACACACACACAAATGGAATGAGAGAGGAAGAGGGAGAGAGAAAAAAGGAATATTAAGAGTTTAAGGACTATCCTAAGCATATATTAATTAATAAAATGAGGGAAATCATGGAACCTATGCTTCTTGGAGTTTGGCTTCCTTCACATAATATGATAGTTTTCCAAATCTTTCCATTATTTTGTGAAAGGTGCTTTGTCATTCTTTCTGATAGAAGCATAAAATTCCATTGTGTATATACACCATATTTACTTGATCTATTCATCTATGGAGGGGCATTTTGATGGTTCTAAAAATGCTGCCAGAAACTTAGTTGTAGATTTAGTGTATTTTAGCTTAAGAATCATATCGACAAATGCCCAGGAGTGGGATTGTTGGTTCCAGAGCTATGTACATTTGACCTTCCAAAATTATGCTAATTGAAATGAACTCCAAGACATAGAAAAAAATTCTTTTTTTTTTTTCAGATATCAACCTTGATGTCGGTAAAGTAGAGTATCTAGATCTTATTTTGTTTCATTTGTCTTTTGCCGTTGGTTTATCCCTGGCAATCTCTGTCTTGATTCTGGTACCTTCAACTTTGTATATACATTTATCTGATTTGGAGAAGGAAAGGGAAAAATTATAGTGATGAAAGAAGTACAAAGAGTGACCCATTGCAACAATGATATTCAAAAGACACTATATAGGAAGTGAACTTTACAACTTTGGGGTGGGTTGGAGGTGTGGGGGATGGGAAGTGATAGGAGAACAACAATGGAGTGGGTAACAATATTCAATAAGGAATGTACCTTACTCACTTAACTGTAAACACTCTGTACAGTATTTTTGAAATAAAATAAAATTTTAAAATTGAACCTATCCTAGAAAAAATATAGTTTTCAAAATAATACATCTGTCACAGTACTTGTGAGGGATTCTGAAGTCAAGCTGTTAGACTTGGCAAAGGGTAGATTGGGAAGCTATCACAAACAACAATCAAAAGCCTGAAAACTGTGCTCTGGAAAGGTCAGACAGTCAAGGAAAGACAGGGGTATGAGTTATCTCAAGAGTATTTAAGTTCGAGCTGTTGGACACTAAAATATTAAGATTTGGAGACAAGATGGATGTCTGTGTTATGGTTCTAATGACTATTACTCCCTTCTGATCTCTAACAATAAGGGATTCAATTATCACTATGTTTACAAACAATACCTCATGTTAATAGTTGTAACCACAAGCTAGATTGATGCCTTAGTTTGTGGACAGCCACTGACCACCCCCCTTGCAAGTGCCTGCCTTTTTTCTTGAAATTCTTCAGCCACTGGTGGTCTCATTTCTCATCGCCTGTTTGGGTGGGATTTGAGACTCCTTCCTCTCCTCACCCAGCCACTCTGAGGCCCCAGGGGCCAAACTCCGCACCTCACAGGCACTCCCCAGAACCCAGCTGCATTTGGGGCTGCTGCTTCCTGAGCCATTGGCCTACTGCCTCCTTCCTCCCTTCACCAGCCTCTGCCAGGGCCTCCCGTACTCTCCCTACTACCCCCATCCTCAACCCTAGCTCGGCCTCCCCCGAGGCCTCCCCTCCTCTCCACACAGCTCCCAGTGCCAACCCCAGCGGGGCCACTGCTCTGGGGAAGACAACTGTGGACCTGGCCCAGCAGAATCAAAGGTTCCACAATGTGCAGCCGGCTTAGAAATGGAGGCAGCATAGGCCTCTGATCAGTGTCTTTCACTTCACTTACACAAGTATTAGTTGTATTAATTTTATATTTAATTTTGGATTTTGTAACTTCTTATTAAGCCTTTGAAGAATAGCTGGTAGAAATATAGTCCCAAAATTCAAATTGTCTCTTGTTTAATTCTTTCAAGATTCAGAGATGTTTAAGTAGTTATAACCATCATGAACTCTCATTTCCATAGCAGAGTCTATTCAGAAAATACTTGCTTATGCATCTGTTATCAATTATTTACAAGACTTGAAAGTTTTAAAGTTTCAAATATTACAGGAAGATCTTTGATTCATGTTGAATATATGTGAGTAGGTTGAGCTGTTGCATACATTCTTGTGTGTGTGTGTGTGTGTGTGTGTGTGTGTGTGTGTGTGTAGAGCGGTATATGTGTATGTGTATCATTGAAATCAAGGATAAGAGTGTCTGGTCTGAACTTGTCTCCTTTTTCTGAGATATAATTATGGTGTTTTTTGGTTCATTGTATGATCTGATTGCTTGCCTTTGCCTGATGTGCACATTCAAGCTCAATTTTTCAATTAAAACTTCTTATTTATTATTGAGCATAAGGGCTCTGATATTAGTTTGTCTTTAGTCTGCCATCTAGTATCTTTGTTTCCTCTTCAAAAATTAACATGAAATATAACTTTTAACTCCTGACTGATTTTCCCTTTAATTTGCAATTTGAAATAAGTATTATAAGACCTTTGATGTCTGTGTTCATGAAGAAAAATCATTTTGAATTCTCTGTTTAATGTAATAACACCTGGACAGATTTGTTTGCACCAAGATCTTAAAATTTATTTTGTAGTTTTAGTTTAAAATACCTCCTCCATGTTTATAGCGTGGGGAGACAAACAATTCCTAGTAACAATGATAACTGTTTTATTCGTTAAAATATCTGATAATTCATAATTTTGAATATGTCTAGTTTCAAATGAATGCATTTGCTCAATAGCTTTGCTTGATAGACACATGCACAAAAATACCAGTCGTAGGGGCTGAGGAGGTGGATCAGTGGTAGACAGCTTATCTTGAACGCACAAGACCCTAGGATTGATTCCACAGCACCACCTAAGCAAATAAAGCTAGATGTGGAACTGTGGCTCAAGTGGTAAAGCACTAGTCTTGAGCTCAATGCTGAAGGACAGTGACCAGGCCCAGAGTTCAACAACAACAACAAATTAAATAAATAAATGAAAGTCATACTCAAGTACATTAATTTCAAAGGTTGATTACCATTTTGGGTAGGGGCAGGGTGCCAAGATACAGCACCTGAAAAATACTAAAAACAGAAAGTAAAACATCAGCTCTGCCAACAACATGTAGAATTGCCACTCAGAGAAACAGGTACTAGGAATGAAATACTTTTTATAACATTTCTTAAGAAATTATGGCTTTATGATAATTATCAAATAAATTGACCTTCAAAAACTCCATTGGCGGGCCTGAGTCTTAAGGGAACCTACAAAAACTGGAGGAGAAAATCATCAACCTGTATTTTTAAAATTGTTATTGTTAAGAGAATGTACATACAGATAAACATATTTTAAGTCAGGTAATGAGTTCATTTCTTGTTTGACAATCCCATCCCTCCTGTCCCTGTCCACAGTGGTATAGCTCATTGTGAATACAGTATCTACAGAGTACAAGTGCTGCCTTTGTTTCCCTGTTCTCCTTGAATATCTCTGACTCCCTCAATGCCCATAAATGGATAAACTAGAACAGAAAAATTCCTCTTGTTTCCAATTCCTGGAATACATTTCAATATAAACATCAGTAGTTTTCTCTGTACACACATGCCAAACTCATATACTTCCTGCACCCAGTCATAATTCTCACCCAATTCTAAGGTCCACAAAGTAATTCTTTTCACTTTCCACACAGGAAGAAGCCGAGATTCAGAAAGATTAAGTAACCTATTGGAAATACAAGGCTGAGCACAGTGGATCGCTTTTATACCTTACCTCCTCCAGAGAGTAAGATCTGAATATCATAGTTTGAAACCAACCCAGGTTGGTTTATCTCATGTGTATCTCCAGTTAAACAGAAGAAAGCGAGAATTGTGTGTTTCATGTGGTAGAGCTACAACGCCACCAGACTTGAATGGGAAACGTAAAAGATAGTGTCAATATGATGATTTTCAAGAACCAATGCTGTTCCATACATAATCTCAGACACCACACACACACACACACACACACACACCACCACCACCACCACAATCACATCCCTTAAAGCAGATGTTAGTACTGAAATCCAAATAGTTATTTTTAATTATATAAGTTTTATTTTTCTGCTTTAGTGAGGTTTGACTTGATAGTTTCAACTGATGAGCCACAACTTAGAACTTTGTTATAAATATACCCCTGTCTGTATTAAGAAAAACATTCTCCTAGTTAAGTCTTCCTCCTTTTCCAGCAATGATAAGTTTTCTCTTCTTGGTCTAGTTTCTTCTTTTGGGACTCAATCTCTTAGACTTTTCTGTCTTGCATTGTCTGTAAGTTCATTGATCCAGTAGATCTCAGTCATCCTAATAACCTGGACAGAACCTGCCTTGGGAAAAGTGTACTAAGCTCACCATTCAGTGGAGATTGTTAGTACTCACCCATAATCACATTCTCTTCAGAATTGGGAACTTGTTAGGTCCAAGAATTTAGGGAAAGCACTCACTGTGTGCTATTTCATACTTTTTGATTTAATGACAACTTCCATCTATTGTCTACTTTAAGCATTGTGTGAAGAGAAGGATTGCCCTTAAGAGACAGAAGTCTTGTACTAACTGTTGCTGTCAAAACATAGGAGGGAAAGAAGCTCTGAAGGAACCGTAGAGCCTAGAAACTGATTTCGTAAAACCCAAACTGCCTTTTATCTTACCGTCAAAATAGAAAGTCAGAGACTGCAGTTACTTGTAAGCTCCATTTATATTCTTGAGCATGGGGCTCCCTTCCTCTTTGTCCTTCTGACCATTTACATCAGGGGCAGGTGGGAAGATGTAACAAGAACACTTAGAGTTTGGGCCTGGGATTAAAAACTCCTTTTTGTGATCATAAACATTCCACCACTTCCTGAATTGTACCTGAGGTGCAGAAGGAAGTAAGGTTAGTAATTCAGAAACTTATAATTACTTCTAACTTTGCTACTAAGTTTGCTATCTAAACTCATCCATATCCACCCCCAGAATACTATTTCCCAACTGTGTAGACACCCTTACACTCTGTTCTCCCGGAGCATTTGAGTATAGGGCATCTTCTGCTTCTTATGTGTACTGCTTTATAAATGGAGATTTTCTCCAAGGCTCAAAATTATTTCATTGATTGGGACATTGTGCAATATGCTAAAGAGAGAGTTACCTGGAAGGAAGGTCCTAGAAGGCAAAGCATCTGCTAGGACAATGGAAACCCATGGTTTCGCATGCTTAATGTTTTAACTTGTGCACTGAGCTAACAGGAGAAAATGACACACTAGGAAATCTGCCAATTATGCCAAATAAAGAGATATGGTGAAGGTCAGAGAAAGGAAATTGATTTCATCATAGTTATGACAAGACAAAACCTTAGCACACCATCAGAATACTAATCCATACTCACTTACTTTCTTATTCACCCATATCATTAGGTCTGAGTTGTACATAAGAGTCCTCAGGAACAGGAAGATCTCGGGGACAGCCTAACATTGTTCTGCCATTTGGACATAAAATAACTAGTTTGATGAAAGCCCTTAGAAATATCCACAAATATGTGCATTTATCCTACTACACTTGATAAGTATACCCTCAGTATATTATCTTTGGTTTGGTCACTTGCTGACATCCAGCTGTCTGGTAGCTCCATTTTGACTTCACTTTATTCACCAGAAATGGAGAAGGAAAGAATGACTACAACACATTTGCATTTTTCTCAATGAGCAGTGAGTGAGTGGCAGGGGAGTATTCATGAAGCTCCCCATGTTCTCAGTTAGCTAGTACCACCTAGATTCCAGCTCAAATCTTGATAAACAGATACAGAACATACATGTAACTTATTGTGCCAGATTCACAGCTAGAGAGGTAGACGAGAAAGTGGAAGGGCTTGGTGCGAAAGCCACAGGTTGATATAAAGCAGAATTCAAAGGATGTGAAGATGAAGCGAGCTACCTGGAAGGGAAAGGAGAGGCAGCTAAAGCAAAAGAGCACCTAGACAGAGAAGATAAAGCACATTTGAGGCCACCTGGACATCAAGGTAACCCATCTGAGGTACAACAGTCTGGTTGTGCAAAGCCACAGAGAGAAGTTGGAAGAACATCAGCAAGTGCTCTTGCCCATTTCTAGGGAGCTCTCAGAATGACAGGGTAAGAATTGGTAGCTACAAAGAGCACTGCTGCTGAGCACATCTCAGATCCCTTGCTACCATGATAATTGACATTGGAGAGGAGCAGCAAGAGTTGTATGAGGTGATTGCAACTCACTATGTGGAGGCTGTTCTGCAGCATTGTGGAGTTGGTCTCAGGATGCTTAGAGCAATGATCTTATAGCTGGTGTCAAAGAATGCAGTCTACTTGGAGTAGACATTTATAGATGGCACGTGTCTGAACACAACAAGCTGATAATGAGCTGCTAGAGGTAGTTTCCCTAAAGATCTAACAGCCAAAACTGGAGAAGCAAATCCAGAGCTCTGCACCACATCAGGCCACCATGCCAATTGCTTCTACCATAGTACTAGCTACCCAGTTTGCACACCCATGACCTTTTACCCTGATTGTGCCCCACAATCCCTCACAACTTTTACTCTTTCACTTTGTCTATGTTTCCTTTTCCCTGCTAAACACTTCTGGATGCCTGTATTAGCTACCGCAACCCGTGCAAAACTGTTGCTTCTAATCAATTTCCTGACTCTGTAATTCAAATTACAGTCACAGTTACCATTTACCTGGTATCCTAGTCTCTACTACTCTTTTCTGTTACCCATAATTCTTAACACCATGGTTCCAACCATCTGAACACTGGCACCCCTGTCTCTGATACCCCATTCCCAAACAAACAAGGGAATAGTGAGCACAGACAGTCGAATTTGATACTCCTTTTGCAGGTGTATTGGGACAAGTTATTCCTCAGGTATTTAACACTAGGGACTAACTGGTGGTGGAAAGAAAACAGCTTACTCAAAGATGACTAAAATCCAAGGACATGACTTATAACTTATTGCTAGGAAAAGAAGGTCTTGCAGTGAAAGTTAAAGAGAAAGAAAATTTTAGAAAAAATATTGGGAATGATGCAAAAGTTGAGCTTAGTCTCTTCTACTAGTGGTCTGAATTATTTTATGACATAGATACGTAATTACTTTGCAATTAAAAATTATATGAAGATGCACATTTATGCGGTACTTATATTAATTGATGGAATAGTTGCATAGTATCATGTTAATTATTTTCAATAGTTTATGCTCTTTGATATGCTCATGAGTCTGCCTTTGGCAATATGAATTGAGCTCTCTAACAACAAATGGAACTTCATTGTCAAATACTACAATGAGATTACAGATGATAGTACCAAAATGAAACCTGGAACAATAAAACTGAATAAAGCTACAAGTTTGCAGTGAGAGGGTCAGTGATAAGGACTATGATAAAAGAGAAATTCTTCACCGTGGAATCTTGGAAAAATAGAAGGTGTTTTCTTGAATTACTAGCTTTTAAAACATTCTTAGAAAGCAAAACATTGTTTTTTATTTTTGCTATTTGGAACCTCTTTAATGAATGGTTTAACAAAAAATTATCAAAACGACTTTGAAAATTCAATGATGTGAATTATCACATTAACATTATACTCAAAGTTGCCTTGAGATGCAGGAAGGCTGTATTCCTTTTCTATTAAATTAATGGAATAAGCTTCCTGTTGAATGATTGGACAGTCCATGACACTTGTTCCAAAACAAAAAATATACTGGAGAGAAAAAAAAAAGAGGAGTAGTTCCGGGAAAATGGCGGAGAAAAGCTGGAGGCTAAACAAACTCTCGCATAGAAAGCAGTTTTATTGTTCCAGTGAACAGTCCTAGGCTGGAGAATTACACCAAGTGTGCCATCACAGTACAGAGAGTTAGCCAGAGAGGGAAAATCCAGGCAAGGAGACAGATCTGAGCACTTGCTGGTAGCTGCAGCTGTGGTGGTGAGCCGCCGCCTCCATACCTACAACACAGAGAATCCTGGACAAAGGTGCGAGACACAGCAAGCTAGTAGATTCTACTCAACACCAGTAAGAACTGACAAGGAGCAGATATCTTCATCCTACAGAATGCAGACCAGAGACTTCAAAGGAACCAAGACTCTGTTCCACGGAGGAGAAGTCACTCAGCCCAGGCAGTGAAAACTCTGCCCCCAAAGGAGTGTCTTTCTTCACTGGGTACACAGAGCCAGAGGCTGCCCCTCCCTAAAGCAGCCTAGATAATCTATTGAAATTCAGTAAACATAAACCTTGAGAATGGCTCTAGGCTGGGCTCTGTGAATGTCTCAGAAGCTAGCCCCTCAAGGAAAAGATACTGTTTGCTGAAAGGTCTCAACTCTACCCAGAACCTAGCCTCATCACAGCATCTCCAAACTAGAGGAAACAGCCATCTTCCTCTTTGTGACACTCAAAACAGATCTCCCTCCCACTGAACTAGCTTGGGAGGAGGATTACAAAATTCTGGGTAAAGTAGAGCATTTTTCTGCTTGCCCAAACAAACTGATTTAAGAAACCAATCAAGCCACAGGAAAACCAAACACCGCAAGCAGAACAGAGACTCCACCAAGGGATTGGTTATGGACAAAAGGCAGATACAGGATCTTGCCATTCACCCCTCCCCCCCGAAAAAATCAAAGAACCCTATTTTATACCTATTTTTATACCTATTTTTATTATTAATTAAAAAAATTGTATTCTATTAATCTTTTTTTCCTCTTATAATTTTTATTTTAGGTGAATATGCATGTGTATGTTCTTTTAAATTTTTATTTTATTTCTACTGAACTTTTGGTCCTTTTTCTTTCTTTCTCATTCTTTTTATTTTTTCTTCTCTTTCATTCTTTTTTTGAGTGACTAAATTGCTGTTCTGCTCATCTTCAGATATACCTGTCATCGATTATTAGACCTTATCCCTCGTTGTGTACACACATAATCCAGAAATTTATTACTTAATTCAAAACCTCTTAGGCTTAAATTCTGTAATAACAGTATTATCTCTTTATATGTATATAATATTTTAAGTATTTTTATTTTTAGTTTTTCATATCTCCTTTCTACTCCTCCTCTCCTCTCATCCTATCCACGTTTTTCTCTCAATATTACTTTAATAAGCTTGCATAATTTTTGTGTTTCACTTTTTAAATTTAAATTTTTGTTTTTCCATATTTTCTTGTCTCTTTTTTACTCTTCTCTTTCTCCTATCCTTTTGTCCAATCCATTTCCCTCTTTAAGTTTAGGACTTAGTTAATTTTACTCTCTTTTTACCTTTCCACATCTCTTGGATCCTATTTTTCCCCACATTTCTCCCTAAACCTAGTAGTTTCTGGTTTGCCAAATTCTACTTTGCTGTTCTTAGCCCATTAATACATAGTTGTTTGACATTCAATAGATTGTATCTGTTGAAATGTATTGTATCTGCAGACTTTTGGCTGTGCAACTACAGGACTTTGGTTGATGCTTGCCTTAAAATAGTGTTCTAGCACAAAGCTGGTATTACTTTCATACTAAATAGAGGCATTCATGGAATCCATTAAAAGCCAGCTGAAAGAAGTCAGGGAGATCAGAAAGGGAATACTGTATGGAACCCAGCAGAAGGAATTAGAGTCCAAGGAAACCATAACCAATCAACTAAGTGATTTGAGAATAAACACTGAACACCAAATTAAGGAAGTAAAGAAACTCACACAAGATCTAAAACAAAACTCCAACAAAGAATTTGAAGCCATCAAATCCAAGCAATTAGAAGCAAAAGAACTAAAAAAACAAAATAGAAATTCTTGACAGTAGGTTAAACCATGCAGAAGATCAAAATTCGGAGATTGGAGACACCTTAGATATTATAGAAAAAGAACATACAACTATCCAAGACAAACCCAAGAAATATGATAGACCTATTCAACATTTGGAAGACACCATCAGAAGGCCTAATCTGAAGATAACAGGTGTAGAGGAGCACCTAGAAACAGAAGTTAATGGTCTAGGAAAATTGTTTCATGGGATCCTAGCAGAAAACTTCCCAAACATGCAAAATGATAGGTCTATTCAAATACAAGAAGCTTTTAGAACCCCAAATAGACCAGACCAGAACAGGACATCGTATCACCACCTTATAATCCCCACAGGATCAATTCAGACCAAGGGAAAGATCCTCAAAGTTGTCAAGGAGAAAAGATCAATCACCTATAAGGGAAACCAATTAGAATCACCTCAGATTTCTCAACTGAGACAATTAAAGCAAGAAGAGCCTGGATTGATGTAGGCTATGCCCTAAAGACAAACAACTATCAACCAAGCATACTGTACCCAGCTATACTCTCCTTCATACCTGAAGGTCAAATAAAAACCTTCCATACAAAAGAAAAAGTGAAACAATATATCTCTACCAAACCAGCCTTACAAAAGATACTTAAAGATATCCAACACAGAGAAAACCAACAGGACCACAATAAAGGCCAAGAAACCACACCCAAACTGAGAATCCAAGAACCATAGGAAGAACCCATTTGGCCCAGCCCTCAAGAAGGTGGATTAAATGGCAAGAACTCCCAAATATCTCTCAGTCCAGTCTCCCAACATTAACAGATTTAACTCTCCAATTAAGCAACATAGACAGTCTAGTTGGATTAAAAAGAAAGATCCTTCCAGCTGCTCCCTTCAGGACTCACACCTGGACCATAAAAACAAATCCATTTTGAAAGTGAAAGGCTGGAACAAAATCTACCAAGCAAACAGCCCCCGAAAAGAGGCAGGAGTTGCAATCCTAATATCAGATAAAATAGATTTCAAATTAAAATTAGTGAGAAGAGATAAAGAAAGTCACTACAAACTAATAAAGGGATCTCTCCTTCAGGAGGATATTAAAATTCTAAATCTCTATTCACAAAACAATGGAGTACCCAAATTTATGCAAGAAACACTACTTTCTCTCAAATCTCACATAGATCCAAAGACATTAATTGTTGGGGACTTTAACACACCACTTCCCCCAATAGATAGATGAACTCGGCAAAAACTCAACAGAGAAACCGCAGATATAAACAACTGCATAGATCACCTAGATTTAATATTATACCCAGCAGTATCAGAATACACGTTTTTCTCAGCAGCATTTGGAACTTTTTCCAAAATAGACCACAGTTTTAGGTCAAAAAGCACACTTATCCAAATTCAAAAACATTGAAGTTATACCTTGCATTCTTTCAGACCACAAGGGAATAAAATTAGAACTGAACACCAAAACCACCAAAGAAAGTCCTGTAACGCATGGAGGCTGAAGAACACACCATTGAATCATCAGTGGGTAATGGAAGAGATCCGAAACAAAATTCAAATTTTCATAATATTCAACAAAAATGAACACAGAAATTACCAGCTCCTCTGGGACACAGGGAAGACAGTATTCAGAGGCAAGTTTATAGCTCTGAATACCTACATCAACAAATTGGAGAGATCTGAAACCAACAATTTAATGAGACATCTGAGCCTCCTTGAAAAAGAGCCGCAGGATAAACCCCAATCCATTAGATGGAAAGAAATAATTAAAATTAAATCAAAATTAAATGAATTAGTATCCATAAAAACATAGAAAGAATCAACAAAACAGAAGTGTTTCTTCAAAAATTAACAAATTGACAGATCCTTAGCAAATCCTGTTAGAAAGAGAAAAGAGGTGCTGGGAAGGTGGCTCAATGGTAGAGGGCTTTCCTTGCATGCATGAGGCTATGGGATCGATTTCTCAGCACCACATAAGCAAAAAGAAAAACGCCAGAAGTGGCACTGTGGCTCAAGTTGTAGAGAACTAGCCTTGAGCTAAAGAGCTGAGGGACAACACCGAATCTAGTATTAGAATGCCCAGCTACAGTAATAAGATAAGATGCAGATATAAAAGGGATCCAATTACGTAAAGAAGAAGTAAAACTCTCCCTCTTTGCAGATGACATGTTCTTATAATTAAAGAATCCCACAGACTCTACTCCCAAATTACTCAAGCTGATTAAAAACTTTGGCAAAGTAGCAGGGTATAAAATCAACCATCAAAAATCAATGGCTTTCTGAATGCCAAAAATGAGAAAAGCATGGCTGAAATAAGGAAAGGAACACTATTAATAATAGCCCCACAAAAAATAAAATACCTAGGAATTAACTTAACCAAAGAAGTGAAGGACCTCGATGATGAAAATTTTAAAATCCTGAAAAGGGAAATCAAAAGAGAACTTAGAAAGTGGCAAAAACTCCCATACACCTGGATTGGAAAGATCAAAATCATGAAAATGGCAATAATTCCCAAGGCTATCTACAAATTCAATCCAATACCTACCAATATTCCATCCTCATTCTTCAAGAAGAGGCTATCCTAAAATTCATATGGAACAATAAAAGACCCTGAATAGCTAAAATGATCCTCAAGAGAAAGAACAGTGCTGGAGGAATATTAATACCAAATTTCAAACTCTACTACAAAGCCACAATAATCAAAACAAGTTGGTACTGGCACAAGAATAGACCTCAGGACCAATGGAATAGAATTGAGAACCCAGAAATGAACCTACAGACCTATAGCCATCTAAATTTCGATAAGGGAGCTAAAAAAATAGAATGGAAGAAAGACAGCCTCTTCAGTAAATGGTGCTGGCAAAATTGGTTAACTACTTGCAGAAAATTAAGCTAGATCCTTATGTATCACCCTGCACCAGAACCAACTCCAAATGGATCAAAGACCTCGGAGTCAAACCAGACACCCTGAAAACATTACAGGATGGAATCGGAGAAACCCTAGGCCTCCTTGGCACAGGCCGACATTTTCTTAATAGAGACCCAGAAACATAAGAAATCAAAGAAAGTTTGGACAAATGGGATTGCATGAAACTGCAGAACTTCTGTATGGCAAAGGACATACCTAGCAAGATCGATTGAAAGCCCACAGATTGGGAGAAGATCTGCACTAGGCATATAACAGACAAGGGTCTCCTATCTAAAATATACCTGGAACTCAAAATTAAATCCCCAACAACAAATCCTCAAAGCAACAACTGACCTGAAAATAAGTGGGCTAAAAACTTAAACTTCTCTGAAGAGGAAAGAAGGATGGCCAATACACATATGAAGAAATGTTCAACCTCTCTAGCCTTAAAAGAAGTGCAAATCATACCAGCATTGAGATACCACCTCATCCCAGTTACAATGGCTATAATCAAGAACTCTAAGAACAACAGATGATGGAGGGGATGTCGGCAGAAGGGAACTTTACTGCATTGTTGGTGGGCATGTAAAGTTGTTCAACCACTTTGGAAAGTAGTATGGAGGTTCCTCAGAAGACTCCACATAGAGCTCCCCTATAACCCAGCAATCCCACTTTTGGGCATTTACCCAAATGATCACAAACACGACCACACTAAAGCTACCAGCACAACTCTGTTTATTGCAGCATTATTTACCATAGCTAAGATATGGAACCAACCCAGATGCCCCTCAGTAGATGAATGGATCAAGTAAATGTGGTATATATACACAATAGAATTCTATGCCTCCATCAGAAAAAAATGACATTGCCCCATTTGTTAGGAAATAGAAAGACCTGGAAAAACATTATATTAAGTGAAGTAAGCCAGTCCCAAAGAAACATAGGTCCCATGGTTTCCCTTATTTGCAATAACCACTCCGTGTCTGAGACAAGCAGAAAAGTTCAGACAAGTTGATGTTAGGCGAAATGAACCCCAAGATAAGGATTCAAACGAGTTTTTTCTTTATTGCGATTGTTCCTAACATATTTATAAGATGATTTTTTTGTTGCTTTGAATGTCCCTCCCCCACGGTATAAACCCTGCTTTCACTGTATTTGATGTTGGTATCATTTGTGGAGGGGATGGGAAAAAACAAATTGTTTAAATAGGGATACTGGTGGGCGCATTGCAACGATGAGACGTACAAGTCATTATGTAGAAAAAGAACTTTCAACTTTGGCCAGTGAGAGTGGGGGGTGGGCAGGGCGGTGTTTGGAGAGCCGGGGGGGTTGGGTATGAGAACGGATGGGAAGGGGAAAAAAAGGAGGATGCAACAATGCTTGATGAGAAATGTACTCATTAGCTTGTCCATGTAATTGTTACCCCTCTGTATGGTATTTTCACAATAAAATAAATAAAGGGATGTGCTACAGAATAGATTCTAAATGTAATATTTAATGGTATTGGATTACTTGAAGACAAAGGTTTACAGAAAAATTTAAATTTCAGATAAACTGTAATAGTCCAATAAACACGTTAAAGAAATATAATTTAAAAATTCATGGTTCAAGGCAAACCCTGACAGAAAAGTCTGAAAGACGCTTATCTGAAAACAAAAAGTGACACTGTGGCTCAAGTGGTAGAAGGCTCCTATTGAGCTGAAGAACTCAGGGATATGTTTACACCCAGGTCCTGAGATTAAAACTCATGACTGACAAAAAGAAAATAAAATTTAAAGAATTAAAGCATTAGGGCTGGGAAAGAGATTCAGTAGTAGAGTGCTTCTCTTGCATGCATGAGGTCCTAGGTTTAATTCCTCAGCACCACATAAGCAGAAAAAAACTGGAAATGGCTCTTTGGCTCAAGTGGTAGAGCACTAGCCTTGAGCTGAAGATCTCATAAGGGACAGTGCCCTGACCCAGAGATCAGGCCCTCCTACCACCACCAACAACCACAACAAATTAAAGCATCAAACAACCTGAAGATGTTGTCCAGAATAATGAGTGCGGCATTATCCATTTACATGACTTAGTGACTTTAAACCTAGTTTACCAGGGGAGGTGGTGGGCAATTTGTGTGTTTGCCAAAACCTGCAAAATTATTTTGTAACCAAAGCAACAGTGATATACAGGCGATATGTTAGAAATGGACTTTACAACTTTGGGGGAGTAGGATGTCAGGGTTGGGGGAAGGAGGACAAAATGTGGAAGGGGTAATACTGTTAAAAAATGTACTCATGGGGTGGGAAGGTGGCTCAGTGGTAGATTGCTTGCCTTGCATGCCTGAGGCCCTGGGTTCGATTCCTTAGCACCACATAAGCAAAAAGAAAAAAGCCAGAAGTGGCCCTGTGGCTCAAATGGTAGAGCACTAGCCTTGAACTGAAGAGCTGAGGGACAGCGCCCAGGCCCAGAGTTCAGGCCCCATGACCAGACCCCCCCCCAAAAAATGTACTCATTACTTATGTAACTGTAACCCACCCCTCAGTATATCACCTTCATAATATAAAATCCCCCCCAAAAAATAAGAGAACTCACCCAAATAGAGAAAATTAGAGACAAAAATGAGACATCACAACATAAATAAGAAAAAATTAAGAAGTTTATAAGAGACTACTTTGAAAACTGTATGCCAATCACCTGGAGAATCCTGGAGAAATTCATGCTTTCCTGTACTTGATCTGAACCAAGAAGTAACACATAAGAAGTAATGAAAATGAAATGTCAATAAACCACTTTTCATTGCAGAAAAATGTAGGACTCAATGAATTTACCATGAAATTAAGGCCTGCAAAGAACTTACAATACTTAGAACTAACTCTTCAATGGAATAGAAAGGGAAATGGAATTATCAAAACACATTCTATGAGGCTAGATTTAGACTCTTCCCCAAATCACATAGGGACTCACCAAAGAAAGAGAACTATGAAACCAGTTCTTTGATAAGCATTGATACAGAACTTCTTAAAACATTCTCACCAACCAATTTCTGCCAGTAACAAAAAAATCATATTGTATGATCAAATAGGATACAGCCTAGGATACAATTGGATTCAATATTCTTGTCACTAAACATAATACAAACCATCAGCGGAAGCCGGGACAAGAAACATGTTATCGTCTATATGGAAGTAGAAATAGCTTTTAACAACCTCCAATACCCCTTTATGATTAAAAAGTTATGAGAATCTAGGAATGCATTGAACGTTCCTCAGTATACTACTGAATATGTATATGATAGTGATAATTAGCAATTACGTAACAGTGGAAGTATGAAGACATTAAAATCAGAAATGAGAAAAGGATGTCCACTTTCTCTACTACTCTTCAATATGGTAGTGGACTATCTAGCAAAAGCAATAGGGAAGAGAAAAACATAAAGAGGATTCAAATAGGGAAGAAGTAAACCTATCCCTTTTTACAGATGAAATGACCCTATAGCTTCCTGCCTTAAGATAGTGAAAGTGATGTTAACCTTTGGCAATGTAGCACGGTATATAGCCCACAAGAATCAGTAGTTTTTCTGTGTTACCAACAATGGAAACTAGGCTAAAATCCAAAAAACAACCTCATATGTATTAGCCTCAAAATAAAAACAAATCTAAACAAAACAAAAGAACAACAACAAAACTGGGAATTAATTAATTTAACTTCTACTGTGAAAACTTTAAAAATATAAAAAGGGAAACTGAAGGAGATTCAAGTAAATGGAAAGTCTTTCAATGCTCCTGGTTGGAAGAATTAATATAGTGAGAACTGCAATACTGCCCCCAAACTATGAACAATGCAATACTTATCATAATCCCAACAATATTCTTCAATGCATTCGAGAAAGCAATTCAAATTTAATATGGAATTACAAAATTACAGATGAAACAGAAGGTTTAGAAATGAACTCATGGGCCTATAGTCATCTTACACACACACACACACACACACACACACACACACACACACACACACACACACACACACACACAGACACCATGGAATTCTATTCACCCATTAGAAAGGATAACTTTTTACCAGTCTTAAGAAAAATGAAAGGTTTAGGAAAATTCTAATAAGAAAAAAGAGAAAGGAATGCAGACAGAATAATATAGGTTTCATGGATTCATTCAGTTATGGTATCTACAAGTAAACAAGACAGGTTTTACCTCTTCCCAGTTAGAACGGTCATTATGAAGAAAGCTAACAATAGCAAATGCTGGCATGGATGCAGCCAACTGGGAACTCTATTACACTGTTGGCTGGAAATTAAATTGTTCAAACACTGTGGAATGCAGTATGGAGTTTCCTGAAAAGAGTAAATATATATCTCCCTTAAGACCCAGTAATTCCCCACATGGGCAGTAATCCAAAAATTAACAAACAAGCTCACATGAAAGCTACAAGTATAACCATGTTCAGTGCCCAGGTCCAGAGTTCAAGGACTGGAAAACAAGTTACTACTGCTGGCATTTGTTTCCACAAATATGAACCCTTTGACATAAATACCAAATCATTCTATTTGCAGTAGCTAGCATAGGACTTAAAGGTAGTGGGTGACAAAATGGCTTCTTTGTTGAATATTAGGAAAAGATGTTGGCAGTCCAAGAAAAGGGAGATTTTGTTGTTGTTGTTGTTGCTGTTGTTTGAGGGGCTTGAAGTCTAGGCATGGGCACTGTCCCTGAACTCTTCAACTCAAGGTGGGTACTCTGTCTCTTGAGCCACAGTGTCACTTCTGGTTTTTGGTGGTTAAATGGAGATAAGAGTCTCAGGGACTTTCTTGCCCAGGCTGTCTTTGAACTGCAATCCTCAGATGTCAGCTTCATGAGTAGCTAGGATTACAGCTGTGAGCCATTGGCACCAGGCTAAAAATGGAGGATTTTTAGAAAAGAAAATCCACCTCTTCACTTGTGTCTAAATCTCAGATATCACTATTAGAACACTTCACATTCAACTCATTTCATCAGATATTTGTAAATTTTCTCTTTTCCTTCATGCAGGAATACTGCAGTCAGTATCAACTCAGCTGTGGGACTGAACAATTGTATGGAAATTGCTAGCACCTAAATCAAGAACTTTTACATCAAAACAAATGATTCCCACTTTTGGAATAATTGTTTTCTCTTTTTATAACAAATCTTTGCTTGATTACTTCTTAATGTGACTGATGACATTTTCATTCTCTTCAACCTTCTCCCACATGATGTCAAATATTTAAGAATTCAAAGATTTCCATTGATAATTCATTAAGCTGACCTCTAAGAAAATGTGCATTTCTAGAATTTGGTTTTCTGTCTTGTTCTTACATGCATAGGCTTTCTATGATTTATTTGTTCTACAAGGAATTCTACTTTCTAATCTTTGTGAGATCAATTTTAGTCTCTCTGTTCAGTCTTTCTGACACACTCTCTGGAGTCTCCTTTGAGTCTGCCTCATAAAAAATATATTATTTATCAGCTAAATGACTTTCAGTTTCTGTTTTTTGCTTGACTTCATTTAGGCTGTGATCAGACCTGACTGGCTGTGCTTACTGGAGTTTTTTATTTTTTTTTTTTGGGTCCGGTCATGGGGCCTGAACTCTGGGCCTGGGTGCTGTACCTCAGCTCTTCAGCTCAAGGCTAGCGCTCTACCACTTGAGCTACAGTGCCACTTCCGGCTTTTTTCTTTTTGCTTATGTGGTGCTGAGGAATCGAACCCAGGGTCTCTGGCATGCAAGGCATGCGCTCTACCACTGAGCTACCTTCCCAGCCGTTTGTTTGTTTTGTGTGGTATTTTTTTGTTTTAGAGGTCTAGGATTACTATTCAAGGTAGTAGCTTCTCTGGGTTGCAGTGATCCCCTGACCTAGAGTCAATGGGTTTTTCTCCTAAAGATACAAAAAACAGCTGACTAAATTCCTGTTAATTGTCTCAAAATGAGGCAAACTGGCATCCTTGTAAAGCCATCAATAATCCTCTGTAACCACTTATAGAAATGGTCTATCAAGATGGCTTTTCAAGGTTGACAGTGAACATTGTTCATTTCCAATTCAGCACCATGAAGCAGATCACATCCCATGGAGCAGACTTTTAGAAGGAAGGTCCCCTTCCTTCCTTATCTTATGATACATGAAACCATAATATTCTGCAGTTGTGGCCAGCCTGGAGCACATTTTCCCAAGAATATTCTGTAGTGTAAAAGAGGACCAACTATGAAAATAAAGATGAAAATAGTTGTCTACAACAGATTGATTTATCTTGCTTTTATCTGTTGTTATTTTCATTACTTCAAACACATGGATAAATTATATTAGGATTAGACAAGTGGCAAAGGATTAATGGAATAAACATTCAGTTTACTTTCATATATCCAATATAGTGTAATTAACCCCTTATGGAAAATTAAATCCGACTCTAGAAACAATGTCAGAAATATAAAAGCCTCAATATGAATAATCTGGCACATATACACCATCATCTACTCAGAAATTCAGTCTCTCTTTAAATATTTATTTGGTACAAAATAATAAAAATTTAATTAATGAATGTGACTTTATAGTACCATCTGAAATACTCCTCGTGTATAGGATTGTATATGTTTTAGATGTCACCTAGACAGGAATTAAACATGCATGTAAAATTCAAATTTCCACAATTTAAGCTAGATTAGAGGAGTCATACCCTCCTCTAATGTGTGGTCCCTTCCACCTAATACCAAGAGTCATGTGCAATAATTTATTTTTTCATGTTAAGATGAGTGCTGAGTGTAGGATACACTTTGAATTATTATATTAATTTATTAAAATTAGTTTCACTTTTTTCTTTTCTATACCCACAGAAAGTAAAATTATATATTAAACATTCAATATGAAGTAATCAATAACAAATAAACTATTATTAAAATGATATACTATTAAACTGTGATTTGAATTATAGTTCTAACAAATTGTGATGTAAACAATATTTAATAGAATTATGGGTAATGTTTTTTAAACTTACCATCTTGTTAATGTTTTCTAATTGTGTCATTTGTTATTCTTGATCCATGTCATCTCTTCACCTCAATTGTTTAGTTTTCTATTTTATCTCTATTGGTTTGTTGATTATGCATTTTGTTTTCCCTTTTTAGTGACTGACATGAGGCTGAAAATCTGTATGCTAGTTTATTACTTCCTACATTAAAATCAAATTGCTGCTCTCCACAGCTGTTCTACTTTTTTTGTATAGTTCAGAATTTCCCCTAGTGCCACCGACTGTATTGCTGCTCTCATATATTATATTTTATTTTTTTTTAAATTTTGTTGTCAAGGTAGTGTACAGAGGGGTTATAGTTACATAATTAAGGTAATGAATTAATTTGTTTTCTAACTTGTTACCCCTTCACCCATTTTTCTCCCTCTTCCCTCCCAACGCACCTTGCAAGATCGTTTCCAACCTATTGTTTTGTGAATATCACTGTTCCATAGATTTTCCCTCTGTCCTTTGTCTCACTATTTTGTTTTTGTCCTTCCCCTTCCCCAGTTCAGATCAACATATTTAAAATACCCCAGGTATCAAAATCAAATACAGTGACTACAGGGGATAAACCATAGGTGGGGAAAACACAAAAGGATAAAAATAAATCACGTAGTACATTAAGAACAACAACAACAAAGAACATGTCTTGGAGTTCATTTCACTTAGAATCACCTTGAACGGTCATATGTACATAGCTATTGAGCTATTCTACTCATCTACTAAGATTATCCTTGATGTACACAATAATGCTCCCTCAGACCCAGTAATCCCACTTCTGGACATTTAACCAGATGACCACAAACAAAGCCACACTAAAGCTACCAGCACAATTATGGTTATCACAGTAATATTTACCATAGCTAAGATATGGAATCAACCCTGATGCCCCTCAGTAGATGAATGGATCAAGAAAATGACACACACACACTCACATACACACATACACACACATACTATGCTTCCATCAGAAAAAAAGATACCACCTCATTTGTAAGGAAATGGAAGGTCTTGGAAAACATCATATTAAGTGAAATAAGCCAGACTTAAAGAAACATAGTTCCCATGGTTTTCCTTATTTGTAATGATTAGTTTACATCAAGGATAATCTCATGTATTTTAATTTGACAGGTTTTTCTATGTTGAGCGTGCAACATTATTGCTATATTGTTTGTTATCATTTCTGTAAACTGGCAGGTATATTGAAAGAATTACATTCATCTTATCCATTACTGAAAGGAGAACAACTAAAAGAGCAACCCCTACTAGGAAGAACAACTCCTACTTACTTAGCTTCATTCCTATGTAAGGCCATTGATGTCCCCTGTATCCTCATGTTGTACATTTCAACCATATACCTCATACTGTATATCTAGTATCTTCTACATTGTGAACAAAATGCCTGAGAAGTTCCACTTTGCTTTACTTTAAAACAAAAAATTCTGTCTTAATATTTGAGGTTTGTGTGTGTGTGTGTGTGTGTGTGTGTGTGTTTACAAAGATCAGAACACAACACTTTTCTTCATTTCGAATACATCTTTCAGGTCATTGTAAGTTGTGGCCAATGGGAGCAGTCTCTTGTTATTTTAAGGATGAAACAGAAAAAGATATTTGTGCATGTACCACAGTTGCTTTATTATTCTGTAGTTGAACACTGTACATTGACTTATATCTTTGCTGCTCTTGTGAATAATGTGAATAACAATGAACTACAGATATATTTATGAGTTACCCAGAGAGAAATAATCACATGATTGGTGGGTCAGATGATATCTCAACTTTGGATTTCTTTAGAAACTTGCATACTACTTTCTACAATGAGAATATTAATCTGTTTTTTGACCAATAGTGTAGAAAATTTCCTTTTCTCCACACTCGCACCAACATTATTACCTTTTATTCAAAGGTAATAAAGGGCAGGTTTTAACTATCTGCAGTACCCTAGACTGGCCTTAGACTTAAATCCAACCTCCTAAATGCTTGGAATTACAAGCCTTTACCACCATAACTGGTTCCATTGATTTTTTGATGAGTTATAATAGTTATGAAGTTGTATCATAGAAATTTTGAGTTATATTTCTCTAATAACTTCTGCTCAAAATCCATTAAGGCAGCATAGATGTTGTGTTAAACATAAGTCTGTAAACCCACAGGCAATTTTCAGGGCTTTATGGAGAACATGTATATTCAGACCTTTTGTCCATTTTTAATCCAGTTTCTGGTTAATCTCATCTTTAATCTCGCTAAACCAGATCAATAATTAATTCGAGGTAGTAGAAAAGAAAAAAAATGCAGCAACTCCTAACATTTTTCAGTTTTCAATAACATGGTATTGCTTAAATCATTTTCTGTTAACAACTGACACTATATAACTCAATTTAGTTAGAACTGTTACAAGGCTGTAGTTTATTTATTTTACATTGATTGCTCTTTCCAAAGCCTGTTTGTCTAATTTCCCTTGGTTTGTTTCAGTCTCAAGTAGCTCAGATTTCAAACTGAAGAATAAATGGAAGGAAGCAAACAAAAAAAATTACAGTTCCTCTCATCCGATGATGCCTGTATAAGAATGAGGAAAGAGTTCATCCTTCTAAGGACCTATGATAGGACAACAAAAAAAGAATTTATTTTTCTATGTCTTCTTTATCTTTGCGATGTAACTTAAATGTTGTAAAACACATTATACTGCTCAGATACTTTTATGTTTTATCAGTTTTGCACATTTTTACACTATCAAGACATAAGATAACCAGTTTGATTTACAGCATGAGAAGTTATCCACCTAGCTTCCTTGGAAGCAGCATGATCAATAGATATTACTTCTGGTTGCTCACTACCTGTAATGGTTTCTGTACTACTTATCACATTCTATTTAGTATTTTAAAAAGACTGCTGGCTAAACTCAAAGCTCATTCCTAGAAGTTTATGTTAAGTATTTCACAAGTTTTATTCCCTTAATTGCTAATATAACATTTGCTATAATGCTAATGTTATTACCATTTTAGTGTTTGGAAAAATTGTAATTAAAGGCAGTAAGTGCATGGCCTAAAGACACACACAGTGAGGAAGGAAATGAGTCAAAGTTTCCAAAAGTCTTCCAGCAATACACAAAAGGTAGATAAAATCTCTCCATTCTATGACACTCTCAATTCAATATTCATATTGTCCAAGAAATAATAGCATACTAAATATTGCCCATGGTGATTGTTTTCTGTCACATTTGCCTTCAGCACAGATTGTGTTGGTGACATTGGGTTATCATGCACAGAACTGAGCTTATACATTGAGGTCCAAAGAGAGGCAAATATCTTCTGTCCCACAATTACAGTATCCTTTTTAAAAAGTACTAAAACTTTTCAATATAATCACCTACTGTCTTATAAGTATCCAAAAATAAAAAATCATAAATAATAACTCCAAAATGCTTTAAAATTGGAGATGCTAAAACATGCCCCTCTGAAGTAAATTTTCTTCTACTTTTAACGTTATTCTGAAAGCCTTTGCTGGTTTATCATACCTATAATCCTAACTACTTGGGATATCTACTCAGGAGCCTGAGATCTGTGGATAAAAGTTGGAAGCAAATCAGGGCAAAATAAATGCATGAAATTATTTTTCAAAAATTTTAATGAACCTGCAAAGGGCCAAGAATGGAGATGTAGCTCATTTAGTAGCTCACCAATTTAGAGAGAAAAGGCCTAGCAAGACCTTGAAGCCCTGATTTCAAACTCTGAGCACACCAACACACATGCAAATGCTTGAGCACATGCGTGCATTCACACACATATTTATTCAAAATACCTTCATATCGGAGTTTTTCATGATTTCTTTGCTAACGATATTATATGAGTAAAATAAAGGAAATAAACTCTTCCATCTCAGAACAATTTTACTTTCTTATTGTAAAAATACTGTACAGAGGAGTAACACTTACATGTGCAAGGTAATGAGTACATTTCCTAACAAGTATTGTTACCTCCTCCTTTATTGTTTCCCTACCATCCCTTCCCTCCCACTTCCACAAGTCCATTAACCTCCTCCCTTTCCCCGCCTCAATTGTAAAGTTCACTTTACAACATAGTGTCTTGTGCATCTCATTGTTACAATGGGTCAACCTGTATCCCTATTTAAGGATTTTTTTTTCCTTCCCCTCAGAAAATTAGAGGAAAATATATACAAGAAATAGGCGCACCAACTTCAAATACAGTGAAAACAGGTGTTATAGCATGGGGGAGGAACATATAAAGAAACAAAAACAAAAACAACACACTGCACGTTATAAGTACATGAGAAACGATATCAAGAAAAAAAAAAAAACCACTTGTGTCCCTAACTTGGGGTTCATTTCCCTTAACATAATCTTTTTTTTTTTTTTTAGCTTTTTGGTTTGTTTGTTTTGGTCGGTCGTGGGGCTTGAACTCTGGGCCTGGGTGCTGTCCCTCAGCTTTTCAGCTCAAGGCTAGCGCTCTACCACTTGAGCTACAGCGCCACTTCCGGCTTCCTGGTGGTTTATTTTACATAGGAGTCTCATGATCTCTCCTGCCGGGGCTGGCTTTGAACCGCGATCCTCAGATCTCAGCCTCTTGAGTAGCTAGGA
Source organism: Dipodomys spectabilis (assembly GCF_019054845.1). Taxonomy (NCBI): domain Eukaryota; kingdom Metazoa; phylum Chordata; class Mammalia; order Rodentia; family Heteromyidae; genus Dipodomys; species Dipodomys spectabilis. Next base: position 2,535,773 of record NW_024871184.1, on the reverse strand, counting down.
TTACAGGCGTGAGCCACCAGCGCCCGGCCCTTAACATAATCTTATCTGGTCATATACACATAACTTTTGACCTTTTCTGCTTATCCCAGACATATATTAGTTATTGAAAATTAGAGAAACCATGGGACCTATGTTTCTTTAGACTTGGCTTACTTCACTTAATAATTTTTTTTCCAAGTCTTTCCATTTCCTAACAAATTGGGCGATGGAATTCTTCAGGAATTTGCCTGTCATCTTTGGGCAGGGGCCATGCTAATCTTCTCTGTATCATTCCAATGTTAGTGTCTATGATGCTGAATTGAGCACAGAACATTTTTATATATAAATTGTAGTTGATTTTTTAAACTAGACAAATCAACAAAAAGTAAGTTTAAAAGAATTGTTGTGAAATTTGAGAACCATGTACTTCTTACATAAGTACACATTTAAGAATAAAGTCAAGATTTACATGTCAAAAACAAAATAAATCCAGATATTTGTTGTTCAAGAGATGTGTAGGAGGAGGAAATCAATTATTCTATACAAGGGACCTGTCATAATGAACACTGCAGCAATTGTTAAGGTTTGTTAAAAGTTTTAATGTTTTAAATATATTTACTTTTGGATATTTGCTTATATATGCCAAAACTGGGACTGTATGACAGGTCATAATACTTTTCTATAAAGTATTTAAGATTTATGGTAGCAGATAAATACTACTAAGTATGTACATTTCAGAGTTTATAGAAACTTTACTAATGAGAAGTTGCAAAGTCTTTGTGTAAAGGAGCAGAATAAAGAGTTGACTATGTTAACTACACAGTTTCTGTTAAAACTGTAGGCCTTCCTTACTTTATATGTTAGTGAGGAACAAATGATGATATAAGCCATATACAAATTATGAGATGAACTATAAATGGTAATCTTAGTGGGTGACTTTAAACACTACTCATAGCCTATAAAATTCTTGTTGAACATCATAATCTTAGCCAGTGTTAAATGTAAAGAAATATGACAATAATAAAATCTAATTTGTAGTACACTTCAAATACTGAAAACACTGGTAATTGTTTTGTTTTTTATTTTATTATTCGTTAATATTTAATTATTGGTTTTCTTTATTTGTAGCATTGTTTTCCTTGTTGTAATATAATAGAACTTTTTGTAAGTTGTCATGAGGAGGTACTTTGAGAAGGTTACTGGGATGGCCACATCGTTTTGTATAGGTGCGTGTGAATTTATAAAGAGGAAAATTAAGAACAAAATATGTATTTAAAAAATGATTAAGTAGAGTCTGATTCAGGAGTGTTGATAAATGTCCACACCTAAAATATTAGCCCTAGGCTGAAGCAGAGTTATTACAGAGTTGAGGTCACAAAAGTGAGAGACTGTGTTTTGTTTTGTTTTTTATTTTTATTTTGTTGGTCATGGGGCTGGAACTCTGGGGCCTGGGTGCTGTCCCTCAGCTCAAGGCTAGTGATACCACTTGAGCCACAGCACCACTTCCATCTTTTTCTGCTAATATGATGCTGAGAAATCAAACCCAAGGCCTCATGCATGCAAGGCAGGCACTCTACCATTGAGCCACCTTCCCAGTACCTGAAAGACTGGGTTTTAAAAAATCATCTAAAAAACATTTGCTTTCTGCTTTGGATTATATAATGAAATATATGAGTATTTTTGATGTTTTTGTGCATTGCCATACTTCTAAATTAATACTAACTTTACCCACTTTATCCTTGTCAAAGTCATGAAATATCTCTGGGAGTTTGCTTCTGTGAAGATTGTTTTTGCATTTATAATTTCTTCTGAGTTATTTTTATTTTTTATCAAAATCACTTTATATTTCATGTTGATGCGTATTTACTCAGAGACAGGGATATAGAGGATTTAGTTTACCAAGTGAACATTAAAATTAGAGCTCAACAATAAGACAAGATGTAAACATAAAGGGGATCCAAATAGGGAAAGAAGAAATAAAACTCTCCCTCTTTGCACATGACATGATCTTGTATTTAAAGAATCCCATAGACTCCACTACCAAATTACTCAAGCTGATTCAAAACTTTGGCAAAGTAGCACGATATAAAATTAACCCCCCAAAATCCATGGCTTTTCTGTATGCCAACAATGAGAAAAGTGTGGCTGAATTTAGAAAGTCCATTTGCAAAAGCCCCTCAAAAAATAAAATACCTAGGAATTAATTTAACCAAAGAAGTGAAGGACCTCTATGATGAAAACTTTAAAATCTTGAAAAAGGAAATCAAAACAGAACTTAGAAAATGGCAAAACCTCCCATGCTCCTGGATTGGAAAGATCAATATCGTGAAAATGGCAATACTTCCCAAGGCTATCTACAAATTCAATGCAATTCCTATCAAAATTCCAACCTCATTCTTCAAGGAAAAAGAAGAGGCAATCCAAAAATTCATGTGGAACAATAAAAGACCCCGAATAGCAAAAACGCTCCTCAATGGAAAGAACACTGCTGGTGGAATATCAATACCAAATTTCAAACTCTACTATAAAGCCATAGTAATCAAAACAGCTTGGTACGGGCATAAGAACAGACCTTAGGACCAATGGAATAGAATTGAAAACCCAGAAATGAACCTACAAACCTATAGCCATCTAATCTTCGATAAGGAAGCTAAAATAATAGAATGGAAGAAAGACAGCCTCTTCAGTAAATGGTGCTGGCAAAATTCGTTAACTACTTGTAGAAGACTAAAACTAGATCCTTATATATCACACTGCACCAGAATCAACTCCAAATGGATCAAAGATCTCGGAGTCAAAGCAAACACTCTGAAAACCTTACGGGATGGAATAGGAGAAACCCTAGGCCTCCTTGGCTCAGGCTGAAATTTTCTTAATATAGACCCGGAAACACAACAAATCAAAGAAAGGTTGGACAAATGGGATTGCATGAAATTGCAGAGCTTCTGCATGGCAAAGGACATAACTAGCCAGATCAATAGAGAACCTACGGATTGGGAGAAGATCTTCACTAGCCATACAATGGACAAGGGTCTCATATCTAAAATATACTTGGAACTCAAAAAATTAAATCCCCCAACAACAAATCCTCAAAGAAACAACTGCCCAATTAATAAGTGGGCTAAAGACTTGAAGAGAAACTTCTCTGAAGAAGAAAGAATGATGGCCAATAGACACATGAAGAAATGCTCAACCTCCCTAGCCATAAAAGAAATGCAAATCAAAACAACATTGAAATACCACCTCACCCCAGTTAGAATGGCTATAATCAAGAACTCTAACAACAACAGATGCTTGAGGGGATGTGGACAGAAGGGAACCTTACTTCATTGTTGGTGGGAGTGTAAACTTGTTCAACCACTTTGGAAAGTAATATGGAGGTTCCTCAAAAGACTCCACTTAGCGGGGGGGGGGGGGATTGGGTGGGGGGGGCAGGGGGAGGCTGGGAAGGGATGTGAAGGGTAAACAAAGGAGGAGGCTGCAATGCTTGATAAGAAATGTACTCATTATCTTGCCCATATAATTGTAACCCCTCTGTACAGTATGTTCACAAAAAATAAAAATAAAAATTTAAAAAAATAAAATAAAATAAAATTAGAGCTCAAAAATAAAAATCAGCTTCTTAAACTAAGGTTCAATGCCTTGCATCCTTGGATCAGCTAGAGGATCAATCCAGGCTTCAGACTTAAAGTGGGCAGCTGAGGGAGTTTAGTGGGTAGGACTTTTTGAATTCCCCTTTCAGGATATAAGATTTAAAACACACACATGCAAGCACATATTCATAACAAGTTTTTGTTTGGAGAAGTGCACATTATGGTGCTCCATAATGAAAATCATACATTACTTAATAGTGTTCTCAGACCTTTGTCCACATTCTCCCAATGGATTATCAGAAGCAGGTCCTTAGATCATTTTTCTTGGGTTCCTTAGGCCTAGAATTCTTATTCCCCATTTCAGCAGGTCTGTTGTGATTTCAGTTTTTGGTGCACGTAATCCTCCCTTTTGTAAGTTTCTTGTGCACCCTTCTCATATTTAACTCTCCCATTACTGGAGATTTCTCAACAATGGATTCCTCCAGCTGGCCCAGTTTTATTCTTGGGCCAGAGAATGAAAACACACATCGAGACTCAAGTTCTCTTTGTGCCTAAGACACACTCAGCCCAGAAAAATCCCCAACCAACCAGGTAGTATGCTCTAGTCCAATTTTTCCTCTCATGGGTGATGCATGACATTACTTTTTATTGAGGTGCTTCCTTGGACCCTTTCCTGAAATTGCTGATACACTTTCCATCCTTTACCACAATGGATGGTGTTTAACCCAACCTTGAGCTATCTCAACAACTCAGTATGTGTCTTCTCCTGAGGGTCTCCCTACATCCCCCTTGCATAACATGGATCCTGGACTAGTCCCCACATTGTTGAGAATACTCCCCTACTGTAACCCAATATCCCAAGAAAGACCACCAATTTGAAAGGAACTTAGCATGGCAATGTTTAGTTCTGTTAAAAAGCATGTTATTGACAGAAAGCAACCAGTATGAGTAGGAAGTCTGCCCAGATTATACCCCTAATGAGTTACTACTTCTGGTATTGATCACAAGTTGTGTTCACAATCTTGCTCTATTGGCTCTTTTGAAGCTCAGCTGGTTATTTTGAAAGGGGTTAACAATATCAGAGCAATCCACTAAACCAGGACACCCAGGCCAGAAATTGTTAGAAAATTCTTACTCAGTTTGTGCTTTATGAGTTAAACTATTCCTCAAGTCCCTAGAACGATTTTAGTAACAGGATATACTTTAGTTATATAGCTTTTTGGAAGATGATTATGCTTAGTCAATACTTTCCCTTAATTCCATCATTTTCAGAGAAAAAGATTATTCTAACTCCTACACAGTCCATTCCCAGACAGAATTTATTATAAGCAGCTCCCTTTTTGGAATGGAGGCTTATGAGCTTCCAGGTGAAAACACCTTATTTGCATATTGCCTTGGTTCCCTTAGGAAACTCGCCTCAGCAAGTGGTTATGAAACCAACAGCTATGTGTGGCTGCTTCATTATAAAGAACCTGTCTGTACTTGTGTTCCTACTGCTAATAGAAAGAGGAAAGTCTGCTCTCTGGAAGCACGTAGCTATGGATTTAAGCACGCTTACTGAACTCTGAGCACAGAGCACAGATTGAGCTGCAGGATTTTAAGAGCCATAGATGAATCAGTCAGATACCAGCTGCTTGGCTGACCACAGGGCACACTTTTGATGCCACATTTCTGAGGTAAAGCAGTTCTAAGCTGCCAAGACACTATGGTAAGAAGAAGCCTGAGGGGGAATTCTTGGTGGGAAGGAGAAGGTGAAAGTTTGGATTTAGGTTTTAGAAAATGCAAGCCACTTTCTGAATTGCTTGAGGCTGCGAGCAGATCATCATATTTTCTAGCTCTCTAGATGCAGAGTATGAGAACACTTCCCACATATCACACTCAATCCCTCCTGCCTAGCAGTCTTCAATTCCCTCTTACAGCAGTTAAGCAATTTTTAAGAAAGCAAAATTCAGCGAACCTGATCAGCTTGTGAAGAAAATATATCCTCTGGCTTTAGAATAGATCAATTTCTATCTCAGAATAAGAGGAAGAAAAGAAACCACACTCTACAGAATGTAACACCTTAAACATGCTAGTTTGCTGCATGAACTTTTCATTAGATTCATACAAGAAAAAAAAGAAATCTGAGAATTTCTGGAGCCTTTGTTAGCCTAATATCAAGTTCTTGTTGTTTTATATTTGTTTGTTTGTTTTGTTTTTTCTTAATACTTCAGAGATTCTAGTTAGAAGAATTGAAAAAATACAGATATTAGCCTGGTTCAGATTAATCTGAAACCACAGCAACTAAGTTATCAAATTCTAAATCTAGTCTCAAAGCTGAAAGTCAAGGTTTCCCTCCCCGCAACATCTTCAGAATAGCAGTATTGTCTAAGTCTCGGGTTTGTTTTCTTTAAAGAATTAGAAAGCAGAACAGTTTTTAAAGCAGTTTTTCTTCAAAGCGAAAAGAGAGCAGTGCAACAGTCTCTTCCTCAAAGCAAACACAAAGCAGTGAAACAGACTCCCCAGTGAAAAGAGGGACCTAGTGTCTCATAATTGGTTTCCTAGTCTCAGAGGATGAGTATGGAATTTTTTCTTATTGGATGCCCCATCTCAGAGCACAAGCACAGAAAACACTTTTGATTGGATGGGAAGTAGAGGGACACTCCCTAGACCATAGTCAGAAAAAGCCATGTGTTAGCACCTAAAGCTTCATGTGAAAAGGGTGTGTAATATTTGCTGCATCATTCATCCTCACCATGTTGGAGCCAGTTCCAACCATTACCTTTTATCCATAACTACCCAGATGTAGTGATTTAACTCCCTCTGAGTGGCACATAACCACTTGTTACTCACAGGGCACTGTACATTGTAATGTCCCACCAACACTATGTTGACAGAGAAATTAGATTTCTAAATTGCTGTTTTGAAGAAGCAAAGCCCTCAGACTTAAACTTGCACACTTAACTTAAAATTTATTGTCTTTTTTCAATTCTATTAGCATTACCTACTTAAATAAGTGTATTTTTCATTTTGATATATCCACATAGGCATACAATGTACCATGATTATGCTTAACCCCTTCATAATTCTCTCCAAAGTTTTATTAATCATTTTAAGAATACAACATAGTAGTAATAAGTACATTTACAATATTGTACAATCTCAATGTCCACACTCTTTACATCCTCCAAGATTCAAATTCTTTATTCATTAAAACAATTTTCCACCTCTCCTCTGCTTCAAGGTATACATCAAGTATGATTTTGCTTCCTGTCTCTATCAATGACTGTTCTATGTAACTACTGATATAAGTAGAATCATGTAATACTTGATCTTTTTATGACTGGCTTATTTCACTTAGCAGTGTTCCAAAGTTTCATCCATAATATAGCATATGTCACAACATAATTCTTTTTTTTTGGGGGGGGGGTCCGGTCGTGGGGCCTGAACTCTGGGCCTGGGCGCTGTCCCTCAGCTCTTCATCTCAAGTCTAGCACTCTACCACTTGAGCCACAGCGCCACTTCCGGCTTTTTTCTTTTTGCTTATGTGGTGCTGAGGAATCGAACCTAGAGCCTCATGCATGCAAGGCAAGCGCTCTACCACTGAGCCACCTTCCCAGCCCCATAATTCTTTTTAAAGTTGAAATAATATACCACTGTATGTTTAAACCACATTTGCTTTAGCTATTCATTTGTTGATGGCCACTGGAATGCCTCCATGTTTTGAGTATTGTACAAAATGACTATGAGTGTACAAGATCTCTTCCAGACCTTGCTTTTAGATGTTTAAAGTATATGCCCAGAAATGGAATCACTGGATCACATGAAAACTCTCTTTTCTTTCTTTTTTTTTAAATCTTTTTGTCATGGGTCTTGAACTCAGGGCCAAGTACTGTCCCTGAACTTTCCCAAAACACAGATCCACTTCCACTTTTCTGCCCAGGCTGGCTATGAACCGTGATCCTTGGATTTCAGCCTCCTGTCCTGAGTGGTTAGGATTACAGGTATAAATAATCCTCTTTTTAATTGTTTGAAAAGATGCCATTCTGTTTCCCATAGAACGGTTCCAATTTTACCACACTTTTGGCAGTATTGTTACTTTATTTTTTGTAGTTATCCTACCTAATTCATATGAAGTGGTAATTTTCTTCATTATTTTGACTTACACTTTCATAGTGATTAGTGATGTTAAACACCTTCTTCGTGGGCTTGTTAACACTTTGTCTTCTCTGGAGAAACATCTTAGTTCTTTGCACATTGTAAAGTCAGGTTGTGTGTCGTTGCAATGATGTTTTTTATATATTCTTGATGTGAACCACTTATCAAATATATACGTGCAATAACTTTATCCCATTCTGTGTTGCTTTTTTGGACACTGTTGATTGCAACCTTTGGTGCATTCTGATTTATGTTTTCCTATAATGAATGACCCTTCATTGATGTCAGTTTCCAGTATGTCTTCAGGTCCTGTAACTATGAACCATCATATTGATTTGGACTCCTGCTATGGTAACAGTGAAGTAAAGCTACATAATTATGCTCTGGTCACCTACCTACTGCCACTTTTGTATCTCTCTCCATTAGCTTTTCGTAAAGGCCTTGGGACATATCCACAACTTATTTGGTCCTTAAAAACCTGTAGAATTACAGGCCTTAAATTTAGTTTTAATGGAAATATGTGACGTCCAATTTCTTTTTTTCCTTTTTGTACATTTTTGATTGTAAGAATACTGTACAAAGGGGTTACAGTTACGTGACAAGGTAATGAGTACATTTCCTATCAAGCATTTTTGCCTCCTCCGGGCAAATAAGATGAAAATTGAGAGCTTCGTAATATAGAAGCACACCAAAACTCTAGGTATATATTTTTCTTCATATGAGTATTTAGAATGGTGTGATGCTAGAGATTTAACCTACTTGCAAGTTAATAATGAACTTGTCACACTTTAATGGATGCTAGACGATTTATGATGCTCTTGGGTCAGAGACAAAAAGGACTTAATTTTTACAGTAATAGTGAAAGCCAGTGAGATATGTGTGTATGTGTATATTTATATATTACAAGTGTAGCTCCCATCCCTCAGTGCCACTGAGTGAAGTAAAGATAGCCATGTGAAGCCTATACAAACAATGGGTTCTGAGTTTGAGCAATTTCCATCTTTCTAATGAGCAATAGGCATGCTTGAACTTTACTCGGGAGAATGACAATAGCTTAGAAAAAGCTTGCAAATATACTATGGAATATAGTGCAGCTAGTGTTCACTTGAAGATATGCAAACACTTGAGTCTGCCATGGAATTGTTTTTTTCTTTTGTTTCTTGAATGTTCCTAGCTACTAAGACCAATATATATATTTCTCCTAATAAACGTTTAGCTCCCCTTAAAAAGGAGGCATGACAATTTGTTGAGAATACTTATTATTTTTCTAGCCCTAACCCCTCAGTCCTATCTAGAATACAATTCAACAAAATAAATAGATGGAATTCAAATTTAACACATCTAGAAGCTTTTTTCTTAGAGGCATTTCTTAATGTAGGTGTGGAAGAAATTAAGGAAAAAATAGGCCCACAAATATATATTAGGAAGATATTCTATGTATTTTAACAGTAATAAAAGATTACATTTCTGTTTTTTAGTGTGTGAATATTTACAGAGTATGTACAGAGTGCCAACGTTTATGCCAGGGCCTATCATGGAATAGAATGTAGCAAATTTTCTCTATATTGTTTGTATATTTATAGAATTCACCTGTCTGACTTCTCTCCCATTTTGATAAAATAGGGCACCTGTTTGATTGAAATACAATCATTATTTTTCTACCTTCAGGATTCCACACACTTTGCTGTCTACTAAATATAGAAAAGATTCATGCATAACCCTCATCTTCAAGGAGCAATTTTCAGTATCCCAAGTAGCTTGTGTTTATCTCCCACCCCTTTCCTCCCAGCTGTCAATCTAGGTGAGTGATGGCTGAATTCTATAAGACAGGAAAACTCAGATAATTCACAGGCATTCAGTTAGTATCTAATGGAAAATTCTTCACTTGGATTATATTTTATCATCATCTTTGTGAGAACTTCAGCTTCCTTATTTGGAAACTGAGCTGTTCAGTTAAAAGTGAGTAGATGAATCTTATTATTTAAAATTTCATTTAACTAAAATTGGAAGAATTAATTTTTCAGACACTATTCACATTTAAGATTCATTAGCCACATATAGCCAGTGGCTAGTCTGTTAGACAATGCATATATAGAATATTTCCATTATCACAGATGTTTCTGTTAGAACTGTTTTAGAGCATGTTTTAGTTTGTTAAGGCATGGTCCATGTTCATAAACTATATATGCTCCGTAGGTGGTACTCAGACTGAAGATCCAACCAGAAAGTCTAGACACCCATGAAGTTAAGATATAGGTATAAATTGTTCTACATAGGCACACTTATTTGTGAGGAGGAAGAGGATCAAACAGTCAACGTCAGCAGAATCAACCCTCTCAACTCCAGGAAAGAATAGGTAAAAATTTTAGCAGTTCTTTGCAGCTTTGCTTCTGTGATTGAAATTGACTGTGGTATTCTCAATGGTGATTTTGTTGGAAAATATAAATGTGTAATTATCACATTAGCTCAGTGAAGAATTAGAGTTTGTGCTTTGTAAATGTAATTTGATATTTATATGTGACATTTCAATTTCTCCTGGTATCAATACACCACAAATATCTTTATATGGTTTCTGAGTTGTTTCTTTCGTTAATTTTGTTGTTCTTACAGCAGACATTTTAGAAATTAGTGGAAAAGTTAAGACTTTCTTGTGTTTTGCAATCCCATTATTTCTCCGTAAGCTTAATAAAAAATGAGAATCTAAGAACTATGTGAAGAAATTGTATTTCCAATCACCTGTTCACTTTCATTAATTACTAGACCAAAGGGAACTGGCTCCCCAGAATCTCACCCTCAGAATTCAAGAATGAGGTGGGAATAAAGCAAGGAAAGAGAGACATAGTAATTTGCACTGAAGTTACTGTGCTGTCACAATGAACACTTGTTCTCATGCAATCTTTTTGAATCCCACAGTTAGCTTTTTTGTGGTTTTTATTAGTATGACAAAGATGACTGACTTTCCCAGATTTACAGTTGGAAGTGTGTGGGACACATTCCTTTATCTATGGAATCTTCCTTAAAATTGTGCATCATTCACTTTGGGTCTCAGTACCTTTTCCATCCTTGTCACAAGTATGTATTTCTACAAATGGAGACGTTGGTTCATCATTTGTCTTTAAATGATTAAATTATGTGGATTTGCTATAGAAGGAAGGTATTATGGGTAGGAACCTTTGGTCCATGTTGACATTTCTTTATGGAATTCTTTTACGGTCCTTACTCATGGACTCATGTGTAAGTAATTCTCCCCATATTCCACTATATGCCAGTAGAGTGGGGCAACGCATTAGAAATTTAAAACATGCCTATAACTCTTTTAAAGTATACTTTTAAATATAATGATATAAATAAAAGCTTTTGTTTTGTTTTTATTTTTTATTTTAATATTATTGTCAAGGTGATGTACAGAGGGGTTACAGTTACATAAGTAAGGTAGTGATAACATTTCTTATATAACTTGTTACCCTCTCCCTCATTTTTCTTCCTCTTTCCTTCATTCTCTCAATCCCTCCAAAGTTGTACAGATCATTTCCAACATATTGTTACATTTGATTTCCTTTAATTAAATGTTTGTGATGTTCCCATCCTTGAACTCCACAATGTAAACACTGGAACACCACGGTTAGACCCCTCTGCCATGCATATATGCATATGCATATTTTCCTAAAATTTGGGGTCATATATTTGTTTGATTATTCATTTGTTTATTGCCCAAACTGGAGCTTGAATCCAGGGCCAACACACTGTTCTCTGCTTTTTTTTTCCCACAGCACTAGCCACAGGCCCATTTCTGTCATTTTGGTGGTTAAATGGATATTCCTCTGGGGGCTGGCTTTGAACCATAATATTCAAATCTCACCCTTGTGAGTAGGTAAGATACAGGTGTGAGCCTACTTTATAAGTTGACTTTTCATCTCATTATATCATTCATATATTTCCTATCCTTAGAAATTTCATACTGTTCTAAGAACATCACTTACAATGATTGCATGGGAGTCCAGTGCTTATAAATTCCATAATTAATTAAACTGTCCCTAACACTGAAAATTTTGTTGTCTCCAAAATATTAAATGCATCATTAAAGTTCATTTGGATTTTTCATTCTAGTATTTATTTTTTATAATTAGATAAGTATCTGCTAGTTGTTAGAAAGAACCAAATACAAAATTTCTTGTTACATAATGATCTATATTAACTTGGCTCATCTAAAACAGTACGTTACTCCTCCCCATAAAGTTTATATTTTTCCCAGCATGCAGTTCCAGTTTTGTAACTTTTACACACCTTACCCATTATAATGCTTTTGTCGAAAATCCCTCTTGCTATCATCCAGTTTTTGTAAAAACATTTTCCATGTATTTCATTAATAGGAAGGCATATTTAACTAAAACCAACTCAACATCATCATTTCCACCTGTATTAGCATTTTAGCCTGGATCAGAACTTGATTTTAACAATATTTTATTTTAATGGAAGAATCAGAGTATCAAACGGAAGGCTGAGGGTTCCCTTATGAACAAATTTTATCATTCATTGCTTATTTTTGTTTTTGAATTTGAAAGTTAAAGATTAATAGCTCACATATCCTCTGTTGTCACTGCATTTGATTCCAGTTCTCTACATCATGTATATACATTTTTCTAATTTGAGAAGGGGAAGGGAAACAACAAAATGCTGAAACAAGGATACAGGTTGACCAATTGTAACAATGAGAAGTACAATAAACTATGTTGAAAACTAACTTCACAACTTCAGGGTAGGGGGAAGGAGGAGTTGGGGAAGTAAGGAGGGAAGGGAATGTAGGGGGAAAACAGAGGATGGGGTAACAATGCTCGACAGGAAATGTACTCATTACCATGCTGTAACTGAACCCTGTAACCCCTCTATACAGTTTCTTTACAATAAAAATATTTTTAAAAAGATTACCAGCTAATATTTCCATGGTTAACTTGCTATGCACCTTAAATGCTTCATACAGCTGAAAATGGGAAACCAAAAAGAAAGCAACTTTCAATATATATATATTGCTGTAACACTGAGATGCCAAATCCAGTGCCAAGTGCACAAGAACCCAGAGTACAGTCATTAATCTCTAGAATTCTGAGTTGTTTTCTTTTGCTGGAAATCTCTTTAGTGTATTATGCACAATATGCAGAAATATCCTGAAAAAATATTCATGGATAAAAACAATTCTACACGATCAGGAAAATTTGCACCATGTCAAAAAGTGGAAAATAAGACGAGAAAAATTCTATTCCTGTTTATATAAAAGGTAGGATTGGACATGGATCTACCAGTAGACTGAAGAAGAGAAACAGTTATTTAAGTGAGTCGTTATTATAAATGTAATAATATAATGATATACATGGTAAAATAGAACCTGATGATGAGCCATGAACTCTGCCTGGGGAGTTCAAGAAAATCTTTATTACTCAGTATCTTGATACATAGGAAGGGAGAAAACAAATATTCTGTAAAATGAAGAAAATCTTATGAAGTGCAGTAATCTCTAAATATTATGATCAAGGAGCGTAAAGTATCAGGAACAAGGTACCAGTTAATTGAAGAGTGAAATTGGAGCGATTGAAATGACCATATTGCTTGGTATTATGGAACTTCCTTAATATGCACAGGGCCCTGGGTTCAATCCCCAGCACTAAAAAGGAAGGAAGGAAAGAAACCAAGAAAGATTTGCAAGGTGGGGTCTATAGTTCTCTTTCTTTGATGAGTCCCTGCCTGGTTTTGGGTTGAGGGTTATTTATGATGGCTTCATAGAATGAGTTCGGTTGTGAACTTTCTCGTTCAATTTCATTGAAGAGTTGGAGGAGTATTTGTGTGAGCTGTGCTTTGAATGCCTTGTAGAAATCTGCTGTAAAACCATCTGGTCCTGGGCTTTTCTTAGATGGGAGGACTCTAATTGCTGTTTCTACGTCAATACTTGATATGGGCCTGTTAAAATGATTTAACTCATCTTGGTTTAGTTTCAGCATGTCAATATTTGCTAGGAAGGTCCATTTCTGCCATGTTCTCAAATTTATTAGTATAAAGTTTTGAGAAGTATTCCCTTATAATGTTCTGAATCTTGGTTGTTTCTCCGGTGATGTTTCTATTCTAATCTCTGAGTTTATTTTTTTGGGTTGTACTCTTCTTTTTCTGATAAGGTTTGCTAAGGGTCTGTCAATTTTGTTAATTTTTTAGAAGAACCAACTCATTTTTTGTTGATACCTTCTATGGTTTCTTGTGGATTCTAATTCATTTAATTCTGATTTAATTTTAATTATTTCTTTCCTTCTACTGGATTGGGGTTTATATTGGTGCTCTTATTTAAGGAGGGTCAGATGCCTTATTAAACTGTTGGTTTCAGATCTTTCCACTTTGTTGATGTAGGAACTCAGAGCTATAAAATTGCCCCTGAGTACTGCCTTTGCTATGTCCCAGAGGAGCTGGTAATTTGTGTGTTCATTTTTGTCGAATATCATGAACATTTGAATTTCCTTTCTAATATCTTCCATGACCCACTCATGATTCAGCAGTGTGTTGTTCAGCCTCCATGTGTTACAGGACTTTCTTTGGTGGCTTTTGGTGGTGAGTTCTAATTTTATTCCCTTGTAGTCTGAGAGGTATAAGTTCAATGCTTTTGAATTTGGACAAGTTTACTTTGTGGCCTAAAATGTGGACTATTTTGGAAAATGTTCCATGTGTTGCTGAGAAAAACGTGTATTCTTATGCTGCTGGGTGAAATATTCAGTAGATGTCTGTTAAAACTGGTTGATCTATGCAGTTGTTTAGATCTGCGATTTCTCGAGTTGATCTATCTAGTGGGGAAATTGGTGTGTTAAAGTCCCCAACAATTAATGTCTTTGGATCTATGTGGGATATGAGGAAAAGTAGTGTTTCTTGGATAAATTTGGGTGCTCCTTTGTTTGGTAAATAGGTATTTACAATTGTAATCTTCTCATGGAGGAGAGGTCCCTTAATTATTAGTATGTAGTGACCTTCTTTATCACTTCTTACTAATTTTAATTTGAAGTCTATTTTACCTGATATTAGGATTGCAACTCCCACCTGTTTATGGGGGCCGTTTGCTTTGGTTCCAGCCTTTCATGTTGAAAATGTTGTTTTTATGGGCAAGATGTGACTCCTGCAGGGAATAGATAGAAGGATCTTGCTTTTTAATCCAACTGGGCAGTCTATGTTGCTTAATTGGAGAGTTAAGTCCGTTAATGTTGACAGATAGGACTGAGAGGTATTTGGGAATTTCTGCCATTTTGTGCACCTTCTTGGGGGCTGCAGCAACTGGGTTCTTCCTATGGTTCTTGGATGCTCAGTTTGGGTGTGATTTCTTGGCCTTTATTGTGGTCTTGTTGGTTTTCTCTGTGTAGAAAATCATTAAGAATCTTTTGTAGGGCTGGTTTGGTGGATATATATTGTTTCAGTTGTTCTTTGGTATGGAAGGTTTTTAGTTTACCTTCGGTTATGAAGGAGAGTAAACTGGGTACAGTATTCTTGGTTGATAGTTGTTTGTCTGTAGTGCATGGCATACATCATTCCAGGTTCTTCTTGCTTTCATTGTCTTTGATGAGAAATTTGAGGTGATTCTAATTGGTTTCCCCTTATAGGTGATTCATCTTTTCTCCTTGACAGCTTTAAGGATCTTTTCATTGGTCTGAATTGATCCATTGTGGATTATAATGTGACAGTGGGATGTCCTATTCTGGTCTGGTCTATTTGGAGTCCTAAAACTTATTGTATCTGAATAAGTCTATCTTTCTTCATGTTTGGGAAGTTCTCGGCTAGGATCCTGTTAAACAAATTTCCTAGACCATTAATTTGTTTTTAAGTGCTCCTCTACACCCATTATCCTCAGATTAGGCCTTCTGATGGTGTCTTCCAAATGTTGAATAGATCTATTATATTTCTTGGATTTGTCTTGGATGGTTATATGTTTTTTCTCTATAATATCCAGACTGTCTTCAATCCCGGAGATTCAATCTTCTGCAAGTTCTAACCTACTATCAAGACTTTCTACTTTGTTTTTTTTTCTTTTATTTCTAGTTGGTCAGCATTGATGGCTTCAAATTATTTGTTGGAGCTTTGTTTTAGATCTTGTATGGACTTCTTTACTTCCTTAATTCGGTGTTCAGTGTTTATTCTCAAATCACTTAGTTGATTGGTTATGGTTTCCTTGGACTCCCATTCCTTCTTCTGGGTTAGATTCAGTATTCCCTTTGTGGACTCCTTGAGTTCTTTTAGTTCACCACTTATGGATTCCATGAATGCCTTAATTATCTTTGTGTATTCTCATCCTGGTCTCTCAATTCCTGTATTACTCTTTGATTAGCTTCCTCCCGTTCATGCGATTCCTGTAGCTCTCTTTGACTGATCTCAGCCTGCTCACACCATTCCTTTATTTCTGTTTGAGTGCTCTCAAGCTGCTCACGCAATTCTGTATCAATCTTTGATACAGATGCTCATGATATTCCTGTATTGGCCTTTTTTTGCCTCCTTTCTCTCCCTATCATGCTCATACTGAGTCCTTTGCAGGTTTTCAATCTTTTCATTTACCATGTTTACCAGTAGTGTTTGTAGAGCTAATTGGGAATTCTCCTCTGGATTATTATCTGTTCTGTCTACAGATTATCATGAGTGGGAGTTGAGATACCCAGACTTGCCATTTTTCTTGTGTTTTTCCTGATTGCTCTGCCCATTTGGGATGAAAGTAACACCAGTTTTGTGCTAGATCACTATCTTAAGGTAAGCATCAACCAGCGTCTGTAGTTGCTCAGTCAAAGTCTGCAGATACACTCTAGTTCAACAGATATATCTATTCAACATCAAACAACTATGTATTAATGGGTTATGAACCACAAAGAAGATTTTGGCAAACTAGAAATTATTAGGTTTGGAGAGATGTGGGTAAAAATAGGGATAGAAGGATATGTAAAGGCAGAGGGTGAGTTAACTTAACTAATTCTTAATCTCAAAGTGGGAACTAGGTTGGATAGAATGATAGTAGAGAGAGAGAAAAGAAAAGAAGATAAAGATATAAAAAGACAAAAATAGAAGAACAAATATTAAAAATTAAAAAGTGAAACACTTAAAAACTTAAAAATTATTCAAATTTAAAAGCGTAATATTCAGAGAAGAATGTGGATAGGATAAGATAAGGGTAGGGATGAAAAGGAGATGTGCGAAACTTTAAAAATGCTTAAAATATTATATAGATATAAAGAGGTAGTACTATTATTAAGTAATTTAAGTCTAAAAGGTTTTGAATTGAGTAATACATTTCTGGATTAAATGTGTACACAATGGGGGATAAGATCTAATAATCAACTACGGGTATATCTGAGGATGAGCAGAAGAGCAATTAAGTCATGCAAAGAATAAAAGAGAAGAAAAGGTTCAAAGAATGAGAAGGAAAGAAAAAAAGATCAAAAGGTCAGTAGCGCTAAACAAAAAAGAAAAAAAGCACACACTTATACCCTTAAAATAAAAATTATAAGAGGAAGAAAAAAGTTAATAGAAAACAATTTTTTTTCAAAAAAAAGTTCAATATTAAAAATTTTTAAAAAGTGTTAGAAAAAATTTTTAATAAAAGGTACAAAAAAGTTCTTTGATTTTTTTGCGGGGGATGGGAAGATCCTATATCTTCCTTGTGTCCTTAACCTGTCTCTAGTTGGAGTCTCTGGTCTGCTTGTGGTGTTTGAATTTGCTGTGGCTTGGTTGGTTTTTTTAAGTCGGTTAGTATGAGCACGCAGAAAAATGCTCTGCTTACCCAGGATTTTTTGATCCTCCTCCCAGAGGGAGATCTGCTTTGAGTATCACAAAAGAGGGAGATGGCTGTTTACTTTAGAGATGCTGTGTTGAGGCTAGGTTCTGGGTAGAGTTGAGGCTTTTCAGCACATAGTAGCTTTTCCCTGAGGGGCTAGCTTCTGAGTCACTCACAGAGCCCAGCCGGGAGCCTTTTTCAGGATTTATGTTTACTGTATTTCAATTGATTTTCAAAGCTGCTGTAGGGAGGGACAGCCTCTGTCTCTGTGTAATCAGCGAAGAAATCCACTCCTGGGGCTTGCGCCCTGTTCTGGATGACTTTTCCCTGGGTGGAGCTGAGCCTAGCAGGTCAGATTAGGTTCCTGTGACCTACTAAATTACTCTTGTTTTCTTCCAATGCCTGAGTTAGAGCTAGCTGCTCAGCCAGGCCTTTGTCAGTATCAAAGATGGAGATCTCTGGTAGTGGCGAGGGGAGGGGTGGCCTTCCTTCCTCTGAACCCTGAGAAGGAGTGAGGATGTCAGGCTTCTACTCACGCCGGAATCTTGGTTCCTGTGTCGTCTCTGGTCGGCGAGCAAACTTCAGGATGAAGATGTCTGTTCCTTGTCAGTTCTTGCTGGTGTTGAGTAGAATCCGCTCACCTGCCGCCTCTAGGGCCTTCATCCTGGACTCTCTTTGTTGCCGGTATGGTGGCTATAGCTGCCGCCGCTGCCGCCTCAGCAGCTGCCACCTCAGCTACAGCAGCTGGCAAGTGCTCAGATCTGTCTCCTTGCCTGGATTTTCTCTCTCTGGCCTAACTCTCTGTCCTACTTGGTGTGATTATCTGGCTTAGGACTATTCACTGGAACAAAAACTGCTTTCCATGTGAGAGCTTGTTTAGCCTCCAGCTTCTCCTCTACCATCATCCCGGAGCTCCCTCTGAAACCTTTATTCAACTATTTTTTTTATTTCAAAGATAGGCTGTCTATTTTTCGAAAAGTTTCCTAGTATAAAATAACTAATATTTCAATAGAAAGTACAGTTTATTAATTTCAAGGGAATTTTAGATATATGCATGATATTGTGGTAACGTTTATAGTATATTACTTGAAAAAATTCTGTTCGAACTCTTAAATATTCGTGTGTAATGACAGGGAGAGAGGAAGATAATTCATACTGGTTAGGAATTTGCAATGCCTCAAAAATCTATTGAATAATTTGTTATAAGCACATAGACAAGCTACCTGATATGGCTTAGTTTTTTTCTTTGTTTCTTTATTTATTCAAAATTTTAACATGTATGCATGCACAGTGGTAGCATTAAAATTATTAATCATAATACAAATATTGCAAAATCATAGACAGGTATCATACGTTCAATAGTTAGCACTTATGATTCTAATAATAATTTTTATGAAGATGATGATGACCACAGTGTAGCCTGATAATGACAAGGTTGTGATTAAAAAGGAAAAATTTTTAGACATCTTGTAAGCCAGATTTCCCACATTGAATACATAGTACTAAAAAGCATTGGATTAATACAATAAGAATAATAAGAGGAGAGTCTCAATATCAAGAAATACAATCACATAAACAGGTGAGACAGTAAATACCTTAATGTTATTCTTTCAGTCTCTCTAAATATACTCACATTTCTTGGTACTATTGTTTTCTTATAAATAAAATCGTTTATTTGCACATGTTGATTATCCCACATAGATAAAATATAATAAGCTGAGTGCTTTCTGTTACAAATGATCTTGTTTGTTCTAGCCTGAGGAATTTAGGAGAAAGCCTTTAACTACCCACATAGCCATTGGCTTAGTTATATATCCCTAGAAGTTAACAACACATGCCTCAAGAAGCATACTTCACTCATTAGGCAGAAATCCATGATCAGTTTTAGTTTCCATCCAGTTAACTGGAGAAAATCTATGTATAAATTTATTAAGAACTCTTGGCAACAAATAAAGCAATAAGAAAAATTTTGATGGACTAAGATGTAGTTTTCAACTTAGTGTGATTAGTTCAAATACCATTCTCATAAAGACATTATTCAATAACCAATGTTTTCCAATGACATATTCTTCAATATAGCTGTAAACACATGACACAATTACATAATACCATTTAAATATCTGGAGTTACATTAAAAGGACACGGTCCTTAGAGCCAGGAGGAAAATTTAGTTTTATTTCTGCATGAAAAAATTTGTGACTTTATACCAACAAACTGAATTTGACACTTTCCTTATTTGTAAGCTAAGGGGGAAAATGTAAGGACTCTTCACTTTTCTTTCTTTTTTTTTTTGCTCTATAAGCCAACAAATATATTCTTCAATATTTCTGGTAGATTACATCCATTTACAGATGAGAAATGTAAGGCCAGTAGTCAATGTAATGAGTAAATAATGATACTAGAATTTGTGTCTGAGCCCTTCACTCTGTGTGCTTACAAGCAGAAGTAATTTGGTGATGGAAAGGGCCAATAAGAAAAGACTATGGGGAAAAACATACTTTGTAAAAGGTTGCTTAAATCTAGGTGACCAGTGATGATTACATGAAACAGGCTGGTGTCAGGGGCATAAAAATGAGTACATAGAAATCATACTAGTGACAGAAACTCAGAAAATCTTGATCATTCATCTTAACTAATGGGTGAGAGCAGAAAGGTAAGAAGAAATCTAAAGTGGTCTACCTCTCTGGCCAGGCAACTGTGTTAGTGATATTCTTGGTGATAGGGATTGCAGGTGGAAATGATGGATTTAGGGAGAAAAAAAACTCTGATAGTTGTAAAGTTTATATGAAAAAGAATAATAAAATTGGGGGCATTATTAAAGGGAAGAGTTAAGGGAAAGTTCTGACACAATTCTGAACAATGTGAGTACCAGTGTGGACAAGATTGGAAGAATGAGATAAATAAGGAAACAAGAAAGTAATAAACGCAGATTTACAGAAGTAAAGAAAGGAAAGAATTTGCAGGAAGAAAAGTTCAAAACTGTTACAGAGATATTGAAGGAAATATGCTATTTGGATTTGAAAACTAAAAAGGTATAGACAAGTTCAATAAGAACAGTGTTTTGGTGATATCTCCATGATGAAATAACCTTGTCATTCAAACTGCCACAAATTCTTATATGTAGGAAGTGCTCTGATAAACTTCAAGCTTTTATTGAATGGAAGAGTTCAGACATTACCCTCATCACTAGGATTAAATTCCTAAAAAGATAAGGCATTTTGCTTTAATGCCTTTCTTTCATTTTGTCTTACACATTGGCAAGTAGGGAAGGATTCTTATGTAACAATAATACAATGTTGACTTGTAATAACACAACATCTAGGATCTAGTGTTAATTCAGATATTTACTAATTAGCTCCAAAATTTATGGATATTTATATTTCTCCTGGGTAAACTAATGAGCTCCAAGAAAATTGTACACCCTCTAATGTGGGCATAGGGTTATACTGTGGAACTTTCCCGTTCAGATAGGGAGTACTACCCTATTGTTTAACATGGAGAACGTACCCTCATACATAGACTGTGTGTGTGCAAACCAGAAGTGGTATTTGAACAAGGGAAAACATGGGACCTATGTTTCTTTGGGGCTGGATTACTTCACTTAATATAATTTTTTCTAAGTCTTTCCATTTCCTAACAAATGGAGCATTGTTATTCTTTCTGATGGAGGCAAAGAATTCCTTTGTGTATATATACCACATTTTCTTGACCCATTCATCTACTCAATGGCATCTGGATTGGTTCCATATCTTAGCTCTGGTAAATAATGCTGTAATAAACATAGTTGTGCTGGAAGATTTAGTATGGTCTTGTTTGTGATCATATGGGTAAATGTCCCAAAGTGGGATTGCTGGGTCATAGGAGAGCTCTAGGAGTTTTTTGAGGAACCTCCATACAACTTTCCAAAGTGGTTGAACAATTTTACACTCCCAATAACAATGAAGTAAGGTTCCCTTCTGGCCACATCCACTCTAGCATCTGTTATTTTTGTTCTTGCCTATGGCCATTCTAACTGGGGTGAGGTGGTATCTCCATGTTGTTTTGATTTGCATTTCTCTTATGGCTGGTGAGGTCGGGCATTTCTTCATGTGTCTATTGGCAATCCTTCTTTCCTCTTCACAGAATTTTCTCCGTAAGTCTTTAGCCCTCTTATTTTTATTTATTTATTTATTTCTATTTTGAAAATACTGTACAGAGGAGTTAAAATTACATGGGCAAGATAATGAGTACATTTCTTATCAAACATTTTAGCCTCCTCCTTTGTTTCCCCTTCCCATCCCTTCCCATCCTCCCCCCGCCCCCAATCCTCCTCGCCCCCCCCCATGAAAGTTGTAAAGTTCATTTTCGACATAACGACTTGTACATCTCATTGTTGCAATGTAGCTCACTTATTTATTGGGCAGTTGTTTCTTTGAGGATTTGTTGTTGGGGGATTTAATGTTTTGAGTTCCAGGTATAGTTTACATATGATAACCTTGTCCATTGGATGGCTAGTGAATATCTTCTCCCAATAAGTAGGCTTTCTATTGATCTTGCTATCTATATCCTTTGCCATGCAGAAGCTCTGCAACTTAATGCAATCCCATTTTTCCAAATTTTCTTTGATTTGTTGTGTTTCTGTATCTCTTTTAAGAAACTTTAGGTTTATGCCAAGGAGACCTAGTAATGATTTCAGACCTGTAATGTTTTCAGAGTGTCTGCTTTGACTCCGAGGTCCTTGATCCATTTGGATTTGATTCTGGTGCAGGATGACATTATGGATCTATTTTTGATTTTCTACAAGTGATTAACCAATTTTGCCAGCACCATTTACTGAAGAGGCTGCCTTTATTCCATTCTATTTTTTTAGTTCCCTTATCAACTATTAGATGACTATAGGTCTGTGGGTTTATTTCTGGGTTTTCAATTCTATTCCATTGGTCCTGAGGTCTGTTCTTGTGCCAGTACCAAGTTGTTTTGATTACAATGGTTTTGTAGTAGTGTTTGAAATTTGGTATTGATATTCCTCCAGCACTGTTCTTTCTGTTAAAGATCGTTTTTGCTATTTGGGGTCTTTTATTGTTCCATATGAATTTTTGGATTGCCTTTTCTATTTCCTTGAAAAATGATGTTGGAATATTGATAGGTATCACACTGAATTTTAGATAGCCTTGGGAAGTTTTGCCATTTTCACGATGTTGATCCTTCCAATACAGGAACATGGGAGTTTTTTTTTTTTGCCACTTTCTAAGTTCTGTTTTGATTTCCTTTTTCAAGTTTTTAAAGTTTTCATCATAGAGATCCTCCACTTCTTTGGGTATGTTAATTTCTAGGTTTTTTTTATTTTTTGTGGGGCTATGACAAATAGAGTTGTTTTCTGGTTTTCAGCATGCTTTTCTCATTGTTGGCATACAGAAATGCCATTGATTTTTGAGGGTTAAATTTATACCCTGCTACTTTACCAATATTTTGAATCAGCTTAAGTAATTTGAGAGTGGAGTCCGTGGGCTTCTTTAAATACAAGATCATGTCATCTGCAAAGAGGGAGAGTTTTACTTCTTCTTTCCCTATTTGGATCCCTCTAATGTTTGCATCTGGTTTTATGGTTTAACTAGGCATTTAATTCTAAATTGAAGAGAAGTGGAGACAGTGGACATCTTTGTCTCATTCCTGAGTTAAGAGGAAATGGCTTTAGTTTTTCACCATTAAGTATAATGCTGGTTGTAAGTTTGTCATATAGAGCCTTTGTTGTACTGAGGAATGTTCCCTGGATTCCTAATCTTTGCAGAATCTGCAACATAAAGGGGTGTTGGATCTTGTCAAATCCTTTTTCTGAATCTATTGAGATAACCATGTGGTTCTTGTCCTTGCTCTTGTTGATGTGATGAATTATATTAATTGATTTGTGTATATTGAACCAACTTTGCATGAAATGAATCCTGTTTGATCAAGGTGTATGATTTTTTGGATGAATTGTT
Source organism: Dipodomys spectabilis (assembly GCF_019054845.1). Classification (NCBI taxonomy): domain Eukaryota; kingdom Metazoa; phylum Chordata; class Mammalia; order Rodentia; family Heteromyidae; genus Dipodomys; species Dipodomys spectabilis. Next base: position 2,512,335 of record NW_024871184.1, on the reverse strand, counting down.
GAAGTCGATTGGCCAAAATTCTGTTGAGAATTCCTGCATTAATGATCATCCAAGAAATGGGTCTATAGTTCTCTTTCTTTGAAGACTCCCTGCCTGGTTTTGGGATGAGGGTTATGATGGCTTCATAGAATGAGCTCGGTAGTGAACTTTCTCTTTCAATTTCATTGAAGATTTGGAGGAGTGTTGGTGTGAGCTCTTCTTTGAAGGCCTTGTAGAATTCCACTGTAAATCCATTGGGATCTGGGCTTTTGTTAGATGGGAAGACTCTTACTGCTGTTTCTATTTCAATGTTGGATATAGGCCTGTTAAGATGGTTTAACTCATCTTGGTTTAGTTTCTGCATGTCAATATTTGCTAGGAAAAGGTCCATTTCTGCCAAGTTCTCAAACTTATTAGCATAAAGTTTTGAGAAGTATTCCCTTATAATGTTCTGAATCTTGATTGTTTCTGTGGTGATGTGTCCATTCTCATCTCTGAGTTTATTTATTTAGGTGTATTCTCTTCTTTTTCTGGTAAGATTTGCTAAAGTTCTGTCAATTTTGTTAATTTTATCAATGAATCAACTCTTTCTTTTGTTGATTCTTTCTATGGTATATTTGGATTCTAATTCTTTAATTCTGATTGAATATAAATCATTTCTTTCCATCTACTGGATTAGGGATTATCTTCCTGCTCTTATTCAAAGAGGCTCTCAGATGTCCCATTAAATTGTTGGTTTCAGATATATACAAGTTGTTTGTGTTGGAACTCAGGGCTATAAACTTGTCTCGAAGTACTGCCTTTGCTGTGTCCCAGAGTAGGTGGTAATTTGTGTGTTCACCTTTGATGAATATCATGAATATTTGAATTTCCTTTGTAATGTCTTTCATGACCCACTTGTCATTCCACAGTGTGTTTATCAGCCTCCATGTGTTACAGGACTTTCTTCGGTGGCTTTTGGTGGTGAGTTCTAATTTTATTCCCTTGTTGTGTGAGAGAATGCAAGGTATAACTTCTATGTTTCTGAATTTGGAAAAGTTTGTTTTGTGACCTAAAGTGTGGTCTATTTTGGGAAATGTGCCATGAGCTGCTGAGAAAAACGTGTATTCTGATGCTGCTGGGTGAAATATACGGTAGATGTCTGTTAAATATAGTTGATCTATGCAAGTGTTTAGATATGCAGTTTCTGTGTTGAGTTTTTCCAGAGTTGATCTATCTAGTGGGGAAAGTGGTGTGTTAAAGTCCCAAAAAATTGATGTCTTTGGATCTATGTCAGATTTGAGGGAAAGTAGTGTTTCTTGAAGAAATTTGGGTGCTTGGTTGTTTGGTGAATAGATATATAGAATTGTAATATTCTCTTGAAGGAGAGATCCCTTAATTAGTATGTAGCAACCTTCCTTATCTCTTCTCACTAATTTTAATTAGAAGTCTATTTTATCTGTTATTAGGATTGCAACTTCCCCCTGTTTATGTGGGCCGTTTGCTTGGTAGATTTTGTTTCAGCCTTTCACATTGAAAATGTGTTTGTTTTTATGGGCAATATGAGACTCCTGAAGGCAGCAGATAGAAGGATCTTGCTTCTTAATCCAACTTGACAGTCTATGTCGCTTAATTGGAGAGACAATCCGTTAATGTTGAGAGTTAGAATTGAGAGCTGTTTGGGAGTTCCTGCTATTTTATGCCCCTTCTTGGGGGCTGCAGCAACTGGGTTCTTCCTATGGTTCTTGGATTCTCAGTTTGAGTGCGGTTTCTTTGCCTTTATTGTGGTCTTGTTGATTTTCTATGTGTAATACATCGTTAAGTGTCATTTATAGGGCTGGTTTGGTGTATATATATTGTTTCAGTTGTTCTTTGGTATGGAAGGTTTTAATTTGGCCTTCGGTTATGAAGGAGAGTATAGCTGGGTACAGTATAATTGGATGATAATTGTTTGTCTTTAGGGCATGGCAGCTCTTCTTGCTGTAATTTTCTCCACTGAGATATCTGAGGTTATTCTAATTGGTTTTCTTTTGTAAGTGGTTGATCTTTTCTCCTTGACTGCTTTAAGGATTTTTTCCTTGGAATTGATGCTGTGGGGATTATAATGTCACGGTGTGATATCCTGTCATGGTCTGGTCTATTTGGGGTTCTAAAAGCTTCTTGAATCTGAATAGGTCTATCTTTTTGCATGTTTGAGAAGTTCTCTGCTTGGAAAATGTTAACCAAATTTCCTAGACCATTAACTTCTGACTCTAGGTGCTCCTCTACGCCCATTATCCTCAGATTAGACCTTCTGAGGGTGTCTTCCAAATGTTGAATAGATCTAGCATATTTCTTGGATTTGTCATGGATAGTTGTATGTTCTTTCTGTATAATAACCTTGCTGTCTTCAATCCCTCATATTCGATCTTCTACATGGTCTTCCATACTCTCAAGACTTTCCACTTTGTTTTTAATTTCTTTTCCTTCTATTTGGTCAGCTTTGATGACTTCAAATTCTTTGTTGGAGCTTTGTTTTAGATCTTATATGAACTTCATTATTTCCTTAATTTGGTGTTGTTTTTATTCTCAAATCACTTAGTTGATCGGTTATGGTTTCCTTAGACTCCCATTCCTTCTGTTGGGCTCCATTCAACATTCCCTTTCCGGTCTCCCTGACTTCTTTCAGCTGTCTTTTATTGGATTCCATGAATCCATTTTTGTGCTAGAACACTATTTTAAGGCAAGCATCAACCAAAGTCCTGTAGTTGCACAGTGAAAAGTCTGGGCATTTTGTCAGTATCAATTTCTGGGCCTTTGTCAGTATCAAAGATGGAGCTCTCTGGTGGTGGGAGAGGGGCCACCTTCCTTCCTCTGCTTTCTGAGAAGGAGTGAGGATGTCAGGGTTCTATTCATGTCAGAATCTTGGTGACTGGGCCCTCTATGGTCTGTGATATGCAGCATGAATATATCTGTTCCTTGTCAGTTCTTCCTGGTGTTGAGTAGAATACGCACACTGTGTCTGGCATCTTTTTGACTGGACTCTCTCTGTAGGCATGTTGGCTCTGGCCGCTGATTCTCTGATCTGTTTCCTTGCCTGGATATTCCATCTCTGGCCAAACTCTCTGTACTGTGATGGCACACTGGGTGTGATTCTCTAGCCTAGGACTGTTGACTGGAACACTAAAACTGTTGTCTACATGATAGCTCGTTTAGCCTAGACCTTCTGCCATCTTCATCCGAACTCTAGATTATGACTTTTTATACTCTGACTTGGGACAATGATCTGCTGTCAGTTACTTTCCTCTCTTCTCCTTCTTTTGCCCTTCCACTTACATAATTTTTATTTAAAGAAACATATTTGAGCTTGTATTTCTAAATTCTTTAAAATTATCTGAATTTCTTCATACTTCTGGCAGACTCCTATATCTTTCTCAAGGAAATATTTTGTCACTACCATTTTTATCCTATTTAATATTAGATATCTTCCTGCCTAATTCAGTGCAAGATATAAATTACATTCATCCAGATATTTCAACACTTGTACCACCATAAAATCCTTTCTTACGAAGAAATCATGATTTTAGTATTTCTGGGGAGGTGTCATCTGTCATTTTTGAATGACCCTAAGTAATACTTACATGCAAACATTTTCAAACCAATATGCCATTCAGTAGATGAACGAATCAACAAAATGTGATATATATATGTATATATACCACATTTTGTGGACATATATATATATATGGTTGAACTCTATGCTTCCAATTCAAAAGGAAATGGAAAGATTTTTAAAAATCCTGCTAAATAAAATAAGCCAGACTCAAAGAAACAGATTCCATAGTTTCCCTCATTTGTAATAATAGGATATGTATAGAATAACACTAGCAGATGAGCAGAATGGCTCAAAAGCTTTGCATATAGGACCATACAAGATCATGTTGAGCAAAATAAACACCTAGATATGGAAATAGAGGTTTTTCTTTGTGATTGTTTTTTTTTAAATGTACTATGTGATTTCTTTTGTGTTTTCCCCTATAGTTTATCCCCTGCTGTATTTGATTTCAGTACTGTGTGTATTGCACATGCATTTATCTTAATTTGAGAAGGCAAGATGAACAACAAATTGGGGAGACAAAGGACAAAGGGCAAACCAATGCAATAGCAGTACTCACAAGACAACATGTTGGAAATTTACATTACAACTTGTGAGGGGTTTGGGGGGAAAGGAAAAGTGTGAGAAAAATGAGGTACATATTATGTATTCACTACCTTACAATTAATGCAATCCCTGTATATATCACCTTAAAAATAAAATTAAACAAAAATAAGTTACATAAAGTATAATTTCACTGTATTGCTATAGTAAATATTATCCTATGTGCATTACCTTTTAAAAAATGAACACTATTTGCCATCTAATTTGAATCAATTACACCTTTCTTTATCAGAGGTTCATCAACTTGAATGTTATCCAAATATACAATATTTTCACAATATATCTGTCATAATTTTCAAAAAAAATTATAAGTTAATATTGTCCCATAGTAAAACAGAAAACAGTTTAATTCTATGGAAACTCCTAACTTTTAAAACTGAATAATTGTTAAAAGGACAGAATATATGTGTTCTTCAAAGTTCTTACAAATACTAACTACTCATTTTCAAATTCTGAACATTCCATATCAGAGATATTCAAAACAGTACCTGTTTGTATGTTATTTATTTCTGAATAACTGCAGTTTCTAATGGGGTGCTACATATTGAGAAATCAACAAAAAAAATAGCCACATTCTGGTGGAGGATATAACTACGAAGTATGTGTAATAATTAATTCCTCAAGAGTAAACATTTGTTCATCAGAGTAAGCTATTATTTCTGTGATCATCAATCCCAAGCTTTTATGCCATAACGTCTTCCTAGCCCAACAGTTTCCAATTTGTATGGTGCACCTTAAAATTCCCTTAATTCACATCATGAATAGCTTATCACTATTGTGAAAAAATACTACACTTGTGCTAATATGATGCCTTTCCTATTGAGGAAAGTACACTACACTAAACTTTGCTGCAACATTTTTCTGATTTCTAGAAATCAGAGCACTTGCAAATATTATTTATATTTTTATCTATCATAGATATTCAGGAGGCTAAGATCAGAAGATTATGGTTCAAAGCCCACCCAGTCAGGAAGATTCCTTAGATTCTTATCTCCAATAAACTTCTCAGGAAAAGCCAGACTCAAGTGGCACTGAGGTTGAAGTTCTAGGGCATGAGCCTTGAGCAAAAACCGGCTCAAAGAGAGTGGCCAGGCCCAGAGTTCAAACCTGAGGACAAACCAAAAAATAAAACCAACTCCAACCTCGCATTTTTCTCATTGTATACAGAGGCATGTAATTAAGGAAATTTCTTCCTGTATTACAAATAGATAGAAGAACCAAGACCTCACACAATTACTGTCTTCATACCATGTTACACCAAAGCCTCAAAAAATTGCTTGTTCTAAATTAATAAATTAATATCATCCATTTGTTGGCAACTCTGTGCAGATTATTCACACTATCTCATTTTATACATGAACTGTTGGAATTATCAATTAACTAAGTTCTAATTATACCTCGCTTGAAAGAATATTTTAAGCAAATAAAATGCCTGATTCATGTGTGAATTTGTGAATTAAAACCTCTACTTAAAAAGAATTTTGTAGTATCCTATAGAATATGAAATTAGAAACAAAACCAAAATATTTATTTTAAATATAAATTCTAATTTAGCAAGGTCTACAAAGTCCTACGTTAGATGAACTTTTTATTTTTCCAGGCTTAAAATTTTGTAATCCTTCATTATTTCTTTGAAATCCAACAGAATGATGCTTATTTTTTCAAATTTTTGATTGGGAATCATGAGCCATTTTGCATCTAGGAATGTTGTGTAATGCAGAGAGCATTTAAAACACAACTGAGGATTATATATGAGTTGCATTTCAATAGGAAACTTGCCTTCTCAAAACATAATGACAAAATTAGCCCAAACTTCCAACTGTGTATTCCTTTCTTGTTGTTGGGTTTGTTTCATTGAGACAAAATTATACTACCTTGTCCAGGGAAGGTATCACTATGTAATCCCACTCTCTAATCTCCTGTCTTAGCTTGAGTGCTAGAATTCCAGGCTTGTATCAAATTGCCCTTCCATAGTTTGGTGGTTTATTTAATCTAGATACAGACTAGCAATTCTGAACTTCTCCTATGATCTTATTCATTAGACTGACTGCTCAAGTTGTTTATGTACTATTTTCAAAGATGTTCTATCATTTCACACAGGATATGAACATTTTCAGATGCACCTGCAGGGGTCTCTGATTCATTCTTCCATGGATCCAATCCCTTTAATAATGATTACTTGACTTTCTTTTTATCTCTGGTCCCTAGGTATGTAATATTATCAAACTTTGAATAAATTTCACTTGAGGACTTTCTAATATTAAAAATTATCACTTGATCTAGTCTTACTCAGGATATATTTTCTATTGTTTTCTAACATTTCTCCATATTCTGAGAGTTGTTTTATTTGTGCAGGTGTGTTTGCACATATATGTGCCTCTGTGTGTATGTGTATGTTTGTATGTGTGTATGCAAAAGCCTCAGCAACCTCATTCAGCAATCTTGCTCATCACTAGTATTCCATCACTTGAGTTCACGCCTATAATTCTAGGTACTCAGGAGGCTGAGATCTGAGGATTGCAGTTCAAATCCTGTATGAGTAGGAAAGAAATGTTCTGAGGCACTTATCTCCAATTAACCACCAGAAAACTGGAAGTGGCGCTGTGGCTCAACAGGTAGAGCACTAGTCTTGAGCTGAAGAGTGGAGAGATATTTCCCAGGCTGAGTTCAAACCCTGCCTCAACCATTAAAAAAAAAAGAAAGAAAAAAGATGAAAGAAAGAAAAAGAAATGAGATCTTGGCCACCAGTTCATTGCTAGTATAATTCCTGCTTTCTCACCATGGACTTTTTTTCCAGTTAAGTCCATGCTCTTATATCTAACTTGCTTTGGAACCAGAATTATTCTTCAATTGTACATTTTACAAATTTGTGTGATTAGCAACCATGATTTAGAGATAGAAGTTGAAAGAGAGTGGCCTCATCATTCATGTTCCTCTTAGTATTAATTATTTCTCTATGTCACTCCCATAGATCTACATAATGGCCTTGGCTTTATTGGTTCAATGTTGTCTTATTTGCAGAGTCTTCTATACTATATTGAACCATTAGACATAAACACAGAACTTTTCTTTCTCTTATTATTCCTATTGTTTCTTCTACTGTTAACTTGTGTACACTTGGGAAATAATTCACAACACACACACAAATAAACTTTTCTGAGAATCTTCTCCAAGTTAAATTTACTTTAAGAGCACTTATGGAATTTGAAGTTAATGTACTCATGGATAATGGTTTCTTTTATGTTTTTATAGTAAAAAATAATGTACAGAGGGCTTAGAGTTACATAAGTAAGGTAATGAGTACATTTCTTATTGTTACATCCTCTTTTGTTTTTCCTGTGTTATCCATTCCCTCCCCATCTGCCCAATTCCCCCTCCCCTCCACAAGTTGTAAAATTCGTTTTCTACATAGTGTCTTGTTCATATCATTGTTACAATAGGTCATCCTGAATCTTTGTTTCAGCATTTTGTTGTTTCCCTTCTCCTCCCCACACTAGAAAAATGTATATGCAAGATGCAGGGCACCAACATCATATCCAGTGAAAACAGGAGTTATATCATGCGGGAAGAACATGGAGGAGAAACGAAAAAATCACATAGTACATTTTAGATACATTTAAAACAATTTCAATAAAGAATAAAACAAGTTGTGTCCCTATCTTGGGTTTCATTTTTCTTAACATTATCTTATATGGCCATATGTACATGAATAATGTTTTTATAAGTCCTTTAAATTTTATATTTTGTATTTACTAAGTTGTCTCTGAAAGGCGTGTTACCTCATGTCCAAAGATGTCTTTGTGCTAGTTCTATGAAGCCTGAAAACATTCATTTTACCTGAAGAGAGTGTCTTTCTTCAATTTTTTTAGCTCCCTTATCGAAGATTAGATGGCTATAGGTTTGTAGGTTCATTTCTGGGTTTTCAATTCTATTCCAGTAGTCCTGAGGTCGGTTCTTAGAGATTCCTCAAAAGACTCCACATAGAGCTCCCCTAAGACCCAGCAATCCCACTTTTGGGCATTTACCCAAATGTTCACAAACAGGCCACATTAGAGGTACCAGCACGACTATGTTTATTGCAGCCTTATTTACCATAGCTAAGGTACGGAACCAACCCAGATGCCCCTCAGTAGATGAATGGATCAAGAAAATGTGGTTTATATATACAATGGAATCCTATGCCTCCATCAGAAAGAATGACATTGCCCCATTTGTTAGGAACTGGAAAGACTTGGAAAAATTACATTAATTGAAGTAAGCCACGCCCAAAGAAACATAGGTCCCATGGTTTTCCTTATTTACAATAGCTAGTATATGTCTGAGTCAAACAAAAAAGATCAGATAAGTTGATGTTAGGGAAATGAGCCCTAAGATATGTATTCGAATGTTTTTTGTTCTTTCATGTGACCTTTTTCTAACACATTTATAAGATGATTTCCTGTTGCTTTTTATGTCCCTTCCCCATGGGATAACAATAACCCCTGATTTCACTGTATTTGATGTCGGTATAATTTCTGGAGGGGAATGGAAAAAAAACAAATCATTTAAATAAGGATACAGGTGGACCCATTGCAACAATGAGATGTAGAAGTCGTTATTTCAAAAACGAACTTTACAACTTTGTTGTTGGGGGGAGGAGGCTTGGATGGAGGGGGGAGGGGAAGATGGGAAGGGGAAACCAAGGAGTAGGCTACATTGCTTGATAAAAAATGTACTCATTCCAGATCTTAGCTATAAATAATGCTGCAATAAACTTAGTTGTGCTCATAGCTTTAGTGTGGTCTAGTTTGTAAACATTTGGGTAAATGCCCAAAAGTGGGACTGCACATCCCCTCCAGCATCTGTTGTTATTAGAGTTCTTGATTATACCCATTCTAACTGGGGAGAGGTGATATCTCAATGTTGTTTTGATTTGCATTTCTTTTATGTCTAGGGATGGGAAGGGGAAACCAAGGAGTAGGCTACAATGCTTGATAAAAACTGTACTCATTATCTTGCACATGTAATTGTAACCACTCTGTTCAGTATTTTCACTGTAAAAAATATATATTCATTGTTAGAAAAAAAAGAATCCACGCTTGAAGAAACTGTCCCTGACTTTTTTCGAGTGTGTTCTTTATTCATATAAAAATTGTCTGAAAACTTCTTCTTGAAAGTATTTCAAAAGGAAACAATGTGCCATTTGAAGGCCAGCATAGAACAAAAGGAAATAAACATTGTTTTAAAAGTTTTCTTTTGCAAGGAAACAAAGACTTGGAGGTTTTAATTTGTCTTATGCATGGATATTTCACTATTGAGATGATTCTGTTGTTGCAGGAGTCACTTATTAATTCATTTAGTCTTGTCCTGAATTCTCCAGCGCAATTAGTATTCCAAAAAAGCAGGATTCAGTGAGTATGATCAGCAAAAGGAGTCTGTTCTCAAACCAGTGCTTTATGGATGGTCCCAAAGAAATATGTGCATTTTTTTCTTGTTTGTTTGTTTAGTTTGTCCTTGTTCTGGAGCTTGAACTCAGAGGCTGGACCATGTCCCTGAAGAAATGTCTTCCCTGGCCAACTTCCCCCAAAGCTAGGACTCTACTACTTGAGCCAAACTCCACTTCTGGCGTTTTTGGTGTTTGGTTACAGATAAGAATGTGACAGACTTTCCTGCCTAGGTTGGCTTTGAACTGAGATAGTAAGAAAGCCAAGTGACATCAACTGTATCAAGATTTCTGTTTTGAACCAAGAAATACTAGACAAAGTTTATTATAAACTAATATTTGACAATTTTTAAAAGAAAAGAATATGTCTAACAAAGAATCCATAACTTAAATAACTCCACAAATGTAGGTGCACTGAATCATTTTGGACGCATTTTTTCATCTGTTTGGGAAGATAACTATTGACTTCATAGATTCTTTTTGGGGAAACGTAGTCATATTTGCCTGTTGTAACTGGCTTTGTACACATGCATGCTGTACATACTTCTAAGGGCCCTAAATAAAGGAAGTCTTGAAATTCTCAACAATATTTAAATAAGATGCTCCAGCCTAGGGTTAAGATTTTAGGTGTGGACATTTATCAACACTCCTGATTCAGACTCTACTTGATATAATTTTTCATCAATATTTTGTTTTTAGTTTTGCTCTTTGTAAATTCACATGCACCTATGAAAAATTGTGTGGCCATCCCAATAATATTCTCAAAGTACCTCTTAATCATGACTCACAAAAAGTTGTATTATATTACAACAAGGAAAAATGCTATAAATAAAGAAAACAATAATTAAATATTAATGATTACTAAAATAAAAAACAAAACAATTACCAGGGTTTTCAGTATTTGAAGTGTACATAGTAGAGTTTACTATTTTCTCATATTCCTGTACATTTAAAACTGGATAAAGCTATAAGTAGCCTTTAAATTTACTCACTAAGATTACTATTTATAGTTCATTTAATCATTTGTATGTGGATTATATCATTATTTGTTCATCACTAACATATAACGTAAAGGAGCCCTAAAGATTTAACAGAAACTGTGTACTTAAAATCTTCACTCTTCACTCTGCTTCTTTACACAGTCTTTACAACTTCTCATTAGTAAAGTTTCTATAAAATCTGAAATGTTCATATTTACTAGTACATGCTACCAGAAATATTATATACTTTATCAAAAATTTTTATGACCTGCCAAACAGTCTTAATTTTGCCATATATAAGCAAATCCCAAAATTAAACATATTTAAAACATTAAAACTTTTAACAAACCTTAACATTTGCTGCAATGATCATTATGACAAGTGTCTTTTGTAGAATAATTGAATTCCTCCTCCTACAAATCTCATGAACAACAAATACCTGGAATTATTTTGTTTTTGATATGTCAATCTTGACTTTATTCTTAAATGTGTGCTTATGTAAGAAACACATGGTTCTAAAATTTCACAATTCTTTTGAACTTATTTTTGTTGAATTGTCTAGTTTAAGAAAATCAATTACTCTTTATATATAAAAAATGTTTTGTGCTCAATTTGGCTGCACATACACTAAAATTGGAACATACAGAGAAGATTAACATGGTCCCTGCACAAGGATGATACACAAATTAGTGAATCATTCCATATTTTTACAACAACAGATGCTGGAAGGGATATGGCCAGAAGGGAAGCCTGCTGCATTCTTGGTGGGAGTGTAAACTTGTTCATCCACTTTGGAAAGCAGTTTGGAGGTTCCTCAAAAGCCTCCACATAAAGCTCCCTATTATACAGCAATCCCACTTTTGGGCATTCTCCCAAATGATCACAAACCAGTCCATACTAAAATTACCAACACAACAATGTTTATTGTAGCATTATTTTCCATAGCTAAGATATGGAACCAACCCTGATGCTGCTCAGTAGAAGAATGGATCAAGAAAATGTTCTCTCTCTCTCTCTCTCTCTCTCTCTCTCTCTCTCTCTCTGTGTGAATTTACACTTACACAACCACTTTGGAAAGCAGTCTGGTGAGTCCTCAGAAAGATAAATATTGACCTTCCTTATGGCCCACTCATACCACTTCTAGGCATCTATCCTGAACAACAGGTACCAATATTCAAGGACAAATGCACTTCCATGTTTATTGCAGCACTGTTCACAATAGCCAGGATATGAAAACAACCCATATGTCCCACCAGAGATGAATGGATCAAAAAACTGTGGTAACTATACACAACGGAATATTTTCCAGCCATTAGAAAGGACAAAATAATGGCATTAGTAGGGAAATCAATCAAGCTACAGGAAAACATGTTGATTGAGTTAAGCCAAAAGCAAAGAGACAAATGGCACATGGTCTCCGTGATAAGCGGATGTTAAATCCAAAATGTAAGGTGATATGCCAAAATTAACAACACTTAAGAAACCAAGAACTTCCACTCATCTGGTCGAATCACTACTAAATAACCCCATTCTGCCCGTCATATGTGCACACTGAAGGGAAACCAGGAGTATGACACAGAACTAGAAGGAATCAGGGAAAAACATACAACAGTGGGATCCATCAGCTGCACTGGACATTGACCAAAATGAACTAAGCAACTCAATGTCACTGGAGGGAGGGAGGGAACAAGTGGGAAAGAAGGAACAGCTGACGCTATGCAATACAAAAGAAATATACATATTTCAAAACAAAAAATTTACATATGGAAGAAATAACTCTATTGCAAAGCTCATAGAATTGATAAATGTTGTAGACCATAATAGACAATTTGCTCCATCGAAGTTAGAATGTGTTTGTGACTTAAACTAAGCATCACTATCCCACAATACTGTGAAATTTGGGGAATTTGTAACCACTTAATCACAATAAAAACATTTGAAAAAATGATGAAGGTGGAAAAATAAGTTGCTCTAAAAAACAAAAAAGGAAAATGTTCTGTGTGTGTTTGTGTGTACACACACACGCACACACATATACTATATATATATATATATATATATATATATATATATGTATATTAATTCTATGCCTCCATCAGAAAGAATGACATCGCTCAATTTGTTAGGAAATGGAAAGACTTGGAAAAAAATTATATTAACTGATGTAAGCCAAGTCCAAAGAAACATAGGTCCCATGGTATCCCTTATTTGCAATAACTAGTATATGTCTGGGATAAGCAGAAAAGTTGAAAGCCTATGTGTATATGACTAGATAAGTTGATGTTAAGCTAAATAACCCCCAAGATAGAGACACAAGTGTTTTTTTTTTCTTTCTTGCTGTTGTTTCTCACATATTTATAATGTACAACGTGATTGTTTTTCTTTTTTATACGTTCCTCCCCAACAGTATAACCCTGTTTTCACTTTATTTGATGTTGGTGCACCTGCATCTTGAATGTACACTTCTTTATTTTGGGGAGGGAAAGGAAAAAAACAACATGCTTAAATAGGAATTCAGTTTGACCCATTGTATAACAATAGATGCACAAGACATTATTTTGAAAAACAAACTTTACAATTTAGGCTAGGGACATTTGGTGGGGCTTTGGGGTATGAGGAGTGTACTTGTGGAGGTGTAAGGGAAGGAATGGTGGGGGGAAAACAAAGGAGGAGGTAACAATGCTTGATAGGAAATGTATTTATTACTTTGCTCATATAACTATAACCCCTCTGTACAGTATTTTTACAACAAAAATGTATAAAAATGTTTTGAGATGGAAGAGTTTATGACGCCCATTTTACCCATATAATATCATTAACAAAGAAATTAATGCAAAACACTGATATGAAGATATTTTGAAAAAGTGAGTGTGTGTGCATTCCTGCGTGTTGGCATGCTCTGAGTTTGAAATCAGGGCCTCAACATCTCGCTATGTCTTCCTCTCTAGATTGGTGAGTTATTATATGAGCTACATCTCCATTCCTGGCCCTTTGCTATTTCGTTAAAATTTTGAAAAATAATCTCATGAATTTATTTTGTCCTGTTGGCTTCTCAATATTATCCACAGATCTCAGGCTCCTTATTAGGTATCCTGAGTAGTTAGGATTACAGGTGTGACAAACCAGTACCAGGCTTTCAGAATAATTTTAAAAGTAGAAGAAAATTTACTTCACAGAGGCCTGTTTTATCATCTCCTAGTCTTAAAGCATTTTGGAGTGATTAAATGTGAAATTTTTCATTCTTGAATTATTAAAATACAGTAAGTGATGACATTTAAAAGATTTAGTACTTTTTAAAAATGATACTGTGCAGGGAGCTGGGACAAATGCCATTACAAGATGGCGCCCAACTCCTTTCAGCTTAGAGGTAAACAACTCCACATTAGGCAGTGCTTGGCGGGACTGCAGGTCCCTAGCTTTGCGCATGCGCCATCATTGTAAATCCTGAGCCAATCCCGTGGCACCTGGTGACGGCAAAAGGCGGACAGCCAATCCTGAAGCGACCCGTGTTCCAAACCCTATATAAGCGGCTGTATTTCCTTGCTCGCTCTCTTGCGCTCAAGCTCTCCCTTCAACTAAAAGGCTCTCCAATAAAGTGTGATCTGAGAAGACTCCTGGTGTGGTGGTCGTTCTTCCTCGCTGGCCGAGAAGGCGTTCGCCGCAAGTGGTGCCGAAACCCGGGACCTGCGCAAGAGGTCGAACAGGAGCCAGAACTCAACACACGGAGAGGAGACGTCGGTAAGTATCCCTAGGTATGCTGTTTTTTACTATGGACTATTGGTTGTTTGCATTGCTGCTTCCTTTGTGGTTTGTCTTTCTGGTGGTTCTCTGTGCCTGTCTGCGTTGTGGGGATGACCACAAAGAGGGGGTCTCAAGGAGACCCCTGTACCCTTCTTTGAAGGAAGTTTCAAACCGGTTCTCAGCCCTACATGTGGAAGGGCAGGACCAAGAACGCAGTGATCCTGTGAGTGACTCAGAGGAAGAAATGTTAGAGGAGGAGGGAGAGCAGCTCTATCCAGCTGATAATGAAGACTTAGAAGAGGCTGCGGCTGAGTATGAGGCAGACAGATATGGGGGGTGGCGTCCCCAAACGATAAGAGTACCGCAGCAGCCAGAAAGGAGGAAAGGAGCTGGCCCTCACCCGTCGGCCCCTCCCCCGCCGTACCCGCCGGCGGGGCGGAGTCACTTTATAAAAGGGAGCACATGATCGCGGCTGGCGGCCGCATTTCCGGTTTTTGAAAATCCAATTACTAATGAAAGAAATTTTGAGCCGGTTTCCTACTCCCAGCTTAAGGATTTAGTTGAGGCAGTCCGGACTTATGGAGTGACGGCTAATTATACCATAGCCTTACTCCGAAGGCTGACTGTTAATGCCATGACGCCTACGGACTGGTTCGAGGTGGCCCGCACCTGCCTTAACCACGGGCAATTTCTTGATTTTCGATCTATTGTTCATGATAAGGCTCAAGCTCAATATAGACAAAACGTCCATGATGGGCATCCTGATTGGACTGTAGACATGCTTCTTGGGCAGGGACCCTTTGCCGTGGATCAAATGGGGTACCCCTTTGAAGTGTACCGGCAAGTGAATACCCTTTTTTACAAATCCTGGCGAGCTCTTCCAAACAAGGGGGAGATGGCGGGCAATTTAACAAAAATCACTCAGGCCCCTAATGAACCATTTTCCGACTTTGTTGCTCGCATGCTGGAGACAGCTGAGCGGGTGTTAGGAAATTTGGAGACAGCCATGCCATTGGTGCAACAAATCATTTTTGAACAAAGTACTCAGGAATGTCAGAGGGCAATTACCCCAGTTAGAACTCAAAGCCTGGAAGCTTGGATAAAAGCCTGTAGAGAGGTGGGTGGCCCTCTGACCAATGCGGGGCTGGCGGCTGCTGTTTTGTCAGCTGCCAGGGCCGCAAAAGATAATAAGGGAAAAGGATGTTTTCGGTGTGGTCAGTTGGGACATGTTAAACGGCAGTGCCCTCAAAATGGTGGTCCTGCACAAAACACGCCCAGGCCGCTAAGGACTCCAGGGGTGTGTCCTCGTTGTAAAAAGGGGAAGCATTGGGCCAACGAATGTAGGTCAGTCAGGGACATTGATGGACATCTTATCCCAAAAAATCATTTCAAACACTCATTCGGAACCAGAGCCAAAAAACGGGAAAAGGGGCCCTCGTCCCCAGGGCCCGAAAGTTTATGGGGCATTTCAGACTCCGGTTCCAGAACAACCCCCACAACAACCCTCCAACCAAAGAGAGCAACCTCAGGCTCCGCAGGGTTGGACCTCTGTGCCACCTCCGGACTGGTATTAACCCAACAGATGGGAGTTCAGATTGTGGAGACGGACATGACAGGACTCCTGGATAAGGACACTGTAGGAATAGTTCTAGGACGCTCCTCCTCTACTATGAGGGGGCTAATAATTTACCCAGGGGTAATTGACCCGGACTATACGGGGACCATTAAGGTCCTCTGTCATGTCCCCCGCGGGGTAGTGTCTATTTCCCCCGGAGACAGAATTGCACAACTTTTGGTTTTGCCTTCCTTGCACGGCAACTTCCCTGCTAAGGAGATAAAGAGAGGTGATGGAGGGTTAGGCTCCACTGGAGTCGACCTTATATGTCTGTCCTTAGCTTTGGACCAAAGGCCCATGTTAACTCTTCAAGTGGAAGGAAAAAGATTTGAGGGACTAGTGGATACAGGGGCAGATAGAAGCATCATCCGAAGAGGGCAATGGCCAAGACAATGGCCAACTCAAAAATCCTCCCAAACCTTGCAAGGGCTGGGCTATGCTGAGGCCCCACAGTTAAGTGCAAAAGAATTGACTTGGAGAACAGACGAAGGCCAGATCGGGAGGATGCAACCCTTTGTGGTTGACGTCCCCATTAACCTTTGGGGAAGAGAGGTACAGCAACAGCTAAAGTTAACCTTGACTAATGATTATTCCCAGGCCAGTCAAAACATGATAAAACAACAAGGATTTGTTCCAGCCCTGGGGCTTGGGCGATGTCTCCAAGGATGCAAGGAGCCAATAGAGCCACTTCCTAAGCAGGATAGAAAGGGTTTGGGTTTTTCTTAGGGGCCCCTGAAAACAAAGCTTCCACTAAAGGTGCGGTGCCCATACCTTGGTTATCCCAAAAAGCGGTGTGGGTTCCTCAGTGGCCCCTCTCTCAAGAAAAGTTGGAAGCAGCACAAACCCTTGTTCAGGAACAGCTACAGTTGGGGCATGTTGAACCTTCCGTGTCATCCTGGAACACCCCAATTTTTGTAATAAAAAAGGCCTCTGGAAAATGGAGACTGCTACATGACCTTCGAGCAGTAAATGCTCAGATGCAGATCATGGGACCGGTGCAAAGGGCCCTCCCCCTGCTTTCGGCATTACCTAAAGAATGGCCTATTTTAGCCTTAGATATTAAGGATTGTTTTTTCTCCATACCGCTCCATAAAAAGGACAGGGAGCGCTTTGCTTTTACTTTACCTTCAGTTAATCATGAAACTCCGGATGCTCGCTACCAGTGGAAGTTTCTCCCTCAGGGGATGGCTAATAGCCCAACAATTTGTCAATTGTTTGTAGGAGCTGTGTTGGCCCCTGTTAGAAAAAACTTTCCAAAGGTACGGATTATCCATTATATGGATATCTTGTTGGCTGCTCCTTCAAAAGAGACTCTTCATAGAGTGTTTGGGCAGATAACGGAGACCTTAGCTGAGAAGGGATTGATAATTGCCCCTGAAAAGGTTCAACAGACTAGTGTTGTTCAATTTCTGGGAACCATTGTTTCTCCCAATGAGATTAAGCCGCAAAAGCTCTTTATTCGAACTGATCACCTTAAAACACTTAATGATTTTCAGCAATTGGCAGGAGACATTAATTGGATAAGGGGATTTCTTAATCTCCCTCGGTCAGAGTTGTTACCTTTGTTTGCCATTTTGGAGGGTGACCCTGAAGTCACCTCCTCTAGGTCCCTGACACCTTTAGCACTAAATTCCCTACAAAAGGTTGAGGCAGCTTTGTCTAGAGCTCAACTTTCACGGGTTGATTTAAAATTACCTATCGATTTATGTATATTAAAAACGAAAAATTATCCCACGGGGGTTCTTTGGCAAAATGGCCCCTTGTGGTGGCTTCATGGCAACTCGGTGGGAGCAAAGACAGTCCAATATTTTCCTGAATTAGTGGCTAAACAAGCACTTTTGGGCATAAAGTATTGTTTGATGCACTTTGCAAAGATCCCAGATAAATTAATCATTCCATATACCCGTGAGCAAGTTGAGATTTTGGCCGCTACAGTGGATATGTGGGCGATTCTTGTTTGCTCATTCCCCAATATTATTGATAATCATTATCCTAAACATCCTTTGCTTGCCATAGTTAAAAAAGATTTAATATATTTTCCTGTTGTTACTTCAAAGAAACCCTTGGCTGATGCTTTAACCATTTTTACGGATGGATCAAAATCTGGACAAGGTGCCTTCCTTGTTCAAGGACGCCGACAGCCGGTGGTCTTTAATTTTCGGCCAAACGTCCCACAGGCTGTTGAATGTTTAATTGTGCTTGAAGTTTTTAAAAGATTTGATCAACCTATTAATTTATTTTCTGATTCACTATATGTAGTAAATGCTGTTGCTTCCCTTGAAGTTGCTGCTTCAATTAAACAGGCTAGTACAATTTCTAATGTTTTGCTACAGATTCAATCCCTTATTTTAGGCAGAAAACACCCTTTTTATATTGGACATATTCGTGCTCACTCTATGTTGCCGGGCCCAATGGCAAAGTGTAATGACTTAGTGGATCAAGCAACTCGGGCTGTGGCTCTGGTCGCTGCTGATCCTGTAAAATTGGCAGAGGATTTTCATAGGTTGTATCATGTGCCTGCAAATACCCTTAGGAAAAGATATAATTTGTCCAGACATGTAGCTAGGGAAATTGTTAAAGCCTGTAAATCTTGTGTTACCTTTCTTCATCCTCCCCATGTGGGGGTAAACCCCAGGGGGTTGAGACCAAACGCCTTGTGGCAAATGGATGTTACTCATTTGACAGAATTTGGAAAGTTAAAATATTTACATGTGTCTGTGGACACCTTTTCTGGTGTCATTCATGCCACACCTTTGGCAGGAGAAAAGGTGTCTCACGTTAAAATACACTGCTTGGAAGCTTGGGCAGCTTGGGGAAAGCCCCTTAGACTTAAGACAGATAATGGCCCTGCTTATACTTCCCAGGGTTTTCGTGCCTTTTGTGCACAACTGCAAGTTGCCCACACTACCGGGTTGCCTTATAATCCTCAAGGACAAGGTATAGTGGAAAGAGCCAATAGAAGCATAAAAGAAATGCTTCAAAAACAAAAAGGGGGAATTGCTGAGTCAGCGTCCCCCAGGGAAAGACTTTCCCTTGCACTCTTTACCCTCAATTTTTTAATTTTAAATGATAAAGACCAGTCTGCAGCAGACCGGCATGTGACAAGAGACTCTACAGACAATAAAAACATGGTTATGTGGAAGGATGTCATTGATAACAAATGGTATGGACCGGATCCGGCTATTACGAGATCCAGGGGAGCTGTTTGTGTTTTTCCACAGGATCAAGAAACACCACATTGGGTCCCAACTCAGCTAACAAGATTGGTCAAGGAAACTCAGGACGAAAAACAGGATGATCAAGAAGGCATTGAGCGTGATAATATTACTGATGGTCAAGACCTATCACAGTCAAGGAGAGCTACGATGGGGGATCCTATTGGTGTTCCCGAGGCCGATGCCAGTTAGGCACGATGCCCGCCTTTTTAACAAAACCATGGATCTCCCGTACCTCACACTGGATGTGGAAGAAGCGCCCATCAGAAAAAATCGATCCATTTCCCTAAACGGGAGCTTGTGCTTCCAATTGGTTAAAAATGCATCTGCCCTTTCTCCAGGCATCCTGCTCTTATCTCAAACAGCAGTTATCTTTTAGGTAATTGGACTGGCGAGTTTGATGAGATGCTGGAGAAGCTGCGGATTGCCATTGTGATTGTTAATTCAACGCGAATGGATCCCGGATTTGTGGAAGGGCTCCAGTCCTGGATTTCCTCCGCTGTTTCCTGGTTTAAGGAGTGGGTGGGAGTTGGAATGTTTTTAGCCTGCTGCTTGGGCGGATGCGTGGTCTGCCTATGGTTGGTCTGTCGCCTTCGAGCCCAAACCAGTAGGGACAAAGTTGTTATTTCGCAAGCATTAGCCGCCTTGGAGAGTGGATCCTCACCCCAAATTTGGCTGTCGGCCCTGAGAGGTCATTAAGCCTTATCATTTCGCATAGCCCTAGCACCCCGAGGGATCTGGGGATCCCATTGCACCGGGACGGGTATGTGACTGATAACTTGGAACAGGGTGTAAGGCAAACGCACTGCACTTGGGCAAACGCACTGCACATGGGAATCACTTCCTGGCGTAAGCCCAAGAAGAGCACGTTGGGCTGCAAGTGGGTTGATGCCCAAGATCCCACCTCTGCAAAAAAGGCATCGGACGGGCCTGGTCGTCACTGGGGAAGGCGCCCCCCAGGTGAAGGCCAGTGCAAGGTCCTCTTTTTGAGGCAGAGGCCCGACCTCTACTCTTACCTGTTGCCAAAACAAAAAGGGGGAACTGCAGGGAGCTGGGACAAACGCCATTACAAGATGGCGCCCAACTCCTTTCAGCTTAGAGGTAAACAACTCCACATTAGGCAGTGCTTGGCGGGACTGCGGGTCCCTAGCTTTGCGCATGCGCCATCATTGTAAATCCTGAGCCAATCCCGTGGCACCTGGTGACGGCAAAAGGCGGACAGCCAATCCTGAAGCGACCCGTGTTCCAAACCCTATATAAGCGGCTGTATTTCCTTGCTCGCTCTCTTGCGCTCAAGCTCTCCCTTCAACTAAAAGGCTCTCCAATAAAGTGTGATCTGAGAAGACTCCTGGTGTGGTGGTCGTTCTTCCTCGCTAGCCGAGAAGGCATTCGCCGCAATACTGGAACTATGGGACAGAAGAAATTTGCCTCTCTTTGGACCATATTTTATAAGCTCAGCTCTGTGCATGATAACACAATGTCACCAACACAGTCTGTGTTGAAGACAAAATGTAACAGAAAACAATTACCATGGGCAATAATTGCTATGCTATTATTTCTTGGACAGTATGAATATTGAATTGAGAGTATCAGTGAATGGAGAGAATTTATCTACCTTTTGTGTATTGCTGGAAGACTTTTGGAAAATTTGACTCATTTCCTTCCTCACTGTGTGTCTTGGGCCATGCACTTAGTGCCTTTAATTACAATTTTTCCCAACACTAAAATGGTAATAACATTAGCATTATAGCAAATGTTATCTTAAGAATTAAGTGTCCTTAGAATGATGAACTCTTTTCTCATGTAGAGGCATTATCAGATGAGAGGAACTGTATTTTTTTGTTTGCTTACATCCATTTATTCTTGAGTTTGAAATCTGAACTTCTTAAGACTGAAAGAAACCAAAATTAGACACGCAGGCTTTGGAAAGAGCAATCAATGTAAAATAAATAAAATACATATAGATATGTAAAAGGTCTAACTAAATTGTTATATAGTCTCAAGCATAAACAGAAAATGATTTAAGCAATATCATGTTATTGAAAATTGAAAAATGTTAGGAGTTGCTTAATTTTTTCCTTTTTACTACCTTGAATTAATTACTTTTGTATAGAGAGATTAAAGATGAGATTAACAAGAAAGTTGATTAAAAATGGACAAAAGTTCGAATAGACATGTTTTCCATAATCCCCTCTATATCACCAGTGGGTTTACACAGTTGTGTTTAATACAACTTCTGTGCTGGCTTAATGCTGTGAGAAGAAGTCATTAGAGAAATGTAATTCAAAATTACTATGATACTACTTTATAACTATTATAACTCTTATCAAAAAAAATCAAAGGAACCAGGTGTGGTGGTAAAAGTTTGTAATTCCAAGCATTTAGGAGGTTGGATTTTGGTCTTAAGCCAGTCTAGGGTACTGAAGATAGTAAAAACTTGCCCTTTATTCCCTTTTGAATAAAAGGTAATCGTGTTGGTGAGAGTGTGAAGAAAAAGAAATTTTCTACTCTTGGACAAAATCCAGGTTAGTATTCTCCTTGTAGAAAGTAGTATGCAGTTTTCTAAAGAAATCATACTTGAAATATCATCTGACCCACCAATCATGTGATTATTTCTCTCTGGGTAACTCGTAAATATATCTGTAGTTCATTGTTATTCACACTATTCACAACAACAGCCAAGATGTAAATCGAAGTTCAGTGTTCAATGACACTAATAAAGCAACTGTGTTACATGCACAAATATCTTTTTCTGTTTCATCCTTAAAATAACAAGAGACTGCTCCCATTAGCCACAACTTACAATGACCTGTAAGATGTATTCGAAATGAAGAAAAATGTTATGTTCTGATCTTTGTAAACACACACACACACACACACACACACACACACACACACACAAACCATCCTCAAACATTGACAGAATTTTTTTTTTAAAGTAAAGTATTTAGTTCTGGCATTTAGTTCACAATGCATAAGATACTAGATATACATTATGACCAGGTATAGAGTTGTAATGTACAACATGAGGATACAGGGGACATCATTGGTCTTACATAGGAATGAAGCTAAGTAAATAGGAGTTGTTCTTCCTAGTAGTGGTTACTCTTTTAGTTATTCTTCCTTCAATAATGGATAAGATGAATGTAATTCTTTAAGTATACCTGCCTATTTGCAGAAATAATAACAAAAAATATAGCAATAATGTTGCACGCTCAACATAGAACAAAATGTCAAATTAAAATACATGAGATTATCATTCATGTAAACTAATTATTACAAATAAAGGAAACCGTGGGACCTATGTGTCTTTAAGTCTGGCTTACTTCACTAATATGATTTTTTCCAAGATCTTCCATTTCCTTACAAATGAGGTGGTCACATTCTTTGTGATTGAAGCATAGTTTTCCATGTGTGTTTATCTGTGCATGTGTGTGTGTGTGTGTGTGTGTGTGTGTGTGTGTCATTTTTGGTAAATATTACTGTGATACACAGTAGTAGCTTTACTGTGGCCTTGTTTGTGATCACCTGGTTATATGCCCAGAAGTGTGATTACTGGGTAATAGAGGAGCATTATTGTGTACATCAAGGATAATCTTAGTAGATGAGCAGAATAGTTCAATAGCTATGTACATATGATTGTATAAGGTGATTCTAAGTGAAATGAACTCCAAGACATGTTCTTTGTTGTTGTTGTTCTTATTGTACTGTGATTTCTTTTTATGCTTTTGTGTTTTCCCCACCTATGGTTTATCCCCTGTAGTCACTGCATTTGATTTTGATACCCTGGGTATTTTAAATATGTTGATCTGAACTAGGGAAGGGAAAGAAAAAAAAAAGAAAATGGTGAGACAAAGGACAAAGGGGGAACCTATGCAACAGTGGTAATCACAAGTCAATATGTTGTAAATAATCTTGGGGGGTGCATTGGGAGTGAAGAGAGAGAAAAATAGGGGAAAGGTTAACAAGTTAGAAAAGAAATAAATTAATTACCTTACTTATGTAACTATATCCCATCTGTACATTACCTTGACAATAAAATTTAAATAAAAAATAAAATAAAATATATGAGAGCAGCAATACAGGAGATGGGAGTGGGGGAAATACTGTAGTATTGTAGAGTAGAACAGCTGTGGAGAGCAGCAATTTGACTTTAATGTAGGAAGTAATAAACTAGCATACAGATTTTCAGCCTCATGTCAGTCATTAAAAAGGGAAAACAAAATGCACAATCAGCAAACCAATTGAGATAAAATAGAAAACTAAACAATTAAGATGAAGAGATGACTTGGACCATGAATAACAAATGACACAATTAGGAAACAAATAACAAGCTGCTGGGCTGGGAAGGTGGCTTAGTGCTAGAATGCTTGCCTTGTATGCCTGAGGCCCTGGGTTCGATTCCTCAGCACTACATAAGCAAAAAGAAAAAAGCTGGAAGTGGTGCTGGGTCTCAAGTTGTAAAGCGCTAGCCTTGAGCTGAAATGCTGAGGTATAGCACCCAGGCCCAGAGTTCAGGCCCCACAATAACAAGCTGCTAAGTTTAAAAATGATCACCCTTAATTCTATTGACTTGTTTACATCACAATTTGTTAGAAGTATAATTCAAATCACAGTTTAATAGTATATCATTTTAATAATAGTTTACTTATTATTGATTTCTAAACATTGAATGTTTAATATATAATTTTAATTTCATCAGCTATAGAAAAGAAGAAAGTGAAAATAATTTTAATAATATATTTAATGAATTGTAAAATTGAGAAGCATTAGAATTTAAACAAATAACAAATCATTGCTTCATTTCTGTGAGTTAATGTAATAATTAAAAGTGTATTCTACACTTAGCAATCATCTTAACATCAAATAATAAATTATTACACATGACCCTTGGTATTATTTGGAAGGGTTCAGCACTGTGGCAAAATTCACACCACATAGTACACGAGGGTATGATCCCTCTCATATAGCTTAAATTGTGGAAATTTGATTTCTACATGCATGTTAAATTCTTGTCTAGGTGACATTTATAAAATTATTTACAATTATATACACGAGGACTATTTCAGATGATAATTAAAAGTGATATTCATTAATTAAATTTTTATTATTTCATACCAAATAAATATTTACAGAGAGACTGAATTTTTCTGTAGATGATGGTTTATGTGTGCCAGATTATACGTATTAAAGCTTATTTTATATTTCTAGAGTTGAATTTATTTGTCCATTACGGGTTAAGTGTATTATATTGGATATATGAAAGTAAACTGAATGTTTATTCCATTAATCCTTAGTCTAATCCCAATATAAATTATCCATGTGTTTGAAGTAATGAAAATAACAACAGATAAAAGCAAGATAAATCAGTCTGTAGTAGACAAGAATTTACCCCGTATTTACAGAATATTCTTGGGAATATGTGCTCCAGGCAGACCACAACTGAAGAATACTATGGTTTGAACTATCATAAGAGACAGAAGGAAGGGGAACCTTCCTTCCAAAAGTCTGATCCCAGGAATGTGATCTGCTTTATGGTGCCTACTTAGAAATGAATATTTTTCACAGTCAACTTTGAAAAGCCATCTTGATAGACGACTTCTGTAAGTGGTTACAAAGCATTATTGATGGCTTTGCAAGGATGCCTGATTGCCTCATTTTGAGACAATTAACAGGAATTTAGTCAGTTGTTCTTTGTATCCTAAGGAGTATAACTCATTGACTCTAGGCCAGGGGATCACAGGGGCCCATAGAAACTACTACCTTGAATAGTAATCCTAGATATCTAAAACAAAACACACACACACACACACACACACACACACACACACTCCAGTAAGCACAGCCAGGCAGGGTTGCTATCACAGCCTACAAGAAGTCAGGCAAAAAACAGAAGCTGAGAATCATTTAGCTGATAACTAATATCTTTTTTATGAGTCATACTCAAATGAGACTCCAGAGAGAGGATCAGAAAGACTGATCAGACTAAAATTGGTCACACAAAGATTGGAAAGTAGAATTCCTTGTAGTACAAATAAATCATAGAAAGCTTGTGCATGTTAGAACATGACAGAAGACCAAATTCCAGAAATGCACATTTTCTTAGAAGTCAGCTTAATCAATTTTCAGTGCAAATCTTTGAATTCTTAAATATTTGACCACATGTGGGAGAAGGTTGAAAATAAAGAAAATTTCTTCACTCTATTAGGAAGTCCAATATCACATTAGGGAATAATCAAGCACAGATTTGTAATAAAAAGAGAAAACAATTATTCCAAGTGAGGGTTTCATTTCTTCTGATGTAAAAGTTCTTAAATTAGGTGCTAACAATTACCATACAATTGATCCAGTCCCCCAGCTGAGTTGATATTGACTGCAGTATTCCCACATGAAGGAAAAGAGAAAATTTACAAATGTCTGATGAAATGAGGTGAAGGTGAAGTGTTCTAATAGTAATATCTGAGGTTTAGACACAGGTGAAGAGGTGGATTTTCATTTTTAAAACTCCCCCATTTTTACCTGGTGCCAGTAGCTCACAGCTGTAATCCTAGCTACTCAGGAAGCTGAGATCTGAGGACTACAGTTCAAAACCAGCCTGGGCAGGATAGACCCTGAGACTCTTATTTCCATTTAACCATCAGAAAACCAGAAGTGGCACTGTCACTCAAGTGGTAGAGCACTCACCTTGAGTTGAAGAGTTCAGGGACAGTGTCCAAGTCCAGACTTCAAGCCCCTCGAACAACAACAACAACAAAATCTCCCTTTCATGGACTACCTACATCTCTTCCTAACATTCAACAAAGGAGCCATTTTATCACCCACTAACATTTAAGTCCTAATCTAGCTACTGCAAATAGATTGATTTGGTATCTTATATAAAATGGTTCATATTTACGGAAACAAATACCAGCAGTGGTAACATTTTTCCAGTCCTTGAACTCTGGGCCTGAGCCCTGAATACGGTTATGCTGGTAGTTTTCATGTGAGCTTGTTTGTTATTTATTGGATTACTGCCCATGGGGGGAATTACTGAGTCTTAAGGGAGATCTATATTTACTCTTTTCAGGAAACTCCGTACTGCCTTCCACAGTGGTTGAACATGTTTAATTTCCCACCAACAGTGTAATAGAGTTCCCAATTGGCTACATCCATGCCAGAATTTGCTATAGTTAATTTTCTTAGTAATGGCCTTTCTAATGGACGAGGTAGAATCTGTCTTGTTTACTTATAGATTTGTAAGCATCTTCTAGCTATCATAAATGAATGAATCCATGAAACCTATATTGCTCAGAGTCTGCATTCCTTTGTCTTTTCTCTTAATATAATTTTCCAAAACCTTTCATTTTCCTTACTACTGATGAAAAGTCATCTTTCTGATGGGTGAATATAATTCCATTGTGTGTGTGTGTGTGTGTGTGTGTGTGTGTGTGTGTGTGTGTGTGTGTGTGAGCGTTTGTGTTGGTAAGATGAGTATAGGCCCATGTATTCATTTCTAAGCATTCTGTTTCATCTGTAATTTTGTAATTCCATATTATAGTTGCATTGCTTCTCTTCTACTTTGAAGAATATTGTTGGGATTTTGATGAGTATTGCATTGCCAATTGTTTATAGGAAGTATTGCAGTTTTCAAAATGTTAATTCTTCCAACCAGGAACATTGAAATACTTCCTATTTCTTTGAATCTCCTTCAATTTCCCTGTTTATATTTTTAAAGTTTTCACATATAGGGCCTTCACAATTTTAGTTAAATTAATTAATTCCTAGTTTTGTTGTTGTTGTATTGTTTTGTTTAGATTTGATTTGATTTTGAGGCTAGTACGTATGAGGTTGTTTTTTGGATTTCAACGTGGATCTTCCCATTGTTGGTAACACAAAAACTACTGATTCTTGTGGTTTTTATACCCTGTTACATTGCTGAAGGTTAGCATCACCTTTACTAACTAGAGGGAGGAATCCACAGGGTCCTTTAAATACAGGATCATTTCAATTGTAAAATGGGATAGTTTTACTCCTTCCCTATTTGGCTCTGCTTTATGTTTTTCTCTTGTCTATTGCTCTTGCAAGAAAGTCCACTACCATATTGAAGAGTAGTAGAGAGTGGACATCCTTTCCTTTTCTCATTCCTCATGTTAATGTCTTCATGCTTCCACCCTTAGGTAAATGCTAATTATCTGTGTCTTATACATACTCAGTTTAATATTGAGGAATGTTCCATGCATTCCTAGGTTCCCAGACCTTTTAATCATAAAGGGGTATTGGAGCTTGTTAAAAGCTATTTCTACATCCCTATTGATGATCATGTGTTTCTTGTCCCTGCTTTTGCGGGTGGTTTGTATTATGTTTATTGACAAGAATATTGACTCAAATCGTATCCAAGATGATTCCTATTTGATCATAACATATGATTTTTTTGTTAGTTGCTGAAATTGGTTAGTGAGAATTTTATTAAGAAGTTCTGCATTAATGCTTATGAAAGAGTTTGGTTCATAGTTCTCTTTCTTTGGAGAGTCCCTATGTGATTTGGGGAAGAGTCTAATTTTAGCTTCATAGAATGCGTTTGATAATGTTTCTCTCATAAATACTAAATGGATGCATCTTGGTTTTTGATACAACTATCTAATCTATGTCTTCTATTTGGAAATTTATGTCCATTGATATTGAGAGTTAAGACAGAAATATCTGATAAGTCCTGCTATGTTATACACCTGTTGTTAGGAGCTGTCCCTCATCTACTCTTAATATATTTACCTTGTTCTCTGGAAGGGAACATTTTATATGACCAGTTCCTCTTCTTCTTGATCTTCTCTATGTAGGATATATTTGATCATATTCTATTCTGATAATTTGGTGGACATATTTTGTTTCAAGTTTTCTTTGTCATGAAATATGTTTATATATCCTTTAAATGTAAAGGAGAGTTTGGCGTGGGAATGTATTCATAGTTGGTAGTTGTTTACCTTTAATGTTTGTCATATATAATGCCAGGCTCTCCTTTTTACCATATCAGTTAAGAAATCTATATTTATTCTGACTGTAGATCCTTTATAAATAATCAATCTTTTCTCTATGGCATCTTTAAGAATCCTTTCCTTGATCTTTAATAATCCTCTAATGGATTATGATGTGGTGGTGGATTGTTCAGTTCTAGAATTCTGATTGGTTTCTAAAGGCTTCTCTTCTTTGAATGAGCCTATCTCGCTGGATTTTTGGCCTGTTCTCTGCTAGAATTCTGTAATATGCTTCCCATCCATTTAGTATCTTGCTCTTCTCCTTCTTGATACCTATTTCCCAGAAATTTGATCTTCTAACTGAGTCTTGAAGTTCTGGCAAGATCATTCCTTATTTCTTGGATTTGTTCTAAATGATTATTTCCTCTTTCCTATTAGATCTATTCTGTCTTTGACCCTGAGATTATCTTCTATGTCATCTATTTGCTGTGGAGACTTCTACTTTGTTTTTTTATTTCCCTGTCTTCTAATTGGTCATTTTTTAGGGGTTCTGTCTCTTTGTTAAAGCTTTGTTTTAGGTCTTGTATGGACTTTCTGGACATTTTTTCTTTGGTTGGGGGAGATGTAAGGATTGTTTTCTTAACTGTGTCTTATGTCATATCTTTTAACTAGGCATCCATTTTTTCTTGGACTCCCTTGCCTTCTCAGAATTTATTTATCTTTCTGTTTGAAGTCTCCATGAATTATTTTGCTAATGACTGGTTGGTCTCATCTTGTTCACAAATTTCCTTGTAGAAGTTTTCTATCTTTCCATTAATCACATTTTCCAGCAGTATCTGTAATACATTTTGATAACTATCTTCTACATCCTTGATTGTCTATTCTAATGCCTGGTTATTTACTGTATGAATAATACTACTTTGACATTACTTTTTTTGTATTTTTCTGATTTTTTTCTGTCCATTTGGAGGTTTTCTTTAGGGGATCTATGATATTAATAAGTGACTCTCTATGTTCTTAGTTGATTTGCAGGGTCTTGGTTTGGCTTCCAGTTGTAATGCGTTTTTCTGGAATTGTATTTTTGTCAAGTCCATTAAGTGTAGGAATAGAAATCAGTTGTGGTGAGATGTTGTGATGTTAATATTTGTGGTTCCAGTGACCATTTGGACTGTCCAGTGATATGGCAAATTGTCTATGTATATGGATGTGGTTTTCTCTGATGTACACTTCTGTTCCTGTTTTTTTTTTTTCCATGTTGCCTTTTATTTCCACACTGCACATGTGCTTTTGAATGTGTTGCCCAATGTGTTCCTGTGTGGCACCTTTTCATAGATTTCTCTTTTCTTGTGAAGACAGTATAAAACCTTCTTATGAATTGTATGTCTATAATTATATCTATATTTATAGCTGCATATCTATAATTATAGCTGATTTCATGTGACCCTCTAGCTGTGGAGTACCTGCTATGACTCTAAATCTCTGCTTTATTAGAGATAGCTAGGATAATTTTCTGTTGTTATTCTGTCATTGTTTTTCCTCTTCCTCAGATTTATTTTTTATATTGTGGATTTTTTCACATAATTTAGGATTTGTGATTGTTGTATCAGGTTATTTTGTTTTCCTGCTTATGCTACTTTGAAATAGTGATTTCAGGCTTTTAAGAAGAAATAGAAATGTATGTTATTAAATTGAGAGAAAGAGAAGACTTTTAAACCTATTTACTACAAGTAAATTAATATTAAGCAAAGCTAATGAAAATAATTATTTATTTACTCTTCAGAGGATGACTATAGTACTCTTGGATATCTCGGAGGAAAAGACTTTAGACTCATTACAATTGATGACTTACATTGAAATTACTGGCTAAACGTTCTTCAGAAAGGGAAAAGCTCCATAACTTCCATATTAGTATTATAAAATCATAATAGCTGCATGTTGAATTGTTTTCCCTTTGCTATTTTCAATTCCATTATTCATCCATTATGTATCTAGGGCTTTGAATGACCACTTCCTTAAAATACCTATATTGCTTATATTATGATGTAAATCTCAGTAATATAAATATGAATTTATCTGTGAGTCTCATCTTTAGTTACATTCATATGAAATTTATGCAGTCTCAAGCAAGAAACCTGACTTTTTTACTCTATTCTATGCTTTAATCAATAAATCCAGTCTCTTTAGAAATGCGTTCTCAGCTTTTAAATTGCTTCAGTAAACATCATGTGTTTCTAGTATTTTTACTGAAGTAAATATAAAGTTTGGAACATGAGGACAACTCTCCTATTAACCACTTTAAAGTAAACCCTTGGAAATTATTTTATATATAAAAATAAATAAGTGCAATGCATTGTTTATACATGAATAATATAATGGTTAAATCAATTAGACACAAGAACTACCATGCAATTCTCAATTAACTTAAAGGCATCAAAATATTGTGTTCATGAATATCACTCATTTTTAAAAAATGACTAGTCAATACAAAGTTTACATTTTATTTGAAATTTACAAAATGAAAATTACACTCAGATTTGCTGTCAATATCTTGTTTCCAGGAATACATTTATTTAGCAAACAAGGAAACAAAAAATAAGGGTTTGTCACATAGAATGAAAAATGTAGAAGCAGACTGTCTTTCCTTAAGATGTTAAGTACCTGCAAATCGTGTGATTTATTCAAAGATACTATACACACTCATAAGAGAATTTGTGATCAGAAGTGATAGGTAAGCAAAGTAACTGGAAAACTGTATGCTTAAATTGAGCTTTCAATAGAGGATGACAAGTTTTCAATAAATGAGCCTATTATTCTGTATCTCTAACACACATACAGCATTCTACATTTTCCCACATACTCCCATTCTCTTAGCACAGTTCCTGATCGGTATTCTTCTATTTCATGATCTCAATTCCTTCTAAAACAACAAAGTGGGCATTTTTTTTTGTCTCGAGATCCAATACATTCTAGTATCTTGGAACAGTAGTATGAATTCACGGAGTTTGACTTGAATGTCAAGTATGAAGATATTGTATTCAAGGTATTCTTAATTGGCCTGAAGCGTACAAAGATACACAGTATACTTAGAACAAGGGACTTGATCTCAGGGAAACATACAAATCCAGGCAAGATCCTGAAGCAAAGAAAAGCAAGGGAGCACAAACATCAGTCAACTATAATTACAAAGGAATGGAACTGATCTCTGATGTGTCTGGGTGGCAACTCTATGTGTTTGTGTGTGGGTGTTTGTGTGTGTGTGTGTGTGTGTGTGTGTGTGTGAGTAGAGAGAGAGAAAGAGAGACAGACAGAGAGAGAATTTAGTGTGGCTTCCATATTTACAGTCCATAGAGCATTACTTGTTAGGGAAGAGGTGCTCATATAATAGCTGTGATACTACTGTCATCACTTTACTGCAAAAAAAACACTTGCTTAATCTCTAATTAAATAGGGAAAATAAACTAACCTCTTACACGATTGTTTTGACAATTAATTAGTATATTAAAGGCCAAAGGGAGGAATTGGAGATCAATGTAATCTTTTTTTCCTCTCTTCTAAATATTACACTGCAATAGATGTGATTTCAGGAGTCTCCTGCCATGTACTTCCAGTTGAATTACTAATATGCTTAATAAATAATATGAAACATGTGATAGAGAAATAGATCAGCCAACAAGCACAAAGAATTTGTGATAAGATTGAGCTTCCAGCATGGTTGCCACAACTTTTAGGAATGTAATTCCTTCATATGAACTTCAAATTTTGTGGCTTTCCCTGTGTGATTAAATGGCAAGAAAGTACTGTAGAAACAAGAATTCTTGTTCAACCAAGTAGAAAGTGCTCATGTTCCCATCCTCACGTTGCAAATTTCCATTCCATATAGACTTTCTGTTAGAGTGCTTTCATTTAACATACTTCAGCAACTCATCCTTCCCTGTGGGAGACAAGAAAAAAGATAATTTTGTTTGTATATTAAATTATGTAAATTAGTATGCACAGGCATGATTTGTATAATTACAGAAGTTTGTAATAAATATAAGGAGGGATCATTTCACAATAAAAATATAATTAAAATCACATAATAAGACTAGAAGTCACAGAATTTTGTGCATGAAAACATGCATTAGATTAGTTGCAGAATTTCTATTTTGAGATAAACTTTATATTGAAGTATAATGCACTTTACCTAAGGATTGAAACATTTTATTGAAAAATATATTTCCTGGAGATATTTTTGCTTCATAATTTTAGGAATACCGTTGGACCCATTGTAATAATGAGATGTACAAGACGTTATGTCGAAAGACGAACTTTACAACTTTGGCTGGTGAGGGTGTGGAGATGGGTAAGGATGGGAAGGGGAAACAAAGGAAGAGGAAACTGCTTGATAAGAAATGTACTCATTACTTTGCCCATATAATTGTAACCCCTCTGTACGATATTTTCACAATAAAAAAATTAAGAAGAAAATGATACCAAAGTAATCATTTTTGTATTATTTTCTTATTTCCATGTGATTTACCTCCAATTTAGAAATCTAGATATATAATTTAATTTAATTTTACCAAAAATATTATTGAGTATAAGATTCTTATACTCTCTACATTCTTCACACTGAGATCATCAAATATGGTGAGTTTGAAATGATTAGTCTCTGTTTGACCCATGTGAATATTATTTACAATGTGAGTGAAATGTTTAAAAAGTAGTATTTATTTTAGTTGCTCTGAAGAGACAATAACTGATAAAATCAAAGGCTAAAAATGATTAGATTTAAAATTTAGAATTCAGGAAATATTTTTGACCACACTGGTTACTGGACCCTTCACAAAAACCTCATGAGATAATTTATATTGATGAAGCAAACATCCCACACTGGTTACTGGAGCTTTCACAAAAACCTCATGAGACAATTTATATTGATGAAGGAAAAATCCCAGAGTTTAGACATTTACGAATAGAAAAATCATGTCATTCTGAATATGTAGAGCTACATAACAAACATAGAAAATTTAGCTTTTAAATATCTGAATATACTAATACATTTAATTGCAGGGTAAATACTTGTTCTGAAAGGAGTTAAAATTGCATTTATTTTGAAAAGTAAACCTAAGTATTCATTTGAATAAAAGACAATGTTTAAAATATCACTTATCCAAGACACAAGATTTACAGTTCATTGTTTTTTATGCCTATTATGTTCTCTAAACTTACTACAAATATTAGATTAGTAAACCTAAATCATTGCTTTGTAGGGAAATAGAAAGATTCTTAAAACTCATGACCATAACTTTTTCTCAAACAATTACTAGGTAACTGTTTTATATTTTTTGTCAGGGAATCTTATTTTTATTCATTAAGTTAAATAATTGGCCAATAACAATATAAATTATGCATGAACAAAGTTTAGAACAAGTATTTCTTTCACAAAACATATCATAGTTCTCTTCACGAACACTGGAAGGCAGTGTGTTATTTATTTATTTATTTTTAGTTATTTTATTAGTGGTTATTAATTTTCAGAAGTGGCAGTTTCGTTATTCTCTTTCCATAATATATTTAAAACATTTGATTATACTCACTCTATTTCCTTTTTGTTACTCCTTCCTCCAAAGATCTTGTTTTTTACATAAAATATATCTTTATATATGCACATATAAACTCTTTTGGAAGATTTAAGCTAAACTGCAACTTAATTTTGAACTAGGCCCTGAGAGGAGACTTGAGCTAGTACAGCTTCTTTACAGACTTTGTTTTTGTTTTAGGGATTTTAGGAAAAAAACCAAAAACCTCTAAAAAAGGTTAACTGGACCTTGGCTCCAACCAGCCCAGTTCTTAGAATGAGAAGAATGCCCCTAGGTTCCCCTCCCCTTAACAACTTAACCCACCTTCATTGTTCTGTTAAGGATTGACCTTTTAAACAGAGAGCCAGTAATCAGGCTCATGCTGGCAACATCCTGAGTTTACTAAACTCCTTGTATATGCTTACCTTAAGCTCCACTTTACCATTGAATTTGTGAGTCATTTAAACCAAAAGTGATAGGCTGGTTTAAACAGCCATTATGTGACAAAGTGTAACCTCATTGGCCACCTGTGTGTGGTCTGGTATGACTGTGCAATCTTTTGGGTGTGTGACAATCTCATTGGTTGCCTACATGACCAGGCTGTGATTTTTGCCTTTAAAAACCTAAGCTGCTGGGGTCGCAGTATCAGCTCCTGAGCCTGTGCTGCAGCCCTGGCCGGTCAGTGTAGGAACCTTCTCAATAAAGTTGCTTCTTTAATAACAACTTTGTTGTGGTGGGCTCTGTCACTCCGGACGACTAAGTGGGCTTGCCTGCCTGATAGGGGGTCTTCCTACTACAAATTTAAGATGTACAGAAGATTAACAGGATGAACAAAAATGAGTATTTTTTTGTTAACTTCTAATTGAACTATCATTATTATTATGGTTAGGGTTAGGATACCAGACAGAATTAGAATTAGGGTTAGAGAAATAGCAAATTTAGGTTCAACTCAGGATGACCTATTGCAACAATAATACTCACAGCACACTGTACTGAAAATGAACTTTACACCATGGAGAGAGAAGAGTGATGGAGATGGGAGAGGGAAGGGATAGTTGGACAACAACAAAGAAGGGAGTACAATGGTCAACAAGAAATGTACTCATTACCTTAAGCATTTAACTGTAATCCCCGTCAGCCTCATTACCTACTCAGGAAGCTGATTTCTGAGGACCGCAGTTCAAAGCCAGCCCAGGCAGGAAAGTCTGTGAGAATTTTATCTCCAATTAACTACCAGTAAACCAGAAAGTGGTGCTGTGGCTCAAGTGGTACAAGCGCACACCTTGAGCTAAAGAACTCAGGGATTGTGCTCAGGCCCAGAGTTCAAGCCCCACGACCGACAAAAAGAAAAAAAAGAAAAAGAAATGTGTTAAATGTTAAGTAAAACTGAACTTTTTTAGATTTTAGGAATTCAGAAAAATCTGTGATAATGGAAGTACAATGTATTCCATAATATCAGGATTTGAGATCAATGGGTATAATGATTCCTCTTATGGAAAAAGATAGGTTCAGAGATAAGAGTGAGAAAATCTGTAGGGCTTAGGAAAACCTGCAATTTATTTCGAGGATTACAGTGGAATTTCAGGATTGCAAAAAATGATCATTTTTCATAAATTTTAGAATTGGGATACCTTTAGAGTTAAGGTTATGGTTAGGATTCCAGCCATGGTTAGTGTTAGGTTGAAAGAGAAAAAAAATAAGGGTCAAATTGAAGGTAAATTTTAATATAAGCCTGGCAATAATTAGAATGAATGTGAACTAGAGTATTGCTATTAATATTAGAATCAACTTGCAATTAGGCTTATATTTATTCTCAATATTCCAGTTAAGATTAAGTTTAGCGTTAGAAAATGACTAAGATATTGGAAAAAAATTGAAACTTATGTTTGGAAGGCTTATTTGAATCAAGTTAGGATGAATGAAAACTAGTGTAATACTAACTAGTTAGTGTTAGTATTGATATATAATTTGGATTAAAATCAGGGTCAGTATTTTGTTCTGATTATGATTAGCATTATGAATAGGAAAGTTTTACTATAAAATTGAGATTTCACTAACGAGTAGAAGCAAAAATGTGAGCCTTAATAGTAACTAGAGCATTATCATTATATTTATTTCTCAGTGATCATTCTTGTAATGATTGATGAGAGTTTTACAGCCAGTTTTAGGTTGAGAGTTAGCGTTAAGTAAAGGACTAGGTGATATGTAAATCTGAAATTGTTTTAGGATACAGTGGTGCAGGAAAAGATAGGATTAATGGAAACTACAGTATTTTTCCTGGTAAGAGAATTTGAGGACAAGTGATATAATGGTTCATGTTAGGAAACAAGATAACTTCACAGGTAGAGTCAGGAAATTTGTTGGAATTAGGGCAAATTGAAACTCATTTCCAGAGTGCAAACTGGATTTTCATTAAAATGAATAAATCTAGAGTATTTATTATTATTAATTTTGGACTATTATTAGTTTGAAAATTAGGTTTCAGTTCCAGCTGGACAGTGTTAGCATTAGGGAAATGGAAAATTTAGGGTCAAACTGAAAATAAATCTTTGAATAACAAGTCAAGATCAAATTAGGATGAATAGGAAATAGGAAACTGCTAATAATATTAGGATTAGGGTATGATTAGTGTGAGGGAGCCTGAATGTTGTGTTAGAAAAATGGCAAGATATTAAGTAGAAACTATTTTTAGAAAGATGAGATGAATCAAAGACAGGATGTATAAATTTAATGTACTTTTGTGGCTTTTAGAATCCAAAGGCAATTGGTTCTAGGGTTAGGGATACTTTTTCTAATTTATGAACTAATGAATTAAAGGCACAATTCTTTCATTCTTACAAACCAAGACAGTCACGATTTGGGGAAAAACAATTTCCTACATGAAAATGTGTCTTAAAATATTTTCCAACCAGGATTAAATAATAGTGAACAGGTTGTCATTTATTAAAATTGGGTAAGTTGATGATAAAACTTTCAAAAAATATCCAAACACGTAAAATTGGAACTCAGATACGTTACTGGGAAAACAGATACTTGCTCTAGCTGGGAAATTGTGTGTGTGTGTGTGTGTGTGTGTGTGTGTGTGTGTGTGTGTTTGTGTGTGTATGCACCCACCACATGTCTTCAAATCAGGCTTGGGCCCTGTCGTCAGCTTATTCTGTGGAAGTATGGTACTAAACCACGTAGCCACAGGCTTTCTTCTGGCTTTTTAGTAGTTATTTTGAGATAAATATCTCATGGATTTTCCTGTCTAGACTTAATCTTCTGATCCCCAGCAATCCTTGGGTTAGTGTTACTGTGGGTGCTACCACAAAATGACAGTTCATTAAACTGGGAGCAATATGGAAGTACTCTTGCAAGATATGAAGTAACCAGTTCATTAATGTGGGAGTAACAGGATCACATTAGATTGCATTCAAACACATTATTTCTGATGAGTTTAACTGAAGCCCAAAGCATAATCCAAACCTATTTGCCACATTGTATGAAGTAGCACATATTCATGGTGTAGAATATGAACAATGAATTAAATCATAAAGACTTTGTTGGGTTTGCAACAAAGAAATAGAGTGTCATTGAAATGAAGTCCAGACTGGAGGCCTGTAGCAAGCAGGAGAGCATCTGCTTAGTGTGTGTCCAACCCCCAGGACCATAAAGAATTAGAAGAGAAAGTGTAAGAGAAAGAAGAAAGGAAAGGAGGAAGAAGGGGTAAGAGAGGAGGAAGGGCATAGCAGGAGGGAGAAGAGGAGGGGACAGGGAGAAAGTAGAGGTAGGAGAAAAGGAAGAGGGAAACAGGACTCTGGAGAAGAGGAGCAGGTGAGGAGGCAGGAAGAGGAAGATAAATGCAATATATCAACAAGAATTGTTGGGAAACATTTTGCATAAGCGATCTGCATGTTCATGGCAGGATTATTTTCTAATCAGAGAGACAGCTAGCACAGTGACAATATGGGTGATACCTGTTACTCAATCATTTTATTCTCTTTCTTCAGTGAGGAGTTCAGAAGAAATGCTTAGTTCGGTGTTTTACAGATATACTTCAGGATTTCTTTTTCATGAATCAAACAATGGAAAGAACTAAATGCAACTTCCCTTAATAAAAAAAGAATAGAAGCTATATTTATTTGTATTACTATGCATGAAGAAATTCTGGAGATTTCTGGTTAATTCAGAGGGCCCCGTGCAAAAATACAGGACAGGAGGAAAGTAAAACTGTTTTTAAAGTATAATATGTTATCATTGCTGAAAAGTTTTACTGGACGTCTTTCATTTTTTTTTTTTGTTTTTTGCTTTTTGCCAGTTGTTCATTGCTCCAAAGCTGTGCCCTGGATCCCTTTCCAAGTCACCACATGAAACTCCATTTCTGTAGTCCCTGTGGGTGTGGGTGCCTCCTCAGGTCACCCGTTGAGATGTGTGGCCAACTCCTTTATGGTGGATGTGCAGTGAGTGGATGTGTGTGCATGCTCCCCAGCATTTCCAGATGAGCCCAGCCCACCCTTCCCACCTAACTTCCCAGTCACAGTTGCTCCATTTCACCCAGGAGCTGGCAGCTATGGGTATGGAGTTGAGGCCACTGTTGCCCTCTCCTCCTCCAGCTGTGTTGGTACTGGTCTTCTGTGCTCCTGAGTGCGTGGCCCATCCTAGCGAGACTCTGTTCTGGGGTCACTGCCTGCCCCCATGAGTGCGGGGTGGAGGACACCCTGTTTGTACACTGTACAGTCCATTGGTAAAGGAAGGCTGGGCATGCAGTCTGCCCCCTTGGGGCCACGCAGCCCAGCCTTGGTTCACCTCATCTGTTTTTAAGGGGGTCTGGGTACTGGAGCCATGTGTTGGCCCTTCTGCCAGCTGGCTTGTGACAGATGCAGCAGCTCAGCAACCTGGAGCCCCTTCAGCAACTCTGTGGACCTCCTTTTTCTGGTCCTTGTGGACTCGGGTACAGGGCCAACCCTACATATTCCAATCAGCACACCAGCTGCAGCACCGAGGGAATGAAGTTCCTCTTGCTTTGCTGTGTAGCCTCCTCCGTCGTCTTTCTGGCCCACATGGGCCCAGCTCTGGGTGCCATTCCAGGGATACTCCATTTGGAGGCAATGGGCTCACCCCCTACCCTCGTTGTTCTCCAAAGCAGGGGAAAGTGCCTGGCCTTGACAATTTAGGCTGCACAGATGGAAGGCAGGACTTGCCTTGCCTTCCCCCCGGCTTTGGCACCTGAGTCTGGGTTGCTTGGTTTAGTCACTAATGGAACCTTGTTGGCTACAGCCCACCGCAAAGGTCCTGCACCTGCTGCAGCAACAATGCAGTGTCTTGGACCCCCTTAGGGTCACCACATGGACCCCTGATGGGCCTACTTGGGCTGGGTGTGGGTTTCATCTCAGGACTCCCATTAGGAAGTGCCACTCTCCTTCGTGGTACTGCAAGCAAGAGGTGCCACATATAATATCTACTTTCTAACATTTTCCTTCACTGAGATAAACAGAACTTGGAGATATAAATAAGTTTTATAAAAACAAAATATATAAACTATATCACTTCAACCTTTTAAACCACTGTAATATTTTTATCCAGTAGGAATTCTGTCTGTAATTACCTATTTTACATTTGAATGTAACTAATGTAATGTATTTTGTGTATATTTTACTATTCTAGTATAATTTCATTTGCACTACTTATATTTTTTTTCAAATTCTGTGATTTAATCACGTGTTTATGGATAGGAGTTTTGTTGTACTTTTATTTCAGTTTTCCATTATGGCCTTATGAATACAAACAATAAAATCCATTCTTGTTGGTATAAAGTTCAATGATTTTGGACTACAGACTCAAGGATATAGCATAGTATTACATATCATACAGTAATGTGTAACACTTTGTTTAATACTGCTCCAA
Source organism: Dipodomys spectabilis (assembly GCF_019054845.1). NCBI lineage: Eukaryota > Metazoa > Chordata > Mammalia > Rodentia > Heteromyidae > Dipodomys > Dipodomys spectabilis. The sequence goes on along the minus strand of NW_024871184.1, from coordinate 2,472,811 downwards.
AAAATAATTGATAATTCAGGTGGCAGCCACTTCATCTGCCATGCTGGTCTGTCTGGTGAAGTAGGATCCTAGTGGCAGCTTGCCCATATCAGGCCATTGCAGGCACCTCACCTGGGACTGTGGGAGAGGATCAGGGTGCACCTGCTGTTCAGCTAGGGCAGCAACCCAGCAGCTGCTGTGTGAATGACACAGTGTCACTGACTCACATCTAACATATGCCTGCCCCGTGGGCTTGGGCCCTGAGGATCAGCCCCTGGGAGCACACACACACACCGTGGGGCAGGGGGTGCCTACCTAGGAAGGTGTTTAGACCAAACAGAAGCCACTCTGCAGATTAGCTGGTACAGTATATATTCTCGTTAGGGCAGGGGACAATTCTGCTGTGCTGTGGGGAGAAAACAAGAAGACAGACCCAGGCAGGTGAAGCCAACTTTTCGTACTCAGGCTGGCAAGGAAACTTTCCTCCATGCACTCTCCAGCAGGCTCAGGAAGCCCTTCCATGTTCCTTGTCCATGGAGTAGCAGCCAGGGACACTCATGTCTGGTACTCCTTGCTGCTCTTTTGGGTTTGTTTGTTAATTTATACAGACAGCCCCTCCCTCAGACAGCAGAGTTATTCTGGGTTTTGTAAAACGTTCTGCATCTGAGCATTCCCAAGTTTGGTTTTTGTATTGTTTCTTGTAAATGCTTTGTGAAATTTGTGTTTTAGGTGTTGAGGTACGAGAGAAGGAGCCAGATTATGAACACAGTTTCCTACCAGTCTTTCATTTAAAAATGAAAACAGATTCTCTATAAAAATGCCTATCCGGAAATAAATTTGAGAGGGGAAAAAAAGGCTGCTTTCTCATAAGATCAAAATGTGCTAGTTTTATATGCATGTTTTATGCGCTCAAAATACAATTAAGTAACTCACTATCTAGGAACAATTGTCCAGAGCTAAGAGTTAAGTGTCTGGGACCTAGAGGCATAGTGTTTGTGAGGTTTATCCAAAGGGAGGGAAGAAAGTTAAAATTCATAAATGACTTTGTAGAATCAAGGTGGCAATACAAAATGAGAATCACAATAAACTTCTTTGCTATTCGGGGTCTTTCATTATTCCATATGAATTTTTGGATTGCTTCTTCTATTTCATTGAAGAGTGACATTGGGATATTGGTAGGTATCGCATTGAATTTGGATATAGCCTTTGGCAGTATTGCCATTTTCATGATGTTAATCCTCCCAATCCAGGAGAATGGGAAGTTTCCCTCTTCTATAGCTCTGCTTTAATTTTCTTTTTCAGGTTTTTAAAGTTCCCATCATAGAGGTCCTTCACCTCTTAAATTAACTCCTAGGTATTTTATTTTTTGTGCGGCTAGTAAAAAGGGGTTGCTTTCCTAATTTCAGCTGCACTCTTATCGTTATTGGAATACAGGAAAGCCTTTATTTTCTTAGAGTTAATTTTATAATCTGCTAGTTTACCAAAGTTTCTGATCAGCTCAAGTAACTTGAGAATGGAGTCCATGGGTTTCATTAAATACAAGACCATGTCATCTGCAAAGAGGGAGAGTTTTACTTCATCTTTTACTATTTGGATCCCTTTAAGATTGCATCTTATCTTATTGCCCAAGATAGCATTCTAATATTAAGTTGAAAAGGAATGGAGAGAGCAGACATCCTTATCTTATTCCTGAATTTATAAGTAATGGGTTTAACTTCTCACCATTAAGTATAACGCTGGCTGTAGGTTTGTCAGTTCTTAGCAGAAAGAACAGCACTAGAGCAATATCAGTTCCAAATTTCAAACGCTACTAAAAAGCCATGGTAATAAGAACAGCTTGTTTCTGGCACAAGAACAGACCTGAGGACCAATGGAGTAGGACTGAAGACTCAGAAATGAACCCCCTGACCGATAGCCACCTAATCTTTGACAAGTGAGCTAAAAAAAGAGTATGGAAGAAAGACAGACTTTTGAGTAAATGGTGTGGGAAAAATTGGTTAAACACCTGTTAAACTAAAGCTGCATCCGTGTATATTATCCTGCACAAGAATCAACTCCAAATGGATCAAAGACCTCAAAATAAAAGAGGACACCATGAAAACATTACATGAAGGAACAGGATAAACTCTAGGGCTTTTTAGCACATACCGAAATTTTCTTAATAGAGAGCCAGAAACAAAGAGTAAAGAAAAATAAGTTAAGAAATTCATTCCTTAATTCATCTCTTTATGAAACAAGTAATTTACTATTACAAGATGAGATGAAATTATAAATTCCAAATGCTGATGCAGTCTGTATGTAATAAACATATTACAATAGTCAGAAAAAGAAATCAAAGAAACGTTGGACAAATGGGATTGCATGAAACATGAGAGCTTCTGCAAGGCAAAGGTCATAGCTAGCAATATCAATAGAAAACACACGTTCTGGGAGAAGATCTTCATGTGGTATAAAACAGACAAGGTCTTATATCTAAAATGTACTTAGGACTCAAAAAATTAAATCCCCCAACAGCAGATCCTCAAAGAAACAACTGCTCGATAATTAAGTGGGCTAAAACTTAAAGAGAGACTTCCCTGAAAAGGAAATAAAAATGGCCATTAGACACATGAAGAAATGTTCAACTATTCTAGCCACAAAAGAACTGAAAATCAAGACAACATTGCGATTGCACCTTACTCTAGTTAGAATGGCTATAATCAGGAAATTTAAAAACAACATGTTGGGGGGGATGTGGCTAAAACTGAACCCTATTTCATTGATGGTGGGAGTGTAAACTTGTTTAACCACTTTGGAAAGCAGTATGGAAGTTCTTCAAAAGACTTCATGTAAAGTTCCCCTATGTCCCAGCAAGCCCACTTTTGGGCATTTAGGCATTTACCCAAAAGATCACAAACATGGTCATACGAAAGTTGCCTGTGCAACCATATTTACTGCAGCATTATTCACCATAGCTAAGATATGGAACCAACCTCGATGCTCCTCAGTTCATGAATGGATCAAGAAAATGTGATACACACACACACACACACACACACACACACACACACACACACAACACACACATACACACACACAATGGAATTCTATGCCTCCATTAGAAAGAATGAAATTGTCACATTTGTTAGGAAATGGATTTGGTACATATTATATTAAGTGAAGTAAGCTAGGCCCAAAGAAACATATTTCCCATGGTTTTCCTTGTTTGCAAGGACTAGTATATGTCTAGGACAAGCAGAGAAGATCAAAGGCTATGGATGTATAACTATATAAGATGACATTAACTGAAAGGTACCCCAAGTCAGACACACAAGTGATTTTTTCTTTCTTGTTTTTGTTTTTAATATACTTATAATGCACTATGTGATTCTTTTGTAGGTTCATCCCCCCATGGTATAATCCCTGTTTTCATTGTATTTGATTCCAGTGTTCTGCATTTTTGTATACATTTTTGTAATTTGGGGTGTGGAAAGGTTATAGCAGAATGCTGAAATGGGGATGCAGGTTGACCCATTGTGATGATGAGATGTACAGGACACTGTGCCAAAAATGAATTTACAATGTCGGGTAGGGGTCAAGGAGGGAGGAGTTGGAGAGTTGGGGAGGGAAAGGGTAGTAGGGGAAAAACAAAGGAGGAGGTAACAATGCTCAATAGGAAATGTACTCATTACCCTACTCATGTAACTGTAAACCCTCTGTATAGTATTTTTACAATAAAAAATATAAAACTCTCTTCCTGGTATAGATTTCCAGTGCTGCCCTCGGCATTGCATTTTTTGCCTTTTCTGGCTGTGGTTAGGTCCATCTGCCTAGTGGATCAGTAGTCTTCAAGGCTTCTTGGTCCTGAAGTGGGACTTGGATTATCCAGTGATGGTTGGAACTAGGCCAAGGACAGGACAAAACCACTTCCAGGGCATGGCTTCTTCATTCCCCCCCTCCCCAATGCAACTAGGATTGCAAGCAGAATTTCTATGAATTTGACTCCAGAAAACAACTACTGAACCAAAAGGAAAGGTCACCAAACACCTCCCTTCCTCCCCCATTCCTTCCTTTCTTCCTCCTTGGGAAAGTACAAAATAATTTTGCAGGTTTTAGCAAACACACAAATTGCCCACCACCTCCCCTTTTAAACTAGGTTTAAAGTCACTAAGTCATGTAAATGGATAATGCCGCACTCATTATTCTGGACAACTTCAGGTTGTTTGATGCTTTAATTTGTTGTTGTTGGTGGTGGTGGTAGGAGGGCCTGAACTCTGGGTCTGGTTGCTGTACCTGATGAGATTTACAGCTCAAGGCTAGTGTTCCTCCATTTGAGCCACAGAGCCATTTCCACATTTTTCTGCTTATGTGGTGCTGAGGAATTGAACCCAGGACCTCATGCATTCAGGACAAGCACTCTACCACTGAGTCTCCTTCCCAGCCTTAATGCTTCAATTCTTTAAATTTTATTTTTGTCAGTCCTGGAGTTTAATCTCAGGGTGTAAACATATCCCTGAGATCTTCAGCTCAAGTGGAGCCCTCTACCACTTAAGCCACAGTGCCAACTCCTGTTTTCAGATAAGCATCTTTCAGACATTCCTGTCAGGGTTTGCTTTGATCAGTGAATTTTTAATTATTGGAATATTGCAGTTTATCTGAAATTTAAAGTTTTCTGTAAAACTTTGTCTTCAAGTATTCCAATAGTATTAAATATTACATTTACAATCTATTCTGCAGCAATACATTTTGAAATTATTATGTTAAGATGAAAATCTTGCTGTTTGTAGAAAAGTCCCATTAAAGTCCAAATTGGAAATATGGTCATTTCAGCAGCCTTGAGTCTCCTTCATATTTATTTATTTATATTTGTGAAAATACCATGCAGAGGGGTAACAATTACATGGGCAAGATAATGAGTACATTACTCATCAAGCATTGTTGCCTCCTCCTTTGTTTCCCCTTCCCATCTGTTCTCATCTGCCGCCCCCCATGCTCTTCAGATACCCCTTTGCCCGCCCCCCACCCTTGCCGGCCAAGGTGTAAAGATCGTTTTTCTTTCATTTTTTATTTATTTTTTTTATAGTGAGAATACCAAACAGACGAGTTACAATTACATGGGTAAGAAAACGAGTACATTTCTTATCAAGCATTGCTGCCACCTCTTTGCTTCCCCTTCCCATTCCTTTCCATACTACCCTCCTCTCCCCACCCGACCCTCCCCCCACCCCCCATCAAAGTTGTAAAGTTCGTTTTTTGACCTAAAGACTTGTATATCTCATTGTTGCAATGGGTTCACCTGTATCCCTAGATAAAAGATTAGTTTTTTCCCTTCCCCTACACAAATTATAACAACATCAAATACAGTGAAAGCAGGGGCTATACTGTGGGTGATGGACATACAAAGCAATATAGAAATCATCTTATAAATATGTTAGAAAATATCGCAAGGAAAAATAAACATGGAATCTTTATCTTGTGGTTCATTTCACCTAACACCAAATTCTCTGACCTATTCTGCTCGTCTCAGACATATTCTGGCTATTGCAAATAAGGGAAACCAGGGGAACTATGTTTCTTTGGGACTGGTTTACTTCACTTAATATCAATTTTTCCAAGTCTTTCCATTTCCTAACAAATAGGGCAATGTTATTCTTTCTGATGGAGGCATAGAATTCTATTGTGTGTGTGTGTGTGTATATATATATATATATATATCGAACATATATATACATCATACATATATATGATACATATATACATAAATATATGATATATATACCATATATATGTATATATATCATATATATGTATGTATATATACCTATACTTATATATAACATATATATACATATATATGTATATAGATAGATATATATATCACATATATATGATATATATAGTAGATGCATGGATCAATAAAATGTGGTGTATATATATATATATAAAATGTGATATATATATAATATATATATATATAGGATCAATAAAATGTGGTATATATATATAAAATGTGATATATATATATATATAATGTGATATATATATATATATATATATATATATCACATTTTATTGATGCATGCATCTACTAAGGGGCATCTGGGTGGGTTCCATGTCTTAGCTATGGTAAATAATGGTTCAATAAACATAATTGTGCTGGTAGCTTTAATATGGTCTTGTTTTTGACCATTTGGGTAAATGCCCAAAAGTTGGATTGCTGGGTCATAGGGTAGCTCTATGTGGAGACTTTTGAGCAGCCTCCATACTACTTTCCAAAGCGGTTGAACAAGTTTACATGCCCACAAACAATGCAATAAATTTCCCTTATGCCCACATCCCCTCTAGCATCTGTTGTTATTAGAGTTCTTGGTTATAGCCATTCTAACTGGGGTGAGGTGGTATCTCAATGTTGTTTTGATTTGCATTTCTGTTATGGCTAGAGAGGTTGAGCATTTCTTCATGTGTCTATCGGCCATCCTTCTTTCAACTTCAGGGAAGTTTCTCTTTAAGTCTTTAGCCCTTTTATTTATTGGGCAGTTGTTTCTTTGAGGATTTGTTTTTGGGGGATTTAATATTTTTGAGTTCCAGGTATATTTTAGATATGAGACCCTTGTCTGTTTATGGTAGTGAAGAGCTTCTCCCAATCAATAGGCTTTCAACTGATCTTGCTAGCTATGTCCTTTGCCATGCAGAAGCTCTGCAATTTCATGCAATCCCATTCGTCCAACATTTCTTTGATTTGTTGTAATCCTATGTGCCTATTAAGAAAATTTCAGCCTGTGCAAAGGAGACCTACTGTTTCTCCTATTCCATTCTTTAATGTTTTCAGAGTATCTGTTTTACTCCAAGGTCTCTGATCCATTTGGAGTTCATTCTGGTTCAGGATGATATATAAAGATCTAGCTTTAGTTTTCTACAAGTAGTTAACCAATTTTGCTAGCACCATTTACTGAAGAGGTTGTGTTTCTTCCATTCTAACTTTTTAGCTCCCTTATCGAACATTAGATGTCTATAGGTCTGTAGGTTCATTTCTGGGTTTTAATTTCTAGTCCATTGGTCCTATGGTCTGTTCTTGTGAGAGTACCAAGCTATTTTAATTACTATAGCTTTGTAGAAGAGTTTGAAATTTGATATTGATATTCCTTCAGCACTGTCGTTTCCGTTAAATAATCCTTTTTGCTATTCGTGGTCTTTTATTGTTCCATATGAATTTTTGGATTGCCTCTTCTTTTTACTAAAAGAATGAGGCTGGAATATTGATAGGTATCATATTGAATTTGTAGATAGCCTTGGGAAGTATTGCCATTTTCACTATGTTGATCTTTCCAATCCAGGAGCATGGGAGTTTTTGCCACTTTGTAAGTTAGGTTTTGATTTCCTTTTTCAGGTTTTTAAAGTTTTCATCATAGAGGTCCTTCTTTTCTTTGTTAAGTCCTAGGTATTTTATTTTTTGTGGGGCTATTACGAATGGAGTTGCTTTCCTGATTTCAGCACTACTTTTCTCATTGTTGGCATACAGAAAAGCCATTTTTTTTGAGGATTAATTTTATACCCTGCTACTTTGTCAAAGTTTTGAATGAGCATGAATAATTTGGGAGTGGAGTCCATGGGATTCTTTAAATCCAAGTTCATGTCATTTGCAAAGAGGGAGAGCTTCTTCTTTCCCTATTTGGATTCCATTTTATATTTGAATCTTATTGCTGTAGCTAGGCATTCTAATACTAGTTTGAAGAGAAGTGGAGTGAGTGGACATCCTTATCTCATTCATTAGTTAAGAAGAAATACCTTTATTTCTTCACCTTTAAGTAAAATGCTGGATGTAGGTTTGTCATATACATCCTTTATTGTATTGAGGAATGTTCCCTGAATTCCTAATTTTTCCAGAACCTTCAGTATAAATGGGTGGTGGATCTTGTCAAATCCTTTTTCTGTATCTATTGAGGTATCCATGAGGTTCTTATCCTTGCTCTTGTTGATGTAAGTTATTGTATTAATTGATGTGCGTATTTTGAAGCAGCTTTACATCCCTGAAATGAATCCTGTTTGATCATGATGTATGATTTTTTTGGATGAATTGTGAAAGTCGATTGACCAAAATTTTGTTGAGAAGTTTTGCATCAATATTCATCAAAGAAATAGGTCTATAGTTCTCTTTCTTTGATGAGTCCGTGCCTGGTTTGGGGTTGAGGTTTATGATGGCTTCATAGAATGAGTTCGGTAGTGAACTTTCTCTTTCAATTTCATTGAAGACTTGGAGGAGTATTAATGTGAGCTCTGCTTTGAAGGCCTTGTAGATTTCCGCTGTAAAACTATCTGGTCCTGGGCTTTTCTTAGATGGGAGGTCTCTTATTGCTATTTCCATCTCATTGCTTAATATGGGCCAGTTAAGATGGTTTAACTCATCTTGGTTTAGTTTCGGCATGTCTATATTTACTAGGAAACGGTACATTTCTGACAGGGTCTCAAACTTATTAGCATAAAGGTTTGAGAAGTATTCCTTATAATGTACTGAATCTTGGTTGTTTCTGTGGTGATGTTTCCATTCTCATCTCTGAGTTTATTTATTTGAGTGTGTTCTCTTGTTCTTCTAATAAGATTTGTAAAGGGTCTGTCAATTTGTTAATTTTTCAAAGAACCAACTCTGTTTTGTTGATTCTTTCTATGCTTTTTTGGATTCTAATTCATTTAATTTTGATTTAATTTTAATTATTTCTTTCCATCTACAGGAGTGGGGTTTATCCTGCTGCTCTTTTTCAAGGAGGCTCAGATGTGTCATTAAATTGTTGGTTTCAGATCACTTCAATTTGTTGATGTAGGAACTCAGAGCTATAAACTTGCCTCTGAGTACTGCATTTGCTGTGTCCCAGAGGAGCTGGTAATTTGAGTGTTCATTTTTGTTGAATATTATAAACATTTGAATTTCGTTTATGATCTCTTCCATGACCCACTGGTGATTCAACAGTGTGTTGTTCAACCTCCATGTGTTACATGACTTTCATTGGTGGTTTTTGGTGTTGAGTTCTAATTTTATTCCCTTGTGGTCTGAGAGAATGCAAGGTATAACTTCAATGATTTTGGATTTGGACAAGTTTGCTTTGTGACCTAAATGTGGTCTATTTTGGAAAAAGTTACCTGTGCTGCTGAGAAAACGTGTATTCTGATGCTGCTGGGTGAAATATTCAGTAGATGTCTGTTAAATCTTGGTGATTTATGCAGTTTTTTTATATCCATGGTTTCTCTGTTAATTTTTTGCCGAGTTGATATATCTAGTGGGGAGAGTGTGTTTTAAAGTCCCCAACAATTAATATCTTTGGATCTATGGGAGATGTGAGAAAAAGTCAAGTTTCTTGGATAATTTTGGGTGCTCTTATGGGAAATAGATATTTAGAATTGTAATATCCTCCTGAAGGAGAGATCCCTTAATTAGTATATAGCAACCTTCTTTATCTCTTCTCACTAATTTTAATTTGAAATGTATTTTATCTAATATTAGGATTGCAACTCCTTCCTCTTTATGAGGCCGTTTGCTTGTTAGATTTTGTCCAGCCTTTTACTTTCAACATGTGTTCCTTTTTATGAGCAAGTTGTGACTCCTGAATGCAGCAGACAGAAGGATCTTTTTTTAAAAATCCAACTAGACAGTTCATGTTGCTTAAGTGTATTGTTAAGTTTGTTAATGTTGGGAGACAGTACTGAGAGATATTTGGGAGTTCCTGCCATTTTATGCACCTTCTTGGGGGCTGCTCCAACTGGGTTCTTCCTACGGTTCTTGGATTCTCAATTTGGGTGCAGTTTCTTAGCCTTTATTATGTTCCTGTTGGTTTTCTCAGTGTAGGACACCTTTAAGTAACTTTTGTAGGGCTGGTTTGGTAGAGATATATTGTTTCACTTTTTCTTTGGTATGGAAAACTTTTATTTGTCCTTCAGTTATGAAGGAGAGTATAGCTGGGTACAGTATTCTTGGTTGATAGTTGTTTGTCTTTAGGGCATGGCCTACATCATTCCAGGCTCTTCTTGCTTTAATTGTCTCTGCTGAGAAATCTGAGGTGATTCTAATTGGTTTCCCTTATAGGTAATTGATCTTTTCTCCTTGACAACTTTAAGGATCTTTTCCTTGGTCTGAATTGATTCTGTGGATATTATAATGTGTAGTTGTGATGTCTTGTTATGGTCTGGTCTAGTTGGGGTTCTAAAAGCTTCTTGTATCTGAATAGGCCTATCTTTTTGCATGTTTGTGAAGCGTTCTGAAACAAATTTCCTAGACCTTCTGTTTCCATGAGCTCCTCTACACCTATTATCCTCAGATTAGGCTTTCTGTTTGTGTCTTCCAAATGTTGAATAGATCTATCATATTTCTTGGATTTGTCTTAGATAGTTGTATGTTCTTCCTCTATAATATATAGGCTGTCTTCAATCCCCGAGTTTCAGACTTCTGCATGGTCTAACCTACTGTCAAGAATTTCTACTTTTTTTTATTTCTTTTCCTTCTAATTGGTCAGCTTTGATGGCTTCAAATTCTTTATTGGAGCTTTGTTTTAGATCTTGTATGAATTTGTTTACTTCCTTAATTTCGTGTTCAATGTTTATTCTCACAGGACTTAGCTGATTGGTTATGGTTTCCTTGGACTCTAATTCCTTCTGTTGGACTCCATTCAACATTCCCTTTCGGGTCTCCCTGACTTCTTTCAGCTGTCTTTTAATAGATTCCATGAATGCCTCTGTTTGGTATGAAAGTAACATCAGTTTTGTGTTAGAACAGTATTTTAAGGCAAGCATCAATCAAAGTCCTGTAGTTGCACAGTCAAAAGTTGACAGATACAATCTATTTCAACAGATACAATGTATTCAACATAAAACAACAATGTATTAATGGGCTAAGAACAGCAAAGTAGAATTTGGCAAACCAGAAATGATTAGTTTTAGGGAGAAAAGGGGAAAAATAGGATTAGAGAGATGTGGATAGGTAAACGGAGAGTGAAATTAACCAAGTCTTAATCTCAAAGGGGAAAATGGATTGGACAGAATGATAGGAGAAAGAGGAGAGAAAATAAAAGAGGCAGGAAAAATGGAAAAACCAAAATTTAAATTTAAAAAGTGAAACACAAAAATTATTCAAGTTTAAAGAAGTAATATTGAGTGAAGAATGGGAAAAGGATGAGAGGAGAGGAGGAGTAGAAAGGAGATATGAAGAACTAAAAATACTTATAGTAAAAATAAAAATAAAAAATAATTATAATATTATATAGGTATTATGAGATAATATGGTTATTAAGGAATTTAAGCCTAAGAGTTTTTGAAATAAGTAATAAATTTCTGGATTAAGTGTGTAAACAATATGGAATAAGGTCTAATAATCAATGAAGGGTATATCTGAGGATGAGCAGAACAGCAATTAAGTCACCCAAAAGAGAATGAAGAGAAGAAAAAGTGAAAAGAATGAGAAAGAAAGAAAGAAAGGAAAAGGATCAAAAGTTCAGTAGAGATAAAATAAAAATACAAAAGTGCACATACATATACACCTAAAATAAAAATTATAAGAGGAAAAAAAGATTAATAGAAAATAATTTTTTAAAAAAATTACAAGTTAATAAAAAGGTACGAAGAAAGGGTTCTTTGGCCGGGGGGGGGGGGGGGGGTGTTGAATGGGAAGATCCTGTATCTCCCTTGTGTCTATAACTAGTCTCTTGGTGGAGTCTCTGGTCTACTTGTGGTATTTGGTTTTCCTGTGGCTTGATTGGTTTCTTAAGTTAGTTTCTTTGGGCAGGCAGAAAAATGGTCCGCTTTACCCAGAATTTTGTGACCCTCCTCCCAGGCAAGTTCAGTGGGAGGGAGATCTGCTTTGTTTCTTACAAAAGAGGGAGTTGGCTGTTTCCTCTTGTTTGGAGATGCTGTGATGAGCCTAGGTTCTGGGTAGAGTTGAGGCCTTTCAGCAAACAGTAGCTTTTCCCTGAGGGGCTTCCTTCTGGGACACTCACAGAGCCCAGCATGGAGTAATTCTCCGGGTTTATGTTTACTGAATTTCAATTGATTATCTAGGCTGCTATAGGGAGGGGAACCCTCTGGCTCTGTTTACCCAGTGAAGAAAGACATTCCTCTGGGGGCAGAGTTTTCACTGCCTGGGCTGGGTGACTTTCTCCTGGGTGGAGCTGAGCCTGGCAGGTCAGGTCAGGTTCCTGTGACCTGCTAAATGACTCTTTTGTTTTCCTCCAAGGCCAGGGTTGGAGCTATATTCTGAGCCTTTGCCAGTATCAAAGATGGAGATCTCAGATAGTGGCACAGTGGGGAGAAGGAGGGAGAAGGGTGACCTTGCCTCCTCTGCTCCCTGAGAAGGTGTTATTATGTCAGGGTTCGACTCATGCCAGTGTATTGGTTCTTGAGTCGTCTCTGGTCTGTGATCTGCAGGATAAAGATACCTGCTCCTTGTCAATTCTTGCTGGTTTTGGGTAGAATCCGATCACTTGTTGTGTCTGGCACATTTTTCCAGGACTCTCTGTGTTGTAGGTATGGCAGCAACGGCCACTGCTACCGCCGCTGTCACCACAGCCACAGCTACGGACAATTGCTCAGATCTGTTTCCTTTCCTGGATTTTCCCTTTCTGGCAAAACTCTCTGTACTGGGATGGCACATTTGGTATAATTCTCCCACCTAGGACTGTTCACTGGAACACTAAAACTGCTTTCTAGGTGAGAGCTTGTTTAGCCTCCAGGTTCTCCTCTGCCATCTTCCCGGAACTACTCTTTTTTTTCTCTACAGTATATTTTTTGTTTTGGAACAAGTGTCATGGATTGTTCAACCATTCAAAAAGAAGCTTATTCCATTAATTTAATAGAAAAGGAATGCAGCCTGCCTGCCTCTCAAGGAAATTTTTGAGTATAATGTTAATCTGATAATTCACATCATTGAATTTTCAAATTCGTATTGAGAATTTTTTGTTAAACTATTCATTAAAGAGGTTCCAAATATCAAGAATAAAAACAATGTTTTGCTTTCTAAGAATGTTTTAAAAGCTAGTAATTCAATAAAACACATTCTATTCTTCCAAGATTCCATGGTGAAGTATTTCTCTTTTATCGTAGCCCTTACCAGTGACCCCCTCCCTTCAAACTTGTAGCTTTATTCAGTTTTCTTGTTCCTGCTTTCATTTTGGGACTAGCACGAATAATCTCCGTGTAGTATTTGACAATGAAATTCCATTTGTTGTTAGATAGCTCAATACATATTGCCAAAGGCAGACCCATGGGCATATCATAGAGCATAAACTATTGAATATCATTAACGTGATCCTATTCAACTAGTCCATCAATTAATATAAATACCACATAAATGTGCATCTTCATATAATTTTTATAATGCAATGTAGTTACATATCATATGTCATAAAATAATTCAGACCACTAGTAGAAGAGAGTAAGCTCAACCTTTTGCATCGTTCCCAATGCTATTTGTAAAATTTTCTTTCTCATTAACTTTCACTGCAGAGCCTTCTTTTCCTAGCAATAAGTTATGTCATGTCCTTGGATTTTTGTCAACTTTGAGTAAGTTGTTTTCTTTCCACCACCAGTTAGTCCCTCGCGTTAAAAACCTGAGGAATAACTTGTCCCAATATGCCTGCAAGAGGAGTATCCAAGTCAACTCTCTGTGCCCACTATTCCCTTACTTTGTTTGGGAATGGGGTATCAGAGACCGGGGAGACAGGGGTGTCAGGGTTCAGGTGGCTGGAACCATGGTGTTATGAATTATGGGTAGCAGAAAAGAGTAGTAGAGACTAGGATACCAGGTAAAGGTTAATTGTGACTGTAATTGCTGAGTTCCAGTGTTAGGAAATCGGTTAGCAACAACAGCTTTTCAGGGGTTGGGGTAGCTAACACAGGTATCCAGAACTGTTTAGCAGGGACAAGTAAGCATAGACAAAGTGAAAGAGTAAAAGTTGTGAAGGATTGTGGGGCACAATCAGGGTAACAAGGTCATGGGTTTGTAAACTGGATAGCCAGTACTATGGTAGAAGCAATTGGCATGGTGGCCTGATGTGGTGCAGAGCTCTGGGTTTTCCTGTCCAGTTTTGGCTGTTAGATCTTTAGGGAAACTACCTCTAGTAGCTCATTATCAGCTTGTGTTCAGGCACGTGCCATATATAAATGTCTACTCCAAGTAGATTGCGTTCTTTGACATCAGCTATAGGATCTTTGCTCTAAGCATCCTGAGAGACCACACTCCACAATGCTACAGAACAGCCTCCACATAGTGAGCTGCAATCACCACATACAACTCTTGCTGCTCCTCTCAAGTGTCAATTATAATGGTAGCAAGGGATCTGAGATGTACTCAGCAGCAGTGCTCTGAACAGCTACCAATTCTTACCATGGCAATTTGGGAGCTCCCTAGAAATGGGCAAGAGCACTTGCTGATGTTCTTCCAACTTCTCTCTGTGGCTCTGCACAACCAGTTTGTTGTACCTCAGATGGAATACTTTGATGTATAGGTGGCATCAAACTTGCTCTATCTTCTCTCTCTAGGTGCTCTTCTGTTTCAGCTGCCTCTCCATTTCCCTCCAGTTAGCTCGCTTCATCTCCACATCTTTTGAATTGTGCTTCATATTAATCTGTGGCTTTCACACCAAACCCTTCCACTTTCTCATCTACCTCTCTAGCTGTCAATATGGTACAACAAGCTAACTTCTGTATCTGTTTATCAAGATTTGAGCTGGAATCCAAGATGGTACTAGCTAAATGATAACATGGGGAGCTTCTTAAATACTCTGCTGCCATTCACTGCTCATTGAGAAAGATGTAAATGTGTTCTGGTCAGTCTCTCCTCCATTTCTGGTTCACAGCACAAAGTGAATTCACAATGGAGCTACCAGACAGCTGCTATGTCAGCAAGTGACAAAACCAAAGATAATTTATTGAGGGGATACTTACCAAGTGTAGTAGGATAAATGCATATATTTGTAGGATATTACTAAGAGCTTTCATCAAACTGGTTATTTTATGCTCAAAATGGCAGACCAGTGTTAATCTCTCCCTGAGATCTTCCTGTTTTGAAGGCCCTGAGGACTCCTACATACAACTCAGACCTAATGACATGGGTGAATAAAAAAGTAGGTGAGTATGGATTAGTATTTTGAAGGTGTGGTAAGATGTTGTCTTGTCATGACCAAGATGAAATCAATGTCTTCATGTCCTTTCTCTGACCTTCATCATATCTCTTTATTTGGCATAATTGGCAGATTTCTTAGTGTGTCATCTTCTCCTGTTAGTTCAGTGCACAAGTTAAAACATTAAGCATGCCAAACCATGGATTTCCATTGTCCTAGTAGATGTTTTGCCTTCTAGGACCTTCCTTCCAGGTAACTCTCTGTTTAGCATATTGCACAATGTCCCAATCAATGAAATCATTTTGAGCCTAGGAGAAAATCTCCATTTGTTAAGCAGTACACATAAGAAGGAGATGATGCCCCACACTCAAATGCTCCAGGAGAACAGAGTGTAAGGGTGTCTACACAGTTGGGAAATAGGGTTCTGAGGGGTGGGAATGGATGAGTTTAGATAGCAAACTTAGAAGTAATTATAAGTTTCTGAATTTCTAACCTTATTTCCTTCTGCCTCAGATCCAATTCAGGAGGTGGTGGAATGTTTATGATCACAAAAAGGAGTTTTTAATCCCAGACCCAAACTCTAAGTGTTCTTGTTACATCTTCCCACCTGCCCCTGATGTAAATTGTCAGAAGGGCAAAGGGGAAGGGAGCCCCCTGCTCAGGAATAGAAATGGAGCTTACAAGTAACTGCAGTCTCTGACTTTCTATTTTGAAGGTAAGATAAAAGGCAGTTTGAGTTTCTACAAAATCAGTTTCTAGGCTCTATGCTTCCTTCAGAAATTCTTTCTCTCCTTCTATGTTTTGACAGCAACAGTTAATAAAGTGTTTATGTCTCTTAGGGGCAATCCTTCTCTTCACACAATGCTTAAAGTAGACAATAGGTGGAAGCTGCCTTTAAATTAAAAAAAAACATGAAATAGCACAAAGTGAGTGCTTTCCCTGAATTCCTGGACCTAACAAGTTACCAATTCTGAAGAGAACGTTATTATTGGTGCGTACTAACAACCTCCACTGAATGGTGAGCTTAGAACACTTTTCCCACGATAGGTTCTGTCCAGGTTATTAGGATGGCTGAGTTCTACTGCATCAATGAACTTACAGACCATGCAAGACAGAAAAGTCTAAGAGATTGAGATCCCAAAAAGAAACTGGACCAACAAGAGAAAACTTATCATTGCAGAAAAATTGGGAAGACTTAACTAGGAGAATGTTCCTCTGAATACAGATATGGATATAATTATAACAAAGTTCTAAGTTGTGGCTCATCAGTAGAAACTATCAAGTCAAACCTCACTAAAGCAAAAAATAAAACTTATAAAATTAAAAAAATCTATTTGGATTTCAGTACTAACATCTGTTTTAAGGAGTGTGATTGTGGTGTGTGTGTGTGTGTGTGTGTGTGTGTGTGTGTGTGTGTGTGTGTGTGTGTGTGTGGTGTCTGAGATTATGTATGGGACAGCATTAGTTCTTAAAACCCATCATTTTGTCAATATTCTTTAGGTTTCCCATTCAAGTTTGGTGGCATTCTAGCTCTACCATGTGAAACACACAATTCTCGCTTTCTTCTGGTTAAATGGAGATAAACATGTAATGGATATGTCAACCTGGGTTGGTTTCAAACTATGATCTTCAGATCTTACTCTCTGGAGTAGGTAATGTATAAGAGTGAGCCATTATGTTCAGCCCAGTATTTCCAGTGACTTACATAATCTTTCTGAATCTCAGTTCTTCCTGTGTGGAAAGTGAAAAGAATTACTGTGTGGACCTTAGAATCAGGTGGGAGTTATGACTGGGTGTAGAAAGTATACGTGTTTGGGATGTGTTTACAAAGCCTGACACGCTCATAAAACTACTGATGTTTAGATTGAAATGTATTCCAGGAATTGGAAACAAGAGGGATTTTTCTGTTCTAGTTTATCCATTTATGGCATTGATGGAGCCAGAGATATTCAAGGAGAACAGGCAAACAAATGCAGTACTTGTACACTGTAGATATTGTGTTCACAACGAGCTATACCACTGTGGACAGGGACAGGAGGGATGGGATGGTCAAACAAGAAATGAACTCATTACCTGATTTACAAAATTGTTATCTTTTTATTTTATTTTATTTGTGAACATACTGTACAGAGGGGTTACAATTACATGGGCAGGATAATGCATACATTTCTTACCAAGCATTGCAGCCTCCTCCTTTGTTTACCCTTCACCTCCCTTCCTAGCCTCCCCCCTCCCCCTCACCCAACCCTTCCCCCCTCCCCCCCCCAACGACATTGTAAAGCTCGTTTTTGACATGGCAATTTGTACTTCTCATTGTTGCAACAGGTCCACCTGAATCCTTAAAAGACTTGTTTTTCCCCATCTCCTCCACAAGTTATACTGACATCAAATATAGTGAAAGCGGGGGTTATACTGTGGGGGAGGGACATACAAAGCAACAAAGAAATAATCTTATAAATGCGTTAGAAACACATACATGAAAGAAAAAAACATTAAAATACAAATCTAAGGGTTCATTTTCCTAACATCACATTATCTGACCTTTTCCGCTTGACTCATACATATACTAGATATTGGAAATAAGGGAAATCATGGGACCTGTGTTTCTTTGGGCCTGGCTTACTTCACTTAATATAATTTTTTCCAAGTTTTTCCATTTCCTAACAAATGGGGCAATGTCATTCTTTCTGATGGAGGCACAGAATTCCATTGTGTATATAAACCACATTTTCTTGATCCATTCATCTACTGAAGGGCATCTGGGTTGGTTGCATATCTTAGCTACAGTAAATAATGCTGCAATAGTTGTGCTGGTAGCTTTAGTGTGGTCTTGTTTGTAAACATTTGGGTAAATGCCCAAAAGTGGGATTGCTGGGTCATAGGGGAGCTCTATGTGAAGTCTTTTGAGGAACCTCCATACTGCTTTCCAAAGTGGTTGAACAAGTTTACATTCCCACCAACAATGAAGTAAGGTTCCCTATAACAATTTTAAAAATACAGTAACAATTTTAAAAATCCGGGTTGATTCTCTACTCCAGTTTTTGTAGGTGCCCTTAAGACTCAGGCCCACCAATGAAGGTTTTGAAGGTCAATTTATATGATAATTAATATAAAGCCATAATCTCCTAAGAAATATTATAACAAGTGTTTCATTCTTAGTACTGGTTTCTCTTTGAGTAGCAATTCTGTATGTTGTTGGCAGAGCTAATGTTTTACTTTCTGGTTTTAGTATTTGTTAGGTGTTGAAATCCTTTGTAAAGTTTTTCAACCGATTTCTGCTGTATCTTGGCACCCTGCCCCTAACTAAAATGGTAATCAACCTTTGAAATTAATGTACTTGAGTATGAGTTTTATTTATTTAATTTGCTGATGATGGTGAAATGTCGTTGTCCTTTAGCTCTTCAGCTCAAAACTAGTACTCTACCACTTGAGTCAAAGTACCTCTTCTAGCTGTTTCTGCTTAGGTGGTGCTGTGGAATCAAACCTAGGGTCTCGTGCATTCAAGATAATCTATCTACCACTGATCCACCTTCTTAGCCCCCATAAGTGGTATTTTTGTGCCAGGGTCTATCAAACAAATCTATTGAGCAAATGTATTCATTTGCCACTAGACATAATCAAAATTTATGAATTATCTGATATTTTAATGAATAAAACTGTTATCATTATTACTAGGAATTGTTTGTCTCCCCATGCTGTAAACATGGAGGAGGTATTTTAAACTAAAACTACAAAAGTAATTTTAAGGTCTTGGTGCTAACAAAACTGTCCAGGTGTTATTACACTAAACAGAGAATTCAAAATGAGTTTTCTTCATAAATACAGAGATTAAAGGACATATAATCCTTATTTCAAAATGCAAATTAAAGGGAAAATCAGTCAGGAGGTAAGATTTATATTGAATGTTAATTTTTGAAGAGGAAAAGAAGATCTTAGATGGCAGACTAAAAACACTATCAGAGCCTTTTATGCTGAATTATAAAAAAAGGAAGCTTTAATTGAAAAATTGAGCTGGAATGTGCACATCAGGCAAAGGCAAGCAATCAGAGCATAGCACCAACAAAGAAATGCCATAATGTATATCTCAGAAAAAGGAAACAAATACAGACCAGGGCTCAACATCCTTATCCTTGATTTCAATGATACACATATACCCCCCTACACACAGATGCACACTCACACACATACACACACACACACACACAAACACACAGGAACACACAAGAATGTAAGCAACAGCTCAACCTAATCACTTCCATTCAACATGAATCAAAGATCTTCCGTAATATTTGAAACTTTAAAAGTTTCAAGTCTTGTAAGTAATTGATAACAGATGCATAAGCAAGTATTTTCTGAATAGACTCTGCTATAGAAATGAGAGTTCATGATGGTTATAACTACTTAAACATCTTTGAATCTCAAAAGAATTAAACAAGAGACAATCTGAATTTTGGAACTATATTTCTACCCGCTATTCTTCAAAGGCTTAATAAGAGGTTACAAAATCCAAAATTGAATACCAAATTAATACAACTAATACTTGTGTAAGTGAAGTGAAAGACACTTCTCAGTGACCTATGCTGCCTCAATTTATAAGCCTGCTGCACATTGTGGAACCTTTGATTCTGCTGGGCCAGGCCCACAGTTGTCTTCCCCAGAGCAGTAGCCCTGCTGGGGTTGGCACTGGGAGCTGTGTGGAGAGGAGGGGAGGCCTCAGGGGAGGCCGAGCTGGGGTTGGGGATGGGGGTAGTAGGGAGAGTACGGGAGGCCCTGGCAGAGGCTGGTGAAGGGAGGAAGGAGGAAGTAGGCCAATGGCTCAGGAAGCAGCAGCCCCAAATGCAGCTGGGTTCTGGGGAGTGCCTGTGAGGTGCGGAGTTTGGCCCCTGGGGCCTCAGAGTGGCTGGGTGAGGAGAGGAAGGAGTCTCAAATCCCACCCAAACAGGCGATGAGAAATGAGACCACCAGTGGCTGAAGAATTTCAAGAAAAAAGGCAGGGACTTGTAGGTAAACTCTGGGGGTGGGGAGGGCAGTGGTGCTGAGCCAGTGGTGGTCATGCCTCTCTGGAGGCCCTTGATGTGAGAGAGGGCCTGCTCTGCTGTGCACTAGGCCTCACTCTTGCTTTGAAGCAGGTACCAGGAATTGCAGGCACAGCCTCAGGTTACCCCACAGAGCTGGTCTGCCATGAGTGCTGGGGACCGGGCAGCTTCTGGGAGGTTATGTGGAGCAGGGCAGAGGAAGAAAGGCTGGTGGGCACTGCTCCACCCTAGCCAGGCACAGGGCCACTGGGGAAGTTCTGGCTCTGGATCAGGACCAGGGACTGCCCCCCAGACAAGGGGCCTCTGGGGACTTGCATGGTGGCTGTTATGTGTGGGCTGGAAAATTCCTTAGCATGGTCAAGGTGTCTCCAAGGATAGGCACATTTACTCCTGTGCCCCTCCTATCTTCTGGATTCCCACTTTCCTCCTGCCTAGTGCCATTTCCAACTATAGGAGTAAAGTTCTCCAGCCTCTAAGAGGCCATCCCGGAGATGCTTACAGGGCTTCCCACATCTGGTTCACCATGCATGCAGGGCTCATAGGGTGCCATCCTCCAGGCAAAGGGTACCACAATTTCAGTTTGGAAGAGGGAAAAACTTCATTGCCCCAGATACAGCTGCCCTTGGGGTTGGTTCTCTGTGTACACTAGTCTTGTGCTGAGATAATGATCCCCAAAGACCACCAAGGAGCCATTTCTGATGTGAGCACACGAGGGTCATTTATTGCAAGCTCGAGCCTGGACTCACAACTGTCAGCATCGCAGTGGGTCAGAGTTGCGATCTCCAAACCTTCAGTTAACAGGGTTTTTATAGGGCATACGGCTGAGGTAAGTTGGTTCATAGCTTGTCAGTTACATGATTGGTTGACATTTAATGAGATAATATTGTAACAATCTTATTGGCTAACATGTGCAGGCTTAGCAGTAAGAAGCAAATTATGTTAACTATGGAATCTTAAGAAACATCTGTAGCTTTTAGGTACCTTCCTGTCATCCTCTGATGGCTATTGCTAGAGGAGTTACGGGAAGAAGGTTATTGGGACATTTCATCGTTTTCCCAGGAACCTGAGTCCTAACATTCGGTAAAAGTTTTTGCAATAGGTACTTTCAGTAAATGCCTTCACAATGGATACTTTCAGTATAGACCTTCAAAATGGACAAAGTCCAGAATGGCTATACTTTGGCTAAGGTCTCTCACTAGGGGTGTGTGAGTGTGTGTGTGTGTGTGTGTGTGTGTGTGTGTGTGTGTTTGTGTGTGTGTTTGGTGTGAGAGAGTCAGACACAGCTGAGGTTTGGTGTAAAACACTTCTTCCCTTCAGCCTTGAGTTTTGGTATCTAGTGGTTGTTCCCCCTCCCGAATTCTGAACTCTAAATTTGTTCTTCTATATACTTTTATCCTTAGATCTTCTTAATATTCAGATTCCTAATATCTGCTGTGAACTTCAGAATTTGCTTCATAAAGAGGGTGCCTTTCTTCTAACTTTTATGAAGCCCTTTGCTCTATCTAAATGCAGGATGTGCTGTATTAGTGGTTTTAGTTAGTCCAGACTATGTGGCCCAGGCTGTGACTGTTAGTTCTGAGATTAGTTTAGGCTAATATGAAATACTATCATTTCAATCTATCTAGTGAAAAAAGTTCTGCATCTTTATTGAAACAATTTCCTGGCTGTAAAACCAACAAAAAAAATTCCAGTGGTATAAATGTACAATCTGTTGATTTTAGTTAATTGTGCACCACAGCAATGAAAAAATACTTCTTACTAAAGTGAATATTTAGAACGTGAAAAAAACAAATATTATAGAACTTAAAAACTGATAAAATACCAAAAGTAAAAGAAAGACACTGATCAGGAATGCAGTACAAATGTAAGTGATTAATAAATAAATGAAATATTTGAGATTCTTATCCACATAGGAAATACAAAGGAAAATAAATAAGAAAGTCACTGAAATCTCATCCTACACACCAGAATAACTATCACCATTCGAATAAATAAACATCTGGAGAGGTTGAAATAAATCAGGAACTGTATTTGGTTTTGTGGTATTGTAAACTAGTGCAACCCATATGGAGATCATAATGGAAGTTTAGCAATACCAAAAAGACACATGTGTTGATGACTTTTACTGAAACCTTGATACATAAAGAAGGAATATAAATCAACATCAACATCCATGTGCATGGCAGCAAGAAAGAAAGCTGTGCAATCAACTTAGATGCACAAAAAAGAGGGAATAAAGAAATGTGCTATTCATAACTATAAACATGTTCTGGTATATAAGAGAAGTGAATTTCTCCAATATCACTGCTAAATATTTTTGGATATACACCTAATCCTAATTTCACAGGTTTTGTGGCTTCGTGTTTTTCTTTAAAAGGGACCTCCATATTGATTTTTAGAGGAGTTACAATAGGTTGAAGATATCCTATAATATGTGGATATTAGAAGAAATTTAAATATATCAATGAACACATAAAGGACCATCATATACAGTTTGTAATTTCATCCAATTTTAAGAAGGCAACAGTTGGGGGACAAGAAAATGTTAGAAGCTTAATAACAAAAACACAGACATGGAAAAATTTTAAAAAAATGTGCAACTGATTAGTGCTAATACTAACAAAATATTTTCCTCAAGTTTTAAAAATGAAACAATTAAAATAATACTTAATAGCATCAAATAAATATGCCATGGAAGAAAATGTACCATAGACATATGTTCCCCATAATTTGTTTTAATTTATAACAAATGGACACAGGTCTCATGGTTTCCCTTATTTGCAATATCTAGTATATGTATGAGTCAAGCAGAAAAGGTCAGATAATGTGATGTTAGGAAAATGAACCCTTAGATATGTATTTTAATGTTTTTGTTTCTTTCATGCATGTGTTTCTAACGCATTTATAAGATTATTTCTTTGTTGCTTTGTATGTCCCTCCCCCACAGTATAACCCCCGCTTTCACTATATTTGATGTCAGTATAACTTGTGGAGGAGATGGGGAAAAACAAGTCTTTTAAGGATTCAGGTGGACCTGTTGCAACAATGAGAAGTACAAGTTGTCATGTCAAAAAGGAGCTTTACAATGTCGTTGGGGGGGAGGGGGGAAGGATTGGGTGGGGGGAGGGGGGAGGCTGGGAAGGGAGGTGAAGGGTAAACAAAGGAGGAGGCTGCAATGCTTGGTAAGAAATGTATGCATTATCCTGCCCATGTAATTGTAACCCCTCTGTACAGTATGTTCACAAATAAAATAAAAAAATTAAAAAAAGAAAAAAAAATGTGATCACATGTCTGAAGATGATAACACATTCAAGTATCGTTTATTGAATCCAGCAAAGAAAAGTAACAGAGAAGTAGAAAGTAAGAACAACCTGGGGCATGGATGAAGATACTCAGTAGAACTTTGTGAGGAAAAAATGTGCTCCATTTTGCTCATCAACATTGAGCTAGGACAGCTACCTTTTGACAGAGCACTTGTAATGTAGTCAGAGCAGTGGAGTTACAAATTTAGGCAGTAATTTATTACTTTTATTCCCTAATCTTATGATGTGATTCCCAAATGATATGAGTGATCGTAGATTTTCTGAGCCCTTTTTCACCCAAATTTTCTAATTCCTTCCCCTGCCAGTAATTCTTCTGCTATTCTCATTTCTCCTTGTTTCTGAACTCAACTCCTGTGACCTTTTGGTTCATGAGAAAGAGCTAAAGAAATATGAGGATGGTCTGGAATCTGAGGAACATCCAGTCCAGCTTGGAGGATCTGGTAAAAGACCTCCACCTGGGACTCAGAATCAGATATTAATTGACCTCTTTGGAAATAGAGAAACTCAATCCCTCAGGCAGGATTCATCATTCCTTGACTTTCTCTGAAGAGATTTGGTGCTATGGCACAATTCAGAGAATGAGCTTTCCTACCACTCACCGCAGCTTTGTCAGGAGGAATAGGTTCAAAACTTAAAGTGACCTCAGTTCTCACAGGGCCAGTCAGAAACCAAGAGATCACATTTTCCTCCTCATCAGGCACCTTCTGGTAGGAACAGAGTCTGGGAAAAGTCTAAGATGGAGATAAAGTGAGACTGGGCCTAAGGAGTACACAAAAGAATGACCCTCTCTGACTAAAAGTGAGTTGTGCAGTGAGACATGACAACTTCCTTTATATATGAAAATTCACTAGGTGTGTTATCTCACTGCCATTGTGAGGTAGGTCAGTTTCCCCAAAGAAGTTGTTAAATGTTGTGTCGACCAGTTTGCTCTCTAGGCTATTGTCTCTCCCACCCATTCCCATGCCAAGAATGCATTGCTTCTTTCAGGCACTCAACTACTTGTCCTGAATCCTAAGCAGGAATATTGTAGGCTATACTTTGGCTAACCTCTTGCATTGGAGGTAGAAAAGGCCCAGGCTCTGCACATGCCAAGAGGTAGAAAAGGTGAGTATAAGCTCAGATTGGAACTGAACAACAATCATATTGAAAAAAAAATAAATGAAATTAATGGTTGAGTAATTTAGGGTGGATAGCCACTCAATTTAGGTAATTATTAGTAACACATATACAATCATGGATTAGGAAGAAAACAGTGAAGTAGGTTCAAGATAACATGGAAAATACACATAATAGCCATAACAGGAGATGAGAGTGTGAAGGGACTGTTGGCATAGGTCCATTTACTATCTGAGGAGTGACTTGGTTAGGAGGCTTTTAGAATAATATCTAAAAGAGACGGACTTGCTGGGCACTAGTGGCTCACACCTGTAATCCTAGGTACCCAGGAGAGTGAGATCTGAGTATTACGATTCAAAGCAAGCCCAGGCAGAAAAAGCCAGAAGTAGTCCTGTGGCTCAAGTGGCAGAGCACTAGCCTGGAGCTCAGGGACACTATCTAGGCCCTGAGTTCAAGCTTCATGATCATCAAAACAACAACAACAACAAAATAATGATAAAAAGAAATAAAAGAAGGACTTAAAGATATGCTATGGAATGATGATCCTGTGTAACTGTCTAGGGAACATAAAAGGAGACAAAATTTGGAGCAAAATGATACCTATTCTTACTAATCAAGGACGCATAGCAAATGCCAAATTCCTCTTCCGAGAAACTTCCAAACCTGGGCTAGGAACATGGCTCATTGGTTGAGTGCTTGCCTTGCAGGCTTGACGTCCTGGGTTCAATTCCTCAGCCAGAAGTGGTGCTATGGCTAGAGTGGTAGAGCATTAGCCTTGAGGTGAAGAGGAGAGGGACAGGACCCAGGCCCAGAGTTCAGGCCCCATGACCTGCCAAAAAAAAAAAAAAAAAACAACCCAAAAACCAAAAAAAGCTTCCAAACTTATTTTTTCTCATAAATGAGGAGAGGCTTTTTTTTTTTTAACAGGAATTCTTATCTAGTTCAAGGTCATCAGAACTTCAGTAGAGTTTTCCTGTTGAGATATAATGCACCAACTCTGCCGAACTTAATCATGACTAGGAAAGTATGGACACTAATGTGTTTATTATAAATTTCCTTACAAATATATAATTCTGTCAGATATTATATATAATATATAGTGTAAAATATATTATACATTATATAGTATAATAAATATATTCTAATATAACATATATTATATATTAACAAACTTCCTAATTTTAGAGTTAGGAACAAGCAACATATTGAAAGACAAATGCTTGAATCTCTGAGTAATTTCTCTACCACTGGACAACTCCAGGTTTCATTCTTATTACCCAAAGAACAACATAAGCAAGCAGTGGCCATGGAGGTGGTTCTCTGGATTCTGGAAACTGTGATCTGCATATATATATATATATATATGTATATATATATATATATGTGTATATATATATATATACATACATATATACACACATATATATACATATACATGTATATATGAAATATTGTTTTATACTAGTGAATGTGTAAAACTATAGCAACAGATAAGTCAACATCTATGTGCACACACACTCAATCACTTTCAAGTATAAGAATTTCTTTTCGGGCTGGGAAGATGGCTCAGTGGTAAAGCGCTTGCCTTGCATGCATGAGGCCCTGGGTTCAATTCCTCAGCACCACATAAGCAAAAAGAAAAAAGCCAGAAGTGTTGCAGTGGCTCAAGTGGTAGAGCGCTAGCCTTGAGCAGAAAAGTCGAGGGACAGCACCCAGGCCCAGAGTTCAGGCCCCATGACCGGACCCCCCCACAAAAAAAAATAATGTCTTTTCTATGTTCCGTATGCACCTACACAGAGAGTACATGAATTGCCCTTGAATTGTCCTGGTAGTTATTTATCTGGCTACTGTAGCTTCACATCCTTTGTTCTCTTAGTAGCCAGATGTCATGTGTTCAACAACAATACTTGTTACAGGCAAAAGTATCTACCCTGACACACATAGGAACTTGGATTTCAGAAATGCCACAAATAATTGGGAAGTAGTACTTATCAGCAGTACTTATCAAAATTAAATAGATTACATATTTATTAGAAAGTTTGTCAGAAAAATAAACTTCAGTGCAGGATGAAACACTTGAAGAAAATTACAGTTGAAATTACATATAGCTAGGTGCTGGTAGCTTATGCCTGTAATCTTGGCTAATCTGGAGGCTGATATCTGAGAATCAGTTCAAAGCCATCTTGGGCAGAAAACTTGCCATGAGACACTTATCTCCAGTTACTCAATCAAGACTAAAATTGATACTGTGGCTCAATGTTGTAGAGAGATAACCTTGAGCCAAAGACCTCAGCAACAGTGCCCAGGACCCAAGTTCAAACTCTGCAATAGACAATAAATAAAAATAAAAAATAAATTACATATAATTTATTATCAACTCTGTACAAGGAAAATAGGATATGACACATGGCAACATATGACTTCAAGTTACAAAGTTCCAAAGCATTTCCCCACTCTTGAGAACTAGGAGTGATCCACATTGAAAAAAATAAAAACATGAATGATTTATACCAAATTTCAAAACATACTATATGTTATACAAAGGAAATGCAATAAACATGCATTTCACAATTTAGTTACATCATATAGTATAAAGAATCTGATTAACTGATTCATAAAAATCAATACAATGGAGATAAAACATCCAATATATCAGGAGTCAAATTAGCAGAATACTTTCCATCTATGATGGCTGTTCTGTAAATTATCCAGCCCTATCCATCCCACAATTGCAGAAGGCTCCTCCTGAGAATGGCCAGAAACCTGTCTACTATGAGTGCTCAATGTAGACCTGGTCCCATTCTCTATTATTTGGGCAAGTGATTGAATATCTGAAAACTTGCCAAAGGCACAATTTGGGAATGGCTTCCAAAAAGGGAAATTGAAGACAGTGGGAAAATGTACCAGATCCTGGAAAGATTTCTATCATTGTGCTAAATCTGTACCCTTCTACTGACACTTGAACAAACTGCAGCAATTGTCACTCCAACCACATGTCCAAAAAATGGCTTTCCAAATATTGACCTGTTTTCACATTGGCAAATCAAGACACTCTATTGTGGTCCTGTTTTACTTAACCTATCTGCTATAGTTTGCCCAAGAGATAGTTGACCTTACCAATTTCTTAAATTTTAGGTCATCACATAAACACTTCATAGCCCTTAAACATTAAAAATACCTATCCATATAAGTCTGCATTACATACTTATTACTTTTTTCTTCATTTGCCATGTTATACATATTTGTGTATCCCATGGCTTAGTTCTGTAATCTTCCTTCTCATGAGTGTTACCACTGAGTACATGTAATTATTTCATTTTTTTTTCTCCAGCTCTGTTCTTTCTTTAATTCAATTCCTTAATAGCATCATGTCTACTGACAACTCCTAGCTATTGATTTTAACAAATTCAAAAGAGTCCAAAGTGAGCTTTGATTGTATCCCTCATTACTATTTGATTAATTGATAACTCTTCCAGTTGCCTTGTCAAAATATCTTGTAGTCATTTCAGACTTACCTACTATTTCACACCTCATATGTAATGTATGAGCAGGTTTAGACAAATTAACTCACATAATATTTTAGGAACCATAAATATATAGTATATGAATATTAATACTATGACTTAAATTCGTGGCCTTGGTTGTTTTTTTTTACTTTTCTTTTGTGTTCAGGTTGTCAGTCTTCCATTTGAGCCACAGCTCCACTTTTAGCTTTTTGGTTCTTAGTTGAAGATAAATGTCTCATGGTCCATTTACCTGGTCTAGCTTGAAACTACGATCTTCTGTTTTCAGCCTTGTAAATAGCTAGATTTAAAGGTGTACACCAATAAAACCACCCCTATTATATTTGAATTAAAAATAAGTTCAAAGAACGAATATTTGTAGTATTTTCAAATCAATATGTTTTCATTTACACATTGTCTTAAGAGGTTTTTGTTATTACAGCTCACTTATCAAGAAAGGAAAGGAAAAATTCGTAACCAAAGAACCTTTGTATGTACCAATGCTCAAGCCTGCTAGCCACAATTTCTTTGCTGGGAAATAACAAAGGATGATATCGTCTACAGGCAAAGCAAGAGAAAAAGCTCTTCACTGAAGTTGCTGAAAGACTGATAAGGATGAGGACAAGCAACTTTATCCAGAAGTATCACAAAGTGTTTGCTGTGGATAAATGTAGCCAATCTTAGAGGATGTTCATAATGATGAGGAGAATATTTGATTACAGAGATGTGCTTTCTTGAAGATATCTATTTATAACATAGTTTGTGTACTGTTAAAAATGAGACAGTTACGATAGGGATATTGTCATTCCTTGTATCCTTCACAGTATAATATTAAAACCAGTTTTATACATATAGTATTTATAGTAATTATAGACTATCACTAATTATGCATATATTATAAATATATCATTTATATGTTATGTAATATAGTATATTACATATATTATGCACACATAATTTAATTTTTCTACTTGACTGTCCAGGAATTAAACTAGCAATACCTTTGAAAATGGATAATAAAGTAGGGTCCTTACAATTTCGATTGCAAACTAGAGTTTTACTCAACTAGTAGTTATTTATTCTGAATTGGTTTAGAAATGGAATATCAGAATATAATTGAGCATTCAAAAATAATTATGTAAGAATATGCCAAGGATGGGGTTAAAAATCTATAACCGGACTCATGTATGTAATTCCTGCTACTTAGTGGCTGAGATCTGAAGATAGCTATATGAAGCCAGTCTGAGTGAAATGGCTCAGGGACAAAACCCAGTCTCAGTAATGTCACAAAAATAAATTATGTGACAAAAACATACATATATGTTTATTTACATAAAGTTGTCATTCCTTGTATCCTTCACAGTATAATACTAAAATGTTTTATACATATATTATTTATAGTAGTCGTAGAATATTAGTAATGATACATATATATGTATATATATGATATATAAATATATAATTTCTATGTTATGTAATAAGATACATTACATATATTATGCACACCTAATTTATACTGATAACACTAATATCCATTAAATTGATATTTGTTTTAGAATAGGGAATAGATTTTTTTTGGTACAACAAGGAAGTAAGTAGTCACAAAAATGATTCCTTCTGGATTGTATATCCGTAACAATCTATTCCCTGTGTATTGAGGGTACTGATTGATAAAAGCCTGTGTTCATCAGCACAGGTGTCTTTGATACCAG
Source organism: Dipodomys spectabilis (assembly GCF_019054845.1). Taxonomy (NCBI): domain Eukaryota; kingdom Metazoa; phylum Chordata; class Mammalia; order Rodentia; family Heteromyidae; genus Dipodomys; species Dipodomys spectabilis. The sequence continues at coordinate 2,443,068 of NW_024871184.1, read as the reverse complement.
GAATAATAAACAGTGGAAGCTGAATGATGTTCATTCAGGTATTTCTTTAGAAATTAAACTGATCTTCCTTTGATATAAAGATCACTTGTGCTGTCATTATCCATACCCTTTTCATTTAAAAATATTTATATTCTGTATCAATGTTATTGATCTCATAACCATAATTAGTAAGATAATGTGGATTCTTCTGCTCCATAGCTCTTGAAAAGTAATGAATGTGACACAAAATATCCTCAGATGTGGATGGTGGAATTCTGGATTTGAATTATGGGTCTCAACTGATCAGTCTTAGCAACTTGGAAATTTGTTTGGGCTTCTTTCCTACTTTTGTTTTTAATAAAAAACTTAATTCATTTCCTAACTTGAAGAACACTCATGAGCACTTAAATTACCCTAATGCAGGCTCAGTGCTTGGAATGGTGTCTGCACATTGTGTAGTAGGTCTCCAAGAAGTCAGCTTCCATCAACATGGTCACAGCATCCTTCCTGAAGGACTTAAGAAATATATACCCAATTGATGTTAATATCTTTGAAAATTTGTCTTTACTAAAAAAAGTCTTGTCCTCATATGAAACAATGAAAGCAATGTTGGGGTTGTCCTGTGGCTTTTATTATGAAGGAGTTTTGCCTAAATTTCATTCTTACTCTATTAGTGGTAGCAGTGGCATTCTTTAGTGCTACCCTTCATATTTCTAGTTCTGTGTTCCAGTTGGAATACCACTGTAACTTCGTTTATAATCTTTGTTATAAGAATAAATAAACTACAACTGCTGAAGTTTTCAATAGTCAATGCATTACATTTTATGTGCTTAATATTTTCCTGAAATTATTACCTGTGGATTATATATCCCTAACAAACTATTTTTATGATTTCTTATATGATTTATATAGATTTCTTATGTAATTCTTATATGACATCTTAGAGATCCATAAATAAAACATCTCAGAACAGGAAAAGAGTATGTAAGAAGTCATAAACAATACTATTATGGTGCTCTTAATGGCTAAGTGTAAAGAATATGTGACAAAACTGTTGGAAGATTCATTTGTTGTTTTTTTGTTTGCTATTCTCTCCCCTTTCTTTGTAGAAAAGGTTCTCACTATAAAGTGCCAACTGATCTGGACCTTTCAAGGCTTGTATCAGTGACATAAGTGATGGGATTAGGGACATGTGCTCCCATGGCTGGCTTTTAGGAAGTTCACAATATCGCAATACCTATACACATAAAGAAACTTTTGTGAGTAATGTGTATTCACTTCCTCAATAGCCACAATGTCAAAACATCAAATTACTAACAACTGGCATCACTAACACCTCCATAAATCAAATGCAAACTAAAAACTCTACTTCAAAAACCAACATCTAAGGCAGTGTTGGAAATACAAGAAGATACATAATACATCTAAAGGAGTGAGTTCTTTAACACTGGCAATGATCAGTGATAGCTGAATTTTTAACCAGGCTTGAAAAGTTCGGGTGTCCACTAACTATGTGATTAGAGTTGCAGAGTTGACCTTGGTATCAAGATTGGAGGTAACATTCTAAGGCAGCTAAGTTGCTGCAATATTGTAGCTCGATACAGTGTGACCCTTCCTGATAATGGTAAACAGAGAGTAGAAGCTAAGTCAGTAAAATGTATAGGAAGGATTCTCCACTGAGAATAATTTCAGGGGGTGATCATTACTCTTGCGTTGAAAATGAATAGCCCATCATTCTGCTTTAAGCTCTAGAATATTTATGATTTGAGGACAATTATAACAAACCACTGTGCCATGAGTGCTGAGCAGTGTAGGTGTATATTACTATAACATATGTAAAAATCCTTACAGGTATGGAATGGCCTGACCCTGACACTTCATTCTGTGTTGTTGAGTTTCATGGAGAAATGTTCATAATTAGGCAATTCACACTCATCTAAGTCTGAATCAGGCAACTGAGATGAGACATTAGGGTCATCACTCCAGTGACATGGTCTGTGACCTGTGAAATAAAAAACATTATTTAACAAAGCATATGTGTTTCTGAAAATGCATGCAATACCAAATACCAAATATACAAAAGGGACAATTATCCACCTCATATTATCAGAAGTAAAGATATTCCTGAATTGTACTTACTTGCTAGAGGATCACACGGTCACTGCTAACGTTTGGTATCTTTGCTCAATCTTCCTCAATCTTTTTTGAGGAAGTGTTTTTCCATAGTTTGTTTTGAGGTGTTCAGAAAATCAGTATTGTCACTAACCACAACCATGGGACAGGAAAGATGATGGGATACCTGGCCAAAAAACTGAGAAATCACTGGAAATGATAGGAAAGAAGACACCAGAGGACCCAAAGCCTCATTGCCAGCTTCTGGATCACCAAATCCTGCTTAACATGTTTATATTCCTTCTACTACAAGGCGGGTGGTGGTCAGTGGCTATAGGTATGTCCACAAACTAAGGCATTAACCTAGCTTTGGTTACAACTATTAACATGAGGTATTGTTTGTATACATAGTGATAATTGAATCCCTTATTGTTAGGGAGCAGAAGGGAGTAATAGTCATTACATCCATAACACAGACATCCATCTTGTCTCCAAAGTCTTAATCTTTTAGTGTCCAACAGCTTGAATTTATATACTTTTGAGGTAATAACTCATACCCCTGTCTTCCCTTGACTGACCTTTCCAGAGCAGAGCTCTCAGTCTTTTGATTGCTGTTTGAGATGGCTTCGCAATCTATCCCTTTCCAGGTTTAACAGTTTGACCCTAGAATCCCTCACAAGTACTGTGACAGATGTCTTATTTTGAAAACTATATTTTTTCTAAGATAGGTTCAATTTTTAAATTTTATTTTATTTCAAAAATACTGTACAGAATGTTTACAGTTACATGAATAAGATACATTTCTTGTTGAATATTTTTATCCACTCCATTGTTGTTCTCATTTCCCTTTCCACTCTCCACACATGCTCCCCACCCCATAGTTGTAAAGTTCATTTCTGAAAGTGTCTTGTGAATATCATTGTTGCAATGGGTCACTCTTTGCACTTCTTTCATCACTATATTTTTTCCCTTTCCATCTCCAAATCAGATAAATGTATATACAAGATGGAAGGTACCAAAATCAAGACAGAGTTTGCTAGGGATAAACCAATAGAAAAGACAAATGAAATAAAATAATATCTAGATACTCTACCGACATCAAGGTTGATATCTGAAAAAAAAATTTGCTGTTTCCATGTCATGGAGTTCATTTCAATTAGCATCATTTTGTAAGGTCAAATGTATATAACTCTGGAGCCAGCAATCCCACTCTTGGGCTTGTAGAAATGATCTCAAGCTAAAACACACTAAATCTACAACTATATTTTTTGCAGCATTATTACTATAACTAAGATATGGAACCAATCAAGATGCCCCTCAATGGATGAATGGATCAAGAAAATGCTGTAATTTTATGCTTCTATCAGAAAGAATGATAGAATGATAGCCCCTTTCTTAAGAAAAGGGAAAGACTTGGAAAACAATCATTTTATGTGAAGGAAGCCTTACTCAAAGAAAAATAGCTTCCAAGGTTTGCCTCATTTTTATTAATTAATATATACTTAGGATAGTCCTGACAGACAGGTTTACTTTTTAAACTCTTAATATTCTCTTTTTTTCTCTCGCTCTTCCTATTTCATGCCAATTGTGTGTGTGTGTGTGTGTGTGTGTGTGTGTGTGTGTGTGTGTGTGTGTGTGTGTGTGTGTGTGTGCGCGCACAGTAATGAAACTTGATTCAGAGCCTCAAATTCTTGCTTGGTTTCTTCATTCATGACTGACTGAGTCTGTACTATTTCAACCAAGGTTTCACTCTGTCTTTGATTTAACAATTGAACATAAATATCTCATGGATTGATACCCCAGCCATCTGTGAACCATGATCTTCCAATCTCAGCCTCGTGAGTATATAAGAATAGGGATGAGGCACTGGCATCCAGCTTTATTGCCAAGTGTTTTTTTGCTTTGATTTGTTTTTGTTTTTTTGTTGTTTTGTGCATTCAAAATCTGTAAGGAAAACAAATCGCTTATAACCAAGAATATTCACATAAAATGTGTGTTGTTTAAATATTACTTTATTAATGTTATCCTTTTACATCCACATTATGTGATTTGATTTTTTTTGAACTCTATCGTTGCAAATGGTCAAATCACATATATAATTTGAATCTTCTTTTCTTGGTTTTAGAGTGAGTTTCAAAACAGAATTTACGAAGGTTTAACTCTGCACTACAGAAGCATCACCTTTATGATTATTCAATGCCCTGTAAATCATAAGTTCATCACTTCTTGTGGCACCATATGAGCCTATAATACCTCCACATAGTTTAGACCTCAATGCCGTGCACTCTTCTGCCAAATATGCAAGGACATCCTTTGTAATTCTCCTTGGATTTTCACTGTTTTTCTCTCTACTCTCCCATGCTAAGTCCTGTGATGATCATGTTGATTTTCTCCCCTGTTACATTCATCATTGCATCTTGGGAACTACTGTTATGCACTACTGTACTCTATCCAATCTCCTTGTGCTTCATCTTGTACCCCTCTCACCGCAGAGGGTCAGAGATTGAGGATATTTTCTTCACTCTTTAGCTCAGACATCTATCTTTACTTTCTAGCAATACATTCATTGAATTCTTTCTGTAAAGTCTAATGCCTTGAAAATGATTACTGCATTTTCATGGCTTTGTTATTTGGCATTGGGGAAGTACATAGATCAGTAACTGTAACTTAGGTAAAAGAAGACTGCAATCATGCCTCCGTAGATGTTGTTCATTGGGTAATGTTTACTTCAAGGTCTTCCTGCCTGCTTCCTATTCACTGTTTATTTTTAAAGTAGCCTTTTCTTCTGGAAAGTATTATGGGCCTAGTGTAGATCAATTCCTACTTTAATTAGTCATTAATTTTATTCCAACATCATTTTGCAGTTCCTTCTGAGTTTCTTCAGGGTCTGTATAGTAATGCTTCACATTCTTAGATATGTTTTTAACATCGATGCATCCGATGATAAAAACACATTGCTTAAGTCACCATTTTGATGATTGAAAAGAAACCATGCTGCAATCTCACTATATCGCAATTTTCTGGTTTTAAATTCTTTTAGATTAGAATTGATGCTGGAGAACGAACATTCTGTGTACAATTTTATATTTTCCTAATTATTTTTAGTATACTTTCCAATATTGTATAATGTTAAAACATTACTACTTACTTAGTTTTAGGATTTCTAAAATGGTTAGAGTAAAAGTTCTATTCATTTACAATTTTAAGACAACATTGTCCATTACGACCAAGTGAGATATTTTAAACTTTTTATTTGTGGTCCTTATTGGTGGTGCTGGGGAATCAAGTTCTTAGCTTCATGTGTCTTAGTCTACTGTGTGCCTCTGAGCCTGATGTGACCTATGGTTTTATTTTCAATCAACTGGGATAAAGAAAAATTTCCCTAGGAAGGATTTAACACTTGGTTACTTTCTCCAGTATCTCTCACACAGATAAAAGTAATATAATTCTACACTGACAGAAAATGGTGTTCTTATATTTTATTTATTATTAGTAACTTTTTGTTTTTTGTAGCCCCACTCTTCACTATGTCTTGCCCATTTGCTATCCCTCCTTCCCATAAAACTTGACTAGATCAACTGGAAACCCACTTCTAGTCAGCATCCTCCTTAAAAAGCTCAACCTTAAATAACCTACCCCCTGGTAGCAATGCTAAAAACTTTCAAAGGCCTGACTGCAACCAGACTCCTTCCTGAAAGCCCTCCTCTGCTTTAGGGAAATCCCTCTTCCACTCCACCCCTTCCTGGAATCCCTGCTCTGCACCACCAGAAACCAGGCCACATCCATATCTCCTTCTATGTCCCACCTTGCTGCAATAGAACTCCGCCTACACTAGGTTCCTCCCTCAAATCCCCACCTCGTCCACCAGATGAGATCCGCCCCTAACTACTCTAGTCGCTCATAGTCGCATTGCTCCCATATCCTAGTACCTCCAAACTCCTCCCTTCCCTTTCATACCCCATCCCCAACCAGCCTTCTCACTCCAGCCCCCCTGGTTTCATCAGAATCTCTGCCCATAACTAGCCTACTTGTAAGAGGCCTAATCTCTCAGACACAGCCCTGAAACTACCTCTTCCCACAAAGCCCATCATGCTATACCAAAAACCCTTCATCTCCCTATAACTGCCCTTGAAGCCCTGCTTTGCTTGGCCAGAAGCTTCTCACACAGCCCATTTCCTGCCTGGAAAGGCAGCACTGCTCCACCACAAGCCTCTCTACCTCCCACATCTACTCTCTCAATGCCCTGACTTGCTCTCCAGATAACCCCCACCTTGGCTCCTCCCTCAGTTCCACATCCTACTCCACCAGATACCCTGCCCACAATTATCCTACACCATTGTAGTTCTTACATTCCTTCTCAAAGCCCCTCCTCCAACTAGCCCCATGGCTCCAAACCCTGCCCTGCTCCTGAAAAACTCCACTAGAAAACCCCCACCACACTATGCCATTTCTGGACACCCACATTGCTCCACTGGAAACCACTGTTCCAGTTGACCTCCTTCTGGAAGCCTAGAAAACCTTCCCCACACTCTCCCATCTCTCGATACCATCATTGCTTCACTGGAAACCACTGCACCAGTTGGCCTCCCTCTGGAAGCCTCACTAGACTCAACTTTAAATCCCAGTCCCTTCATAGTCCCTTTTGGAAGGTTGTTTTGCCCTGCTGGAAATCCTGTCCATAGTCCATGTCCTGCCTTACAACACTGAAATACCCATCCAACCTCACTCCTCTTTTCGAAGTGGAAACTGGCAACACCAGAAACCCCATCCTAACTAGTCTAGTGCACTGGATCTTATCACTGCTCTCACAAAGCCCTGGTCCTGAAAAACGCATCCATACATTGTGACTACATCCTGCTCTGCTGGAAACCCCACCTCCACCCTAACACACTTCCCAAAGTCCTGCCATTCTCCATGAGAAACCCTGCCCCTTACTAGCCTATGTCTTCCTAGTACCACCCTGCCCTCTCAAATCCACACCCTGAAAAGCCACTCCCTCATAGCTCTGCATTCCTACTCCAGAATCCCCACCTTCTGTCAACCTCTTCCCTCCATTCCCTGCCCTGCCTTATGGAAAACCTCACCATACATGTCCCACAAGGGCTCACAGTGTTCCACCAGATCCCCTCCTCTAAGTAACCTCCTCCTTTGTAGCCTTGTTCTTCCTTCTCAAAGCCCTGTCCCAAACAGCCTCCTCCCCAGTGACCCCACCTTCTTCCAATGAAAACCTGTCCACCTGCCAGCCTCCATCCTAAATCCCACCTACTGCACAAGAGACCCCTCCTCTAACAAGTCTAGTCCTTGCTGTTCCCTCCCTGATGTCTCAAAGCCCTACACAGACTGGCCTTTGCCTTCAAATCCCTGTCCTGTTCCACCATACAGGCTGTGCCAATACCAACTCCTCCCTTAAACCAGACAGAGCTCCACCAGAAACTCTATACCACCTCATCTATGAAGGTTTCATCTAGTAACTTTTATTACAAATGTGATTTTGAACATATCTGGGGAAATAGAAGTTCCAGCCTCTAGCTGGGCTCAGTTATAGAGAAGGATTTGTGCCTTTTTTTTGACTTTTCAGCTAGTCCTGACAATGTAAAGTGCTCTTGTCTAAAACTGGATAAAAATCAGGCCAGTTTAATTTCAGGTGACTTCCCCCGCCCCCAGCCTTCCTCCAACAGAAGGGATGCAAAAGACCAATTTTTGAAATGCCTTGCTAAATAAGCAAGCCCTGGGAAAATGAAGCTCAACAAAGTTACTTAGATTAAAATAAATACTGTCTCAAAATTTTCTTTCAAAACTTTAAAATGTACATATAACTGATTTTGATTTTTGTGTGCTTAAAAATCTGAGTGTGTTTTGTATGTGCTTGTGAACATGTTCATGATAGAAATTGTCAGCATGCTGTAACAATTGGCTGAGTTTAAGTTTAAGGTTCCAAAGGTTATGAGATTTGATCATTACTAAAAAATTTTTAAAGCATTTTCACATTGTTTGAAATAGCTTTTTAAGGATTCTTTAACTTAAAAATTAGAAAATTTGGTATGTTAGAATGCATAAAGCTGTTTACACTGTAATCAAGATATCTGGCTTAACAAAAAGGAGAAATTTAGAAGCCAACAGAAGACCTATCGTTAGGAGTGAAGGATGAACAGGCAGAAGTGCAGTTCAGCTGGTCATGCATGATGGAACAGGCCCTGGGAAGAGTCCACGCATCGTGAATTAGGGCAAGCGGGCACAAACGCAGTTCAACTAAATCTAAAGAGTCGGATTGGGTGTGTGCCCATTCCACAGGAAGGGCCAAGTGGCCCATATTTATTCTGCCCCTTTTCCCTACAGATAGACACTGGAAACATGATGGTATAAATGAGTGATGTGAAGATCTGATTAACATTGCTAAAACTGCCCCTTGGATGTGTTAAAATTAAAATTAAGAAGGCCTTAAAAAGAGGATCAAAAAGTTTATTTGTATAATGTGGTTTGCTCTCTGATATTCTGCCATTGGATATGTTATTTTTAAGGCATAAAGGTGTTAAGTCTAGCTTCTTGGTACAGTGATGGTGATTCTAATTTTTGCATTGAGAAAAAAATGTTATTTGAGCTTAAAAGTTTTCATGTGTATCTGTTTAAAAACAAGCAGCCAAAAGGAAATGAGTGACACCTAGCCTCGAGAGTTTAAGGGGTTTTTCAAAATGCAACTAAAAACTAAAGTATAGAATATTAAAACAGAGATGAATAGGAGGCTTACAAATTAGGAATGGATTTCTGTATATAAAGTTTAAAAGTAAAATTGTTCTAAACATTTGCCTCAAAGTACAAAAAGGAAAAATTAGAATTACCGAAGTTATTGCTTAATTCCTATTTCAGTTTGGTCTCTTAGGTTTTTTTTTTTTTTTTTTTCCATAACAGTTCCCAGCAGATCCACAAAAAGGAGTGAGGATTCTTTTAAGTTTGTCAGATGTAACTTTGGCTCTTAATAAGTTTCAGGTGAGACTATGCTTAAAAGCTACTACTATGTTGACTGTCTTTTTGCTTTTAATTGGAGTAAAATGGCCTTTTATGAGACTCATTGATCTGAAAACTGGTTTGAATCCAGCCTAGGCAGATGAAGGTCTCTGTGAGAATGTCACCTCTACTCAGCCAGCAGAAGACAGAAAGAGCAAGCAGACCTGCTTTAGGATTCAATGTGGCAAAGTGCTAACCTTGAGCTGTAGAGCTGAGCGACAGCACTCAGGCCCCAATTTGAAGTCCAGTAACCAACTAAGGGAATTGCCAATGAGGCATTGTTTCCAGTGTGGAGAAGACACTCCTTGGACGAAAGTAATGGAGGAGCATCCAGAGACCGTAAGCCACTGCTTAGAAGGCAGAAATAATGTCAGATCCTTGAGTCATTTGTGCATGGCCCTTCAAAAATTGGTCAGAGCCAGAAGGTCATGGGAAGATAGTTTGTAAGCATATCTATGACTGAAAGGGACAGGAACTTGTCAGTCATCTGTGATATTAGTAAAAAGCTAAGGTTGCAAAATGTGGAGGATAGTTTAAATCCCAACTCTTGTATGTGCCAAAAGTTCTAATTGGGAGTAACTTTTGTGCTGACACCACCTACATGAAATTCATCTTCTCAGGAAAAGTTTGTAAACCTAAGAGTGTGTTTCTATTGATATCTGTCTGAAGGCCTGCATAGGTATCTCAGACATTGTTAGGATTACTAGAGATCACCTTCCAAAGCCATTCATAAAGATCCTTTTGCAAACCAGAAGACTAAAGAAGCTCCACTGCTGTAGCCAGAAAAATGGTCTGTGCATTTGTCAAAAGTTAAAATATTGTTCTTAACCTCTTTGTAAAATAGGCTAAGTTTATAGGTTCCTGGCTAGGTAGGATCAACACTCCTGAGTCAGCTTCAAGAAGTGACAGAAGATGAATCTTTGCCCATCATCCCTTATTAAGAACAAGGGAAAATATTCACTTTTTTAAAAATGTGGCAAAATAGACAGAAGGAAAAGGCATGGGAAATAATAGTACAGGCCTGAGTCCTCTATATCTGCTTAGAAAATCCTAGCTTTATTAAAAGATCTATTTGTTTAAAAAGTTGTCATCTTGGTAAATTGTCCTGGGCTATTGTGTAAATTGTCTTAAAAACTAGTGGAGTCACAGCTTGCCAAACGTATGCAATGTATCCTTACCAGTCTATGTAGGAATTTGCAGTCCAGCACGAGATGTGACAGCCCCTTGGAGCCACTGAGAGACCCTGCTGCTGCTGCTGCACATCCTAATGGGTAAAGTTCAACAACAGCCTGACAGTTACCTGGAGGAAATCTACATCATCACTCAGATCACCTCCACCGTGGTAAAGGTAGACTGCACTCCTGACTGATTTCATCACCTGAAAATGCTTCCCGGTTGAAAGCTGCTACAACTAAGATCGTGTGGGACATTCTCTTGGTAATATGCAGTAATTCTCTATACTCCCACAGTAGATATTGGAAACGAGGATATCACTGGTTTGCCTTAGCCTTTGGAGTCTAAAAGCCACACAAATACATTAGTTTTTATTCATCCTAACTTCAATTCAACTCATCTTTCTAAAAATAGTTTTTAGTTTCACTCATTATCTTGTCTTTCTTGTAAACCTAACCCTAACCCTCACCGTAATCATACTCTAATCTTAATATTATTAGCAGTTTTCTATTTCACATTCATCCTAATTCTAACTCTACTTGATATTCGAAGATTTACTTTGTTTGACCCTAAATTTTCAGTTTCCCTAATGCTTACACTAAGCCTAGCTGGAACTAAAACCTAACTTTCACCCTAATGATAATCCAATTCTAATGTTTAAGAAAAATACTCTAGCTTTTAATCATTCTAATGAATACTCCAGTTTTCACTCTGGAAATGAGTTTCAGTTTGCCCTAATTTTCATAAATTTTCTGACTCTACCTCGAAAGTTATCTTGTTCCCTAACAGGAGTCATTATATTACTTGTCCTCACATTCTCTTACCAGGAAAAATACTGTAGTTTCCATTGATTCTGCCTTTTTCTGAACCACTGTATCTGAAAACAGTTTCAGATTTACTTACCATCTAGTCCATTACTTAACGCTAACTCTCAACCTAAACCTGTCTGGAAAACTCTCATTAATCGCTACAAGAATGATCACTGAGAAATAAATATAATGATAATGTTCTAGTTACTATTCAGCCTCATATATTTGCTTCTACTTGTTAGTGAACACAATTTTATACTAAAAGCTTTATTATTCGTAACAGTAAATATAATCAGAAGAAAATATTGACCCTAATCTTAATCCAAATTATATGACAATACTAACACTAACACAAGTACACTAGTTTTCACTCATCCTTCCAAACATAGGTTTAAATTTTTCCAATATCTTAGTCATTTTCTAACCCTAAACGTAATCTTTCTTAACTGGAACATTGAGAGTAACCATTAGCCTAATTGTGAGTAGATTCTAATATTAATAGCAATACTCTAGTTTACATTAATTCTAATTCTTACCAGGCTTATATTAAAATTTACCTTCAATTAGACCCTCATTTTTTTTCTCCTTCACTCTAAGCCTAACCATGGCTGGAATCCTAACTAACCATTACCTTGACACTAATCCTATCCCAATTCTAAAATTTATGAAAAATGCTCATTTTGTGCAATCCTAACTGAAATTCCATTGGTAATTCTTGAAATAAATTGTAGGTTTTCTGTAAACTCTACAGATTTTTCATTCTTAACTCTGAATGTATTTTGTTCCATAACAGGCATCATTATACCCATTGATCTCAAATCTTCATTTTATGAAATACATTGTACTTCCATTATCCCAGCTTTTCCTGAATTCCTACAACCTAAAAAAAGGTTCAGCTTTACTTAATATTTAACATTTCTTTTTTTTTTTTTCCTTTTTGTCGGTCGTGGGGCTTGCACTCTGGGCCAGGGCATAATCCCTGAGTTCTTTAGCCCAAGGTGTGCGTTTAACCAATTGAGCCACAGCACCGCTTTTATGTTTTATAGTGGTTAATTTGAGATAAAAGTCTCATGGACTTTCCTGCCTGGGCTACCTTTGAACTGCGATCCTCAGAAAATAGCTTCCTGAGTAGCTAGGATAATAGGCGTGAGCCACTACTTTAACCCATTTCTTTACTCTATCCTCAACTTCGGTTAACCAGAAACCTAATCCAAATCACATTCTGATTTAACACCAAATGGTTGATGTAAGAAAAATTGTCTAGATTCTATTCAATCACATATTTTTTGGCTTCTAATTCTAATTGGAAAACTAAAATTCACCTTAAAGCTTATCTTTCCCTAACCCTAACCGGAAAAAAAAGTATCTCACACTTTAAACCAAATTATATCTGAATATTTAAAGTAACAGAGACTGGTTTTCATTCATTCTTCTTAAAATATGTGGCAGTTTTACACAATGTCTTACAGATTTTTCTCATCCTGACCCCGTTCTAACTGGCACACCTTTCCTAATCCTAAGCCTATGTATAACCGAATCATCATGTTAGTAGCAAGCCACTTTTTTCATATTTATCCTAACTCTTGCTCAGCGTGTAGGTCTAACTTTTACTTGCATTTTGAACATAAATTTTTAACTGTTTTTCTATGTCCTGTCAGGTTTTATTTTTCATTATTTTTAAAATTTTTATTTTGTTGAAAAGATGCTTTAAAGAGGGATTAGTTACATATATAAAGTAAGGAATACGTTTCTTGTTGAGCATTGTTACCCCTTTCTTTCTTGTTCTCTCACTATCCCATCCCTCCCCACTTCTCATACCTTTCCCTTCCCATGGTATAAACTTCATTTTCAACATAGTGTCTTGTGAGTATCATTGTTGCAATGGGTCATCCTGTGATGAACCTAAATTTTCTATTTCTCTAATCCTAATTCTAATTCTGTCAGAGATCCTAACCCTAATAATAATAATAATGATAGCTCAATTCAAAAGTTAACAAAAGATATTCAGGTTTTTATTTATTCTATTAATTCACTGTGCATCTTGAATTAACTTGCAGTTTAGCTTAAATCTTCCAAATTAGTTTATATGTGCATATATAAAGATGTAATTTTATGTGAAAAACAGAAGATCTTTGGAGGAAGGAGTAATGAGAAAGAAATAGAGGGAGTATAATCAAATACCGTTAAAGATTTTATGGAATTGTCACTTCTGACAATTAATATCTATTAACAAAATAACTAAAAATTAATAAAGAACACACTGCCTTCTAATGTTCTTTAAGAGAGCCATGATCTATCTTCTGAAAAAAAAAAACTCGTGTTAGATAAACTTTGTCCATGCATAATTTATATTGTTTGCCAATTATTTAACTTAATGAATAAAAAATTATCAAATAAGATTCCATGACAAAAAATATAAAACAGTTACTTAGCAATTGTTTGAGAAAAAGTTATTGTCATGAGTTTTAAGAAATGGAATTGCTATTTCCCTACAAAGCAATGACTTAGGTTTACTAATCTAGTATTTGTAGTAAGCTTAGAGAACATAATTGGCATGAAAAACAACTAACTGTACATCTTGTTTCTTGAATGAGTGATATTTTAAACATTGTCTTTTATTCAAATAAATACTTAGGTTTACATTTCAAAGTAAGTTCAATTTTATCTCCTTTCAGAACAAGTACTTACCCTGCAATTAAATGTACTAGCATATTCAGGTATTTAGAAGCTAAATTTTCTATGTTTTATATGTAGCTCTACATATTCAGAATGACATGATTTTTTTATTCATAAATGTCTAACGTCAGATTTTTGCTTCATCAATATAAATTGTCTCATTAGGTTGTAGTGAAGGCTCCAGTAACCAGAGTGGTCAAAACCATTTCCTGAATTCTAAATTTTAAATCAAATCATTTTTAAGCTTTGATAATATCATTTATTGTCTCTTGAGAGCAATTAATCTAAAACAAATACTACTTTTAAACATTTCACTCACATTGTAAAGAATATTAACATAGGTCATAAAAAGACTAATTATTCCAGACTCATCATATTTGGTGATCTTAGTGTGAAGAACGCAGAGAGTAGAAGGTTCTTATATTCAATAAATAGTTTTGGTTAAATTAAGTCATATATCTGGATTTCTAATTTGGAGGTTAATCACATGGAAACAGGAAAACAATAAAAAAAGTACTTTGGAATCAACAGAAAAAGATATTTGTGCATGTACCACAGTTGCTTTATTTGTTTGTAGGTGAACACTGGACTTCGATTTCTATCTTAGCTGTTGTTGTGAATAACAATTAATTACAGATATATTTATGAGTTACCCAGAGAGAAATAATCACACGATTGGTGGGACAGATCATATTTCAACTTTGGATTTCTTTAGAAAACTGCATACTACTTTCTACAACGAGAACACTAACCTGTATTTTGACCAAGAGTGTCGAAAATTTCCTTTTCTCCACACTGTCGCCAGCCAACATTATTACATTTTGAGTTTTTTTAAAGGGCAGGTTTTTACTGTGTGCAGTACCCAAGACTGGCCTTAAACTCAAATCCTTTTACTCCAACCTCCAATCACTTGGAATTACCAGTCTTTACCTCCACACCTGGTTCCTTGGATATTTTTTATGAGTTATAATAGTTAAGAAGTAGTATCAAAGTAATTTTGAATTGCATTTCTCTAATGACTTCTGCTCACAAAGCATTAAGCTAGCACAGAAGTTGTATTAAATACAAATTTGTAAATCCACAGGCAATTTTCAGGGCTTTTTGGAAAACATGTCTATTCAGAACTTTTGTCCATTTTTAATCAAGTTTCTTGTTAATCTCATCTTTAATCTCTCTATAGAAAATCAATAATTAATTCAAGGTAGTAGAAAGGAAAAAAGTTAAGCAGCTCCTAAAATTTTAAAATTTTTAATAACATGATATTGCTTAAATCATTTTCTGTAAACGCTTGAGACTATGTAACTCAATTTAGTTAGACCTTTTACAAGGCTATATATATTTTATTTATTTTACTTTGATTGTTCTTTCCAAAGCCTGTACGGCTAATTTCACTTGCTTTCTTTCAGTCTCATGTAGTACAGATTTCAAACTGAAGAATAAATGGAAGGAAGCAAACAAAAAATACAGTTCCCCTCATCTGATGATGCCTCTACAAGAATGAGGAAAGTGTTCATCCTTCTAAGGACCTATGATAAAATATCAAAAAGACATTTTATTCTTCTAGGTCTTCCTTATCTTTGCTATGTAACTTAAATGATGTAAAACACAATATACTGCTCAGATACTTTTATGTTTTATCAAGTTTGCATATTTTTATATGGATTTCACCTCAGTCTACAACATTCCTTCATTGTTCTGTCTCTGATATTTTTACACTATCACGACATAAGATAACCAGTTTGATTTACAGCATGAGAAGTTATCCACCTGGCTTCCTTGGAAGCTGAGCATGGTCAATAGATATTACTTCTGGTTGCTAACACTACATGTAATGGTTTCTGTACTACTTATCATATTCTAATTAGTATTTAAAAAAGAATGCTGGCTAAACTCAAAGGTCATTCATAGGTTTATGTTAAGTGTTTCACAAGTTTTATTCTCTTACTTCTTAAGATAACATTTGGTATAATGCTAATGTTATTACCATTGTAGTGTTGGGAAAAATTGTAGTAAAAAACTGTAAGTGCATGGCCCAAAGATACACACAGTGAGGAAGGAAATGAGTCAAAGTTTCCAAAAGTCTTTCAGCAATACCAAAAAGGTGGGTAAAATCTCTCCATTCTCTTATACTCTCAATTCAATATTCATATTGTCCAAGAAATAATAGCATAGCAAATATTTCCCATGGTGATTGTTTTCTGTCACATTTTTGTCTTCAACACAGACTGTGTTGGTGACATTAGGTTATCATGCACAGAGCTGAGCTTACAAATTGAGGTCTGAAGACAGCCAAATTTCTTCTGTCCCACAGTTCCAGTTTCTTTTTTAAAAAGTACTAAAATTTTTAAATATCATCACTTACTATCTTTTAACAATCTCCAAACGAATTAAATTGACATATAATCACTCAAAAGGCTTTCAAATTCGGTGATGATTAAACAGGCCCCCATGAAGTAAATTTTCTTTTACTTTTAAAATTGTTCTAAAAGCCTTGTGCTGGCTGGTCACACCTATAATCCTATCTACTCTGAATATTTGCTCAGGAGATTGAGATCTGTGGATAACACTTGGGAGCCAATCAGGGCCAAAAAAAAAACTTCATGAAATTATTTTTCAAAATGTTTAATGAACTAGCAAAGAGCCAAGAATTGAGATGTAGCTTATATCGTAGCTCACCAATCTAGATAGGAAAGGCCTAGCAAGGCCTTGAAGCCCTGATTTAAATTCTGAGCATTCCAATATACATGCATGGTGTTCTCATGCACATGCGTGTATGCTTGTGCGCTGCCGCACTCACACACACACACATTTATTCAAATTACCTTCATATCAGTGTTCTGAATTAATTTCTTTGTTAACAATATTATATGGGTAAAATAGAGGAAATAAACTCTTCCATCTAAGAACATTTTTATATGTTTTTTTATGGTAATAATACTGTGCAGAGGGGTCACATTTACATGAACAAGGAAACTAGTAAGTTTCCTAACAAGCATTGTTACCTCCTTTATATTTCCCCTACCATCCCTTCCCTCCCACCTCCACAAGTACACTCCCCTCCCCTTTCCTTCCTCCGCCTAAATTGTAAAGTTCATTTTTCAACATAATGTCTTGTGCATCTCATTGTTACAATGGGTCAACCTGTATCGCTATTTGAGCATTTTTTCCCTTCCCCTCCCCAAATTAGAGAAGCATACATACAAGATGTAAGTGTACCAACTTCAAATACAGAGAAAACAGGGGTTATAGTGTGGGAAGAAACATACAAAAAACAAAAAAAATGACATCACACATTATAAGTACGTTAGAAACAATAGCAAGAATCAAAAAACCACTTGTGTCCCTATCTTGGGGTTCAATTTCTTTAACATCATCTTATCTGGTTATATGCACATGTCTTTTGAACTTTTCTGCTTATCCCAGACATACATTCGTTATTGAAAATAAGGGAAATCATGGGACCTATATTTCTTTGGACTTGGCTTACTTCAGTCAATAAATTTTTTTCCAAGTCTTTCCATTTCCTAACAAATTGGGCGATGTCATTCTTTCTGATGGAGGCAAAGAATTCCATTGTGTATATATAACACATTTTCTTGATCCATTCATCTAACGGGGGCATCTGTTTTGGTTCCATATCTTAGCTATCGTAAATAATGTTGCAATAACCATAGTTGTGCTGGTAGTTTTAGTATGGTCTTTTTTATGATCATTTGGATAAATCCCCAAAAGTAGGATTACTGTGTTATAGGGGAGTTTTATGTGGAGTCTTCTGAGGCACCTCCATACTGCTTTCCAAAGTAGTTGAACAAGTTTACACTCCCACCAAGAATGCAGTACGTTTCCCTTGTGGCCACATACGTTTCAGCATCTGTTGCTGTAAAAATATGGAACGCTCCAAGACTTTGCATGTCATCCTTGCACAGGGTGCATGCTAATCTTCTCTGTATCGTTCCAATGTTAGTGTATGTGATGCTAAATTGAGCACAGAACAGTTTTTATATATAAAGTATAATTTTTAATTGATTTTATTAAGCTAGGCAATTCAACAAAAAGTAAGTTCAAAAGAATTGTTGTGAAATTATAGAATCATATATTTCTTACATAAGCACACATTTAAGAATAAAATCAAGATAGACATGCCAAAAACAAAGTAATTCCAGATATTTGTAGTTCAAGAGATGTGTAGGAGGAGAAATTCAATTATTCTATACAAGGCACCTGTCAAAATGAACATTGCAGCAAGTGTTAAGGTTTGTTAAAAGTTTTAATGTTTTAAATATGCTTAATTTTGGGATTTTGCTTATATATGCCAAAAATAGGACTGTTTGGCAGGTATAAAACTTTTCTGTAAAGTATTTAAGATTTATGATAGCAGACATTAAGTACTAAGTATGTACATTTCAGAGTTTATGGAAACTTTATTAATGAGAAGTTGCAAAGTCTTTGTGTAAAGGAGCAGAGTGAAGAGTTACGACTTTAACTACACAGTTTCTGTTAAAACTTTAGTGATTCCTTACTTTATTTGTTAGCAAGGAATAAATGATGATATAAGCCATAATGTACACATGTATGTTACTATTCACACGCATACATATTCTCATGTATACATGCACTCATGGAGAAAGACACATAATTACAGCCAACACAAGTTTCACCAGTTGTTGAATATGCCTTAAAAGGAATAATTGGAACAATATATGTTGAAGATGTATTTGTCCCTAAGAGTTCATTTTCCACTCTTCTTATCTCTTAAAACTGGTAGTTTTAGAGAGATTTGACTTTCAAAATGCAGTACAAGTGATAGCAAGTCACTTGGAAACCTCAGTAAGTATAAGTCATATGGTGTCTCCCTGCTCCTCACGGAATGCTTACTCTTGTAGACATTCTCAACAACCAAAATAGCAGGAGAATACCCTGGTAAAGAGTAAAGTTATAAGGCTTTAAATGGCATCCTTACTTGAGCTCTTTTTCCAACAACCAGCATGAATTCCTAGGCAGATGAGTGAGTCCTCAGAAAACTGGACTCTACATATACATTTAACTAACCCATGTGAAAATTCCTAGGTGAGAAATGCTGACTGAGGTCTTGCTAATTTCCTGCCGAAGAAAATAAGAAAAAAAGAAAGTATTTTTAATGTTTTAAAGTTTGAGAATAATTTGTAACCTATCAATAAATGTGTAGAACACAAATACCAACTGACAAAAAAATGATGGCATTTCATTTATGTGCTCTTGGACTTGGGCAGTGATTTTAGATGTGTCTACACAAGTAGAATCAGCATAAATCAAGCCAGCATGTCTTCATTTAAGATATAAGGAAAGGATACTGGTTGACCCATTGTAACAATGAAATATACAAGACATTCTAACAGAGGATGGGTGAAGGGGGAGGTGGAGAGGTGTGAAGGGAAGGGATGGTAGGGGAAAAACAAAGGAGGGGGTAACAATGCTCAATAAGAAATGTACTCATTACCTTACTTATGTAAATGTAACCCCTCTGTACAGTATTTATAATAAAAATATATGTTAAAAAGATACAAGGAAAACTTCTGTACTTATATGAAGTTGTATTTGTCACTCAATATAAGTAAGGTATTGGTTTTAGGACCACAGGCTTATTACTTTGGATACTCAAAATCTCTACATGAACACAGTATATTATTTACATCAGAATCTGCCCACAATCTGGCGCAGTATAATTGTTATGAGAATTTTTACTACATTCCATATTTGTAATGAAAACTAAAAGTATATGCAATATAAACAGATACAAATTTTTTCAGATAAATTTTATATGCAGTTTGTGGATGGAATTTGGAGAGCAATTTTGAAAAGCACAAATTTCATCAAAAAGACCAGTCTGAAAATTGTAACAAGGAGCTAATACAGCATCATTGAATAGTATGGAACTCCAAGGAGAAGTACTTGAATTGAGATAATATCAGAAAGTGTAACAACCCAAGGTCTTTTTAGAAATGCAGCTGCTAGATTTCTCATGTAGAGCTTTCATAACAGTTTGTGAAGCACAAATCAGAACCTCACTGAAGTGTAGATGGTTTTCTCTCAAATTTCTGTCATGATCAGTCATTATTAATCAACATATAGCTAATCTTGAATAATCCTCTAATAAAATGTTGATGGAGTTTTTATATGCAAAAACCTCGGAAGGCTAACTTTTTCAATTAGGACAGACTGTATTCTATGATCCAGCCGAGAGAAAACTAGGTAAGCATCTATTTACAACCTTCTGAATAATTCTGATTCTGCCCACATCACTTATCTATCCATACCTGTGCACGAGTGAAACAATTTTAAAAGAATTTATCATTTAAAATTTAAATTTATGGTTCCAGGAAGATAGCGAAGGAGAAGCTGGAAGCTTAACTAAGCCAAAGAATCACACCAAATGTGCCATCACAGTACAGAGAGTTAGGCCAGAGTGGGAAAATCCAGGCAAGTAGACAAATCTGAGCACTTGCCAGCAGCCATGGTTGCAGCTATGGCGGGGGCGGTGGCGGCCATAACCACCATACCTGAAACACAGAGTGTCTAGGATAAAGGCGCCAGATGCAGCAGGTGAGAGGATTCTACTCAATACCAGCAAGAACTGACAAGGAGCAGACATCTTCATCCTTCATATCGCAGATCAGAGATCACCCAGGAACCAGACTCCTGTGTGAGTAGAAGCCTGATCTCCTCACTCCTTCTCAGGGAGCAGAGAAGGGAAGGCCACCCCTCCCTGCCCACTACCGGAGATCTCCATCTTTGATACTGGCAAAGGCCTGGCTGAGCAGCTAGCTCTAACTCAGTCCTTGGATGAAAACAAACAGTCACTTAACAGGTCATAGGAACCTAACCTGACCTGCCAGGCTCAGCTCCACTCAGGGAAAATTCACGCATCCCGGGCCTACACCAGCCCCAGGAGTGGCTTTCTTCATTGGGTAAACAGAGCCAGAGGCTGATCCTCCCTAGACAATCAATTGAAATTCAGTAACAATAAACCCTGAGAATGGCTGCTGGCTAGGCTCTGTGACTGCCTCAGAAGCTAGGCCTCAGGGAAAAGCTACTGTTTGCTGAAAGGCCTCAACTCTACCCAGAACCTAGCCCCATCACAGCATCTCCAAACTAGAAGAAACAGCCATCTTTTGTGATACTCAAAGCAGATCTCCCTCCCATTGAACTAGCCTGGGAGGAGGATGACAAAATCCTGGGTAAATCAAAGCATTTTTCTGCCTGCTCAAACAAACTGACTTAAGAAAACAACCAAGCTACAGGAAAATCAAATACCACAAGCAGACCAGAGATTCCAACAAGAGACTGGTTATGGACACAAGGGAGATACAGGATCATCCCTTCTCATCCCCAAAAAGCAACGAACTTTTTTTGTCATCTTTTATTAAAATTGTTTTAACATTTTTAATTTTTAACTTTAAAAAATTGTTTTCTATTAACTTTTTTCTTCCTCATAATTTTTATTTTACAGGTATACGTGTGTGTGTGTGTGTGTGTGTGTGTGTGTGTGTGTGCTTTTTTTCCATTTTTGTTTACCACTACTGACCTTTAGATCCTTTTTTCCTTTCTTTCTCATTCTTTTCACTTTTTTTTCTCTTTCGTTCTTCTTTGCATGATTTAGTCGCATTTCTGCTCACTCTCAGATATACCTGTCGTCGATTATTAGACCTTATCCCCGATTGTATACACACTTAATCCAGAAATTTATTACTGAATTCAAAACCTCTTAGACTTAACTTCTTTAATAGCTGTACTACCTCTATATACCTATATAAAATTTTAAGCATTTTTATTTTTTGACGTCTCCTTTCTATCCCTCCCCTTCTCTTATCATATTCCCATCCTTCTCGGAATATTAAGTTCTTAATCTGCATAATTTTAAGTGTTTCACTTTTTAATTTTTATTTTACTATTTTTCCTTGTCTTTTTTTCTCTTTCTTTTTCCCCCCGTTGTCTACTATCATTCTATCGAATCTATTTCCTGCTTTGAGATTAGGACTAAGTTAGCTCTCCCTCTATCTTTCCACATCCCTCTATTCCTATTTATACCCACATCTCTCACTAAACCTAATAATTTCTGGTTTGCCAAATTCCTCTTTGCGGTTCATAGCCTATTAATACATAGTTGGTTGATGTTGAAAATGTATCTGTTGAACTAGATTATATCTGAAGGCTTTTGTAACATTTATTTATTTATTTTTATTGTGAAAATACTGTACAGAGCGGTTACAATTACATGGGCAAAATATTTGCTGCCTTCAGGAGTCACACCTTGCCCGTAAAAACAAACACATTTTCAATGTTATAAGCTGGAACAAAATCTACCAAGCAAACGGCTCCCATAAACAGACGGGAGTTGCAATCCTAATATCAGATAAAATAGACTTCAAATTAAAATTTGTGAGAAGAGATAAAGAAAGTCGCTACATACTAATCAAGGGAACTCTCCTTCAGGAGGATCTGCAGGCTTTTGACTGTGCAACTACAGACTTTGTTGATGCTTCCCTTAAGATAGTTTTCTAGCACAAAATTGGTGTTACTCTCATGCCAAATGGGCAGAATAAGCCGGAAAAACACAAGAAAAATGCCAAGTCCGGTATCTCAACTCCCACTCATGATAATCAGTGGACAGAACAGATAATGAATAATCCAGAGGAGAGCTTCCAAAAAGCTCTAAAAACACTAATGGTAAACATGGTAAATAAAAAGATTGAAAACCTTCAAAGGACTCTGTGTGAGCATGATATATAGAGAGAGGAGGCAAACAAATGTCAAAACAGGAAGCTCATAGGTGTGAAGAAACTACTCAAAGATAGATAAAAGAATTGCATGAGCAGCTTGTGAACACTCAAAGAGAAATAAAGGAATTGTGTGAGTAGGCTGAGATTAGTCAAAGAGAACTACAGGAATTGCATGAACGTGAGGAAGCTGATCAAAGAGTAATACAGGAATTTCAAGAGCGGAATGAGCATAGACAAAGTTCACTAGAGGCATTCATGGAATCCATAAACAGAGAGCTGAAAGAAGTCAGGGAGTCCACAAAGGGAATGCTGAATGGATCCCAACAGAAGTAATGGGAGCCCAAGGAAACCATAACTAATCAACCAAGTGATTTGAGAATAAACACTTGACACTAAATTAAGGAAGTAAAGAATTTCATACAAGATCTAAAACAAAGATCCAACAAAGAATTAGAAGCCATAAAAGCCGACCAACTAGAAGGAAAAGAAAAAAAAAAGTAGAAAGTCTCGATAGTAGGACAGGCCATGCAGAAGATTGAATCCTGAGGATTGAAGACAGCCTAGATATTATAGAGAAAGAATATACAACCATCAAAGACAAATCCAAGAAATATGATAGATCTATTCAACATTCAAGCCTCGGAAGACCCCACTAGAAGGCCTAATCTGAGGATAATGGGTGTAGAGGAGCACCTAGAGCCAGAAGTCAATGGTCTAGGAAATTTGTTTAACAGGATCCTAGCAGAGAACTTCCCAA
Organism: Dipodomys spectabilis; assembly: GCF_019054845.1. Lineage (NCBI taxonomy): Eukaryota > Metazoa > Chordata > Mammalia > Rodentia > Heteromyidae > Dipodomys > Dipodomys spectabilis. The sequence continues at coordinate 2,419,804 of NW_024871184.1, read as the reverse complement.
ACATGCAAAAAGATAGGTCTATTCAGATACAAGAAGCTTTTAGAACTCCCAATAGACTAGACCAGAAGAGGATATTCCATTGTCACATTATAATACTCACAGGATCAATTCAGAACAAGGAAAAGATCACACACCTATAAAAGGAAACCAACTAGAATCACCTCAGATTTCTCAGCAGAAACAATCAAAGCAAGAAGAGCCTAGAATGATGTAATCTATGCCCTAAAGACAAACAACTATCAACCAAGAATACTTTACCCAGCTATACTCTCCTTAATAATCGGAGGTCAAATAAAACCCTTCCATAGCAAAGAAAAATTGAAACAATGTATCTCCACCAAACCAGCCCTACAAAAGAATCTTAAAGATGTCCTACACAGAGAAAACCAACAAGACCACAATAAAGGCCAAGAAATATCACCCAAACTGAGAATCCAAGAACCATAGGAAGAACACAGTTGCCACAGCCCTGAAGTAGTTGGATAAAATGGCAGGAACTCCCAAATACCTCTCAGTTCTATCTGTCAACAGTAACGGACTTAACTCACCAATTAAGCGACAGTCTGTCTACTTGGATTAAAAAGCAAGATCCTTTTATCTGCTGGCTTTCAGGAGTCACATCTTGCCCACAAAAACAAACACATTTTCAATTTTAAAGGCTTAAACAAAATCTACCAAGCAAACGGCTCCCATAAACAGGATGGAGTTGCAATCCTAATATCAGATAAAATAGACTTTTAATTAAAATTAGTGAAAAGGTCGGTACATACTAATTAAGGGATCACTCCTTCAGGAGGATATTACAATTCTAAATATCTATTTGCCAAACAGCAGAGCACCCTAATTCGTCCAAGAAACTCTACTTTCCCTCAAATCCCACATAGATCCATAAACATTAATTGTTGGGGACTTTAACACACAACTTTCCCCACTAGATAAATGAACTTCACAAAAACTCAACCGAGAAACTGCAGATATAAACAACTGCACAGACCAACTAGATTTAACACACATCTACTGAATATTTCACCCAGCAGCATTAGACAATACATTTTTCTCAGCAGCACATGGAACATTTTCCAAAATAGACCACATTTTAGGCCACAAAGCAAACGTCCAAATTCAGAAACATTGAAGTTATACCTTGCATTCTCTCAGACCACAAGGGAATATATTTAGAACTCAACACCAAAAGCAACCAAAGAAAGTAATGTAACACATGGATCTTAAACAACACACTGCTGAATCACGAGTGGGTCATGGAAGACATTAGAAAGGAAATTCAAATGTTCATGATATTTAACAAAACTGAACACACCAATTACTAGCTCCTCTGGGACACAGCAAACACAGTATTCAGAGGCAAGTTTATAGCTCTGAGCTCCTACATCAACAAATTGGAGAGATCTAAAAACAACAATTTAATGAGACATCTGAACCTCCTTGAAAAAAAGCAGCAAGATAAACCCCAATCCAGTAGACAGAAAGAAATAATTAAAATTAAATCAGAATTAAATTAATTAGAATGCAAAAAAAATCTATAGAAAGAATCAACAAAACTAAGAGTTGGTTCTTCGAAAAAATTAACAAAATTGACAGACCCTTAGCAAATCTTATCAGAAAAAGAAGAGAACACACCCAAATAAACTCAGAGATGAGAATGGAAACATCATCACAGAAACAACTAATATTCAGAACATTATAAGGGAATGCTTCTAAAACCTGTATACTAATAAGTTTGAGAACTTGGCAGAAATGGACCTTATTCTAGAAAATACTGACATGCCGAAACTAAGCCAACATGAGTCAAACTATCTTAAACGGCCTATATCAAGCACTGAAATAGAAACAACAATAAGAGACCTCCAATCTAAGAAGAGCCCAGGACCAAATGGTTTTACAGCGGAATTCTATTAAGCCTTCAAAGCAGACATAACAACAATACTCCTCCAACTCTTCAATGAAACTGAAAAAGAAAGTTCACTACTGAACTCATTCTATGAGGCCATCATAACACACATCCCAAAACCAGGAAGGGACTTATCAAGGAAAGAGAACTATAGATCCATTTCTTTGATTAACTTTGATGCAAAACTTCTCAACAAAATTTTGGCCAATTGACTTCAACAATTCATCCAAAAAATCATACACCACGATCAAACAGGATTCATTTCAGGGATGCAAAGCTGGTTTAAGATACACAAATCAATTAATATAATTTATCACATCAACAGAAGCAAGAATAAGAACCACATGGTTATCTCAATAGATGCAGAAAAAGCAATTGACAAGATCCAACATCCCTTTTTATGAAGTTTCTGGAAAAATGAGGAATCCATGGAACATTCTTCAATACATTAAAGGTTTTATATGACAAACCTATAGCCAGCATTATACTTAATGGTAAAAACTAAAGCTATTTCCTCTTAACTCAGGAATGAGACAGGATGCCCACTCTCTCCACTTCTCTTCAATCTAGTATTGGAATGCCTAAATACAGTAATAAGACTAGATGCAAGTATAAGAAGCATCCTAATAGGGAAAGAAGAAGTAAAACTCTCCCTTTTTGCAGATGACATGATCTTGTATTTAAAGAATTGCACAGAGTCCACTCCAAAATTACTCAAGCTGATTCAAAAATCTGGCAAAGTAGCATGGTATAAAATTAACCCTCAAAAATCAATGGATTTTTCTGTATGCCAACAATAAGAAAAGTGTGGCTGAAATTAGGAAAGCAACTCCATTTGTAATAGCCCCACAAAAAATAAAATACCTAGGATTTAACTTAACCAAAAAAGTGAAGGACCTCTATGATGAAAACTTTAAAAAACTGAAAAAGGAAATCAAAACTGAACTTAGAAAGTGGCAAAAACTCCCATGCTCCTGGATTGGGAAAGATCAACATAGTGAAAAAGGCAATACTTCCCAAGGCTATCTACAAATTCAAGGCGATATCTATCAACATTCTAACCTCATTCTTCAAGGAAATAGAAGAGGCAATCAAAAAATTCATATGGAACAATAAAAGACCCTGAATAGCAAAAATGATCCTTAACAGAAAGAACAGAGCTGGAAGAATATCAATACCAAGTTCAAATTCAACTACAAAGCCATAGTAATCAAAACAGTTTGGTACTGACACAAGAACAGACCTCAGGACCAATGGAATAGAATTGAAACCCAGAAATGAACCTACAGACCTATAGCCATCTAATCTTCGGTAAGGGAGCTAAAAAATAGAATGGAAGAAAGACAGTAAATGGTGCTGGCAAAATTGGTTAACAACTTGTAGAACACTAAAGCTAGATCCTTATATATCACCCTGTACCAGAATCAACTCTAAATAGATCAAAGACCTTGGAGTCAAAGCAGATACTCTGAAAACATTAAAGATTGGAATAGGAGAAACCCTCGATCGTGTTGGCACAGGCCGAAATTTTCTTAATAGAGACCCAGAAACACAACAAATCAAAGAAAGGTTGGACAAATGGGATTGCATAAAATTGCAGAGCTTCTGCATGGCAAAGGACATAGCTAGCAAGATCAATAGAAAGCCCACAGATTAGGAGAAGATCTTCACTAGCCATAAAAAGGACAAGGGTCTCATATCTAAAATATACATGTAACTCAAAAATTTAATCCCCCAACAAACCTTCAAAGAAACAACTGCCCAAAAATAAGCAGGCTAAAGACTTAAAGAGAAACTTCTCTGAAGAGGAAAGAAGGATGGCCAATAGACACATGAAGAAATGCTCAACCTCCCTAGTCATAAAAGAAATGCAAATCAAAACAACATTGAGATACCACCTCACCCCAGTTAGAATGGCTATAATCAAGAACTCTAATAACACCAGATGCTGGAGGGGATGTGGACAGAACGGAACATTACTGTATTGTGGATGGGAGTATAAACTTGTTCAACCAGTTTGGAAATCAGTATTGAGGTTCCTCAAAAGTCTCCACATAGAGCTCCCCTATGACCCAGAATCCCACTTTGGGTATTTATCCAAATGTTCACATACAAGGCCACAGTAGAGCTTCCCGCACAACTATGTTTATTGCATCATTATTTACCATAGCTAATAGATGGAACCAACCCAGATGCCCCTTAGTAGATGAGTAGATCAAGAAAATGTGGTATATATACACACTGGAATTCTATGCCTCCATCAGAAAGCATGACATTGGCTCCATTTGTTAGGAAATGGAAAGACTTGGAAAAAATATATTAAGTGACGTAAGCCAGGCCCAAAGAAACATTAGTGCCATGATTTCCCTTATTTGCAATAACTAGTATGTGTCTGAGACAAACAGAAACTGTCAGACAAGTTGATGTTAGGGAAATGAGCCCTAAGCTATATGTTCAAATGTTTTTCCCTTTCATGCGATTGTTTCTAACACATTTATAAGAATATTTCTTTTTTGCTTTGTATGTCCCTCCCCCACTGTACAAAACCTGCTTTCACTGAACTTGATGTTGTTATAATTTGAGGAAGGGAAGGGAAAAAACAAATCGTTTATATAATAGGGATACAGTTGGACCATTAAAACAATGAGATGTACAAGTCATTATGTCGAAAAGAAACTTTAAAATTTTGGTGGGGGGAGGACTGGGTGGGGAGCGGGGAGAGGACGGGAAGTTATGGGAAGGGGAAACAAAGGAGGAGGCTACAATGCTTGATAGGAAATATACTCATTATCTTGTCCATGTAATTGAAACCCCTTTGTAGAGTATTTTCACAACAACAACAAAAAAATAAATTTAAATATGGAATGAAATTAGTTCCAATAATGCATTGCATTTAGGTATTTAGAAATAACTGAGAAACTTAAAGGTGCATATGATTTTTTTTATTGGAAATGAAGGGATATTGGAATTTGGTTCTCTACATTTTAAGCAATTTGCTTAAAAGAATAGGCAAAATAATATTTATATTTGCAGCAGACTTCACACATTAAATTTTGTATATTGAAAGGGAAACAAGCCTCAACAATATGTCAATTCTCTCTTATTTATCTCTAAAGGTTTATGCTTCTGGTCTCTAAATATTAAAACTTAAAAAAATTATGTTTAGCTAGTTGTGCAAAGGGGTTTTGCTTCATCATGTCAGTGTTGAATAGAGTGTGTGTGCATTTCAATATACAGTGCATTTTTCTTCCTTCCCTTACCCCAACCCCACCTATCCCTTCATGTTTCCTACTTATATTCTGACATGTGTACATTGGATGGTATGACTGTATTAGGCCACCATTTCCCTCTCCATTCTTCTACCCTACTCCCTTTTAGCCCAGACCTCCTTTTAAGGAGGTTTCAACTTCATGGTATTTTGTTAAATATCTCTACTTTGGCATTTGACTATGGGCTTGCCACATCCTCTTTTCCATGTTTGACATACATAAATGAGTATATTTCTCCACATTTCTAATCTCAGATTGGCTAAGATAGATCTTCTTTACTATTCACCTTCTGTCCTAAATTTAGAATTGGACTTTCAGGGCCATCCAATAGAGCATTTTTATTCTCTACTCACTGAAGATGGAAGGGAAATAATTTCCATGCTGTCAGCATTATGTTATCCATCATGAATTCCCATCGCTTATCACTTCAGCAGTCTAAATTTAAAGTCATATTTTCTGCATTATATTCACACAGTATAAGTGAATATCAAGGGTAATTTACCTAGTATTAGACGTTTAGGGACAATCTTCAATTTCTGATGATAGAGGCAGGAATCAGTTTCAATTTTCAGATTCCACTATGTAGTGAGCTGTGTAGTCTTCTAAATTTTTGATAAATTTTGAGTTACTTTTTGTTAATAATTTAAAAAGTTTTATTTCAGTATTTGAAATGCTGCTCCAATTATTTTAAAAGTTTCACAATAAGTTAGACTGAACTTTTTCCTCCCATGTTCCCCACTAGTTCAGGTTAATTCTCCTTTCGCTTTATATTTTGAGAGACCAAGGGATGAGGGTAAACAGAGAGATGATCATTACTCACATATCTCCTTCCTCTCCTGTTTCTGCTGTTCTTGTTGAGAGGAAGACTGGAGCAGGGAACAAGAGTGAAGCTTGACTTCACCATACAAGGGAGCATTCCTGGCATGTCAATTATTGTTTCTCAGAATCAGTTAAATTGCTTACTCTTGCCTTCTCTCTGACAGTAACCTAACTGTGGCTTCCTTGGTGCAGAAGGAAGCACACTAACAGGTTATTACCTGTAAATTGGTATTTTATATCTCAGCTTACTACTACCAAAAATAAAAAGCTTTGGCTACATAAATGCAAAGGTACTGATTGTCCAACAAAACCTTAGTGAGGAGTAGACAATTCTACTCAGCTACGCCCTCCTCTTGTATCCTTCCTTCCACTCCCCTCCCCTCTTTTAATCTCCCTTCCTTTCTTCTTTCTTTGTGTCTCTCTCCTGCATATTCATGTCTATCTTCTCTCTTTTTCCCTTCCAGTAGCAAGTGCTTTGTTTTATCAGACAACACATAAATAATTGAACAAATATTTTTTCTCCTCTTTTTGTGATTTTTTTATTCTTAAGAAGTGAGTTCTAGCACAGCACCAGTGGCTTACATCTAGATAGTCGGTAGGTTCAAATTTGACAATTGAAATTCAAAGCTATTCCAAGTGGATAAACCTAAGAGATTCTTTTCTCCACTTGTGGTAAATGGAAGAAGTGAAGGTGTGGCTCAGGTGGTATAGAGCAAACATTGAGAATTAAAGCCCCGATAGAGCTCAAGGCCAGGAGTTCAAATCCCAGTACCAGCACAATATTAAAAAAATGAGTCCTTTGTCTTTGAAAAGGGATATTTCTCCAAAAATTCATACAAAGGACAGTTTCCAAGATCCAAGACTCTTTCTAAGGCTCTTTCACATCTTAAACTGATTCCTCTGCTTGATTCATATTAAGGAAAATAGGAGTCACACTTCATATTAAAAAGTATGCACATTACTGAACAGTTCTTACCATTTTTAATGTAAAGGAAGCATGAGAGAAGAATTCATCTCACTTGGGTGAGTTAGGTTTGATCCACTGACAGACTTTTGCAAGTAAGTGAGGGTCTGTTTACATGTAAAGAAGTCTATATAGATGCTTTCTAGGAGAGAGAACAAGCTACCTGTTTCCAAGTTTGAATCAGATTAAGTTTATTCCTATGAAATGGTAAAGAGAAGCTCATCTCATACAATTATACAGACAGCAATTTCAAAAATATTAAAAACCCATGTCTATGTTTTGAACAGCTAAGTTTTCACAAACAAAAAACAGTTTACTGAACCAAGAAAATATAAGTTAGAGCAATAGGAACTATGTGAAATATAGTTAATGGCTGAGTGATATGTGTAAAAGAGTTCTGTAATCACAACTAAACTATAAATTTTTTCATCATGTCCCTAACAAGAATCTCTAAGATAGGCCTTGCTAAATCTGTCATAGAGGGCAGTGTTTATGCAATTGTCAGGTTTGTTTAGGGTCCAATATCTCCCACAGTCACTTGGGTTTCAAACTGCTCACACCACATGCAGTGTATGGAAACACATGCTGTCTTGCTAGGCACCTAAGGAATTTTTGTGCCACTGTGAATAGTTATTGTTTTCTTCTGGTAATTATACCTGTCAGTGTGAAGTCCTTTCATGATAAGAATAATAGTTTCTGTATCCTTTGTTCCACTAACAAATCTCAGATATAAGTATAGTCGGGTGCCCATGGCTCATGCCTATAGTCCTAGCTACTCAGGAGGCTGAGATCTGAGGATCACAGTTCAATGCCAGCTCAGGCAGGAAATTCCATGAAATTCTTTTCTCCAGTAAACTACCAGAAAACTGGAAGTGGCGCTAGGTCTCAAGCGGTAGAGCTCTTGCCTTGAGCAGAAGAGCACTTGGACAGCACCTAAGCCCAGAGTTCAAGCCTCATGACTGACCAAAAAAAAATCTACCTACCTATCTACCTACCTACCTATCTACCTACCTACCTATCTACCTACCTACCTACCTACCTATCTATCTATCTATCTATCTATCTATCTATCTATCTATCTATCTATCTATCTATCTATCTATCTATCTATCTGTCTCTGTCTGTCTGTCTGTCTGTCTATCTATCTATCTATCTATCTATCTATCATTTATCTATCTATCTATCTATCTATCTATCTATCTATCTATCTATCTATCTATCTATCTATCTATCTATCTATCTATGTATCTATCTATCTATCTGTCTGTCTGTCTGTCTGTCTGTCTGTCTGTCTGTCTGTCTGTCTGTCCGTCTTTCTGTCTGTCTGTCTGTCTATGTATCTATGATGAGATGAATTACATTTAAATATAAATCAATATTTGTGATACACATTTAAAATATAAGTAAATATATGATGTATTTATAATATATACATATATTTACATATATAAGATCATATTATATCTGTACATTTATAAATATAATTGTAATTTATATCCAAAGAGTACATCTGAAGATTTTGGGGAAAATGTAGAGTGTCTAAAGGCTTACTACTGACCCACCATACTTTCAATCATTTTTTCCACTTATTGCAATGTCTGGATTACTAAGACTGAATGATTATGAAACAGAGTCGTTGTTTTAATCCTTACGATTTTGGATTAGAAACATCTACTTACTTGGTATAAAACCTACCAAAATGTGATCTTGAAATCACACTCCACAAACTGGACATATATATCAATTTAGCAACTTACAGGTCTTAAACTTTTATTTGAATCCTGTATCTCACATACATTCAGTTTCCTTCGAGTCAGCTACATGTACAAACATGCCTAGATTTTCATGCTCACATACATCCCCATACTCACATTACATACTAAATGTAACATTGTAATAAAAAATATATATATACTGAAAAAGAACACCTTTGCAAATGTAATTAAATTTTATTTTTAAGCACAATGCATTATTGAAATACTGATGAAAGAGCAGTGGAGAGATGTTTCAAATAGTAGATTGCCTGCCTAAAGAGCATGTTTCTTATTCCAAACATCATTATTTCCATCCTTCCTTCTCCCACATAAAAAAGCAAAAATAACTACAGAATTAACTGCATGTTCCTTAATCACTCATTGAAGAGAGAAACTGTTATATATATATATATATATATATATATATATATATATATACACACACACACACAATGATATACTATTTAGCCACACACAATTATGAAATCACATCATCTTCAAGAAAATAGAATTGGAAACCTTCATATTAAAGCAATTAGTGATACTGTGAAAAACAATTATTAGATTTCTCATATGCAAATGCTAGACCCAGAAAATAAAATGAGTGACCCAGGTGTAAAAGATGGAACTGATTAAGTTTGGAAAAAAGTAAGAGAGGAGATGAAGAGAAATATTGTGGAGTAAATATGTTCAAATATTTCATAAGTTCGTATGATGACATAATAAAATATAAGTATAAAAATAGGATAATGAAATTAATAAAAGGAATAAAATTTAACAAACTACATTATGTGGATATATGTGTATAACACAATAAAATACTTTTGTTAAATTGATATTTGCTAAAAAAAATTAAAATTCATTCCAGTTGTTATAGATTCATAGGTTAATTTCCATTTTTAGCTGAGATATTTCCCTGATAAAGTAAAAGGAGAAATTGGTTTTGCTCATTTAGAAGGACAATCTTGTCCAATTAGCATTAAAGTATTCTAGATAATTACTGTCAATGTGAAATTGTTCAAGTTATTATATTAGAATATTTCCAATTGACTCTTCAAAATATTACCCGATAGGTATATACTTTTTGCTACTAATTGAATATCTTTCTACTCAATTACTATATACCATTTTCTGAATGAAGTTTGGTAAATGTAACTAGGATATATTATACCTGACCAGGAAATCAATTATTCAAACAGTTTTTATCAAAAATGCCTATAACGAAATAAAGATATAAATCCAAATTATGTATATTTGAAGACAATACTTGCTTAGTCCTCGTCTCGTATTCTTCATTCCCTTCTTGAGAATAATACACATTGTAAGGGAATGCTTAACATGTTTCAGAGAAATAGATTGACTTTAGTCAAATGAGTTACTCTATGCTTCATTTTGGTTTACTTTATATCCAGAAGAGCTAAATTCTTACCTTATGATTTTCCTTAGATTTTATACTCAGGTTTAACCTCTGATGGGTGACAGATAAAGGTATAAACATTTTTTAACAGTGGCTAAATTTAGGCTGAGGAATCTAGGTACAACTTTACTCATGCAGATAGGCCTGATCAGTCATGAGACCACGATATCAAAATGTTAACCTATGCTTCCTGAAATCATCTTATGAGATTTTGTGTATTACAAACAGAGGTTATTAGAATTTGTTTTGTAAACAACATCATTTCATGGGTTAGGAGCTGAATTGGGATATTATATCCAGAACAAAATTTAAGGAGGCATCCAAAATTAGTTACCAAGATATAAATCATTTAACACAACGTTTTAAAAATGCAAGACAAAGGAAATAATTTATGAAAAAAGACAACGTTTAAAATAAATACAGAATCAGTATGACTGATTTTTCTTTTTATCCCAGTTGCAATACGGATTGCATGATGACTTTTCTAGTTATATGTTTAGTTAGGTCTTGATATTTAGTTGGAGAAGTTATGTTCTTTCATATATTCATTTGTCAGATCAAAGAGGAAATGAATTCCATGCCAGAGTCAATATCAATAATAATGCTACTGATGTATTCTACTACTTTGCCAGTTTCAAATCAGCTCGAGTAACTTCGGTCTTCTTTGGATCTAACTAATTAGGTATACAATTTAGTCAGTACTGGATTTTGACCACCATTTATTAAAATATTATTTTCCAGAAACTACTACTATTCTCTCTTTTCATGAGATTTTTAATTTCATTTATATAATGTGCTGATGTTTTCCTTTAGATAATCCACATTCAGTCTTCTAAAAACTGTATAATTTGGAGTATTTTTAAATTATGTACACTCATGTACACTGCTCAGATTCTATTATTTGCAAACTTTGTTCTTGTTAAGTCAGTAGTATTTAGTTCTCATTATGGATATTTTGGAATTACTAATTGCATTTCAGAAATTTTAAGAATGTTATGATTTTTGTGATTTCATATTGCAGCATTTTTTCTTTTAAGTATGTGCAGATCTTTCTTTACATACAGTTATATTTGTTTTAAACAATTTGATCCATTCAAGGGATTTTCTATATTAGGTTGATCCAGATGAATTTAATTACAAATGAACACAACCTTATTTCTGAGAGACAGTTATACTTATAGCTCTGCTTAAATTTACATGTGTTTGAAAGTTTTGTAGTTTAAAAAATAAACTGGGCACAACATGTTTTTGTTCCTGGGGAAGTTCCAATTTGTTGGTTGTTTCTCCAGCTGTGATGACTTCAAAATATGTGTGCATTTTATTTCAATTGTTTTGTGCCTATATTTTGTTTCATATAACAGAAAATACAAAAAGAATCAGTGATTTAGAACTTTTCCAAATAGAATTCAAAGAGAGACACTTGAAGTTTTGTGACAACTGGGAAAAGGGGGTTTCTTAGTGGAGTGGTTAGCAGAATAACAGAGACATTGATGAGATTTGAATTCTGCCACTTCCTGCCTCACTATTTCCAATGGTATTACTTCAACGTATTTAGTGGAAAGAAAATAATTTTGTCTGCATGAATTCACAATTTTTGGTTTAATTGGGCCACACTACACATTCATATTTGATTTTACCTCTAAAATCTTTTCTCCTTAGTTTAAAACCACAGATGTGAATTTATAATGTAAAATAGCACCTAGAATTTATATGAAATGGTCCAAACTATTTGGAATGTAATGAATATAGTGTGTGAGATAGTATGTAATAATTGATTTTGGAGAAAGTCAATTACAGTGGATTTTTGTGAAATACTGAGTAATAGAATTATATTTGATTCTATAAAAAATTCATGGTTACATCTAAAAATAACTCAGTTATAAGCTAATTCTGAAAAAATAAGATTGTTTACTGGAAAAAGCTAAAAGTTTCAATAAGCTTGCTTTTTAAAAATTGACTTGGATCTGGACTTTGATGGCTCATGCCTGTAGTCCTCGCTACTCAGGAGTCTGAGATATGAGGATAGTGGTTGAAAGCCAGCCTGGGCAGAAAAGTCTGTGAGACTCTTATCTCCAATAAACCACCTTAAAACCAGAAATGGCACTGTGGCTCAGATGGTACAGCGGTAGCCTTGAGATGAAGAGCTGATGCACAGTGCCCAGGCACAGAGTTCAAGGCACACAACCAACAAAAAAAATTGGCATGGAGTTTTACTATATTATTTCATGATTTTTTAATGAGTGGTTGTTCAGTGAAAATGTCATTGTTTTTTATATTTTGTGTTGGCATAAAATGAGCCTAGTATTGTCTTAAATTAATAAAAAAATTTCTTATTCTATGACTGCATACATTTTGTGGGTAATGGTTAAAACCAAGTTGCTTCTTTAAAATAAAATATTTATATCATCCCCCAAAAAAGAGGAACAAAATAAAACATATGCCAGAAACTTACTCTGTAAATCTTCATGGACTAATAGCCTGTCAGTTTGTTTTGGCTTTTAATAAAAAATTAAAGTGATACTGGATAATATGAACCCATTTAAATTTCTTCATCCTTGTCATTTAAGATTCACTTTAAAAAGAAGTTCAACAGGTGAGTGTTTTTTCCTTACTTTTCCAAAGAAATGATCATTTCCTCATTATAGTGTATAGCACAATATACCCAGAAAGCATTTCTTAAAGAAAAAGTTTTTTTCCCATTCTTTGGTTTGCTTCAGTCTGTATTTAAACTGCATACCACAGTTTACCCACCCTATTATCTGTCTTTTCATTTGAAACATTTCAAAAGTTTTCCTTCCCTGGTGTGTCAGCTAGCAAAGTTTTACAAAACAGGACGCTTTCATTCATTGTGCTTTCCAAAATATATCTCACAAATGCAAACAACGAAACAATCTGAAACATCTGTGGACTTTTCTACTTATAGTGGAAAAATCACTTTCCATACTCCTTAGAACAGCTGTTTACAGGCATTAATTGCTGCCAGTTCCATGCTTTAGAACAGCTGCATTTGACAATGGCATACACGGTAATTTGTTTACCACAACTGGTTTGTTTTCAGGAAGGACTGTGTTCATAGAAGATGGTAATAGATGAGTTTTGAAATTATGTAGTTTAATAGGGCTCTGAGTTGTGGATATAGAACATCCATTTCAGTGACTAAATTTTAAATTAAATCCTATAAAGTATATTCCTTCAATTTTCTGGGTAAAGTGTTCTACAGTCTAGGTATTTTTAAGGAAATATTATATGTTGTTTCTTTGGTGACAACGTAATTGAAAGACTTAAAATTTTATATACCATGACCATCTTAAATGCAGTAGATGTACTTGGGTTGGCATGCAAAACTTTTGGTAAGTAATGTAAGTGCTCTACCACTGAGCCACCTTCCCAGCCCTTCATGCATGCAAAACTTTTGGGACAGCATTAATGTTTGAATCTTGGATAGGATTTGATTGGGAATTGTGGCAGACCTTCATAGTATAAGAAGGAAAACGAAAGGCCATACTAATATTTTTTGGGTCCGGTTGTGGGGCCTGAACTCTGGGCCTGGGCATTGTCACTGAGCTATTCAGATCAAGGTTAGCGCTCTACCACTTGAGCCACAGCGCCAGTTTTTTCTTTTGGTTTATGTGGTGCTGAGGAAGCGAACCAAGGGCCTCATGCATGCAAGGCAAGGGCTCCACAACTAAGACACTTTCCCAGCCCCACTAATACTTTTCTCTGCTACATTGTTACATTAGTTTATTCAACACACACATACACACATACAAACACACAGATACACACATTTGTATTATAAAGACCCACTCCGTCTGCAAGAAAATATTTTAATAGGAATTCCATAAAATATTTAGTCTGCTGAGTTATGATTAGAATTTACAGAAATATCTACTTGCTTCTTCCCCTGGACAAGTCATTATCATTTGTGAAGGTGTTGCCAATTGAATTTAGAATGCCCCAGAAAGATCTATGAGTTAAAGAAAAGTGACTTTCTATTTCCTCCCAGACTGTGGAGAATATCTGAATAGTTCTGGAGATTAAGTTCTTCAGCGTGAAAGCTATGAGAACATAGACTCTCAACTACTTTCTTATTTTATCTTTTAATCAGTCTAGGTTAAAAAAAATTTTTCTCTTTGACACGCTCCCCACCTTGCCATTGTCTTCTCACAGGCTCCCAAAGCAATAAAACCAACTGAACATATACTGAAACCTTCAAACTTGGAAATCTGAATAAGCATTTCTGTTTAATAAGTCGACAACATCACTTATTATGGTAGGTTATAAAGCTAACACATAAGTCTAGTCTTTCTAACAATGTAGAGTATGTTAAATTATGTTTCATTATAAAATATCTAACTCCATGTTTTATTTTATATTTTTGTTTCTGTTGATCCCAGGGCTTAAACTCAGGGCCTGGATGGTGTTTTTGTGTTCTAAGCCAGTGCTTGACATACAATCTGAACTGGAACTCCATTTGCCCTGGTGGTTAATTGGAGATAAGAATCTAATGAACTTTCTTATGCAGGTTGGATTTGAACTGTGATCTTCAGATCTTAGCCTCTTAACTAGCTAAGATTACATCCTTGAGCCACCAGAGCCTACCCATGTTGCATATTTTGTGTAATTCAAATTTTCAGCATTGTATAGATGCTCCTAGTACAATAAAAACAACAACAACAACAACCTAGTTTTCACTGTATTTGATGTTGGTATAATTTGTGGAGGGGAAGGGAAAAACCAAATTGTTTAAATAGGGATACAGGTCAACCCAGTGCAACAATGAGATGTACAAAATGTTATGTAGAAAAATGAAATTTACAACTTTGGCTCAAGATGGGAGAGAGGGTCGGGAAGGGGAGATGGAAAGGGATGATAAAGGGATAGAAAGGAGGAGGTAACAGTGCTTGATGAGAAATATACTCATTACATTGTCTCTGTAATTGTAACCCCTTTGTATGGTATTTTCACAAAAAAAAAACTTAAAACATAATAAGGATATTTGTAAAGTATATAATGAAGGAAGAATTTTCATCCTTTACAAAATCTATGCTAAACTATCTATATTTTACTGTACCTTTCCTGCAACCAGTTTGATATAGTTTAATACCTGTCACTCCAAGTTTCTCTATATTCTACTGGAGATTTAATTTTTCATGTATGTATGTATATGTATATGTATATATCTATCTATCTGTATATGTTCCAATGTGGATCATCAAACTTGAAACTTTGCTTTTTTTTGGCTGTTCAGCAGTTAACCTGGTCGGCTCAATCTGTGACAATATCTGTGCTCATTCTGATCATTCCTTTATTTACCAAACCACCAGCCTTTAAAATCAGCTTTATTTCCAGAGATGATTACCAATCAGTCCAACCAATATACACCGAGAGGGTTTTAATAAAACAAGCTTTAAGGAAGGAAGATAACATGAAATGACAACTACAAAATTTCTACAGAGACCTGACATCTTTCACATTTCTGCCTTCCTCCTGATACTTAAGTAAGAATTGACTAACACTATAAATAATACTGCAATTATAACTTAAAGATCAGTGTTTTTTCAAACCTGAAGCCTTCTTTCCATGATTTTTGACATAAACTTTTGTGAGACTTTTTTTATTGTGATGGCATTCCATCCAAAACAAAGCCATGTATATCAAGAAAGCCAATGGTTTCAACTCAGAGTACTAAACAAAAAAGGGAGAAAATTAAGGTTAGCTATATATGTTAAGCACAAATATAGGTAATACCAAGATATTTTGCAATTGTATACTTTTACTGAATAAAGTGGCTCAAATCTATAATATTATCTACTTGGAAAACAGAACTTAGAGAATTCCAGTTCCAGGCAAAATGTTTTGTGCTTGTGTTAGGAGGACCTCAGTCCAAGCAGGCCCAGGCATAGTGATACTACCTCAAAATAAGCAATCAAATTATAATCTGCAGGTATGGTAGTGTCAGAGATGCTGTTTCACAAGTATAGGTTTTGAGTTCAATTTTCCAATAGCACTGGGAATTTAAATGTGGCATGTCTAAGGTCAAGACTTCATACTTGTCTTACAAGCTCTAATAAAACCTTTACCTCTTTTGCTACTTTTTAAAAGTATAACCGTAACTTCCATGTCCCAAACAAATAATTTCATATTAGAGATTTTCTTCTATCTATTAAGTAATATGTTATGTCCCACTGAAATCAGACTAAAGATAAAAAACCCATTGTTTTACAAAGTGATTGCATATGGGGAAACAGAATCTCAAAGGTAGCATTTAAGTTGAAGTCTACTCCTAGAGAAGCAGAATGCCTTGAATATGCCAAGGAAAGAGGAATCAGAAGCCAACTCTAATCTTGGAGTTCTAATTCCACCAACTCAGAGACAATGTATTTACAATATTAATGCTACCCAATCTGTGGTAGTTTATTATTGCAATTACTAGCAAACATGTGGAAGCTATAAGACACGAAAAGTCATTGACACTTCGGATCCAAGACTCATCTCTATAATCCTAGTGATTAAGAAGTACGAGACTTGGGGGCTAATGGTTTTCAGGCTAGTAGGAAAGTTCATGAGGTTCTATCTCCAATTAACTACAAAAATTTCTGGGCTGGGGCATGGTTCAAATAGTAGACTGACCACTGTTAGCAAAAAACAAACAAAAAAAAAAACGGAGAGCATGATATAAGTTCAAGCCCCAAACTGGCAGAAAGAAAAAGTCCATAGAAGAATACTATGAGAAGAATTATGAATAGGACAGCAGAACCAAAAGAAATAAACTTACTGATATAAACAAACCTTCTCATTGTGAAATATGGCACAAACTGTAATATTTAGGGTTTACCTTCCTATACAGTGGAAATAAATGGCATTTTTACTTGACGAAACTAAAATATAAAACTGTATGCAATAAATAATCACATTACTTTTATCTTTCCATAATTTAACTTGTTTTACTAAATATTTCTCGAATAGTGTAGCTTTTGAAAATCAATAAATGTTGCATTTTCATATATGATTACATATCCTTCCAATTACTTTTATCTGCTGTCATTAATGAAGTATAACTAATAGAATTAAGTATATACCCTGAGGGAAATAAGATACTTCCTTCTAAATACAGACTTGGAGGCACTCACACAATCACACACGCACATATATATATTTACCACTCTGACTCAGGTTAGATTCCTGACATTGGGTGTCAGCAGTGATCTAATAATCAAATTTTCCAGCCCAGACATTAAATACATTCATAATTCCACACAGACAAAAACACCAGATCATTCAAAATAATGGGAATATTTTAACAGAACCAACCAGCGCTGAGCCATCTACTCCTTGATTTCATTCATTCATGATGATGCATTTTTCATATCATAATTAAGAATATTTTTGTCTCTGATTAGCAGAAAAAATATGCTATCATATAATAGAAATTGTAGGTAAAATTACTTGTAATCTTTAATAGATCTTATCAAAGACTTCTGTTTCCTTCTTGCAGAGTGTTTCGGGCATTTTGCCCTAATGTCTATAATTAAATTACAAAGGACATGCCATATACCTTAATTCACTTTTCCTAAAGGTTATGCTATGGAGTTGAATCTGATTTGTTTGCTTATTCTAAATTAAATATTCTCAACAACTTGGAATTATTGTTTATGTTACTCCTAATCCATTTGAAATATCAAATAGAACTGGAAATTCCCCTCGGCAATGATTTGTGAATGTCATTAATGGTTGTGGAGGGATGAAGGATTGAATTATCTAGAATGCATTAAAAATGGCACTGTTATTCAAAGGGCTGATCATTTAGTCAGCTTTTAAAGTGTGGTGTTCTTATTTCATCTAAGAAGATAACACTATGATTTCCATCACATTCTTGCCTGCAGAGAAGTAGAATTATTTCCTTTGTACAGTTGATGTCCAGCTGCGACTTTAGTGAAACCTACAAACAACTGCACAGGTGTATTAGCTGCTCTAGATTTTGAAATTTTCTTCCTGTAGCCCTTATGATTTGAGCCCAGATTCATGGGAGAGTCACATAATCCACAGTAACAAAGCACCACAATATACAAAGACCACGTGCAAAATGAGGTTCAATTTTTTCTTTGTTGTTTCCTTTTTTTATTGATTGTCTTTTAAGGAGCTAAGGGAGTATATTTCTCATTATTTTTGATGTGACTTAAATAAATTTTCCAGATTTTTCAAATAAAATAAAGAGATATAAAAGAGACCTATTTAGTCACAAAATACAGCTAACCATTTGCGTGATTTTTTTTATTCTAATCCTGTTCTCAGTTATCTTCAAATAACGTTGAGATGAGCCTAGCATATGTGTAAATTGACATGTATAAAGCACACAGAATTCTGGAATCTTTGGACTGTGATTTCTATATAACTTCACTTAGAAAAGAAAATTATCACTTGGTTCATGTCTGAAGTAATCTACTTAAAACAAGTTTTATTAATTTTATTAATAGATGTCATAATCTATGGTACTGATGCATTGCATAAGTATTTGATTCCTTATGTCCACTGAATTAACATTACATTTATTTTACTTTTTACACATGAAATAATGACATTCGTGAGGATAAAACATGACTTTTTTTAAATTTTGGTTGCCAAAAGGGAATTATTAGACATTTGGAACATCTAAATATGAACTTTCAAATTTCATTAGGACTTGAATTGTGTTACTTACAACTTTAATATTAAAATAAAAAGCATTACTAAATAGAAAGCAATATTATGTTATCACACCTTAATCCCTGAATTGACTTCATGATAAAAAACAATTAGATTTATATAACAACATATACATACTCAAATGAACTATGAGATACAGAAACAGAAAACTTCTTTTTTGTTTTGTGTTTGTAGTTGTTTATAGTTTGTGATAATTCTGTCTTTTTTACCTTATGCCTGGTATATTCATTGTGTGTCTTCAGGAAGGTGAGGGGTGGGCACAGAGCTTTAGGGAAAAGAGTGAAAAATTGCAGCAGTGGAGTTCATTGAACATTGATGAAAGTGAACTATTTAACACATGGGTGGGGAGAGAAGGGTGGGACTGGGAACAAGTGAGGGAACTGAAGACATTTCACAAAAGGAAATGTACTCATTACCTGATCCTTGTAATTAGAATCCATCTATAAATCACCTTAATAATAACAACAGAGAATTTTTTAAAGTCAAACAGAATGTTGCTTGTTAGAATTCTAGATTTTTTTTGTTCACTGGTTTGGGCTTGTTGAGTCTATCTCTGAAAATAGCTACATTGACATTCATTGGGTGAATTTTTGAGCTACTAGTAGATAAAAGTCAATTATGATTGTATGTTTTTTGAGACTGATTCACTTATTTTTTAATCTAATTTGTATTATTTCTGTCTAGTGGTTTTTGGTTTTGTTTTTCCTGTTTTGTCAAAGACTTAGTGGTGCATCATTAGTGCTGATTTAAGATTGTTCTAATTTGTTGATGTACATACTCAAAGCTATAAATATTCCTCTGAGTATTGTCTGTGCTGCTGCTGTGTCCCAGAGGAGGTAGTATTTTGTGTGTTCATTTCCACTGAATTCCATAAACGTTGGAACTTTCCTGTATATCTCTTCAGTGACTCACTGATGATTTAACAATGTGTTATTCAATCTCTGTGGGTTTCAGAATGTTATGTGATGCCTTTTGATGTCGAGATCTAATTTGGTACCATCATGGTCTGACAGGATACAAAGAGTAGTTTCGTTTTTATTTTTGAACTATGAAAGATTTTCCTTGTGATATAAGATATGATCTAATTTGGAGAATATTCCTTGGGGTGCTGAGTGGAATATATATTGTGACACTGGTAGGTGAAATACTCTGTAGATTTCTGTTAGGTATAACTTGTCAATGCAATTATTTAGCTCTAAAAATTTTTGCTAAGTTTTCACCTGGATGGCCTGTCCAGATTTGTTCAAGCAACCAACAATTTATTTGGATATACGCATGTTTTTAGGGTAAGTAGTATTTCTCTGATGAATTTCTCTAAGATTCAGGACATTGATATTTAGAATTTTTATATCCTTCTGATGGAGAGTTTTTTTTGTCAATATTTAATGTCCTTCTTTGTCTCTTTTTACTTTCATACTACTTTTATTTTAAAGCCATTTTAACCTAATATTTGTATAGCTACTCGCCTGTTTATGAGGTCCATTTTTAATTTGTAAAGATGACTTACAGATGGGTTACAATTACATAAGTCAGATGATGAGCACATTTCTTTTTGAACAGTGTCACCTCTTCACACATATTCTCCCAGTTTTTCCCTTTCAAACTCCCTCTAGCATAAGTTGTATAGTTCATTTACAATGTAATGTCTATTGAGTAGCACTGGTTCATTTAAGCCTTTGTCCCACCATTTCTGTATTCCCCCTTGCCCTATCCAAACGTACATATAAGACCAAAGGTGCAGAAATTTAAAAAAATGGCATCAGAACACTGAAGGAAAAAGCAAAATAATAAAGAAACTCTCATAATCATTTCTTGGAGATCATTTTAATGAACATTATTTTATATGATAATATTCGTACAGCTATTGATCCTTTGTGATCCTCTCCAAAGGTCATCCTCCTTTGATCTCACTGTATAAATGTTTAGAATCCCATACAATTTATCATGTCCAAGTGTAATGTTTTCTCTTTTACCATCCAATTGTGTTTACTTGTAGAATTAGAGGCACATTCTACTACAACAAATGAGGGAAATTAGGCAACCTATGTTTCTTTGAGTCTGTCTTTCTTCACTTAATATAAGTTTGTTCCAAGTCTTTCCATTTCCTTATGAATGGTGTAATATCATTCTTTCTGGATCAATAGAATCGCATCATACTGAAGAGTTTCTACATGGCAACAGAAAAAGTTAGCAGGATATATAGAAAGAGAACAGAATGGAAGAAGATTTTTATTAGCTAAGCATTAGACAAGTGTTTTCATAACTAACCCATATTTAGAGATCAAAAAGTTAAACCCAACAAAAAAAACCCTCAAATAAACAAGAACCCAATTAATATATGGGATAAAGACTTAAAGATAACTTCTTAGAAGAAGTAAGAATGACAAATAGCTGCATCTCTCTCCATAAAAGAAATGCAAATCCAAACAACACTGAGATTCATCTCACCCTTCTTACAATGTCATTATGAAAAAACGAACAATCACAGATACTGATAGGGATGTGGCCCAAAGGAAACTATTACACTGTTGGTGGAATGTAATCTTGTTCAATCACTTTGGAAAACGGTATGGAAATTGCTCACAGAACTGAATAGAGAGCTACCCACCAGTCATTTATCCAATAGAGCAGAAACAAGGCCACACTGAAGCTACCAGCATAATCATGTTCATTATCGCATTATTTTCTGTAGCCAACATATGGAATCAGCCCAGATGCCTCTCACTGTAAAAAGAGATCAAGAAACATATATGTATATATAAATTATATATACATATATATATATATATCTAATTTTATTGGTCCCAATTTACAAGTATATATGTACATATATAAATGTATGTATACAAACATATATGCATATATATATATATATACAAACATATAAATAAATACATAATGGAATTCTGTTCATTCATCAGAAAGAATAACATTGCACCATTCTAAAGGAAAAATGAAACACTTAGAAATAATATTAAGTGAAATAAAGCAGACCCAGAGAAACTTAGTTTGCATGACTTTCCTCACTTGTGGTAGATAGGAGTGTCTATAAATGTAAAAGTAAACACATTGGATGGTATGCAAGGAGGTACAAATGAATTAGCTGAAGTGTCAGAGTCCATGGAGAGTGAAAATACTATAATTCTCTTAAAAGGCTAAGTGAAAGCCAACAAAATGAATACCAGTAAATATGTAGTGCAAGAGAGGGTAGTGGGGGGCAATGTGAGAGGGGTAGGAAATTGAAGGGGAAAAGGATAGAATACAGGCAAGAATCCATTGTATACTTCCCAGAATTGAAATATACAAAGCAAGGGGTAGTTTGGAATGAGGTTGAAGATGTTGAAGTGGTGACACAATTCCAGGTGCATTGTACACCTAAACTGCTTTGATAAATGGCAAGAAATTCCATAATATAATATTGAGATACATAAGGATTGGATGAGAGTGTTGAAAGGGGTGACATTGATCAAGATGCACTGTATCCATATACTGTTTCAGTGAATGGCAACCCCTTTGTACAACTAAAGAAAATAAAAATATTCAAAAAATTAATTATGATAGTTGAATAGAGAGTTGAATCTCAATTCAATTCCCATTTAAAACCCGAAGACTTGGAGAATAAAATTCAAATAATAAAACCTTATGAATCTTTTTTATCAGAATTTGTGAAATTTAAATCAAAAGTTTGCTTTTTATCAGCCATTGGGCTGTTAAAATATTTCAAAGTAAGTGGCTTAAAAATATCAGGAGTATATTATCCATACTCCAGAAGCTTAAACATTGATTTTAAAAATGGTTATTCAAAGCAATTTTTTTGTCTTATGGGGGTCTACTTTCTGATTCATAATAATCTTTTTGCTGGGCGTTCACATGGCAGAGTAATTATATTGGGCTTCTTTCATCAGAATCATTATTGCAGGGTCATCTCTGAAAGGTAGATTCTAATGTCACCAGACAGGAGAATAGAATTTTAACATGTGTATCTGGAAGGAGTTACATCTTCCAAAACATTTTGCTACTTTTTCTTTAACTCAGTGTGGTGTACATTTGGATATTATTTCATAGAACATAATAACTTAAGGACAAGATTATATCATGTAAATTATTAGAATTATTCTTCTTACAATGGGAATAATTATAGTGATGGCAAAATGAAGTATGATTGTTTAGTGTCTCTTGAATCACATCATAGGAAACCATGTTAACGTGGTACAGCCTTTCTAAGGCACTTCTGATGTATTTGAACAATCTCCAATGAGTTAATTGCTTTCAGAAATATTCATTTGTGCCAACAAATACAAATCTCCTTTCATTTTAATTAGAGTATGCTAATTTCTCTGATAAAACACATAATAAAATTGTTACAATTAATATAACATAAAGACTAATATTAATAGCATTATAATTACTAGTATTCACATTATATAATATATTGACATCCCTTGGTTACTTGAATTTTTAGAATATTTATAACTAAATGTAAATTGTTTGCAAATAATTATTTGATGATGTATGGAAAATGAGAAAAATATTTGCATACATATTTACTACAGATGCAAACAGATTCACCTGGTTATTTCTGAACCTTCATTTGTTGGTTTCATTTATGCATTGGGAACATGCAGAGAAATGAAAATTGCAAACTTGCATTTACTAAAGGGTTAATTACAAGTTTATGTTGGGCTAAATAGCACATTTTATAAATTAAATTGTTTTTGTCCCTTCCTTCCTCCCTCCCTTCCTTCGTTTCTTTGTGCCTTAATTCCTTCCTTTTTTCCTTCCTTCCTTCTTTTCTTCTTTCCTTCCTCCCTCCTTCCCTTCATCCCTACTCCTCTCTCTCTTTCTCTCTTCCTTCCTTTTCTTTCCTTCTTTCTTTCATTCTTTTTCTTCCTTTCTTCCTTCCTTTCTTTTACTCAGACTATCTCTTATGGCTATAGTAAAAATACCAACTCTTATACTCCAAGGTGTTATGAGTAATTATAAATATACTATATTAACATTAATTTTAATAACCTAAGTTGTATCTTAAGACAAATGATAATAAAAACAACTTCACAAAATTTCAGGATATGTAACAAATATTACTTTCCATGATATTGTTTATTTCTTTAAACTAAAATAAGAATTTATACATAATATTGTGTGTGTGTTGTTCTTGTGATTTGAACTCTAGACCTATCCCTTGATTTTTTACCTAGCAAGGACATTGCTCTAACATTTGAGCCACAACTCCACTTCTGGCTTTGTGTGTGTGTGCGTGTGTTCTGATGTGTGTGATTAATTGAGATGCGACTCACAAACTCTTGGCAAGTCTGGCCTTTTTTTATTTTTATTTTTTTATTGTGAAAATACTGTACAGAGGGGTTATAATTACATGAGCAAGGTAATGAGTACATTTCTTATCAAGCATTGTTGCCTCCTCCTTTGTTTCCCCCTCCCAAACCTTCCCATCTACCCCCCCTCTGCCCCTCACCTGGCCAAAGTTGTAAAGTTCATTTTACAACATAACGACTTTTACACCTCATAGTTTTAATGGGTCCACCTTTATCCTTATTTAAACCATTTGTTTTTTCCCTTCCACTCCACAAATAGTACCAACATCAAATACAATGAAAGCAGTGGGGGAGGGACATATCTGAGACAAGCAGCAAAGGTCAGATAAGTTGATGTTAGGTGAAATGGACCCCAAAATAAGTATTCAAATGTTTTTTTTCTTGTAATTGTTTCTAACATATTTATAAGATGATATCATTGTTGTCAAGGCTGGCTTTGAACCCCAGCTTCCTGAGTAGTGAGGATTACAAGCTTGAGATACCCATATTCAGCACTGATATAATATATGTAAGAATAAAATATATTTCTTATTATTTGAATTCTAGAGGCTCAATTTAACAAATTAATATTTAGATATTTATTTAGTTAGTGAATCTGAACCTGCAGTGTGAAAAAAAAGTTTTCATTTTTATGAAAAAATGTACACTCAAAGGTTTAAATGACAGAATCTTTGCACAAATTGAAATACTCTAATATTCAAAAGTGATGAAGGGATCGTTAATGAAATTTCTCATGTAAGCTAAAAGCAATAGGCTCTGTTAGGGTGAATGAAGTAATTTTTCATTAAATTAAATATTATCTACTGTGGTCACATGATTTTCTCTTCTTTTAAACCAAAACTTTTTCGACATAAAATATAGATTCATACATTTTTGGAGTATATAAAAATCTTAATTACTAGTTATTTATTTCTGAGGTTTGAGTACCGAGACATTTCAGAGAAACACTGAATTTCATGTATTTTATGTCAACAGTGATTTTTAGAAATTGAATCAGTCTCCATATGAAATAAAGCAAGATATTCCATTACATGGAATTATTCCTATAGACTTGAATATAACTTATTTTTGAATGGTAGGAAATTCATATTATTCCTACTCTATGGAATAATTAAGAAATAAATGATTGTGATAGTATTTATTTTTCCTTCAACTAGAAAGAAAGAATCTAACTATAGATGACAAAAACTTGAATAGAAATGTCATAAAATTATGAAAAATTAAAGTCATTATGAGTTAGATGAAATAGTCATTTTTGAAGGTCACCAAATGAAATCTCTGAAGCTTCCTTATCTGTTAAATAAAATGTATTTGCACTCAAAATGTTTCTCCAGCAATGGTATAACCAAACCACCTCCATGCCAAATAGCTTCTTTGATTAATTCAAGTAAATATTTAGGAACAGAAGTTATCACAATGTATAGAAATATCTACCCAACACTCTAGAAATTAAATCTGAAATCATAAAGGATTGAGATTAATAATTAGCTTTCACTAAGTTGCCATAAAGAGGTGAAACCTTTCATGTGGGCATAGTTGTAGAGATTTGGTCGCTGAGAACTTGTGATCAAAGGTGTTCAGATCAAAGTCCTTTCCTCCTCTTCCTTCTTTTTCTTCTCTGTCTCCTTCTCCTTCTTCTTTTCCTTCTCCCTCTCTCTCTTCCCTCTTCCTCCTTCGCCCTCTCCCACTCCTATTCCTGTCTTCCACGAATACACATATTCCAACACATATTCCTGACATGGGGTACTGTGCCACCACCAAGCCAAGTCAATGAAGATAAGAAACATAATCTGAAATGTATAAAATCAGAAGTCAAGTTTAATCTTTCCCCCTTTTAAGTTAATTTTATAAAGTATTTTTTCATATTAATAGGAGACTGTCACAGCATGCTCTCATTTATTATAGGGGATAAGATTTACTGGAAAAAATCTAACCAACATCACCTTAATGAAATGATTGATTAAATTAATATTATATTAGGACAAATCTACTTTAAAATATCAGATATAGTTCAATACAAGGCAAAATATCACCTCTATGATTTCGTATAAAAGACAGCAGCATACAATCTGTTCCTCAAGGAAATTGACCTATAATTGGCAGTATTGTCAATTTCATAAATGATTTAAGAAGACTATAGAACAAATTTCAACTCAAACTGCATGATATAATATTTACTTTGTCCCCTGTATACCATCTTTGTCTGGTTCCCAAAATGACTTGTATTTTATCATATTTTTAATTAACTTTAAGTAGTTGTGTGGGACTTGCTGTTTGACAAAGCAGTATATTAACAGTGTATAGTGAGATTTTTTTTCTTTTTCCTCTCCTGAGGTTTGAACTCTGGGTCTGGGGGCTGTCCCCGAGCTCCTTTGGATGAATACTAGAACTCTATCACTTGAGGCACAGCAGCACTTTCTGATTTTTCTGAGATTTAATTGGAAATAAGAATATCACAGACTTTCTTGCCTGGGCTGGCTTCAAACCTCAATTTTCTGCCTCCTGATTATCTAGGATTACAGCCGTGAGCCGCTAGTGCCCGGCTTAATAAAATGCACTTTTCTTTTTTTTTTTTGCCTAGTCCTGGGGCTTGAATTCATGCCTTGGCAACGTCCTTGAGTTTTTTTCCTCATGCTAGTACTCTATGACTTGTGTGATAGTGCCAATTCCTGCTTTTTTGTTTATATAGTACTGAGAAATCAAACCCAGGGCTTCACACATGCAAGTCAAGCATCTACCACTAGGCCACATTCCATGGCCAATACAATGCATCTTATGATCATTATGGCTCATCCTTCTCAATCCTATCTCATAGCTCAATTTACATGAATTTGTAGAATACTCCCTGTCTCTTAATGTCATATATAGGCACTCAGAGGACATATCACAGATCATATTTTCTTGATAGTCTTATTCATCAACATACTAAAGTTGTGCATTATAGAATTCTGTGATTTTAAATTCTAAATTATCACTCAGTTTAACCCACTACTATTCTAAAAATTTTCCTAAGGTTAATGCAAATGCAATCTGTGATTCTTCGATAAAGTCCAATGATTCTTAGAATGTTAAAGAGTTGGAGTAAGAACATCACCTTCAGTTCAGGAACATTTTATCATTACTACCCTCTCAAAATACTCAAATATTTATTAATAGTCATTTCCTGTCATCATTTCAACCTACTCTCCCTTTGAGCAGCTATTATTTCATATTCTACCTCTACAGATGTGCCAGTTTTAAAAACCTCATATAATTAGAAAATGTAGTCTATTTTATCCATTTCTCCCATGTAATATCACTGTTTCCAAAGTAAGTCCCTGTAAATTTTTCTCATGGATAGAGCATATTATTTTGTATGCATGTGTATATTGGAATAACATCCTCAATGAGCATTTCCATGTTTTATTATATGATATTATGAAGGGTTTTGCTATGTATATTCTTGTACATGTGTCTCATTGGACATATGTTGTAACCTATTTTGTATATAAAATTATAATTCAAAATACTGGATCATAGAGACAATTCTATGTGTAATGTCTTAAAGATTTCCAGTATATTTAAGAAACTGACTACATCATTTTAAGTGCCAAGCACCAATGTATAAGGATTGCAATTTCTACATAATGGTTGTGCAGGACTATCTTATTCTTTCTATTTCCACTAATCTCTATATGTATGTAATGTCTAGGTATGTTATGATCTTTCCATATGTTCCTTGATTGTTGTTATATTACTATAGAGATATGTATTTGGATTTTTGGATAACTTATTCAGGATGGTTAAAGTATTTCATTGGCATTAATATGCTCTTAATATATTTCTGATTCAAGTCTATTTAAATAAATATATATATGTGTACACACTACATGTACATATGCATATAGTCATACTTATATGTGTATATATTCAAATACCTATATATGTATACATATATAAGAATATACAGATGTGTACATATATGTATATATAGAGATACATATATTATAATTTTTATTTGTCTGTAAGTTATTGGCTCATGCCTGTAATCCTAGGCACTCAGGAGTCTGAGATCTGAGCATCATGGTTCAAAGCCAGCCTGTGCAGGAAAAGTCCATGAGACTTTCATCTCCAATAAACCACCAGAAAGCCGGAGGTGATACTATGGCTAAAGTGGTAGAGCTCTAGCCTTGAGTGGAAGAGCTGAGGGACAGAGCCCAGGCCCAGGGTTCAAGGCCCAGAACCACCACCACAACCAGCAACAAGGAAAAGATTACTGACTCAAAAAGCAATAATATTAAGCAGTCTTAAAGATAGGATCAAGTCTAACATTTTAGAATTATCTTAGATACCAGCAACTTTCGAGTCCAATGAGCCATGAGCCCTCAGCATGTTGACTGAATTTCTTAGTTTATTTACACAATCATTATAAGTATGCATTTTCTCATCTATCTTTCTTTCATTTCACCACAGAATGTGTATTTATCCTTTATGTCATACTTGAATACCAAAGCCTTTGGAAGATAGTTATTAATTGGTGCATATTAATTATATGAAGATATCTTATTGCAATATTTTACATTCTCAGATATTGATGAAGGGCCTGATTAACCCGTTTCTGGCTTTCTCCATTTCCATTGCCCTTTATATTTCAACTGTTTTCTTTGAATTTCTTTATGCTACCTTCACACATTGTCAAAATTTATTAAAGTACTATTTACTCACCATCATTGAAAATTATACAATGCTGAATATAAAAGCAAACATCTAAATAAATGGAGACATAATTTTTGTCGATTGGAGGATACAATTGAGAAAAGATAAAAATTGTCTCTTCCCCTTTTTTTGGTCATTCATGGGGCTTGAAATCTGGTCCTGGCGCTGTCCTTCTGCTATTCATTTCAAAGTGAATGCTCTACTCATTGAGCAACTGTGCCACTTCTGGTTTTCTGGTGGTTAATAGAACATAACAGTCTTACAGACGTTCCCATTCCAGCTAAATTTCAACCACAATCCTCAGATCTCAGCCTCCTATGCAGCTAGGATTACAAGCATAAGCCAACAGCACTCAGCTTCATAGTTTTATTTATGTTTATGACAATTTCTAAGAACACCTGACTAGCACTTTTTGAGTCATTGACAAAGAAAAATAATCTGGAATATATTTCTCTGTCCAATATTAAAGCTATTAGTGTAAAATTGTTATATTTGTAGAGGAAAGATTATCCAGCTCAATGGGTCTGTAGGGCACCAGATTAGACCCACATAAATATTATCAAGGAATATTTAATAAGGGGTAAAACCAAACATTTGTGGAATGATGTTCTGTTTAATAAGTGGTGATACATTAGGCAGTATTTGGTAAAATTAAAAAGTGAACATTGACTTAAACATAACAATTTATTCAAATGTTAACTTCAAGCAGGATTAAAACGTGGTATATAAAACAAAAAGAGAGATGGAAATTTACAGCAACAGAAGACGTTTTGACAATTTTGAGATTTGGCATTAAAATTATAGGAAAGGAAAATGAAAGAGTTGAACTCATTGAAAGTGTAAAACAATTTAGCCTATGAAAATTCATATACAAGTGGTGAGCAGGTGGCTCATGTATCTCATCCTAGCTACTTGGGAGGCTGTGATTTGAGTTTTGCTGTTTGAAGGCAGCCCACAAAATAAAATCCCTGATAATCTTATCTCTGATTAATCAGCAAAAAAGCCAGAAGTGAGGCATGACTGAAATGGTAAATTGTTAAAAAATTGCAACAAATCTCAGGGACCCTGAGTTCAAGCCCCAGGACCAAACAAGTTTGAATCAACTTGATATAATGTAACGGTTATAAATTTTAACAATTAAATCAATGAATATTACACATTCCCACAGAAATATAATTGGAAACAAAAGGCATAATTGTTTTCTTAAAACAAGTAATGGAACCATGAATTTCTTTCACTTTACAATTCATGTTTTATGTCACTTTAATTAGCAGACTTCCAGGACTAAAACTAAATATATTAATTGTATACCACAAGAAGAAAAGTGATTATAGTTAAGAATAGATATTTCATCCTAGCCAGAAGATAAGTTTTTGAGCATTCTCTCTAAAAAAAATTTTACATGCAGAAATTAATGGATATGATGTAGCTTTATTATTACACAACATATAAATGAATGGGTTTATCAAGCAATATTTCATAGCTATGTAAAAAATAATTGTGTAGCTAGGAGTCAGTGGCTCATGCTTATAACCCTAGCTACTAAGAAGGCTGAGAGCTGAGACTCAAGGTTCAAAGCCAGCTTAGGCAGGAAAGTCCTTGAGACTCTTATTTCCAATGGGCCACCAGAAAACTGTCAGTGGCTCAAGTGGTAGAGCACTAGTCTTGAGCTGAAGAGCTGAGGGACAATGTCCAGGCCCAGATTTCAATCCCCACTACCAACAAAACTTAAAAATAAACAGTTACAAATAAACAAATATTTTGAAATAAATGTGAAAAATATATTCTAACAATTTTTAATTCCTTAGTAGGTATACTAGTTTATATAAATATAAAGAATTGCTTTCTGGATTAGTTGTCATTGAGTCAAATTTGTAAATCACACATTTGTCACTCAATTCATATCTGTATATTTCTATACTTATATACTTTAAGTATAATTAAGTGATAAGTGAAAGGCAATACTGTTTTAGGAATCTCCCTTGGCTTTCTATAATTAAGCCTCCTACCCTAAAATCAATATGCCCTCCAAAATAGTCAGACGTTTCATCTCACTGGAGAAGAAAAGTATAAGCCATAATCATTGCTAGAACAAGTAACATTTCATATGTATTTCACTTAGTTTAAGAACCAAAACATTCAAATCATCTTAATAATGCCAGTAATAGCAAAATGTCTTCTGAGCTTTTCAGTCTTTAAGGAGATGAAAATCTTTAATTATACATCTATTTTTTTCTACCTAACATCCTATATCTTAGGAAGATATTTTTTGGTAACCCTCTGTTCCTGATTAGAAGACCGGAACAAAGGCAACAATGAAAATAGCCAAAGAAAATACTTGAAAACTATTAAAAAAGCAATCACAGACACTCTTGTTTTCATCAATTTCAATGAGAATGTACGTAAAAGTATCACGTTTTGTTGCATTTAAAGAGCAATAATTAAACTTTAATTAGCAGTGAAGAAGGGAACAGAAAACTTTGTTTGAAGACAGCTTGACTTTGAACAATTCAACACAAGCATAATGGATTTATCTTGTTTTTCTATGCAGTTGCCAAAATAATAGAGAGCAACACTCAAAGGCAGGAAAAAACCTAACTCAAAGCAGTAAACTTTTGTCTATAAAATAGTTTTGAGGGTCTGACTCTTTCAAAGTCAGGCTTGCAAAGAGGAAAGTGTATTTGCTTTGGAGTGAACAATAAAAATATATAAATCCTCTATTAATGTTTATCATATTTTGATTAGGACTTCTTGTGTTGGAGAAGAGTAAAGTTATGAAAAAGTTCAAGATTATCGGACTATTCCCCAATATCATTATTATTCATCAGCTATAGCTATGGAAGTAGCCTTGATACTCTTAATATCATTCTTCTTTACATTTAGAAGCATTGTTTGTTTCTGGGTTATAAGCTGCAAACACTTGAGTGTTAATAAAGGGTCATTTCTTAAGAGTGGAAAGATGCTGTGCAAACAAACCTAAAATATCAAAGACTTAGAATAGTGGAAACTATTTTCTAGCTATATCACAATCTGTAGATGTAGATTTTGTTTCAAATTGTTCCAGGGGAACCATTTTTGTTATCTTCTTTTTGACCATCTAGTGATCCTATACCATCCTATACCATCCTGGGATGGCTGTACATTTACTGGATTCTCTAATTGCTGTTGGAAAGTTAGGAGGGATAGAAAATTGAGTTTTTGTATCTGTTTTACCTTATTTTTTTATTACTTTAAAAACTGTAACTCAAAATGACATAAATTATCTTTATAATATTAGGAGACAGATTTCATTTCCATATTCTTACCCTAGCCTTCTACATAATTTTGGTATTTAGTGATCCCCAAATGTGAAAATAAAGATAGGAAATCTCTTATTTAAATATTATTTTGAATTTCAAGTTTTCTTTATGTAAGGCCGGTAAGTAGTATTCACATCATACATGTGTACAAAGCCAGTGGCAACATTTTCTCATATTCTCAAAAACTAAGAAATGTGGTGTCCCTGTAGTTGCATCAGGAAAAGTCTGTAGTTGAATTAGTTTACT
Organism: Dipodomys spectabilis; assembly: GCF_019054845.1. Taxonomy (NCBI): domain Eukaryota; kingdom Metazoa; phylum Chordata; class Mammalia; order Rodentia; family Heteromyidae; genus Dipodomys; species Dipodomys spectabilis. The sequence continues at coordinate 2,387,393 of NW_024871184.1, read as the reverse complement.
AATCTAAATCTGCTGTAAAATATTTCTACACGTTAGTTGGCTTGAATAATCCGTATTTATCATTTTGCAGTTCTAAAGGACAGAAATTTAAAAGAAGTCTTAATAGATTAAAATCGAGCCACCTACAGAGCTAAAATATTTTTCAAATGATTCTAGTGGAAAAAGCATTTACTTGCTGTTCTGCTTTCCAGAAATTCAGAATCTGGGTTGTTGTTGTTTTCTTTATTTTCTAATGTAGCATCTTTACATGTCTCTGATGGTTGAAACCTCATCATGTCCTTTCCAACTACACCTGGGACTTTAAAGTACCCATTTGAATATATTTCCCCTATCTGATAATTCTTCATATTTGTGTTCATTGGATTATGAAAGGTGATTATTTTACAAACTTATATACGTATAATGCAAATGTACATTTGAGGGATTAGTTATTTGGGGAAGACAGATATTATGGAAAGGTATTTTGCTATGTAAAATGAGTGTATAGGATTCTTTCTACTATAAACTGTTATCCTTTCATTAATTTTGAACAACATATTTCTTCAATGAAATATAACTATAAAAAAATTAGTCCCTGAAAGCAACTAATCATGATTAAAACCTTGTCATGTACTAGAAATCCTAAATGCCAGAGAGCAGCTCCTGAAGTAGTTGTGGAACTATCACTTTTAGTATATTATGCTTACAATCTTCTCTTTTCAAGAGCATTTGATTGTTATTATTTTGGAATTATGGTTAATATTTATTTGACTGCTATTTTTAAAAATCCATTACCCAATACTGGTTCTCTTTTTCTAACTTTTTTGGGTCTATTCTATTTCGGGAAGAAACACATCCATTTGAATTACATTAACTGCTTATTGAAGTTGAATCATGGAGAGGAAAAGAAGAAAAAAATATGTCTCTGTGGGTATGTCAAGGTAAAAATGTATCTACAGGCTATTTATCTTAAAATCATCTAATTTTCATTATGTTTGCATTCTAATAAAATTAAGCCTCTCAACTCACACAATGTTAATGCAGTCTTATTTCATGCCTCCCAAAAGCAAACAACAAATTACTATTTATTTTAAAATTATTTTAATTTTTTTAATTATCTTTTTTTAAAAAAACTATATTTTTAAAAAGTTAGCCAAGGCAAATGGTTCACTAGCTATTTAGAGTCATGTTCAGAGTCTATGGTGAAATCCAGAAAGGGAAAAAAAATCATGTTTTTATTCTTCCTTGAGCCACTCTGATTTACTTCATCTATTTCTGAAAGAATAAAATTCTGGCTTTGAAGCCTTTTGCTTCATATCCACAATGTGTCATTCTTCCTTAATTAATTGGAGAATTTGGAGAAAAGATGAGAATCCACAATAGAAAAAGGAGAAGAGTAAAAGAGAAGGAGAAATCTAGATACTTTTTTCTTCCTCATCTCAATCACAAGATCTGGATAATGATTGTGGATATTAGATCCAGTGCTCTAGAGTGATTAAACACATCTATAGAAATAGATAACCCCACAAGTGATCACATGGAGAATGCTTATTTATAAAAAATTGTAATATCGCTCTCTGCTCTTTTCTAGCTCTTTCTGCTCTCTGCTCTCTCTCTGCTCTCTCTCTGTTATTTTCTAGATCTTCCCTCTCTCTTTCCCAGCTCTCTCTCTTTCCCAGCTCTCCCAGCTCTCTTTCCCAGGCCTTTCTCCACCGCATTGAGTACCAAAATGGCCTGGTGCCAGCCGGAATGCTCCATGTAGTACCTGCGTTACCTAGGCAACTTGGACACCTGGAAGAGGTCACATCTGAATTTGATGTGGCCATACCTTTCTCCACACATAATGCCTAGTTCAGGCCCAGACGCTCTCTCTCTGCTCTTTTCTAGCTCTCTCTGCTCTCTGCTCTCTCTCTGCACAACCTCTGCTCTTTCTGCTCTTTTCTAGCTCTCTCTGCTCTCTCTGCTCTTTTCTAGCTCTTTCCTCTCTTTGTTCTAGCTCCCTTCTCTTTCCTAGTTCTCTCTCTTTCCCACTTTTCCCAGACACGCTCTCTCTCTGCTCTTTTATCTCGTTTTCCTCTCTCTTTCCTCTCTTTCCCAGCTCTCGCTCTTCCCCAGGCCTTTCCCAGCCACGTGGAGTGCCAACCTTGCCTGGTCCCAGCAGGTCTACTGAATAAACCTACCCTTTACCTGAAAAAAAAACACGTAATATCTTCCAATAGGAAATGTTATCAATTTGTTTAGTTCTTGTTTAGGATTTGTTGAATTCTGGTGTGCTATAGCCAGCTATCATATATATATATATATATATATATATATATATATATATATATATATATAAAAGAATGGTAAGAAACTAGCATCTTAATATATTCTAATATTAGCTTAGTTCTGCCTGTGATATATGTATGAGGATGTATTTGAGTTTTGCCTCAATTTCACATGCTACAGTCTTCCAACACATAAGTTGAAAGAAGACTCCCTCTGTAAATATGCTATTTTTATAGCTAAGGAGAAAAAGACACAGATAATGAGATAGAAATCTTCCCCTAGAAATAGCCTTTCACCACTTCTGGTTCACTTTTGTAAGCTGAAGTAAGTCACATGACCTATCTTGACACTGCAGAGTAGAGGTAAATCTCACCTACAGGAAGCTGATTCCGGACATAGAGTAATATGCCAAGATATGCAACACTTGAGATAAAGAGGGAAAAAAAGAGAACCATAATACAATCAATCATACTTGCCATCACATGTCTCTGCAGGAAGGATGCTATTACGTTCCTTATTTTCTAAAACGACTGAGATCTTCAAATCATGTCTTTTGTGTTTGGATGTTACAGAAATTAGAGAACATTTTGATACTGAAACAGCATAAAATTTCAAAGAAAGTTGGAGTAATCACTTCAATACTACCTTTTGTTCTCCAAAAAAAGAAACCATTTTATAGACAAAAATTTGTAATTTCTTACCTAGTATCTTATTTATTCAGAAATGGATTTTGTTAATATATGTGACTATCCACCAGAATAAATGTCTTCATTTATCTGCATCTTGTGCAAACAGCAAGTCAATTAGATGTAAGTGGGAGTTCATCAGTAGCACTTTTTAAAAATGCAAAAAATGTGGACAGGGAGCCAATATACATATTTTTCCACCATCACTTACTTCATCCTCCTTCTTCCTTCCTAGGAAACACACCCAATCAATAAAAAGGCTTACATATTTGGTTCTTGACCTGGAAAGTAGAAGCAGAATATTATGGATGTCTGGGATGACAGTTAATAGTGTTTTGCATAATAATGTCACATACAACAGCCCTAAGAGTCCTGCAGGTCTTAACACTACTTCCTTAGTGATGTGATCGGAATGTCAGCCTTACTGGACTTAGTATTGTTTTCCACTTCCTTTTCTACCACCTGGCCAAAATTGTAATACATATTAACCGAATGAAAAAGTAATGTCATCTTAAGAAATTCTTATTGCAACAAGACATTATGTCAAAAAAACAACTTTACAACTTTGGCGGTGGTTGGGGGGGAATCAGAGGGCAGGGATGGTAAGGGGAAACAAAGGAGGAGGCAAAAATGTTTGATAAGAAATGTACTCATTACCTTGCTCATGTAATTATAACCCCTCTGTACTGTATTTTCACACAAAAACTTATTAATATAAAAAAAGAAAGTCATTTAGGGTTCTGGGAATGTGGTTTCATGGAACAGTTATTGCTTAGCATGCATGAAACCACATAAACAGAAAAAGAAACACTGGAAGTGGTGTTTTGCCTCAAGTGGTATAATGCTAGCCTCGATAAAAAAAAAAAAGAAGCTCAGGAACAGTTCCCTGGCCCTGAGTTCAAGCCCCAGGAGTGTCAAAAGAGTCATTTAACTAGGAAATGCAAAATAAAGAACCCATACTTGGAATATATAATTGCTCTTTCCAACTGATACTTATCAATAGTCCTTAATTCATGTACTTTACCTATATTAGAATACTGTGTTGAACAAAAAAAACCGTTTTGTTAATAGGTCATGGCAATTAATACCACGAATGTGCTTAGATATCAGTGAAGATTAATCCTGGAAATTTAAAGATTCCAGGCTCTTGAGTGGCCACTGCTAATCACAATCAGAAGGGTAGTATAAGTGAGATTTGGAAACCTTTTTGGTAAGTTATGGCACCAAAAAGGCAAAGGTTAATTGATAGTTTTGACAGAAGGAATAACTCCAGATGGAAGGAATAAATGATAATAATAACTAAGTTATACCATAAACTGTTCCAGAGAACCATTTTTGATTATAAATAACCAAATAACTTAGGCTAGTTCGTAATCTCTGTGTGATAAGTTGTATATACTTCTATGCTGCTCTTTCATACTTGATCTCCTTTGCTTTCTACAAATCTGTCTTTCTCTATTTCTCTATGAATAATTTCTGATACTAAGTCCACATATGCAGACAACAGAGGATGCTAATGTAAGAGTCCCATAGGTCATGAGTCATTAATGTAAGAACATGGAAAAAGAGGACATATTTATTGCTACCTCCATTTTATTGAAAAGCTGCAATGTCACACCATTTGATTCAAATTTCCATTCTTTGTCAACATAGTGTCATTAAGTGTACATAAATGCAAATATGAGCTCGGTGCTGGTGACTCACACTTGTAATACTAGCTACTCAGGAGGTTGAAACCAGAGGATTGTGGTTCAAAGCCAGCCTGGTCAGGAAAATCCATGAGAATCTTATCTTCAATTACCACCAGAAATCTGGAAGTGGTGCTGTAACTAAAGTGGTAGAGCCCTCAACTTAAGCTGAAATGCTGAGGGACAGCGCCCAGGATCAGAGTTCAAGCCCCATGACCAACAGAAAAAGTTCCTCAAAAGGCACGACGAAGTCAATACTAATCTTCCCAAGCAGAGAACATAATTCCAAAATAATTCAGTGCACCTACTTTTGCTGAGTTAAGTTATGGTTTCTTTGCTGAACATATTCTCTTCTTTTAAAAATTTGTCAAATACTAGCTTTATAATAAACTTCATCTAACATGTCTTGGTTCAAAAGAGAAATCCATACAGTTGATCTCACTTGGATTTATTACAGTCTCAAAGCCAACAGGCAGAAGAGTCTGTCAAACTCTTATCTTTAATTAAAAACCAAAAAAGCCAGAAGTGGAGTTTTGGCTCAAGCAGTAGTGTACTAGCTATGGTGGCAGGAGGGCAGGAAGGACAACTGTTCAGGGACAGGGGCCAGACTCTGAGTTCAAGCCCCAGAACCAGCACAAACTAAACAAACAAGCAAGCAAAAAACGTCCACATATTTATTTTGGACCATCCTTAAAGCACTGGTTTGAAAAGAGGCTCCTTTTGCTGATCATACTCACTGGATCCTGCTTTTTGGAATCCTTATTGCTATGGTGAACTCAGGACCAGATTAAAGTAATGGATAACTGACTCCTGCAACAAGGCAATCATGTCAGGAGTGAAATATCTAGGCACAAGTTACCTTTAAACCTACATGTCTTTGTTTCTTTGCAGTAGAACACTTTTAAAACAACGTTATTTCCTTTTTATCTATGTTGGCCTTCAAATGGCATATTGTTTTCTTTTGTAATACTCTCAACTAGAAATTTACAGACAAGTTTTATGTGAGTAAAGAACACACTTGAAAAAGTCAGGGACAGAGTTTCCTTCAAGCTTTGAATTCTTTTCTTGTACAGTAAAGCGAGCGCACAAATTAAGTTGAACTTGTCATTTCTCTATGTTCAATTCCGCTCTTGGAATCAGTTTCCACTTCCAGTAACAGTTCCTTCCAGTTACTTCAAATAACAATCTATGGTGCTGCTCCAGGTAAAATGAATGTTTTGTGGCTTCATTGAAATAGCACAAGTACATCTTTGTACATGAGATGAAGTGCTTCAGAAACAACTTAGTCATGAGAAAATATGGAATTTAAATCACTTATAAAACATTATACATGTACATATAGCCATATAAAATGATGTTAAGTGAAATGGACTCCAAGATAGGACACCTTGATTTTTCTTTATTGTTTCCTAAAAGGTACTATGTGATTTTTTTTCTCTTCTATTTTCTACCACCATGGTATACTGTTTTTACTGTATTTGATGTCGGTGATCTGCATCTTGCATATACCTTTTTCTAATGTGGGGGGAGGGAAGGGAAATAATAAAATGATGAAACAAGGGTACAGTATGACCCATTGTAACAATGAGTTCTACAAGACACTATGTAGAAAATGAACTTAATAACTTGGGGAGGGGAAGGGGGATGTGGGGCAGCGAGGAGGAAAAGGAAGACAGGAAAAACAAAAGAAGAGGTAACAATGCTTGATAGATTATGTACTAATTAACTTACATATATAACTCTAACCCTTCTGAACAACATTTTTACAATAAAAAACATGAAAAACCATTATCCTGGAGTACATTAAGTTCAAATTTCCTAAGTGCTCTATAAATTAAGACCAATTTTAAGTGAGAAGAAGGTTCGCAGAAATATGTGTGTGTGTGTGTTGTATATTTTTTCACAAGTGTACATAAGTTAACAGTAGGAGAAACAATATGAATAATAGGAGAAAAAGAAGTTCTGTGTTTAAGTATGGTTGTTCAATACAGTATAGAAGACTCTGCAAATAAGACATGTTTGAAACAATAAAGCCAAGGCCAGTATGTATATCTGTGGGAGTGATGTAGAGAAAGCATTATTACTCAGTGGAACATGAAGGATGAGGCCACTCTGTTTCTTCTTCTATCTCTAAATCATGGTAACTAATCATGCAAATTTGTAAAAACTAGAATGGAAGAATAATTCTAGTTTCAAAGCAAGCCATATATAAGAGCATGGACTTAACTGGAAAAAGAAAGCCATGTGGAGAGAGCAGGAATTATACTAGCAATGAACTGGTGGCTAAGTTCTCATATCTTTTATTTCTTTACTTTTCTTTTCCTTTGGTATTTGTGGGGCTTGAGGTCTGGGCCTGGGCACACTTCCTCTACTCTTCACCTTAAGGCTAGCAGTCTACCGCTTGATCCACAGTGCCACTTCCAGTTTTCTGGTGGTTAATTGGAGATAAGTGCTTCAGAAACTTTCCTACTTGTGCTTGATTTGAACTGCAATCCTCAGATCTCAGCCTCCTGAGTAGCTAGGATTATAGGCGTAAGCCACTGTCATCCGGCTTAAGATCACATATCTAGCAGTGTACACTCAATGTATGTAATGTGTATGGTCATCTATCTTTATATGAATTCTTAAGTTAAAAATCTGGGCTACAGGTTAGACTTTACACTCACAAAACTGTTTCAAGTTTAAAAAATGATACTCCTGGAAAGATAAAACCTAAGAATGTAAAGGATTCTGGGAAGTTCAGTTTGCATCCAGCCTGGGAAAAAAAGGATTTGCCACAATACCTATAATTAACCAGCCTAAACCTGCATTGTAAGAATGGCTGAAGTGATGGAATACTAGGTAGAAGCAAGACTGCTGAATAAGAGCTTGAGGTTTTGGCATACATACACGCAAGCATGCACATACACAGAGGCACTTATATGTGTAAACACACATATGAAACAACTCTCAGAATGTGTAGAAAAAGTTGGAAAATAACAGTAAATATGTCCTGAGTAAGACTACGACAAGTGATAATTTTAAATATTAGAAAGTCCTCAAGTGAACTTTCCCCCCAAAAGATTGAGAATATTACATAGATAGGGACCAGAGATATTAAGAAAGTCAAGTAATCATTATTAAAGGGATCAGATCCATGGAGGAATGAATCAGAGAACCCTGTAGGTGCATCTGAAAATGTTCATATCCTGTGTCAAATGCTAGAACGTCTTGGAAAATTGTACTTGGAAAATTGTACATAAACAGTCAAAGCAGTCAGTGTAGTGGATAAGATCATCGGAGAAGTTCAGAATTGCTAGCCTGTTTCTAGATTAAATAAACCAACAAACTATGGCAGGGCAATGTGATACAAGCCTGGAATTCTAGCACTCAGACTAAGATAGGAGATTAGAGAGTGGAATTACATAGCGATACCTTCCCTGGACCAGGTAGTATAATTTGTCTCACTAAAACAAGCTAAACAACAAGAAAGGAATACCCAGTTGGAAGTTTGGGCTAATTTTTTCACTATGTTTTGATAAGTCAAGTTTCCTAGTGAAATGCAACTCACATATCATCCTCACTTCTGTTTTACATGCTCTCTTCATTACAGAACATTGCTAGATGCAAAATAGCTCATGATTCCCAATCAAAAATTTGAAAAAGTAAGCATCATTCTGTTGGATTCTAAAGAAATGATCAAGGATTACAAAAGCTTAAGCCTGGAGAAATAGCAAAGTTCATCTAATGTAGGACTTTGGAGACCTGCCTAAATTAGAATTTAGATTTGAAATAAATGCTTTTTGTTTGTAATTTCATATTCTCTAGGATACTACAAAAATGTTTTCAAGTAGAAGATTTAATTTAGAAATTCACAAATGATTCTGGCATTCTAATTACCTAGAATATTCTTTCAAGTGAGGTATAATTAGAAATTAGTTAATACATAGTTCCAACAGTTCATGTATAACATGATAATCTGAATAATCTAGACAAAGTTGCCAACAAATGGATGCTATTAATATATAAATTTAGAAAAAGAGCAATTTTTTGAGGCTTTGGTGTAACATTGTATGAAGAGAGTAATTGTATGACATCTTTTTTCTTCTACCTATACATAACACAGGAAGAAATTTCCTTATGTACCTCTTAATTACTCATACAATGAGGGAAAAAAGCTAGGTTTAATGCTTGTTTATATTTTGTTTTTGTTGTTTAGTTTATGCTAGGGCTTGACCTCTAGGTCTGGGCACTGTCCCTGAGCCTGTTTTTGCTCAAGGCTACTGCTCTACCACTTGAACCTCAGTGCCACTTGTGTCTGGCTATTCCTTATGAGTTTATTGGAAATAAGAATCTAAGGAAACTTGCTACCTGGGTGGGTTTGATCCATAATCTTCAGATCTTAGTATTCAGATATTCTGATCTCCTGAATATCTATGATAGATAAAAATAATACATAATAAAATTAATATAAAATAATAATATAAATATTATTTGCAAGTGTTCTGATCTCAAGAATACCACTGGAGGGAAAATGATGCAGAAAAGTTTAGTGTAGTGTTCTTTGCACAATTGGGAGGGCATCACAGCAGAAGTGTAGTATTTTTTTCACAATAGTGATAAGCTAGTCATGATGTGAATTTAGGCAATTTTAAGGTGCACCTTACAAGTTGCAAACTGTTGGGCTAGGATAAAAACTTGGGATTGATTGTCATAGAAATAATAGCTTATTCTGATGAACAAGTGTTTACTCTTCAGGAATTAATTATTATAGATAGGTCATAGTTTTATCTTCTACCAGAATGTGGCTATTTTTTCTATTCACTTTTGCTTATGTAACATCACATTGGAAATTTCATCTATTGCAGAATTAATTAAAATGAAAACAGATACTGTTTTAAATGTCTCTGGTATGGCATGATCAGAATTTGAAAATGATTAGTTAGTAGTCATCTGAATTTTGAAGAATACATATATTCTGTCTTCGTAACAATTATTCAGTTTTAAAAGTTAGGAGTTTCCGTAGAATTAAACTTTTCTGTTTTAGTATGAGGTAATGGTTTTTTCAACATAAAGGCAAATATATTGTGAAGATACTGTATAGTTTGATAACATTCAAGTTGATGACCCTCTGATAAAGAAAGGGGGAATAGAATGGTATTTACTGTACCAATACAGTGAAATTATATTTTATGTAAGTTATTTTTTAATTTAATTTTATTGTCAAGGTGACATATAGAAGGGGTTGCAGTAATTGTAAGATGGTGAATACATAACATGTAGAACATTTTATCCACTACCTCACTTTTCTAACAGTTTTCCTTCACCCCAATACCCTTCACAATTTGTAATGTAAATTTCCATTATGTTGTCTTGTGAGCATTGCTATTACATTGGTTTATACTTTGTCCTTTGTCACGCCATGTTGTTGTTCCCCTTCCCTTCCCTAATTAAGATAAATATATATACACTAACACATGATACTGAAATCAAATACAACAGGGGACAAACCATAGGGGAAAACACAAAAGAAAAAAGAATCACAGAGTACATTAAAAACAACAACCACGAAGAAAACCTTTGTTTCCATATGTAAGAGTTCATTTTGTTCATCATCATCTTATACATAGCTACTGAGCCATTCTCCTCATCTGCTAGGACTATCCTAGATATTTCCTACTTGGTGCAAATTAGGGAAACCATGGAATCTCTTTCTTTGTGTCTTGTTTATTTTACTTAGTAGGATTTTTCCATTTCCATATGAATTGCAAGCATAGAATTCCACAGTGGATATATTTATCACATTTTGTCAATTCGTTCATCTCCTGAGAGGCATATTGATTTAAAACATGATTGCATGTAAGTATCACTTAGGGTCATTCAAAAATGACTGATGCCACCTCCCCAGATATTCTAAAATCATGATTTTTATGAAGATAGGATTTCATGGTGGTACAAGTGTTGAGATATCTGGATGAGTCTAATGTATATCTTGCACTGAATTAGGCAGGAAGATATCCAATATCATATGGGTTAAAATGGTAGTGACAAAATATTCCCTTGAGAAAGATAGAGGAGGCTTCCAGAAGTATGAATTAGTTCAGATAATTTTGAAGGATTTAGAAATGCAAGCTCAAGTATGTCTCTTTAAATAAAAATTATGTAATTGTTAGGGCAAAAGATGGGGAGGGGAAAGAAAACGACTGACAGTAGATCATTTTCCCAAGTTAGAGTATAAAAAGTCGTAATCTACAACTTCCCAGTTAAAAAGAGAGTAATATACTATGTCCCACTTAATTTAGGTACATGCAAAAAATTTACTTGGGTTTTTCCTACTTTAACCCACCAAAATAAGTGAAGTCTTATAAGAAAAATTATGTTATTTCCATTACTTCAACCTGAACACTAACTGTGATGAGCCCTCTTTTTCTCACTTTGCACTTGGAAAATAGTCCCTAAGTTCATGATGATGTGGCAGATTAGAGTCAGAGTTAGGGGCTTCTACTTGTACAATTATCCCCGAAGATTTTAAAGCAGTTTTTCCCCAAGATGCCCAACTACATTTTCTTAAGCTGTACTTTGAACACACCCTCACACCTGAGCACATAATTTGAAATTATACTTCAGCATTTCCTTGGCACATTCTACTTTGTGCCTTTCGCTTTTTTGCACATTCCTTTTGAGTTCATAGTTGCTCTCTTTCCATTTCATCTATACAAACTGCTAAGAACATTGTTCAACTACCACTTCTTGTTTGCACAAGACCAGTCTATGTATAAAAGTACTTTGTCCATATTAAGCAATAGGGTAGTACTCACTCTTTGAGGAGAAAAGTTCCACAGTGTAACCCTATGCCCACATTAGAGAATGTAGAATTTAAAGCATTTTGAGAAAAACTGATATTAGAATTGAAAGTCTCCTTAGGTCAATTTCCATGGGGCTCATTATGTTTCCCATGAGAAATATAAATAGCCACAAAATCTAAAGCTAATTAGTAAGTATCCAAATTAACACTAGATCCAAGACATTGTGTTAGTACAAGTCAGCATTGTAGGTGAATCCTTCCCTACTTGCCAATGGGTATGAGAAAATGAAAGGAAGGCATTACAGCAAAATGTCTTACCTTTTTAGGCATTCAGTCGTACTGGTGAGGGTAAAGTCTGAACTCTCCAATTCAATAAAAGCTTGAAGTTTATAAAAGCATTCCCTACATATAAGAATTTGTGGCAGGATGATTGACAGGGTTATTTCACCATGGAGATATTCCTAACAAGAACTAGAGTTAAATGGAGTATATGGCAGTTATGATGTGTCAATGACTATTGAGGCATTTTCTATTCTAAAGAAGAATCAATTCGAGGAGTCTTCAGTCACATCAGTAATGCTGTTTGTTCAACCTAATACTTAGTGTTACTTGGCTTACATTTATAACGAATAGGCTGATAAGACATCCAAACATATCTAAAAATATTTCAATAAAATCCCAAACTGATGTGGATACATGGGCCACACATTGGAACTGTAGGACAAATTAGGCTTGTCTGTGCTGTAGTTCAATCTACAATCTGCTGAATAAACAAAGTCTTCAAAAATGTTCACACAATACCTATGAGTAAAGTTCATGACAGTTATATCTGTATAATTTTTCTAAGTTCAGGATAAAAGCATTGGTTCTCAACATTTAAAATCAACAGGATCTGTTGAATTTATGGATCCAGAATTTTATGGCTTCATATTCATATCCCAAAATTTTATCAATATGACTTTCACCAAAACAATTATCTTATTGAACTTGTCTATGTCCTTTTACTATTCAAATCCAAACAGCATATTTCTTTCAATATCTTCTTGCAAATTCCTTCCTTTACTTCTGTAAATCTGTGTTTGTTACTTTTTTATTTCTCTTTCTTCCAATCTTGTCTACAGTGGTGCCCACATTGCTCACACCTGTGTCAGAACTTTCCTTTTCCTTTTCCTTTCAAAAATGCCCCCAATTTTATTATTCTTTTTCATATTCATGGTCGTGGATATTTTGATGATGTCTAAACAGACCCATCTTTGCAACTAAACTTTAGAACTATCAGATTTTTTCCCTTAAATCCATCATTTCCACCTGTGGTCCTTATAACTAAGAGTAGCACTAACAGAGTTGCCAGCCAAACGTGTGGAAGCACATTAGATTTCTTCTTACCCTTCTACTCCCTCCCATTAGATAAGATGAATGATCCAGATTTTCTCAGTTTCTGTCACTCAAATGATTTCTATTTTTTGGGTGGGTGCATTCGTGGGGCCTGACCTCTGGGCCTGGGTGCTGTCCCTCAGTTCTTCAGCTCAAGACTAGCACTCTTACCACTTGAGCCACAGCACCACTTCCGGCTTTTTTCTCTGCTTATGTGGTGCTGAGAAATTGAATCCAGGGCCTCATGCATGCAAGGTAAGTGCTCTACCACTGAGCCACCTTCCCAGCCCCCACTCAAATGATTTCTATATACTACTTTTTATGCCCCTGACACCAGCCTGTTTCATTTACTCAACACTGTCATCTAGTCCTAAAACAACCATATCCAAAGTATGCTTTTTCCCCATAGTCTTTTCATATTGGTCCCCTCCATCACCAAATTACTCTCTTTGTAAGCACACAGAGTGAAGAACTCAGACACAAATTCTAGTATCATTATTTACTCACTACATTGACTGTTGGCCTTACATTTCTCATCTACAAATGGATGTAATCTACCAGAAATAATGAAGAATATATGGGTTGACTTCTAGAGCAGGAAAAAAGAAAAGTGAAGAGTCCTTACATTTTCCACCTTACCTTACAAATAAGGAAAGACTCAAATTCAGTTTGTTGGTATAAAGTCACAAATTGTTTCCTGCAGAAATAAAAATAAATTTTACCTCCTGGCTCTAAGGTCTATGTCATTTTAAGGTAACTACAGATATGTAAGTGGTACTATGTAAAAATAAATAGTGTCATGTTTTTTCAGATGTATTGAAGAACATACCCTTAATATATCATTGGAAACATTGGTTATTGAATATTATCTATAGGAGAATGTTTTTGAACTAATCACACTAAGCTGAAAACTATACCTTAGTCCATCAAAATGTGGAAATAAATAATTTTATTTATAAGAAAATAATACCACCAAGAAAAGTGTGTATACATTAGAGAGACTTCAGGAATAACATTAGGGTTTTTACTGTCTCTACCCATTTATGTGATAGTATTTCTTGATATTGAAACTCTCTTCTTGTTATTCTTATTGTATGTAATCCAACGCTATTTTTTTACTATATATTTAATATGGGAAATATAGCTTCAAAAATGTGTAAAGATTTTTCCTTTTCAATCACAATATTGTCATTATCAGGGTACTCTGTGATCATCATTATCCTCATCAAAATTATTATTAGAATCATAAGTGGTAACTATTAAAACTCTGATGTATCTATGATTTTGCGATTATTCGTTTTGTCTTTTGATTAATAATTTTAATGTTACCACTGTGCATCCATCCATATTAAAATTTTGAACAAAGAAACAAAAAAACTAAACCATAACAGGTAGCTTGGCTATGTGCTTATAACATATTATAGAATAGATTTTTGAAGTATTGCAATTTCCTAACAAGTATGAATTAACTTCCTCTCTCCTCACCACTACACACAAATATTTAAGAGTTTGAACAGAATTATTTCAAGTAATATACTACAATATCATGTGTATATCTAAAATTCCCTTAAAAGTAATAAACGCTACATTCTATTGAAATATTAGATATTTTATTCTAGGAAACTTTTGGAAAAACATACTCTATATCTTTGAAATAAAAAGGTAAAAAAATAGTAGCATAAGAAGTTTTAGAAGGAGTCTGTCTTCAGAAATGTATTTGTATATATATATATTATGTGTAGAATGACATACATTTTTAGAGATTGTCATCAGAAATACATACATATATCTAAATTTATGTGTAGAACAATATACATTATAATGAAACAAAAATCTTGAAACATAATTAAAATTAAAAAATACATTAAACCAGTGCCAGTGACTCACACCTATAATTCGAGCTATTCTGGGTAATGAGGTCTTAGAATTGTTTTTGAAACTAGCCCAGACAGAAAAGTACTTGTTAGATTCTCCAATTAACCACTAAAACAGGAATTAGCTCTATATCTCAAGTTGTAGAGTGCTGGCTTTGAACACAAAATGGCTTAGGGACAATGCATAACCTTGCAAACAACATCTAGAACAACAACAAAATATATCACATTAATTTCACAGAAGCATCTTTTACCTGTTGTAAACATTTCTTAGAAACATGAATACATGCCCATGGAAAATGTTAGGTAAAAAGTATAGAATATTTACGTCTATGTTAAAGACATGACTATTTAGATTGTTTAAGATATTTAGGTAATGATTTAAAATTAAGAATAATGATAATATATTGGGACTGTCTTTTATTCTATTTTACGATAGTAATAAAATATTTGTAATTATTCTGTAAAATTACTCTTGCTTGGTATTTGAATTATAATAAGTGATAAACATTTTTAAATGATTTCCATAGGAAAGGATAATTTTAATGGTATTAATTCTTTTGTAATTTCAAAACAATTAAGAAAATTATACCAAGGCTGGTTTTCTCTAAAACTATATTTGTTTTCTTATTCTAATTTTCATATGTTCGTAGAAATTAAAATTCCAAAAATTCAATGGATGTTGGCATTCAGGATCATCTTCATAGATACTAATAATGGAGTCGCTTAAGTGGAATTGTTTTATTTCATTTGTTTTTGTCACAAATAAATCAAGATGATTGTATGTTTTGTTTCTTTTCACGTTATTGGCTCTTATCCTGAGAATACTTTTTTTCTAGCAAAGTAGAGAAAAGCAATTGGATTGAGCAAGTAACATATGGCTATCAAAAAATGCAGATACATAGATTTGTGTTTTCTATCATTTGCTAAAAGTTTCTTCCAGAAAAGGTTATCAATTACTTATAAGTGATGTATAATTCCTAGATATTCCAGTTATCACATACATTTTTTGATTGGGTTATCTCTGCATAAAGTATAAAAACAGACAAAAAACTCAAAATAAACAGAAATCACATCTTTGTTTTAGAAACTGCAGTTTACAAAGAATTTTTAGCCAACACCAAAAACATTAGGTATTTTGCATTTTGTAGGAAGAATTTTTAACTATAGTTTTATTTTTGCTGACATGAAATTCACACACAATATATTATCTCCTTTCATTGTATACATTTTAGTGCTTTGGAAGTGAATTGTACACTCATAGGTTTTCCAAGCCTAATTTTCACAAACTTGGATTTCTTCAAATAGAAATGCTATAAATTTTAGAACAGATATTAAAATAGATATAAAATTGAGTTACAGGAATTTGTCCTGCATACATCTTCTATAGGGTGTCTTTTCAAAATTTGTTTTGAGGAATTATTTCAGGTTCTCACTCATACTGTGCAAGTGCACAGTCAATGAACTACATTCCCGATCCATACAAGTTTTTTACTTCTCTTTAATACATACATAGGAGTGTAATAGCTAGAACATATACAATTCTCTTTGACCTTTTGAAGACTTGAAAAATTGCTTAATAAAATGACTGCAGTATTACACAAATCATTCTACTATGCGAAGTATATCAATTTCTCCACAAATGCATTACTATATTTTGTGTCATCTTTTTATATTATGGTCATACTACTGAATTTTCTTTTTCTTTTTTCTTAAATACTAAAGAGGAGCTTAA
Source organism: Dipodomys spectabilis (assembly GCF_019054845.1). Classification (NCBI taxonomy): domain Eukaryota; kingdom Metazoa; phylum Chordata; class Mammalia; order Rodentia; family Heteromyidae; genus Dipodomys; species Dipodomys spectabilis. Next base: position 2,371,005 of record NW_024871184.1, on the reverse strand, counting down.
TTCATATGCTCCTCTTATTGACTATTAATTTACATATGTTCTTTATAGAAATACAATGTTCCGGAAAAATTTATACAGAATTAGAAGATATAATAGTACTTAAGATTCAAGATCACTGTAGCATTAACATTGTAGCATTAACAAATATGTGCCCTCTATCTGTTGGATATGTTTTCACTACTTTCATAGAATTAAGAAAGGTCATCAGTTGATATTAGTTTATTCTTGCTTTTCTTCAGCCACTAATGCTTTCCATGTCAAATTTTTGGAAACCGTTACTGATCCATTGTCACGAATTTTTACATGTATGTTTTGTAGGATTTTACAACTCACATTTAGTTTGATAATCATTTTTCATTTAAAAATTTTTGTATAAGGTTTGAGGTAGTAGTCTAAGATCATTCTTTAAAACTAGAGAGGCAGTAGTGCCAATATACCCATTTAATATTCTATTTTTATTTCATTAAGTCATGGCATCATTTTCAAAATCTATTGACAATAAAACTAAGAATTTACTTTTGATAAATCTGTTACATTCTTCTATGTGTCGGTTCTTTCACTAATAAACATGGTAATAAGATTCAAATCTAGTTAGAGTGCTCAAGCTACACCATTTTACAAGATTGTTCTGATTGACCTGTATTCCTTGAATTTACATACAAGTTTATTGAGCAGGTGGACCAATATTCTACAGATATCTAGATTTTTAATAGTCACTCATATTTTGCACCTTGTGAAAACACAAGACCCCAGATATTATATAGTGAAAAATGTCTTTAGAGAATGCTTAAAACAACTAAAATTAATTTAGGAATGAGTTAAGATTTAGATAACACTATAGAATAATAAAGTTGAATGATAACGACTACAGAGAAGAGTGAAAGAGGATAGAATGATCGACCACCTAGGAGCTGTATGTCATTGTTATTGTGTTTCAAAAACAGAAAGACTTCAGAGAAGAGAAGGAGGAAAATAATCAAAGGGTCCTTAATCATGTTCTTTTTAATCCACCTAATAGTGTGGACTGAGAGTCAGAGAAGATAGGAAAAATAAAATAGAAAATAAAGCATTTTATAGACCTCTTACAATGTAAATAAATTGTAATAGCAATATGATAATTAATTTCCAAAGAAATAAAGGAAACAATAGCAAAAAGAATGAAGGCAAAAAGAATGAAGAGAGAAAAGAAGCAAAGTAAAACCTTTATCAATAACAAACACAAGAATTTGGAAGTGAAAAAGCAGTGGAAATACTCTAAATAACAATAAAATAACAATACAAATTGCTAACGTGGATAGAAAATGGATCACATTTAATCATATATAATTTTGAAAAAACATACTAGGAATGAAAATTTTAAAGTCATAATTTAAAACATTATTTACATTATAACTACACAGTATAGTTCAGTGGTAAAATCTTGACCTAGCATATGTGAAATAATGGTGTGATCTCCCAAGCATTACAAAGGTACACACAAAGCACACACACACAAAAACCATATAAACACACACACACACACACACACACATACACACACATACCACATACACACATTTGGAATATTGATATTATAATATTAAATAGAGGAAATTTTTTTTATCACAAATATTAAAAATAGCTTAATATATGAAATCATAATATTGCTCATACTATTTAAACATTTAGTAGAAATCAAATAATCACAATATACTTGGATTCTTATAGATTAAGTAAATGGAAAATTAAGAAATAGAAGACATGAGAACCTTTGTAAATAAGTTTTAAATAATAAACATTTTGAAACATGTATCCTTTAATTTTGACAAAAGATTAATGTTACTGGTGTTTAAGTCTCAAGATTTAGAATATGATAACCAGGTGCTCTATATCTCGCTATGGGTGGCTATATCTCAAATCATTTCACTCTGGATATTTTTATGATAAGGTCTCATAGTTTCTCAGGCTCTCCCGAATTACAAACCCTATTCACAGTTCCTACCATAGGTAGAAAATGGAAGACCCAAATCACCATGCCCAGCTCAAACTTTTTTTTTTAATTCAAGTACAAATATTTACAAAAAAGTGACCAAGAAATGAAGCCTTTCTTAATATAGTATGTGATTCTTGAAAATACAGTAATTATTTGTTACCTGGAAAAATATGTTTAGAACTATAAGAAAACCAATTTATGTAAATTCACCAACCATATAATAATTAAGAAAATAATATTAAATATTCACAAGTTAAATATTTTAAAAGTAACATATATGTGAATAATTTACATGTGTAAAAATCATGCAAAATTAAATGAACTAATCCTACAACTCTGAAAAAAGAATTATCTTAAAAAACAAGAAAATAATTAATTAAGACCAAAATTTGAAATATAGAAAATAAAATGAAGTGTACCTTTTAGTTGACTTAAGTAACTGTAAACCCTTTTTATATCAATTTTATAATAAAAAAGTATGAACAAAGAAAGCAAAAGTACATTTGAACAATACCAACAGCAAAAGCATCAGTAATTGAGTGTCCAAAAAAATCGATGGAGGGGATAACAATATTCCTTCCAAAAGAAATGTACTCATTACCTTAATTATGTACCTGTAACCCCTCTGTACATTACCTTTAAATAAAATTATATTGAGATTAAAAATAAAACAGATAATATAGCAATTAAGAATTCTTAGAACCATTAGTTAAAAACTTTATAAAAAACTTCCCCAAGTAACCAAGGAATATATTTTGATGATACTATTTAAATACTTAAACGTCAGCAGAAAAGCAAAATGTTTAAAATCTTTTACAAATAAAGTAATAAATCAGAATATATTACTATAATAATCATTGAATGGATTTTTAGTGGCAGTCAAATATGTAAGTATGAGGCAATATGCCATTCGTTTTCACTTAATAAGTGAGAAAGAATATTTTAGGTCTTTTAAAATATTTCATAAGTTTAATGAAGAAGCTATTCTGTCACATCATATGATAATTAGATAAAGATGATATTAGAGCAAAGAACAGATTGTACTAAGTTTTGGGATGTTAATGTATGTACTTATTTTGGTTTTGGAAAATTGTGAGGATTTCAACTTGTTCTTGTGGAAAGGGAACCCCTATCCTAAAATTAACCACTGATATAATTCTAGCCTAACAAAAACAATAATGCTAGGCTGGCATTATATCAGTGGTTAATTTTAGGATAGGGGTTCCCTTTCCACAAGGACATTCAACTGATGCATCAATGGCATCCGAGTTGCACACCAACTTGTCTAGTTTCCTGGATCCTGCAGTCCTTCCAATTTTAGTCTCTAGATAGTGCAGGATGGTGGAAATGATCCAATGCACCCAGGTATAGATTGGGAAGGAACTCCCCTAAAATTTGTCCTGCTTTTTGTTCTCAAGCCTCCTAAGTAGTTAAGAGTATAGATTGGAGCCCCTGGTGCCAAGCAATAACAGTATTTTTAAAGCAATTAGACACATAGATGACAGGCTTGTGATTACCTAAGGAAAAGGATAAAAAAGCAGTGAAGCATAGAGCACAGACAGAATTTTAACTAGCTACTCAGAGGGTGAATTAGCTTAGCTAGCTACTCAGGAGGCCGAGATGTGAAGACCACTGTTCAAAGCCAGTCCAATCATGAAAAAACATGTGATTATCTCCAAAAAACCAGAAGTGCAGCAGTGGCTCAAGTGGTAGACCACTATCCTGGAGCACAGATGCTTAGAGCAGGAATGATGAATGCATGCATGAGCACATGAACATGCACGTGTGTGTACACACACAAATGAGTATTTCAATGCAGAGTTCTTTATTTTTTTTACCTTGCTGTACTTTATTTCCCTGTATTAGTTCACAAATTAAGAAAATTAGCAAAGCAACTATTTACATACAACTCATCATGTTTCTCTAAAGTCTACTCTCTTCATGGCAGCCTGCTTTTATTTGACCCAAAAGTAAATTATTCAGGAGATCAATTCATCTCCCTCAACTCTGTAATGTTGGATGATTGTTTAACTTCTTCCTAGTAATGTAATTTTGTGAATTCCTGCATCAAGTAGCATATTTCTTTCATGAACAGGGAAGCCTCTGGGGAAAAAAAAAACTATAGGTTTTACTCCTCCTGGCAAGCATCTGGAAAGTTATTATCTTCATATAACCCATGATCTGTCTGTGTATGCCAAAGACGGCTGTGAATATAAAAAGACCCTTCTAAGCACATAGAATTTATATACCATTAATAGGTATGAAGGTTTTTTTTTTTTATTATTCTGAAAATACCATACAGAGGAGTTACAATTACATGGGCAAGATAATGAGTACATTTCTTATCAAGCATTGTTGCCTCCTCCTTTGTTTCCACTTTCTATCCCTTTCCATCTCACCCCTTCTGCCCCTCCCTGTTATTCCCCCCCTTGCAAAAGTTTTAAAGTTCGTTTTTCGACATAACATCTTGTAAATCTCATTGTTACAATGGGTCCAACTCTATCCCTTCTTAAACGATTTGTTTTTTCCCTTCCCCTCCACAAAATATACCAACATAAAATACAGTGAAAACAGGAGTTATATCGTGTGGGAGGGACATACAAAGCAACAAAAATTCATCTTATAAATATATTACAAACAATCGCATGAAAGAAAAAAATATTTGAATACTTATGTTGGGGTACATTTCACATAACATCAACGAATCTTACCTTTTCTGCTTGTCTCAGACATATACTATTTACTACCAATAAGGGAAACTATGGCGCCTATGTGCATTTAGGCCTGGCTTACTTCACTTAATATAATTTTTTGCTAGACTTTCATTTGCCTGACAATGGGGAAATGTCATTCTTTCTGATGGAGGCAAAGAGTTCCATTGTGTATATATACCACAATTTCTTGATCCATTCATCTACTGAAGGGCATTTGTGTTGGTTCTAAGCTTAGCTATGGTAAATAATGTTGCCATAAACATAGTTGTGCTGGGAGCTTTAGTGTGGTCTTCTTTGTGATCATTTGGGTAAATGCCCAAAAGTAGGATTGCTCGGTCATAGGGGAGCTCTATGTAGAGTCTTTTGAGGAACCTCCATACCACTTGCCAAAGTGGTTGACCAAGTTTACACTACCACCAACAATGCAGTAGGGTTCCCCTATCCACATCTCCTCCTGAATCTGTTGTTATTAGAGTTCTTGATTTTAGCCATTCTAACTGGGGTGAGGTGGTATCTCAATGTTGTTTTGATTTGCATTTTTCTATGGCTAGGGAGGTTGAGCATTTCTTCATGTGTCTATTGGCCATCCTTCTTTCTTCTTCAGAGAAGTTTCCCTTTAGGCCACTTATTTATTGGGCAGTTGTTTCTTTTAGGATTTGTTGTTGGGGGATTTATTTTTTTGGAGTTCCAAGTATATTTTAGATATGAGACCCTTGTCCGTTGTATGGATAGTGAAGATCTTCTCCCAATCCGTAGGCTTTCTATTGATCTTGCTAGCTATGTCTTTGCCATGCAGAAGCTCTGCAACTTCATGCAATCCCATTTGTCCAACCTTTCTGTGATTTGTTGTTTCCGGGTCTCTATTAAGAAAATTTCGTCCTTTGCCAAGGAGATCTAGGGTTTCTCCTATTCCATCCTGTAAAGTTTTCAGAGTATCTGTTTTGACTCTGAGGACTTTGATCCATTTGGAGTTGATTCTGGTGCAGGGTGATATATAAGGATCTAGCTTTAGTTTTCTACAAGTAGTTAACCAATTTTTCCAGCACCATTTACTGAAGAGGCTGTCTTCCTTCAATTCTATTTTTTTTAGCTGCCTTATCAAGATTAGATGGCTGTAGTTCTTTAGGTTCATTTCTGGGTTTTCAATTCTATTCCATTGGTCCTGAGGTCTGTTCTTGTGCACTGGCACACTTACCAAGCTGTTTTGATTACTATGGCTTTCTAGAAGAGTTTGAAATTTGTTATTTTCTTCCAGCACTGTTCTTTCTGTTAAGGATCGTTTTTGCTATACGTGGTCTTTTATTGTTCCATATATATTTTTGGATTGCCTTTTCTATTTCCTTGAAGAATGAGGTTGGAATATTGATAGGTATCACATTCAATTTATAGATAGCATTGGGAAGTATTGCCATTTTTACGGTGTTGATCTTTCCAATCTAAGAACATGGGGTTTTTTTGCCACTTTCTAAGTCTGTTTTGATTTCCTTTTTTAGGTATTTAAAGTTTTCATCATAGAGGTCCTTCACTCATTTGGTTAAGTTAATTCCTAGGTATTTCATTTTTTGTGGGGCTATTAGGAATAGAGTTGCTTTCCTAATTTCAGCCACAATTTTCTCATTGTTGGCATACAGAAAAGCCATTAATTTTTGAGGATTAATTTCATACACTGCTACTTTGCCAAAGTTTTGAGTCACCTTGAGTAACTTGGGAGTGGATTCTTTAAATACAAGATCATGTCATCTGCAAAGAGAGGGAGTTTTACTTATTCTTACCCTATTGGGATCCCCTTTATGTTCGCATCTTGTCTTATTGGTGTAGATAGGCATTCTAATGCTAGATTGAAGAGCAGAAGAGAGAGTGGGCATCCTTGTCTCATTCCTGAGTTTAGAGGAAATAGCTTTAGTTTTTCACCATTGAGTATAATGCTTTCTGTAATCTTGTCATACACAGCCTTTATTGTATTGAGGAATGTTCCATGGTTTCCTAATTTTTCCAGGACCTTCACCATAAAGGGGTGTTGGATCTTGTCAAAATCTTTTTCTGCATCTATTGAGATAACCCTGTGGTTCTTATCCTTGCTCTTTTTGATGTGATGAATTATGTTAATTGATTTGTGTATATTGAAGCAGCTTTGTATCACTGAAATGAATCCTGTTTGCTCGTGGTGTATGATTTTTTGGATGAATTGTTGAAATCGATTAGCCAAAATTTTGTTGAGAGGCTTTGCATCAATGTTCATGAAAGAAATGGGTCTATAGTGCTCTTTCTTTGATGAGGGTTTTGGTATGAGGGTAATGATGGCTTCATAGAATTGGGGAATTACATCCGTTAATATTGAGAGATAAGACTGAGAGGTATTTGGATGTTCCTGCCATTTTATCCTCCTTCTTGGGAGCTACGCCTACTGCATTCTTCCTATGGTTCTTTGATTCTGTTTGGGTGTGGTTTCTTGGTCTTTATTGTGGTCTTGTTGGTTTTCTATGTGTAGGACATCTTTAAGTATCTTTTGTAGAGCTGATTTGATGGACATATATTGTTTGTTTTTCTTTGCTATGGAAGATTTTTATTTTACCTTCAGTTATGAAGGAGAGTTTATCTGGGTACACTATTCTTGGTTGATAGTTGTTTGTCTTTAGGGCATGGCATACATCATTCCAGGCTCTTCTTGCTTTAATTGTCTCTGTTGAGAAATCTGAGGTGATTCTAATTGGTTTTCTTTTATAGGTGACTGATCTTTTCTCCTTGGCAGCTTTAAGGATCTTTTCCTTGATCTGAATTGATCCCATGTGGATTATAATGTGATGATGGGATGTCCTGTTCTTGTCTGGTCTATTTGGAGTTCTAAAAGCTTCTTGTATCTGAATATGCCTATCTTTTTGCGTGTTGGGAAGTTTTCTGCTGGGATCCTGCTAAACAAATTTTCTAGACCATTAACTTCTGTCTCTATGTGCTCCTCTACACCCATTTCCCTCAGATAAGACCTTCTGATGGTGTCTTCCAAGTGTTGAATAGATTTATCATATTTCTTGAATTTGTCTTGGATAGTTGTATGTTCTTTCTCTATAATACCTAGGCTGTCTTCAATGCCAGAGATTCAATCTTCTGCATGGTCTAACCTACTGTCAAGACTTTCTACTACATTTTTTCATTTCTTTTGCTTCTGATTGGTCGGTTTTTATGGCTTCAAAATCTTTGTTGGAGCTTTGTTTTAGATCTTGTATGAAATTCTTTAGTTCCTTAATTTGTGTTCAGTGTTTATTCTCAAATCACTTGGTTGATTGGTTTTGCTTTCCTTGGACTCCCATTGCTTCTGTTGGGCTCCATTCAGCATTCTCTTTGTGGTCTCCCTGACTCCTTTCAGGTGTCTGTTTATGGATTCCATGAATGCCTCTATTGATCTTTGTCTATGCTCATCCCACTCTTGCAATTCTTGTATTACTCTTTGATTAGATTTCTCACATTCATGCAACTTGTGTAGTTCTCTTTGTCTGATCTCAGCCTGCTCATGCAATTCCTTTATTTCTCTTTGAGTGTTCTCAACCTGCTCACACAATTCCAGTATCAACCTTTTAGTATCTTCCTCAAGCCCATGTGCTTCCTGTTTTGATCTTTGGTTTGCCTCCTCTCTCTCCCTATCACCCTCACACTGAGTCCTTTGCAGGGTTTCAATCATTTCATTCACCATGTTTACCAGTAATGTTTGTAGAGCTTTTTGGGAACTCTCCTCTGGATTATTCATTATCTGTTCTATCACCTGATTATCTTGAGTGGGAATTGAGATACCCGGACTTGCCATTTTTCCTTGTGTTTTTCTTGCTTGTTCTGCCCATTTGGGATGAAAGTAATGCTAGTTTTGTGCTAGAACACCATTTTAAGGCAAGCATCAACCAAAGTCCTGTAATTGCATAGTCAAAAGTCTGCAGACACAACCTATTTCAAGAGATACAGTCTATTCAACATTAAACAACTATGTATTAATGGGGTAAGAATAGCAAAGAAGAATTTGACAAACCAGAAATTATTATGTTTAGGGAGAAAGGTGTGGAAAAATAGGGTTAGAGGGATGTGGATAGGTAAAAGGAGAGTGAAATTAACCAAGTCCTACTCTCAAGAGGGAAATGGATTGGAAAGAATGAAAGGAGAGAGAAAAAAAATTAAAAGAATAGACAAGAAAAAAAATGGAAAGACAAATATTTAAATTTAAAAAGTGAAACTCTTAAAAGTAATGAAAATTTAAAGAAGTGACATTGAGAGATAAATGGGGATAGGATGAGAGGAGGGGAGGGATAGAAAGGAGACCTGAAAAACTAAAAAAATAATTATTTGTGGAGGGGAAGAGGAAAAACAAGTCGTTTGAATAAGATACAGGTGGACCCGTTGCAACAATGAGAAGTACAAGTTGTCATGTCGAAAACGAACTTTACAACTTTGGTGGTGGGGGGATTAAATGGGGGGCAGTGGGAGGCTGGGAAGGGATGGGAAGGGGAAACAAAGGAGGAGGCTACAATGCTTGATAAGAAATGTTCTCATTATCTTGCCCATGTAATTTTAACCCCTCTGTACAGTATTTTCACAATAAAAAATAAATTAAAAAATACTTCAAATATTGTATAGGTATAAATAGATAATACTGCTATTAAGGAATTTAATCCTAAGAAGTTTTGAATTGAGGAATACATTTATGAATTAAGTATGTACACAATGGGGGATAAGGTCTTATAATCAATGACAGGTATATATGAGGATAAGCAGAACAACAAATAATTCATGCAAAAGAACAAAAGATGAAAAAGTAAAATGAATGAGAAAGAAAGAACAAAAAAGACCTAAAGGTCAGTAGAGATTTTTTTTAAAAAGCACACATACACACATATACACCTAAAATAAGAGTTATAAGAGGAAGAAAAAAAGATTAATAAAAACAATTTTTTATAATTAAAAAGTAAATATTATAAAAGATATAAAAAAAGACTTCTTTGATTTTGTTTTTGGGGTGTTGATGGGAAGATCCTGTATCTCCCTTTTGTCAGTAACCAGTCTCTTGGTGGAGTCTCTGGTTTGCTTGTGGTGTTTCGTTTTCTGTGGCTTGATTGGTTTTTTAAAGTCAGTTTGTTTGGGCAGGCAGAAAAAATTCTGTTGGTTTACCCAGAAGTTTGTGATCTTCCTCCGAGGCTAGTTCAGTGGGAGGGAGATCTGCTTTGAGTATCACAAAAGAGGGAGATGGCTGTTTCCTCTAGTTTGGAGTTGCTGTGAAAAGGCTGGGTTCTGGGAAAAGTTGAGGCCTTTCAGAAAACAGTAGCTTTTCCCTGAGGGGCTAGCTTCTGAGACATTCACAGAGCCCAGCCTGGAGCCATTCTCAGGGTTTATGTTTACTGAGTTTCAATTGATTGTCAGGGCTGCTGTAGAGAGGTGCAGCCTCTGGCTCTTTTTACCCAGTGAAGAAAGCCACTCCTTCGTGGGTGTAGCTTTCTCTGCCTGGTTGTGGAGTTCAGAATGGCAGGTCAGGGTAGATACTTGTGACTCGCTAAATGACTCTTTTGTTTTCATCAAAGGACTGAGTTGGAGCTAGCTGCTTAGCCAGGCCTTTGTCTGTATCAAAGATGGATATCTCCACTGTTGGGGGGAGAAGTGGCCTTCCCTCCTCTGCTTCCTTTGAGAATCAGTGAGAATGTCAGTTTTGTACTCACACGGGAGTGTTGGTTCCTGGGTAGCCTATGTTCTGCTATCTGCAGGATGAAGATATCTGCTATTTGTCAGTTCTTGTTGGTGTTGAGTAAAATCTGCTCACCTGCTGCATCTGGCACATTTTTCCCAAACTCTCTGGGTTGTAGGTATGGTGGCTATTGACGCCACCACAGCCTCCACAGCCGCTGCAGCCATGGCTGCCAGAAAATGCTCACATCTGTCTCCTTACCTGGATTTTCCCTCTCTGGCCAAACTCTCTGTACTGTGATGCACACTTGGTGTGCCTACGACTGTTCACTGGAACATTAGAACTGCTTTCTCTGCGAGAACTTGTTTAGCCACCAGGTTCTCCTCTGCTATCTTCTCGAAATTCCTGAAGGTGTTTAAATGTTACTGGAATTGTTTTGGAATAAGTATTTTTTACCTTGACTATCTTGAGAAAGATTTGGTTTCTCAGCACTATTGGTAAGAACTTGAGTGAAAGAAACAAAAGGAAAAATGAGGAACAACTCAACACATACATTCAAAAGAAACAAAACAACCCAAGCAAACCCAAATTAACTCAGTACTCAAGAACCTGCAGGAAATTCAAAGGTTTTTTAAAAATAGCTATGATAGGGGCTGGGAAGATGGCTCAGTGGTAGAACGCTTGCCTTGCATGCATGAGGTCCTGGGTTCGATTCCTCAGCACTACATAAGCAAAAAGAAAAAAGCCGGAAGTGGCGCTATAGCCCAAGTGGTAAAGTGGTAGCCTTGAGCTGAAGAGCTGAGGGACAGCGCCAAGGCCCAGAGTTCAGGCCCCATGACCGGACTCAAAAAAAATAGCTATGATAAGCTTATGAATATCCTGACTTCATGGGAGCCTACTGTGGTGAGGATAGTGGTTAAAGCTCAGACTGGACCGAAAGATCTGTACACAATGCCAGGAACCTGTTATTCTAAATTCCAGGAAGAAGAACACTAAGTAGACTGAGCCTACGATCATACACAAGTAGGAAGCGAGATTCAATCTGAAAGTTAATCAGGATAATTTAGGGCTGGGGGCATGCCAAAGTGGTAAGAACATCCATTTAGAAGACACAAGACACTCAATTGAAATTCTATTATGGGTATTGAAGAAAAAAAGCTATGACTAAATAATTTGAATAATTGCAAGATTTGAATATTGAGTGGAGAAAAATCCATGAGAGAGATAGAGTTTACCCATGTTGCAATGCTTTCTACTTATGTGATAATATTATGTGGTACTCCAGATACAACAGAGTTACCTTGCAATGAGCATGGATGTGCATTTGAGTGAAAGAAATACTGTACTTACACAGGTGTAAATTAAATACTTTTTGGGGGTAGATTTTAGTTCTTGAACTAAGAGCCTGGGTGATATCTCTGAGTCTTTTCTCTCAAGGCTATCACTCTACTACTTTGAGCCACAGTTCCAATTCTGATTTTCTGTTGGTTGTTTGGAGACAAGAGGCTCATGGACTTTCCTGCCCAGGATGGCTTCAAACCAAGATCGTCAGATGTCAGCCTCCTTAGTAACCAGGATTCCAGGCCTGAGCCGTCCATGTTTTTAATAATTTAGTAAATTGTACAGTTTCAGAAGTTAAAATTTATCATTATAACTTTTATAATATATGTGTGTATATTTATATCAATGCATACATATAGAAATATTTTAATGTGTTTTTGTATCTACAGTAGATTTATGAAATCATCCTTCATTACAAAATAACATGGAAACAAGTTTAATGAGGAGCAAAGCATAAGGAATAGTCATGTTTCTTGTTGAATGAAATATGAATTGTGAGAATCAGTTTGAGAAAACTATTTAACAAAATGGATAATGGCTATTAATTCCAATCCCTTTATTTGCCCATATTTTGCATCCTCACACATGAGTGTCAAAGTCAAACCACACATTTTTGCCTTTGTAGTTAAATCATGCTATAATTTAGGGGATAGGTGAAGTAATCAAATAAAAGATTAAAATAGTAAGTGATGCTATGAGAGCTGAAAATTATTTTAAATATGATAGTAGCTAATTAAATTCCATATCTCTTACTTTTACTCTATTGTCATATCCCTCATTACCACATTAGGAAAGTACATAGAAGATTCTCCCTAAATTATGTGTAAAATTATGAAAAATGTATTAAAAGAATATGGACACATCAGGGCTAGGAAAGTGGCTCAGTGGTAGAGCTCTTGCCTTGCATGCATGAGGCCCTGGATTTGATTCCTCAGCACCACATAAGCAAAAAGAAGAAAGCTGGAGGTGGCGCTGTGGCTCCAATGGTAGATTGCTAGCCTTGAGCAGAAAAGCTGAGGGCCAGCGCCCAGGCCTGGAGTTCAAGCCCCTCGACCGGACAGAAAACAACAACAACAACAAGAATATGGGCACAGTGTGGTTTTAGCTGATTCAGACCTGTAGGGGGTAGTGTGTTTTTGAGAACTTGAAAAACCTTGTGATGGAGATGAAGGAAGGGATGTGCTTATTCTGGAAAATTGGCTAGAGGGTTGCTCCCAGAAAAACAGTGGTGAATTCTTCCCAAAGGTTACAGTAAAATCAATCTCACAATCATGTTCTCTACTGCACTATTCACCATAGAGAACTTATGGAATCAGCCCAGACGCCCTTTAGCGGAGGGATGGTTGGAGAAAGTGTTGCGCATATACACAATTGCATTGCACCCATCCATTATAAAGACCGTTACAGCATTTGCAAACAAATGGATAGATCTAAAATTATGTTAAGTAAACGACGTCAGAGCCAGACACACAAAGGACGCGTATTTGGAAGCCAGAATTTTATGCAAGTTAAACAACAGTATTAATCAAAGCATGCTATTTGCAGAGGAGTATTTAAAAGGTGTAATTTCTTATAAAATTGAACTTTTAATCCAACAAAATGAATACCAGGAAACTATCACTTGGAAAATGTGAGGGAAAGTCAAAGGGAAGGATTAAAGAGACTTATGGAAGTAGAGAGTGAAGCCATAATATTCAATGCAAATAGTATGAAACTAGGAAAAAATGAAAGTGGGGTGAGGTTTGGAAGGATGTGAGAAATTTATGTAAAGATCCATCATACTTAAAAACTGATTCATTGAATGGAAAACCCTTCGTACAACTATTTACTAAAAATATAATGAAAAACAATGGAGACATCTGATCTTAACCCATGAGTCAATATGATAATTTCCTTCTCAGAAAATTTCTTTTGCAGGTATTATCCTCATAATAACAGAAAAGTGAACAACGCAATGAATATCAATACATCACTTTGCCTATCCTAAATAGACACAATATAAAAATCACAGTACAAATGTTTGAATATATCACATGATAAAATAACAAGTAGAAAATATCAAACTGTGATTGTTTTTCCAAGTACTTTACCTTTGGTATCTAATTTAATCCTCACAATAATCCCATAAAGTAGAACTACTTCTATTTTTAATTCTAAGATGATTATATGTAAGTCTTCAGAGTTGGAATTACTAGTACAACATTGTACACACGGTAAGTGTTAGGTTGTGGTCCATTCCCACCATATCAAATAACCTCATTCTATTTTATAACTAAATACCAGCACTCAGTCTACTAATTCTAGGAAAATTTCCCAAAATTATTGTGCACACTCTAATAATATTTCACTTTATCTTTGTTAGAAAATAGGTAACTAAGCCGGACACCGGTGGATCACGCTTGTAATTCTAGCTACTCAGGAGGCTGAGATCTGCGGATTGTGGTTCAGAGTCAGCTAGGGCAGGACAGACTGTGAGACTCTTATCTCTAATAAACCACTAGTAAACTGGATGTGGCACTGTGGTCCAAGTGGTAGAGACCAGGGACAACACCCAAGCCCAGATGTCAAGCCCCATGACCAACAACAAAAAAAAAAGAAAATAAGTAACTGTAATATGAAAACTCCAAGTTCATAATCAATTTATACCTCCCTGGTGAAAGGAACTGCTAAACTATAACATTCTTGATTTCTAGCTCAAAATACTAGAAATCATATTTTATCCCTTCACTCAACACTGCACTGCCTGGGGACCCCATCTCTGGTTAACACAGTCTTACTGAAAGAATGACCTGCCCAATTCCTGATGGAAACAGACTGCAGGTCTTTTGGAGCAATTGTTTCCATATTGTAGCTCACCTAAATTGTTTACCATTAGAAGTATTTTGATTGCTTTTTATACCCAACATTTTGAGAGAAATGTACTACTTTATAATGTTATTAAAGAAAGACTGATATAAAAATCACTTTTCACCCCAGATAAATATTTTACCTTTCGTATACACAAAAATGCAGTCTGACATATTAATGTTAGGAATGAGAGGTTAAAAATCATAGGCACCAAGACCTAAGTATGAATTAAAGACTCTCCAACTTGTGAATACAATTGGTTTAAAAAGACATCAATACTACTGCATTTTTTAATTCCCTATGATAATGATAATGATTCCCTATGATAATGATAATGAAAATGATAAACTCTTAACACTTAAAAATAACTCATTTTCTTGGGAGTAGGACACATAACACAAGGTTAATTCTCATCATTTAAAAAGACCTTTATTTATTCTAAACATTCACTCATAACTATAAAGATTCTAAAACTAATTGAAGTACAGAGACACAAAGGAAATAATTTAACTGCATCATGTACATTCAATGGACTGTTAATAGAAAACAAAGTTATACTAATAATTAGCTTACCCAATTCACTTACATTCTTTTATTCTATTCCATTTACTTTCATAAAAACTGGGTTTTCATAAAATGATGCATGAAAAAGCCTATATGCCCACTTACATTTTCAGATCTTAACAATATTTATTTCAGAAATTTTAGCTCTATAGTCAATGAACTGAAATAATACTAAAATATTCAAAGGACTTTCAGAAATTGCAAGACTTCCTCTGGGATGTTATGTATATTGGAAAAGATATTCAAAAAGCCTTATTTGTTAAAGTTGCCATAGTTACTCCCACAAAAGAGCCATTGGTAAAGATCCATGTGCATGTACAAAACACCTTCAAATGCATACACAATCTGGACATGACACATCCTTTTTGTTTGTTCGTTTTTGGAAGGAATATCTAACAAGCATATCGACAATACTTATTTTGCCAATAAGATGGGATATTCAAACGTAATATGGGTTTGATTAACTCTTAGTGCGAATAGATATGGTCTTGCAAAGAAAGTGATTTTCTACAGAAATCCGGAAAGAGTTTATCCAACTTGTGTTTCACAGGAATAACCAGAGAGTAACACCTGTTTGGTCACGTCGGTCCAAATCACTCCATGAGTGTATCTTAAAAGTATAACCAATTTAAGAGGTCAAATATGAATTTTGTACTGACAATCATCTTACAGCAATAACTTACTACCTAATTATGTCTATTTCTTCATTCTACAGGAAAAGTGTGATTCACCTGATTTCAGTCAGATCTGTTGCTAGAATTATCAAGGAATTAGTTTATTGTCTGTAATTTGGTCAAAGTTATGTCTCTTTATGTAGGCTACTATAAATGTATTTACTAATTTCAAGTAAATACATAAATTCTATTCCCATCTTTTTTAAAAAATAAAATTTTGTTTGCTCTATAAATTGATCAGAGGCATGGATTTTGTGGCTAGCTAGGTCATTGCACATCATCTGTCTCTCTCTCCCTTTCTTGGTTCTCATAGATATATGATTGCTCCATAATTATCCTAATTTATTTTGCTTTCATATTTTTGGTTGCATCATTTCAGTTTTTGCTCTGCCATTTCCCAAATCATTTATATAGAAGGCGTTATTTCCTAATTTCTCATTCCTAGAATAAGCTGCACATGAAGACATTACTGGTCCTCATTTTCAGTGTGTACATTTGAATAAGGAGGAACATCTTTCCTCTGCTCTCCATCAATTCCCTACTCTCCAGTTAGAATAATTTTGAATAGTAAAATTGGAAAAAGAGAAAATAAATCATGGTGAATAAACAGTTGCAGAAAATTCACTGGATATTTCTGACCAGTTCAACCAATGTGAACTATTAGGAACATACATGGACACCTCATTCCCACTGGCACTCAAAGTTTCTGGTTAGGCAATTCTTAGGAATATGAAGAACAAGATGAAAAAATAAGGAATAATATCAATTGCAAGAAAAAAAATGGAGAAGGATCCAAGCAAATTTCTTCATTGGGCTGCCAAAAATATTCGGCTTACTACAGTGCGGAGACTTCTTTCCCAAAAGGCCACTCATGTGAATAGTAGGGATGACGATGAGTATACCCCTCTTCATCGAGAAGCGTACAGTGGACAATTAGACATTGTCAGTGAGTTGGTGTCTCAAGCAGCACATGCAATAACTGTAGATGAATGGACACCCCTGCACAGTGCATATACGTGGAATAATACCAGAGTGACTTCTTTATTATTTCATCATGATGCAGATACCAATGCCCAACTAAAGGCCTCTTGTCCCCCTTACATCTTGCTGCTGAGAATTGAGCTAGCAAAGATACGCTTGATCTCCTTCTGTTGAACCATTATATAAAACCAGGCCTGGAGAACAACATAGAAAAAAATTGCATTTGATATTGCCAAAAGGATAAGTATGTATCACTACCTCTATGAAGTTGTGGAAGGCTGTACAAATTGTTCACCTATGTCCTAATGGTCGGGTTAAGTTTCTTAAATTTCAAAAATGCAAGTCGATCTTTTGTGTCCCTACAAAATATTTTCACAATCTAAATAAGAGCAATATATTTTATTTTGGTCTGTCATGGGGCTTGAACTGTGGGCCTGGGAGCTATCTCTGTGCTCTTCAGCTCAAGGTGAGCGCTCTACTACTTGAGCCTCAGCTCCACTTCCAGTTTTCTAGTGGTTTATTGGAGATAAGAGTACCACAGACTTTCCTTCCCAGGCTGCCTTGGAACCATGATCCTCAGATCTCAGCCTCTTGTGTAGCTAGCATTATAGGCATAAGCCACATGTGCCTGGCAACACCAATATTTTACTGTAAAAATTCATGGATTCCGAAGAATTCTTCCAAGTGAATTGCCTGCATTGGATGTCAAAATGTATTCAATAGTTTTTGTATACATGTATAATGATTTCTTCAGAGTTTGTGATTTTTTAATCAGAAACAATTTTAACTTACCTGTTGAAATGAGTAGTACAGAAACTAAAATATTTCTGGTGCTTGTCTGAAAAAGTATATTTTAAAATATTCTATATTCTATGTTTGCATAATGTTCATAATTTATTTTATTTTCTCCTAGATATACTTTGAATTCTACATTATTTTATAATATTTAGGTTTATTAATGTGTCCTTTCTGATTGCATTCCATATAGAAACAGTTTGATTCCTTTTTTTCTAGGTCTTAATATTATTTTTCTTTGGGATAAAATGACAATGTTGTCTAATTTGAAAAGTTTTGTAAAGTTTATGCTATGTAAACGCCTTTCTGAGGTGAATAGTTAATACACTGATGTCAAACTAAATTTAATTATATGAATTACGTGTATTGTTACAGTTGTAATTTTGTTTTAATAACTGTTTTTCATTTCTTGCATCTGAAGAATGAAACATATGAATACTTCTCAAATTTTCATGTTATCCTTGTGCAAGTGCCATGTTAATCTCTGCATTGTAATTTGAGTATTCATGCTGCTGAAGCATGTAGTATCCTCTAAATTTAAGTAGTTAATGATGCAATCTTTATACAAGCCTATATCTATGGGTGCCTACTTGTAACAAGGAAACCGTATTGTTCCTAACAATGCTATCGATCTTATTTCCCTAAAATTCTGTGAATAGTAGAAAAAAATTATATTGATCAATCAATTGCTCACATTTGCAAATTTTTTTGTCAATGACTATCTTAAGTCTTTTTATTTGGAATTTGATCGTACTCTCAATTATTTATAGATAGGTCCAAAGGTGATGGCTTTTTCAAGTACTTATTTATCCAACTGTGTTAGCTATGTGGACCTAATGGATTCAAAGTAAGCGTTGCTTAAGAGCTACTTCTAAACTTCTTCAGCTGATATTTTCCCAAATGAGGTGTTACTGGCACAAATGTCTACCTGAGCCTTTACCCTTCTTCCATGTGGGAACAGACCAACCAGAATATCTTACCCTGACAGCATAGATTGTCTTACTAGAACAAAACTAATCTTGGTTACAAGGGATCATAGAGAGATGAACAGTTCAAACAGAACTGTTCAGACTAGAAGGTATTTTATCAAAATATAATTGTTTATTATACCTTCCATTTCAAAAGTAGCTAAAGCCAAGAAGGTGAAAAAATTGTTCATATGCATGATTACTTAATGTCCTGGCCTGTCTACCATCCAACCAGGCAGGAACTTACACTACTGCCTTTTTATCACCAAATATTTTCATAGTTGCAGGAGAAGTCCATATGTTTCTCTTCGTTATTAGGCATTAAATTTATACTGTTTTAATCACAGTGTTTCCTCTTGCCTCCATGCTGTAAATCTACAAATGGTAAAGCTTTAGGTCTAACTCTATCAAACACTAAGGTAGAGATAATGGAATAATACTTTAAAACAGAGTAGCCTTTGATACAGTAACTACAACAGAACAATGCAAACCTGTGCCTTTTAATTATATTACATATAATTATATATTTTATACTTATATGTGCTGATTTTATATTTCACACAGTAAAACTTACTAGAATTAGTTGATAATTTGACAAATAAATTGATATTTATTTATTCCAATAAATAGAATTCCAATAAATAAAATTTTAATTTTCTTATTTTTCCAAAACTTATAGGCAGTAGAAAATATTATTCCATGTAAAATAAAAGAATCACACCATTGTACAAAGCCATTTATAAAAATTCGTAGTTAGGAATACATTCTAAGCCATTTTTTTAACTTTCTTTTTGACTAAAGATTAATCTTCCAAATGGATGAGAATAAAATCTTGTTTAGGTGATTCACCTCTCCAGTCTCCAGCAAATTGTTGCAGATGAATCAATTATGGAAATATAAGCTGACATCAGTTCAAGAATATGCAGGATTGAAAGTCCATGGAATGCATATAAACCATTCAAAGTATTAATAGATAGTTTAACACAATGACTATCAGGAAGTTGAAACCAGAGAGTTATTATAGTAAAGACATAGAATGAATGAAAAATGAACAAGGGGCAAGTACAGCTAGAATATTCAATGTACAAATATGATAAAGGAAGTGGTAAATTGGAAATAAATCTTGGACAAAGGGTTGGTTGAGAATGATGGAAGGAGTGACTCCGATCTAGGAGCATTGGACAATTAGATGGATATATTTAATTGTAAAACAATTGCACAACCTTTTAAAATTCAGTTAAAAAACACAAGAAACAAAAAACAGAAAAATCACAACCAAACAGCAATCTCCAGAGAGTATGAATATGACCTCTCAAAAATTTAAGCAATTAATGAAGGGCAGTCTTGGGAAAAGCAAACAAAACTGTTCAAAGAGGGAAGTTTGGGATAGGGGAGAATTTTGAACAGAATTAAATAGATTGTCTAAGGTTATAAATCACCTACATCTGCTGCAAATAGTATCTGTCTTCTACGAGTTTTCTGTCTGAACTGTATAATCCAGTCCTGAGACACACTTGGTAGCTTGTGAGGTTAGAGTGGAAGAAACAAGATCATGAACCCATTACTCCACTGGAGAAAAAACAATACTCTATATTTTCTCTAATATCTCTTCACTACTCTTTCTTCATAGTTTTAAGTCAATTGATTTTGAATTATATTTTTCCTTCTTTCTTCTGGCAAAGTAATTCATTAAATATTATTTGCCATTTTCTTCTTTCATGCTGTTTAATTGGCCATTGATATTTAATGAGTCCGTTAAATATCCCTCTTGCATTTGGTTGCCATGAAACAACATTTATGTTAATGAGGAGAAATCTAATGTAAAACTTTGTCTCCAGAATACAGCCCTAGAAGCTGTGATCACAAATATTCGGCTATTTTTTTTTTCTTTTACCTTAAAAGACTTCTTGTGTCTAAAGTGCCCACAAAAATAAGTACTCCATCACTTGTTGGTTCAATCAGAATTGTCTAAGCTCAAAAATATATTTTCCTAACAAGATGCTGATAGGAGACAAAAAATACTGCACTTTTATCTTCTCTTTTAAGGTTCTGCTTAGATACCATATCAGGAACAGTGAAGTTATTCTAGGCAAAATTATTTCAATAGATTATTTTCTCTTGGTCTTGCATTTGTTCACCAAGATGTATGGAGGAGAATAGAGTTAAATGACCCATACCTTGGAAGACAGTGTCCGTTACAAAAGGACAATGCTTCTATGTCCTACTTCTATGTCCTCCTCTTAGCTCTTGCCGGAGTTCCAATTAATCACAGCTTCTTGGCTTCATGTCTAGTGAAGCTGAAGGACTATATGGGCTCCACCACTGTTAAATCTTCATTATGTCTCTTTTAAAACTCTTTAAGTTGCCTCATTTGGACGTGGAATTTATTTTCATGTCTTCATTCAATCAGTTCTGCATTGTAGTGAGCCAAATAGGCTCTGTAAACTCACTTTAGGGAGTAAAAATACTAACACAATTTATATCAAAAAGTTTTGACCTCCCTTCACTGCTGAATACAATATGCTTAGCTAAGTCTTCTAAGAAAACTTTTTTTATTAACTTTTCCATTTGCTCAATTCTTTTCTGAACTTTTTGGCATATGTAATAACAGAAGTCTTCACTATCTCATATTAATAAGGATATTACTTTTGTGAGCCACATAGAAATGTGAAATTATTGGTTTGAAGTATCCAATCAGATTTTTTTCTGTGTTTCACTGCTTCACATCCAAAGACATTGTGGAATGTGTTACAAACAAAAATGTGTAATCCCAACACCTTCTTTCATTATGAAGAGCACTTTCTCCCTAAATATTTTGACTCAAATTATCTTTTTCAGAGAATTACTCTTTAGTAATTAAAGGTAAATTCACAAATTTTGATGCCTTATTTTTTTAAGTACTTTGAATTTAAATTCCAATACAACCTTGTTTCAAACAGTGAAAATATATTTCCTGGGTAAGGAAAATTCCAAGGGACCCTACAGGATTTACAGGTTTGTTTGTTTAGTGTGAAAAAGAGCCGTCTTCATCCACATTGCTCCCTCTCTACTAAGTCTCCTTGGATTTCTTTGCATGAAAACTATTCTTCCAGGCAATTTAAATTTTTGTAATAGGCTAAGTTGTTAAAATTTTGAACAATTAAAATTTACCTGTCATAACTTTAAAACTCTTGAAAATCCTTTATCAGAACCGCGAATTCACCAATCCTAATTCCACCATTAAAATCAAAAAGTTAACATGCTATTTTCATGATATAGTATCCATGCAGCTATTATATTCCAGTGGCTTTGTTATGCATATATAACCATATTAGCTGATGCTAAGCAAAATTAATTCCAAGATATATAACCAGATTTTTTCATTTGTGGTTGTTGTTTTTGATGAACTATGTGATTTCTGTTTTCTTTGGGTTTTCCCCCTATGGTTTATCCTTCCAGTATATCATTTTGTATTGTATATACATTTCCCTTAATTAGCGAAGGGAAGAGGAAAAGCATAATGGTGAGACAAAGGACAAAAGGCAAACCAATGCAATAGCAATACTCACAAGACAATATATTGGAAATGTGAGGGATGAAGGGGTGAAGGAAAACTGTGAGAAAATGAGAGAAGGTTAACAAATTTGAAAAGTTATGATTTAATACCTTACAATTACTATAACCCCACTGTACATCACTTTGATAATAAAATTGAAAAATAAGCTGCGTAAAATATAATTTCACTGTATTGGCACAGGAAATAATATTCTTTATGTAGTAATATTTTAAAAATCAATACTATTTGGCATCTAATTTGAATTAATTACCCCTTATTTATCAGAGGGTCATCAACTTGAATGTTATCCAACTAGACAATATTTTCACAATATACTTGCCCAATTTTTCAAAAAAGAATAAATTTAGTATTTTCTCATTTTAAAACAGAAAACTGTTTAATGCTATGGAAACCCATAACTTTTAAAAGTAAGTAAGTTGTTAAGAGGACAGAATATATGTGTTCTTCAAAATTCCTATGACTAATAACTACTCATTTTTAAATTCTCAACATTTCTGAGAGATTCCAAACAGTACCTGTTTGCATGTTACATAATTCTGCAATAGATGTAGTTTCCAATGGGGTGTTACAGACTGAGAAGTCAACAGAAAAATAGCCACATTCTGGTAGAGGATAAAACTATGAAGCATGTGTAATAATTAATTCTTCAAGAGTAAGCTATTGTTTATCAGAGTAAGCTATTATTTCTATGACCATCAATCCCAAGATTTATGCCATAAAGTCATCCTAGCCCAACAGTTTCCAACTTTTAAGGGGCACCTTAAAATTCCTTAATTCACATCATGAATACCTTATCTCTATTTTGAAAAAATACTACACCTCTGCTAATGTGACGCTCTCCTTGTTCTGAAAAGAACACCACAATACATTGAGCTGCATCATTTTTCCTCCACTAGTATTCTTGAGATCAGAACACTTGCAAATATTATTTATATTTATACTTTTTTAACTATCATAGATATTCAGGATGCTAAGATAAAAAAATTATGGTTCAAAGCCCACCCAGGCAGGAAGGTTTCTTAGAATCTTATCTCCAAAAAAATTCTCCACAAAAGCAAGACTCAAGTGGCACTGAGGTTGAAGTGGTAGGGCACGAGACTTGAGCATCAACAGGCTCAGAGACACTGTCCAGGCCAAGAGTTCAAGCTCTAGGATGAACCAATAAAACAAAAACAAAATTGAAAACAAACCCCAAACCTAGCATTTTTCTCCATGTATACAGAGGCACGTAAATAAGGAAATGACTTCCTGTGTTACATATAGGTAGAAGAAAGAAGATGTCACACAATTACTCTATTCATACCATATTAAACCAAACCCTTAAAAAATTGGTTTTTCTAAATGTATAAATTAATGTCATCCATTTTTTGGCAACTCTGTCTAGATTATTCACATTAACATAGTATACATGAACTGTGGGAATTATCTATTAACTATGTTCTAATTATAACTCTCTTGAAAGAATATCTAGACAAATAGAATGCCAGAATCACTTGTGAATTTTTCAATTAATCCCTCTACTTAAAAAGAATTTTGTAGTATACTATAGAATATGAAATTACAAACAAAACCAAAAAATATATTTTAAATCTAAATTCTAATTTAACAAGGTCTACAAAGTCCTACATTAGATGAACTTTGCTATTTCTCCAGGTTTAAGCTTTTGTAATACTTCAACATTAATTTGGAATCCAACAGAATGAGGCTTACTTACTTTTGCAAATTTTTGGATGGGAATCATGAGCTATTTTTCATCTAGGAATGTTCTGTAATGATGAGAGCATTTAAAACACAAGTGAGGATATATATGAGTTGCATTCAATAGGAAACTTGACTTCTCAAAACATAATGACAAAATTAGCCCAAACTTCCAACTGTGTATTCTTTTTTGTTGTTTGATTTGTTTTACTGAGACAAAACTATTCTACCTGGTCCAGGGAAGGTATCATTAAGTAATTCCACTCTCTAATCTCCTGTTTGAGTGCTAGAATTACAAGCTTGTAGCACTTTGCCCTGCCATAGTTTGTTTATTTAATCTAGAAACAGACTAGCAATTCTGAACTTCTCCTATGATCTTATCCACTAGACTGAATGCTCAGACTGTTTATGTACTATTTTCAAAGATGTTTTAACATTTGACACAGGATATGAACATTTTCAGATGCACCTGCAGGGTTCCCTGATTCATTCTACCATGGATCCTATAATAATAATGATTACTTGACTCTCTTATTATCTCTGGTCCCTACCTATGTAATATTCTCAACTTCTGGGGGAAAGTTCACTTGAAGGCTTTCTAATATTTAAAATTATCATTTGATTCTAATCTTACACAGGACTTATTTTCTATTGTTTTCTAACTTTTCTACATATTCTGAGAGTTGTTTCATTTGTGTCTTTTTGTGTGCACCTATAAGTGCCTCTGTGTGTATGTGTATGTTCGTATGTATGTATGCAAAAACCTAAAGCTGTTATTCAGCAATGTTGCTTGTGACTGGTATTCCAGCTTTTGGCTGATTAATTATAGGTAGTGTCTCAAAGCCTATACTGTCCAAGCTGGATGCAAATTGAACTTCCCAGACTCCTTTACATTTTTAGGTTTTATTTTTCCAGGAGTATCAACTTTTAAACTTCAAACACTTTTGTGAGTGTAAAGTCTAACCTGTAGCCCAGATTTTTAACTCATATCCTGAGTGTACACTGTTAGAAATGTGATCATAAACCAAGTTGTTGTGAAATCTGAGGATTGGGGTTTAAAGCCAGCACGGGTAAGAAAGTCCTGGAGACTCTTTTCTCCAATAATTACTAGAAAATTGGAAGTGGCACTGTGGCTCAAGTGGAAGAGCCCTAGCCTTGAGCTGCATTTCAGAGGGACAGCAACCTGTCCTATATTTCAAGTGCCACAAACAACAACAACAACAACAAAAAGAATATAAGAAAAGGAAAGAAAAAGAAATGTGATCTTAGCCACCAGGTTCATTGCTAGTATAATTCCTGTTCTCTCAAAATGGATTCTTTTTTTCCAGTTATGTCTACTCTCCTATATCTGACTTGCATTGGAAACATAATCATTCTTCCATTCTCCTTTTTTCACATTTACGTGATTAGCAAGCGTGGTTTAGAAAGGCAGTGGCCTCATGCTTCATGTTCCACTTAGGAGTAATGCTTTCTCTATATCACTCCCATAAATCTACATATTGGATTTGGCTTTATTTTTTCAATGTTTTCTTATTTGTTGAGTCTTCTATATTTTATTGAACACTTATACATAAACACAGAACTTCTTTTTCTCCTATAATTGCTATTGTTTCTCTTACTCTTAACTCATGTACACTTGGGAAATTAATGTACAGCACATAGACTCACAAAAATGATCTGAGAACCTTCTTCCCATTTAAAATTCACCTTAATTTACAGAGCACATAGGAAGATGGAACAAAATGTTCTCATGGATAATGTATTTATAAGCAATTTAAATTTCATTTCTCTTTACTAAGTTGTCTCTGCAACACCTGTTACCTCATGGCCAAAAGTATCCTTGTGCTATTTCAATGAAGCCAGAAAACATTCATTTTTTTCTGGAGCAGCACCATAGATTGTTACTGGAAGTAAGTGGAAGTAACTGTTACTGGATGTGGAAACTGATCCTAGGAGAGGAATTGAACATAGAGAAATGACAAAGTTCAAGTTAACTATTGCTTTCCTTTTTACTGTATAAGAAAAGGATCCTAGGCTGGAAGGAAACTCTGTCCCTGACTTTTGTGAGTGTGTCCTTTACTCATATAAAACTTGTCTGTGAACTTCTGGTTGAGAGTATTACAAAAGGAAACAATATGTCATTTGAGGGCCAGTATAGAACAAAAGGAAATCACTTTATTTTAAAAATGTTCTACTGCAAAGAAGCAAAGATATGGAGGTTTTAAAGTGTCTTATGGATGGATGTTTCACTCCTGAGATGATTCTCTTGTTGCAGGAATCAGTTATCAATTCCTTTAGTCAAGTCCGGAGTTTTCCATAGCAATAAGGATTCCAAAAAAGCAGGATCCAGTGAGTATGATCAGCAAAAGCAGCCTATTTTCGGACCACCACTATTTTAAGGAGAGTCCCAAAGAAATACCCAGGGTTTGTTTTGTTTCCTTGTTTATTTAGTTTGTGCTGGTGCTGGGCTTGAACTTAGAGACTGGACCCTGTCCCTGAACAGTTGTCTTTCTTTCCCACCTGGCCCAAAGCTAGTACTCCGCTGCTTGAGCCAAACCTCCACTTCTGGCTTTTTTGGTGTTTAATTACAGATAAGGGTTGACAGACTCTCTTGCCTGGGTTGGCTTTGAACTAAGACAGTAAGAAAGCTAAGTGACATCAACTGTATGTACTTCTCTTTTGAACCAAGAAATATTAGATGAAGTTTATTATAGAGTTACTATTTGACAATTTTTAAAGAAGAGAATATGTTTAGCAAAGAAGCCATAACAAATAAGTCAGCAAAAGTAGGTGCACTACTAAATCATTTGGGAAGATTACTATTGACTTCATCATTCCTTTGAGGGAAACTTAAAGCCATACTTGTAATTTTTTGTTGGTTGTGATTATTGAATATTGATCCTGGGCATTGTCTCTCAGCTCTTCAGCACAAATTGAGCACTCTACCATTTAGCTACAGCACCACTTCCAAGTTTCTGGAGTTAATTGAAGGTAAGTATTTCATGGACTTTCCTGACCAGGCTGGCTTTGAACCACAATCTTCTGGTCTCAACCTCCTGAGTAGCTAGGATTACAGGCATGAGCCACCAACACCCGGCTCATATTTGGATTTATGTGCACTTAATGTCACTATGTAGACAAAGAATGGAAATCTGAACCAAATGATGTGACATTGAAGTTTGTAAGAATGATTGAGTTAGCAATAAATATGTCCTCCTTTCCCATTTTGTTACATTAATGACCCATGAGCTATGGGACTCTTACATTAGCATCCTCTTTCATTTTTGTAGGTGTATTTAGTATCAGAAAATGTTCACAGAGAAATATAGAAAGACAGATTTTTAGAAAGCAAAGGAGATCAGGTATGAAAGAACAGCATAGAAGGAGATACATTTATCACACAGAGATTAAGAACTAGCCTAGGAGATTTTGAATGCTAAAGGCAATGAGGAATAAGCCTAGTTGATAACTAGTTCTTCAATATCCAAAAATGGTTTCCTAGAACGGTTTCTGCTATACCTTAGTTACTATCATTTTTTCTTTCCATCTGGAGTTATTCCTTCTCTTCTGTCACAACTATTAATTAGCCTCTGCCCTTTTGGTGCGATGGCTTGCCAAAAGAGTTTCCAAATCTCACTTAGACTGTTGTTGTTGTTGCTGTTGTTGTTTTGGCAGTCCTGGAGCTAAAACTCAGCGCTTGGGAATTATTCCTCAGCTTTTTTTTTTCCTCAAGGCTAACCATCTACCATTTGAGGCACAGGACCACTTCCAGTGTTTCCTTTTCAATTTATGTGGTACTAAGGAATTGAACCCAGGGTTTCATGCATGCTAGGCAATCACCATACCATGAAGCCACATTCCCAGAACCCTAAATGACTTTCTTAAGATGGCATTACATTTTCATTCTGTAACTATGTATCATAATTTTAACCAGAAATTTTTGCTAGAAAAGAGCATTGAACACAGTACTGAGTCCAGTAAGGCTAGTTGGACAATGGATTACTGTCACAGTGTAGCCAGGGCACAGAGGGAATTACCTCATGGAGCTGGTACAACAGAGTGAGCAAGACAGAGCCTGACCCACAGTCTACCTCCAGAATGAGAGGGCCACCTTGGTTCCAACCATATGGGGATGCTGGGCCACCTCCTCCAGCACCCATTGAATCAGTTCCTGAGAGAGAAAGAGAAAGAAAGAAGGTCAGAATTATACTTAAGCCAGGTGTTGGTGGCTCAGGCCTATAATCCTAAGTACAATGGAGGCTGAGATATGAAGATCGTGGTTTATAGCCAGCCCGGCAGGAACACCTGTGAAACTCTTATCTCCAAAAACCACCAGAAAACTGGAAGTGGTGCTGTGACGCAAGTGGTAGCGTGCTTTGAGCTGAGGAGCTAGGGGAGCTGCCCCAGGCCCAAAGTTCAAGCCCCATGACTGAAAAGAAGTGGACTTCCCACCACAAGAAGTGGACTGAATAGCACCCATTGTCCTAAGGAGCATGGCAGAGAAGTCAGGCCGAGCTTCCTGTCAGCTAGGAGTCATTAGTAGGTCACCTGGCTTCTCTGTGCCTCAGTTTCCCCAGCTTCAAAAGTGAACAAAATGAAGGATCCCGTTACTCATGGGGATAGGGTAATAAAGAAAGAGAGCCATGTTTTGTTTCATAATCCTATACCTGTTTCACCATTAATAACACACACCATCTGAGATCTTTCTGGGAATCTTCCTATCATATGGTCACAGAATTGCCAAGAACAGGATCAGATGGCCCCTCCCTCTGTGCCTGTCCCTGCTCCAGAGATCCCTCTGTATTAATCCCTTGTTTCCTCAACTGTACCATGAGGAGATTGAAGTCCAATGGTTGAGGCCCAACCCAGAGCTTCACCTCTGGTCAAGAATCGGCTGCCATGGACTGAGTTTGGGACAATCCATCTAAACTAATGACTGAGCGTGGTGCTACATGTCTACCATCCCAACTACAGAAGACAGGCCTGGTGGCTCATGCCTGTCACAGATAGGAGGACCATGATCCAGCCCAGCCTGAGCATATATTAATTCTCCATCTCAGAAATGCCCAAGACAGAAATGCTTGACTCGCATGGTAGAAGACCTGACTGGCAAGCCTAAGGTCTTTAGGTCTAACCCTAATATACCAAAAAGAACCAGAGTCCCAGTGCCAGAGGCTCATGCCTATAATCCTAGGTACTCAGGAGGCTGAGATCTGAAGATCACAGCTCAAGATTTACGATAGGGTTTGTCTCGCCCATCAGATGTCATGATGAGAAGACCCAGAGTCTGACATATGCTGTTGCGCTCCATACTAGCAGAACTCGTATCCTTACTAAGTGTTGGTCATGCTCTCTGTCCCCCTGGGAAGCCATCCCCTGCAGGCCACACTCCCAGGTCCTCCAAATCTCCCACTGCCACCAATCAGGCTCAAGGGAGTACCCAGCTCCATTGCACACAGATCCCTTGTTCTTGTAATTTAACAGTGCTGTGTCCCCTCCAAGCCTCTCACCTTTCCAGGCCCCCAGACCTCAGCTGTGAAGCCCATACATGCCTCAAAGATAGCAGGTAGAAGTTACCAAAGCATTCTGCCTCCTTGTTACAACCCAATTCTACACACATACACACACACCACACACACACACACACACACACACACACACACACACACACACACACATCCAAACCGGCGACAGAAGACTCATCCATGCAGCACCTGCAATTTGCCAACTGATCACTCACCTGAGCACAGTCAGGCTGTACAAGGAAAAAGATTATCTCTCTCTCTCTGTCTCTCTGTCTATGTCTCTCTCTATGTGTCTGTTTCTCTGTCTTCAGGTGAAAGGTTGACCGAACACAGAACACAAGGGCTCACACAGCAATGGTGTCTATCTTCTGCATTCAACACCTCCCATCCCCAGAAAAAAAGAAAAAGACCCCAGAAGGCAGGTGTAGACATGCTCCTCCCCACCTCTGACTAAAGCCACCGGGTTTTCACCAGGGAGAGGAAGGGTGCAGATGTGCGGCAGTGTGGCTCCCACTACTCCAGGCCAGGGGATCTGTGGCGCCCACTCCTCACCCAACCATACATCTCCCCATTTCCTGGGACACTAGCCGCTGGAGATGGGGGTGAGATCCTCGGCTCAACACCCACCCCCACCCCTGGGGCACATTTGTGGCAGGGCCTGGGCCAGACTGTGGGGCACAGGAGAGGCGCGGTCCGGGTCAGAGAGGAGGGTATATGGGGTGCAGGGTGCAGGGATGTGTGGCAGCCACTCACATGTGTTGCTGGCAGAAGCTGTTGGCAGCTGCTACAGGTGGGGCAAGCAGCAATGGCAGAGGCATGATACACACTCAGGCCCTGAGCAGAGTACAGGGGAGCCAGGACCAGGTCAGGGCCGCAAGCTGGCTCGTGGCACACCATTGCACCATTGCCTGAGGAAACCATGGGTCTGAGCCCACAGCACCAGGTTAGAAATGCTGCTCCATGGGGAAGGGGGGGAGGGGGCCATGGCTCAGGCAGGCACATGATGGGCCTGAGGAAGGCCTTTCCTCCTAGGCCTCGAGTATCTTGCTCACCACTCAGCCACCTCTACCTTCCTCAACTGCTGGTAGTGGTGTCAACAAACAGAAGGATTCATGGTGCTACTGGTCGGCATGGAATGTGGGCGTGGCCACCATTCTTGTATCCTATTGGTCAGAAAGAACCATGAAACAATGGGGGTGTGGCTGGAATCGTGTGATGCAGGCAGAATGGGCGGAATCTAAATGACGCAGCCCATTTCCCAGGTAACTCTGTCCATGCCAGTTGGGGACAAGAGGGTGACCTGCTTTAGCCGGATGGCTGCACAGATTGTTGTCTATGTCTGTTTGTTCCCAGATGTTGAACTCAGGATCTGGGCACAATCTGTGAGTTGCTTTTGATCAAAGCTAGCTCTCTACCACTGGAGCCACATGGCTTTACTTCTGGCTTTGTTGGCACTAGTTCGACAGGAGTCTCAAGGGCTTTCCTGTCTAGGGTGACTTTGACCATGATCCTCCATTCACAACCTTGTAAGTTTTAAGGAGGACTGCTGAGAGCCACTGATGCCTGGCTAATCATTGGTTTTGCTGATGTTCTTGGACAGACCTGTGAGTTCCCTATCCTCAGGTTGAAGTGGTAGGAGCTGGAGCCCACAGTTTGAATCCTGGTCCTACCACCAACAAATGGCAGGAGATCCTATGAAACTCATTCCTATTAATATGACTACCAAAGGAATGTGATGTATATCATGATTAAATAGGCAGTACTTGAATGATTTGAGGATAAAACTATACACAATTACATTATAGGACTCTGGTCAATATTAATTAATACTTTATGAAGCATTTAAACAATCACATTCATTAAATGGAGGCCAAATGAAATACCTACGAATTGGGCATCACATAGCATGGAGATGCTATTTTTTTTTTTTCTGCCAGGACTGGAATTTGAACTGATGGCCTAGGTATCCCTGCTGTTGCACTGTGTAGAAAGGGGAAGCTTGCCTCCTTGAATTCAAGAAATTCAAAGTCTGTCCCTTAGGCCTGAAATCGATGCCCACCACTAGAAAACATCCTATTTGTGTACATTTTCAATATATGATTTATATTTATATACATATGTTGATTCTATATTGCATTCAGTGTAGTTATTTTATTTTTTGTTTTATTCATGTATTGACTTCTCATTTTATTGACTATTATGACTCATAGAACAGTGATTACATTGATTACATAGGATATAGGTTTGCATATGTATTGCACGTCCTTCCTGACACCCAGTACTTTCACAGAAAAGGAAAACGTGTCAGCATCAACTTCTTACTACATGATTCATTTTTTGGGAGTGCTGGCATCTGAACTCACAGCCTACAAGGCCCAATTCATGAATGGGTGATTGTCAGCCTGGCATCCTGTGGCAAATTGAGCTGACAGGCAGTTCTGAGTACCTGAGATCGAGCCCCAGTGGTTGACAAAATAAGAACAGATTGACATGCAGATGGTAGTACACTAATAAATATATATCTTTATAGAGTGCCAGAGATGTCTATACATTATTCGGTTATATAGACTACATTCCTACCAATTCTTGGGTATTTATAATGCCTCCATATAATTAATGTTATTGTTTTCATTCTTAACAAACTATTAAGTAAATCAATCAATATCCTGAAATTATTACATTCTGCAAGTAATAGTATTATTTTAATGCTTCATAAATATTAAATAAAATCAGTCTTCTGAAATGATGCTGTCTAATTTTATAGGAGCATCATTCACCATCAACTCATTCAACTGTGACATTGATAATATTACCTTGTTATTCCCATGGATGGGAACGAGTCTCTTAGTATCTCCTGCAATTGATTGGTGTCAGGACTAGGATTTGAAATCAAGGCTTACATTGCCACGTGGACCTATGACTTCCTCAATAGTCTGACAACCTTCAGCAATGCAAGGTGAAGTACCCTTTGCAACAGTGTCATTCAGACCCAGGAGGGTCACCATGCAAAGGAAGAAAACATAAAAAGGTCATCTCGCTGCATTTTTTCTGTACATTTTTGCCACACAAGGCTTGGGGGTCTAGGATCTCAGGATCTACTGTATGTCCAGTGGCTGCACCCCAGCATAGGGTGTTGAAGCTGAGGCAGAGTTACCACAACCTGAGTTCAAACCCCCTACTGAGCAAAAAATAATTAAAAGAAATTAGCTCCCTGGCTTGCAATTCACCCCGTTTATTCTGCCAGGCTTTGGATTTGAACTCAAGTTCTGGGTAAATCTGCAGCACTGTGTTAGAAGGGCAAGCTCACCGAACTTGAAGATAAGAAAGTCAGGCCTGTACTCTAAGCCAAAATTCAAGCCCCAGCCTTGGAAAACATACTATTTATATACATTGAAAATGCAGGATTTGTACTTACCTATGGATGTTCAGTCCATACACGTTTGGTGTGGTTGTTCCTTGTACTTTTTGTTTTATTCATTTATTTACCATTGATTTTACTATGATGACACCCATTCCCTTTATTATATTGATGACATCCTATCACATGGAATCTAAATTTGTAGACATGTTCTCCATCATGCCTAACACCCAGGACTCTCAGAGAAAAGGAAAAAAGTTTCACACTTGGTTTCTTACTGCATGATCCAATTGTTGGTAGTGCTGGGATCTGAACTCAGGGCCTAGCAGGAACAATTGGTGAATAGTTCAAAGTGAACACACCAGCCTGTGAGCAACAAAGGAGTTAGGCCATTCCCAGGATCTGACATTGATCCCCAGTGTGGGTCACGATAGTCATAAATTAATAATTAAAACATAGGATCAATATTTACATATATGTTTGGACAGCATCTTGCCTTTGGAGTACTTTTTCTCCTTATTTTCTGTCTTATGTAAGTATTGTGTATTTTACTGAGTAAGGTAACAAATATAACAGTGCTTACATGGAAGACAACCTATTGCCCTGGCTATAGGGTTTCCTATGCATTCTCCATCCAAGCTGAGACTCAGGACTCTCACAGGACAGGAAAATAGGTGAATCGATGGGCTTCTCACATCAGGATTCATCTTTTGGCAGTGTTGGGATTTGAACTCAGAGCCTATCAGGCCCAATTGGGGAAAGGGTCAAAGTAAGGACACCAGCTTGCGAGCAACGAAGCAGATAGGCCATTCCCAGGACCTGACGTCAAGTCCCAGGGAGGTCCAGATAGTCATGAATTCATAATTTAAACATAGGGTCTATATTTACATACATGTGTGGACAGCATCTTGTATTCGGTGCACTTCTTAATTTGTGTCGAATTTTACTGAGTATGGTAACAGGTATAACTATGCGGACATGGATGACAACCTGTTCCCATAGGTGTAGGGTTGCCTATGCATTCTACATCCTAGTGGAAGCTCAGGACTTTCACAGGAGAGGAAAACATGTTCAACGACTGGCTTCTGACAACAGAATGAATCTTTTGTCAGTGTTGGGATTTGAACTGAGGTCTGGGTAGCTCTGTTGCACTTTGGGGGAAGGGAAATCTCACCATCCTTGAATACTACAATGTCAGGCCTGGTTCAGGGCCTGATTTGAAGCCCCAGTGCTGGACAAAATAACAAGCCCGCCTTTTTAAAACATAGGATCTCTCTTTACCTACAAGTGTGGTATGCATCTTGCATTCAGTGTAGTTATTCTTTTTATTTTGTGTCTTATTCATGGATGTATTGTGTATTTTATTGAGTATGGTGATAGATATAACTATGCTGACATGGATAACAACCCATTCGAATGGTTATAGAGTTGTCTATATAGAATTCTCCATCCTCATTGAGACCCAGTACTTTCATTGGACAGGAAAACAGGTGGATCGATTGGCTTCTCAAATCAAGGTAAATCTTTTGGCAGTGTTGGGATTTGAACTCAAGGCCTAGCAGGCTCAATTGGTGAATGGGTCATGGTGAACACACCAGCCTGTGAGGCACTAAGGAGGTAGACCATTCCTAGGACCTGAGATGAAGCCCTGGTTGGGGCCAATATAGTCATAAATTCATCATTTAAACAGAGGATCTACATTTCCATACATGGATGGGCAGTATCTTGCATTCGGTGTAGTCATTCTTTTATTTTGTGTCTTATTCATTGATGTATTGTGTATTTTCTTGAGTATAGGATAACAGATATAACTGTGGTGACCTGGATGACAAACTATTCCCATGAGTATAGAGTTCTGTATACATTCTCCATTCTAGCTGAGACCCAGGACTTGCACAGCACAGGAAAACTGGTGCAATGACTGGCTTCTCACATCAGGGTGAATTTTGGCAATATTGGGATTTGAACGTTGGGCCTGGGAGGCCCAACTGCCCAATGGGTCCACGTGATCACACCAGACTGTGAGCCACTAAGGAGCTGGTCGGTTCCCAGGAACAGAGATCGAGCACCAGGGGTGGCCACAATTGTCCTGAATGCATCATTTAAACATGGGATGTATACTCAAATCTATGTGTGTACCGCATTGTGCATTTAGTGTAGTTATTCTATTTTGTATGCTATTCATGGATGTATTGTGTATTTTCTTCAGTATATAATGACAGGTATAACTGGGCTCACATGATAACAACCTATTTCCGTGGCCACAGGGTGGCCCATGCATTCTCCATCCTAGCTGAGACCCAGGACTTGCACAGGAAAGGAACACAGGTGCAACAATTGGCTTTTGACATCAGGATGAATTTTTTGGCACTGCTGGGATCTGAATTCGGGGACCAGCAGACCCAATTGACGAATGGGTCCATGTGAGCACACCTGTCTGTGAGCCACTAAGGAGTAAGGCCGTTGCCAGGACCTGAGATGGACCCCCAGGTGAGGGTGTGGGGGGAGGGCACACAGCAGTCATCCATTCATAAGTTGAAGGTAGTATGCAAATAAGTACACAATTGTATAGAGTAGGAGAGATGATAACCTGTGATGGAATCCAATCTACCATGTGTCTACTGATTTTTGGATCTTTCCAGATGCCTTCATTTCATGACTGTGATGATTATTGTCATGCTTAATCAACACTGCTTTACAAATAAGTGATACCCCATGAGTCTTGCCTATCATTTCCTAGTCACATCATGCATTAACTACTTATTCGATGATATCAATGGCATTCCATGACTTTTCCTGTATCTCAGGATTTCTCGCCATTGCTTTCTCATGGGGGTGGGCTGAATTCAAGCCTCAGGCATGGAAAACATACTCTGTATATACATTTTAAAGATAGGATTTATACTTCCATACAGATGGTCAGTAGATACCGTGTTTGGTGTGGTAGGATTTATACTTCCATACAGATGTTCAGTCCATATCACGTTTAGTGTGGTCATTCATTTTATTTCTTTTTTATTCATTTATTTACTATTTATTTCATTGACTTTCATGACACCTATACCATTTATTACATTGTTTACATCATATCACATACCATCTAGATTTGTAGATGTGTTCTCCATCATGCCTGACACCCTGGACTCTCCCAGAAAAGGAAAACATATATCACACTCAGCTTCTTACTCAACGATTAAATTTTTGGCAGTGCTGGGATCTGAACTCAGGGCCTAGCAGGCCCAATTCATGATTGGATGAGTGTGAGCACAGAAGCCTCTAACCTATCAAGCTATCAGGTGGTTCCCATGCACTGAGATCAAGCCCCAAGTTTGGCCAAAACAGCAATACATGGATAGGCAGAAGGTGGTATACAAATAAATATATATTGTTGAAGAGTTCCAGAGCTGTCTATCTATGACTGAATGACATCTACTACGTTCCTACCAACTTTTAGGTATTTATTATATCTCCATTGAAAAAATATTATTCTTTTCATGCTTAATAAACTATTAATTAAGGTCAATCAACATCCTAGGATTATTGCATCCAATTTTAGACTAGACAAATGCATGAACTACTCTTTCAATCTGTATTCTTATGCATAGGAATGAATCTCTTGTGATCTCCTTCCATTAGTGTGTAAGGATTAGGATTTGAACCCAGAGCCTATGTTGACATGTTGGCTTATGGCTTCCCTGATAGCCTGCCAGCCATCAGCAATGGCAGGCCAGTTCCACTTTGAAACCATGTCATTCAGACCCAGGATGGTCACCATGCAAGGAAAAACTTGTAAAACCCTGAGCCCTCTACAGCTCCCCACTTTTTGTGCTGTTGTGCTTTTTTTTTCTTCCTGCAAACCCTCTGGGCCGAGGGTCCCAGGATCAGCTTTGAGTCCCGAGGCTGCACCCCATCCTAGGGCGAGTGAAGCTGAGTCAGAGTTGTCATGACCTGAGTTCAAGCCCCGTGGTTGGCAAAATTAATTAACTAATTAATTCATTAATTAACCAACTAACTAACTAAATTATAATAAAGCTCCTTGGTTTGGAATTTCTTCCAGTTTTCTTTCCTAGCCTAGGATTTGAACTCAGAGTCTTGATGAATCCATAGCAATGTGATGGAAGGCTCAGAGTTGCCATTACTTGAGTTCAAACCCCATGCCAAGCCAAAAATAATTAAGTCACTGACCTCAGCAGGGAAGTTAGTTGTGAAGATGGGAGGGAAGGGATGGTAGGGGAAAAACAAACGAGGAGGCAACAATGCTCAATAGGAAATGTACTCATTACTTTGCTCATGTAACTGTGACCCCTCTGTACAACATTTTTAAATGAAAACCGTACAAAAATTATGTAGTGCTCAAGAAGCACTTTGGGGGTAAGGGATGGATGTCTGAATAGCTGTACAAAATTCTACACTGATTTTTTTCAGTGTTCAGTTTGGAACTGAATAAACGTAACTGTTTCTGTTACAAATATTAAGTCACTGTCTTGGAACTGGGGCCAGTATTTCTGCCATTGCTGGGATTTGAGCTCACTGTCTAAGTAACTCTTTTGCATCTTGGGTGAAGGCTAATCTCCTTGTCCTTGAGGGAAAGATTTTCAAGCTACTGTTCCCAGGGCCTGAGTTAAGGCCCTGCAATTGAAAAAAATATTTGTATACATGTGTAATATAAGATATATAGGTACATATGTATGTTTATTTCATAGTATGATTATTATTGATTTTGTATTTAATTTTTTTATTCATTTAATTGTTTATTTATTTAGTATTATTATACACATAATATTTATTATGTTGTGTACATATATTATAAAATTATACACAATAATTCAGCACATTGACTCATTTTCATTAATACTTTACTAAGTGTTGAAACATGATACATAATTAAATGGAGGCATTTGTCAAGTCATCACATGGTTAGAGTATGTCCCTAGTATGAGCTTTGTCTTATTTATCTTGGACAGCTTCCTATAGGGATTTGTTTAGATGATTTATACTCAGAAGCCTTTTCTTGTGGATAGGCAAGTTGAGGGATAAAATCGTAAGGGCTGGGAATGTAGCTTAGTGGTAGAGAGCTTGCTCAGCATGCTTGAATGCCAGGGTTTGAATCCTCAGTGCCACATACTCAGAAAAAGCCAGAAGCTGTGGTGTGGCTCAAGTGGTAGAGTGCTAGCATTGAGAAAAAGAAGCTCAAAAACAGTACCCACGCCCTAATTTGAAGCCCCAGGTCTGGCAAAAACAATATGCCAGATTCCAGTGGCTCTGGAAACCTACTTTCTCAGGAGGCTGAGATCTTAAGATCACAGTTTGAAGACAGCCTAGGGAAGGAAAGCCTGTTAGACTCTTACCTCCAATGAACCATCAAAATACCCCATGTGGCACTGTGGGTCAAGTGGTAGAGTGTTTGCCTTGAGCTGAAGGGCTCAAGGACAGCACCCACGCTTCAGTTTGAGACACACACTGGAAAAAGAGTGAGGGATAATCAAAGTAATTTACCTATTTGCTATTTATGAGAATATGGTTTGGAAAATGAATGCTGATGTACACCAGAATTGGAGTCAGACCTCAAGGTTCAAGTGAAGCACATCCATAATCCCAGCCTCTCAGATTCTAGCATTATAAACTTGTGTCCTACAAGGTTCTGAAAGGCACATTGTTGAAAGGCTTAATATGCTCCCCAAGCCCTTTGTGATAAGCAGTTGACTTGTATTGTCAAGATCATTACAGTTCTGACCCTAGCAGAGAACCAATAGCTTACACCCATCACCCTAACTCAGGAGGCTGTGGTCTTTATCACAGGGTGAAACCAGCCAAGGCAGGGAAGTCTAGGACATTCTGGCTTCCTGTTCTGAAAGGTCAGATGCTCAAGAAATTCCTGTGTTTCGCTTGGTGATGAGAAGTTACTTGCACTCTAAATGTTCTTGGAGTTCTTGAGCTACAGAAGAAGGAAAGAAATATTATTGACCCAATCGGGGTTCAAATGAAGTTCTCAGGATCCAAGCCCTAGCTCTGTTAGCAGGAAGAACTCCAGAGTAACACTGTATTTGAAGCACAGCAAACAGTTTCAAAAGCCAGGCTAGGTGCAGAGAACTAGGCCTGCAGGATTAGGAGGCAGAATGTACACACTCAACAGGGAAGTGAGCTGCAAAACCACTTCATTCATTCCAGGCACAGCCAGCAATGGGAGAAACCTGAAACATTTGTTAGAGTTACAGCAGGGTCAGGCTTCTCTCAGTCTCTTCAAACGATGACTAATTAAATTTCCTCCCTCAGGTGAAGGGAGCCTCAGGCTATCTTTAGGTTACCTATAGAGAGCCAGTTTAGTGGGGAAGAGGAGAGGAACAGAATAGAAAACCCTGCTCTCTGACCTTAAGGTGTGGGTTTTTGACTCTCCATTTTTCAGATTTGAAGGTCCTTCTATCTCTGCCAGTCCATTCTCCTTACTACATTCTCCACATCATTAATGCAAACCCACAGTCCAAGGAGGAGCAGGGCCATTTCTCTTCTGTCTCCAAGCACCTGAGTTAGAACCTGGCTCTGCCCTCTTGACTCTGGGGCTCTTGGCTGCCTGAGAAGTGGGGCAGAGACAGTCATCCTGATCTGCGTTTGTGTGTAGGTGATGCTGGAGTCCTGGAACACTGCAGAAAGACTCGTGACTGGGAAGTGGTCCCTTCTTTCATTCTGATGTCAAAAACAGATTCATCTATCAGCTTTCTTCCTTCTTTCTTTTCTTCCTTCCTTCCTTCCCTCCTTCCTTCCTTCCTTCCTTCCTTCCCTCCTTCCTTCCTTCCTTCCTTCCTTCCTTCCTTTCTTCCTTCCTTCCTTCCTTCCTTCCTTCCTTCCTTCCTTCCTTCCTTCCTTCCTTCCTTCCTTCCTTCCTTCCTTCCTTTTTCTTTCTTTCTTTCTTTCTTTCTTTCTTTCTTTCTTTCTTTCTTTCTTTCTTTCTTTCTTTCTTTCTTTCTTTCTTTCTTTCTTTCTTTCTTTCTTTCCTTCTTTCTCTCTCTCTCTCTCCCTCTCTCTCTCTTTCTCTTTTTTTCTTTCTATCTACCTACCTTCCTGACTAGGTAGCTATCTCTTTGCCAGTTGTTGGGTTGAACTCAAGGCCTGGGCACTGTCTCTAGCACTCTGCTACTTGAGCCACAGCACATATTCTGGCTTTGTCTGTGTACGGGTGCCTGAAGAATCGAACCCAGGCCTTCTTGCATGCTAGGCAAGCACTCTCTCGTTAATCCATATTCCTAGCCCCTTCATTTTTTCTTAATGGTAGTTTTTACATAAGTATGCTACCATTTTATGTTCTCAAGTTTAATTTTCTGAATACCGGTTGCTTCCAAGAGACCTGATCTTCTAATCCCCTGCCTGATTTGTGATTGTTCCTGCATTGCCCTCATGATAAAATGTAAATAAAGGCTGCTGAAAGCTTCAGTGTGCATCATATAAAGACACAGGCCTAGAACCCTGGAAGAGAAAAGCAATGGGCCTGAAATGAAGAGAATGATGCAGTATGCACAATTAGCATATCTGAAAAATAAACCAGTAAATAAAAGCAGAGTTTGCACTATGGGAGGTAATTTACATACACACATAAGTAGGTAGGGCACTGATACATAAACTTGGCCTTCTCTTTTTGAATTTTTTTGTGGCCATCCCAGGGCTTAAACTCAGGGGCCGATGTGTTCCTGAGCTGCTTTGCTCAAGGCTGAGGCTCTACCACCACCACAGCTCCACTTCCCGCCAGTTGGTAGTTAATTGGACATAAGCAATTCCCAGGCTTTCCTGACTGTCTGGATTGTATCTCCTGCTCAGTTTTCTCTCTCAAAGCTGGAGCTCTACCCTCTGGGCCACTGCTTTACTTCTGGTTCTCTGGTGGTTTATTGGAGAAAATAGTCTCAGAGACTCTCCTGCTCAGCTGACTTGAATGGCTTTCTCCTGAGGAGGCTTCAAGTGGTTTCATCAGGGATTCACCAAGGAGCCTCTCCACACAAACCCTTAGTCTAAATTTCGAGGAGTACTAAAGAAAAATGGAAACATTGTTAAACCGCAGTCGCAGGATCCCCACCAAAAAGACCACCGAGAGTCAGACTTTACAGCTGTTGTAAGGTTTTATTTAAACGCGCTGCATCTCAGGCCTTGTCCTGCACTCCTACACAGTAGCACCTAGGAGGAGCACCCCAAGGTAAAGATTTACAGGGTATACAAAGTCACACAACCAACCAGGTGTTTGTATTACCACGATGTGTTGCTCTGCTAGAAATAAGCAACAAGTGGTCACTGCCTCAAAACTTTAACCCTTCATTCCCCCCCCTTGACTTATGGTCCTGGAACACAATCTTGTGGCTCCAGCCTTAAACTGAACTCCAACAGCTCTTGATCTTGAAAGGGTTAGCCATATTATTAAACAACTATACCAATAACAATCAGTTCATTTTTCTTTTCTTGAGGTGTATGCAGACTGGTTGGGTAAGATGCTTGGAGACTTCCCATGTTTCCCCATGCTTGTCCAGGGCAAAGGGGTCAGCCGGTCTGGCGTGGGAGCAGTGGATCCAAGCAGCAATGCCACAGTAGCAGCAAGGCTACACACCAGTAGCACCATGTAAGGGTGGAACCATGTAAGGTCCCTTCCACCGTGGCTCCAGAGATCTCAGGTTTTGCCTTCGAACTAACACCCAGTGCCCTGGTTTAAACAAATGGGGGTAGGAATAGAAGCAGAATCATATAATGCTCTAAGCTGGGGCCACATCCTCTTATGCACCAGCTGTAAATAGACAAGCTTACACAGAAATTCAATATCATCCAAATCAGCAAGCAATTCAGTCTGAAGGCTAGGGATAATGGGTTGAAGGTGTCCATACATTATTTCAAAAGGAGTAAAGCCAAGCTGATAGGGTGAATTTCCTACTCTAAACAGGGTAAAAGGAAGCAGCGATACCCAGTCTGCGCCAGTCTCAAAGGCCAATTTAGTTAAGGTCACTTTTAGAGTCTGATTCATTCTTTCTACCTGCCCTGAACTCTGGGGTCTATAAGCACAGTGCAATTTCCAATCCATCCCCAGTGCCGCGGCTATTCCCTGACTTACTTTTGGGATGAAGGCTGGTTCATTGTCTTACCAGATGGTGGATGGGAAGCCATACCTGGGTAGGATTTCTTCCAGGATCTTCTGATATGACGTGCGCAGTCTCATGCTTTGTTGGGTAGGCTTTAACCCATCCTGAAAAGGTGTCTACAAAAACTAGCAAATATTTATATCCCAATTTTCCAGTTTTAATTTCTGTGAAGTCTACTTCCCAATACACACCTGGCCTATCTTCATGGAGGCGAGCTCCTTTTGTAACCAGTTGATTAGGGGCATTGGTAAGCTGACAGGCTTTAAAATTTTTAACAATGTCCTCAATGAGTTGATTTCCTTGCCTGATTTTTACTTCTGAGTGTAGGAACAAGTCCTCCATTCTTCGGGTTCCCATGTGAGAGACCCGATGGATTCTCATAAGAATCCTCTTGCCCAATCTTTGTGGCAAGATAAGTTTTCTCTCACCAGTTTTCCACCAGTCTTTATTTCTTTCTCTGTTTGGGGGTTTATAGGCCATTGAATTTTTCTTTATCCACTCCAAGTCTTCTTGGGAGTACTGAGGCGCAGGAGGCAAAGCTTGGGGCCCTGGGTCTACTTCTGCGTTGGGCTGGAGATCCACCTCCTTAGCTGCCTGATCAGCCACGTTATTTCCTTTGGTTATTGAATCACTTACCTTTCGATGGCCAGGACAGTAGATAATGGCAATATTTGCTGGTTCCCATAAGGCCCGGATGAGCCTTAAAATTTTTTGTTCATTTTTAATAGCCTTTCCCTCGGCTGTCAATACCCCCTCTCTTGGTAAATGGCTCCATGGACATACACAGTGGCAAATGCATACCGACTGTCCATGTAAATGTTTAGTCTCTTCCCTTTTCCCATCTGTAGGGCTTTTGTTAGTGCCACTAGTTCTTCTCTTTGTGCAGACATTCCCTGGAGGAGTTCTTCTGCCCACACTATCTCAGTGTCTGTGGTGACTGCTGCACCAGCATACCTTTTTCCATCTCAAATGAAACTGCTGCCATCTGTGAACCAGGTATGCTCGGCATGCGATAGTGGTGAGTCCAACAAGTCTGGCCTCTTTTCTTTGGCCTGGTCACTCTTTTCAAACTCAATTTCACATTCTCTGTCCTTCCTTTCCTGTCTTTGGTACTCTCTCTCTCTCTTATTGTAAACCTTTTCCCCTGTTGCTACTAGATCCCTAATAGACTTTTCACCAAGTCTGTCTAGAGCCTGCAACTTCTGCTTTATGTCTGGTGCAGCTTGATTTATATAGGCAAACATAATCATCTGAGCCAACTCCTGGGTCTCAAGATCATATGGGTATATTGACTAAAATCTTCCCTGAGCTGCTCAAGATATGCTGCAGGACTTTCAATTCCTCCCTGTATAACATCATAAACTTTGGCCATATTAGTAGGTTGGCAAGTCTCTTCCTTGAGACCTGTCAACAGAGCCTGACAATAGATGAAGTGTCGCTCCCTACTTTCAACTGTATTGTAGTCCCATGTTGGTCAGATCTCAGGAAAATAGACAGTGATCAGGGCAGGATCCGTAATAGGTGCTCTTTTGGGGCCAGGAATATGTTTCTGGACTGCCTCTTGGATACAGTCTCTCTCTTCGGTGGTAAAAATGACCTGTAAAAGAGGACTAAAATCATCCCAAGTGGGCTGATGAGTAAAGAGAACAAATTCAAGCAAACGAATTAAATCCTGGGGTTTCTCAGAAAAGGGGGCATTTTGGGTGTGCCAATTGTATAGATCACTAGTAGAAAATGGCCAATATTAGATTTGCTGTTGACCATCCACATCCACAGGACCTATGGAGCATAAGGGAAAAACAGCTGCATTAGAAGGGGGATTGATCCCACGGCATCTTCGAGTGACTGGCTCCTCAGAAACGTTAAGGGCAGGTGCCGAGTGTTCTATTGCTCCCTCCTCCTCTTGATCATTCTCAGGTTCTGCAAAAGGAACCTGGAAAGGAGAGTATGGGGGAGGAAACATTTCTTCTTTCAAGTTATCTCCCTGAAAAACTGGGGGGTACCTTTTCTTTCCCTGTGTCTCAGTTTCTTTTTGTAAGTCTAGGGGGCTAGATGGAGTGGTGCCTATGGTTTCCAGTCCTGTCAGATGTACAGTCCAAAAAACAGTACAAACAAAACACATGCAGGCCTGTTAGTTACAAAAAAAAGCTTACAAAGTGGAGCTCTCCCAAATTGGTCCACTGACTACTGTCATGGTGGGGTTCCACACCCACACCACACAGCAGAAGGAGCAGAGCCACAGTGGGCGAGTTGGGCCTCTGTTTGGAGGCCCTCTTGGTCAGTTCTGGCCCAACATTGAACCAACCTCCGCCACCCCACAATTCACAAGGTGGTGTTCCAAGGGCCGCCCCCCACTGCCCCACACAGCGGGGTTCCAAGGACCCCTGCCCCACATGGCAGGGTTCCAAGGACCCCTGCCCCACAAAAGGATCTTGGACATCTTCTAGTTCCTCCAGGGTTGTGGTGAAAGGGCGCCTGCTTCAACAACCCTTTACAAATCGGAGTGGCCATCCTCACAAAGGAAAATGAAAGTAAAACTGACAAATGACAGGACAAGACAAATTAATAAAGACAGCGCTGTTTTACCTTTGGAGTCTGAGATCTCGGAGGTCTTTGGGGGGG
This sequence comes from Dipodomys spectabilis, assembly GCF_019054845.1. NCBI lineage: Eukaryota > Metazoa > Chordata > Mammalia > Rodentia > Heteromyidae > Dipodomys > Dipodomys spectabilis. The sequence continues at coordinate 2,326,633 of NW_024871184.1, read as the reverse complement.
ATCCCGGACAAGCCCCCACTATTATGTTATACCCAGGTCGCAGGATCCCCACCAAGAAGACCATCAAGAGTCAGACTTTACAGCTGTTTTAAGGTTTTATTTAAATGGGCGGCAGCTCGGGTCTCATCCTACACTCCAACACAGTGGAGCCTAGGAGGAGAACCCCGAGCTAAAGATTTGCAGGGTTTATAAAGGCACACAACCAACCAGGTGTTTGGATTACCACCATATGTTGCTCTGCTAGAAACAAGCAACAAGCGGTCACTGCCTCAAAACTTTAACCCTTCACATGAAGAGGCTACTAGTGTGTTCTAGACACTTAAGGTTGGAGACACAAAGCACTCATAATTATTAGATCACTTTATAGGCTAAAGAGCAATGCAGACTGTATGAGGATCTCTCCAGCTTTCGGTCCTCATATCCTGAGACAGTAAATTCACAGCAGCTCAATGCTAAGTAACAGAACTGGCATGTACTGTGGATATTTGCTCCCAAATCCTGTGACACTCATTTCTCACTTTTGGCCTCAAACCTGTGACCAGAGGGGAAGATGAGGAGAGAAAATCCTTCTCAGGGAAAGCAGCTGTAAAGAACATTGGGTAGTTTACTTATAAATTAAAACCTTGGGAATGACCATTAAGAAGTCAGATTGTCCAGATTAAAAAATGAAGAAGAGAAGAAAAAAGGTGCCAGTGGCTGCTGTCTGTAATCCTAGGTTCTCAGGAGGCTGAGATGTAGAGAAACTTAGTTTGAATCCAACCAGTGTAGGAAAATCCATAACACAGTTATTTCTAAGAGATCACAGAAATACCCAGAAGTGGGGCTGTGACTCAAGCTTATTGCATTACTCTTGAGCAAAAGAAGCTCAGGGACCGTGTATAGGCTCATACTTCCACCCTAGGACCTGCCCCCTCAAAAAGAGCCTGTCTTTATCTTTGTATTGTATTCTTATAGGTGAAAATCCAGAGTAGCTATGATGAATCGCACCAACCTAGGAAATTTGTATTCAGTACAATGAGTTCATAACAGACAGACTTCTTTCAAGATAGTGCATGTTCCAGGGCTCCCTTCACTGTTCACATTGTAACTTAAGGGTTTCTCTGCATCACAGGCCTGCTGGAGGAAGACTATCTCATTGTCTGGACAGGCACACAAAAGCCCTCACTCCTGTACAGCTGGGTAACAAACAACTCCATCAGGGCCAGTTAGTGAGGCTGAGTGTGGGCGGGCTCTGAAGGTCACAAAAAATAATTCCTCTTTATACCCTTAGCTATCTCTCTCCCCAGTGCTCTGTTTTAACAGGAGACTTTCATTTGTGTCACCTCCCATGGCAGGCCAAGTTCTCTGCACTTATCCTGCCTTTGTGAGACTATAGTCTGGTGATCAGTTACAGTGCTCAATATAATTCAGTTGTCTGCTGAAGGGCAGACAACTAGGGCACTGAACATAATGACACGATTCATTGCAGGCAATGTTGGGCCTATGATGCCTCTCCTATATTTCCAGAAGCTTGGGAAATCCAAGCACATGTTGGATATCACAAAGCTTCCTGTCATGTAGGACTGGTGAAGCTCATCAGATTTTGAAACCTTTGACTTCTCCTAGTTGGGCCCTGGGTGGCTAGGTTTTGGGATTGAACACAGGGCTGGGTGCTGACCATAAGCTCAGTGCAGAAGCCCAGTACTTTACCATTTTGTGTAACAACATCACATCTGGTCTGTGATGTATGTGTGTGTGTGTATGTGTGCACATCACGTTGTGTGTGTGCACGGGTGTGAGTGTGCATGCACACATATACATGAATCTTGAAGCTTGACCTCCTGATCTGAGCACTATACCTCTTGTATAATGATATCCCTCTCCCACTGGAGCCACAGAGCCACTTCAGGCTTTGTCCTAGTAATGTGGTCCTGAGAAATGAAGCCCACGATTTCATATATGAAAAGCATTCTACCACTAAGGCACATTCCCAGCCCTCTACTTCAGCTTTGTTAGTTTATTTCTGTCTTTTTTTTATTGTTGCTGTTGTCAATTGAAGGAGTTGAAGTCTTGGCCTTGGTGCTGTCCCTGACCTCTTCAGCTCAATTCTTGTGTTCTACCACTTGAGTCATAGAGCTTCTTCTGGTTTTCTGGTGGTTCATTGGAGCTAAGTTTCTCAAGGACTTTCCTGCGTAGGCTAGCTTTGAACTATGATCCTCAGATCTCATCCTCCTGAGTAGGTAGGATAACCGACATGACCTCAAACACCCAGCTACCCCTTCAGGTTCTTAGTAGTGAATTGGAGATAATAGTCTCATGGTACCTTTTGTGTGTGAGATAGTTTGGAACACAGACCTTTAGGACTCAGCTTCCCAAGAAGGCAGGATGACAGACTTCAGCTACTGACCCCTTGGCCATGGCCTCTGTTGCAAGGGGGTCCATGGTTCCACGTGGTGGAGTGCTAGCCATGAGCCCAAGAGGTAAGGGTCAGTGCCTCAGCCCCAAGTTCAAGGTTCATGACCAAGAAAAAACCAAACCAAGCCATTGACTTCTATAGACAACTCACGAGTCTTCAGTAATACATAATTTTGTCCCTGACATGGGGACCTATTTGAGCCTCAATATTCTTGTCTGTATAATTATCTGTTATGGGGCTCTTACATAGAAAAGATGTAAGAATGCACCCGGTTAAGGACATAGCACATGGCACTCTTTGTACCACTCAACACACAACATCCTGTGAAGGACTCAGCACCCAGCACCCAATGCAGGACTCAGCACACTGCATCCTGTGAAAGACTCAGCACATAGCACCCTGTGCAGGACTCAGAACAGAGTAACCTATGGAGGACTCAGCACATAGCTCCATTCCACAAGCTGTCATTAGAATTAGGGTGCTTTCATCAGTATCACCATTCTTTGAGGAAAATTTACAAACCATACAAGTTCACATCTAATGGTTTAGAGGGGTGTTTTTCTGGGGTGTTAGCCATGGGGCTTGAACTCAAAGCTCTACCACTTGGAGCCACATTTTGAGGTGTCTCTCAGACTTCCTGCCAGGACTGGGTTTTAAAACCGCTGAGCAGCTAGGGTGACGGGCATAAGCCAGGATGACCTGGGTAACTCGTGGAGCTGGGTTGCAGTGGTTTACATGTGGCTAAGTCAGGTTAGGTGGCAGCTGTCAGCACCAGACTCCTAGATTGCTCTGTAATGAGCAATAAGTTTAGGATGTGCACTAAGTTTAATTAATATTTTATTAAGCAGTTAGAATATCCTACCTTTTTTTGGCATCAGACCTGTGGCTTGAGTAAGAGCTTAGACACTGTCCGTAAACGTTTGTGCTCAAGGCTAGCACTCAATTGATTGAAAGACAGCAGAACTTCTGAATTTTCTGTTTTGTGGCACTGAGGAATCGAACCCAGGGCTTTGTGCTTACTATGAGAGCACTCAACCCTCGAGCCTCTGGAGGGAACGAGGTATAAATAGAGATTGCTATATATAAATATTATATACAGAAAAAGAGATTTCTGCATATTATTAAATTATAGATAATATTGCTACCAATTCTTAGGTATTAAATTATGTCTCCATTTAATGATGTGTCCCAGTTAACAATTAATAAATCATTAATTAATAATTACTCAATATCCTATAATTGTTTATCATATATGTACATATATCCGTACATATAATTAGATATTTCATAGAATGAGACCAATGTCTATATATTATTAAATTATGCATCATGTGTTACTCCCAATTATTAGTTATTTAATTATGTCTCCATGTAATTTTTATTCTGTTTATGCTTAATAAAATACTAAACTTAGTGCACATCCTACACTTATTGCATCTAATTTTATCCTAGAATGATTCACTACTAATTCAATCTGTTTATCATTTACTGTAGTGGCAATTCTTCTACCTATGATGTTTTTTAACTTTATTACATCATATTACATAGCATATAGATTAATATCCAAATTATATATCCTACCTGACACCGAGCACTTTCACAGAAAAGGAAAACATGTGTCATGTTCGGCTTCTCACTACAAGATTACGTTTTTGGGAGTGCTTGGATCTACACTCAGGGCAAAGAAGTCTCAGTTCATGAATGGGTGACTGCCAGCACAGCAGCCACTAGCCAATTCAGCTGCCAGGTAGTGCACAAGCCCTGAGATTGAGCCTCGTATGTTGGCTCCAAATTGTGCTTAGTGTAGTTATTCATTTTATTTTTTTATTCATTTACCATTTATTTTATTGACTGCTATAACACATGGGATATTTACTACATTTATTACATAGGATATAGAATTGCCTATGTATGAAACTTCACACCTGACACCCAGGAATTTCACAGAAAAAGAAAACATGTGTCACCCTGTGTCTTACTGCATGATTCAATTTTTGTTAGTGCTGGCATCTGAACTTACAGCCTACAAGGCCCAATTCATGAATGAGTGAGTGTCAGCACGCCAGCCTGGGGCATATGGAGCCAACAAGCAGTTCCCAGCACCTGAGATTGAGCCCCAGGGGTTTACAAAACAAGAACAGATGGACATGCAGGTGGTAGTACACAAATAAATATAGATCTTTATAGAGTGCCAGAGATGTCTATACATTATTTACTTATATAGGCTACATTCGTACCAATTCTTGGGTATTTATTATGCCTCCATGTAATTAATATTACTGTTTTCATCCTTAATGAATTATTAATTATATCGACCACTGTCCCGAAACTATTGTGTCCATGTAATTAATAGTATTCTTTTAATGTGTCAAAAATATTCATTAAAATCCATCAGCCTCCTAAAATCCCTCTCTAATTTTATGCTAGTATCATTCAGGAACAAGTAATTCAACCTTGACATTCATATCTTTCCATCTGTATTCCTATGAATAGGAACGAAACTCTTAGGATCTCCCCTCCATTGGTTGGGGTCAGGACTCGACTTCCGAACACAAGGCCTATGTTGTCATGTTGGCCCATGGCTTCTCTGGAAGTCCGACAGCCTTCATCAATGCCAGGTTACCAACACTTTTTTCAGCCCTGTCATTTAGACCCAGGATGGTCACCTTGAAAAGAAAACAAATGTAAAACCGGCAGCCATTGCAAGTTACTAGTTTTTTTTCTGTGTCGTTTTATTTATTTATTTTTCCTGTCATCCTTTGAGGCCCACAACCGAAGTTGGGCTGTGGGTCCAGTGGCTGCAACCCAACCTAGAGTGATCAAAACTTAGGCAGAGTTGCCATGCCCTGAGTTCAAGCCTTGTGCTTGACAAAATAAAAATATGTAATACATAAATGAATATGTACATATATACATTAAAAATATTTAAACAATTATTAGCCTACTTGGTGTTGTATACAAGCCATTTCTTCTGCCGGGCCTGGGAATTGAACTCAGGGGCTGGGTAAATCTGCAGTACTGTGGGGGAAGGGAAAGCTCACAATGCTGGAAGACAAGAAAGACAGGCCTATTCCTAGCACTTGCTAAAATAATATTCATATACATTTTAAATACATGATTTATATTTACATATACATGTTTATTGCATATTGCAGTTAGTGTGGTTATTCATTTTATTTTGTTTTTTATTTAGTTATTATATATTTTAGAGGGTCAATTATATATTTTAGTGGGTCAATGTTAGCCTACCAGGCTGACGCAAGTGAAGTTGTCGGGCAAAATTGAGGACCTGAGATGAAGCCCTAGGAGTGGCCAATATATAAACAGATAGATGTGTAGATTGCAGTGTGTGTGTGTATTTACATATGTATATGAATCTATAAATAAATTTATAGAGAGAGACAGATAGACATTTATGTAGATTCTAGTGTGTAACTCTATATAAAGAATGATGACCTATACCTTATTTTTATATATTCTATTACTATGAATTATTTGGTCTAAAATTATGCCACCATTAATTAATCACAGTAGGAGACTTAATAAAGTGGTTAATTAAGTTAATCAATGACCTATATTTTTTGCGTACAATCTTATAATACAATGACTAGCTAATTAGTAGTTCAATTAGTACATTACAAAGATTCTATTATTGTTCCTATAGATAGGAATGAGTAGGTGGAAGTCCCAGCATCAAACTCAGGGCCTAGGTATCTTTGTTGGGCTCAGGCTTCACTGACAGCTCGCCAGCCTTCGGCCATGCAAGGACATGTGCAATTTTCAAGCCGAGTCATTGAGAGCCAGGATGGTCACAGTGCAAAGGGAACAAGGGTAAAACTGTTGTCTAAAATTTCCTGGTTTTTCCTCCTCCATCTTGGTTGCTTTACTTTTTTTTGCCAGAGCTGGGAGTTGAACACGGGCCTAGGATCCCTGGATCATCTGTGGATATAAAAGCTGCACCCTAGCCTAGGGTAATCAAGGCTGAGTCAGAGTTGTGGCGACCTGAGTTCAAGCCCCGTGCCTGCCCCCACAAAAAAGTTAAGGTCCTGGCTAGGAGTTTAGGCCACTTTATCTGCCATACCTAGAATTTGAACTCAGAGACTAGGTAACACTATTGTGCTCTGGGTGAAGTGAAAGCTAACCTAGAAGAAAAAAAAAATCCGGAGCATTTCCCAGTGTGTGAATTCCAGCCCTAGAACTGGCAAAAATAACATTTATATACATGTATAATATATATCATACATATGTATTTGCATAGATATTACATATTGTACCTAGGGCACAATATTTCCACGGAAAGGAAATTAGGTCAACATTGGCTTCTTACTCCACCAATTGACTTCAGCATTCCTGGGATTTGAACTCAGGGCCTGGAATGTCCAATTCATTAAGGGGTCAGTTTAAGCACAGCAGCCTCAAACAAATTCAATGCCAGGCAGTTCCCAGGACCTGAGTTCTAGCCCCAGGAGTGGCCAATATATAAATAGATAGATGTGTAAATTGCTGCAAATAACTGTACATTTAAATATAAATATATTTATAGAAAATATAAATATATTTATACAATGTGAGATGTCTATATATTATTAAATTACATGTAAAATATTACTAATAATTATTAGGTATTAAATTATGCCTCCATTTAATGAAGTATCATGGATTAAGGCACAATAAGTGCTTCCTTGTGTAAATGGAGCTCAGGGACAATTTCTAGGCTCAGTTCAAGCCTCAGGATCTGCACTAAAAAAAAAAGAACCAGTAACTGCATGTTTCTGCGTATATATGCATATATTTCTTTCAGTGAACATCCATAGTCGTTATGAATAATAGCACCCAGCTAACAAATTTGCTTTGCATAGAATGATATCATAGCACAGAGAGTGCTTTCAAGACAGTGCATGTTCCTGGTCAAAAAAAATTTAAGACCCTGGCTTCAAATTCTCACCATTTTTCTGACAGGCCTGGGATTTCAACTCAAGGTCTGATTAACTCTCTAGCACTGTGGGGGAGGGGAAACCCACCATCGTTGAAGACAAGAATTTCAGACCAGTTTCCAGGGCCTGAATTCAAGCCCCAGCCCTGGAAAAAATATTATTCATACATGAGATCTATTTACATACACGTGTTTACTCCATATGACATTTATTACCTTTATTTTTTATTTATTTTATTTAGTATTATTACATATATAACATTTATTTCATTTATTACATCTTATGACATGGATTTATTTGCATATAGATTATACATAATACAGAGACCCGGGACTTTCACAGAGAAGGAAAAAAATGATTCAAAATTGGTTCCTGACTCCACATATAAACGTTTGGCCATGCTGGGATTTGAACTCACAGCCCACAGTGCACAAATCATGAATGGGTAAGTTGTAAAATAAAAGCCTTTGCAAACTGAACTGCCAGCCATTTCTGAGAACCTGTGATCGAGCAACATTAGTGGCGGATGGATAGATAGATAGATAGATAGATAGATAGATAGATAGATAGATAGATAGATAGATAGATAGATAGATAGATAGATGTGTAGTTTGCTATGTATATGAGAGAAAGAATGTGAGGATATTAAATTACATATACTATGAATTATTAGTTATTAAATTATGCCTCCTTCTAATGAAATGAAGTATCATGGTTGAATACTTATTAAAGCGTTAATGTAAAAGTAGTCAGTATTCCTTAATTTGGAGAATCATACCATGGTGCTAGAATGGAAGACAGTATCCAATACTTTTTGTGTGGCATTCTATAAGGGAATCATGAACAAACTGCAAATTTAATTGTTACTTTTTTAACATTCCATTAGGCATTCCCATGGATAGGAAAGATTTTCTCAAGATCTCCCTCCATTTATAGGTGGCAGTCCAGGCACTTCAACTCTAGGCCTGGGTATTTTACTTCAAAATGCAAACCATTGGAATGACTCTGTGAAGATTTCAGACTGTCAGGATGAAAGAAAAGAATGAGAAGAAAAGAAAGCCAAGTGTCAGTAGATCCTACCTGTAATCCTAGCTCTTCAGGAGGCTGAGAGGTAGAGAATACCAGTTTGAATTCAGCCAGGACAGGAAATTCCACCACACTCTTATTTCTGAGGGATTACAGGAATAAAAAATTCCCATGAATGGGGCTATGACTCAAGGGCAGAGCGCTACCCTTGAGCAAAAGGAGCTCAGGAACATTGCCTATGCTCTTAGTAAAACACCCAGACCTGCCAAAAAAAAAAGCCAGTAACAAAATGTCTCCCCATGTATGTATGTATGTATTTCTATTGGTGAAGGTCTAGAGTTCCTACGATGAAAGGTATCCAGCTAGGAAATTTGCTTTGAATAGAATGATTTCATAGAACAGAGAGAGTTTTCAAGACAGTGCATCTTCCGGGGCTCCTCTCACTGTTCCCATTGTAGGCTGAGGTTTTCTCCACATTGGGGACTGCTGGAAGAAGTCTTCCTCATTGTTGGAACATGCTTCACTCCTGTACAGCTGAGTGATTAAAAAAACTCCTTCTAGGCCAATTAGTGAGGAGTGTGGGTGGGCTCTGAAGTCCAGGAGAAAAAGGCTTCTATGTACCTCAAGCTATTTCTCTGCCGAGAGCTCTGTTGTGACAGGAAGACTTCATTTGTGAACCTCCCGTGCCCAAGTTCCCTGCACTTATCCTGTCTTTGTTAGACTATGTTTCAGTGTTGAAATAACCTGCTACAATTAATTCAAGGGTCCTTCTGGCAGACAACTAGCGAGCTGAACCTAATGAAATGATTCATTATTGGCAATGATGCCTCCTTGGGTTTCCAGAAACTTGCTAAATCATAGCACATGTGTATTATCACTATGCTCCCTGTCATCTAGGGCTTGTGAAACTCATCAGATTTTGAAACTTTGATCTATCTTAGTTGGGCCCTGGGTGGCTGTGTTTCAGAGTTGAACACAGGACCTGGGTACTGACCATGAGCTCAGAGCAGAAGCTCAGTTCTTTATCATTTGGTGTCAGCGCTTCACTTCTGGTATTGGTGTGTGTATGTGTGTTCATATACTTGTCCTGGAGCTTCAACTCAGGACCTGAACACTGCACCTGAGTTTCCCCTGTACAAGGATAGCACTCTACCACTTGAGGCACACAGCCACGTCAGGCTTTTTTCTAGAGATGTAGTACTAAGAAATCAAACCCAGGGATTCATACATGCAACGCACTCTACTCCTAAGACACATTCCCAGCACTCTACTTTAGGATTCTTTCTTTCTTTTGTTGGAAGTTGGAGGAATTTAAGTGTAGGCCTGGGTGCTGTCCTTGAGCTCTTTAGCTGAAGCCAATCACTCTACCACTTGAAAAACAGCACCCCTTGATGTTTTGGGTGGGTCACTGGAGAGAAGCGTCTCAAGGAATTTCTTGCCCAGGCTGGCTTTGGACCGTGATCCTCAGCTCTCAGCGTCCTGAGTACCTAGGATGACAGACACGAGTCAGCAGCAACTAATTTCCACTTCAAGTTTCTAAGTGGTGAATAGGAGATAATAGTCTCATAGGACCTTTTTTCTGGGATAGTTTTGAACCCAGATCGTCAGATCTCAGCTTCCTGAGTAGGCAGGATGACAGACCTCAGCTACTACACTTCTAGACTGTAACACTCTGTTGCAAGGGAGTCCTTAGCTCCACGTGGTAGGGCGCTACCCATGATCCCCACTGGTAAGTGTCAGTGGCTAGGCCCTGAATTCAAGGTTCATGATCAAGAAACATAAACCAAAACAATTGTCTGCAGGAGACAACTCACTATAGTGAGGTACATACATAATTTTGGCCCTGACATGAGGACACATCTGAGTCACAAATTTCTCATCTGCACAATCATCTTACTTATGGAGCTCTTACAAGAACCAGATGAAAAAAATGAAAAAATGTACCCCATGAAGGACTCAGCACACGACAACTCATGAAAGACTTATCACATAGCTGTAACCCACATAATATCATTAGAATTAGGGTGCTTTCATCAGTATCACCATTCTTTCAGAAACAAACCACAAACAGTCCAAATTTAGATTTTAGAGGAGTGAGGTTTTTTTTGGGGGGAAGGGAGTCAGCTACGGGGATTGCACTGAAATGTTGGGGGTACTGTCCTAAGGTCTTTTGATCAGGCTAGAACTCTACCACTTTAAGCCACAGCTCAGAGTTTCACAGACTTCCTGACAGGGCTGGGTTTTAAACCCACCAGTGTCAGATCTCAGCCCCCGAGTATATTGGATGACAGGATGAGCAAGCCAGCAGCATCTAGTCCATGGAACTGGGTTGCAGCGGTTTTCCTCTGGCTAATTCAGGTTAGATGGCAAATGTCAGCACTAGACTCCCAGCTTGCTCTGTGATGAGGTATTTGCAGCCCTATCCTTATATGGTTGCAGGCAGAAAATTCTATCTTTTCTTTTTTTTTTTTTTTTTGTTTTGGTGCCATTCCTGGGTCTTGAGTAAGGGTCTAGACACAGTCTCTAAGCCTTTATGCTCAAAGCTAGTGCTCGAGTATTTGAACTACAGCACAACTTCTGGATTTTTCTATGCATATAGTAGTGAGGAATCGAACTAAGGGTGTCGTACTTACTAGGCGAGCACTCTTACCACTGAGCTCCAGTAGTGACAAGTGTATAAACAGATAAATGTGTAGATTGGTAGATAGAAAGATAGATAGATAGATAGATAGATAGATAGATAGATAGATAGATAGATAGATAGATAGATGTAGATTTATTTAACGAGAGATGTCTGTAAATTATGAAATTGCATATATATATTTCTACCAAATATTGCCAATTAAATTATTCCTTCCTTTTTTTAAGTATGATGATTGAATACATAATAAAGTATTAATTGAAAATTAGTCAATGTAGTATAATTGTTGTGTATAATTTTTAATATAATCGTACACTAACTACTAATGTAATTGTTACATTTACAACATTCTATTAGTACAGATGTCTATTGGAAAGCGTTTCTTTTTTAAATTTTAATTTTAATATTTATTTTTTAAATTTTTTTGGGGGGGTCCGGTCCTGGGGCCTGAATTCTGGGCCTGGTCGCTGTATCTCAGCTCTTCAGCTAAAGGCTAGTGCTTTACCACTTGAGCCACAGTGCCATTTCCGGCTTTTTTCTTTTTGCTTATGTGGTGCTAAGGAATCGAAACCAGGGCCTCTAGCATGCAAGACAAGTGCTCTACCACTGAGCCACCTTCCCAGCACTGGAAAGTGTTTCTTAGAATCTCCTGCCAGCCATTTATTAGTGGGAGTCCCGGGATTCAAACTTCAGGCCTAAGTTGCTGATTTCTGCTTGGCTTCCCTAATAGCCCGGCAAACATCAGCAATGTAAGGACATGTATATTGTCTGGGCATTGTTATTTAGACCCAGGATGGTACAATACAAAGGTAAAAGAAAAGTAAAACCACTGGATTGAACTTCTCAGTTTTATACTTTTACTTTTTATTTTTTTGCCAGCCCTGAGATTTGAACTCAGGACCCAGGCTCCCAGGATTGGCTTTGGCAGAGATGCCAAGACTTGAGTTCAAGCCCGGTGCTTTGCCTAAAACCAAATAATAATAATAATGATAACAATAACAACAACAACAACAACAATAATAATAATAAGGCATTGGCTTGGAATTTGCACCATTTCACTGGCAGGCCTGGCATTTAAAATCAGGGTCTGGGTAACTCTGTGGCACTGTGGGTTAAGGGGAAGATCACTGTCCTTGAAGACAAGAAGTTCAGAAAAGTTCCAAGGGCCTGAATTGAAGTCCCAGTACTGGAAAAAATAATACTCATATATGAGATCTATTTACATACATGGGTTTATTCCATATGACATTTATTACCCTTATTTATTTAGTATTATTACACAAAAAATATTTATTTTATTACATCATATCACATATACTGAGACCCAGGACTTTCACAGAGAAGTAAAAACATGTGTCAAAATTGGCTTCTTACTCCATGAATACATTATTGGCCATGCTGGGATTTCAACTCACGGCCTACAATGCCCAATCCATAAATGGGGTCACAGTCTTAGCCCACCAGCCTCCACAAAACTGAGCTGCCAGGACATTCTGAGGACCTGTGATCAATCCACAGTAGTACCATATATGTGTATATATATATATATATATATATATATATATATACTGACAGACGGAATGTGAAGATATTATTAAATTATATATTTTTACAAATTATTAGTCACTAAATTATGCTTCCATTTAATGAAGTATCATCATCTAATACTTATAAAATCATTAATAAAAAAATCAGTCAATATCCTTATTCATACCATGGTGCTAGAATGGAAGATATAAATTCAATAATTTTTGTGTGGCATTTTAAAATAGAGTCATGAATTAACTGAAAATTTAATTATTATTTTAATAATGTTCCATTAGCATTCACATGAATAGGAATGAGTTAGTCAGGATCTCCCTCCATTTGTGGGTGGCCGTCCTAGCATTGGAATTCCAGGCCTGGGACTGCAAACCATTGGAATGACACCGTGAAGATTTCAGGTTATCACAAAAAAAAAGAACAACAAGAAGAAAAGGAAGCCAGGTGTCAGTGGCTCTTGCCTGTAATCCTAGATCCTCAGGAGGCTGAGATGCAAATTTGAATTCAGCCTGGATAGGAAAGACCTCGACATTCATACTTCTTAAGAGATCACAGGAAATCAAAACAAAATAATAACAAAAAAAACCTGAGTGGCCCATGGCTCAAGGTGCAGAGCACTACCCTTGATCAAAAGGGCTCAGGGACAGGGCCTGGATGATGGGCATTGAGCAGGTTGCCCATGCCCAGCCAGCCCCCCAAACTGGGCAAGCTGGAACAAGCCCTCAGAGAGTACTAAGTCTGAGCAGGCATCTTGAACAAGCATCCTTCACTGCAGTTTAAGAACTGAAGCCAGGAAAGCTTTGCGTGGGCTGGTGTGTGCAACTGGTGTGTACAACGGGTAAATTATGTCCTGGCACTTGTCAAGGGAAACCACAATTCTTAGGCTGTAGTTGTTGAAGGTTGTGACTCCATATCCGCTATCCTTCTGTAGGATGTGAGCCTAGGCCTCTGGGGGCTGGTGCCATAACTCATTCATCATTCCTCATTGCCGAGTCTCAGGCTGGTCCCAATTCCTGGGAAAGATAGAAAATAGCCAGCAATTTCTGTGCCAAAAGGGGTAATCCAATAAATCCCACCGTCATAACTCCCATTAGAAGTAAGCCTTGGGCTTCAAATGTAGTTTACTGGTAGAGTGCTTACTTAGTACACATGAAGCCCTGTGTTCGATTCCTCCCTACCACAGAAACAGAAAAATCCAGAAGTGACACTGTGGTTTAAGCAATAAAAGTGCTAACCTTGAGCAAAAGAAGCTCAGGAACATGCCCAGACCCTGTGTTCAAGCCACAAGACTGGCCAAAAAAAACAAAGTGAGCATGGTGAGACATTTTCTACTGAGACTTAGAAGAGGGCCAAGGTTATGGGTAACAGGTAGAGGGCAGGTGCTGTTGGCTCACCCCTGTAATCTTAGCTCCAAAGGAAGCTGAGATCTGAGGATGCCAAATGCAAGCAGGAAAGTCTATATGAGACACTTTTCTCCAATTAAACTCCCAAAAAGCCAGAAGTAGAGCTGTGGTTGAAGTAATAGAGTGCTAGGCTTGAGCACAAAAGATCAGGGATAGCGTCCAGGCCCTGAATTCAAACCCCGGGACTGGCACACGCACACACACACACACACACACACACACACACACACACACACACACGCACACCAAGATAGAGAATTTGACAGTCCATTAAATCAATAGTATTCTTTTAATGCATAATAAACTATGAATTAAATTCAATCCCTGTCCAGTGATTATTGGGTCTAATTTTATGCAAGACTGATTGACGGACTACTCTTCCAACCATGACATTAATCACATTCCTCTGGTGTTCCTATGGACAAGCAATAGTTTCTTAGGCACTTCAGTCCCTTGTAAGTGGCATGACTGGGATTCAAACTCAGGGCCTAGTGTCCACGTTGGCCTATGGCTTCGCTGATAGAGCCAGCCTTCAGAAATGCTAGATGACCTACAGGTTGCAGCCATATGATTTACATCCAGTATGGTCAACGTGTAAGGAAGGAAAACAGAAACTGCTGACCGTCTGCAGTTTGTGGCTTTTTTTTTTTGGTGCTGTTTTCATTTTCTTTTCCTGTGAGCCCCTGAGGCCTAGGACCACAGGATGGGCTATGGGTCCAGAGGCTGCACCATCCCAGGCTAGGGTGATGGAAACTGAGGAGAAGTTGCCACAAACTGAGATCAAACCCCATGCTTGGAAAAAATTAATAAATAATTAATTAACAACACTCCCTGCCATGGATTTTGTGCCATTTTGTTGTCTACCAGGCCAGGGATGTCACCTTGGGATCTGGGTAATTCTGATGCACTTGGGGTAGGGGATGGGAGAAAAGGGAAGCTCTCCTCCCTTGAAGACAAGGAATTCAGGCCTGTTCCCTAAGCCTGAATTCAATCCCCAGCCTTGGAGAACATAACATTTATACACATTTTTATTATATCATTTATAATTACATCCATACATTCAGTCTATATCTTGTTTGTTGGAATGATTCATTATATTTTATTATATATTTATTTGTTTACCATTTATTTTATGGACTGTGAGTGCACCTATAACATTTATTACATTCATTCAAACCTATTCCGTAGCATGTAGCTTTGCAGACATATTATAAACATCATACCTGACACCCAGCACTTGCACAGAAAAGGAAAACAGGTATCACACTTGCAATCTTACTCCAGGAAGACATTTAGCAATGCTGGGACCTGAAATGAGGGCCTAGAGGACGAATTCACGAATGGGTGAGTGTCAGCAAGGCAGCCTCTAGCACATTCAGGTGCCAGGTGGATCCCAGGACCTAGGATGGAGATACAGGTTTGGCCAAAATAGCAGTATCTTTCTATGCAAATGGTGGTATACAAATAAATATATATGTAGATACTGCGAGTGATGTCTATCTAGTATTCAATGACATATACTACCTTCCTAGTGATTCTCAGGTATTTAGTGAGGACTCCATTTAATCAATAGTATTCTTTTAGGGGATGGGAAGGTGGCTCATTGGGAGAGTGCTTATCTTGCATGCAAGAGTCCCGGATTCGATTCCTCAGCAACACATGGTTAAAAAAAGCAGGGAATGGCACAGTGTCTCACATGGTACCGCCCTAACCCTGAGCTGAAAAGCTGAGGGACAACGCCCAGGCCCAGAGTTCAGTCCCTGCTACTGACAAAACACACACACACACACACACACACACACACACACACACACACACAATGTATTTTTAATGCATAATAAACTATAAATTAAAATCAATCCACATCTTGTGAATACTGGATTTAATTTTTGCTAGACTAATTGACAAACTACTCATCCAACCATGACATTGACCACATTTCTCTGGTGTTCCTATGTACACGCAATAGTTTCTTAGGCTCTCCAGCCCTTTGTAAATGTCATGACTGGGATTCAAACTCAGGGCCTAGGTGTGCAGAAGCCTATGGCTTCGCTGACAGCCAGCTGACAGCAATGCCAGGTGACCTACAGGTTGCAGTTTTGTCATTTGTACCCGGGATGGTCACCATGCAAGGAAGGAAAACTGAGAAACCTCTAACTGTTCACAATTCATTGCTATTTTTCCATGCCATTTTCACTTTTTTTTCCTGTCAGCCCCTGAGGCCTAGGATCCCAGGATGGGCTGTGTCCAGAGGCTGCACCAACCCAGGCTAGGGTGATGGAAGCTGAGGCAGAGTTGCCACGACCTAACTTCAAGGCTAAATAAATAAATAAAATAATAAAATATTAAAATACATAGAAATAAAATAAAATAAATTTTAAAAATATTAAAAATACTAATGGGGCTCCCTGACTTGGAATGCGTGTTCATTTTTTTTCTGCCAGGCCTGGGATTTGAACTTGGAGTCTGGGAAACTCTAATGCACTGTGGGGAATGGGGAAACTCACCCTTTGAATACAAGCTATCCAAGCCTGTTCCCTAGGCCTGAATTCAATTCCCAGCCCTGTAAATTAATTTTCATCCACATTTGAAATGATTAATATCTACATACTTATGTTTACTGCATATTGCTTTTTGTATTATTTATTAATTATATTTACTATTATTACACTTATAACACATATTAAATTCACTACATCTTATGAAAATTATACAGATTTGCAAATGTATTATATCTTACTTCAGACCTAGGACACTCAGAGAAACACTATAGTAGATGATCTCATGCTTAGAAAAACAAAAAGAATACACCAACCAAAGTCTAATTTATCCCTAGCCACCACAGTGGCTCACATCTGTAACTACTCAGGAGGTTGAGAACTGGAAGATGAAATTTCAAAGCCAATGAATGCAGAAAAGCCTGAGAGATATCATCTCCAATTAACTGGCAAATGCCAGGCTACAGGCATAGCTGAAGTGGTAGAAAATCAGCTATGAACAACAAAGCCAAGAAAGAGCAAGCTGACTTCAAATGTGAGGAGAGGAGTTAGGGGGATAAAAGGGAGAGAAATCCTCCAAAAACAGAAAACAAAATGACAATACACAAATCCCACCTAATTTAAGGTACCAACCAAACTGAAAAAAAATGAAGCTTGTGCAGTTGTATAAGTTTTCATGAGCACATAAGCTCTTAGGTGCACTTCTAAGCTATGTTTTTAAAAATATATATGTATATATATTAATAATGCATATGTATATATATATATCTTTAAATAAAAGCAGAAACCAGCCAATGAATAAATACTTCTGAATTAGTGCCTTAAACATGGCATTATAAATTATTTACACTAAAAGTGTATTCCAAGTTTCTTTTCTCAGAATCAATCTTTAAGAAATTTGATCACGTGCCTGGCACCGGTGACTCATGCCTATAATCCTAGCTACTCAGGAAGCTGTGATCTGAGGTTGGTGGTTCAAAGTCAGTCCGAGTGACTCTTATCTCCAATAAACCACTAGAAAACCGAGGTGGCGCTGTGAATGAAGTAGTAGATCACTCACCTTGAGCTGAAGAGCAAAGGGATAACCCCTGAGTTCTAGCCCAAGGACCAAAAAATAAGTAAAAAAAGAAGTTTGTTCATGCAGATCATAAAATTCTAACATTCTGAGCTTTAGGAAACTTTTCTGCCAGGGTCTTATGCTCTTTAGGCAAGTACTCCACTACTGAGATACATCACAGTCCCATTGTTTTCGTTTTTGATTTTACAATCCAATTTATTCCCAAAATGCTTAGAAGTACCTACTGTCCTCACAGAAGTGAGGTTTTATTCAGAAACCAAACCTTTTGTGCTATGAGGACTCCCCTAGTGTATGTCGTGGTAGGCACTGAGGAAAACTCATACGACACAAATGCAGAGAGTTTATAATTGTAGAAATAACTCTAAATAGAAATAAATTCAACTGTCCCGACATTCTAGAGAGAAATGATATCCTTATTTTCGTTCTCACTCTTCAGGGCAGATGGTCAAAATAGAAACACCAATGTGCTATGCTGAAATGTAAACGTTTAAACCCCTTTTTTGAAAAACTCTCATGGTATAAAATCAATATGTATCAAATAAATGCGAAGTGAACTTAAAAAATATTAAAAATGCTAATGAAGTTCCCTGGCTTGGAATGTGTGCCATTTTCTTGTCTGCAAGTCCTGGAATTTGAACCCGGGGTCTGGGTAACTCTGTTCCACTGTGGGGAAAGGGGAAGCTAGCCGTGCTTGAAGACCAGTAAGTCAGGCCTGTTCCCTAGGCCTGAATTCAAGCCCCTGACCTGGCAAACATACTCCTTATATACATTTTAAAGATAGGATTAAACTTCCATACAGATGTTCAGTCTATATTATGTGTGGTGTGGTTATTCATTGTAATTTTTTATATTTTTCATTAATTTACCGTTTATTATTTTTTTAAATATTATTTTATTTTATTTGTGAACATACTGTACACAGGGGTTAAAATTACATGGGCAGGACAATGTGTACATTTCTTACCAAGCATTGCAGCCTCCTCCTTTGTTTACCCTTCACATCACTTCCCAGCCTCCCCCCTCCTACCCCCCCCCCCCCCCCCCCCGCACCGACGCTCCTTTTGGACATGACAACTTGTACTTCTCATTGTTGCAACAGGTCCACCTGTATCCTTAAACGACTTGTTTTTCCCCATCTCTTCCACAAGTTATACTGACATCAAATATAGTGAAAGCAGGGGTTATACTGTGGGGGGAGAGACATACAAAACAACAAAGAAATAATCTTTTAAATGCTTTAGAAACACATGCATGAAAGAAAAAAAACATTAAAATACCTATCTAAGGGTTCATTTTCCTAAGATCACATTATCTGACCTTTTCTGCTTGACTCATACATATACTAGATACTGCAAATAAGGGAAACCATGGGACCTATGTTTCTTTGGGCCTGGCTTACTTCACTTAATATAATTTTTTCAATGTCTTTCCATTTCCTAACAAATGGGGCAATGTCATTCTTTCTGATGGAGGCATAGAATTCCATTGTGTATATATACCACATTTTCTTCATCCATTCATCTACTGAGGGGCATCTGGGTTGGTTCCATATCTTAGCTTTGGTAAATAATGCTGCAATAAACATAGTTGTGCTGGTAGCTTTAGTGTAGTCTTGTTTGTAAACATTTGGGTAGATGCCCAAAAGTGGGATTGCTGGGTCATAGGGGAGTTCTATGTGAAGTCATTTGAGGAACCTCCATACTGCTTTCCAAAGTGGTTGAACATGTTTACATTCCCACCAAAAATGAAGTAAGGTTCCCTTCTGTCCACATCCCCTCCAGCATCTGTTGTTGTTAGAGTTCTTGATTTTTGCCATTCTAACTAGAGTGAGGTGGTATCTCAATGTTGTTTTGATTTGCATTTCTTTAATGGCTAGGGAGGTTGAGCATTTCTTCATGTGTCTATTGGCCATACTTCTTTCTTCTTCAGAGAAGTTTCTGTTTAAGACTTTAGCCCACTTATTTATTGGGCAGTTATTTCTTTGAGGATTTGTTGTTGGGGGATTTAATTTTTTGAGTTCCAAGTATATTTTAGATATGAGACCCTTGTCTGTTGTATGGCTAGTAAAGTTCTTCTCCCAATCCGTGGGCTTTCTATTGATCTTGCTAACTACGTCCTTTGCCATGCAGAAGCTCTGCAACCTTATGCAATCCCATTTGTCCAACCTTTCTTTGATTTGTTGTGTTTCCGGGTCTCTATTCGGAAAATTTCGGCCTGAGCCAAGGAGACCTAAGGTTTCTCCTATTCCATCCTGTAATGTTTTCAGAGTGTCTGCTTTGACTTCTAGGTCTTTGATCCATTTGGAGTTGATTCTGGTGCAGGGTGATATATCAGGATCTAGCTTTAGTTTTCTACAAGTAGTTTACCAATTTTGCCAGCACCATTTACTGAAGAGTCTGTCTTTCTTCCATTCTATTGTTTTAGCTCCCTTATCGAAGATTAGATGGCTATAGGTCTGTAGATTCATTTCTGGGTTTTCAATTCTATTCCATTGTTCCTGAGGTCTGTTCTTATGCCAATACCAAGCTGTTTTGATTACTAATGCTTTATAGTAGAGTTTGAAATTTGTGATTTACCATTTATTTTATTGACTGTGATGAATCCTAACTATGTATTACATTGTTTACATACGATCACATACCATCTAGATTTGTAGATGTGTTCTCCATTATGCCTGACACCCAGGACTCTCCCAGAAAAGAAAAACAGGTGTCACACTTGGCTTCATACTCCAAGATTAAATTTTTAGCAGTGCTAGGATCTGAACTCAGGGCCTAGCAGGTAAAATTCATGAATGGGTGAGTGTGTGCACAACAGCCTCTAGCCAATGAAGCTGTGAGGTGGTTCCCAGGTGCTGAGATCGTGACCCAGGATTGGCCAAAACAGCGATACAAAGATAGGCAGAGAGTATTATACAAATAAATATATGTTGTTAAAAAGCACCATAGACACCTATCTATGATTGAATGACATATACTATATTCCTACCAACTCTTAGGTATTTATTATACCATAATTAAAGGAATACTATTTTTTTCATCCTTAATAAAACATGAAATTAAGATCAATCATTGTCCTAGGATTATTGCATCCAATTTTAGACTCGACCAATGCACAAACTTCTCTTTCAATTGGTATTCCTATGCATGGGAATGAGTGTCTTGTGATCTCCTGCCACTGGTAGTTGTCAGGACCTGATTTGAATACAGGACCTATGTTGACAGGTTGGCCTATGGCTTCCCTGCTAGCCCGCCAGTCTTCAGCAATGGCAGGTGAGGTCCATTTTGCAACCGTGGCATTCAAACCCAGGATGGGCACCATGCAAAGTAAAAAAAAATATTAAACCCCGTCCTTCCGCAGCTTGCCAATTTTTATGCTAGCTCACTTTTTTTTCTTTCTGCAAGCCCTCTGGGCCTAGGATTCCAGGATTGGGTATGGGTCCCGAGGCAGCACCCAGCCTAGGGTGATCAAAGCTGAGGCAGAGTTGCCACGGCATGAGTTCAAGCCCCATGATTGGCCAAAAACACAAAAAAAAGAAAAAAGACAAAAATTAATTGATTATTTAACTAAATTTAAAAATAATAGAGTTCTTTGGTTTTGAATTTCTGCCAGTTTTCTTTCTAGACTGGGATTTGAACTCAGGAACTTGTAGCAATGTGAGGGAAAGTGCAGATTTGCTACTACTTGAGTTCAAACCTCGTGCCAAGACAAAACTAAAAAATTAAGTCACTGAGCTTGGCAGGGGGAGTAGTTGTGGAGATGGGAGGTAAGGGATGATAGGGGGAAAACAAAGGAGGAGGTAACAATGCTCAATACGAAATATACTCATGACCTTGCTCATGTAACTGTGACCACTCTGTACAACATTTTTACAATAAAAAACATACAAAAACAGAAACAATATAGTATTCCGAGAAGCACTTTTGGGTTAAGGGAATGATGTCTGAATAGATGTACAAAATTCTATACTGCTTTTTATTTAATGTTCAGTATGGAACTGAATAAACTGAATAAACTGCTTCCATTAAAAAATTAAGTTACTGTCTTGGAACTGGGGCCAGTATTTATACCATTGGTGGGATTTGATCTCACCGTCCAGGTAACTCTTTTATACCATGAGTGAAGGAAAAATTTACTGTCATTGAGGAAAAGAAATTCAGGCTAGAGTTCCCATGACCTGAATGAAGGCTTTGCAATGGAAAAGATATTTCTATACATGTGTAATATACGATATATACTTACATATGTATCTTTATTACATGTTATGATTCTCATTATTGATTTTGTATTTATTTTTTTATTTGATTCAATCTTTTAATGTTTATTTTATTTATATTATCATTCCCATTTACATTTTGCACATCTATTATAAAATTATACACAATAATTTAGGACATTGATTCACTTATCATTAAAAATTTTGCATTGAAACATGATACATAATTAAATAGAGGCATTTGTCACAGTCTTCTCACGTTTAGAGTCTCTCCCAAGAATGAGCTTTGTCTTATTTATCTTTGGACACCTTCCTATAGGGATGTCTTTAGATGATTTATACAGGGAAGTCTTTATTTTAATTTTATTTATATTTTATTGTGAAAATACTGTACAGAAGGGTTACAATTACATGGGCAAGATAATGAGTACATTTCTTATCAAGCATTGTAGCCTCCACCTTTGTTTCCCCTTCCCATCCATTCCCAGCCTCCCCCCTCCCCCCACCTAATCCCACGCCCACCAGAGTTATAAAGTTCATTTTCGACATGACAACTTGTACTTCTCATTGCTGCAACGGGTCCACCTGTACCCTGATTTAAACGACTTGTTTTTCCCCTTCCCCTCCACAAATTATACCGACATCAAATACAGTGAAAGCAGGGGTTATACTATGGGGGAGGGACATACAAAGCAACGAAGAAATAATCTTATAAATGTGTTAGAAACAAATACATGAAAGAAGAAAATTAAATACATATCTTAGGGTTCATTTTCCTAACATCACCTTATCTGACCTTTTCTGCTTGACTCCTCCATTCACTAGATATTGCAAATACGGGAAACCATGGGACCTATGTTTCTTTGGGCTTGGCTTCCTTCACTTAATATAATTTTTTCCAAGTCTTTCCATTTCCTAACAAATGGGGCAATGTCATTCCTTCTGATGGAGGCATAGAATTCCATAGTGTATATATACCACATTTTCTTGATCCATTCACCTACTGAGGGGCATCTGAGTTGGTTCCATATCATAGCTATAGTAAATAGTGCTGCAATAAACATAGTTGTGCTGGTAGCTTCAGTGTGGTCTTGTTTGTAAGTTTGTAAGTTTACACTCCCATCAACAATGAAGTAAGGTTCCCTTCTGTCCACATCCCCTCCAGCATCTGTTGTTGTTAAGAGTTCTTGATTTTGCCATTTTAACTGTGGTGAGGTGGTATCTTAATGTTGTTTTGATTTGCATTTCTTTATTGCTAGGGACGTTGAGCATTTCTTCATGTGTCTATTGGCCATACTTCTTCCTTCTTAAAGTTTCTCTTTAAGTCATTAGCCCACTTATTTATTGGGCAGTTGTTTCTTTGAGGATTTGTTGTTGGGGGACTTAATTTTTTGAGTTCCAAGTATATTTTAGATATGAGACCCTTGTCTGTTGTATGGCTAGTGAAGATCTTCTCCCAATTTGTGGGCTTTCTATTGATCTTGCTAGCTATGTCCTTTGCCCTGCAGAAGCTCTGCAACTTCATGCAATCCCATTCGTCCAACCTTTCTTTGATTTGTTGTGTTTCAGGGTCTCTATTCAGAAGATTTTGGCCTGTGCCAAGGAGACCTAGGCTTTCTCCTATTCCATCCTGTAATGTTTTCAGAGTGTCTGCTTTGACTCCGAGGTCTTTGATCCATTTGGAGTTGATTCTGGTGCAGGGTGATATATAAGGATCTAGCTTTCGTTTTCTACAAGTAGTTAACCAATTTTGCCAGCACCATTTACTGAAGAGGCTGTCTTTCTTCCATTCTATTTTTTTAGCTACCTTATTGTAGATTAGATGGCTATAGGTCTGTAGGTTCATTTCTGGGTTTTCAATTCTATTCTACTGGTCCTGAGGTCTGTTCTTGTGCCAGTTTTGATTACTGTTTTGATTACTATGGCTTTATAGTAGAGTTTGAAATTTGGTATTGATATTACTACAGCAGTGTTTTTTTCTGTTGAGGATCGTTTTTGCTATACGGGGTCTTATATTGTTCCATATGAATTTTTTGATTGCCTCTTCTTTTTCCTTGAAGAATGACATTGGAATTTTGATAGGTATCGCATTGAATTTGTAGATAGCCTTGGGAAATATTGCCATTTTCACGATGTTAATCTTTCCAATCCAGGAGCATGGGCGTTTTTGCCATTTTCTAAGTTCTGTGTTGATTTCCTTTTTCAAGTTTTTAAAGTTTTCATCATAGAGGTCCTTCACTTCTTTGGTTAAGTTAATTCCTAGGTATTTTATTTTTTGTGGGGCTATTACAAATGGAGTTGCTTTCCTAATTTCAGCCACACTATTCTCATTGTTGGCATACAGAAAAGCCATTGATTTTGGGGGGTTAAAAATATACCCTGCTACTTTGCCAAAGTTTTGAATCAGCTTGAGTAATTTGGGAGTGGAGTCTATGGGATTCTTTAAATATAAGATCATGTCATCTGTAAAGATGGAGAGTTTTATTTCTTCTTTCCCTATTTGGATCCCCTTTATGTCTGCATCTTGTCTTATTGCTGTAGCTAGGCATTCTAATACTAGATTGAAGAACAGTGCAGAGAGTGGACATCCTTGTCTTGTTCCTGAATTAAGAGGAAATGGCTGTAGTTTTTCACCATTAATTATAATGCTGCCTGTAGGTTTGTCATATATGGCTTTTATTGTATTGAGCAATGTTCCATGGTTTCCTATTTTTTCCACAACCTTCATCATAAAAAGGTGTTGGATCTTGTCGAATGCTTTTTCTGCATCCATGGAGAAAACCATGTGGTTCTTATCCTTGCTCCTCTTGATATGATGAATAATATTAATTGATTTGCATATATTGAACCAGCTTTGCATCCCTGAAATGATTCCTGTTTGATCATGGTGTATGAATTTTTAGATGAATTGTTGAAGTCGATTGGCTAAAATTTTGTTGAGAAGTTTTGCATCAATGTTCATCAAAGAAATGGGTCTATAGTTCTCTTTGTTTGATGAGTCCCTGCCTGGTTTTTGGATGAGGGTTATGATGGCTTCATAAAATGTGTTCAATAGTGAACTTTCTCTTTCAATTTCATCGAAGAGTTGGAGGAGTATTGGTATGAACTCTGCTTTGAAGGCCTTGTAGAATTCTGCTGTAAAACCATCTGGTCCTAAACTTTTCTTAGCTTGGAGGTCTCTTATTGCGGTTTCTATTTCAATGCTTGATATGTGCATGTAAAGATGGTTTAACTCATCTTGGTTTAGTTTTGGCATATCAATATTTGCTAGGAAAAGGTCCATTTCTGCCAAGCTCTCAAGCTTGTTAGCATAAAGTTTTGAGAAGTATTCCCTTATATTGTTTTGAATCTTGGTTGTTTCTGAGGTGATGTTTCCATTCTCATCTCTGAGTTTATTTATTTGGGTGTGTACTCTTCTTTTTCTGATAAGATTTGCTAAGTGTCTGTCAATTTTGTTAATTTTTTCGAAGAACCAACTCTTTGTTTTGTTGATTCTTTCTATAGTTTTTTTGGATTCTAATTCATTTAATTCTGATTAATTTTAATTATTTATTTTTGTCTACTTGATTGGGGTTTTTCTTGCTGCTCATTTTCAAGGAGGTTCAGATGTCTCATTAAATTGGTGGTTTCAGATCTCTCCAATTTGTTGATGTAGGAACTCAGAGCAATAAACATGCCTCTGAGTAATGCCTTTGCTGTGTCCCAGAGGAGAGATAATCTCTGTTCTAATTTTTGTTGAATAGCATGAACATTTGAATTTCATTTCTAAACTCTTCCATGACCCACTTGTGATTCAGCAGTGTGTTGTTCAGCCTCCATGTGTTACCGGACTTTCTTTGGTGGCTTTTGGTGTTGAGTTCTAATTCTATTCCCTTGTGGTCATGGAGAATGCAAGATATAACTTCAGTTTCTGAATTTGGACAGGTTTGCTTTGTGGCCTAAAATATGGTCTATTTTAGAAAATGTTCCATGTGCTGTTGAGAAAACGTGTATTCTGATGCTGCTGGGTGAAATATTCGGTAGATGTCTGTTAAATCTAGGTGATCTATGCAGTTGTTTAGATCTGCAGTTTCTCTGTTGAATTTTTGCCAAGTTAATCTATCTACTGGGGAGAGTGGTGTGTTAAAATCCCCAACAATTAATGTCTTTGGATCTATGTGGGATTTGAGGGAAAGTAGTGTTTCTTGAATAAATTTGGGTGCTCTGTTGTTTGGTGAATAGACATTTAGAATTGTGATATCTTCTTGAAGGAGAGATCCCTTAATTAGTAGTAGTGACCTTCTTTATCTCTTCTCACAAATTTTAATTGGAAGTCTATTTTATCTGATATTTGAATTGCAATTCCCGACTGTTTATGGGGGCTGTTTGCTTGTTAGATTTTGTTCGAGCCTTTAACATTGAAAATGTGTTTGTTTTTATGGGCAAGGTGTGACTCTTGAAGGCAGCAGATAGATGGATCTTGCTTTTTAATCCAACTAGACAGTCTATATCACTTAATTGGAGAATTAAGTCCATTAATATTGAGAGATAGTACTGAGAGGTGTTCGGGAGTTCTTGACATGTTATCCACCTTTTTGGGGGCTGCGAAAACTGAGTTCTTCCCATGGTTCTTGGATTCTCAGTTTGGGTGCAGTTTCTTGGCCTTTATTGTGCTCCTATTGGTTTTCTATGTGTAGGACATCTTTAAGAAACTTTGTAGGTAGGGCTGGTTTGGTGGAGATTTATTATGTCTATTTTTCTTTGCTATGGAAGGTTTTTATTTGGCCTTCAGTTATGAAGGAGAGTTTAGCTGGGTACAGTATTCTTGGTTGATAGTTGTTTGTTTTTAGGGCATGGCATACATCAGTCCAGGCTCTGATTGCTTTGATTGTCTCTGCTGAGAAATCTGAGGTGATTCTAACTGGTTTCCCTTTAGAGGAGATTAATCTTTTCTCCTTCACAGCTTTAAGGATCTTTTCCTTGGTCTGAATTGATCTTTTGTGGATTATAATGTGACCGTGGAATATCCTACTCTGGTCTGGTCCATTTGGAGTTCTAAAAGCTTCCTGTATCCGAATAGGCCTATCTTTTTGCATGTTTGGGCAGTTCTCTGCTAGGATCCTGTTAAACAAATTTCCTAGACCATTAACTTCTGTTTCTATATGCTCCTCTACACCCATTATCCTTAGATTAGGCCTTCTGATGGTGTTTTCCAAGTGTTGGATAGATCTATCATATTTCTTGGACTGGTCTTGGATGGTTGTACATTCTTTCTCTATAATATCTTGGCTGTCTTCAATCCCCGAGATTCGATCTTCTGCATGTTCTAACCTGCTGTCAAGACTTTCTACTTTGTTTTTTATTTCTTTTCCTTCTAATTTGTCAGCTGTGATGTCTTCAAATTTTTTGTTGAAGCTTTGTTTTAGATCTTGTATGAACTTCTTTACTTCCTTAATTTGGTGTTCAGTGTTTATTCTCAAATCACTTACTTTATTGGGTATGGTTTCCTTGGACTCCCATTCAATCTGTTCGATTCCATTCAGCATTCCCTTTGTGATCTCTGACTTCCTTCAGCTCTTTGTTAATGGATTCCATGAATGCCTTTAGTGATCTTTGTGTATTCTCATCCTGCTCTCTCAATTCCTGTATTACTCTTTGATTAGCTTCTCCCATTCGTGAGATTCCTGTAGTTCTCTTTGAATGTTCTCAGCCTGCTCACGCCATTCCTGCCTTTCTTTTTGAGTATTCTCAAGCTGCTCATGCAAGTCCTGTATCAGTTTCTTAGTATCTTCCTCACACTCTTGATATTCCTGTATAAACTTTTGGATTGCCTCCTCTCTCTCCCTATCATGCTCATACAGAGTCCTTTTTAGGTTTTCAATCTTTTTCTGCATTGACCTTTTGTTTGCATCCATTGACCTTTTATTTGCCTCCACTCTCTCCTTATCACGCTCATACAGAGTCCTTTGTATGTTTGACAGCAGTGTTTGTAGAGCTATTTGGGAACTCTCCTCTGGATTATTCATTATTTGTTCTGTCCCCTGATTATCATGAGTGGGAGTTGAGATACTCGGATTTGCAATTTTTATTGTGTTTTACCGGCTTACTCTGCCCATTTGGGTTGAAAATAACACCAGTTTTGTTCTAGAACACTAACTTAAGGCCAGCATCAACCAAAGTCTGTATTTGCACAATCAATAGTCTGCAAATACAATCTAGTTCAACAGATACATCTATTCAACATCAAACAACTATATATTAATGGGCTACGAACCACAAAGAAGAATTTGGTAAATCAGAAATTATTAGGTTTAGGGAGAGATGTGGGTAAAAAATAGGAATAGAGTGATGTGGGAAGGCACAGGGAGAGTTAACTAAATCCTAATCTCAAAGCAGAAAATAGGTTGGATAGCATGAAAGTAGAGAGAGAATAAAAAGAAGAAAGAGTAAGGGAAAAAAAGAGACCAGAAAAAATAGAAAAGTAAAAATTAAAAATATTATGCAGAAACAAAAACAAAATATTCGGAGAAGAACGTGGAAATATAGAGAGAAGGGGATGAATATAAAGGAGATGTGAAAAACAAAATAAAAATATTTAAAATATTTTATAGGTATAAAGAGGTAGTACTGCTATTAAGGAATTTACGTCTAAGAGGTTTTGAATTAAGTAATAAATTTGCGGATTAAGTGTGTACACAGTGGGGGATAAGGTCTAATAATCAACTACGGGTTTATCTGAGGATGTGCAGAACAACAATTAAGTCACATAAAGAAGAACGAAAGAGAAGAAAAGGTGAAAAGGATAAGAAAGAAAGAAAAAAAGACCAGATGTTCAGTAGAGCTAAACAAAAAAACAAAAACAGTTTAAAAAAAAAAAAGAAAAAAGAAAGAAAAATGCACACACACATATACCCCTAAAATAAAAATTACAAGAGGAAAAAATTTACTAGAAAACAATTTTTTGCAAAAAAGGTAAAAATTAAAAATTAAAAAAAAGTTTTAGAAAATTTTTTTTATAAAAGTTACCAAAAAAAAGTTCTTTGATTTTTTTTAGGAGGGGTGGGAAAAATCCTGTATCTCCCTGTGTCCATAACCAGCCTCTTGTTGGAGTCTCTGGTCTGCTTGTGGTGTTTGATTTTCCTGTGGCTTGGTTGGTTTCTTAAGTCAGTTTTTTGAACAGGCGGAAAAATGCTCTGCTTTATCCAGGATTTTGTGATCCTCTTCCCAGCTCAGTTCAATGGGAGGGAGATCTGCTTTGCATATCACAAAAGAGGGAGATGGCTTTTTCCTCAAGTTTGGAGATGCTGTGATGAGGCTAGGTTCTGGGTAGAGTTGAGGCCTTTCAGCAAACAGTAGCTTTTCCCGGGGGCTAGTTTGTTAGAAACTCACAGAGCCTAGCCTGGAGCCACTCTCAGGGTTTATGTTTACTGAATTTCAATTGATTGTCAAGGCTGCCAAAGGGAGGAGCAGCCTCTGGCTCTGATTACCCAGTGAAGAAAGACATTCCTGGGGCTGGCGCCAGAGCTAGGTGACTTTTCCCTGGGTGGAGCTGAGTCTGGCAGGTCAGTTTAGGTTCTTGTGACCTGCTAAATGACTCTAGTTTTCTTCCAAGGCCTGAGTTGGAGCTAGCATTTCCGCTGAGCTTTGTCAGTATCAAAAATGGAGATCTCTGGTACTGGGGGGCGGGGGGGAGGAGTGGCCTTCCCTCCTCTTCTCCCTCATGAGAAGCCTTTTCTTGAGGACAGGCAAGTTATGGGTTAAAATTGTAAGGGGGAGGCTAGAAATGTGTCTTAGTGTTAAAGAGCTCTCTCAACATGCATGAATACCAGGGTTTGAGTCCTCAGCGCCACATACTAAGAAAAAGCCAGACACAATGGTGTGGCTCAAATGGTAGAGTTCTAGCCTTGAGAAAAACATTCCCCAGGACTGTCAAAAGCAATAGGCCAGATGCTGGTGGATCACACCTGGAAAACTACCTTCTCATGAGGCTGAGATTTGAAAACCACAGTTCAAAGACAGCTTAGGCAAGAAAAGCCTGTTAGACTCTTATCTCCAATGAACCACTAAACAATCCCATGTGGAGCTGTGGCTCAAGAGGTAGAGAGTTAGACTTGACTGAATTGCTCAGGGACAGTGCCTAGGGTTGATACAAGACACACAACTGGAAAAAAATTGAGGGTTAATAATCAAAGTACTTTTCCTATTTGCTAATTACGAGAACATTCTCTGGAAATCAACACTGAAATACACTATCTATCTATGTACAAACGTACCTACTTGCCTACCTACCTACCTACCTAACTAACTACATACATAGTTATCTCTTTGACATTTCTTATACTGAACTCAAGGCCTGTGCACTGTCTCTAGCATTCTGCTACTTGAGCTACAGCACCAATTCTAGATTTTTCTGTGTATGTGTTACTGAGGAATGGAACCCAGGGCCTCTTGCATGCTAGGCAAGCACTCTCCCACTAATCCACATTCCCAGCCCCCTCATCTTTTTTCTTAATGGTATTTTTTACATATATATGCTACCATTTTGCATCCCCAAGTATAATTTTCTGAATACCGCTTATTTCTATGAACTCTGATCTTCTCCTCCTCTGCCAGATTTCTGACTGCTTCTGCATTGGCCTCATAATAAAATGCAAATAAAGGCTGCTAATACCTTCAGTGTGCATCATATAAGGAAACAGGCCTAGAACCTTGGAAGAGAAAATCAATGGGGCTGAAATGAAGAGAATGATGCAGTATGTACAATGAGCATATCTAAAACATAAATTAGTAAATAAAAGCAGAAGTTTTGCATACAGCCTCTTTGCACTTAGGGAAGTAATATGCAGACATAAGTAAGTAGGACACTGATACATAAACTTGGCCTTCTCTTTTTCAATTTTCTTTTGTGGCCATCCCATGGCTTAAACTGAGGATGTGATGCATTCCTCAGCTATTTTTCACAAGGCTGAGTTTCTACCACTGACACAGCTCCACTTCCAGCCATCTGGTTGTTCAATGGACATAAGCACCTCCTAGGCTTTCCTGCCTGGTCTGGCCTGTATCTCCTGCTTGGCTTTCTCTCTCAAAGCTGGAGCTCTACCCTCTAGGACACTGCTCCACTTCTGGTTTTCTGGTGGTTTATTGGAGACAATAAAACTTACCTGCTAGAGCTGGCTTTGAAAGGAGATCTCCTGAGGAGGCTTCAAGTGGATTTCCTCAGCGATTCACCTAGAAGCCACTCCACCCAAATCTTTAGTCTAAATCTCAAGAGGTACTAGAGAAAAACGGAAACAGGAACATGCTTCTAGTGTGTCCCAGATACTTAAGGTTGGAGATACAAAACACTCATAATTATTAGATCATTTTATAGGCAATTGGAGCAATGCAGACTGTATGAGGATCACTCCAGCTTTCGGTCCTCATATCCTGAGACAGTAAATTCACTGCAGCTCAATGCTAAGTGACAGAACTGACAGGTCCTGTTGACATTTGCTCCTAAATCCTGAAACACTCATTTCTCACTTTTGGCTTCAACCCTGTGACCAGAGGGTAAGATGAAGAGAGAAAATACTCTCAGAGAAACCAGCTATAAAGAACATTGTGTAGTTTACTTAAAAGTCCCAACCATAGGAATGACCCTACTAAGAAGTCAGTCCAGAATATAAAACAAAGAAGAAAAGAACAAAGGTGAAAATGCCTGCTGACTGTAATCCCTGCTCTCAGGAGGCTGAGATGTAGAGAATTGGAGTTTGAAACCAGCCAGTGAAAGAAAGTCTTTGACAATGTTATTTGTAAGAGATCACAGAAAAACCCAAAAGTGGGGCTATGACTCAAGCTTAATGCAGTACCCTTGAGCAAAAGGAGCAGTTGGACCAGGCCTAGGCTCATAGTTCAACCCCAGGACCTGCCCACTCAAAAGAAAAACCTGTATCTCAATTTCTTTGAGTATGTATGGATGTATTCCTCTAGGTGAAATTCCTGAGTAGCTATGATGAATGGCACCAAGCAAGAAAAATTGTATTCAATACAATGAGTTCATAACACAGAGACTGCTCTTATCCTGCCTTTATGAGACTATATTCCAGTGTTCAAATACAGTGCTCAATATAATTCACGAGTCCTTCAGGCAGACAACTAGGGCACTGAGCATAATGAAACGTTTCAGTGCTGGCAATGATGGGCCTATAATGCCACTCCTAGGTTTCCAGGAGCTTGGGAAATCCAAGCAAATGTTAAACATCACAAAGCTTCCTGTCATCTAGTACTGGTGAAGCTCATCAGGTTTTGAAACCTTTTACCTCTCCTAGTTGGGCCCTGGGTGACTAGGTTTTGGGGTCGAACATAGGGCCTGGGTGCTGACTATGAGCTCAGAGCCAAAGTCTAGTGCTTTACCACTTTGTAAAGCTTCACTTCTGCTTGCCCTCTGTGTGTGAGTGTGTGTATGTGCATGTGCGTGTGCATACACTAGTCCTGGAGCTTGAACTCAAGACATGAGCACTGTACCTAGTTTCTCTTGTACAAGGTTTGCCCTCTTCCACTTGAACCACAGAGCCCCTTCAGGCTTTTTCCTAGTGATGTGGTTCTGAGAAATCAAGCCCAGGGTTTCATATATGCAAAGCACTCTACCCCTAAGGCACATTCCCAGTCCTCTACTTCAAGTTTGTTAGTTTGTTTCTGTCTTTTTTGTTGTTGTTGTCATGGTAGGAGTGGAAATCTGGGCCTGGGTGATGTCCCTGAGCTCTTCAGCTCAAATCTTGTGTTCTACCACTTGAGCCATAGAGCAACTTCCGGTTTTCTGGTGGTTCATTGGAGCTGTCTCAAGGACTTCCCTGCCGAGGCTAGCTTTGAACCATAATCCTCAGATCTCATCTTCCTGAGTAGCTAGAGTGACTGGCATGAGCCACAAGCACCCAGCTTCCACTTCAGGTTTCTTAGTGGTGATTTGGAGATAATAGTCTCATGGTACCTTTTGTGTCAGGGATAGTTTGGAACCCAGATCTCAGCTACTTGAGAAGATAGGATGACAGACCTCAGTTATAGAACCCTAAGCCGTGGCACTCTGCTGCAAGGGGGTCTTTGGCTCCGTGTGGAGGAGTGCTAGCCATGAGCCCAAGAGGTATGGGTCAGTGCCTAGGCCCCGAGTTCAACGTTCATGACTTAAAAAAACAAGACAAATCATTTATCTCCTGTAGACAACTCATTAGTCTTCAGTAATACATAATTTTGTCCCTGCCATCGGGACAGATCTAAGCCTCAATATTCTTTTCTGCATATTCATGTCAGTTGTGGAGTTCTTACTAGGACAAGATGAAATAATGCACCCTTTGAAGGACAAAATACATAAAACTTTTTTTTTTGTCGGTCATGGGGTTTGAAATCTGGGCCTGCACTCTGTCCTTCAGCTCTTCAGCTCAATGCTAATGCTCTACCACTTGAGCTACAGTGACACTTCCAGTTGTCTGGTGGTTAATTGGAGATCAGAGTTTCAGCGATTTTCCTGCCTGGGCTGGCTTTGAACCACTATCCTCAAATCTCAGCCTCCAGAGTAGTTAGGATTACAGGCGTGAACCACTGGTGCCCAGCTCCAAATAACCCTCTTTACAGGACTCAGCACACAGCATCTTGTGAAAGACTCAGCACCCAGCATCAAATGCAGGACTCAGCCTACTGCACCTGTGAAGAACTCAGCACATAGCATCCTGTTCAGGACTCAGCACACAGCACCCCATGAGGGCCCCAGCACCCCAGGAAGGACTCATCATGTAGATATACCCCACAACCTGTCATTAGTATTATGGTGCTTTCATCAGTATCACCATTCTTTCAGAAACACATTACAAACTGCACAAAGTTCACATCTAATGATTCAGAGGGGTATTTTTTTTGGGTGTGGGAGTCAGCTACAGCGATTGCAGGAAAATGTTTCACAAACATCCTGCCAGGGCTGGATTTAAACCCACCAGTGTCAGATCTCAGCCCCTGAGTATCTTGGATGACAGGGGTGAGCAAGCCAGCAGCATCTGGTTCTGTGGGGCTGAGTTGCAGTTGTATACCTCTGACTAAGTCAGGTTAGATGGCAGCTGTCAGCACCAGATTCCTGGTTTGCTCTGTGATGAGGTATTTGAAGTCCTATCCTTATAGAGTTGCAGTCACAACATTCAATCTTTTTTCATGCCCATTCTGGACCTTGAGTAAGAGTCTAGACACAGTCCCTTAGCTTTTATGCTCAAAGCTAATGCTCAACTACTTGAGCGAGAGCACAACTTCTAGATTTTTATGTGCATGTGGTAGTGAGGAATCGACTCCAGGGCTTTGTATGTACTAGCCATCATTATACCACTGAGCCCCAGGAGTGACAATTGTATGAACAGATAAATGTGTAGATTCGCATATATGTATATGTATATACATATATATATATACCTATATATATGCAAAAAACAAGAGAAAGGTGTCTGTATATTATGAAATTACATATATTATATTACAACTCATTATTGACATTCAAATTATTCCTTCCACTTTTAAGTATCATGGTTGAATACATAATAAAGTATTAATTGAGAATTTGTCAATGCAATAAAATTGATGTGTATAATTTTATAGTATACTCATACACTAACTACTAATTTGTTGCTTTTATAAAATTCCATTCGTATGGATGTACATGAAAATGGGTTTCTTAGAATCTCCCGCCAACACTTAGTGATTTGACCTCCAGTCATAAGTTTTGGTTTTGGTTATGGCTTCCCTAATTGCCAGCCAAACATCAGCATGCAATGTCATGAACACTTTCTGGGCTTTGTCATTTACACGCAGGATGGTCATAATGCAAAGGGAAAAAATGTAAAACCACCTTCTTGAATTTCTCCATTTTATCCTTTTCCTTTTTATTTTATTTCTTGACAACCCTGAGATTTGAACTTGGGTCCTAGAATCCCAGGGCCAGCTGTGGCAGAGATACCAAGACCTGAGTCAAGCCTCGTGCTTGGCAAAAAATATAATAATAAAATAAAATAAGGCCCTGGGTTGGAATTTGCACCATTTTTCTGGCAGACCTGGGATTTGAACTCAGCATTTGCGGATCTCTGTGGCACTGTGTGTGAAGGAGAAGCTCACCATCCTTGAAGACAAGAAATTCAGACCAGTTCCCAGGGCCTGAATTGAAGCCCCAGCACTGGAAAAATACACACAGGAGTTTAGTGAGTATGACGTTTATTACCCTTATTCAATTTCATTTATTACATCCTATCATTCAAAATATATTTGCATATGAATTATACATTATACTGAGACCCAGTACATTTTGTCAGGGATAAAAATGTGTCAAAAGTGGCTTCTTATTACATGAATAAATTTTTGGCAATGCCGGGATTTCAACTCATGGCCTACAATGTCCAATCCATAAATGGGGTCAAAGCCTTAGCACACCAACCTCTGGCAAACTGAGCTGCCAGAAAATTCTGATGACCTATTATCAAGCCACACTAGTGCTCAATCTATATCTATATCTATCTATCTATCTATCTATCTATCTATCTATCTATCTATCTGTCTATCTATCTATCTATCTATCTATAGTGTGGCTATTATCAAGCCACACTAGTGCTCAATCTATATCTATATCTATATCTATCTATCTGTATATATATATATGTGTGTGTGTGTGTGTGTAGATTGCTGTATATATATATATATATATATATATATATATATATATGTAGAAAGAGAGAAGTGACGATATTATTAAATTTTATATATATAGTTACCAATATTTAGTTATTAAGTTATATCTGCATTTAATGAAGTATCATGGTTGAATACTTATAAAATCATTAATTAAAATTAATCAATATCCTTCCATTAGGGGAATCACAACGTGTTGTTAGAATGGAAGATATAAATCCAATGATTGTTGTGTGGCTTTCTAAAATAGAATCATGAATTAACTGCAAATTTAATTACTTTTATAACATTCCATTAGCATTCACGTAAATAGGAATGAGTTTGTCAGGATCTCCCTCCATTTGTGTGTGGCAGTCCTGGGATTTGAACTCCAGGCCTGGGAAGTTTACTTTGAACAAAGTATCCTTCTCTGCCATTTAATAACTGAAGCCCAGAAGGCTTGCCTTGGCTGGTGTATGCAATGGGTTCATTATGTTCTGGCTGAGGTGTCCCATTGGGATATTTAGCAGCCAGCCTCTGCCTCCACGGAGATCACTGTTCCTAGGCTGTACGAGTTGTGGAAGATTCTGGCTCCATATTCCCTATCCTTCTTTAGGACGTGAGCCTAGATCTCTGGGGCCTGGTGGCTATCACTCATTCATCATTCCTCATTGCCGAGTCTTACACTGGTCCCAAATCCTGGCAAAGACATGAAATGGCCAGCGATTTCTGTGCTGAAATGAGTATTCCAGTAAATTCCACCCTCATAGTTCCTGTTAGAAATAATCCTTGGGCTGTGAATGTGGCTAAGTGATAGAGTGCTTACCAAGCAAGCATGAAGCCCTGGGTTGGATTCCTCAGCATCACATAAACAGAAAAATCCAAAAGTGTCACTGTGGCTTAAGTGATAGAATGTAGCCTTGAGCAAAAGCAGCTCAGGAACATGCCTAGACCCTGAGTCAAGCCATAACACAGGCAAAAAAATGTGAGCTTGGTGAGACATACTCTTCTGGGATTCAGAAGAGGGCCGAGGTTATAGGTAAGAGGTAGAGGGCAGGTGCTGGTGGCTCACTCCTGTAATAATAGCACTCAGGAAGTTGAGATCTGAAGATTATAACTGCAAGCCTGTGCAGGCAGGAAAGTCTATATGAGACTCTTTTCTCCAATTAAGCACCAAAAAAAACAGAGCTGTGGTACAAGTAGTAGAATGCTAGCCTTGAGCATAAAAACTCAGGGATAACATCCAGGCCATGAATTCAAACCCCAGGACTGGCACACACACACACACACACACACACACACACACACACACACACACACACACACAAAGATAGAGCATTTGACAGTCAGCCTGCACAAGTTCGATCTCTAGCAACTCAGTATTAAAAAAAAGTGAGAGAAGGGAAAGAAAGGCTTGGTCCAGGAGGTGATATGACCAGTGCCAAAATTCCACAGGAGTTCTAAGATGTGGAACAGGACAGAGGGCCTCGGGCAGAAGGTACAGAGCATGCACAAAGGTCCTGAGGGGTGGTGTCGAGAAGGTGGTGTGGGTGGAATGAATGTTCTGTGAACTCAGACAAGCCTGGCAGAACACTGAAGGCTGGGTCAAGGTTTGTACTTGAGTCCCAGGTAGGGTAGACGGTGGGGTCCCAGAATGGGGCTCAGGGTAAGATTAGCTTGACTTTTTACCAAAGACCCCAGCCAATTTTGTGCCTGGAAGCCTATTTTTCACAGATCCTGACTCTCAGGCCCCCTTTGCATGGAGGAGTCAGAGCAAATGCAGGGAAGAATTCTTGCTTAAGAAAAACTTCTACCCAATGCCTGCAGTGGCTCAAACCCTGTAAATCCTAGTTATTAAGAAGTCTGTGATCAGAGATTTTTGGTCAAAGCAAGCTCAGCGGAGGAAAGTTAGTGACAGTCTTCTGGTCAATGAACTACCAAAATCCAGAAATCAAGCTGTGGCTCAAGTGGCAGAGTAAGAGATTTGAGGGAAAAAGTTAAGAGATCAGAGCCCAGACCCTGAGTTCAAGCCCCAGTACTGGCACAGAAAAAAATAGTTTTCAGGAGATCCCAGTACACTGTGGTGAAAGGCCATTATCAGCTGGGCGCTGGTGGCTCATGCCTGTCATCCTAGGTACTCAAGCCTGAGACCTGAACATCAATCAAAATTAAAAGCTAGCCTGGGCATACTCTTATGTCCAATAAATCACCAAAAAGCTGGGAAGCAGAGCTACTGTAGTTCAAGTGGTACAGCACCAACCTTGTGAAAACAAGCTAAAGGATAGCACCTATGGTATGAGTTCAAGTCCCGGTAAACACACACACACACACACACACACACACACACACAAACAACATCCTTAACAGGGGCCCGTGGCTTATACAAGCAATCCTAGCTACTCAAAAGACTGAGATCTTAGGATGGCAGCTTGAAACCAGAACAGGCAGGAGAGTCCATGAGATTCTTATCTCCACTAAACTACTAAAAAAAGATGAAAGTTGAGCTCTGGTTCAAGTGGTAGAATGTTAGCTTTGAGCAAAGGAAGCTCAGAGACATTGCCTAGGCCCTGAGTTCCAGCTCTAAGATTTTTTTAAAAGACATCCTTTGCCACCCCCAAAGGCCATAAATCCTGATTTTGGTCATCCTAGACTCCACTTCTACTCCTGCCACTTCCACAGTACTGCCACTAGTGGCCGGTGTGTGGCCAACACTGGGTTAAGAAGTGAAAGTACACAAGGGGGTGCATATCCAGGTCAACACTAATACCCCAAAACAATGAGGTATTGGCCATACCAGTCTCTCATTCCCCCAGTTCCCTGACCCTGGAATCTAAAGTCTGTGCTTCTGTATTCTGAGCATCTGGAATTGTCTAGAAGGACCTGAGAGGCCCAGTTGGGGCCAGAAGATAGACTGTCCTGTGATAAAATACATTTACATTTCCTAGAAACTGACCTATACTTCCAAGCCACCCTGGCCTCACATCCCATGTAGCACTAGACCCTCCTTGCTTGGGCAGTCTTCAGTCAGCTGTCAAGCTCGAGTTGGCCAGAACCACCAGCAATCCCTGATTCCCCACTCCACTGCCAGCCTGATGAGAGGGATATGAAGTCAGAGGCCCAGTTGAGGAAAAGGATAGGACATCACATGACTGAGGCCCTCCCTTTCAGGCAGAGGAGACCCTATGCCAGCTGGCATCACTGACCCAGAATCCCCTGGAGGTGACCAAATATTGGGACAGCCAGACTTGTGCGCCAGAGAAAAGTTGGAACACAGGCCTGTGGCAATTTAGGACTCATTGTAGACCCTAATAGGGGGCAAAAGCAAGGTCGGTGTGAAGGAGGGACACCATCTGAGATCAGAAGAGGCAGATCAGCCACCAGGAAAGGGACAGAAAAAGACGAGGGAAAATTACACACACACACACACACACAGATATTCCAAGCCCTTAGCAGTTCCTGAGAACAAAACCATGAACTCCCTCTATTAGGATCACATCCAACCCCTGAGAAGATGGCACTATCATACTCAGACTAACTGTAGACCCATCATTGAGCCTCTCATATCTGGAATGTCTCAGAACCCAGCATGGAATTTCCTACCATACACACTGCAATGTCGAAAACTCATCCAACCCCTTTGTTTATTGTTGGTCATGGGGTTTGAACTCTGGGTCAGGGCGCTGTCCTTCAGCTCTTCAGCAGAAGATGAGCATTCTATAATTTGAGCCACAGTGACGTTTCCTGTTTTCTGGTGGCTCATTGGATATCAAGACCCACAGACTTTCTTGCCCAAGCTGCTTTGAACCGTGGTCTTTACATTTCAGCTTTATGAGTAGCTAGGATAACAGTTGTGAGCCACCAGAGTTACCAGACATCATCCATCTTCATATACCCAGAGAAAACTTATTTCATCAGGCCACAAACTTTCTTGCAACCCTTTACTTCAGACTTTGACACCCAGCATCCAAATCCATCCTTCATTAGGGAGAATACAGACACAACAATCCCACCCCTGCACCCATTTGCCCACTCCCTGCCTGCCATAGGCCTCGACCACTTGAGTTCTTGGTAAGACACCATCCAGTCTACTGTGGCTTCAAACTGGTGCAAACTTGCTGAGTTCTTAGAAATGTCTCTAAAGTGAGGCCAGCACCTGGTCTCTCAATCACAGCACCCTCCCACACAAACCTCCACATCTTTGCAGCGAAGATGTTTTACTTTCTTTCATTTTTTCGATTGTGAGCTTGAATGCTGGGCCTGGGTGCTGTCCCTGAGCTCTTCAGCTCAAGGCAAGCACTCTACTACTTGAGCCACAGCACCCCTTCAAGTTTTCTGGTGGTTTGTTGGAGATAAGAGTCTCAGGGTCTTTCCTGCCCAGTCTGGCTTTGAACCATGATCCTCTTATCTCACTTCCTGAGTACCTGGGATGACAGCCATGAGCTACTGGCACCCAGCAAAACATATTTTTCAATGCTTGTCATCCTATCCTTTCAGGAGACTGAGATGTGAGGACTGCAGTTGGATGCCACCCTTGGCAGCAAAGTGCATGAGAACTCTTTATCTCCAATTAAACACCCAAAAACCTGGAAGTGGAGCTGTGGCTCAAGCAGTAGAGGGCTCGCCTTGAGCTGAAGAGCTGAGGGATAGCGCCCAAGCCCAGAGTTCAAGCCCCATGACTGACCAAAAAAATAAATACAGTTTTCACTAACAAGTAGGGGCAAAAATGTGAGATTGAATAGTAACTAGAGCATTATCATTATATTTATTTCTCAGTGATCATTCTTGTAATGATTAATGAGAGTTTTCCAGCCAGGTTTAGCTTGAGAGTTAGTGTTCAGTAATGCATTAGATGGCAAGTAAATTTGAAATTGTTTTAGGGTACAGGGATTCAGGGAAAGGTAGGATCATTGGAAACTATATTTTTCCTGATAAGTGAATTTGAGGACAAATAATATAATACTTCATGTTAGGGAACAAGATAACTTCAGAGGTTGAGTCAGAAAATTTGTGGGAATTAAGGCAAATTGAAATGCATTACCAGAGTGCAAACTGGAGTATCCATTAGAATGATTAAAAACTAGAGTTTTTTTCTTAAACATTAGAATTGGACTATCATTAGAGTGAAAGTTAGGTTTCAGTTCCAGCTGGAGTTAGAGTTAGCCTTAGGGAAATGGAAAGTTTAGGGCCAAACTGAAAGTAAATCTTCAAATAACAAGTCTAGTTAGAATTAGGATGAATGTGAAATAAGAAAGTGCTAATAATATTAAGATTAGGGTATGATCAGTGTGAGGGTTAGTCTCAATATTCCAGTTAGGGTTCGGATTACAAAAATGGCAAGATACTGAGTAAAACTACAAACTATTTTTAGAAAGATGAGTTGAATCAAAGTTAGGATGAATAAAAACTAATGTATTTGTATGGCTTTTAGAATCCAAAGGCTATTAGTTCTAGGGTTAGGGTTACTGTTCTAGTTCAGGTTAGACTTAGGCTTAGGGAAGGGTAAGCTTTACAGTAAAACTGAGTTTTCTGCTAACGTTTTGAAGTATAATAAGTTTGAAATTTAACAAAAACTACAGAGTTTTCCTAAGTTTCCTATTCAAGGTTGAATAGGGTTAAATTTAGAGTTAGGTTTCTAGTAAGGTTTATATATAGTTAGGGTTAGGTACTAAAGTAGATTTTAAATAAACCTGCAACTTCTTTTTGGAGATATAGGAGTTCAGTAAACGTTAAGATCAGTGGAAACTGAGATAGTTTTCATGATATGAAGATTTGAGGTTAATGAATCATAATAGGGAATGATTTCAGAGTCCAAGTCAGGGAATCTAGGATTTGGAGCAAACTGCAAATCATTTCAAAGGCAATGAGTATCTGTTAGAATGTGTCTAAACACGAGTATTTTCCATTAATTTTAGGATTGGGTTACTATTATCTTCAAGGTTACTCTTAGGGTTCTGTCCAAAATTAGAGTTAGGATTAGGGAAATGGAAAGTTGAGAAATTGAGTGACTTACTTTGTTTGTGATGTATATGCACTATTCTAAGGCTTGAACTCAAGGATTGGGTTCTGCCCCTGAGCTATTTGCCGTAGGCTAGCATTCTACCACTTGAGCCATGAGTCCACTTCCAGCTTTCTTTGACAGTGAATTGGAGATGAGAGTCTCACAGACGTTCCTATCTAAGCTGACATTGAACTGAGATCCCCAGATCTCTGCTTTCAGATTTAAAGTAGGATTAATGCATGAGCTACTAGTGCCCTGGAAAGTGCCTGAATTATACTGATTGTTTTTAATTTTGTTCGAGATTGAGACTTGAATTCATTATCTGACAGCTTTGTTCACTAAGTAGCACTCTGCCACTTGAGCCATGTCTTCACAAATGATTATTTTAAATAGCTGGAAATCATAAAATTTTCTTCAAATGATATGTATCATTAGTGTTGTTCTAAAACTTATCCTAACCAAAAAAGATTTATTGACCCTAGAGATTATCTGAGCAGATTCTCATGCTTTGCTTCTAATTGCATAACATTTTAGGGACATGATTTTTTAATTATTATTTTAAGTAGTAAAGCAGTTATCATGAAACAAAGCAGTTTATGCGTACAATATACCTTGATCAATGTCAACCCTTTCAACATTCTCATCCATCCCTCCCCTATACAGCTCTTCCTTCATGCTTCTTAATTTTATAGGATATTTACTGGATTCCTCTCTGCATTTTCCCCCTTTTCTCCCATTCAATCTTCTGCCTTTTCCCACTTCACTCCTCTTTTGACTACCCACTTCCATATGATCCAGCAACTCTACTCCTGGGCATTTACCCGAAAGAATACAAACGAGGATATAGTAACGTTTTCAGCACAACCATGCTTACTGAATCAGCCCAGATACTTCTCAAAAGAGAAATGAATCAAGTTAATGTAACACACACACACACTCACACAAACACACACACACTGGAAATTCTTCTTACTCATCAGAAAGAATATTGTACCATTTGTATCTCTCATTTCTCATTTCATCTGCCTGGTATCTCATTGCCATCGTATTGTCCCTGTACTGCAGTAACTGACACATGCAAACTGATGTAAAAGATTTTCAGGTTATGGGCTAACCATAGATTCCTGAGTATGAGTTCTCTGCTCATTCTCTTTGTCTATTCATGCCTTTGAGTAGTGTTTGTACAGATTCATTTGTACCATTTGCTACACAGAATAGAGATGAACCATACATATTATATATATATATATATATATATATATATATATATATGATTATACACACACACACATATATATATATATACATACATGGATATATGCACACATATGGATATATATTAAATACTTGAGTACATTTTATGTTTTCAAGAATTATGGAGCTAACAAAAATCACATGCATTTTCCTACCTTTTCAGTTTTTCCAAAACCTAAAGAATTTTGTCTCTTTTGCAAACTTAATTTTTAAGATAATTTCACCATCTCTGATCTGTCAGTGGCCTTGAAATTAGATTTTCAAATAGGACAAAGTTATTTAGGCTTTTTGGTGGAAGAAAGGAATATTACTACGGTTCTATTCAGAGGTTCTCTGCTTGCTAGACAGGACTTTGTATAGCACCAAATATCTCAATTACTTTTGCCATACTTCTAGTCCATTTAATTTATTTGAGGTCTTGAACTTTTGCCCTGGTCAGATCTTAGATTGACTGAGACTTTGCTACCTATGCCTCCCACATAATTAGCTAGGATTACAGATGTGAACCACTATGGCCAGCTCATTTGTTGAGATGGCTGTCTTGGCAGTTATTTCTTTGGCCTGCCTCAGACCAAGATCCTTGTCATTTGTGCTTCCCAATCAGCTGGGATTACAGATGGAGCTACTATACTTGGTGTACATGACACCTGTTTTTTTTTTTTTTTTGTCGGTCGTGGGGCTTGAACTCTGTTCTTGGGCGATGTTCCTGCACTCTTCAGCTCAAGGGGAGTGCTCTACCGCGTGAGACACAGCACCAGTATCTGTTTTCTAGTGGTTTTATTGGAGATAAGAGTCTCACAGACTTTCTTTCTAGGGCTGTCTTTGAACCGTGATCCTCAGATCTCAGCATCCTGCGTAGCTAGGATTACAGGGGTCAGCCACAGGTGTCCGGCACACCTTCTGTTTATTAAAAGAGGTTTTAATTGTAAAAAATTGTGTGTAGAGGGGTTATAGTTACATGAGCAAGTTAATGAGTACATTTTCTATCAAGCATTGTTACCTCCTCCTTTGTTTTTCCCCTACCCTCCCCTCCCACCTCCACAACTACACTCCCCTGTACTCCCTTCCCTTCTTCCCCGCCTATATTGTAAAGATCTTTTTTTTTTAACATAGTGTCTTGTGCATCTCATTGTTACAATGGGTCAGCCTGTATCACTATTTATCTATTTTGTTTTTTCCTTTCCCCTCCCCAAGCTAGAGAAGGGTGTATAGAAGATACAGGGCACCAATACTAAATATAGTGAAAACAAGGGTTAAACCATGGGGCAGGAACATAAAAAGAAAAAAAAAACACATGGTAGATTATAAATCCTATCTTGGGGTTCATTTCACTTAACATCATCTTATCTGGTCGTATGTACATAGCTTTTGAACTTTTATGCTTGTCCCAGACATGTAATAGATATTGCAAATAAGGGAAAACATAGAACCAATGTTTCTTTGGTTTTGGCTTACTTCACTTGATATAATGTTTTCTAATTCCTCACTTAGAGCTCCCCTATGATCCAGCAGTCCACATTTTTGGGTATTTACCCAAATGATCACAAACAAGACCATACTAAGCTACTGGTACAACTATGTTTATTGCAGCATTATTTACCATAGCTAAGATATGGAACCAACCCATATGCCCCTGAGTAGATAAATGGATCAAGAAAATGTGATACACACACACACATACACACACACACACACACACACACACACACACACACACACACACACACACACACACACACACACACACTGGAATTCTATGCCTCCATCAGAGAGAATGTCATCGCCCCATTTGCTAGGAAATGGAAAGACGCAGAAACAATTATATTAAGTGAAATAAGCCAGGCTCAAATAACCATAGGTCTCATGGTTAATCTTACTTGGAGTAACTAGTACATGG
The DNA here is from genome assembly GCF_019054845.1 of Dipodomys spectabilis. Classification (NCBI taxonomy): domain Eukaryota; kingdom Metazoa; phylum Chordata; class Mammalia; order Rodentia; family Heteromyidae; genus Dipodomys; species Dipodomys spectabilis. Next base: position 2,282,107 of record NW_024871184.1, on the reverse strand, counting down.
TACCATATAACCATATAAGAGGATGTTATGTGAAATGAACCCCAAGATAGGGACACAAATAATTTGTATTCCATGAGATTCTTTTCTCTCTATGATCCCCCAAATAAAACTGGAAGGGGAGCTGTTGTTCAAATTCAGAGCACCACTATTAAGGGAAAAAGCCTAAGTGACAAGGTTAGGTCCTAATTTTAAACTATAATATCAGCCCTCAAAAAAGTTGATTTCTTTTCCTTGAGGTTTTTATTAAATTGATCCAGAAAATAATCAATGTTGTATTTATGTTTAGCATTACTATTAAAATCATGTTATGTTTATTTATGGTATTCTTTATTTTCTTAAATTTTACTTACACTTTAATATCCAGTAATGATAAGAAATGATTACTGTTTCACAAGTTTTTATGTCAGTTGAATATATGGATGAGAGGTGCATACAAGTCGTTTGGACTGAAAATAGATATTAGCAAGTTCTTCACATAAGAATTGATAGTTGAAGGTGCAAGGAAAGATAAGGTATGATTCTGGAAAGCAAACAATTTTGGAAGAAAAAAAAAGGAAAATATGTAGCTTTTGGTAAGAACTTTGTAATCCATCTGCACATTTAATTCCTTATTTCTAGTGGAAGACATTTCAGTTAACTTTATTTTACAAAGTTAAACATGATAGACGTTTAATAATAACTGGCCTCTGTCTCAGGTAAGCAATTATTCTAGCCAGGTGCAAGGGGCTCATGCCTATAATCCTAGCTACTCAGAGAGCTGAGATCCTAGTTCAAAGCCAGTCTGGAGAGGAAAATTGGTGAGACTTTTCTGTGGCACTGTGGCTCAAAGTGGCAGCACTAGTCTTGAGAAATAAATCTCAAAGACAGAACCCAGGCCCTGAGTTCAAGCTCTCTGAAATTATTCTTAAAATACTTGTTCTCATTATTTCTTTAACTTGTCTAGAAGGATGTTTTAAACTTAGGGTTTTTTTTTCTTTTTTTAATTTTAATTTTAATTTTTTTGTGAACATACTGTACAGAGGGGTTACAATTACATAAGCAATATAATGAGTACATTTCTTATCAAGCATTGCAGCCTCCTCCTTTGTTTACCCTTCACATCCCTTCCCAGCCTCCCTCCTTTCCCCCACCCAATCTCCCCCTTCCCCGCACCAAAGTTGTAAAGTTCGTTTTCGACATGAAAACTCGTACTTCTCATAGTTGCAACTGGTCCACCTGTATCCTTAAATGACTTGTTTTTCTCATCTCCTCCACAAATTATACCAAAATCAAATATAGTGAAATCAGGGGTTATACTGTGGGGGAGGGACATACAAAGCAACAAAGAAATAATCTTATAAATGAGTTAGAAACAAATGTATGAAAGAAAAAAAACATTTAAATACATATCTAAGGGTTCATTTTCCTAACATCACATTATCTGACCTTTTCTGCTTGACTCATACATATACGAGATATTGCAAATAAGGGAAACCATGGGACCTATGTTTATTTGGGCCTGGCTTACTTCACTTAATATAATTTTTTCCAAGCCTTTCCATTTCCTAACAAATGGGGCAATGACATTCTTTCTGATGGAGGCATAGAATTCCATTGTGTATATATACCACATTTTCTTGATCCATTCATCTACTGAGGGGCATCTGGGTTGGTTCCATATCTTAGCTATGGTAAACAATGTTGCAATAAACATAGTTGTGCTGGTAGCTTTAGTGTGGTCTTGTTTGTAAACATTTGGGTAAATGCCCAAAAGTGGGATTGCTGGGTCATAGGGGAGTTCTATGTGAAGTCTTTTGAGGAACCTCCATACTGCTTTCCAAAGTGGTTGAACAAGTTTACATTCCCACCAACAATGAAGTAAGGTTCCTTTCTGTCCACATCCTCTCCAGCATCTGTTATTGTTACAGTTATTGATTATATCCATTCTAACTGGGGTGAGGTGGTATCTCAATGTTGTTTTGATTTGCATTTCTTTTATGGCTAGGGAAGTTGAGCATTTCTTCATGTGTCTATTGGCCATACTTCTTTCTTCTTCAGAGAAGTTTCTCTTCAAGTCTTTAGCCCACTTATTTATTGGGCAGTTGTTTCTTTGAGGATTTGTTGTTGGGGATTTAATTTTTTGAGTTCCAAGTATATTTTAGATATGAGACCTTTGTCCATTGTATGGCTAGTGAAGATCTTCTCCCAATCTGTGGGCTTTCTATTGGTCTTGCAATCTATGTCCTTTGCCATGCAGAAGCTCTGCAACTTCATGCAATCCCATTTGTCCAACCTTTCTTTGATTTCTTGTGTTTCCGGGTCTCTATTCAGAAAATTTCGGCCTGTGCCAAGGAGTCCTAGGCTTTCTCCTATTCCATCTGTAATATTTTCAGAGTGTCTGCTTTGACTCCAAGGTCTTTGATCCATTTGGGGTTGATTCTGGTGCAGGGTGATATATAAGGATCTAGCTTTAGTTTTCTACATGTAGTTAACCAATTTTGCCAGCACCATTACTGAAGAGGCTGTCTTTGTTCCATTCTATTATTTTAGCTCCCTTATCGAAGATTAGTTGGCTATAGGTCTGTAGGTTCATTTCTGGGTTTTCAATTCTATTCCATTGGTCCTGAGGTCTGTTCTTATGCCAGTACCAAGCTGTTTTGATTACTATGGTTTTCTAGTAGTGTTAGAAATTTGGTATTGATATTCCATCAGCTCTATTCTTTCCATTGAGGAGCGTTTTTGTTATTCGGGGTTTTTTACTGTTCCATATGAATTTTTGGATTGCCTCTTCTATTTCCTTGAAGAATGAGGTTGGAATTTTGATAGGTATCAAGGGATTTTTTATTTCATGTTGTCTTAATTTATTTTTAAGATGTTCAGAGAGAAATGATTTATAGTAAGAACTGTTTTGTATTTCTTTGTATTACGTTTTGCTTCTACACCTATAATTCAACTGGAAAGTAGATGGCCAAAACCCTCTTCCCCCCACCAAAGTTGTAAAGTTAATTTTTCAACACAATGACTTGTATATCTCATTGTTGCAATGCGTCCACCTGTATCCCTAGTTAAACGATTTGTTTTTGCCCTTCCCCTTCACAAATTGTACCAACATCAAATACAGTGAAAGCAGGGGGAGAGACATTAAAAGCAGTATAGAAATCATCTTATAAATATGTTAGAAACAACTGCATGAAAGAAAAAAATTGAATACTTATCTTGGGGTTCATTCCCCTAGCATCAATTTATCTGACATTTTCTGCCTGACTCAGCATATACTAGTTATTTCAAATAAGGGAAGCCATGGGACCTATGTTGCTTTGGGTCTGGCTTACTTCACTTAATATAATTTTTTCCAAGTCTTTCCATTTCCTAACAAATGGAGCAATGTTATTCTTCCTGATGGATGCATAGAATTGCATTGTGTATATATACCACACTTTCTTGATCCATTCATCTACTGAGGGGCATCTCGGTTGGCTCCATATCATGGCTATGGTAAATAATTCTACAATAAAAAATAGGTGTGCCGGTAGCTTTAGTATGTTCTTGTTTGTGATCATGTGGTTAAATGCTCAAAAATTTGGATTGCTGGGTCATAGGAGAGCTCTATGTGGAGTCTTTTGAGGAACCTCCGTACTGCTTTCCACAGTGGTTTGACAAGTTTACACTCCCACCAACAATGTAGTAAGGTTCTCATCTGTCCAAATCCCCTCCAGCATCTGTTGTTATCAGAGTTCTTGATTTTACCAGTCTAACTGTGGTGAGGTGGTACCTCAATGTTGCTTTTATTTGCAATTCTTTTATGGCTAGAGAGGTTGAGCATTTCTTCATGTGTTTATTGCCCATCCTTCTTTCCTCTTCAGGGAAGTTTCTCTTTAAGTCTTTAGCCCACTTATTTCTTGGGCAGTTGTTCCTTTGAAGATTTGTTGTTGAGGGATTTAATTTTTTGAGTTCCAAGTATATTTTAGATATGAGACCCTTGCATGTTGTATGGCTAGTGCAGATCTTCTCCCAGTCCATGGGCTTTCTAATGATCTGGCTAGCTATGTCCTTTGCCATGCAGAAGATCTGCAATTGCATGCAATACCATTTGTCCCATTTGTCTTGAATTTTTTTTTTGTATTTCTGAGTCTCTATTAAGAAAATTTCGGCCTGTGCCAAGGAGACCTAGGGTTTCTCCTATTCCATCCTGTAATGTTTTCAGAGTAAGACTTCAAACTTTTAAAGTTTGAAGATCTTTGATTCATGTTGAATGGATGTGAGTAGATTGAGCTGTTGCATACATTTGTGTGTGTGTGTGTGTGTGTGTGTGTGTGTGTGTGTATGCCCGTGTGTGTATCATTGAAATCAAGGATAAAGAACTTGGTTCCTTTTTCTGAGATATACATTATGGTGTTTCTTTGTTGGTGCTAGGCTGATTGCTTGCCTTTGCCTGATGTGAACATTCTAGCTCAATTTTTCAATTAAAGTTTCAATATGAATTTTACCTCCTGACTAATTTTCCCTTTTATTTTGCATTTTGAAATAAGAATTATAATATCTTTGATCTCTGTATTCATGAAGAAAAACCACTTTGAATTCTCTGTTTAAAGTAATAATACTTGGACAGATTTGTTAGCACCAAGACCTTAAATTATCTTTTGTAGTTTTAGTTTAAAATAACCCTCCTCCATGTTTTTAGCATGGGTAGAAAAGAATTCCCACAATGCCTCACAACTTTTATCTTTCACTTTGTCTATGCTTCCTTGTCAATGCTAAATTGTTCTGGATGCCTGTATTAGCTACCCAAATCCCTGCAAAGCTGTTGCTGCTACCCAATTTCCTGCCAATGCAACTCATCAATTACAGTCACAATTACCCTTTCCGTGTTATCCTATTCTGTGCTACTCATTTTGCTACCCATAATTCTTAACACCATGGTTCCAGCCACCTGATCCCTGATACCCCTGTCTATGGTACCACATTCCCAAACAAAGCAAGGCCAGAGTAGGCACAGACAGTCGACTTGGGTACTTTTCTTGCAGGCACAATGGGACGCTATTCCTCAGGTATTTAACATGAGGAACTAACTAGTGGTGGAAAGAAAAGAGGTTACTCAGAGGGAACTAAAATCCAAGGATATCAACTTGTAACTTGTTGCTAGGAAAAGCAGGCCCTAAGGTGAAAGTTAATGGGAAAAGAAAATTTGACAAAAATATTGGGAATGATATAAACAAAAGTTTTAGCTTAATCTCTTCTATCAGTGATCTGAATTATTTTATGACATAGATAAGTAACTACTTTGCAGTTTTAAAAGTTTATGAAGTTGCACATTTATGTGGTACTTATATTAATTTATGGAATATTTGCAGATGATCAAGTTAATGATACTCAATAGTTTATGCTTTATGAACTGCTCAGCAGTCTGCCTTTGGCAATATGAATTGAGCTCTCTAACAATAAATGGAATTTCATTGTCAAATACTACAAGGGTATTACTGAGGCTAATACCAAAATGAAAGCTGAAACAAGAAAACTGAACAAAGCTACAAGTTTGAAGGGAAGGGGTCAGTGGTAAGGGCTATGATAAAACAGAAATTCTTCACATAGAAATCTTGGAAGAATAGAATGAGTCTTGTTGAATCACTAGCTTTTTAAACATTCTTAGAAAGCAGAACATGATTTTTCATTCTTGCTTTTTGGGACCTCTTTAATGAGTGGTTAAACAAAAAATTATTGAAATGACTGAAAATCCACTGACATGAATTATTAGATTAACATTATACTCAAAGTTGCCTTGAGATGCAGGCAGGCTGGATTCCTTTTCTATTAAATTAATGGAATAATCTTCCTTTTGAATGGTTGGACAGTCCATGACACTTGTTCCAAAACAAGAAAAGATACTGGAGAGAAAAAAAAAGAGGAAGGAGAGTCAAGGCTGCTGAAATTAGCATAGTTCCCATTTGGAGTTTAATGGGTTGTTACTACAAAGAATTAGAATTTCATCTTAAGATAATAATTTTAAAATGGATGTGCTAAAGGATAGCTTCGAAATGTAATATTTAATGCTGTTGCATTACTTGAAGACAAAGGTTTACAGAAAACTTTAAATTCCAGAAAAACTGTAATGTACCAATAAACACCTAGAAGAAATATAATTTAAAAATTTACCTGTTCAAAGCAAATCCTGGCATGAAAGTCTGTGAGTCAGTTATCTCCAAACAGGAAGTGGCACTGTGGATCAATTGGGAGAGGGCTCCCCTTGAGCTGAAGCACTCTGGGATATGTTAATACCCAAGCCCTGAGTTCAAGGCCCATGACTGACAAAAAGAAATTTTAAAGAATTAAATCATTAGGGTTGGAAGGAGACTTGTGGTAGAGTGCTTGTCTTGCATGCATGAGGTCCTTTCAATTCCTCAGCACCACATAAGCAGAAAAAACTGGAAGTGGCACTGTGGCTAAAGTGGTAGTGCACTAGCCTTGAGCTGAACAGCTCAGGGACAGCACCCAGACCCAGAGTTCAGGCACCCCTACCAACAACATCATCAACAACAACAACAAATTAAAGCATCAAACAACCTGAAGATTTTTCTATCTATCTATCTATCTATCTATCTATCTATCTATCTATCTATCTATCTATCTATCTATCTATCTATCTATCTATCTATCTATCTATCTATCTATCTATCTATCATCTATTGTCCTGTCTTTCTTTCTTTCTTTCTTTCTTTCTTTCTTTCTTTCTTTCTTTCTTTCTTTCTTTCTTTCTTTCTTTCTTTCTTTCTTTCTTTCTTTCTTTCTTTCTTTCTTTCTTTCCTTCTCTCTTTCCTCTCTCTTTCTTTCTTTCTTTCTTTCTTTCTTTCTTTCTTTCTTTCTTTCTTTCTTTCTTTCTTTCTTTCTTTCTTTCTTTCTCTCTTTCTTTCTTTCTCTCTTTCTCTCTCTCTCTCTTTCTCTCTCTCTTTCTTTCTTTCTTTCTTTATTTCTTTCTTTCTTTCTTTCTTTCTTTCTTTCTTTCTTTCTTTCTTTCTTTCTTACTCTCTTTCTTTCTTTCTATCTTTCTTTCCTTCTTTCTTTCTTTCTTTCTTTCTTTCTTTGTATCTATCTATGTACCAACTTAACTACCTGCCTACCTACCTACCTACCTAACTAACTAACTAACTAACTAACTACTTAGTTATCTCTTTGACATTTCTTGGGCTGAACTCAAGGCCTGGGCATTGTCTCTAGCACTCTGCTACTTGAGCCACAACAACAATTCTGGATTTTTCTGTGTATGTGTTACTGAGGAATCGAATCCAGGGCCTCTTGAATGCTAGGCAAGCACTCTCCCACTAATCCACATTCCCAGCCCCCTCATCTATTTTCTTAATGGTAGTTTTTACATATATATGCTACCATTTTGCGTCCCCAATTATAATTTTCTGAATATTGCTTATTTCTATGAACTCTGATCATCTTTTCCCCTGCCTGATTTGTGACTGCTCCTGCATTGGCCTCATAATAAAATGTAAATAAAGGCTGCTGAGAGCTTCAGTGTGCATCATATAAGGAAATAGGCCTAGAATCCTGGAAGAGAAAATCAATGGGGCTGAAATGAAGAGAATGATGCAGTATGTACAATGAGCATATCTAAAACATAAACCTGTAAGTAAAAGCAGAAGTTTTGCATATAGCCTCTTTGCACTTAGGGACTTAATATACACACGTAAGTAAGTAGGACACTGATACATAAACTTGGCCTTCTCTTTTTGAATTTTCTTTTGTGGCCATCCTATGGCTTAAACTGAGGAAGTGGTGCATTCCTCAGCTGTTTTTCACAAGGCAGAGGTTCTACCACTGGCACAGCTCCACTTCCAGCCATCTGGTTCTTCAATGGAAATAAGCACCTCCCAGGCTTTCCTGCCTGGTCTGGCCTGTATGGCCTGCTTGGCTTTCTCTCTCAAAGCTGGAGCTCTACCCTCTAGGCCACTGCTCCACTTCTGGTTTTCTAGTGGTTTATTGGAGACAATAAACCTTCCCTGCTAGGGCTGGCTTTGAATGGAGATCTTCTGAGGAGGCTTCAAGTGTATTTCCTCAGGGATTCATCTAGGAGCCGCTCCACCCAAACCTTTAGTCTAAATCTCGAGAGGTACTAGAGAAAAACGGAAACAGGAACATGCTTCTAGTGTGTCCTAGATACTTAAGGTTGGAGATACAAAACAATCATAATTATTAGATCATTTTATAGGCAAAAGGAGCAATACAGCTAGTATAAGGATCGCTCCAGCTTTCGGTCCTCATATCCTGAGACAGTAAATTCACTGCAGCTCAATGCTAAGTGACAGAACTGGCATGTCCTGTTGACATTTGCTCCTAAATCCTGTAACACTCATTTCTCACTTTTGGCTTCAACCCTGTGACCAGAGGGTAAGATGAAGAGGGAAAATACTCTCAGAGAAAACAGGTATAAAGAACATTGGGTAGTTTACTTATAAGTCTCAACCATAGGAATGACCTTATTAAGAAGTAAGTCCAGATTATAAAACAAAGAAGAAAAAAAAGAAGGTGAAAGTGCCTGCTGACTGTAATCCCAGCTCCTCAGGAGGCTGAGATGTAGAGAATTTGAGTTTGAAACCAGCCAGTGTAAGAAAGTCCTTGACAATGTTCTTTCTAAGAGATCACAGAAAAACCCAGAAGTGGGGCTGTGACTCAAGCTTAATGCAGTACCCTTGAGCAAAAGGAACTCTTGGACCAGGCCTAGGCTCATAGTTCAACCCCAGGACTGCCCCCTCAAAAAAAAACTGTACCTCAATTTCTTTGTGTATGTATGGATGTATTCCTATAGGTGAAACTCCTGAGTAGGTATGATGAGTGGCACCAAGCAAGGAAAATTGTATTCAATACAATGAGTTCATAACACAGAGACTGCTTTTTTTTAAATTTTATTTTATTTTATTTGTGAACATACTGTACAGAGGGGTTACAATTACATGGGCAGGATAATGCGTACATTTCTTACCAAGCATTGTAGCCTCCTCCTTTGTTTACCCTTCACATCCCTTCCCCTATGATATTGCATGTTCCAGGGCTCCCCTCACTGCTCCCAATGTAGCCTGAGGGGTTCTCTTCATCCCAGGCCTGCTGGAAGAAGTCTCCCTCATTGTCTGGACAGGAACACAAAAGACCTCACTCCTGTACAGCTGTGTACCAAATAACTCCATCTGGGCCAATTAGTGAAGATGTGTGGGCGGGCTCTGAAGGTCAGGAGAAAAAGGCCTGTTTTTACCCTTAGCTATCTCTCTTCCCAGTGCTCTGTTTTAAGAGGAGACCTTCATTTTTGCCACCTCCCATTGCAGGCCAAGTTCTGTGCTCTTATCCTGCCTTTATGAGACTATATTCCAGTGTACAGATACAGTGCTCAATATAATTCAGGAGTCCTTCAGGCAGGCAACTAGGGCACTGAACATAATGAAACGTTTCATAGTCGGCAATGATGGGCCTATGTTTCTCCTAGGTTTCCAGAACCTTGGGAAATCCAAGGACATGTTGGATATCACAAAGCTTCCTGTCATCTAGGACTGATGAAGCTCATCAGGTTTTGAAACCTTTGACCTCTCCTAGTTGGGCCTTGGGTGGCTAGGTTTTGAGGTTAAACATAGGGCCTGGGTGCTGACCATGAGTTCAGATCTGAAGTCTGGTGCTTTACCACTTTGTCACAGCTTCACTTCTGCTTTCCCTCTGTGTGTGAGTGTGTATACATGCATGTGTGTGTGCATACATTAGTCCTGGAGCTTGAACTCAAGACATGAGCACTGAACCTAGTTTCTCTTGTACAATGGTTGCCCTCTCCCACTTGAACCACAGAGCCCCTTCAGGCTTTTTCCTAGTGATGTGGTTCTGAGAAATCAAGCCCAGGGTTTCATATATGCAAAGCACTCTACCCCTAAGGCACATTCCCAGCCCTCTACTTCAAGTTTGTTAGTTTGTTTCTGTCTTTTTGTTGTTGTTGTTGTCATTGTAGGAGTTGAAATCTGAGCATGGAAGCTGTCCCTGAGCTCTTCAGCTCAAATCTTGTGCTCTACCACTTGAGCCACAGAGCCACTTCCGGTTTTCTGGTGGTTCATTGGAGCTAAGTGTCTCAAGGACTTTCCTGCCCAAGCTAAAACTTTGAACCATGATCTTCAGATCTCATCCTACTGAGTAGCTAGGATGATCGGCATGAGCCACAAGCACCTAGCTTCCACTTCAGGTTTCTTAGTGGTGAATAGGATATAATAGTCTCATGGTATCTTTTGTGTCAGGGATAGTTTGGAACCCAGACCTCAGCTTCTTGAGAAGGCAGGATGACAGACCTCGGTTATAGAACCCTAAGCTGTGACACTCTGCTGCAAGGGGGTCCTTGGTCTGTGTGGTGAGTGCTAGCCATGAGCCCAAGAGGTATGGGTCAGTGCCTAAGCCCTGAGTTCAAGGTTCATGACTTAGACAAAACAAGACAAAACAATTGTCTCCTGTAGACAACTCACTAGTCTTCAGTAATACATAATTTTGTCCCTGCCATGGGGACAGATCTGAGCGTCAATATTCTTTTCTGCATAGTCATGTCAGTTGGAGTTCTTACTAGGACAAGATGAAAGCATGCACCCTTTGAAGGACAAAATACATAACACTTTTTTTTGTCGGTCATGGGGCTTGAAATCTGGGCCTGAATACAGTCCTTCAGCTCTTCAGCTCAAGGCTAGTGCTCTAAACTTGAGCTACAGAGACACTTCCAGTTGTCTGGTGGTTTATTGGAGATCAGAGTTTCAGTGACTTTCCTGCCAGGGCTGGCTTTGAACCACTATCTTCAAATCTCAGCCTCCAGAGTAGTTAGGATTAGAGGCGTGAGCCACTGGTGCCCGGCTCCAAATAACCCTCTTTACAGGACTCAGCACACAGCATCCTGTGAAAGACTCATCACCCAGAACCCAATGCAAGACTCAGCACACTGCACCCTGTGAAGGACTCAGCACATAGCATCCTGTACAGGACTCAGCACACAGCACCCCGTGAGGGCTCCAGCATTCCAGGAAGGACTCATCACATAGATGCATCCCACAAGCTGTCATTAGTATTAGGGTGCTTTCATCAGTATCACCATTCTTTCAGAAACACATCACAAATTGCACAAAGTTCACATCTAATGATTCAGAGTAGCATTTTTGGGGGGGGAGTCAGCCACAGGGATTGCACTGAAATGTTGGGGGTACTGTCCTAAGATCTTTTGCTCAAGGCTAGAGATCTATCACTTTGATCCACAGCTCAGAGTTTCACAGACATCCTGCCAGGACTGGGTTTTAAATACACCAGTGTCAGATCTCAGCCCCCGAGTAGCTTAGATGACAGGGGTGAGCAAGCCAGCAGCATCTGGTTCTGTGGGGCTGAGTTGCAGTCGTATACCTCTGAGTAAGTCAGGTTAGATGGCAGTTGTCAGCACCAGACTCCCGGCTGGCTCTGTGATGAGGTATTTGAAGTCCTATCCTTATAGAGTTGCAGTCACAACATTCAACATTTTTTCATGCCCATCCTGGACCTTGAATAAGAGTCTAGAAACAGTCCCTAGGCTTTTATGCTCAAAGCTAATGCTCAACTGCTTGAGCGAGAGCACAACTTCTGGATTTTTATGTGCTTGTGATAGTGAGGAATTGAATCCAGGGCTTTGTATGTACTAGCTATCATTATACCGCTGAGCCCCAGGAGTGACAAGTGTATGAACAGATAAATGTGTAGATTGGCATATATGTATATGTATATACATATATATATATATATATATATACACATATATGTATGTATAAGACAAGAGAAATGTGTCTGTATATTATGAAATTACATATATTATATTACTATCCATTATTGACATTCAAATTATTCCTTCCACTTTTAAGTATCATGGTTGAATACATAGTAAAGTATTAATTGAAAATTAATCAATGTAATAAAATTGTTGTGTATAATTTTATGGTATACTCATACACTAACTACTAATTTGTTACTTTTATAAAATTCAATTCGAATTGATGTACATGCAAATGGGTTTCTTGGACTCTCCCGCCAATATTTAGTGGCAGCCCTGGGATGCAACCTCCAGGCCTAAGTTATGGTTTTGGTTTTGGCGTCCCTAATAGCCAGCCAAACATCAGCATGCAATGTCATGTACACTTTCAGGGCTTTGTCATTTACACGCAGGATGGTCACAATGCAAAGGGAAAAAAAGTAAAACCACCTTCTTGAATTTCTCCATTTTATCATTTTCCTATTTATTTTATCTCTTGCCAACCCCAATATTTGAACTTGGGTCCTAGAATCCCAGGGCCAGCTGTGGCAGAGATGCCAAGAACTGAGTTCAAGCCCCGTGCTTGGCAAAAAAAATAATAAAATAAAATAATCCATGGCTTGGAATTTGCACCATTTTTCTGGCAGGCCTGGGATTTGAACTCGGCATCTGGGTATCTCTGTGTCACTGTGGGTGAAGGAGAAGCTCACCGTCCTTGAAGACAAGAAATTCAAACCAGTTCCCAGGGCCTGAATTGAAGCTCCAGCACTGGAAAAAATACACACATGAGTTTAGTGAATATGATGTTTATTACCTTTATTAATTTATTATTATTACACATATAACATTTCGTTTATTACATCCTATCATACATGATATATTTGGATATGAATTATACATCATACTGAGACCCAGGACTTTTTTTTAGGAAAAAAATATGTCAAAAGTATCTTTTTACTACATGAATAAATTTTTGGCAATGCTGGGATTTCAACTCACGGCCTACAATGTCCAATACATAAATGGAGTCAAAGTCTTAGCACACCAACCTCTGGCAAACTGAGATGCAAGGAAGTTCTAAGGACCTGTTACCTGTTATCAAGCCACAGTAGTTCCCAATAGATATATATATGTGTGTGTGTGTGTGTGTGTGTGTGTGTGTGTGTGTGTGTGTGTGTAGATTGCTGTATGCTGTGTATATATATATATATATATATATATATTTGTGTAGAGAGAGAGAATATGAGGATATTATTAAATTTTATATATATATTTACCAATAATTAGTTATTAAGTTATGTCTCCATTTAATGATATATAGTTACCAATAATTAGTTATTAAATTATGTCTCTGTTTAATGAAGTATCATGGTTGAATACTTATGAAAGCATTAATTAAAAATTAATCAATATCCTTCCATTAGGGAAATCATAACATGGTTCTAGAATAGAAGATATAAATCCAATGATTTATGTGTGGCTTTCTAAAATAGAATCATGAATTTACTGCAAATTTAATTACTTTTATAACATTCCACTTTCCTTCACATAAATAGGAATAAGTTTGTCAGGAGCTCCCTCCATTTCTGTGTGGCAGTTCTGGGGCTCAAACTCCAGGCCTGGGAAGTTTACTTCGAATGCAAACCATTGGAATGACACTGAAGATTTCAGATTGTCATGATTAAAAAAAGAACAAGAAGAAGCAAAGAAAGCCAGGTGTCAGTGGCTCCTGTTTGTAATCCTAGCTCCTCAGGAGCCTGAGATGTAGAGAATGCCAATTTGAATGCAGCCAGGGCAGGAAAGTCTGCAAAACTCTTATTTCTAAGAGATCACAGGAAAATATCCCCATGTGTTGGGGCTGTGGCTCAAGGGCAGAGTGCTACTCTTGAGAAAGAGGAGATTAAGGATAGGGCCTAGGCTCATATTTCAACCTGAGACCTGCCAAAGAAAAAAAGAAGGCAGTAACTCCGTGTCTCTGTGTATGTATGGATGATGTATGGATGATATGCATTCAGCAGGTTGCCTATGACAAGACCAACAACATGTGAATGCTGGGACAAGCCCTCAGAGAGTACTAAGCCAGTAGCTTGAACAAAGCATCCTTCTCTGCCATTTAATAACTGAAGCCCAGAAGGCTTGCCTTGGCTGATGTATTCAACGGGTTCATTATGTTCTGGCTGAGGTGTCCCATTGGGACATCTAGCAGCCAGCCACTGCCTCCAGGGAGACCACTGTTCCTAGGCTGTAGGTATTGTGGAAGGTTCTGGCTCCATATTCCCTATCCCTCTGTAGGACTTGAGCCTAGATCTCTGGGGCCTGGTGGCTATCACTCATTCATCATTCCTCATTGCCGAGTCCCACTCTGGTCCCAAATCCTGGCAAAGATTTGAAATGCCCATCGATTTCTGTGCTGAAAAGAGTATGCCAATAAATCCCACCCTCATAGTTCCTGTTAGAAGTAAGCATTGGGCTGTGAATGTGGCTAAGTGGTAGAGTGCTTACCAAGCAAGCATGAAGCCCTGAGTTGGATTCCTCAGTATCACATAAACAGAAACAGCCAAAAGTGTCACTGTGGCTTCAGTGATAGAATGTAGCCTTGAGCAAAAGCAGCTCAGGAACATGCCTAGACCCTGAGATCAAGCCACAACACTGGCAAAAAAATGTGAGCTTGGTGAGACATACACTTCTGGAACTCAGAGGAGAGCCAAGGTAGGTAAGAGGTAGAGGGCAGGTGGTGGTGGCTCACCCCTGTAATAATAGCACTCAGGAAGTTGAGATCTGAAGATTATAACTGCAAGCCTGTGCAGGCAGGAAAGTCTATATGAGACTCTTTTCTCCAATTAAGCACCAAAAAAACCAGAGCTGTGGTACAAGTAGTAGAATGCTATCCTTGAGCATAAAAACTCAGGGATAACATCAAGGCCATGAATTCTAACCCCAGGACTGGCACACACACACACACACACACACACACACACACACACACACACACACACCAAGATACAGCATTTGACAGTCAGCCTGCACTAGTTCAATCTCTAGCAACTCAGTATTTAAAAAAGTGAGAGAAAGGAAGGAAAGATTCGCTCCAGGAGGTGATATGACCAGTGTCAAAATTCCACAGGAGTTCTAAGATGTGGAACAAGACAGAGGGCTTAGGGAAGAAGGTGCAGAGCCAGTGCAAAGGTCCTGAGGGGTGGTGTAGAGCAGGTGGTGTTTGTGGAATGAAGGTTCTATGGCCTCAGACAAGTCTGGCAGAACACTGAAGGCAGGGTCAAGGTTTGTACTTGAGTCACAGGTAGGGCAGAGGGTGGCGTCCCAGAATGGGGCTCAGGGGAAGATTAGCTTGACATTTTACCAAAGACCCCAGCCAATTTCTGTGGCTGAAAGCCTATTTTACACAGCTCCTGACCTTCAGGCCCCCTTTGCATGGAGGAGTCAGGGCAAATGAAGGGAAGAACTCTTGCTCAAGAGAAGCTTCTACCCAATGCCTCCAGTGGCTAAACCCCTGTAAATCCTAGCTATTCAGAAGTCTGAGATCAGAGATGGTTGGTCAAAGCCAGTTCAGTGGAGGAAAATTAGTGACACTCTTCTATCCAATGAACTACCAAAATCCAGAAATCAAGCTGTGGCTCAAGTGGTAGAGTACCAGCCTTGAGGGAAAAAGTTAAGAGACCAGAGCCCAGACCCTGAGTTCAAGCCCCGGTACTGGCACAGAAAAAAATAAAGAAAGTTTTCAGGAGATCCCAGTACACTGTGGTGAAAGGCCATTATCAGCTGGGCGCCTGTGGCTCATGCCTGTCATCCTAGGTATTCAAGCCTGAGACCTGAGGATCAATCAAAATTAAAAGCTGGCTTGGGCAGACTCTTATGTCCAATGAATCACCAAAAAGCTGGGAAGCAGAGCTACTGTATTTCAAGTGGTACAGCACCAACCTTGTGAAAACAAGCTAAAGGATAGCACCTAGGCTCTGAGTTCAAATCCCGGTAAACACACACACACACACACACACACACACACACACACACACACACTAATATCCTTAATAGGTGCCAGTGGCTTATCCCAGCAATCCTAGCTACTCAATAGGCTGAGATCTTAGGATGGCAGCATGAAGCCAGAACAGGTAGGAAAATCTATGAGATTCTTATCTCCACTAAACTACTAAAAAAAGATGAAAGTTGAGCTCTGGTTCAAGTGGTAGAATGTTAGCTTTGAGCAAAAGAAGCTCGGGGACATTGCCTAGGCCCTGAATCCCAGCTCTAAGATTTTTTTTAAAAGTCATCCTTTGCCACCCCCCAAGGTCATAAATCCTGATTTTGGTCATCCTAGACCTCACATCCACTCCTGCCACTTCCACAGTACTGACACAAGTGGCCAGTGTGTGGCCAACACTGGGTTAAGAAGTGAAAGTACATAAGGGGGTGTATAGCCAGGTCAACACTAATACCCCAAAACAATGAGGTATTGGCCATACCAGTCTCTCATCCCCCAGTTCCCTGGCCCTGGAATCTAAAGTTTGTGCCTCTGTATTCTGAGCATCTGCAATTTTTTAGAAGAACCTGAGAGGCCCAGTTGGGGCCGGAAGATAGACTGTCCTGTGATAAAGTACATTTACATTTCCTAGACACTGACCTATACTTCCAAGCCACCTTGGCCTCACCTCCCATGTAGCCCTAGATCCTCCTTGCTTGGGCAGCCTTCAGTCAGCTGTCAATCTCGAGTTGGCCAGAGCCACCAGCAATCCCTGATTCCCCACTCCACTGCCAGCCTGATGAGAGGGATGTGCAGTCAGAGGCCCAGCTGAGGAAAAGGAAAGGACATCACATGACTGAGGCCCTCCCTCTCAGGCAGAGGAAACCCTAAGCCAGCTGGCATCACTGACCCAGAATCCCCTGGAGGCGGCCAAATATTGGGACAGCGAGACTTGTGCCCCAGAGAAAAGTTGGAACACAGGCCTGTGGCAATTTAGGACTCGTTGTAGACCCTGATAGGGGGCTAACAGCAAGGTCGGTGTGAAGGAGGGGCACCATCTGAGGTCAGAAAGAGGCAGACCAGCAACCAGGAAGGGGACAGAAAGAGACGAAGGAAAATTACACACACACACACACACACACACACACACACACACACACACACACACACGGATATTCCAAGCCCTTAGCAGTTCCTGAGAACAATACCATGAACTCCCTCTATTAGGATCACATCCAACCCCTGAGAAGATGGCACTATCATACTCCGACTAACTGTAGACACAGCATTGAGACTCTCATATCTGGAATGCTCATCACCCAGCATGGAATTTCCTACCGTACACACTGCAATGTGGAAAACTCAGCCAACCTCTTTGTTTATTGTTGGTCATGGGGTTTGAACTCTGGGTCAGGGAGCTGTCCTTCAGCTCTTCAGCTGAAGATGAGCACTCTACAATTTGAGCCATAGTGCCGTTTCCTGTTTTCTGGTGGCTCATTGTATATCAAGACCCACAGACGTTCCTGCCCAAGCTGGCTTTGAACCGTGGTCTTTACATCTTAGCTTTATGAGTAGCTAGTATGACAGTTGTGAGCCACAGCAGGCGCCAGATTCATCAATCTTCATATACCCAGAGGAAACCAAATTCATCAGGCCACAAACTTCTTGCAACTCTTTACTTCAGTCTTTGACACCCAGCATCCAAATCCATCCTTCATTAGGGAGAATACAGACACAACAATCCCACCCATGCACCCATTTGCCCACTTCCTGCCTGCCATAGGCTTCGACCACTTGAGTTCTTCATAAGGCCCCATCCATTCTACTGTGGCTTCAAACTGGTGCAAACTTGCTGAGTTCTTAGAAATGTCTGTAAAGTGAGGCCAGCACCTGGTCTCTCAATCACTACACCCTCCCACACACACCTCTACATCTTTGCAGGAAGATGTTTTACTTTCTTTTTTTCAATTGTGGGCTTGAACGCTGGGCCTGGGTGCTGCCCCTGAGCTCTTCAGCTCAAGGCAAGCACTCTACTGCAGGAGCCACAGCACCCCTTTCAGGTTTCTGGTTGTTTGTTGGAGATAAGAGTCTCAGGGTCCTTCCTGCCCAGTCTGGCTTTGAGCCGTGATCCTCAGATCTCAACTCCTGAGTACTTAGGATGACAGCCATGAGCAACTGGCACCCAGCAAAACATATTTTTCAATGCCTGTCATCCTATCCTCTCAGGAGACTGAGATCTGAGGATTGCAGTTGGATGCCACCCTTGGTAGCATAGTGCATGAGAACTCTTTATCTCCAATTAAACACCCAAAAAACCTGGAAGTGGAGCTGTGGCTCAAGCAGTAGAGGGCTCACCTTGAGCTGAAGAGCTGAGGGATAGTGCCCAAGCCCAGAGTTCAAGCCCCATGCCTGACCAAAAAAGTATTCAGTTTTCACTAACAAGTAGGAACAAATATGAGAGATTGAATAGTAACTAGAGCATTATCATTATATTTATTTCTCAGTGATCATTCTTGTAATAATTAATGAGAGTTTTCCAGCCAGGTAAAACTTGAGAGTTAGTCAGGTAATGGATTAGATGGTAAGTAAATCTGAAATTGTTTTAGGGTACAGGGGTTCAGAAAAACGTAGAATCATTGGAAACTACAGTATTTTTCCTGATAAGAGAATTTGAGGACAAATAATACTTCATGTTAGGAAACAAGATAACTTCAGAGGTAAAGTCAGAAAATTTGTGGGAATTAGGACAAATTGAAACGCATTTCCAAAGTGCAAACTGGAGTATCCATTAGAATGATTAAAAACTAGAGTTTTTTTGTTAAACATTAGAATTGGACTATCATTAGAGTGAAAGTTTGGTTTCAGTTCCAGCTGGACTTAGAGTTAGCCTTAGGGAAATGGAAAGTTTAGGGCCAAACTGAAAGTAAATCTTCGAATAACAAATCTAGCTAGAATTAGGATGAATGTGAAATAAGAAACTGATAATAATATTAAGATTAGGATATGATTAATGCGAGGGTTAGCCTCAATATTCCAGTTAGGGTTCGGGTTAAAATATGGCAAGATACTGAGTAAAACTACAAACTATTTTTAGAAAGATGAGTTGAATCAAAGTTAAGATGAACAAAAACTAATGTATTTGTATGGCTTTTAGAATCCAAAGGCTATTAGTTCTAGGGTTAGGGTTACTGTTCTAGTTCAGGTTAGACTTAGGCTTAGGGAAGGGTAAGCTTTACGGTAAAACTGAGTTTTCTGCTAATATTTTCAAGTAAAATAAGTTTGAGATTTAACAATAACTACAGAGTTTTACTAAGTTTCCTCTTTAAGGTTGAATTGGGTTAAATTTAGAGTTAGGTTTCTAGTAAGATTTATATATTGTTAGTGTTAGGTATTGAAGTATATTTTAAATAAACCTTCAACTTCTTTTTGGAGATATAGGAGTTCAGTGGAAACTGTGATAGTTTTCATGATATGAAGACTTGAGGTTAATGATTCATAATAGGGAACGATTTCAGAGTCCAAGTCAGGGAATCTGTAGGATTTGGAACAAACTGCAAATCATTTCAAGGACA
The DNA here is from genome assembly GCF_019054845.1 of Dipodomys spectabilis. Lineage (NCBI taxonomy): Eukaryota > Metazoa > Chordata > Mammalia > Rodentia > Heteromyidae > Dipodomys > Dipodomys spectabilis. The sequence goes on along the minus strand of NW_024871184.1, from coordinate 2,262,807 downwards.
ATGAGTATCTGTTAGAATGTGTCTAAACTCGAGTGTTTTTCATTAATTTTAGGATTGGGTTACTATTATCATCAAGATTACTCTTAGGGTTCTGTCCAAGATTAGAGTTAGGATTAGGGAAATGGAAGGTTGAGAAATTGAGTGACTTACTTTCTTTGTGTATATATATGCACTATTCTAAGGCTTGAACTCAAGGCTTGGCTTCTGCCCGTGAGCTTTTTGCTGTAGGCTAGCATTCTACCACTTAACTCATGATTCCACTTCCGGCTTTCTTTGACAGTGAATTGGAGATGAGAGTCTCACAGACGTTCCAATCTAAGCTGACATTGAACTGAGATCCCCAGATCTCTGCCTTCTGATATAAGGTAGGATTAATGCATGAGCTACTAATGCCAAGAAAAGTGCCCAAATTATACTTATTGTTTTTACTTGTGTTCGAGATTGAGACTTGAATTCATTATCTGACAACTTTGCTCACTAAGTAGCATTCTGCCACTTGAGCCATATCTTCAAAAGTGATTATTTTAAATAGCTGGAAATCATTAAATTTTCTTCAAATGATATGTATCATTAGTGTTGTTCTAAAACTTATCCTAATCAAAAAGATTTATTGACCCTAGAGATTATCTGAGCAGATTCTCATGCTTTGCTTCTAATTGCATAACATTTTAGGGACATGATTTTTTAATTATTATTTTAAGTAGCAAAGCAGTTATTAAATGAAGCAGTTTATGTGTACAATATACCTTGATCAATGTCAACCCTTTCAACATTCTCATCCATCCCTCCCCTATACAGCTCTTCCTTCACTCTTCTTAATTTTGTAGGATATTTACTAGATTCCTCTCTGCATTTTACCCCTTTTCTCCTATTCAATCTTCTACCTTTTCCCATTTCACTCCTCTATTGACTACCCACTTCCATATGATCCAGCAATTCTACTCCTGGGCATTTACCCAAAAGATTACAAACCAGGATATAGTAACGTTTTCAGCACAACCATGCTTACAGAATCAGTCCAAATACTCCTCAAGAGAGAAATGAACCAAGTAAATGTAATACACCCCCCCCACACACACTCATACACACACACACATACACACACACACACACACACACACACACACACACACTGGAAATTCTACTTACCCATCAGAAGAATATTGTACCATTTGTATCTCTCATTTCTCATTTCATCTGTCTGGTATCTCATTGCCATTGTATTGTCCCTGTACTGCAGTAACTGACACATGCAAACTGCTGTAAAAGATTTTCAGGTTATGGGCTAACCATAGATTCCTGAGTATGAGTTCTCTGCTCATTCTCTTTGTCTATTCATGCCTTTGAGGAGTGGTTGTACAGATTCATTTGAACCATTTGCTACACAGAAAAGAGATGAACCATACATATATATGTATGTATATATATATATATGATTATATATATACACACACACATATATATACAAACATGAATATATGCACACATATGGATATATATTAAATACTTGAGTACATTTTATGTTTTCTAGAATTACGGAGCTAACAAACATCGCATGGATTTTCCTACCTTTTCAACTTTTTCAAAACCTAAAGAACTTTGTCTCTTTTGAATACCCAATTTTTAAGATAGTATCACCATCTCTGATATGTAAGTGGCCTTGAAATTAGATGTTCAAATAGGACAAAGTTATTTAGGCTTTTTGGTGGAAGAGAGGAGTATTGCTAGGGTTCTATTCAGGTGTTCTCTGCTTGCTAGATAGGACTTTAGTTGTATAGCAACAAGCAGTTCAATTACTTTTGCCATACTTCTGGTCCATTTTATTTACTTGAGGTCTTGAACTTTTTGCCCGGGTCTGATCTTAGATTGACTGAATGATCTTAGATTGCTTCTTATGTCTCCCACACAATTAGCTAGGATTACAGATGTGAACTACTATGGCCAGCTCATTTGTTGAGATGGCTGTCTTGGAAGTTATTTCTTTGGCCTGGCCTGAGACAAAGATCCTTGTCATTTCTGCTTCCCAATCAGCTGGGATTACAGATGGGGCTACTATACTTGGTGTACATGACACCTTCTGTTTTGTGTGTGTGTGTGTGTGTGTGTGTGTGTCGGTCGTGGGGCTTGAACTCTGGGCTCGAGCGTTGTCCCTGCACTCTTCAGCTCAAGGGGAGTGCTCTACCGCTTGAGCCACAGCACTAGCATTGGTTTTATAGTGGTTTTATTGGAGATAAGAGTCTCACAGACTTTTTTTCTTGGACTGTCTTTGAACCGTGATCCTCAGATCTCAGCATCCTGAGTAGCTAGGATTACAGGCGTGAGCCACCGATTCCCAGCACACCTTCTATTTTTTAAAAGAGGTTTTCATTGTAAAAATGCTGTGTAGAGGGGTTATAGTTACATGAGCAAGTTAATGAGTACATTTTCTATCAAGCATTGTTACCTCCTCCTTTGTTTTTCCCCTCCTCTTCCCTCCCACCTCCACAAATACACTCCCCTCTACTCCCTTCCCCTCTTCCCCACCCATATTGTAAAGATACTTTTTCAACATAGTGTCTTGTGCATCTCATTGTTACAATGTGTCAGCCTGTATCACTATTTATCTATTTTGTTTTGTCCCTTCCCCTCCCCAAGCTAGAGAAGGGTGTATACAAGATGCAGGGCACCAACACTAAATACAGTGAAAACAAAGATTAAACCATGGGGGAGGAACATAAAAAGAAAAAAAACACATGGTAGATTATAAATCCTATCTTGGGGTTCATTTCGCTTAACAGCATCTTATCTGGTCATATGGACATAGCTTTTGAAATTTTATGCTTGTCCCAGACATATAATAGTTATTGCAAATAAGGAAAACCATAGGACCAATGTTTCTTTGGTTTTGGCTTACTTCACTTGATATAAAGTTTTCTAAGACCTCACTTAGAGCCACCCTATGATCCAGCAGTCCCCATTTTTGGGCATTTACCCAAATGATCACAAACAAGACCATACTAAGCTACCGGTACAACTATGTTTATTGCAGCATTATTTACCATAGCTAAGATATGGAACCAACCCAGATCCCCCTCAGTCGATGAATGGATCAAGAAAATGTGATACACACACACACACACACACACACACACACACACACACACACACACACACATACACACACTGGAATTCTATGCCTCCAATCAGAGAAAATGGCATCTCCCCATTTGCTAGGAAAGGGAAAGACGCAGAAACAATTATATTAAGTGATTAAGCCAGGCTTAAATAACCACAGGTCCCATGGTTAATCTTACTTGGAGTAACTTTGGTACCATATAAGAGGATGTTATGTGAAATGAACCCCAAGATAGGGACCCAAATGTTTTTTATTACATGCGATTCTTACCTCTATATAATCCCCCAAATAAAGTTGGAAGGGGAGCTGTCATTCAAATACAGAGCAAAGACTTTGAGGGAAAAAGCCTAAGTGACAAGGTAAGGTCCTAAGTTTAAACCATAATATCAGCACTCAAAAAAGTTGATTTCTTTTCCTTGAGGTTTTTATTAAATTGCTCCGTAAAATAATCAACGTTTTATTTATGTTTAGCATTACTATTAAAATCATGTTATATTTATTTATGTTATTCTTTATTTTCTTAAATTTTACTTACACTTTAATATCCAGTAATGGTAAGAGATGATTACTGTTTCACAAGTTTTTATGTCAGTTGAATATATGGATGAAAGGTGCATACAAGGAGTTTGGACTGAAAATAGATATTTGCAAGGTCTTCACATAAGAAATGATAGTTGAAGGAGCTGTGGGCATGTATGAAATAAACTAAAGAAACCAGCAAGAAAAGATAAGGTATGATTCGGGAAAGCAAACAATTTTGGAAGAAAAACAAAGCAAGGAAAATATGGATCTTTTGGTAAGAACTTTGTAACACATCTACACATTTAATTCCTTATTTCTAGTGGAAGGCATTTCAGTTAACTTTATTTTACAAAGTTAAACATGAATGACATTTAATACTAACTGGCCTCTGTCTCAGGTAAGCAATTATTCTAGCCAGGTGCAAGGGCTCATGCCTATAATCCTAGCTACACAGAGAGCTGAAATATCTATATCATAGTTCAAAGCCAGTATGGAGAGGAAAATTGGTGAGACTTTACTGTGGCACTGTGGTTCAAAGTGGCAGCACTAGTCTTTAGTAATAAATGTCAGAGACAGAACCCAGGCCCTGAGTTCAAGCTCTCTGAAATTATTCTTAAAATACTTGTTCTCAGTATTTCTTCAATTTGTCTAGAAGAATGTTTTAACTTAGGAATTTTTTTATTGCATGTTGTCAGAATTGATTTTTAAGATGTTCAGAGAAAAATTATTTATAGTAAGAACTGGTTTGTATTGCTTTGTATTACGTTTTGCTTCTATACCTATAGATCAGCTGGAAAGTAGATGGCCAAAACCCTCCTCCCTCCACCAAAGTTGTAAAGTTCATTTTTCGACATAATGACTTGTATATCTCATTGTTGCAATGTGTCCACCTGTACCCCTAGTTAAACGATTTGTTTATGCCCTTCCCCTACCCAAATTGTACCAACATCAAATACAGTGAAAGCAGGGGGAGAGACATAAAAAGCAATATAGATATCATCTTAAAAATATGTTAGAAACAACTGCATAAAATAAAAAAATTGAATACATATCTTGGGGTTCATTTCCCTAGCACCATTTATCTGAACTTTTTTGCTTGCCTCAGACATATACTAGTTATTGCAAATAAGGGAAGCCATGGGACCTATGTTTCTTTGGGTCTGGCTTACTTCACTTAATATAATTTTTCCAAGTCTTTCCATTTCCTAACAAATGAGGCAATGTCATTCTTTCTGATGGAGGCATAGAATTCCATTGTGTATATATACCACATTTTCTTGATCCATTCATCTACTGAGGGGCATCTGGGTTGGTTCCATATAATAGCTATGGTAAATAATTCTACAATAAGCATAGGTGTGCTGATAGCTTTACTATGATCTTGTTTGTGATTATGTGGGTAAATGCCCAAAAGTGGGATTGCTGGGTCATAGGGGAGCTCTATGTGGAGTCTTTTGATGAACCTCCATACTGCTTTCCAAAGTGGTTGAACAAGTTTACACTCCCACCAACAATGCAGTAAGGTTTCCTTTTGTCCACATCCCCTCTGGCATCTGTTGTTATTAGAGTATTTGATTAAAGCCATTCTAATTGGGTAAGGTGGTACCTCAATGTTGTTTTTATTTGCAATTCTTTTATGGCCAGAGAGGTTGAGTATTACTTCATGTGTTTATTTGCCATCCTTCTTTCCCCTTCAGTGAAGTTTCTCTTTAAGTCTTTAGCCCACTTATATAATGGGCAGTTGTTTCTCTGAAGATTTGTTGTTGAGGGATTTAATTTTTTGAGTTCCAGGTATATTTTAGATATGAGACCCTTATCCGTTGTATGGCTAGTGCAGATCTTCTCCCAATCCATGGGCTTTCTATTGATCTGGCTAGCTATGTCCTTTGCCATGCAGAAGCTCTGCAATTTCATGAAATCCCATTTGTCCCATTTGTCTTTGATTTTTTGTATTTCTGGGTCTCTTTTAAGAAAATTTCGGCCTGTGCCAAGGAGACCTAGGGTTTCTCCTATTCCTTCCTGTAATGTTTTCAGAGTAAGACTTCAAAATTTAAAGTTTCAAGTATTACAAGAAGATCTTTGATTCATGTTGAATGGATGTGAGTAGCTTGAGCTGTTGCATAATTCGTGTGTGTGTGTGTGTGTGCGTGTGTGTGTGTGTGTGTGTGTGTGTGTGTGTGTGTGTGTGTGAGTGTGTGTGTGTGTGTGTGTTTGTAAGGGGGGTTATGTGTATCATTGACATCAAGGATAAGGAACTTGGTTCCTTTTTCTGAGATATACATTATGATGTTTCTTTGTTGGTGGTAGACTCTGATTGCTTGCCTTTTCCTGATGTGAACATTCTAGCTCAATTTTTCAATTAAAGTTTCTTAATTATTATTGAACACATAATGCTCTAATATTGCTTTGTCTTTAGTCTGCCATCTAGGATCTTCTTTCTGCTTAAATATTAACATTCAATATGAATTTTACCTCCTGACTAATTTTCCCTTTTATTTTGCATTTTGAAATAAGAATTATAATATCTTTGATCTCTGTATTCATGAAGAAAAACCATTTTGAATTCTCTATTTAATGTAATAACACCTGGACAGGTTTGTTAGCACCAAGACCTTAAATTTTCTTTTGTAGTTTTAGTTTAAAATAAACCTCCTCTATGTTTTTAGAATGGGTAGACAAAGAATTCCCACAATGCTTCACAACTTTTATCTTTCATTTTGTCTGTGCTTCCTTGACACTGCTAAATTGTTCTGGATACATGTATTAGCTACCCCAACCCCTGCAAAGCTGTTGCTGCTACTCAATTTACTGCCAATACAACTCAGCAATTACAGTCACAATTATCCTTTCCCTGGTATCCTATTCTCTGCTACTCATCTTGCTACCCATATTCTTAACACCATGGTTCCAGCCACCTGATTTCTGACACCCCTGTCTCTGCTACCACATTCACAAACAAAGCAAAGCAAGAGTAGGCACAGACAGTCGACTTGGGTACTTTTCTTGCAGGCACAATGGGACGTTATTCCTCAGGTATTTAACATGAGGGACTAACTAGTGGTGGAAAGAAAAGACGTTACTCAGAGGGGACTAAAATCCAAGGATATCAACTTATAACTTGTTGCTAGGAAAAGCAGGCCCTAAGGTGAATGTTAATGAGAAAAGAAAATTTGACAAAATATTGGGGATGATATAAATAAAAATTTTAGCTTAATCTCTTCTACCAGTGATCTGAATTATTTTATGACATATATATGTAACTACTTTGCATTTTTAAAAGTATATTAAGATGCACATTTATGTGGTTCTTATATTAATTTATGGAATATTTTCATATGACCATGTTAATGATTCTCAATAGTTTATGCTTTATGAACTGCTCATGAGTCTGCCTTTGGCAATATGAATTGAGCTCTCTAACAATAAATGGAATTTCATTGTCAAATACTACAAGGATATTACTGAAGCAAATACCAAAATGAATGCTGGAACAAGAAAACTGAACAAATCTACAAGTTTGAAGGGAAGGGATCAGTGGTAAGGGCTACGATAAAAGAGAAATTCTTCACCATGTAATCTTTGTTGAATTACTAGCTTTTTTAACATTCTTAGAAAGCAGAACATGATTTTTGAATCTTGCCTTTTGGAACCGCCTTAATGAGTGGTTAAACAAAAAATTATCGAAATGACTGAAAATCCACTATTAGATTAACATTATACTCAAAGTTCCCTTGAGATGCAGGTAGGCTGGATTCCTTTTCTATTAAATTAATGGAATAATCTTCCTTTTGATTGGTTGGACAGTCCATGACAGTTGTTCCAAAACAAGAAAAGATACTGGAGAGAAAAAAAGAGGAAGGAGAGCCAAGGCTGCTGAAATTAGCATATTTCCCATTTGGACTTTAATGGGTTGTTACTACAAAGAATTAGAATTTCATCTTAAGATAATAATTTCAAAATGGATGTGCTAAAGGATAGCTTCGAAATGTAATATTTAATGCTTTTGGATTACTTGAAGACAAACGTTTACAGAAAACATTAAATTCCAGAAAAACTGTAATGTTCCAATAGACACCTAGGAGAAATATAATTTAAAAATTCATCTGTTCAAAGCAAATCCTGGCATGAAAGTCTGTGAGTCAGTTATCTCCAAACAGGAAGTGGCACTGTGGATCAATTGGGAGAGGGCTCCCCTTGAGCTGAAGCACTCTGGGATATGTTAATACCCAAGCCCTGAGTTCAAGGCCCATGACTGACAAAAAGAAATTTTAAAGAATTAAATCATTAGGGCTGGAAGAAGACTCAGTAGTAGAGTGCTTGTCTTGCATGCATGAGGCCCTAGGTTCAGTTCTTCAGCACCACATAAGCAGAAAAAACTGGAAGTGACACTGTGGCTAAAGTGGTAGTGCGCTAGCCTTGAGCTGAACAGCTCAGGGACAGCACCCAGACCCAGGGTTCAGGCACCCCTACCAACAACATCATCAACAACAACAACAAATTAAAGCATCAAACAACCTGAAGATGTTGTCCAGAATAATGAATGCAGCATTATCCGTTGACATGACTTAGTGACTTGAAACCAAGTTTACCAGGGGAGATGGTGGGCATTTTGTGTGTGTGTCAAAACCTGCAAAATTGTTTTACACTTTCCCAGGGAGGGAGAAAGGAGGAAATGGGGGGGAGGAGGAGTGAGGTGTTTGGTGGACTTGCCTTTTGGTTCACTGATAGTTTTCTGGAGTCAAATTCAGAGAAATTCTGCTTGCAATCCTAGTTGCCTGGGCAATGAGGAAGCCATCTCCTGGAAGTGGTTTTGTCCTGTCCTTGGCCTGGTTCCAACCATCACTGGATAATCTAAGTCCACCTGGAAGACCAAGATGCCATGAAGACTACTGATCCATTGGGCAGGTGGACCTAACCACAGTCAGAATAGGCAGAAAATGCAATTCTTAGGGCAGCACTGGAAATCTACAGCAGGCAGAGATTTTTTTATATATATTTTTATTGTAAAAATACTGTACAGAGGGTTCAGAGTTACAGGACTAGGTAATGAGTACATTTCGTATACAGCATTGTTACCTCCTCCTTTGTTTTTCTTCTACCATCCTTTCCTTCCCTACATCTCCAACTCCTCCCTCCTCGACCCCTGCCTGAGATTGTAAATTCATTTTCTGCACAGTGTCCTGTACATCTCATTGTCACAATGGTCAACCTGAATCCCCATTTAAGCATTCAGCTATATCCCTTCCACTCTCCAAATTACAAACATATATATATATATTTTTTTTCTTCATGTGTCTAATGGACACTTTTTATTTCGTCTTCAAAGAAGTCTCTCTTTAAGTCTTCAGCCAACTTAGATATTGGACAGTTGTTCCTTTGAGGATGTGTTGTTGGGGTATTTATGATTTTGAGTCCTAAGTATATTTTATATATAAGACTTTGTCTGTTTTATGACTCATGAAGAACTTCTCCCAGTAAGTGGGCTTTTTATTGATCTTGCTGTCTATGAACTTTACCTTGCAGAAGCTCTGCTGTTTCATGCAATCCCATTTGTCCAACCTCTCTTTGATTTGTTTTGTTTCTGGTTCTCTATTAAGATATATATATATATATATATATGTCACCCTTCATGGTATATATGATATATAAATATATATATAAATCTAGCTTTAGTTTTCTACAGGTGTATAACCAATTTTACCAGCACCATTTACTGAAAACGCTGTCTTTCTTCCATTCTATTTTTTTAGCTCCCTTGTCAAAGATTAGGTGGCAATATGTCAGTGTGTTTATTTTTGAGTCTTCAGTCCTATTCCATTGGTCCTCAAAACTGTTCTTGTGCCAGTACCAAGCTCTTCTTATTATTGTGGCTTTTTAGTATAGTTTGAAATTTGGAACTGATATTGCTCCAGTGCTCTTCTTTCTGCTAAGAATTGATTAACCTACAGCCAGCATTATACTTAATGTTGAAAAGTTAAAGCCATTTCTTATTAATTCAGGAAAGAGATAAGGATGTCTGGTCTCTCCACTCCTCTTCAACTACTTAGTATTAGAATGCTAGCTGGGACAATAAGACAAGATGCAAATTTAAAGGGAATCCAAATAGGGAAAGATGAAGTAAAACATAAAAGATGACAAACGGAATAGAATTGAAAACACAGAAATGAACCTACAGTCCCATAGCCATCTAATTTTCGATAAGGGAGCTAAAAAATAGAATGGAAGAAAGACAGACTCTTCAGTAAATGGTAATGGCAAAATTCATTAACTACTTGTAGAAAACTAAAGCTAGATCCTTATTTATCACCCTGCAACAGAATCAACTCCAAATGGATTAAAGACCACGGAGTCAAAGCAGACACTCTGAAAATATTACAGGATGGAATAGGAGAAACCCTAGGTGTCCTTGGCACAGGCTGAAATTTTCTTAATAGAGACCTAGAAACACAAAAAAAAAATCAAAAAAAGGTTGGACGAATGGGATTGCATGCAATTGCAGAGCTTCTGCCTGGCCAAGGACATAGCTAGCCAGATCACTAGAAAGCCCACGGATTGGGAGAAGATATTCACTAGCCATACAATTTATAATGGTCTCATATCTAAAATATACTTGGAACTCAAAAAATTAAATCCCCGAACAACAAATCCTCAAAGAAACAACTGCCCAATAAATAAGTGGGCTAAAGACTTAAAGAGAAACTTCTCTGAAGAAGAAAGAAGGATGGCCAATAGACACATGAAGAAATGCTCAACCTCCCTACCCATAAAAGAAATGCAAATCAAAGCAACATTGAGATACCACCTCACTCCAGTTAGAATGGCAAAAATCAAGAACTCTAACAACAACAGATGCTGGAGGGGATGTGGACAGAAGGGAACCTTACTTTACTGTTGGTGGGAATGTAAACTTGTTCAACCACTTTGGAAAGTAGTATGGAGGTTCCTCAAAGACTTCACATAGAGCTCCCCTATGACCCAGCAATCCCACTTTTGGGCATTTACCCAAATGTTTACAAACAAGACCACACTAAAGCTACCAGCACAACTATGTTTATTGCAGCATTATTTACCATAGCTAAGATATGGAACCAACCCAGATGCCCTTCAGTAGATGAATGGATCAAGAAAATGTGGTATATATACACAATGGAATTCTATGCCTCCATCAGAAAGAATGACATTGTCCCATTTGTTAGGAAATGGAAAAACTTGGAAAAAATTATATTAAGTGAAGTAAGCCAGGCAAAAAGAAACATAGGTCCCATGGTTTCCCTTATTTGCAATATCTAATATATATAGAGTCAAGCGGAAAAAGTCAGATAATGTGATGTTAGGAAAATGAATCCTTAGATAGGTATTTTAATGTTTTATTTTCTTTCATGCATGTGTTTCTAACGCATTTATAAGATTATTTCTTTGTTGCTTTGTATGTCCCTCCCCCACAATATAACCCCCGCTTTCACTATATTTGATGTCAGTATAACTTGTGGAGGAGATGGGGAAAAACAAGTAGTTTAAGGATTCAGGTGGACCTGTTGCAACAATGAGAAGTACAAATTGTCATGTTAAAAACGAGCTTTACAATGTCGGTGGCGGGGGGAGGGGGGGAAGGGTTGGGTGGGGGGGAGGAGGGGAAGGATTGGGTGGGGGGTAGGGGGGAGGCTGGGAAGGGAGGTGAAGGGTAAACAGCGGAGGAGGCTGCAATGCTTGGTAAGAAATGCATGCATTATCTTGCCCATGTAATTGTAACCCCTCTGTACAGTATGTTCACAAATAAAATAAAATTTAGAAAAAAAATGGGTACTCCACCACTTTTTGGTTCAATCACTTCTAACCTCAAAGATATACTTTGCTAACAAGATGCTTAGAGGAAACCGAAGAATACTTCACTTTTATCTTCTCTCTTAAGACTCTCTTTAGATACCATATCAGGATCAGTGAAGTTATTCTTTCAGAAATTATTTCAATAGATTATCTTTCTCTTGGTCTTGCGTTTGCTCAGAAGGATGTATGGAAAAGAATAGAGTTAAATGATCCATACCTTGGATGATAGTGTCTGTTACAAAAGGACAATGCTCCTATGTCTTATGTCTCTGTCCTTCTCTTAGCCCTTGCGTGATTTCCAACTAATCACAGATTCTTGGCTTCAAGTCTAGTGAAGGTGAAGGACTATAAGTCCTTCCCCACTGCTACATCTTCACGGTTTCTCTTTTAAAACTCTTTTATTTGGATGTGGAATTTATTTTCATGTCTTCATTCAATCCATTCTAAATTGTAGTGAGCTAAATAGGCTCTGTAAAATCACTTTAGGTAGCAAAAATATTAAGACAATATATCAAAAAGTTTGGCCTCCTTCCACTGCTGAAGCCAATATGCTTAGCTAGGGCTTCTAAGAACGCGTTTTCTGTTCTTTTCACTTTGCTCAATTCTTTTCTGATCCCAAAACATTTTGGCTTATGTAATAAGAGAAGTCTTCACTATCTCATGTTAATAAGGATATTATATTTTTGAGCTACTAAGAAATGTGAAATCATTGGTTTCAAGTATCCAATCAGGTATTTTTCTGTAGTTCAGTGCTTCACATGCAAAGACATTGTAGAACGTATTACAAACATTTTTGAGTGCACTTTTTCCCTAAATATTTTGATCCAAATTATCTTTTTCAGAGAATTACTGTTTGGTAATTAAAGTCAATACACAAATTTTGATTTTTTTTTAAGAACATTGAATTTAAATTCCACTACAACCTTGTTTCACACAGTGAGTAGATTTCCTGGGTAAGGACAATTCTCAAGGGAACCTACAGGACTTATAACAAGGGTTCTGAGGTTTGTTTGTTTAGTATGAAAATGAGCCATCTTCACCCACTTTGCTCCCTCTCAGCTAAGTCTACATTGATTACTTTGCATGAAAGCCTATTTTCCCAAGAAATTTTAAATTTTCATAATAGGCTAAGTTGTTAAAAAGTTTGAACAAATTAAAATTTACCTGTCATAATTTTTTGGGGGTGTCCAGTCGTGGGGCCTGAACTCTGGGCCTGGGCGCTGTCCCTCAGCTCTTCAGCTCAAGGCTAGCGCTCTACCACCTGAGCCACAGCACCACTTCTGGCTTATTTTTCTTTTTGCTTATGTGGTGCTGAGGAATCGAACCCAGGGCCTCAGGCATGCAAGGCAAGCGCTCTTACCACTGAGCCACCTTCCCAGAAAAACCTGTCATAATTTTAAAACTCTTTTGAAATTCCTTTATTAGAAACACAAGTTCATCAATCCTAACTCCACCTTTAATATCAAAAACAGTTAACATGTTGTTTTCATGATATAGTGTCCATGAAACTACTATTTTCCAGTGGCTTTGTTATGCATATATATAACCTTATAATCTGATGCTAAGCAAAATGAACTCCAAGATATGGAAACAGAGAGTATTATTTGCGATTGTTGTTTTTAATGTACTATGTGATTTCCATTTTCTTTTGGGGTTTTCCCCTATGCTGTTTTCCCTGCTGTATTTGATTTTGGTAGCCTGTGTATTGTGTATATATTTACCTTAATTAGGGAAGGGAAGAGGAACAACAAAATGGTGAGACAAAGGACAAAGGCAAACCAATGCAATAGCAATACTCACAAGACAATATGTTGGAAATGTACATTACAACTTGTGAGGGGTACTGGGGTGAAGGAAAACTGTGAAGAAAATGAGGGAGGGGGTAACAAGTTTGAAGAGTTATGTATTCACTACCTTAAAATTACTGTAACCCCACTGTACATCACTTTGACAATAAAATTAAATTTTAAAAATAAGCTGCATGAAATAAAATTTCACTGTATTGGTAAAGTACATATTATTCTTTATGTAGTAACTTTTTAAAAATCCATACTGTTTGGTGTCTAATTTGAATTAATTACCCCTTTTTAATCAGAGGACCATCAACTTGAATGCTATCCGACTAGACAATATTTTCACAATATACTTACCAATATTTTGAAAAAAGAATAAATATAGTACTTTCTCATACTAAAAGCGAAAACAGTTTAATTCTATGGAAACAAATAACTTGTAAAAGTAAATAAGTTGTTAAGAAGACAGAATATATGTGTTTGTCAACATTCGAATGACTAGTAATTACTCATTTTCAAATTCTGAAGATTCCATACCTGAGAGATTCAAAACAATACCGGCTTGCATGTTATGTAATTCTGCAATAGATACATTTTCCAATGGGGTGTTACAGATTGAGAGACAACAGAAAAATAACCATGTTCTGGTAGAGGATAAAACTATGTAGCATCGGTAATAATTAATTCTTCAAGAGTAAGCAATGGTTTATCACAATAAGCTATTATTTTTATGACCACCAATACCAATATTTATGATATAGAGTCATCCTAGCCCAAAATTCTCCAACTTTTAGGGTGCATCTCAAACTTCACTTAATTCATATGATGAATATCTTATCTCTATTGTGAAAAAATACAACGCTGCTAATGTGATGCCATTCATGTTCTGGTAAGAACACCAAAATAAACTGGGTTGCATCATTTTCCCCCCACTGGTATATTTGAGATCAGAACACTTGCAAATATTATTTATATTTATAATTTTTAGCTATCTTTTAAATACTGGATGCTAAGATCGGAAGATTACAGTTGAAAGCCCACCCAGGCAAGAATATTCCCTAGATTCTTATCTCCAATAAACTTCTCAGCAAAAACCAGACGCAAGTGGCACTGAGGTTGAAGTGGTAGGGCACGAGCCTTGAGCATAAACAGGCTCAGAGACAGTGTCCAAGCCCAGAGTAAAAGCGCTAGGACAAACCAATAAAACAAAAACAAAAATAAAATCAAACCCCAAACGTAACAATTTTCTCAGTGTATACAGTAGCAAATAATTAAGGAAATTGCTTCCTGTGTTACAAACAGGTAGAAGAAAGAAGATGTCACACGATTATTCTCTTCATCCCATGTTATACCAAAGACTCCAAAAATTGCTCTTATTCTAAATTTATAAATTAATATCATCAATTTGTTGGCAACTCTGTCTACAACATTCACATTATCATTTCATACATGAACTGTTGGAATTATCTATTAACCAAGTTCTTGGAAGAATATTCTAGGCACATAGAATGCAAAATCATTTGTGAATGTCAATTAAACCCTCTACTTAAAAACAATTTTGTAGAATCCTATAGAATATAAAATTACAAACAAAACCAAAATATTTTAAATCTAAATTCTAATTTAGCAAGATCTTCACAATCCTTCATTAGACGAACTTTGCTATTTTTCCAAGCTTAAGCTTGTGTAATTCTTCATCATTTCTTTGGGTTAGAACAGAATGATGATAACTTATTTTTTCAAATTTTGGATGGGAATCATGAGTCATTTTGCATCTAAGAATGTTCTGTAATGAAGAGAGAATTTAAAACACAAGTGAGGATTAAGTATGAGTTGCATTTCAACAGGAAATTTGACTTCTCAAAACATAATGACAAAATTAGCCCTAATGTCCAACTATGTATTCCTTTCTTGTTTCTTTTTGTTTTATTAAGACAAAATTACCTGGTCCAGGGAACATATCACTACGTAATTCCATTCTCTAATCTCCTGTCTTAATCTTAGTACTAGAATTCTAAGCTTGTATCACATTGCCCTGCCATAGTTTCTTGGTTTACTTAATCTAGATACAGACTACCAATTCTGAACTTCTTCAGTGATATTATACACCAGAGTGACTGCTTAGACTTTATCTACTATTTTCAAAGATGTTCTAAAATTTGATACAGGGTATGAACATTTTCAGATGCACCTTCCAGATCTCTGATTCATTCCTCCATGGATCTGATCCCTTTAATAATGATTATTGATTCTTACTATCTCTGATCCCTACCAAAGTAATATTCTCAAACTTATTTGAAGGAAGTTCATTTGAGGACTTTCAAATATTAAAAATTATCACTTGATTCTAGTCTTGTTCAGGACATATATTTATTGTTTTCTAAGTTTTCTACACATTCTGAGAGTTGTTTCATTTGTGTATTTGTGTGTGCACATATAAGTGCCTCTGGGTGTATGTGTATGTTTGTATGTATATATGCAAAAGCCTCAAGCTCTTATTCAGCAATCTTGCTCATGACTGGTATTCCATCAATTGAGCCATTCTTCCAATCCAGATTTTGACTGCTTAATTTTATATACTGTTGCAAAGAGTGTTCTGCCCAGGCTGGATGCCAATTGAACTTCCCAGACTCCTTTACATTCTTAGGTTTTATTTCTCCAGGAGTATCAACTTTTAAACGACAAACATTTTTGTGAGGGTAATGTCTAAGCTGTAGCCCAGATTTTTAACTCAAGAATTCTTTTTTTTTGTTTTGGTGGGGTGTCTGGTCATGGCGCCTGAACTCTGGGCCCGAGCTCTGTCCCTCAGCTGTTCAGCTCAATGCTAGCACTCTACCACTTGAGTCACAGCACCAATTTCGGCTTTTTTCTTTTTTGCTTAAGTGGTGCTGAGGAATCGAACCAAGGGCCTCAAGCATGCGAGGCAAGCGCTGTACCTCTGAGACACCTCCTCAGCCTTAACTAAAGAATTCTTATAAAGATAGATGAACAGACACATTACATATCTTGAGTGTACACTGTTAGGAATGTGATCGTAAGCTGGGTCATGGTGAGATATGAGGATTGAGGTTTAAAGCCAGCCCCAGTAGGAAAGTCCCAGAGACTCTTTTCTCAAATTAACTAAAAGAAAATTAGAATTGGCAATGTGGATCAAGTGGTAGAGCATTAGCTTGAGCTGAATAGCAGAGAGACAGCTCGCAGGCCCAGAGTTCAAGTGCTAAGACCACCGCCAACAAATATATGTGTGTGTGTGTGTGTGTCTGTGTGTCTGTGTGTGTGTGTGTGTGTGTCTGTGTGTGTGTGTAAAGAAAAAAAAAAGAAATGAGATCTTAACCAACAGTTTATTGCTAGCATAATCCCTGCTCTCACAAGATGGACATTTTTCCAGTTAAATCCATGGTTTTATATCTGACTTGCATTGAAAACAGAATTATTCTTCCATTCTACTTTCCACAAAGTTGCATGATTAGCAAGCATGATTTAGAATGGGAGTGGCCTCATACTTCAGGTTCCACATAGAAGTCTTGCTTTCTGTATATCACTCTCATAAATCTACATACTGGATTTGGCTTTATTGTTTCAATGTTGCTTATTTGTAGTCTTCTATATTGTATGGAACCCTTATACTTAAAAACAGAACTTCTCTTTCTCCTATTATTGCTATTGTTTCCTTACTGTTAGCTCATGTACACTTGGGAAATAATGAACAGTACATACACTCACAAAAAGAATGTTCTGAAAACCGTCTTCCCATTTAAAATTCGCCTTAACTTACAGAGAACTTACAAAGTTTGAACTCAATGTACTCATGTATAATATATTTAAAGCAATATAAATTTCATATCTTCTCTTTACTAAATTGTCTCTGAAACACGTTTTACCTCAGGTCCATAGGTGTTCTAGTCTTATTGCAGTGAAGCCAGAAAACATTCATTATACCTCAAGCAGCACCATCGATTGTTACTGGAAGTAACTGTTACTGGATATGGAAACTGACCCCAGGAGAGGAATGGAACATAGAGGAAAAACAAAGTTCAAGTTACCTTGTGCTTTCCTTTTTACTGTACTAGAAAAGTATCCCAAGGCTTGAAGGAAACTCTGTCCCTGGCTTTTTGAGTGTGTTCTTTACTCATATAAATTTTTTCTGTAAACTTCTAGTTCATAGTGTTACAAAAAGAAATAATGTACCATTTGAAGGCCAGTATAGAACAAAAGGAAATAATGTTGTTTTAAAAGTGTTCTCCTGCAAAGGAACAAAGACATAGAGGTTTTAAAGTGTCTTATAGATGGATATTTCACCCCTGAGATGATTCTCGATGCAGGAGTCAGTTATCAATTCCTTTGGTCTGGTCCTGAGTTCTCCAGAGTAATAAGGATTCCAAAAAAGCAGGATCCAGTCAATATGATCAGCAAAAGAAGCCTCTTCTCTGACCAGTACACCTTTAAGGAGGGCCCCAAAGAAAAATCTGGGATTTTTGTTTGCTTGTTTGTTTAGTTTGTGCTGGTTCTGGGGCTTGAACCCAGAGGCTGGATCCTGTCCCTCAACAGTTGTCTTTCCTGCCCACCTGCCCCCAAAGCTAGTAATCTACTGTTTGAGCCAAAACTCCACTTCTGGTATTTTGGTGTTCAATTTGCGGTAAGAGTTTGACAGACTCTCCTGCCTGGTTTGGCTTTGAATTAAGATAGTAAGAAAGCTGAATGACATCAACTGTATAGACTTCTCTTTTGAAACAAAAAATATTAGATGAAGTTTATTGTAAAGTTAGTATTTGACAATTTATAAAGGAAGAGAATATGTCTAGCAAAGAAGCCATAACTTAAATAACTCAGCAAAAGTAGGTGCACTGAATCATTTTGAAATTATTTTTTTCTGCTTGGGAAGATTATTGATCTTGTCCTTCCTTTTGGGGAAACTTAAGGTAATATTTGCACTTTTTGTTGGTTGTGGGGCTTGAACTCTGATCCTGGGCGCACTCCCTCACCTCTTCTGCTCAAATTGAGTGCTCTACCGCTTAAGCTACAGCACCACTTCCTGGTTTCTGGTGATTAATTGAAGATAAGTGTCTCATGGACATTCCTGACCAGTCTGTCTTTGAACCACAATCCTCTGGTTTCCTGAATAGCTAGGATTACAGGCGTGATCCACCAGCACCCAGTTCACATTTGCATTTATGTGCAATGAACGACACTATGTAGACAAATAATGGAAATTTGAATCAAATGATGGCATTGCAGTTTTTCAGAAAATTTGAGGTAACAATAAATATGTCCTCCTTTTCTATGTTGTTTCATTAATGACTCATGAGCTATGGGACCCTTAATTAGCATTCTCTGCCGTCTGAGTAGGTGTATTTAGTATCAGGAAGTGTTCATAGAGAAATATAGAAAGACTGAGATTTTTAGAAAGCAAAGAAGTTAAGGTAAGAAAAAACAGCACAGAAGGAGATACATGTATTACACAGAGATTAAAAAGTAGCCTAAGAGATTTAGAATGCTAAAGGTAATGAGGAATAAGACTATTTGATAACTATTTGTTCAATAACCAAAAATCGTTCTCTATAAACGTTTCTGGCATACATTAGTAACTATCATTTATTCATTAACTCTGGAGTTATTCCTTCTCTTCTGTCACAACTGTTAATTTGCCTCTGCCATTGTGGTGCCATGAATAACCAAAAAGATTTCCAAATCTCACTTAGACTACCCTTCACATTGTGATTAGCAGAGACCATTCAAAAACCTGGAATCTTTGAATTTCCAGAATTAATCTTCACCTGACATCTAAGCACATTCAAGACATTAATTGCTGTAACCTAATGAACAAAACTTTTTTTCAACACAATATCCTAATATTAGGAAAAGTACATGAATTATGGACTATTGTCAGGTGTCAGTATGGCAGGAGCAATTATATATTCCAAGTATGGGTTCTTTGTTTTGCATTTGCTAATTAAATGTTTTTTGGTTTGGGTTTTTTTTTTTTTTGCTTTTTTGCTCAAGGCAATCACTGTACCACTTGAGGCACAACACCATTTCCAGTGTTTTTCTGTTTATGTGGTACTGAGGAATTGAATTCAGGGTTTCATGCATGCTAGGCAATCATCATATCATGAAGCCACATTCCCAGAGCCCTAAATGACTTTCTTAAGTTGACATTACATTTTCATTCAGTAACTATGTACCATAATATTGGCCAGGTGTTAGAAAATAATGTAGAAAAGAATACAATATAATAAATCCAGTAAGGCTAGATGGAAAATGAATAACCCTGACAGACTTGCAAGGTCTCAGAGGGCTTATCTCATGGAGATGTATCAACACGCAGAAAGAGACAGCTCCCGACCAACAGCCCAGCTCCAGAATGAGTGGGCCATCTTGGGTTCCAGCTACCTGGGGACCAGCCCACCTCCTACAGCACCCATTCTACCCGTTCCTGAGAGCGACAGTGAGAGAGAGAGAGAGAGAGAGGGAGAGAGAGAGAAAATCAGAATTACACTTAAATCGGGTGCCAGTGTCATAAAACTCTAATCCTAACTACACTGGAGGCTGAGATATGAGGATCATGGTTAATAGACAGCCCTGGGAGGAACGTGTTTGAGAATCTTATATAGAACCACCAGAAAACTGGAAGTGGCACGGTGGGATCAAGTGATAAAGCGCTAACCTTGAGCTGAGGAGCTCGGGAACAGTGCCCAATCCTAGAGTTCAAGAACCACGACTGAAAGAAGTGGACTTCCCACCACAAGAAGTGGACTGAATAGCACCCATTGTCCTAGGGAGCATGGTAGAGAAGTCAGGCCGAGCTTCCTGTGAACTTGAGGTCATAAGTAGGTCACCTGGCTTCTGTGTGCCTTGGTTTCCCCAGCTGCAAAACTGAACAAAGTGAAGGATCCCCTTCCTCATTGGGATAGGGTAATAATGAAAGAGAGCCATGTTTCGGTTCATAATCCCACACCTGTTGCATGATTAATAACAGGTCCCACCTGAGCCCTTTCTGGTATCTTCCTGTCATATGCTCATAGAATTGCCAAAACCTTATCTGAAGGCCGTTCCCTCTCTTTTCCAGAGATCGCTCTGTATAAATCCCTTGTTTCCTCACAACTGTCCTGTGACGAGACTGAGGTCCAATGGTTGAGACCCTACCAAGAGCTTCACGTGTGGTCAAAAATCCGCTGCTATGGACTGAGTTTAGGATAATCCATCTACACCGATGACTGAGCATGACACCACATGTCTACCATCCCAATTACAGAGGACCAGGCCTGGTGGAGCATACCTTTCATAGCAGGACCGTGATCCAGCCCAGCCTGAGCATATTTTTAGTTTCTATCTCAGAAATCCTCAAGACAGAAAGGTGGCTCATCAGCGCCGTGGAGAGGAAACAAGCAGGGGGGTCATAGTGCCCCAAGAGGGGTGTTTGACCCAGGGTAGGTTGTTGTTGGGACAGAAACTCACCTGTGCTGCTGGGAGAAGCTGTTGGCAGCTGCTTCAATTGGGGCAGCAGCGATGGCACCAGCATTGTGGACACATGGGCTCAGAGCAGAAGACTAGGGGCAGGGACCAGGTCGGGGATTTAGACCGGCTGGCAGCTAGACATTGATTGAGGTTTGAAACCTGGCACTGCGTGAAGGGAGGGGAGGGGTCAGGTGGGGGTGGGAGCATCAATTTTCTACTATACTCCAAAGTCACCTCTAGTCTCTTCCTCAGGACTCAACCCCTTCTACCTTCCTGAACTGTTGGTAGTGGTGTAAACTAACAGAGGGAATCCCAGTGCTACCTGGCAGCATGGAATGTGGGCATGGCCACCATTCTTGTATCCCATTGGTCAGAAAGAATGGGGGTGTGGCCAGAATCCTGTGAAGCAAGCAGCATGGGCAGAGTCAAGATGACAGTGGTTCTCCCAGCCTTTTTCCCAGGAAATTCTGTCCAATTCAGTTAGAGAGAAGAGGGTGACCTGCTTTAATTGGATGGCTACACAGATTGTTGTGTAGTTCTGTTTGTTGCCAGTCCCAGACTTTGAACTTAGGATCTGGGCACAGTTCATGAGCTGCTTTTGATCAAGGCTGGTCCTCTACACTAGAGCCACAAGGTTTCTGGCTTTGTTGGCACTGAAGTTGGACAGAGGTCTCAAGGATTTTCCTGCTTAGGGTGACTGTGACCATGATCCTCCTATCACAGCCTTGTAAGTATCAAGGAGGACTGCTGAGAGCCGCTGGTGCCTGCCTAATCATTGTTCTTGTTGATGTTCTTGGACAGACTGGTGAGTTCCCGATCCTCGGGTTGAAGTGGTGGGAGCTGGAGCCCACAATTCAAATCCTGGTCGTGCAACCTCCAATGGTGGGAGATCCTAAGAAACTTGTTCCTATCCATATGATTACCAATGGAATGTGATGTAAGTCATGATTGAATGAACAGTTCTTGAATGATTCTAGGATAAAATTATACACAATTATATTACACGACACTGATTGATTTTAGTTAATATTTTATTAAGCATTTAAGCAATCACATTCATTAAATGGAGGCATAATGAAATACCTAAGAATTGGGCCTCAAATACTATAAAGGTGACATTTTTCTACCAGGACTGGGATTGGAACTCATAGTCTGGGTAACTCTGTTGCACTGTGTGGGAAGAGGAAGCTTGCTTCCTTAAAGTCAAGAAATTCAAGTCTGTTCCTTAGGCTTGAAATCGATCACCAGCACTAGAAAACACCCTATTCATGCACAATTTACATATATGTTTTATATTTTTATACATATGTTGACTCCGTATTGCATTCAGTGTAGTTATTTTATTTTTTGTTTTATTCATGTATTGACCATTTATTGTATTGACTATTATAGCACATAAAACATTGACTACATAGGATATAGGTCTACATATGTATTCCACTTCATACCTGACACACAGAAGATTCACAGTAAAGGAAACCATGTGTCACCATCATCTTCTTACTCCACGATTCATTGTTTGGGAGCACTGACATCTGAATTCATGGCCTACAAGGCCAAATTCATGAATGGGTGGGTGCAAACATGCCATCCTGGGGGAAATTGAGGTGCGGGTTGTTCCCAGGACCTTAGAACCCCAGGGGTTAACCAAAGAAGAACAGATTGACATGTAGATGGCAGTATGCTAATATATATGTGTGTGTGTGTGTGTGTGTGTGTGTGTGTGTGTGTGTGTGTGTTATAGAGTGCCAGAGATGTTTATACATTATTCAGTTATATAGACTATATTCCTACCAATTCCTGGGTATTTATTATGCGTCCATGTTATTAATAATATTGTTTTCATCCTTAAAATATTAATGAAAGGACTCAGTGTCCTGAAATTATTGTGTTACTGTAAATAATAATATTCTTTTAATGCTTCATAAATATTAAATAAAATCAATCAGCCTTCTGAAATGATGCTGTTTAATTTTATAGGATCATCATTCACGATCAACTCATTCAATTGTGAAATTGACAAAATTCCAGTGTTATTCCTTTGGATGGGAACCAGTTTCTTAGTACCTCCTGCCATTGGTTGGTGTCAGTATGGGGATTCGAAATGAGGGCCTATGTTGCCACGTGGGCCTATGTCTTTCTCGATTGTCTGCCAGCCTTCAGAAATGCAAGGTGAAGTACCCTTTGCAACAGTGTCATTCAGACACAGAAGGGTCACTGTGCAAAGGAAGAAAACATAAAAGGGCACATTTTTTCTGTGCATTGTTTTCCCTGCAACACGTGGGGGTGTAGAATCCCAGAAGCACCTGTGTGTCCAGTGGCTGCACCCCATCCTAGTGTGATCAAAGCTGAGGCAGAGTTGCCACGACCTGAGTTCAAGCCCCATGCTGAGAAAAAAATTAATTTCCTAGCTTGCAATTCACACAGTTTATTCTTACAGGCTTTGGATTTTAACTCAGGCTCTGGGTAAATCTGCAGAAATATGCATAAAGAGGAATATCACCTTTCATGAAGATAAAAAAGTCAGGTCTGTTCACTAGTCCTGAATTCAAGACCCAGACTTGGAAAACATAGTATTTCTATATATTGTAAAGATAGAATTTATACTTACCTATAGATGTTCAGTCCATACATGTTTGGTGGGGTTGTTCCCTGTATCTTCTGTTTTATTCATTTATGCACTCAATGTGTTTATTACATTGATGACAACCTATCACAGAACATCTAGATTTGTAGAAATGTTCTCTCTCATGCCTTACCCCCAGGATTCCCAGAGAAAAGGAAAAAAAGTTTCACAGTCTCCTTCTTACTCCATGATCCACTTGTTGATAGTGCTGGTATCTGAACTCAGGGCAGAGCAAAACAAATTGGCCAATCAGTCAAGGTGATCATACGAACCTGTGAGCAACTAAGGAGTGTGGCCAATCCCAGAATCTGACATTGATCCCCAGGGTGGTCCACTATAGTCAGAAATTCATAATTTAAACAAAGGATCTATATTGACATATATGTTTGGTTAGCATCTTGGGTTCAGTGCATTTATTCTCATTATTTTGTCTCTAATTCATGGAGGTATTGTGTATTTTAATAAGTATGGTGACTGCTATGACAGTGCTGACATGGATGAGAACCTGTTACCAAGGTTACAGTGTTGTCCATGCATTCTCCATCATATTTGTGACCCAGGACTTTCACAGGAGAGGATAAAAGGCACAACGACTGGCTTCTGACATCAGTATGAATCTTTTGTGAGTGCTGGGATTTTTAGTTTCTGACATCAGTATGAATCTTTTGTCAGTGGTGGGATTTTTAGCTCAGGTCTGGGTAACTCTGTTGCACTGTGGGAGAAGGGGAAGCTCACCATCTTTGAAGAGTAGAATGTCAGGCCTGGTGCAGGGCCTGATTTGAAGCCCAGCACTGGACAAAATAACAAGCCCACCTTTTTAAAACATAGGATTTTTCTTTATTTACAGGTGTGGTATGCATCTTGCATTCAGTGCAGTTATTCTTTCTATTTTGTGTCTTATTCATTGATGTATTGTGTATTTCCTTGAGTATAGGATGACAAACATAACTGTGGTGAACTGGATGACAACCTATTCCCATGACTATAGAGTTGCATATACATTCTCCTTCCTAGCTGAGCCCCAGAACTTGCACAGTACAGGAAAACAGGTGCAACGACTGGCTTCTTACATCAGGGTAAATTTTTGGCAGTGCTGGGATTCAAATTTTGGACCTAGGAGGCTCAACTGCCCAATTGGTCCACGTGATCACACCAGACTGTGAGCCACTAAGGAGCTGGGCCATTCCCAGGAACTGAGATCGAGCCCCAGGGAGGCCAAAATAGTCCTCAATGATTATTGAAGCATGGGGTGTATATTCACATCTGTGTGTGGACTGCATCGTGCATTGAGTGTAGTTATTCTCTTTACTTTGTATGCTATTCATGGGTGCATTGTGTATTTTCTTGAGTGTATGATGACAGGAATAACTGGGCTGAAATGGATAATAATTTATTCCCATGGCCACAGGGTGGCTCAAGCATTGTCCATCCTAGCTGAGATCCAGGACCTTCACAGAAAGAAAACAGGTGCAATGATTGACTTCTGACATCAAGATAAATATTTTGGCAGGTCGGGTAATCTGAACTCGGTGTCTAGCAGGACCAAGTGGTGAATTTGTCCACATGAGCACACCAGCCTTTGGAACCTGCGATTGAGCCCCCCTCCCAGGGGAGAGCGGGTAGCACAACAGTCATCCCTTCATAAGCTGAAGGTAGTATGCAAATAAGTACACATTTGTATAGAGTAGGAGAGATGGTAACCTGTGGTGGAATCCAGTCTTCATGAATACAGATTCTTGGATCTTTACTGATGCCTCCATTTCATGACTGTGATGATTATTGTCATGCTTCATCAACTTCTTTACAAATAATCGATACTCTATGAGTCTTGCCTATCATTTCCTACTCGCATCATGCACAAACTACTCATTCAAGGATGAGATCAATCACATTCCATGACTCTTCCCAGGCCAGAAACTAGTACCTCAAGATCTCCTGCCATTCCCTCCGCATAGGGGGACTGAATTCAAGCCTCAGGCATAAAAAAGATTCTCCTTATATAATTTTTTTGGGGGCCACTTGTGGGCCTAAACTCTGGGCCTGGGCGCTGTCCCTCAGCTCATCATCTCAAGGTTAGTGCTCTACCACTTGAGCCACAGCGCCACTGCCGGCTTTTTTTTCTGCTGAGGAATTGTTCCCAAGGCCTCATGCATGCAAGGCAGGAGCTCTACCACTGAGCCACCTTCCCAGCCCTCCTTATATATATTTTAAAGATAGTATTTATACTTTCTTACAGATGTTCAGTCCATATTGTGTTTGGTGTGGTTATTTATTTTATTTCTTGTGTCATTCATTTATTTAGAATTTATTTTATTGACTCTGATGACACCTATACCATTTATTACATTGTTTACATCCTGTCACATAACATCTAGATGTTAGATGTGTTCTCCATTATGCCTGGCAGTGCCAGGATCTGAACTTAGTGCCTAGCAGGCCCAATTCAAGATTGGGTGAGTTTGAGCACGGCAGCCTCTAGCCAATGAAGATGTCAAGTGGTTCCCAGGATCTGAGATCGACCCCCAGGTTTGGCCAAAACAGGGATACATGGATAGGCAGAGGGAGGTATACAAATAAATATATATAATTGTAAAGAGTTCCATAGCTGTCTATGTATGATAGAATGACACCCACTATGTTCCTACCAACTCTTAGATATTTATTAAACCGCCATTGAAGGAATATTGCTATTTTCATGCTTAATAAACTATTAATTAAGCTCAATCAGCATTCTAGGATTACTGCATCCAACTTTAGAGAAGACCGATGAATAAACTACTCTTTCAATCAGTATTCCTATGCATAAGAATGAGTCTCTTGTGATCTCCTGTGATTGATGTCAGAACTACGATTAGACCCAGGAACTATGTTGACAGGTTGGCCTATGGCTTCACTGATAGCCCACCAGCCACCAGCAATGGCAGCTCAAGTCCATATTGCAGCTTTGTCATTCAGACACAGGATGGTCACTGTCCAAAGAAAAAAATCGTAAAACCCCAGCTCTCTGCAGGTCACCACTTTTTGTGCTTTCCAATAATTTTTTCTTCCTGAAAGCCCTTTGGGCCCAGGAACCCATGATCGGCTATGGGTCCAGAGACTGTACCCCAGCTAAGGCATATCTAAGCTGAAGTAGAATTTCCACGACCTGTGTTCAAGCCCCATGCTTGGCCAAAATCAATATATATATATATATATATGTATATATATATACATATATATATGTATATATGTATAATTATTGATATATATACATATGTATATATATATATGTATATATGTATAATTATTTAACTAAATTAATAAAATAAAGCTCCCTTGTTTGGAATTTCTGCAAGTTTTCGTTTCTAGCCTGGGATTTGAACTCAGGGTCTTGGTAAATCTGTAGCAATGTGAGCGAAGAGTTGCCATTACTTGAGTTCAAACCTTGTGCCAACCAAAAATGAAAAACTAAGTCACTGACCTCAGCAGGGGGATGTAGTTGTGGAGATGAGAGGGAAGGGATGATAGGGGAAAAACACAGGAGGAATAAACAATGATCAATAGGAAATGTACTCATTACCTTGCTCCTGGAACTGTAACCCCTCTGTAGAACATTTTTACAATAAAAAACATACAAAAAAAGAGAAACAATGTAGTTCTCAGAGAAGCACTTTGGAAGTAAGGGCAGGATGTTTGAATAGCTGTACAAAACTCTACACTATTTTTTTAATGCTCAGTATGGAACTGAATAATCATAACTGCTTCCATTAAAAAAATTAAGTCACTGTCTTGGAACTGGGGCCAGTATTTCTGCCATTGCTAGTTTTTGAGCTCACCATCCAGGTAACTCTTTTGTACCATGGGTGAATGTGAAGCTCATTGTCCTTGAGGAAAAGAAATTCAGGATAGAGTTCCCAGGGCCTGAATGATGGCCCTGCAATGGAAGAAATATTTCTATACATGTGTAATACATGATATATACTTATATATGTATGTTAATTTCATATTATAATTTTATTATTGATTTTGTATTGTATTTTTCTTTGATTCATTTATTGATTATTGTATTTAGTATTATTATACACATAATATTATATTTTGCACCTCTATTATAAAATTATACACAAAAATTTAGGACATTGACTCATTTTTCATTAACATTATATTAAGTGTTGAAACATGATACATAATTAAATGGAAACATTTGTCACAGTCTTCACATTTTTAGAGCCTCTCCCAAATATGAGCGTGGAGTTCACGCACCAAGACTGGGCAAAAAAAATTGAGCCTGGTGAGACATATTTTCTCGGACTCAGAGGAGGGCCGAGGTTATAGGTAAGAGGTAGGGTAGAGGGCAGTGCTGGTGGCTCACCCCTGGAAGCTACTCAGGAGGAAGGATCCTAATTGCAAGCAGAAAAGTCAATTTAAGAAACTTTTCTCCAATTAAACACCCAAAAAGCCAGAAGAAGAGCTGTTGTTCAAGTAGTACAGTGCTAGCCTGGAGCACAAAACCTCAGGGATAGGATAGCATCCAGGCCCTGAATTCAAACCCCAGGATTGGCACACACACACACACACACACACACACACACACACACACACACACACACACGTGCACACACACACACACACACACGCACACACACACACACATACACCAATATAGAGCATTTGCCAGTCAGCCTGCACAAATTCCATCTCTAGCAACTCAATATTAAAAAAAAAAAAAAGATGGAGATGGGAAGGACAGACTTTCTCCATGATGTGATACACCCAGTGCCAAAATTTCACAGTAGTTCTAATATGTGGGTACAGGACAGAGAGCCTCAGGCAGAAAGTATAGCATGGGCAAAGGTCCTGAGGTGTGTTGTAGCGCAGGTGGTATGAATGGTATGAAGGTTTTATGGCTTCAGAAAAGTCTGGCAGGATATTCAAGTCTGGGTCAACGTTGACTTGAGTCACAGGGCAGAGGGTGGGGTCCCAGAATAGCGCTCAGGGTGAAGATTAGCTTTTCTTTTCATCAGGGACCCAAAGCCATTTCCTGTGGCTGGAAACCTGTTTTCACAACTCCTGACCCTCAGGCCTCCTTTGAATGGAGGAGTCAGGGCAAACACAGGGAAAAACTCCTGCTTTAGAAAAGCTTCTAGCCCAATGCCACCAGTTCTCAACCCCTGTAAATCCTAGCTACTCAGGAGACTGAGATATAGATCGAGGGTCAAGCGAGCTCAGGAGAGGAAGTCAATGAGACTCTTCTTGCCAATTAACTACCAAAATCCAGAAATGGAGCTGTGGCACAAATGGTAAAGTGGTAACCTTGAAGGAAAAAGTTTAGAGACCAGAGCCCAGACCCTGAGTTCAAGCCCCAAAACTAGCACAGGAAAATTAAAGAAAAGATTTCAGGGGCTCCTAGTCCACTGTGGTGTAAGGCCAGATCATCCAGGCACAGGTGGCTCACACCTGTCCTCCTAGCTCCTCAGGAGGCTTAGATGTGAGGATCACGTTTCAAAGCCAGCCCAGGCAGGAAAGTCTGGGAGATTCCACTATGCTCAGATAGAATACAGAGTATTATGTCAATCCTCTTGTATTTGCTTAAATTCCATGTATGAACTAAGAAATTATCTATTTTAGAAAAAGTTAAGGGGGTTGCAAGAGGAAGACTCTACTGGTGTGAATACCTTTAATTCTAGCTACTCAGGAGGCTCAGATCTGTGTATTCAGGTTCAAAGCCAGCCCAGGCAGTCTTTTCTGGGGTTGCTCAGCACCACACCCTGCTTCAGGTCTAGGGTTGTTCACCACCTTTGCCACCATGGGCTGCTTATGAAAACCAGTATGGAGAGGTGCCACACCCACTACGGGTCTAAAGTTGTTTGCTGCCACTGTTGATGCCACTGCTGCTGCCACAGCTGTTGCCACTACCCCAGCTGCTGCCACTGCCCCAGGATCAGTTGGGCCACTTATGCAAGCCAGGCACCCCACCACAAGTCAGGTGTTAACCACTGCTGCTGTCTCAGGTTAGGCTGGGCCACTTATGCAGGCCAGTATGGAGAGGCACAAACCACCACGGGTCTGGACTTGTTCACTGTAGCTGTCCCCACCTCAGCCACCGCTGCCGCCCCAGGCTGGTCTGGGCAAGTGCCAAGAGGCATTGTGCTCCAATTCTGGGTGGTTTGCCAGCACTGACAGCTGCTGCTGCTGTTCCAGGTTAGGCTAGGCTATTTACACCAGCAGGACAGAGGTGCCACCCTGAGAGACTAGGGTCGTTTGCCACTGTTGACAGCTGCTACTGCTCCTGACTGGGCTGAGCTACTTGTACCAGGCAGGCAGAGGCGCTGTACCAGAGAGGGTGAGGGGAGTCTTTGTTCCAGCTCTGCCTTCTGAGATTTCTGTTTGTATATTCTGGGTTGGCCCAGCTCTTGGGAGTCTCCTGGGAGACTTGGGATGCTTGTGGGTGTGTGGTCCTCAGAGGGTCCAGACCCGGGGCACTTAAGCAGCTTGGCACAAAACCCGGTCACTTAAGCTGCGCAACGTGGAGCACCATCACCAACAAAGGGTGGGGGAAGGGTCTTCCCACTTTACTATCTCTGTAGGTTTTTCCCTTTTCTTTTTGCACTTCCTTTATCTCTCTGAGTAATTGCCTTTTTTTGTGGGTCACTTGGAGAAACAGAGCATTGAAATCCAAACTCAGTATTTGGTTGGAGAGAGCTGTGGGGTTTCCCTGCTGTTCCATCACCTTCTTGGTCCCTCCCCTTCAGTTGGACTTTTCCTTATCCGGCCGTTGGGCCTTGGTTACCAAAGGATAGGTACATAAAAGAATATGTTGTAAAACCTGCAGATTGTAGTTAGACATTTCTGTTAATATAGCCTTCCTAATTTTAGGAACCCAAGGGGGTGTTCTACACTAAAGTATTTCAAGGGATTGAATACATTAACATAAGGGCTACATCTTGCTCAAAGGAGAGTGAAGTGGAGGAGGCTTTCCTAGCCATTGCCAGTTTCTGTATTTAATTTAGTTAAAGTTTCCTTTAAGGTCATATTCATTCTTTCTAGTGGTTGAACTCTGAGGCTTATAAATGGATTGTAACTTCCAATTTATTCCTAGGGCATTAGTTAATAATTGAGAACTTGAGCCTGATATTTTCCTTTTCACTTTTCTTGGCCTCATCTTCTATGACACAGCACTTCCCCATCTTCTCTGCTAACTACCCTTTCCTTCTTTCTCTTTTGCTTTGAATTTCTGGTGACACACTTCAAAGCTTATAATTGACATGTACTTCAGCCTAATACATTCTTATATGAGGCCCAGCTCCTTTTTCATGGCAATGATTTCTTAATGCAGCATCAGGATCTCTTCTTGGCCTCACTTGTGGTTAGCAAGGATGGCAAAATTGCTGTCCTGTGCTTCTGTTTGCCTCTGACCTGTGGTCCCCTAATTTGCCTCATGCTCACCCAGGCTAATGTACTTGAATTTCATTTGATTTTGAGTGTTTTCTAGGTTCCTTTTGAGGATTTTCTTCTCATTTTTGACTCTCACAAGTTCCTAATTTATATCTTCAAATCTTTTCTTCACGTCAAATAATTCTCTCTGTTTTCTCCAATGTGCTTTTCTATGTGCTTTTAATCTCTTGGTGGGTTTTGACTGGCATATATTGGAGACACAGTCTTTTATAAGACTATGTTTTGAGATAGAAGGGTGGAATTTTTTCTTTGCCACATTTCTGAAGTTCAGAAGGCTGCTTTTTAAATTGAACATAGTTGGAATTCAGAGGCCCAAGCTCCTTTGCATGTTTCTCCAGAGATATGAACACATTTTCCAGGTGGTTAATGTGATTAATTAACCTGTCATTTTCTATCTTTCTCCTCTCCTTGGACATTTCTTTTCCCAATGTCCATTTTGTTTGCAATAAGCACACTGATGTATTCTTAGAGGTTCCCTATTGCCATTTGGAAATGAATTGTACTGTCTTTGCCAAGAGTTTCTTGATCCCTATTCTGGTGCTCCTACCAAAACTCAAACCCTCTTCTTAGACTCTTTTTCCCGTGTATCTCTGTTAACAAACACCCTCTGGGCAACTACTTCCAATACTTAGAATACTTCCAATACTTAGAATAAACTTTTTCCCTCAAAACCTTCTGACTTTTGAAGCTTTCTTCTAATATTTGGGGCTGCCTGGGTAACAAAGGCCATATTTAGGGCTCTTTCATTCTCCAGGGCTTCAAGATCTATAGGCCTATATGTCCTATAGGCTTCTGGGAGAAGTTTCAGAAAAGCATTAGGGTACTCACTGGGGAACTGTACCATCTCACCCACCTTAGATTGATGATTTGGATTTTTAGACACTGCGGTATCCCTGCTAACAGAACCTGGTAATAATAGGTAAGCACCTCTATACCTCAATTGCTGTTAGTCTCAGCTTGGGTAAGTCTATGGAAAGACTTTCTTGATCAATAGTGGGCTACTCTCTGGTCGAAGGACCACCTTCAAGTCACCAAGCAGGATTCACTCCCTTTTCTACCAGGTGAAATGTGCCTGTAAAATTTGTTGACACTCATCCCAGATGTGCTTGTGTGTGAAAATTACTGTCTCTAATGAAGTAATGAGCTCCTTTTTTTCTGAAAAGGATGGATTTTGCTGTTTCCAGTTATACAAGTCACTAGTTGTAAAGGGAACATATACTAGAAATAGGGCTTGCCCACCATCTCCTCCATGTTCCTGTCTCAAAGGTAATAAGGGTAACATACCACATTATACCACCTCAGACTAGTACAAGTAACCACTTTTGGTACGGGAAGACTTAACATTAGAGGTGCTGATGGCAAAGAATAGGAGAGAGAGTACATCAGTGCATCTTCCTCTGAGGAATTCTGTAAACCTGGGGGAGAATATTTTTTGGATATGACAACCTAAGACCTTGTTCTCCCATTCTGAGAAAAGGAGTAAACAGGTGTATGCAGGACACAGATAGAACTATCAGCATACATACAAAGACCAAGAGCCACAGACACTTAACCCACATGTGTCATACCTCTCAATGTTGACCTCTACAAGAGGTTCCAGATGACAGAGAGAATGTCCCAGATTGTGTCTTGAGGAGGCCACAGATGGCCTCTGGATGATGTCACATATGTCCTCCCTAGGAGGCCCTAGATGACCTTTCATGGAGGTTCCAAATTGATTCCCAAGGAAGTGTCAGATAATCTCCAAAGGAGTTTCCAGATGTCTTTTCAATGAGACTGACATTACCTCTCAAGTAGCTCCCAGATGGCCACTCAAGGAGGCCACATATGAACTCCAGAGGAAGTTCCAAATAACCCTCTTGAGAAAGCAACAGATGACCTCCAGAGAAGGTCCTATATAGCTTCTCAAGGAAGTCCCAGATGATGTCCAAAGACAGTCATAGATTTCTCATCATGGTAGCCTGAGATGACTTCCCAAAGAAGCTCCAGATGACTTCAGGAGGTGGTCTTAGATTGCCTCTTAAGAAAGCCCCAATGACTACTTTTGAAGAGGTCTCAGGTGGCCTCCTGAGGAAGCCCCAGATGACTTCTGGAGAAAGTCCAAGATGGCCCCTGGAGAAGGCCCCTGATGACCTCCAGCATAGGTCTCAGATGGCTTCTCAAGGAAGTTGCAGATGTACTCTTGATGAGGTTCCAGATGGCTTCCCATGGAAGCCCTACATTATCTCTCAAGTAGGTTCCAAATGGCATCCCAAGGAAGCCACAAATTGCTTCCAGAGGGGTCCTAAACAAGCTGGCAAGCTTGCCAAGATGCACCTCTAGAGGTACGTAAATGACTTTTGTCCATGTTGGACCTCCGGAGACAAACACTCGAGGTAGAATCTCAACCCTGAAGGCTGACACACACCTATGGGGATTTTTCCCTGGGGCCAAAGCCTCATGCAATCCAAATGGATTATCTCGATGGAGTCTTCAAAAATTAAGACCTCTATAGTTCAAGAAAATCCATCGAGATACGTTTTATATAATAAATGCTCTCCAAACCAGCAACCCCCAAAATTATGATATCCAAAGTTCTAAACATCAAAGGGACAGCCTCTTTTCCTCTTCTCTTTATCTCTCCTTCGCTACAGACCTATACTTCTTTCGAGGTCTTTCCCTTTTTCCCTTCTACCAGTTCCTTCTTCTCTTTAGGGCTCTCCACTCTCCACAGACCTGAACTGCTCTGCAGGGCTCGTCAGTTGCCATCCTTCACCTTCTGCCCTCTCTCAACTTCCTCTCCACCCAGGTCTTTCCCCTTATGCTATCACACCAGTTCTTTCCTTCCAGGACTTTTTCCTTTTTCTCTCACCTATTGCTCTGAACAAGCAGCCTATATAAAGTCTGTACCCCTTCTCCATTCCAACTGCCTGTTTTCGACTATCGCATCCCAAACTGCCCACAACCCAATCACTTCTTAACAGCTCAACACATGGTGATTAATGCACCAGTCCCTCCCACAGGATGCCTCACCTTCTTTGGTGGCATTCTTTGTCCTCCCCAGCTGGCCAGGAGATGGGCCTATAGATTATGGGGCACTGCTAATTATTACAGTATCCTCCTTGTGAACTAGTAGCAATTGAAATTGGAAATTTGATTGTGGTATTACAAACTCGTTGTGACATCACAAACCCATTTTGACATCATCACCGCCACGACATCAGAAAGCCATTGTGACAACATTGTCATTGTTACATGATGATTCCATTGTTACATGTCAAATCTATTATGACCTCTTAGCTCCTTTGAAAATCACATGCCCTTTTCAACATCACAGTCCCTTTGTGTATCCATATCCTTGTTAAGTAATGACAATTGAGATCAGAAATGCCATTATAACATCAAAAATTGTTTGTGACATCCTCAACAGTGTGACATCACATTTTCATTATGAGAGCATCAGCTCATTGTGACATCACCAAACTCAATGACAGAATCACATTATGACAACAATTCTCATTGTGACATCATAGACACATTGTGAATGCCTATTCTGTGATTTTATTGTATTTCAAATGTGGCATGAGAGTTGATATCAGAAACGCAATTTTGTGCCTACAAACCATTTTGACATCATAATCACTTTGTGACATCACAGTACCATTGTGATATCACTAACACAATGTGACATCACAAAGCTCTCCTGTCCTCATAACTTGTGA
Organism: Dipodomys spectabilis; assembly: GCF_019054845.1. Lineage (NCBI taxonomy): Eukaryota > Metazoa > Chordata > Mammalia > Rodentia > Heteromyidae > Dipodomys > Dipodomys spectabilis. Next base: position 2,228,337 of record NW_024871184.1, on the reverse strand, counting down.
CATGCTGACATTGTGATATCTTAGACCTTTTTGCCCTCATAATTTGTTATCAACCTCATATTTCATGTATGACTTGAGATAACAGAAATCAACTGTGACATTATGACCATTGTGACTGACAGATGTCATGATCATCGTGTCACATTGTGACATTACAAAAGGTTTTGATGTCACAATTAATTGGTGATGCCATACGGTAAGGGGTCTATGTTGTCACAATTGATTAGTGATATCCAAATGGCATAACGGATCTCATTTGTCATGAAATCACAGAGAATATGAGTTCAAAACAGACTGTGGTATCTCCAATGTCATGTGTTTTCACAAACGTTATGAAGTCAGAGGAGTATTGTGATGTCACAGTGTGACACAATGTTTACGATGTCTGTCAGTGTGATGTCACAATGGTCATGATGTCACAGTGGATTTCTGATATCATATATCATAACTGCAGTATTATAAGGTTGAAAACAGATTACGAGCTCATAAAGGGCCTAAGACATCACAATTGCTGCACATCACAAGACTTATGAGGACAGGGCAGGTTTGTGATATCACAGTGTGTTAGTGATATCACCATGGCACTGTGATGTCACAAAATGATTGTGATGGCATATATTTATAAGATCACAATATATTTCTGACATCAACCCACATGCCACATTTGAAATAGAATGAAATAAGAGAATAGGCATTTACAATGTGACTATGACATCACAATGACAATAAATGTCATAATGCTATGAGGTCATTGTAAATTGGTGATGTTGCAAGGAGGTAATTGTGTAATAATGAATATGTGTTGTCCCACTGGTGATGGGGTCACAAAGGTTTGTGATGTTACAATGGCATATATGAATTCAATTGTCATGAATTCACAATGAGGATATGGGTACACAAAGGGACTATGATGTCACATATGCCATGTGTGTTTTCAAAGGTACATAGGGGTCATGATAGCTTTATGATACACAGTTGTGATGAGGTCACAATGGGCTTTTGACGTCATAATGATTTGTAATATCTAAACACAAATCCATTTTCAATTGTTACTATTTCACAATGTGCATAGAAGTTCACAGAATGAGTTGGAAGTACTAATGGACATGAATTTTTAAAAATGTTAGGAGGTCATTTTAGGTTTGTGAATGAACAATGGGAGAGTGATATCACCATGACAATGTCAACTCATTACATCATGTCAAAATATTGTTTTGGTGTCACTATTAGTTGATGATTCCACATTGGTTGTGAGGTCACAAAATATTGGTGATGTGTTGGGCATGTAACAATGACATTATGATTCTCAATTGTCCTAACTTACAATGAGTATATGAGTTCCCAAAGGGACTGTGGTTTCTCTAAAAGTATGTGTTGTCACACATATATTGAAATCCTAAAAGTTTTGTGATGTCAGAATTTGACACAATGGATATGACATCTGGCAGTATGATGCCAACATGACCATGATGTCGCTGGGAATTTGTGATATCAAATGTCATTTATGAAATCTAATGAGGTCAACAACAGATTATGAGGACAATAAGGCCTAAGGTATCAGAATTGCAGCATGTCACAAAAGTTATCATGAGAGGATAGGTTTATGATATCACGGTGGTTTAGTAATATCACAATAGCAACATGATATACAAAGGGATTGTGATCTCACAATGATTATGAGTTCCTGATTTTTTATGATATCTACCTACATGCCACATTTGAAATAGAATGAAATCACAGAAAAGGCATTCATAATGTGTCTATGATATCACCATGACAATGTGAAGTTATAATTCTATCATTATAGTTTTGTGATTTCACAATGAGTAGATGGTATAAAAATGATAATGTGATGTCACAATTATGATGATCTCACAAACTGTTTTGGATGTCAAAATGTCATGTCTGATTCTCAATTGTCAGTATTTCACAGTGGGGCTTTGTGTACACAAAGGGACTCTGATATCACAAAGCTATGTATTTTTCAAATGTTATAAGAGATTATAATAGATTTGAAATGTCACAATGTGATCTTGGTATCAAAAACAACAATGTGAAGTCACAATGGGTTTGTGATGTCACAGTGGTGATGAGGTCACAATGGGTTAGTTATGTCACGAGTTTGTAATATCACAATTATTTGTCCAATTTCAATTGCTACTAGTTGACCATGAGGACACTGTAATAACCAGCAGTGCCCCTATAATCCACTGGAACGGATAGTCATCATGGCCTCCTAATCTGGACCAATTGAAAGGGGGGATGCATGACACTGGAGGGGGCAGGACATGCTGCTGAAGGAGATAGGATGTCAAGCCCCACATGGTGAGCTGCCAAGAAGTGATTGGGCATGGACATTTGGTAAGTGATAATTGAAAACTGGAAGACAAGAAATTATTGCAGTTGGGGAAGGGTACAGCATATATATAAGCTGTATTTTCAGAGCAAGAGAAGGGGAGAGAAAAAGGTTAAAGGCCTGGATGGAAAGAAGTGATGAGACTGCTGGAGGGCAAAGACCTGGGAGGAGAGGAAATTGAGAGAGAGAAGGAAGTGAAGGATGGCAACTGGCCACCTGGACAAGGCAGGGCAGGTCTGTCAAGAGCAGAGCAGCCTGAAGCGAAGAATGGAATGCTGGAAGGAAAAAATGAAAAGAGCTGAAAGGTAGGACAGATCTGTAGAGAAGGAGAATGAAGAGATAGGAAAACAGCCTTGTCCTTTGAAGTGTGGAGCTTTGGAGATCATTATTTTGGCAGTTGGTTGTTTGCAGACCTGTTAACAAATGGCTGAACTGCTCTTTGGAGGCCTGAGGATTCATGGTTGAGACTGAATTTAGCTCTCCGCATCCAGCCCGGCCAAGGTAGTCGCTTGTTACAAAATTTATGAGGACAAGACAGGTTTGTGATGTTGCATTTCATTAATGATATCACAATGTCAATATGAGGTCAAAAAGGGATTGTAATGTCACAATGATGGTGTGGTCACAATGGGTTTCTGAAATAAACCTATATGCCACATTTGTGATAGAATGAAATCACAGAACAGGCAATCGCATTGTCTCTAGGACCTCACAATGAAAATGTGATGTCATTGTCATTTTGGGATGTAACAATGGGCTGATGGTATTATAACAACAATGTGATCTCACTCTGGAGGTGATGTCACAATGTGTTTGTAATGGTAATTTGGCAAGTCTGATGTCAGTTGTCTTTGTTCATAATGACAACATGGTTACCCAAAGGGACCATGATATCACAAACACCATGTGCTTTTTCAAAGGTGCTAAGCGCTCACAACAGTTTTGGTATGTCACACGGTGATCATGATATCACTGTGGCAATATGATGTCACAATGGGTTTGTGATGTCAAGTGATGATAAGGTCACACTTGGATAGTGATGTCACAATGAATGTGTAATGTCACCATTACATGTCCAATTTCATTCTACTAGATCACAATGAAGATACGAGTTCACATAAGGAGCTAGAAGTCAGAAAGGCCATGAATTTTGTAAAATATTATGAGGACATAATAGGCTGGTGAAAATGCAATGAGACAGAGATATCCCATTGGCAATGTGATGCTACCATTACATGAGATAGTATGGTTTTGAAGTTACAAATGGTGATGCCATACAGGTGATGAGGTCACATAGGTTTGTGATTTTGACAATGGGTTGGTGATGTCACAATCTCATGCCAGATCTCTAATTGACAATGACTATATAAGTTCACAATGGATAATCATGTATCCAAAGGCATATGTTGGCACAAGTGTAATGAGTCTTAACACGTTTGTGTTGTCCTCATGTGACTCAGTGTCAAGAAATCTGGCAGTGTGATGTCACAGTGGTCATGATATCACAGTGGATTTTTGATATCACATGTAATGCCTGAAGTATTATGAGTTAAACAATTTATGAACTCAGGGAGGCCAAAGAGATCACACTGGCAGCATGTCAAAAAATTTATGAGGATAAGACTGTTTTGTGATGTCATAGTGCATTAGTGATATAATAATGGCAATATGGTGTCATCAAGGTATTGTGATATTATAATGCTTATGTGGTCACAATGTATTTCTGATATCAACCCACCAGCAATATTTGAAATAGAATGAGATCACAGAATAGGCATTCCAATGTATCTGTGACATCACAATTACATGTGATTTGATGTCATTGTTGTTTTATGATGTCATGATGGGCTGATGTTATCATAATGACAATGTGATGTTACACTGGTGATTATGTCACAAAGGTTTTGCGATGTTAAATGGCATGCCTGATCTCAATTGTCATTAGCACAACATGAGGATAAGAGTATACAAAAGGCCTGTCATGTCATAAAGGCCATGCTTTCTTTCAGAGCTTCTGAAGTCATAATAGTTTTGGGATTTCACAATGTGATCATGTTGGTACAATGGCAATGTGATAACACAAAGAGTTTGTGATGTCTCCGAGGTGATGAGGTCACAAAGAGTTAAAGATGTCTCATCAAGTTTGTAATATAACAGTGACATAGACAATTTCAATTTCTTCTAATTCACTATGAGGATACTATAATAACCAGTGGGGCCAGAACTATCTGTGGGAGCCGATATTCATTGTAAATTCTTGGCTTGGCCCACCGGAGAGTGTGGGGAATGCAGCCAAAGGTGGAGGTGTCAAGCCTCACACGGTGAGCTGTCAAGAAGTGATTGAGCATTGGGCAGTTTTGGAAGTGATGGCTGAAAGCTGTTAGTCTTGAGATCCATTGGAGGGAGGAGGGGTACAACCTATATATAAGTTGCATTTTCAGGGCATTGTAAGGGGAGATAAAAATGGGAGTTACCTGGATGGAAGAAAGTTGTGAGACAGCAGGAAAGGATAAACCTGAGAAGGGGGGAAGCTGAGGGAGAGCAGAAGGTTGGCAATTGGTCACTGGGGCAGAGTAGGGCAGGCCTGTGGAGAGTGGAGAGGCCTGAAGAGAAGAAGGAAGTGGTGGAAGGGAAAAAGGGAAAGACTAGGAAGGAATGACAGGTTTGTAGAGAAGGAGGGAAATGGAAAATGGAAAAGAAAATGGAAATGGAAAAGAAAAAAGCCTTGCCCATTGAGCTTTGGAGCTTTGGAGATCATAATTTTGTGGTTGGTGGTTTGCAGAACAATTAAGAAAGGGTGGAGCTGCCCATTGGAGGTCTGAGGTTTGGTGGTCAACGCTGCTCTTGAACCTGGGTATCCAGTCCTGTATAAGTTAATCACAGTCCCCTTTCTAGTGAAAAATGGTTTATTATATTAAATGTGACTCGATGGATTTTCTTCTTGCCTTAGAGGTCATATGTACATGAGTACACAGAAAGAGCTTGAAGTCTCAAAATCCATGAATTTTCTTAGATCTGATGAGGCCATAACAAGTTTGTAAAAACACAATGGGAGAGTGATATCACAACAGCAATAGCACAATATCATGTCAAAATAATGATTTGATACAACAATTAGTTGTTGATGCTATTCTCGTGATGAGGTCACAATAAGTTTGTGATGTCACAATGGGTTCACGATGTCAGAGTGGCATGGGAGATCTCAACTGTCATTAATTGGCAATGAATATATGAGTTCAAAAAGGGACTGTAATGTCTCCAAAGGCATGTTTTGTTAGAAATGTGAGGTCACAATATGACAAAATGGTCATGACATCTGGCAGTTTGATGTCACCGGGGATTTCTGATATCACCTGTCATACCAGAAATATCAGATTGAAAACAGATTATGAGCTCAGAAAGGGCCTAATATATGGCAATGGCACTATGTCACAAAACTTATAAGGACAGGACTGGTTTGTGATGGCACAGCAGATTAATGATATCACAATGGCAATGTGATGTTACAAAGGATTGTGATATCACAATGGTTATATGGTCAAAATGGGTTTCTGATATAGAATGAATTCACAGAATAGGCCTTCACACTGTCAAGTCTATGATGTAACAATGTCACTGTGATTTATATTGCTGTGATGCCATTGTCGTTTGGTTATGTCACAATGAGCTGATGGTGTCATAATGACAATTTGATGTCATTGCTGATTTATGATGTTACAATGGTTATGAGTTCACATTATGTTTCTGATATTAACACGCATGGCATGTCAAATTTGAAATAAAATGAAAAAGCTGGGCACCGGTGCCTCGTGCCTGTAATCCTTGCTACTCCAGAGGCTGAGATCTGAGGTTCGAGGTTCAAAGCCAGCTTAGGCTGGAAAGTCTATGAAAATCTTATTCCCAATAAAAACCATTAGAAAACCGGAAGTGGCTCTGAGACTCAAGTGATAGAGCACTCGCCTTGAGCTGAAGAGTAGGGACAACACCCAAGCCCAGAGTTCAAGCCCCACGACTGACAAAAAAATATTAAAAACAGGCATTCACAATCTTTTTATAACATCACAATGACAATGTGATCTCATAATGCTATCTTGTCATTGTAGTTTTGTCATGTCAAAAGTAGTTGATGCTGTCATAATGAAAATGTTATGTCACTCTGGTGATGTCACAAAGGGTTCATGATGTTAAATTGGCATGTCTGATATCAATTGTCAGTTCATAATGAGGGTATAGTTCCACAAAGGGACTGTGTTGTCACAAAGGGCATGTGTTTTTTCAAAGGTGATAAGAGGTCCTAATAGGTTTGCGATGTCACAATGTGATAGTGATGTCAAGTGGCAATGAAAGCTCACAATGGTTTTGTGATGACACATTGGTGATGATATCAAATAGTTTTGTGAAGTCACATCTCATAATCACATGTCCAGCTTCACATGTCCAATGAGGATATGAGTTCACAGAAGAAGACACATATAAATGGCCATGAATTTTCTAAAATGCTATGAAGACATACTAGGTTTTTGAAAACACAATGGGATAGTGATATCAAGATGGCAATGTGATGTTGCAATATGATGACTTAATAATGTTTTGATATCATAATTTGTTATGCCACACTGATGAGTTCACAAGAAGTGTGTGATGTCACAATGGGTTGGTGATATCAAAATGACACATGTGATTTCAATTTTCATTAACTCACAATAAGTACATGAGCTCACAAAGGAACTCTGATGTCTCCTAAGGCATGTATTTTCACAAAAGTGATGAAGTCCTAACAGGTGTGTGTTGTCTGTGACAAAATGCTCATAACATCTATCAGTGTGATGTCACCATGATCTAGATGTCACACTGGATTCGAGTATCACATTTCATACCAGGATTGGGCTTGAGAGGATTGGAATTTCACAGTGGGTTAGTATTATCACTATGGAAATGTGGGGTCACAAAGGGATTGTGCTGTCACAATGGCTATTAGATCACAATGTGTTTCTAGTATAATAGGTTTGTGCTGTCACAATTGGTTGGAAATGTCACAATGGCATGCCAGATCTCAAATGTCATTAATTCACAATGAAGATATGAGTTCACAAAGGGACTGTGTTGTCCCTAAAGTCATGTGTTTCACAAATATGATGAAGTCCTAACAGATTTGTGAGTTCATAATGTGCCACTATGATCTTGATGTCTATCAATGTGATGTCACAATGTTCATGATGTCACAATGTTCATGATGTCAGAGTCAATTTCTGATATCATATGTCATACCTGAATTATTATGTTTCAAAACAGATTATAAGCTTACTAAAAGCCAAAATATCCTAATGGCAGCATTTCACACAAGTTATGACCTCCTCATCAGTATGGCATCACGAATTGTGACATCAGAACATTATTATAACATGATATTGAGACAACACATTGTCATTGTGAAATCACTGTCCCGTTGGGTTTTCACATAGTATGACCTCACACTATGAAGCTTCTTCTATCAAATGGTATCCTCATATTGAATTATGAGTAATTGAAATTGGATCATTCTGATATTACAAACAAACTGTGACATCACAAAGCCATTCTGACCTCATCACCACGGTGACATCAATACCCAAAGGGACATCTCATTCCATTGTGACATTATGGATCACATTGTGCCATTCCAAAACTATTATGACTTATAACCACCTTTGAAAACACACATGGCCTCTGTGACATCACAGAACCTTTTTTGTATCCATAACATCATGGGGAACTAATGACAACTGACATCAGACATACCAAGGAAACATAACAAATCCTTTCTGACATCATAATTGTGACATCATGTTGCCATTATGACACCATCAGTTCATTTTGACATGTAAAACTACAATGACATCATAGCATTGCCACATCACATTGTTATTCTGATGTCATAGACACATTGTGTTTGCCTATTATGTTATTGATTCTATTTTTAATGTGGCATGTCGGTTATCAGAAACCCATTGTGTGTTCATGACCATTTTGATATCATGATATCTTAGTTCCATCACATTGCCATTGTGATGTCACGTTGCCAAATTAATGTCACAAAGGGATTTTGATGTGACAATGGTTGTGAAATCAGAATGAGTTTCTGATATCAACTCACGTGCCACATTTCAAATAAAATGAAATCACAGATTAGGCATTCATAATGTGACTATGATATCACAATGACATAATGGCAAATGTTATAATGTCATTGCCATTTTGTGATGTCACCATAAGCTAAAGATGTCATAACAATAATGTGATGTTACACCATTTATGACATCACACAGGGTTTATAATGTTACAATGGTTATGAGGTCACAATGTGTTACTGATACCAACTGACATGCCACATTTTAAATAGAATGAAATCACAGGATATACATTCACAATGTGTCTAAGACAGCAAAATGGCAATGTGATGTCATAATGCTATGAGGTCACTGTAGCTTGTTGATGTCACAATGTGCTGATGGTGTCATAATGATTGATATCACACTGGTGATGATGGCACAAATGGTTTGTGATGTCACAATGGTATGTCAGATCTTAATTGCTATTAGTTTACAGTGAGGACATGAGAATGAAGTCACCATGACATATACAAATGAACTGTGATGACACAAACGCCATGTTTTTTGTCAAAAGTGCTAAAGTTCCTAACAGGTTTTGGTTGTCAAAATGTTAATGATATAAAAATGTGTTAATGATGTCAAAACTAGTTTGTAATATCACATATTATTTCAAATTTCAATTGCTACAAGTTCCCAATGATACAAGTTCACAGAAGGAGCTTGATGTCCCAAAGGCCACGCATTTTCTAAGATGTGATTAGGTCATAATAGGTTTGTGAAAGCATGATGGTACAGTAATATCACAATTGCAATATGATGTCAAATTCTAATTAATTGGTGATGCTATAATAGTGATGAGTTCAAAATTGTTTTGTGATGTCGCAGTAGATTGATGATGTGACAATGGCATTCCAGACCTCAATTGTCATTAACTCACAATGAGTATATAAATTTAGAATGGGCTTGTGAGGATTCCAAAGCATTTGTTGACACAAATGTAATGAAGTCAAAACAGATTTGTGATGTGACAATATGACACAATGATCATTACATCTAGCAGTGTGATGTCACTATGCTCATGATGTCAAAGTATATTTCTAATATTTCATGTCATTCCTGAAATAATTTGAGGTCGAAAATAGATTGAGCTATCAATGGGCCTAACATAACACAGTGGCAACATGTCACAAAACTTTTGAGGACAGGACATGTTTAAGTTGTCACGGTTGTTTAGAGATATCACAATTTCAATGTTACAGCACAAAGGGATTGTCATGTCACAATGGTTATGAAGTCAAAATGTGTTTTTGATATGAATCCACATGCCACATTTGAAATGTAATGAAATCACATAATAGGCATTCATAATGTATATATGATGTCACAATGACAATGTGATGTCATAGTGGTATGATGTCATTACAGATTTGTGATGTCACAATGAGCTGATTTTTTCACAATGACAATGTGATGTCACACCTATGATTATATTGTAAATACTTTGTGATATTTCTTTGGCATATCTGATCTCAATTGACATTTCACAATGAGGATATGGGTACACAAAGGGACTGTCATGTCACAAAGGCCATGTGTTTTTTCAAAGGTGCTAAAGATGTCATAATGGGTTTGGGAGGTCTCAAGGTGATTGTAATGTCACAACAGCAATGTGATATCATAATGGCTTTGGAATGTCACCTTGGTGATGAGGTCACAATGGACAGGACCAGTTTGTGATGTCACAACAGGTTACTATCACAATGGCACTGTGATGTCACAAAGGGATTTTCACATCACAATGGCTTTGAGGTCACAATGGATTTCTGAAATCCACCAATATTGCTCACTTGAAATAGAATGAAATCACAGAATAGGCATTCACAATATGTCTATAATGTCACTATGACATATGATGTCATAATACTATGATATGTAAGTTTAGTGATGTTAAAATGGCATGTCTTATCTTACTAGTCGTTAGATTACCATGAGGATCCCAAAGGTTGCTATTGTGCTGAGTCCATTACACAGTATTCTTTGTGCTATTTTTTAAAATCGTTCTGAGTCCTTGCAAGGTTGGTATCCCCAAAAATCACACACACACACACACACACACACACACACACACAAACATACAGAGACACCGTGCACCAGCTTGGTGTGTGGGGTGGATGGAGAAGAGTCCTCCGTTGGGCTGAGTGGAGATTGATCCCCCCCCCCCCCGGGCAGCTGCTGGGGTTGGGGGCAAGCCCTGACCTGAGGTGAGGCTGCTTCTGCCATGGCCTGGTAGACTTAGGGCAGAGTCAGGACAGCACAAAGCCAGGGATGGGGGTGTGGCTGAGGGAGGGAGGAGGCTTGACCCAGGGGAGGACAGGGCGTGGCTGAGGGGGCACATATCTGCTGCAGTCAGGGGCACACATGGACTGCAGCACTTGTGCAACAGGGGCTGGGCAGCCCTGGAGAGAAGTGGGGGCAGAGAGAGAGCAGAGAGAAGAGCAGGCACATGCACCAGGGATGGCGGCCTCAAAACCTCTGCTGCTGTGGCAGCATTGGTCTGGGCCAGGAGTACAGAGCACAGAAAGCCAGCACATCAGGCACATCCCTCACACCATTGCTGCACGCTGCACACAGAACCACAGCCTTACAGATTCTCCCAGCAGCACAAGTGAGTGGCCGATCGCAGGTCAGCACCTTGCGACCTCCCCCTACCACTCCCACTCCCCCCCCTGCAAATCCTGCCTTCCCTCTTGTGTCCCAACCACCCCTCCCCAGCACCAGGCAGGCCAGCCCTGACTCTGCCACAAATGCGCCCCAGGAGTGGGGGGTTGGGGAGTGGGTGTTGACTCTGGGAACTCACCCCCATCCCTAGTGGCCAGTATCCCTGGAAATGGGGAGATGCAAGAATGGGTGAGAAGGGGTCACCACTGAGCCCCTGGCTGGAGCAGTGGGAGCCACACAGTCCCACATCTGCACCCTTCCTCTCCCTGGTGGGGACCTGGTGGCTTTAGTCAGAGGTTGGGAACATCACCTCAGTACCTGCCTTATTGGGTCTTTTCCTTTTTTTCTGGGAGTGGGGGATGTTGGATGCAGAAGATAGGCCTCCCTTGCTATGTGAGCCCTTGTCCTCTGTGCTCAGTCACCCTTTCATCTGAGAAGGGTCCCAGAAAAGCCCACTAGGGAGGTGAGGGCACTGGGGGTCAGATAGTAGGTGAATATATGGGAGGAACACACACCCTCAGACACACATATACCCGGCCTATCTCTCCACCCCAGCTGTCAACAGTACTCACAGGGTGATCACATTTCCCAGCTCTGCCAGCGTCTGCCGGTGTTCCCTGTCCATCTGGTCTCCTTGTCCTCCCCAAGAATCTGCCCAGTTGCCCAGAAGTATCTAGGCTGGAAGTAGGAGTCTGTGCATGTATGTAGCCTTTAGGACCCCATCCATTTCCTCAATACTGCCCCCACCCTGGGTCAGACACCCCCCTTGGAACCCCATGACCCACTGCTTGTTTCAGTCCTACTCTTAGGACCCACCTGTCTGGGGATTCCTTCACCCAGCATCCTGGCATAGGGTTTTGGTGAATGGGGAGTTAAGGCTGATTGTTCCCAAGGGGAAGGGTCTGGCCCTGGAGAAGGGGAGAGGCGGGGTCGTGCTGTGTCATTAGAGTGGTGCTCCCCTTGTGTGGGAGTCCTTGGTTCTGACAAGGGAACGGAGAATGGGAACCCGCGAGCTCCGATGAGGAATCAACAAACTTAGGAGAGGTACTACTCTGAGTCTGTGTGTATGTGTGTGTGTGTGTGTGTGTGTGTGAGAGAGAGAGAGAGAGAGAGAGAGAGAGAGAGAGAGAGAGAGAGAGAGAATCTTTCTCCTTGTACAGCCTGACTGTCCTCAGGTGAGTGATCAGTTGGCAAATTGCAGGTGCTGCATGGAAGTGTCATCTGTCACCATTCTGGAGGTGTGTGTGTGTTGGGAGAGCAGGGAGATGAGAACAATGAAAATATATTTAAGTCACCATGTCTAAAAACAGCAAAAACATTTTATTTCTCTGTGTGTGTGTGTATTTGTTGTTGTTGTTGTTCATCAATACCAAGTACAAGCCCAACCACAATTTTTGTTTTCTCCTTCACAGTTTCAAGGCTCCTTTATGGAAGATTTCAGTAGACATTACTTTCCTCCCCTTTCCACCTCTCTCTTCCCCCTTTCCTGTAGCCCACAGTAGCTGCTGGGCCAGAGTGGGCCTCCTCTAGAAGAACTGTGTGAACCCTGGACTGGAGTGGACGTCTGTCCTTCTATCCCCAGCCAGAAGTTTCATGAGGCGAATGAGATCACAGCCACATTCTTCAAGCCAGACACTGCTCTTGTGTATTTAGTTGGAGGTAATTCAAGGGTTTGGAATGTGTTTGCCCAACATAATTAGGGAATGAGATGAGGGAAATGATAAGGTAGGAGCTGTGAAGCTATGAGGTTTTGGGACTGGCGTATGGTGTGACATGACAGATGGTTCACCATGACAGTGGATGAGAGGGGAACCATATCTAGGGCATTAACGGTCTCTGTGGGCATTCTGGCACAGGGTTGCGGGCCCCCACTGGTGGTGAGGACACCCTCCTGGGGCAGTGCTCAGTGTCAATCCTCCCTGGAGTCCTGCAGAATCCAGTCTGTGTCCCGCCTGGGCTGTTTCCAGCTGGGCAGTGGTAGGCAAGTCACTTCCCCTGTTGGAGCCTGCTCGGTATCAGGAGGTGGCAGTTAGCTAGGGCTGGCTGAATGCCAGTTTCTGTAACCTGTTATAGGCAGTCTGGAAGGAAAAGGGGACCACTGATTTTGGAACCCTTTAAGTTTGATTGGGACAAATTAAATATCACATTTTCCAGGTTTTTTTTTTTTATTTAAGCTGGCAATTTCCACTAATACCTGGGATTATGGATCAAATTAGATGGATGATTTCAGCCATCAAACAATGATGTTCAAAGTGGCACAGGCAGAGTTCCCAAGCCAGATTGTCATCTTCTTTGAACGTTGTGCCTTGACTGCCTTTCTCTGGCAGCTGTTGCATCTCTCTAGGGTGATGACCCCAATCGAGGACATTATGGGGAACAGACATTGTGACCTCACCATCCCCAGCCTGCCAGCAATGAGCAGAGATGATTCCCAGCACCTGTACTGGACGCTGGGAGATTCAGAGAACCCAGGCTACCTCAAGAATCCTTCATCTGCAACATGAAATTTAGGGGCCACACGTGGTGGACAATCCTGGCTGGCCCCAGGGGGAGGACAGGAGTCCCATTCAGCTCACAGCAAACTCATTCACACCTCCATGGTGAATTGAGTGCCACAGAGCTGGTCAGCTGCTGGACAGAGATCGTTGAGAAGACAGGCATCCCAGAGGCCCTGAAATGTAGCAAGTACATAGTGGCTCACACCCTCAGAGCCAAAACAGTTAAGTGTTGTGGCACCAGGAGTGGGTAAGAGGGAGGAGGGAGAACTGTGGGAGAGCTACATCAGGCTTTCTCCCCACTCCCCCACAGAGGATTCTTACCTGAATCAGATGGGATTTTCTGTAGTATTGTCATGGACAGATGCTCATTTATTTAACCAACAAACCATTACAGTGTGCACGAGGCTCTGGGGGGTCACAGACAATGAAAAGTTCCAGGACTGGTTCCACAGCCCATGAAGAAACCTTGGATTGATCTGGATGCCAGTGATTCAAGCCTGTCATCCTAGTTACTTAGGAGGCTGAGATCAGAGGATTAAAGCTTTTGGCCTAGGCAGGAAAGCATGTAAGACTCTTGTCTTCAATTAACTACCAAAAACAAAACACCAGAAATGGATGTGTGGCTCAAGCCATAGACTGCTAGCCTTGAGTAAAAAGGCTTAGGGACAGCACCTAGGACCTAGGCTCCGAGTACAAGGCCCAGAACTGACACAAAGAAAGTAAAGAGAGAAAGGAGGGAAGGACAGAGGGAGAAAAAAGGAAAGGAAGGAAGAAGGGAGAACATGCAAGCCATGGTTTGGAGTCTCTGGATCAAGGGAGCCAATTATTCACAATCTATGTGGGGACAGTTTCAGAGCCTAAAGCCAGTATGGAGGACCAAGCCACTGACCCCTCAGAAACTTCATGCCATCCAAGAGCTGTGTGGTCACTGACAATATAGGGAACCAGCCTCGGGTAGAACCTAGGGCTCAGAGTGGGTCACCAGGTTTCAATTATGCCCAGCCTCATTGAGTTTATTTTCTGGTCAGATAAAACGAAAGTTTCCAAGGGCTAGGGAGGTATTGGAGTGAGAGAGTTTCAAGGGGGGATCAAAGTATAAGTAGGAATTTGAAGAGGGAGAATGATCCTGGGTCACGTGTGTCAGGCCTTTGGAGCCATGACCTCACCTGACAACATAGACTACCAGCCTTTGATCTAGCCACACTGCTATTAAAAGTCCTGGCACCTTGGGTTCATCATTGACAACCTGGCTGCCGTTCACTGCAGGATGCCTGTGCAGTACACCCTTAGGGACTAGGACTTTCCAGGGCTCAATCTGACGATATCACTCCCGGTGTTCATTCCTTCACCAAAGACTGAGGTAAGCATGCCACTGACACAGGACAGCCTGGGAATGAGGGCAGGAAGTGCGTCTCTTGGCTGGCTCACTCTTTAGTATAGATGGCAGATCTAGGATTCAGAGAGGGCAGGCTGAAGGTGGGGCAGAGCTGGGTAGAGGCTGGTGGAAAAATCAGAGGCACTGTGGTCTGAGCAGGGTTGTTTCTTTGATAATACTCACAACATAGGAAAATTTCTGGGATACAGCAGCCCTTTTCACCTCCCAAAGAGGGAACTAGATCCCCCCAGTCTCTGTCCCTTGACCAGGAATCCCTTTGGTTCCCATATCATGTGATGGATAACTAGATCTTACCTCACTGCCTAGTTTTCAGGCAGGACAGCGAGAGATCCTGAGTGATAAGGTCAGGGGATCTTCAGTATGAGATTGTACTTGAATGTCCCAACTTGGTGCATGGTCAGTCCCATCTAAGACTGCCATGGTGTAGGACATAGAATCTAGAGAATCAGAGCTGGATGGGGTCTGTTCTGGGAGTCCTGAGTATTATGTGTTAGCTTTGAGCTCCCGTGTGCCCACTTGCTTCCCTTTCTTGGGTGGGTCTATGCTAGAAAAAGCTTGAAACTAGGGCATGGATCTTATCTTCTTTGCTCCAAGATAGCACTCTACCATTTGAATCACAGCTCCACTTCCAGCTTTTTGGGATGTTTAATTGGAGATAAAGAGTTCTCATGGGCCTTGCTGCTAAGTGGCATCCAACTGCAGTCCTCAGATTTCAGTCTCCTGGGGGGAGAGGACGACAGGAATGGAAGTTTGTTTGGCTGGGTGCCAGTAGCTCATGGCTGTTATCCTAGGTACTCAGGACGTGAGATCTGAGGATCACGGGTCAAAGCTAGCCTGATCAGGAAAGACCCTGAGACTCTTACCTAAAAGGAATTGCCAGAAAACCAGAAGTTGTGCTGTGGCTCAAGCAATTGAGTGCTTGCCTTAAGCTGAAATGCTCAGGGACAGCACTCAGGCACAGAGTTCAAGCCCCACAACATAAAAAAGAAAGAAAGTAAGACATCTTTGCCTGCAAATGATGGTGGAGGTGTGGGGGTGTGGGGAGGATGCTGTGTTTGGGAGACCAAGTGCTGGCCTCACTGTAAAGATATTTGTAAGAACTCCCCAAGTTTGCCCCAGTTTGAAGCCACAGCTTCAAGAGGACGTGTCCTGTGACAGGCAGGGAGTGGGAGAAGGGGTGCAGGTGTGATTGTTTTGTCTTTATTTTCTCCATTGAAGGATAGATTTGGATGCTGGGTATCAAAATCTGAAGTGAAGGGTTGCAAAAAGTTTGCGGACTGACGAGATGGGTTTCCTCTGTGTATATGAAGGTGGCTGAAACCAGAAGCCACCCATGGCTCACAACTCTCATCCTAGCTACTCAGAAGGCTGAGATGTGAGGACCGTGGTTACAAGTCAACTTGGGCAGAATACTCTGTGAGACTTGATGATAGACCACTAGAGAACAGGAAGTGTTGCTTTGGCTCAAGTGGGAGAGTGCTCACCTTCAGCTGAATTGCTGAGGGACAGCACCTTGGCCCAGAGTTCAAACACCTTGACCAACAACAAAAAAAGAGGTGACTAAGTTTTCCACATAGCAATGTGCATGATAGGAAGTGCCATACTGGTCTATGAGACATTCCAGATATATGTGCGGCTCAATGTTTTGTCTACAGTGGGTCTGATGTTGGTACTGCCACCTTCTAGTGGGTGGGATCTGATCCTAATTGAGGGAGTTCATGTTTCTGTTCTCAGGGACTGCGGAATCCTTGGGCTATCATGTGTGTGTGTGTGTGTGTGTGTGTGTGTGTGTGTGTGTGTGTGTGTGTGTGTCTGTCTGTCTGTCTGTCTGTCTGTCTGTCTGTCTGTCTGACTGTCTGTGTCTGTGATTGTGTGTGTTTGCAGGTAGAAGAACTGGGCCTTGAACTCAAGGCCTAGGTGCTGTCCCTGAGATATCTTGCTCAAAGCTAGAGTTCTGACACTTGAGCCACAGCTCCACCTGTGGCTATTTGGTGGTTCAGTGTAGATAGGAGCTTCACAAACTTTCCTGAGTGGCTGGCTTTGAACAGTGATCCTCAGATCTCAGCCTCCTGAATAACTAGGATGACAGACAGGAGCCACCCGTGATGGTTCTGTGTGTGTGTGTGTGTGTGTGTGTGTGTGTGTGTGTGTGTGTGTGTGTGTGTGTAGAAGTTGGTTGTTACAAGGAGTGCTGGACCCTTTGGTAACTTCTAACCGCTGTCTTTGGGGGGGTGCATGGACTTTGTGGCTGAGGTCTGGGGGCTTGGAAGGGTGAGACGTTTGAAGGGGACTCAGCACCTTTAAATTATAAGAACAAGGGATCTTTGTGATCTGGAACTGTCTACTCTCTTGGGCCTGGTTGGTGGCAGAGGAAGCACGGGAGGACCTGGGGGTGGGGCCCTTAGGGGTTGGCTCCCCAGGGGGACAGAGAGCATGGTTAGCACTTATTAAGGCTGTGAGCCCTGTTAGTATGGACCTTATTGGAATGGGTCAGACTCTGGGTCATCTCATCATGATGTCTGATGGGCAAGGCCAACCCTACTTTAAATCTTGACCTGTGATCTTCAGATCTCAGCATCCTGAGTAGGTAGCAGTATAGGCATGAGCCTCGGGCACCAGGCCTCAGATTCTTTTTGGTATATTAAGGTTTGAACTCAAGAGCTTAGGCTTTCCAATCAGGTCTTGTTCCATGGGAGCCAAGCCTTTCTGTCTTGGGCATTTCTGAGATAGAGACTCCATATATGTTCAGGCTTGGCTGGATCATGGTACTCCTGTGACAGGCAGGTGTCACCATGCCTGGTCCTCTGTAGTTGGGATGGTAGATATGTAGCACCATGCTCAGTCATGGGTTTAGATTACTGTCCCAAACTCTTAGTCCACAGCAGCCGATTTTTGACCACAGTTGAAGCTCTGGGTTCAGCCTGGAACCATTGGTCCTCAGTCTCCTCACAGGACAGTTGTGAGGAAACAAGGGATCAATACAAGGGGAAATCTGGGGCATGGCCAGGCATAGAGGCAACGGTCATTAGATAAGTTTCTTGGCAATTCTGTGAGCATATAACAAAAAGATACCTGGAAAGGACTCAGAAGGGGCCTGTTATTTATCATGCTACAGGTATGGGATTATGAAACAAAACATGGCTCTCTTTCATCCTTACCCTATCCTCATGAGGAAGGGGATCCTTCACTGTTCAGCTTTGCAGCTGGGGCAAATGAGGCACGGAAAAGCTGGGTGACCTACTCATGACCCCCAGGAGACAGGAAGCTTGGCCTGACTTCTCAGCCATGCTCCCTAGGACAATGGGTGCTATTCAGTCCATTTCTTGTGGTGGGAAGTCCACTTATTGTCAGTCGTGGGGCTTGAACTCTGGGCCTGGGCACTGTCCACAAGCTGCTCAGATCAAGTTTAAGGCTCTACCACTTGAGCCATAACACCACTTCTGGTTTTCTGGTGGTTCTTTGGAGATAAGCGTCTTACAGACATTCCTGCCTCGGCTGGCTATGACCCATGATCCTCATATCTCAATGTGTAGTTACCATTGTAGGCCTGTGCCACCGGCAGCCTGCTTAAGTGCAATTCTCTCCCTTTCTCTCTCTCTCTCTCTTTCTCTCTCTGTCTCTGTCTCTCTCTCAGTAACTTGTTGAATTTGTCTTGGAGGAGTTGGCTCAGCGTTCCCATATGGCTGGGACCCAAGGTGACCCTCTCATTCTGGAGGTAGGCTGTGTGTCAGGATCATTCCCACTTGGACTGTGGAACTAGCTCCCATAGGTAAGCCCCTCTGTGCCCGGGGTAGACCGTGATGGTTACTCATTGTCAGTCTGTCTGGTGAGTCTTTCCCCACTACCCTCTACTAAGACAGTTAAAGGAAAGTGGATGAGGAGGCATCGCATTGTCCAGATGCACAGCACTATCCTGAGCCTCTGATCCTCACTGCCACCTATCTGGCCAGACCCTGATTATAAGAAACTGAATTCACTCTATGTCTACTTCACATTGCTGCAGTGTGTCATTTCGGGGAGTAGAGTCAGTGTGCAGAGGAAAGACCCCAGGTCCGACACCTCCTGGGGGACATTTGTTCTGTGACAGCGCGAAGTCATTGCTGTGGATAAGGAGGAAGCCGGCATCAGGTTGAGCCAGAACAATGCTCAAAGGTAGGTAGGCGGTTGAAGAATCAAACCCACACAGGTCTGCTTCCAACTCACAAAAAGGAGGCTGCAGTGTAGGTAGTCCAGCACTAGATCTAGGGGACTATGAATGGATGGTGGCAGTCAGGTACTGTGGAGCACATGGGCAGCAAAGATGGCGCTGAGAGGGGGTTGAGTGGGCAGAGCCTAATTTACTGTAGAGCACATGGTCAGCCAAGATGGCGCTGGGAAAGAGTAGAGTGGGGCAGAGCCCAATTGACCTGCCAATCAGTGCCTAACCAGCCCGTGAAGGCTCAGGTGAATGATAGGGTGTGACCTTGACAGTGATTGGTTCCTCTTCCTCCCTTACCATGCCACCCGCCCTTTTTGTCTTTAAAAGGGGCTGCTCTCTGTTAATAAACCAGTTTTTTACCTGCTGGATTTGGCTCCCCGCTGTGTCTGATTGTCTCCTGGGCTGAGGGAGGCTGGGGAATAGGCGAGCGCCGCACTTACCTTTCCTTTCCTCGGACCCAGTCCATCTTTTGTGCGCACAAAGACCCAACAAGGTGCCAGTGGCTGTCGCCTGTCATCCGGCCTATTCGGGAGGCTGAGTTCTGATGGTCGTGACTCAGAGCCAGCCCAGGCAGGAAGGTCTGCGAGATTCTTATCTCCCATAAACGACCTCCTTCACCCCACCCTGAAAAACCCAGTTTTGGTGCTGTGGATCAAGTTATAGAGCCTCAGCCTTGAGTAAAAGAAGCTCAGGGATGAAACTGAGTCCCTGAATCCAAGACCTGGGACTCACAAAAAAAAAAAAAAATGAATAGTGGACACTTGTTATCTTACTACCAAAAAGGATGGATATATTCTTTTCTCTGGTACTTGTAGCCAAAGGTAAGGGGTTTCCCTTGATGTTCCTCTAAATCTCTCCTTCTCTCTATTATCTCTCCTGGCTTCAGTTGCAGGATAGAATTCAGATCATCCCACTTGATATGACCTTAAGTACCCTCCACTACCCGCCTTTCTTGGGGTGGGGATCCTGGATGTACTCACCTCTGGGTGAAAGAAGCACCAGAGAGATGGGGGTAGGTATCCCTGAAACTCATACACACACACACACACACACACACACACACACACACACACACACATACACACTCACCTAGGCCAACTCTGACTAGCCTTTTCCAAAGATACTTTATCTCCTTGGGTTAACTGACCTAGGAGAGGAACATGATCCTCTATAAATGACTATTTTAACTAGGGCTTGCTAGTTGACACGAGATAAACAGAAGCTCAAAGGAAAGGTTCTGGAGCCTGTCTGGCTCAGGCTCACACTTGACATCCTGGCTCCTCAGTAGGCAGAGATCTGAGGATCAAAGATCGAAGCCAGCCATAAGCTGGCAAGGTGATAAGACACTTCTATGCATGGAACCACCAAAAATCCAGACGTGGAGCTGTGGTTCAAGTGGTAGAGTAGCAGCCTTGAGCATGAAAACTCAGAGAGACAGCTCCCAGATCCTCAGTTCAAACCCACACAAGAAATGGCCCCATTTGTTGTCCACGTGATCACACAGACTGTGAGCCACTAAGGAGCTGGGCTGTTCCCAGGAACTGAGATCGAGCCCCAGGGAGGCCAAAATAGTCCTCAATGATCATTGAAACATGGGATGTATATTCACATCCATGTGTGGACTGCAAGAAAGAAAGACACCCCTTGCTTGCCAGAGATGGTGAAGGAGTGGGGTTGCTGTTGTTGGGACACCAGGTTCTAGCCTCAGTGTACAGCCATTTCTAAGAACTCCCCACGTTTGCCCAAGTGTAAAGTTGCAGCAGGCTGGGCATTGTCTTACCAAGAACTCCAGAGGTTGTGGCCTATCTTAGGCAGGGAGTGGGAGAATGGGAGTAGGGTCGGAGGGTAGTGTCGATTATATTCTCTCCAACCAAGGAAGAATGGCTTTGGATACTAGTTTCAAAGTCTGAAAGTGAAGGGTTGCATGGGCTTTATGGCCTGACAATTTGGATTTCCTCTGGTTGTAAGAAGGTGGCTGAAACCGGGCACTGCCAGTATCTCACAACTGTCATCCTAGCTACTCAGGAGGCTGAGATATGAGGATCACAGTTCAAAGCCAGCTTGGGTAGGAAAGTCTGTGAGACGTTAACTCAAGGGAAGCACCAGAAAACTGGAATTGGTGCTGTGGCTCTAGTGGTAGAGCGCACACCTTCAACTGAAGAGCTGAGGGATAGCACGCACGCACACAGTTCAAACCCCATGACTGACAACCAAAATGCTGTGGATGAGTTTTCTTCATAGTGGGGTGTACAGTAGGAAATGCCATGCTGTTTTATGAGCCATTCTAGATGTGTGAGAGGCTCTGAGTTTTGTCAACATTTGGTCTGAGGATGGTAGTGCCATCTTCTTGGAGTTTGGGATGTTCAGTTACTCAGGGACTGCTGAGTCCTTGGGCTACCCATGTGTGTGTGTGTATGTGTGTGTGTGTGTGTGTGTGTGTGTGTGTGTGTGTGTGTGTGTGTGTGTGTGTGTGTGTGTGTGTGTGTGAGTGTGTGTGTGTGTGTGTGTTTCTATGTGTGTGTATTTTTCCCTGATCATTCTCTACCCACTTCCTGGGTGCTTGTCTGCCTCTTCCTGACCTTGGATGGAGCCCTTCCTCAATAGCAACCTTGTCTTTAGTCCCCTATCATGGTCTACAATGAGTCCCAAATTGCCAGAGACCTGCATATTCCAACTTTTCCTTGGGACACAAGTCTGGCTGTCCATATCTTTGTCCTCATCCAGGGGATTCTGGGTCCTCAGGGCCGGCTGGCATATGTTCTCTCCTGCCTCTGGGAGCCAGGGTGACTCATGCTGTGTCCTGTCTTTTTCTCAGCTGGGACCCTGGCTGCATTTCCCACTCCCAGAAGGCTGGCAGTGGTGTGGGGGAAGGGTGGTTGCCAGTGGCTCTGGCCAACTCGACCTTGATAGTTGACTGAAGGCTCCCCAAACAAGGATAATCTGGGGCTACATGAGAGGTGAGGCCAAGGTGGCTTGGATGTATTGTTCGATGTCTAGGAAATGTCAACATACCTTATTGTAGGCAAATCTATCTTCTGGCAACAGCTGGCCCTCTCAGGTCCTTCTAGACAATTCTAGATTCCCAGAATACAGAGGCATATACTTTAGATTCCAGGCCCAGGGAACTGGGGGATGAGAGACTGGGATAGCCAGTACCTCAATGTTCTGGGGCATTAGTTTTGCCCGGGATGAGCTGAGCTACAATTGGGGGGCAATCCTGAGTCATAGTCACAGTAAACTCTCAAGCCAGATCAAGTGGTTTCTCCCTAAGTACTTCTTGGGCTGAGGGGTTTGGGCCATGGCAGTAAGTTCTATGGAACCTGCCCCTCGATCTCAACATGGGGCTACAGGATCAAGTGAAGGACACTAGGGTTGCTCTTTGGTAGTCGGCCCATGATTCCAGACCTTCATCTGTCCCCCTTCCCCAAGCACTGATGAGGAAAGCAGGGCACTGAGCCCTCAGACTCCTGGGATAGTGACTGCTACAAGCAGCAGCCAGTTGGCTGTGGACTCCTGAGCCTACGAAACTTTCATGAGCCCAACTCAACACCTGCCCAAGGTCTGACTGACAAATTTGCACTCTTGTGATACTCATGTGATGGGCTCAGCTCATCCAGGACAAAACTAATGCCCCAGAACATTGAGGTACTGGCTATTCCAGTCTCTCATTATCTGGTGTGACATCTTAGATGCTCCTGCCCCTCCTGGCCCAGAACTGTGGTCTGAGATAGTGATTTACTGCTCTGATCCACATTGCACCCATGACAGATGCCATTCTGATGATCTTCATGCCCCACGGCTGGATACTTCTCTGCTACTGTGTCCTGCTCTGTAGGCAATGGCCTCCAAACAGGCTGTTATCAAGACTTGTAGGACACCTAGACATTAGGAGACCCTCAGGGACCCACTGGAAAGAACTCTGTCTAGAGCTACAGAGTAAGGTCTAAGCAAGCCAGGTGTTGGTCATGGGGCTTGAACTTTGGGCCTGGGTGCTGTCCCCCAGCTCTTCACCTTACCACTTGAGCCACAGAGCAACTTCCTGTTTTCTGTAGGTTCCTTGGAGATCTGAGTCTCCCAGACTTTCCTGCCTGGGCTGGCTTTGAAACGTGATCCTCACATCTCAGCCTCCTGAGGAGCTAGGAGGACAGGCTGAGCCACCTGTGCCTGGTGATCTGGCCTTACACCACAGTGGACTAGGAGCTCCTGAAAGCTTTTCTTTAATTTTCCTGTGCTAGTATTGGGGTTTGAACTCAGGGTCTTGGCTCTGGTCTCTTTTTTCCTTCAAGGTGACCACTTTACCATTTGTGCCACAGCTCCATTTCTGGATTTTGGTAGTTAATCAGCAAGAAGACTCTCATTAACTTTCCTCTCCAGAGATGGCATGACCCTCGATCTCTATCTCAGTCTCCTGAGTAGATAGGATTTACAGGGGTTGAGCCACTGGTGGCATTGGGCTAGAAGCTTTTCTAAAGCAAGAGTTCTTCCCTGCGTTTGCCCTGACTCCTCCATGCAAAGGAGGCCTGAGGGTCAGGAGCTGGGAAAACAGGTTTCCAACCACAGGAAATGGCTTTGGGTCCCTGGCGAAAAGCCAAGCTAAGCTTCCCCCTGGGCACCATTCTAGGACCTCACCCTCTGCCCTATGACTCAAGTCAACGTTAACCCAGACTTGAATTTTCTGCCAGACTTTTCTGAAGCCATAAAACCTTC
The DNA here is from genome assembly GCF_019054845.1 of Dipodomys spectabilis. Taxonomy (NCBI): domain Eukaryota; kingdom Metazoa; phylum Chordata; class Mammalia; order Rodentia; family Heteromyidae; genus Dipodomys; species Dipodomys spectabilis. The sequence continues at coordinate 2,204,375 of NW_024871184.1, read as the reverse complement.
ATACCACTCACACCACCTGATATACAGCACATCTCAGGACCTTTGCCCATGCTATACCTTCTGCCTGAGGCTCTCTGTCTTGTACCCACATATTAGAACTACTGTGGAATTTTGGCACTGGCTATATCACTTTCTGGAGCAAATCTTTCCTTCCCTTCTCCATCTTTTTTTTAAATATTGAGTTGCTAGAGATGGAACTTGTGCAGGCTGACTGGCAAATGTTCTATATTGGTGTGTGTGTGTGTGTGTGTGTGTGTGTGTGTGTGTGTGTGTGTGTTTGTGTGTGTGTGTGTTTGTGTTTGTGTGTGTGTGTGTGCGTGTGTGCCAGTCCTGGGGTTTGAATTCAGGGCCTGGATGCTATCCTATCCCTGAGGTTTTGTGCTCCATGCTAGCACTCTTCTACTTGAACCACGGCTCTACTTCTGGCTTATGGGGTGTTTAACTGGAGAAAAGTGTCTCATATTGACTTTCCTGCTTGCAGTTGGAATCTTCAGATCTCATCCTCCTGAGTAGATTACAGGGGTGAGCCTCCAGCACCTGCTCTCTATCCTACCTCTTACTATAACCTCGGCCCTCCTCTGAGTTCCAGAATAATATATCTCACCAGGCTCAATTTTTTTTTTGCCAGACTTGGGCTTGAACTCAAAGCTCATACTTAGGAGGGACTCTAAATATGTGAAGACTGGGACAAATGCTTCCATTCAATTATGTATCATGTTTCAACACTTAATAAAATGTTAATTAAAATGGGTCAATGCCCTAACTTATTCTGTATAATTTTATAATAGATGTGCAAAATATAATATTATGTGTATAATGATACTAAATACCATAATGAATAAATGAATCAAAGAAAAATACAATACAAAATCAATAATAAAATTCATAATATGAAATTAACATGCATTTATATGTATATATCATATATTACACATGTATAGAAATATTTCTTCCATTGCAGGGCCTTCATTCAGGCCCTGGGAACACTATCCTGAATTTCTTTTCCTCAAGGACAATGACCTTCGCATTCACCCATGGTACAAAAGAGTTACCTGGACAGTAAGTTCTGCAATGGCAGAAATACTGGCCCCAGTTCCAAGAGAGTAACTTAATTTTTTTGATGGAAGCAGTTATGTTTATTCAGTTCCATACTGGACATTAAAAAAAGCAGTTTAGAGTTTTGTACAGCTATTCAAACGTCCTTCCCTTACCTCCAAAGTGCTTCTCTGAGAACTACATTGTTTCTCTTTTTTTTGTATATTTTTTATTGTAAAAATGTTCTACAGAGGGGTTACAGTTCCAGGAGCAAGGTAATGAGTACATTTCTTATTGAGCATTGTTTACTTCTCCTGTGTTTTTCCCCTACCATCCCTTCCCTCCCATCTCCACAACTACCTCCCGCTGCCGAGGTCAGTGACTTAGTTTTTCATTTTTGGTTGGCACGGGGTTTGAACTCAAGTAATGGCAACTCTTCACTCACATTGCTACAGATTTACCAAGACCCTGAGTTCAAATCCCAGGCTAGAAAAGAAAACTGGCAGAAATTCCAAACCAGAGAGCTTTATTTTTCTAATTTAGTTAAGTAATTATTTTCTATATATATTGGTTTTTTTTTTTTTTTTGACCAAGCATGGGGTTTGAACACAGGTCATGGAAATTCTACTTCAGCTTGGATCTCCCTTTGCTGGTGTGCAGTCTCTGGTCCCATAGCCCATCCTCGGATCCTGGGCCAAGAAGGCTTTCAGGAAGAAAAAATCATTGGAAAGCACAAAAAGTGGTGACCTGCAGAGAGCTGGGGTTTTACGATTTTTTTCTTTGGACAGTGACCATCCTGTGTCTGAATGACAAAGCTGCAATATGGACTTGAGCTGCCATTGCTGGTGGCTGGTGGGCTATCAGTGAGGCCATAGTCCAACCTGTCAACATAGGCCCTGGGTTCAAATCGCATTCCTGACATCAATCGCAGGAGAATACAAGAGACTCATTCCTAAGCATAGGAATACTGATTGAAAGAGTATTTTATACATCCGTCTATGCTAAAATTGGATGCAATAATCCTAGAATGCTGATTCAACATAATTAATAGTTCATTAAGCATGAAAAGAATAATATTTCTTCAATTGGGGTATAATAAATGCCTAAGAGTTGGTAGGAACATAGTAGGTGTCATTCTATCATATATGACTATGGAACTCTTTACTTATATATATATTTGTATACCTCTGTCTGCCTATCCATGTATCACTGTTTTGGCCAAACCTGGGGGTCTATCTCAGAGTCTGGGGACCACCTGACATCTTCACTGGCTACAGGATGCCATGCTCAAACTCACCCAATCATGAATTGGGCCTGCTAGGCACTAAGTTCAGATCCTGGCACTGCTAGGCATGATGAAGAACACATCTTACATCTGGGATGTTATGTGACAGGATGTAAACAATGTAATAAATGGTATAGGTGTCATCAGAGTCAATAAAATAAATTCTAAATAAATGAATGAAACAAGAAATAAAATAAATAACCACACTAAATACAATATAGACTGAACATCTGTATGGAAGTATAAATCCTATCTTTAAAATATATATAAAGAGGGCTCGGAAGGTGGCTCAATGGTAAAGCGCTTGCCTTGCATGCATGAGGCCCTGGACTCGATTCCTCAGCACCACATAAGCAGAAAAAAAAGCCGGCAGTGGCGCCGTGGCTCAAGTGGTACAGTGCTAGCCTTGAGGTGAAGAGCTGAGGGACAGCACCCAGGCCCAGAGTTCAGGCCCACGAGTGGACCAAAATATATATATATATATATATATATATATATGGAGTATCTTTTCCAGGCCTGAGGCTTGAATTCAGCCCCTCTATACAGAAGAAATGGCAGCAGATCCTGAGATACTCATTTCTGGACCTGGGATGTGTTATGGAATGTGATTGATCTCATCCTTGAATGAGTAGTTTGTGCATGATGCAAGTAGGAAATGATAGGCACTACTCATGGGGTATCGATTGTTTGTAAAGAACAGTTGATGAAGCATGACAATAATCATCACAGTATGAAATGGAGGCATCAGGAAAGATCCAAGAATCGGTAGTCACACAGATTGGATTCCACCACAGGTTACCATCTCTCCTATTCTATATTAATGTGTACTTATTTCCATATTACCTTCACCTTATGAATGGATGACTGTTGTGCTCCCCGCTGTCCCCTCGGGGGCGGAGGCTCAATCGCAGGTCCTTGGAACGGCCTAGCTCCTTCGTGGCTCAAAGGCTGGTTTGCTCATATGACCCCATTCACCACTTGCTCCTGCTAGGTCCAGAGTTCAGATTCCCCACCTTGCCAAAAAATTCATCTTGATGTCAGAAGTCAATTGTTGCACCTGTTTTCTGTCCTGTGCAAGTCCTGGATCTCAGCTAGGTCGGAGAATGCATGGGCCACCCTGTGGCCATAGGAATAAGTTGTTATCCATGTCAGCCCAGTTATTCCTGTCATCATATACTCAGGAAAATACACAATACACCCATGAATAACATACAAAATAAAGAGAATAACTACACTCAATGCAGTCCACACACGGATGTGAATATACATCCCATGTTTCAATGATCATTGAGGACTATTTTGGCCTCCCTGGGGCTCGATCTCAGTTCCTGGGAATGGCCCAGCTCCTTAGTGGCTCACAGTCTGGTGTGATCACATGGACCCATTGGGCAGTTGGGCGTCCTAGGCCCAAAGTTCGAATCCCAGCACTGCCAAAAATTCACCTGATGTGAGAATCCAGTCGTTGCACCTGTTTTCCTGTTCTGTGCAAGTTCTGGGGCTCAGCTAGGAAGGAGAATGTATATGCAACTCTATACTCATGGGAATAGGTTGTCATCCAGTTCACCACAGTTATATTTGTCATCCTATACTCAAGGAAATACACAATACATCAATGAATAAGACACAAAACAAAGAGAATGACTACACCAAACGCAAGATGCCGCCCACCCATGTTTGGAAATATAGATCCTCTATTTAATTATGAATTTATGACTATATTGGTCCTCACCAGGGCTCCATCTCAGGTCCCAGGAATGGCCTAGTTCCTTAGTGGCTCAAAGCCTGGTGTGCTCACCATGACACATTCACCAATTGGGCCTGCTAGGCTTTGAGTTCAAGTTCCTGCACTACCAAAAGATTCATTCTGATGTGAGAAGCCTACGGTGGCACAGGTTTTCCTGTCCTGTGAATGTCCTGGGTCTCATTGAGGATGGAGAATGCTATATAGGCAACTCTTAGCCATGGGAATAGGTAGTCATCCAGCACAGTTATATCTGTCACCCCATACGCAATAAAATACACAATACATCCTTGAAAAAGACACAAAATAAAAAGAATAACTACACTGAATGCAAGATGCATACCACACCTGCAGTTAAAGAGAAATCCTATGTTTTAAAAAGGTGGGCTTGCTATTTTGTCCAGTGCTGGGGATTCAAATCAGGCCTTGCACCAGACCTGACATTCTACTCTTCAAAGATGGTGAGCTTCCCCTTCTCCCACAGTGCAACAGAGTTACCCAGACCTGAGCTAAAATCCCAGCACTGACAAAAGATTCATCCTGATGTCAGAAGCCAGTCGTTGTGCCTTTTATCCTCTCCTTTGAAAGTCCTGCATCTCAAATACTATGGAGAATACGATAGACAACCCTGTAACTATCAGAACAGGTTGTCATCCATGTCAGCACAGTTATACCTGTCACCATATTTATTATAATACACAATACCTCCATGAATTAGAGACAAAATAAGGAGAATAATTGCACTGAACACAAGATGCTGTCCAAACATGTATGTCAATATAGATCCTATGTTTAAATTATGAATTTATGACTATAGTGGACCACCCTGGGGATCAATGTCAAATTCTGGGAATGGCCATACTCCTTAGTTGCTCACAGGTTCGTATGATCACCTTGACTGATTGGCCAATTTGTTTTGCTCTGCCCTGAATTCAGATCGCAGCACTACCAACAAGTGGATTGTGGAGTAAGAAGGAGAGTGTGAAACTTGTTTTCCTTTTCTCTGAGAATTCTGAGGGTCAGGCATAATGGAGAACATTTCTCCAAATCTAGATGTTCTATGATAGTTTTTCATCAATGTATTAAACAGAATGTGTTTCATCATAGTAAAATCAATGGTAAATAAATGAATAAAACAAAAGATACAAGGAACAACTACAGCAAACATGTATGGACTGAACAGCTATAGGTAAGTATAAATCCTATCTTTACAATACATATAAATAGTATGTTTTCCAGGGCTGGGTCTTGAATTCAGGACTAGTGAACAGGCCTGACTTTTTTATCTTCATGTAAGGTGATCTTCCCCTTTATCCACATTGCTGCAGATTTACCCAGATCCTGAGTTCAAATTCAAAGCCTGTAAGTATAAACTATGTGAATTGCAAGCCAGGGAGCTAATTTTTTTCTCAGCATGGGGCCTGAACTAAGGTCGTAGCAAGTCCGCCTTAGCTTCGATAACCCTAGGATGGGGTGCAGCTAATGGACACCCAGGTGCTGCTGGGGTCCTAGAGCCCCAGGTGTTGTAGGGAAAACAATGCACAGAAAAATGTGGCCTTTTATGTTTTCTTCCTTTGCACAGTGACCCTTCTGGGTCTGAATGACACTGTTGCAAAGGTTACTTCATGTTGCATTACTGAAGGCTGGCAGACTATCAGGGAAGCCATAAGCCCTCGTGGCAACATAGGCCCTCATTTCGAATCCCCGTCCTGACACCAACCAATGGCAGGAGGTACTAAGAAACTGGTTCCCATCCAAAGGAATAACACTAGAATTTTGTCAATGTCACAGTTCAACGAGTTGATCGTGAATCATGATCCTATAAAATTAAACAGCATCATTTCAGAAGGCTGGTTGATTTTATTTAATATTTATGAAGCATTAAAAGAATATTATTTCTTACAGGAACACAATAATTTCAGGACACTGAGTGCTTTCATTAATATTTTAAGGATGAAAACAATAACATTAATAACATGGACGCATAATAAATACCCAGGAATTGGTAGGAATATATTCTATGTAACCGAATAATGTATAGACATCTCTGGCACTCTATAAAGATATATATTTATTAGCATACTGCCATTTGCATGTCAATCTGTTCTTATTGGGTTAACCCCTGGGGCCCGTTCTCAGGTCCTGGGAACAACCTGTCAGCTCAATTTGCCCCAAGATGGTGTATTTACACTCACCCATTCATGAATTTGGCCTTGTAGGCCATGAGTTCAGATGCCAGCACTTCCAAACAATGAATCGTGGATTAAGAAGCTGATGGTAACACATGCTTTCTTTTACTGTGACTCTTCTGTGTGTCAGGTATGAGGTGGAACACATATGTAGACCTATATCCTATGTAGTCAATGTTCTATTTGCTATAATAGTCAATATAATAAATGGTCAATACATGAATAAAACAAAAAATAAAATAACTACACTGAACACAATATGGAGTCAACATATGTATATAACTATAAAACATATATGTAAATTGTACATGAATAGGGTGTTTTCTATTGCTGGGGATTGATTTCAGGCCTAAGGAACAGACTTGAATTTCTTGACTTTAAGGAAGCAAGTTTCCCCTTCCCACACAGTGCAACAGGGTTACCCAGACTATGAGTTCCAATCCCAGTCCTGGTAGAAAAAATGTCACCTTTACAGTATGTGAGGCCCAATTCTTAGGTATTTCATTATGCCTCCATTTAATGAATGTGATTGTTTAAATACTTAATAAAATATTAACTAAAATCGATCAATGTCGTGTAATATAATTGTGTATAATTTTATCCTAGAATTATTCAAGAACTGTTCAATCATGACTTACATCACATTCCATTGGTAATCATATGGATAGGAACAAGTTTCTTAGGATCTCCTACCCTTTAGAGGTGGCAGGACCAGGATTCGAATAGTGGGCTCCAGCTCCCTCCACTTCAACCTGAGGATAGGGAACTCACCAGTCTGTCCAAGAACATAAAAAAGACCAGTGATTAGGCAGGCACCAGTGGCTCTCAGCAGACCTCCTTGATACTTATAAGGCTGTGATAGTAGGATCATGGTCAAAGTCACCCTAAGCAGGAAAATTCTTGAGACCGCTGTCCAAATTCAGTGCCAACAAAGCCAGAAGCTTTGTGGCTCTAGTGTAGAGGACCAGCCTTGAGCAAAAGCAGCTCATGGACTGTGCCCAGACCCTGAGTTCAAGGTCTGGGACTGGCAACAAACAGAACTACACAACAATCTGTGTAGCCATCCAGCTAAAGCAGGTCACCCTCTTGTCCCCAACTGAATTGGTCAGAATTCCCTGGGAAAAGGGCTGGGAGAACCGCTGTGTTCTTGACTCCACCCATGGTGCATGCTTCACAGGATTCTGGCCACACCCCCATTCTTTCATGCTTCTTTCTGACCAATGGGATACAAGAATGGTGTCCACGCCCACATTCCATGTTGCCAGGTAGCACTGAGATTCCCTCTGTTAGTTTACACCATTACCAGCAGTTGAGGAAAGTAGTGGTGGCTGAGTGGTGAGGAAGAGACTCGAGGTGACTTTGGAGAATAGTAGAAAATTGATGCTCCCACCCCCACCTGGCCCTTTCCCTCCCTTCACACGGTGCCAGGTTTCAAACCTCAGGGAAGGCCGTGCTGCCAGCAGGCCTAAATCCCCGACCTGGTCCCTGCCCCTAGTCTTCTGCTCTGGTCCCAAGTGTCTGTGATGCTGACACCATCGCTGCTGCCCCAATTGGAGCAGCTGCCAACAGCTTCTCCCAGCAGCACAGGTTAGTGGCCGCCCCAACACCAACCTACCCTGGGTCAAACACCCCTCTGGAGGCACCATGACCCCCTTGCATGTTTCCTCTCCCTGGCTCTGATGAGCCACCTTTCTGTCTTGAGCATTTCTGAGATAGAAACTAAATATATGATCAGGCTGGGCTGGATCACAGTCCTCCTGTGAAAGATATGCTCCACCAGGCCTGGTCCTCTGTAATTGGGATGGTAGACATGTGGTGTCATGCTCAGTCATAGGTGTAGATGGATTATCCCAAACTCAGTCCACAGCAACAGATTCTTGACCACACGTGAAGCTCTTTGTAGGGCCTCAATCATTGGACCTCAGTCTCGTCACAGGACAGTTGTGAGGAAACAAGGGATTTATACAGAGAGATCTCTGGAGAATGGCTAGGCAGAGAGGGAGCGACCTTCAGATAAGGTTTTGGCAATTCTGTGAGCATATGACAGGAAGATACCAGAAAGGGCTCAGGTGGGGCTTGTTATTAATAGTGCAACAGTTGTGGGATTATGAGCCGAAACATGGCTCTTTCATTATTACCCTATCCCCATGAGGAAGGGGATCCTTCACTTTGTTCAATTTTGCAGCTGGGAAACCGAGGCACAGAGAAGCCAGGTGGTCTACTTATGACCTCAAGTTCACAAGAAGCTCGGCCTGACTTCTCTACCATGTTCCCTAGGACAATGGGTGCTATTCAGAACACTTGTTGTGGTGGGAAGTACACTTGTTTTCAGTCGTTTGAAATCTAGGATTGGGCACTGTTCCCGAGCTCCTCAGCTCAACACTAGCGCTCTATCACTTGAGATCACAGTGCCACTTCCAGTTTTCTGGTGGTTCTTTGGAGATAAGATTCTCACAGACGTTCCTGCCTGGGCTATCTATGAACCATGATCCTCATAGCTCAGCCTCCTGTGTAGTTAGGATTAGAGTTTTATGCCACTGGCACCCGATTTAAGTGTAATTCTGATTTCTCTCTCTCTCTTTCTCTCAGGAACTGGTTGAATGGGTGCTGTAGGAGGTGGCACAACATCCCCAGGTGGCTGGAACCCAAGATGGCCCACTCATTCTGGAGGTGGGCTGTGGGTCAGAAGCTGTCTCATTCAGCGTGTTGATAGATCTCCATGAGGTAAACCCTCTGAGAGACTGTGAGGGTTATCCATTGTCCATCTAGCCTTACTGGATTTAATTTATTGTATTCTTTTCTACATTATTTTCTAGCACCTGGACAATACTATGGTACATAGTTACTGAATGAAAATCCAATGTCAACTTAAGAAAGTCATTTAGGGCTCTGGGAATGTGGCTTCATGATACAGTGATTGCCTAGCATGCATGAAACCCTGAGTTCAATTCCTCAGTACCACATAAACAGAAAAACATTGGAATTGTTGCTGTGCCTCAAGTGGTACAGTGATAGCCTTGAGCAAAAAAACAAAAAAAATCCCAAACCAAAACCAAACCAAAAAACATTTAATTAGTAAATGCAAAATAAAGAACCCATACTTGGAATATATAATTGCTCCTGCCTACTGACACCTGACAATAGTCCCTAATTCATGAACTCTACTTATATTAGGATATTGATGTTGAAAAAAAAGTTTTGTTCATTAGGTCACAGCAATTAATGTCTTGAATGTGCTTAGATGTCAGGTGAAGATTAATTCTGGAAATTCAAAGATTCCAGGTTTTTGAATGGTCACTGCTAATCACAATGAGAAGGGGAGTCTAAGTGAGATTTGGAAATCTTTTTGGTCATTCATGGCACCAAGCAGCAGAGGCAAATTAACAGTTGTGACAGAAGAGAAGGAATATTTCCAGAGTTAAGTAATGAATGGTAATAACTAAGGTATACCAGAAACTGTTTTAGAGAACCATTTTTGGATATTGAACAAATAGTTATCAACTAGTCTTATTCCTCATTACCTTTAACATTCTAAATCTCTTACGTTACCTCTTAAGAAACGTATCTCCTTGTGTGCTATTTTTACTTACTTTATCTTCTTTGCTTTCTAAAAATCTCAGTCTTTCTATATTTCTCTATGAACATTTCCTGATACTAAATACCTACACAGATGGCAGAGAATGATCATTTAGGGTCCCATAACTGATGAGTTATTAATGAAACCACATGGACAAGGAGGACATATTTATTGTTACCTCAAATTTTCTGAAAAGCTGCAATGCCATCATTTGATTCAAATTTCCATTATTTGTTTACATAGTGTCATTCAGTGCACATAAACGCAAATATGAGATGGTCGTTGGTGGTTCAGGCCTGTAATCCTAGCTAATCATGAAACCAGAGGATTGTGGTTCAAAGACAGTCTGGTCAGGAATGTCCATGAGACACTTATCTTCAATTAACCACCAGAAACCCGGAAGTGGTGCTGTAGCTTAAGCGGTAGAGTGCTCAACTTGAGCTGAAGAGGTGAGGGAGTGCGCCCAGGATCAGAGTTCAAGCCCCACAACCAACAAAAAGTGCAAATATTACCTTAAGTTTCCCCAAAAGGAAGAACAAGATCAATAATCTTCTCAAGCAGAAAAAAGTAATTTCAAAATGATTCAGTGCACCTACTTTTGCTGAATTATTTAAGTTATGGCTTCTTTGCTAGACATATTCTCTTCCTTTAAAAATTGTCAAATATTAGCTTTACAATAAACTTCATCTAATATTTCTTGTTTCAAAAGAAAAGTCTATACAGTTGATGTCACTCAGCTTTCTTACTATCTTAATTCAAAGCCAAACCAGGCAGGAGAGTCTGTCAAACTCTTACCGCAAATTGAACACCAAAAAACCAGAAGTGGGGTTTTGGCTCAAGCAGTAGTGTATTAGCTTTGGGGGCAGGTGGGCAGGAAAGACAACTGTTCAGGGACAGGATCCAGCCTCTGGGTTCAAGACCCAGAACCAGCACAAACTAACAAATAAGCAAACAAAAATCCCAGATATTTCTTTGGGACCCTCCTTAAAGGAGTACTGGTCAGAGAAGATACTCCTTTTGCTGATCAAATTCACTGGATCCTGCTTTTTTGGAATCCTTATTGCTCTGGAGATCTCAGGACCAGACCAAAGGAACTGATAACTGACTCTTGCATCAAGAGAATCATCTCAGGATTGAAATATCCATCCATAAGACACTTTAAAACCTCCATGTCTTTGTTGCTTTGCTGGAGAACACTTCTAAAACAACGTTTTTTTTTTTTTCCTTTTGTTCTATGCTGGCCTTCAAATGGTACATTATTTCTTTTTGTAACACTCTGAACTAGAAGTTTACAGAAAAATTTTATATGAGTGAAGAACACACTCGAAAAAGCCAGGGGCAGAGTTTCCTTCAAGCCTTGGGATGCTTTTCTTGTACAGTAAAAAGGAAAGCACAAGGTAACTTGAACTTTGTTATTCCTCTGTGTTCCATTCCTCTCCTGGGGTCAGTTTCCACATCCAGTAACAGTTACTTCCAGTAACAATCGATGGTGCTGCTTGAGGTATAATGAATGTTTTTGGCTTCACTGAAATAACACTAGAACACCTATGGACCTGAGAATTAACACGTGTTTCAGAGACAACTTAGTAAAAGGAAAATATGAAATTTATATTGCTTATAAATACATTATACATGAGTACATTGAGTTCAAACTTTGTAAGTTTTCTGTAAATTAAGGTGAATTTTAAATGGGAAGAAGGTTTTCAGAACATTCTTTTTGTGAGTGTATGTGCTGTTCATTATTTCCCAAGTGTACATGAGCTAACAGTAAGGAAACAATAGCAATAATAGGAGAAAGAGAAGTTCTGTGTTTAAGTATAAGGGTTCAATACAATATAGAAGACTACAAATAAGGCAACATTGAAACAATAAAGCCAAGTCCAGTATGTAGATTTATGGGAGTGATATACAGAAAGCAAGACTCCTACATGGAACATGAAGTATGAGGCCAATCCCATTGTAAATCATGCTTGGTAATCATGCAACTTTGTAGAAAGTAGAATGGAAGAATAATTATGTTTTCAATGCAAGTCAAACATAACAACATGGAATTAACTGGAAAAAATGTCCATCTTGTGAGAACAGGGATCATGCTAGCAATGAACTGGTGGCTAAGATCACATTTCTTTTTTTCTTTACACACATACACACACACACACATATTTCTTGGCGGTGGTCTTGGCACTTGAACTGCGGGTCTGTGAGCTGTCTCTCTTCTATTCAGCTCAAGGCTAATGCTCTACAACTTGATCCACAGTGCCATTTCCACTTTTCTTTCAGTCAATTTGAGAAAAGAGTCTCTGGAACTTTCCTACCTGGGCTGGCTTTGAACCTCAATCCTCATATCTCAACATGACCCAGCTTATGATCACATTCCTAACAGTGTACACTCAGGATATGTAATGTGTGTGTTCATCTATCTTTATAAGAATTCTTGAGTTAGGGGCTGGGAAGGGGGCTCAGTGGGAGAGCTCTTGCCTTGCATGCATGAGGCCCTGGGTTCAATTCCTCAGCACCACTTAAGCAAAAAAGAAAAAAGCCGAAATTGGCGCTGTGACTCAAGTGGTAGAGGGCTAGCCGTGAGCTGAAGAGCTGAGGAACAGAGCCCAGGCCCAGAGTTCAGGCCACATGACCGGACCCCCCACGACCGGACCCCCCACCAAAACAAACAAACAAAGAATAATTCTTGAGTTAAAAATCTGGACTACAGCTTAGACATTACCCTCAAAAAATGTTTGTAGTTTAAAATTTGAAAGTCCTGGAGAAATAAAACCTAAGAATGTAAAGGAGTCTTGGAAGTTCAGTTTGCATCCAGCCTGGGCAGAACACTCTTTGCAACTGTATATAAAATTAAGCAGTCAAAAGCTGGATTGGAAGAATGGCTCAGGTGATGGAATACCAGTCATGAGTTGAATAAGAGCTTGAGGCTTTTGCCTACATACATGCAAGCATACACATACACAAAGAAGCACTTATATATGCACACACAAATACACAAATGAAACAACTCTCAGAATGTGTAGAAAACTTAGAAAACAATAAATATATGTCCTGAACAAGACTAGAATCAAGTGATAATTTTTAATATTAGAAGTCCTCAAATGAACTTCCTTCAAATAAGTTTGAGAATATTTCATTGGTAGGGATCAGAGATAGTAAGAGAGTCAATAATCATTATTAAAGGGATCAGATCCATGGCGGAATGAATCAGAGATCCCGCAGGTGCATCTGAAAATATTCATATCCTGTGTCAAATATTAGAACATCCTTGAAAATAGAAAACAGTCTAAGCAGTCACTCTGGTGTATAATATCACTGGAGAAGTTCAGAATTGGTAGTATGGATCTAGATTAAATAAACCAAGAAACTATGGCAGGGCAATGTGATACAAGCTTAGAATTCTAGCACTGAGATTAAGACAGGAGATTAGAGAATGGAATTACGTAGTGATATGTTCCCTGGACCAGGTAATTTTGTCTTAATAAAACAAAACAAACAAGAAAGGAATACATAGTTGGACGTTTGGGCTAATTTTGTCATTATGTTTTGAGAAGTCAAATTTACTGTTGAAATGCAACTCATACTTAATCCTCACTTGTGTTTTAAATTCTCTCTTCATTACAGAACATTGCTAGATGTAAAATGACTTATGATTCCCATCCAAAATATGAAAAATAAGTTATCATCATTCTGTTGTATCCCAAAGAAATGATGAAGGATTACAAAAGATTTAGCCTGGAAAAATAGCAATGTTCGTCTAATATAGGATTTTGAAGATCTTGCTAAATTAGAATTTAGATTTAAAATAATTTGTTTTTGCTTGAAATTTTATATTCTATAGGATTCTACGAAATACTTTTTAAGTAGAGAGTTAATTGACAAATTCACAAATGATTTTGCATTCTATTTCCCTAGAATATTCTTTCAAGAGAGTTATAATTAGAACTTAGTTAATAGATAATTCCAACAGTTCATGTATAAAATGATAATGTGAATGTTGTAGACAGAGTTGCCAAAAAATTGATGATATTAATTTATAAAGTTAGAATAAGAGCAATTTTTGGAGTCTTTGGTATAACATGGTATGAAGAGAATAATCGTGTGACATCTTCTTTCTTCTACCTGTATGTAACACAGGAAGCAATTTCCTTAATTATTTGCTACTGTATACACTGAGAAAAATGTTAGGTTTGGATTTGTTTTTATTTTTGTATTTGTTTTATTGATTTGTCCTAGGGCTTGAACTCTGGGCCTGGACACTGTCTCTGAGCTTGTTTATGCTCAAGGCTCGTGCCCTACCACTTCAACCTCAGTGCCACTTGCGTCTGGCTTTTGCTGAGAAGTTTATTGGAGATAAGAAGCTAGGGATTCTTTCTGCCTGGGTGGGTTTTGAACTGTAATCTTCCGATCTTAACATCCAGAATTTAAAAGATAGTTTAAAAAGTATAAATATAAATAATATTTGCAAGTGTTCTGATCTCAAGAATACCAGTGGCGGGGGGGGGGGGGGAATGATGCAACCCAGTTTATTATGGTATTCTTTCCAGAACATGTATGGCATCACATTAGTAGAGTTCTATTTTTTTCACAATAGAGATAAGCTATTCATGATGTGAATGAAGGGAAGTTTGAGGTGCACCCTAAAAGTTGGAAACTGTTGGGCTAGGATGACTCTATATCATAAATATTGGTATTGATGGTCATAAAAAAACTAGCTTACTGTGATAAACAATTGCTTACTCTTGAAGAATTAATTATTACCAATGCTACATAGTTTTATCCTCTACCAGAATGTGGTTTTTTTTCTGTTGACCCTCAATCTGTAACATCCCTTTGGAAAATGCATCTATTGCAGAATTACATAACATGCAAGCCGGTACTTTTTTGAATCTCTCAGGTATGCAATCTTCCGAATTTGAAAATGAGTAGTTACTAGTCATTGGAATGTTGAAGAACACATACATTCTGTCTTCTTAACAACTTATTTACTTTTAAAAGTTATAAATTTCAATAGAATTAAACTCTTTTCCCTTTTAGTATGAGAATGGACTATATTTATTCTTTTTTCAAAATATTGGTAAGTATATTGTGAAAATATTGTCTAGTCAAATAGCATTCAAGTTGATGGTCCTCTAATTAAAAATGGATAATTAATTCAAATTAGACGCCAAACAGTATTGATTTTTTTTGACTAATCTGTAGTCAACAAGAAAATTTAAAAATGGCTTAGAATGTGTTCCTAACCACCAGTTTTATAAATGGCTTTGTACAGTGGTTTGTGATTACTTTATTTTACATGGGATAATATTTTCTACTACTATAAGTTTTGGCAAAAGAAGAAAACTAAAAATTTACCACTGTAGAGGAATATGATAGAAATAGAAGACAGTTTTATGTTTGTCAAATCTCTGATGAGTACCCATATTCAAGACTTAAAGTCCTATTTCTTACTATGTTAGACAGATAGGGAAAACATAAAACACCATATGATAAGGCAACTATTCATGACTTTTTAAAATGTACTTATTATGTGATGAAATTTACTTTATTAGCTAATGTTTTGGTTTGAAATATGGGAGGCTGATCTAGTTAACAAATTTTCGAAGGCACCTACTGAAAAGCACAAATGGAGGGGTGTACTATTTCTACACTTTAGTGAATGGTTGAACCTGTTTGGCATTAGTGCAGAGTAAATAAATCAACTCTATTGTAACTTGCTCCCTACACTTGAAAAACATGTAACATCACTAAATATCATCTACTTGTAAAGTGTTATTTTGGCAAATGTGATTTTAAAAAGTTTATTTGAAAAGGAATATACTTTCAGAACATTCAATGTAGGTTATCATTTGTTTGAGAATGACAACATTTTTATACTACAGAACCAAGTTTAACTGAAGTACCAGTGTTTTGAAGCACTAAGGATCTTCTCAATTAATGTTTTTCTGAATTATATTTGACCTCTATGTCAAGTATTCCTAGCATTGGTAGACAACTATGAATCTATCGTTCCAGGAACTATTTTTTGGCCTGATGATGTTGGACTGAAATCATTTATTAATCATTAGGAGAGGGGTATTACAAATAATCTTGTGACATTTGTGGTCTTGTTCACTCATATGGGATGGTCATCTGAAAATTGAAAGTTTGAATTACTGTACTTTCACATTTTGTGATTACATCTTGCATTTTAGGTTGCCTTGCATTTCCCAATTGCTTACTGCTAATTGCTGCATTTCAAGGATTGGGGCCCTGAAATATAGGAAATGAGAAATTGAGATGGGTCTTCAATTACTTTCTGCTGGCATGTTGCATGGGCCTAGGTGAGAACTCTTGCCCTAGTTATCTGATGATGCGGATAACTGGGACCTGGGATCCTAGGATCCGTGGATCCTGTAGAAGAATAATAGCTTTTATACATCATATCAATAAAATTTGAGTATAATCAGTAGGAATGCTTCAGAAATATGGAGAAAAACAGTTTGGGACAAGCGAGTTAAAACAATAAACATCAGCAGAGTAAAATCCCTTATAGATTAGAGGAAAACAACATTGGTTTTTTTTTTACCATGTGAATTCAGAAACCAAGAACACTTAGAAGGTATCACAAGTTTATACCGAAAACATTGCATTGATACTTTTTATATTCTAATATATATTCTAATCCTGATTATTTATATTGCAATCTATTTATTGGAATAAATATCAATTAATTTGTCAAATTATCAATTAATTCTAGTAAAATTCACTGTGTGAAATATAAAATCAGCACATGTAAATATAAAATATATAATTATATATAATATATGAAAATGATTTGCATTGTTCTGTTGTGGTTATGGTATCAAAGGCAACTGTTTGAAAGTATTATTCCATTACCTCTACCTCAGTGTTTGGTAGAATTAGAACTAAAGCATTACCATTCGGAGATGTACAGCCTAGAGACAAGAGGAAACACTGTGATTAAAACATTACCAAATTAAGGCCTAATAACGAGGAGAAACATATGGACTTCTCCTGGAGCTATGGAATATATTTGGTGATAGAAAATCAGTGGTGTAAGTTCCTGCCTGGTTGGATGGTAGGCAGGCCAGGACATTAGGGAATCAGGCATAAGAACAATTTTTTCACCTTCTTGGCTTTAGCTACTTTTGAAATAGTAGGGTGTAATAAACAATTATATTTTGAAAAAATATCTTCTAGTCTGAACATTACTGTCTGAACTGTTCGTCTCTCTATGATCCCTTGTAACTAAGATTAGTTTTGCTCCAGTAAGACAATCTATGCTATCAGGGTAAGATATTCTGGTTGCTCTGTTCCTACATGGAGCAAGGGTATAGGGTCAGGGAGACATTTGTGCCAGTAAGCCCTCATTTGGGAAATTTTATGCTGCTGAAGTTTAGAAGTAGCTCTTAAGTAAGGCTTACTTTGAATCCATTAGCTCCACAAAGCTAAATCAGTTGATAAATAAATATTTGAAAAGCCATCACCTTTGGACCTACCTATAAAGGCTTCAAAGTATGATCAAATTTCAAATGAAAAAGACTTAAAATAATCATTGACAAAAATTGCAACTGTGAGCAATCGAACAAACAATATGTTTTTTCCACCAAACACAGAATTTTACAGAAATAAGATGAATAGAAATTTTGAGAACAGTAAGATTTCCTTGTTACAAATAGGCAACCAAGGATATATGCCTGTCTTAAGATTGCATCATTAACTACTTAAATTTACAGGATACTACATGCTTCAGCAGCACGTCTACCCGAATTACAATACAGAGTTTTACATGGTTCGTATACAAGGATGATATGAAAATTTGTGAAGTATTCCATATTTTTCATTCTTCAGATTCAAGAAATTAAACAGTAATTAAAAAATTGATTACAAATATACAAGTGTAATAATACATGTAATTAATAGAAATAAAAGTTAGTTTGACATCAGTGTATTCAATCTTCACCTTTTTAGAAAGGCCTTTACATAGCATAACTTTTATAAAACTTTTGAAATAGGATAACATTGTCATTTTATCCCAAAGAAATAAAATTCTATAAGGACCTAGGAATTAAAGGAATCTTAAACTGTTTCTATATGGAATGCAATCTGAAAGGCCACATTTATTAATGAACCTATATATTGTAAAACAATGTCGAATTCAAAGTATTATATCTAGGAGAGAATGAAATAGATTATGGACATTATACAAACAGAATACTAAATATTTTAAAATATACTGTTTCAGACAAGCACCAGAATTATCTTTAGTTTCTGTACTACTCATTTCAACAGATAACTTAAAATTATTTCTGATTCAAAAATCACAAAAATCATTATAGGTGTATAAAAACAACTCAAATATATTTTGATATCAAAGTCAGGCAGTTCACTTGGAAGAAAACCATGGAATCCATGAATTTTTAAAGTAAGATATTGCTGTTGTATTGTAAAAATATTTTGTATGGACACATAGGATGGACTGGCAATTTTGAAATTTAAGAAACTTACCCAAATCATTAGGATTTAGGAGAACAATTTGTACAGCCTTCCACTACTTCAAAGAGGTAGTGATACATAATTATTCTTTTGGCAATATCAAATGCAGTTTCTTCCAAGTTGTGTTTCAGACCTGGTTTGATATAATGGTTCAACAGAAGGAGATCTAGCATAACTTTGCTATTTCTATTCTCAGCAGAAAATTGCAAGGGGCTCAAGAAGCCTTTAGTTTGGCCATTTGTATCTGCATCATGATGAAATAAAGAAGCCACTCTGGTTATTCCATGTATAAGTACTGTTCTGGGTTGTCCAGACATTCACGATTATTGCATGAATATCTACCTTGAGCCACCAACTCATGGACAATATCTAAGTGTCCACTGTAGGCTTCTCGATGAAGAGGGGTATATTCATCGTTATCCCTAGCATTCACATGAGTGGCCTTTTTGGAAAGTAGTCTCTACACTGTAGTAAGGTGATTATTTTCGGCAGACCAAAGAAGAAATTTACTTGAATCCTTCTCCATTTTTCTTTTGCAATTGATACCATTTCTTACTTTTTCATTTTGTTCCTCATATTCATCAGAATTGCCTAGCCAGAGATTTTGAGTGCCAGTGAGAATGAGGTGTCCATGTATTTCTCCAATAGTTCACATCGGATGAACTGGTCAGAAAAATCCAGTAAATTTTCTGCATCTGTTTTTTTTTCACTACTATTTATTTTCTCCTTTTTAATTTTTACTATTCTAAATTATTCTAACTGGAGATTAGGGAATTGGTAGAGAGCAGAGGAAAGATTTTCCTCCGTATTCAAAGGTACAGACTGAAAATGAGGACCAGTGGTGTCTTCATGTGCAGCTTATTCTAGGAATGGGAAAATAGGAAATAATGCCTTCTATGTAAATGAATTGGGAAATGGCAGAGCAGAAAGTGAAATGATGCAACCAAAAATATAAAAGCAAAATAAATTAGGATAATTATGGAGCAATCATATTACCTATGAGAACCATGAAAGGGAGAGAGGAAGAGAAAGACAGATGTGAAATGATCTAGCTAGCCACAAAATCCATCCCTCTGATCAATTTATAGAGCAAATAATTTAATTTTTTAAAAGAGATGGAAATAGAATTTAAGATCAGATGTCTCCATTGTTTTTAATTATATTTTTATTATCTTAAATACTTGGACAATGGAATTTCCATTCAACAAATCAGTATTTTTTTAAGTATAATGGATCTTTATATAACTTTTCCACACCCTTCCAAACCTCACCCCACTTTAATTTTTTCTAGTTTCAAACTATCTGCATTGAATATTATACCTTCACTCTCTTCCTCCATAACTCTCTTTATTTCTTCCTTTTGACTTCCCCTCACATCTTCCAAGTGATAGTTTCCTGATATATATTTTGTTGGATTAAAACTTCAATTTTATAAGAAATTACACCTTTGAAATACTCCTCTGCAAATAGCATGCTTTGGTTAATATATTTGTGTAAACCTGTATAAAGTTCTAGCTTCCAAATATGAGACAAAACATGGGTCCTTTGTGTGTCTGGCTTAGTTCACTTAGTGACTTAGTTCACTTAATATATTTTTAGATCTATCCATTTCGTTGCAAATAATGTAACAGTCTTCAGAATGGATGGGTGCAATCAAATTGTGTATATGTGCCACACTTTCTCCAACCATCACTCCGCCAAAGGGTATCTGGGTTGTTTCCGTAACTTGGCTACGGTGAATAGTGCAGCAGTGAACATGGTTGTGAAAGTGATTTTATTGTAATCTTTTGGTAGAATTCATCACTACCTTTATGGGAGCAATCCTCTAGCCAGTTTTCCAGAATAAGAACATCACTCCCTTCATCTTCATCACAATGTATTGCAAGTCCTCAAAAACACACTTCCCCCTACAGGTCTAAATAAGCTAAAACCACATTGTTCCCATATTTTTTCAATATATTATTTCATAATTGTACATATAATTTAGTGAGAACCCTCTATGTACTTTCCTAATGTGGGAATGAGGGACATCACAGAGTAAAAGTAAGAAGTATGCAATTGAATTAGCTATTATCACATTTAATATAATTTTCAGCTTCAATTCATAGCCTCACATAATATTATTTTAATCTTTATTTGATTACTTCATCTAACCTGTAAATTATAACAGGTGAGTTAAAAGCAAAGGCAAAAATTGTGGTTTGATTTTGACACTCGTGTGAGGTTGCACAACATGGGCAAATAGATGGATTGGAATTAATAGCTCTTATCAATTTTGTTAACGTACAGATGATTTTCCCAAACTGATTTTTGCAATTCGTATTCCATTCAACAACAAGAAATGTGATAATTTCCTTTGTTTTGCTCCTTATTAACTTTTGTCTCCATTTTATTTTATAATGGATGATTTCATAAACCTACTGTAGATACAAAAATATGTTAAAATATTTCTATCTGTATGCATTGTTATATACATACACACATATATTACACAGGTTATAATGATAATGAATAACTTCAGTAACTGTACAATTTACTAAATTACTAAAACTATCGACGGCTCATGCCTGGCATCCTGGTTACTCGGGAGGCTGAGATCTGACGATCATGGTTTGAAGTCATCCTGGGCAGGAATGTCCAATCAACAGAAAATCAGAATTGGAACTGTGGCTCAAAGTAGTAGAGTGGTAGCCTTGAGAGAAAAATTTCAGGGACAACATCAAGGCTCTTAGTTCAAGAAGTACAAGCTACCCAAATAAAATCTATTTAATTTACACCTGTGTAAGTAAAGTATGTCCATCACCCAAATATACAACCATGCTCATTTGCAAGGCAACTCTGTTTTGTCTGAAGTACCAGAAAATATTTTCACTTAAGTTGAAAGCATTGCACCATGAGCTCATTCTATCTCTCTCATGCATTTTCCACTCAAATATTCAAATCTTAAAATTATTCCAATTATTTAAAATCATAGCTTTTTACTTTAATACCCATAATATTAGAGTCTGAATTGAGTGTCTTGTGCCTCATAACTGGGTGTTCTTACCACTTTGTCATGTCTCCAGCCCTAAATTATCTTGATTATTTTTCAGATACTTGTATATGATCTTGGGCTCAGTCCACATTATGTTATTCTTCCTGGAATTTAGAATATCAGGTGCATGGCATTGTGTACACATCTTTGTCCAGTCTGGGCTTTAACCTCTATCCTCACAAGAGTAGACTCCCATGTAGTCAGGATTTTCATAAGCTTGTCATAGCTGATTTTTTTTTAAGTCTTTGCATTTCCTGCAGGTTCTTCAGTACTTAATTAATTTGTTTTCTTGGGTTGTTTTGTTTCATTAGAATGTATGTGTTGAGTTGTTCCTCACTTTTCCTTTTGTTTCTGTCAATCAAGTTCTTACCTAAAGTTCTGAGAAACCAATTCTTCCTTTTCACGATAGTCAAGGTGAACATGATTCATTCCAAAGCAATTTCAGTAATATTTAAACACCTTCATATCTATGAATGGTATATAAATGATAAGTGCTGCGAAGGGTCTTTTTATTTTCACAGCAGTCTTTGTCATACACAGACAGATCATGAAATATAAGAAGATAATAAAACTACAGATGCTAGCAAGGAGAAGAAAACCTATTATTAATTGTTTGACAGAGGCTTCCCGTCTAGTGAAAGAAATACGTTGCTTGATGCAGGATTTCACAAAATTATATTGCTTGGAGGAAGCTAAACAATCATCTAATTCTACAGAATTGAGGGAGATAAATCGAACTTCTGAATAATTTACATTTGGTTCAAATAAAAGCATGCTTCCAAAAAGAGAGTTGACTTTAGAGAAACATGATGAGTTGTATGTAAGTAGGTGCTTAGCTGATTTTGTTAATTTGTAAACTAATACAGGGAAATAGATTACAACACCGTAAAAAAAGAACTTCGCATTGAAATGCTCATTTGTGTGTGTGTGAGTGTGTGTGTGTGTTAGAGAGAGTGTGTGTGTGTACACATGCACGCGTATACACGCACGTGCATGTGCAAGTGCTCATTTATTCATTCATCATTCCTGAGGCTTGACAGTGCCTGGGCACTCTCCCTAATCTTCTGTGACCAAGGATAGTGGTTTACCACTTGAGCCATTGTTCCACTTCTGTTTTTTTTTGGAGATAATCACATTTATTTTCATGATTGGACTGGCTTTGAATAGTGGTCTTCATATCTCAGTCTCCTGAGTAGCTAGTTAAGCTTATTCAGCCTCTAAGTAGCTAGTTAAAATTGGGCCTGTCCTTTATGCTTCACTGATCTTTTTTTCTTGTCCTGAGGTTTTCACATGACTAAGTCATATATATATATATATGTGTAGTTGCTTTAAAAAAATAGTCTTACTGCGTGGCACCAGGGGCTCCCATGTGAACTCTTAATTATTGAGGAGGCTTAAGAACAGAACCCAGGCCAAAAGTTTAGTGGACTTCCTTCTCTATTTATTGCTGGGTGCATTGGATTATTTCCACCATCCTGCACTATCTACAGGATAAAATTGGAAGGACTACAGAATCCAGGCCAACCAAGGTAGGAATCTAGACAAGTTGGTGTGCAACTCTTATGCCATTGATAATGGGAAGGCTAGAAAGAAAGATCAGGTGCATGTTCTTGTGGAAAGGGAACCTCTATCCTAAAATTAACCACTGATATGACACCAGTTTAACAAAAATAATATCGCAAGTTGAACACAATTTCCCACAACCAAAATAAGTATAAACATTAACATCCAAAACTTAGTACAATCTGCTCTTTGTTCTAATATCAGCTTCATCTCAGTATCATATGATGTGACAGAATAGTTTCTTCATTAAACTTGCTATATATTTAAAAAGACCTAGAAAATTCCTTCTCACTTATTAAGTGCAAACGAATGGCAAATTGCCTCATTTCTTACATATTTGACTACCACTATAAATTCATCTTTTGATTATTATTAATAGTAATATATTCTGATTTATTACTTTACTTTGTAACATTTTTAAACTTTTGGCTTCTCTGCTGAAGTTGAAGTATTTAAATAATATCATCAAATTATATTACTTGAATAATTAGGGCAGTTTTCTAAAAAGTTTTTAACCAATGGCTTCTAGTAATTCTGGTGTTTTTTTTTTTGTTTTTTGTTTTGGTTTTTTTTGGGGGGGTCCAGTCGTGGAACCTGAACTCTGGACTTGGCACTGTCCCTCAAGGTTAGCTCAAGTGTAGCACTCTACCACTTGAACCACAGTGGCACTTCCAGCTTTTTTTTTTCTGTGATGCTGAGGAATCGAACCCAGGGCCTCAAGCATGCAAGGCAAGCACACTACCACTGAGCCAACTTCCTAGCTCCCTACGAATTCTTAATTGGTATATTAATTAGTTTATTTTTAATTTCAATTTAATTCTACTGTAAAGGTAATGTACAGAGGGGGTACAGTTACATAAGTAAGATAATGAGTATATTTATTATGGAAGGAACATTGTTATCTCTTCCATTGAATTTTTGCACACTCAAAAAAAACTACTGATGTTTTTCCTGTCACTATTGACCAATGGGTACATTTCTTTCTTTGTTTATGCATTTTTATTATAAAATTGATATATAGAGGGTTTACAGTTACTTAAGTCAACTAAAGAGAACACTTCATTTTATTTTCTAAATTTCAAATTTTGAACTTATTTTGTTTGGTTTCTGTAGGGTAATTCTTTTTTCAGAGTTGTAGGATTTATTAATTTAGTTTTGCATAATTTTAACACATGTAAATTATTCAGATATATATTTTGCTTTCAAAATAGTTAACATGTGAATATGTAAAAATTATTTTCTTAAATTTTATATGGTTTGTGAATTTAAATAAATTTATTTACTTATAGTTCTAAACATATTTGTTATGTAACAAATACTGTATTTTCAAGAAGCACATACTTTATTTAAAAAGGCTTTATTACCTGGTCACTTTTTGGAAATATTTGTACTTGAATTAAAAAAATGTTTGAGCTAGGCATAGTGATTTGTGGTTTCCATTTTCTAACTATTGTGGGAAGTGTAAATAGGGTTTGTAATTTGGAGAGACTGAGAAACTATGAGACCTTATCATAAAATTTCCAGAGTGAAATGATTAGAGACATAGCCATCCCTAGCAAGATATAGAGCACCTGGTTATCATATTCTAAATCTTGAGTTAAAACACTAGTAACATCAATCTTTGTCAAAATAAAAGGACACATATTTCAAAATGTTTATTACTTAAAACTTTTTTTACAAATTTCTCATGTCCTTTATTTCTTAATTTTCAATTTACTTAATATATAAGAATCCACTCCCAAATTACTCAAGCTGATTCAAAACTTTGGCAAATTACCAGGGTATAAAATTAACCCCCCAAAATCAATGGCTTTTCTGTATCCCAACAATGAGAAAAGTGTGGCTGAAATTAGGAAATCAACTCCATTTGTGATAGCCCCACAAAAACTAAAATGCCTAGGAATTAGCTTAACCAAAGAAGTGAAGGACCTCTATGATGAAAACTTTAAAAACTTGAAAAAGGAAATCAAAACAGAACTTAGAATTTGGCAAAAACTCCCAAGCTCCTGGATTGGAAAGATTAACATCGTGAAAATGGCAATACTTCCCAAGGCTATCTACAAATTCAATGCGATACCTATCAAAATTCCAACCTCATTCTTCAAGGAAATAGAAGAGGCAATCCAAAAATTCATATGGAACAGTAAAAGACCCCAAATAGCAAAAACACTCCGCAACGGAAAGAACACCGCTGGAGGAATATCAATACCAAATTTCAAACTCTACTATAAAGCCATAGAAATAAAAACAGCTCTTTACTGGCACAAGAACAGACCTCAGGACCAATGGAATAGAATTGAAAACCCAGTAATGAACCTACAGACCTATAGCCATCTAATCTTAAATAAGGGAGCTAAAAAATAGAATGGAAGAAAGACAGCCTGTTCAGTAAATGGTGCTGGAAAAATAGGTTAACTACTTGTAGAAAACTAAAGCTAGATCCATATATATCACCTTGCAGCAGAATCAACTCCAAATGGATCAAAGACCTTGGAGTCAAAGCAGACACTCTGAAAACATTACAGGATGGAATAGGAGAAACCCTAGGTCTCTTTGGCGCAGGCCAAAATTTTCTTAATAGAGACCCGGAAACACAACAAATCAAAGGAAGGTTGGACAAACGGGATTGCATGAAGTTGCAGAGCTTCTGCATGGCAAAGGATATAGCTAGCAAGATCAATAGAAAGCCCACGGATTGGGAGAAGGTCTTCAATAGCCATACAACGGACAAGGGTCTCATATCTAAAATATACTTGGAACTCAAAAAATTAAATCCCCCAACAACAAATCCTCAAAGAAATAACTGCCCAATAAAGAAGTGTTCTAAAGACTTAAAGAGAAACTTCTCTGAAGAAGAAAGAATGATGGCCAATAGACACATGAAGAAATGCTCAACCTCCCTAGCCATAAAAGAAATGCAAATCAAAACAACACTGAGATACCACCTCACCCCAGTTAGAATGGCAAACATCAAGAACTCTAATAACAACAGATGCTGGAGGGGATGTGGACAGAAGGGAACCTTACTTCATTGGTGGTGGGAGTGTAAACTTGTTCAACCACTTTGGAAAGTAATATGGGGGTTCCTCAAAAGACTTCACATAGAGCTCCCCTATGACCCAGCAATCCCACTTTTGGGCATTTACCCAAATGTTTACAAACAAGACCACACTAAAGCTACCAGCACAACTATTTTACTACAGCATTATTTACCATTGCTAAGATATGGAACCAACCCAGATGCCCCTCAGTAGATGAATGGATCAAGAAAATGTGGTATATATACACAACGGAATTCTATGCCTCCATCAGAAAGAATGACATTGCCCCATTTGTTAGGAAATGGAAAGACTTGGAAAAAATTATATTACGTGAAGTAAGCCAAGCCCAAAGAAACATAGGTTCCATTGTTTCCCTTATTTGCAATATCTCATATATGTATGAGTCAATCAGAAAAGGTCAGGTAAGGTGATGTTAGGAAAATGAACCCTTAGATAGGTATTTAATTGCTTTTGCTCTCATGCATTGCTTTCTAACGCATTTATAAGATTATTTCTTTGTTTCTTTGTATGTCCCTCCCCCTCAGTGTAACCCCTGCTTTCATTGTATTTGATGTCGGTATAATTCGTGGGGGGGGAGGGGAAAAATTGGTTTAAATAAGGATACAGGTGGACCCATTGCAACAATGAGAAGTACAAGTTGTCATGTCGAAAACGAACTTTACAACTTTGGTGCAGCAGGGCTGGGGGAGGCTGGGAAGGGATGTGAAGGTAAACAAAGGAGGAAGCTACAATGCTTGATAAGAAATGTACTCATTATCTTGCCCATGAAATTGTAACCCCTCTTTACAATATGTTCACAATAAAAAGTAAAAATTTTAAAAAAAGAATC
The DNA here is from genome assembly GCF_019054845.1 of Dipodomys spectabilis. NCBI lineage: Eukaryota > Metazoa > Chordata > Mammalia > Rodentia > Heteromyidae > Dipodomys > Dipodomys spectabilis. The sequence continues at coordinate 2,177,561 of NW_024871184.1, read as the reverse complement.
CAAGAATCTTGTGACTATTTTATTTCTACTAAACTTTTAAATAGTGTGAGCAATATTATGATTTCATATTTTAAAATACTTTTACTATTTGTGGTAATTTCCTCTGTTTAATATGATAATAACAAATGTGTGTATGTGGTGTTTGTGTGTGTTTATGTGTTTTTATGTGTGTGTGCTTTGTGTGTACTTTGTAATGCTTGGGAGATCACACAATTGCTTCACATATGTTAGGCCAATGTTTTACCTCTGAGCTATACTATCTAGTTATAATACAAATTGTATTTTAAATTATGACTTTGAAATTTTCATTCCTAGTATGTTTTCTCAAAATTATGTATGATAAAATGTGATCCATCTTCTATCCACGTTAACAATTGTTATTGTTATTCTATCTCTTATTTACTTGGAAATTAATTATATTCCTAGTACAGCTTCTTTACATTGTAACAGCTCTATACAATGCTTTATTTTCTATTTTATTTTTCCCATGTTATCTGACTTTCAGTCCAATCTATCAGGTGGATTAAAAAGAAACTAGATTCAGGAGACTTTATTTTTCTCCTTCTCTTCTCTGAAGTCTTTCTGTTTTTTGAAACAATACCAATGACATACAGCTCCTCTGTGGTCCACCATTCTTCTCCCTCTCACTCTCTTCTGCAGTGCAGCTCAAGTTGTTATCATTCAGCTTTATTATGCTGTACTGCTATCTAAATCTTAACTCATTCCTAAATTAATTTTAGGTGCATTGAGCAGTCTCTAAGACATTTTCTATATATAATATCAGGGGTTTGTATTTTCACAAGGAGTGAAATATGAGTGACTATCAAATATTTAGATATCTCTGTAGAATATTGGTCCACCTGCTCAATAATCTCATATGTAAATTCAAGGAATACAGGTCAGTCAGAGAAATCTTGTAAAATGGTGTAGCTTGAGCCTTCATACTAGCTTTGAATAGTATTACCATGTTTAGTAGTGAAGACAATATAGTTCTACTATAAGAACAGACACATAGAAGAAGGTAACAGATTTGTCAAAAATAAATTCTTAATTTTATGATCCACAGATTTTGAAAACGATGCTATGACTTTATGAAATAAAAACAGAAACTTAAATGGTTGTATTGGCACTATTGCCTCTCTAGATTTAAAGAATGATCTTAGACTACTACCTCAATCCTTTGTTTGTTTGTTTTTCTGCCGGTCATGGGGTTTGAACTCTGGGCTTGGGCGCTGTCCATGTGCTCTTCAGCTCAAGGTGAGCACTTTACCGCTTGAGCAACAGCAAAAACTTCCAGTTTTCTAGTGGTTTATTGGAGATAACAGTCTCATGGACTTTCTTGCCCAGGCTGGCTTTAAACCACGATCCTCAGATCTCAGCCTCCTGAGTAACTAGGATTACAGGCATGAGCCACCGGCACATGGCCTACCTCAAACCTTATAAAGAATGATTATCAACCTAAATGTGAATTGTAAAAACCTATAAAAATTAAATGTAAAAATTCATGACATTAATCAGTAAAGGTTTCTAAAAATTTGACATGGAAAACATTAGTGGCTAAAGAAAAGCAAGAAGTGGATTATATCAAGTGATAATGTTTCATAACTCAAGGGACAGTATAACAGAAATGAAAACATATCCAACAGAGGGCACAGATTTGTTAATGCTACAATGTTAATGCTACAGTGATTCTGGAACTTAAGTATTTTTCTATCTTCTAATTCTATATAAATTTTTTCCTGAATAAGATATTTCTTTAAATAACATATGTAATTTAATAGTCAATAGGAGGAACATATGAAATAAGCTCCTCTTTAGTGTCTAAGAAATAATAAAAAGAAAACTCACTAGTATGACCATAATATAAAAAGAGGACCCAAAATATAGTAATGCATTTGTGGATAAATTTGATATTCTTCTCATAGTGATCGATTTGTATAATACTGCAATCATTTTAGCAAACAAGTTTTCAAGTCTTCAAAAGGTGAAAGAATTGTACAGGATCCAGGTATTATACTTCTATGAATGTTTTAAACAGAAGTAAAAAACTTTTTTGGACAGAGAATGTAGTTAATTGACTGTGAACTTGAATAGTACGTGTGAGACCCTGGAAATGATCCCCAAAAACAAATTTTGAAAAGACACACTATAGAGGATGTATGCTGGGCAAATTCCTGGAACTGAATTTTATATCTATTTTAATGTCTGTTCTAAAATTTACAGCATTTCTATTTGAAGAAATGCAAGTTTGTGAAAATTAGGCTTTGAAAACCTATGAAGGTACAATTCACTTCCAAAGCACTAAAATGTATACAATAAAATGAGATATTATATTGTAAGTGAATTGCATGTCAGGAAAAAAAAACTATTGTTAAAACTTCTTCACACAAACTGCAGAATTGCTAAAAAGATATTTTTGGTGCTGGCTAAATACTCTTTGTAAACTGCTGCATTTAAAACAAAGATGTGATTTCTGTTTATTTTGAGGGTATTTTGTCCGTTTGAGTTTATACAGAGATAACTCAATCCAAAAGTATATGTGATAAGTAATTTTTATTATTTTTATTTTTTTATTGTGAAAAAACTGTACATAGGGGTTACAATTACATGGGCAAGATAATGAGTACATTTTTTATCAAGCATTGTTGCCTCCTCCTTTGTTTGCCCTTCCCATCCCTTCCCATCCTCCCCCGCCGCCCTACCCAATCCTCCCCGCTACCCCCCCCCCCCACTGTTGTAAAGTTCATTTTTCGACTTGTACATCTCACTGTTGCAAAGGGTTCACCTCTATCTCTATTTTTCCCCCATGGTTTCCCTTACTTGCAATATCTAGTATATGTCTGAGTCAAGCAGAAAAGGTCAGATAAGGTGATGTTAGGGAAATGAACCCTAAGATATGTATTCAAATGTTTTTTTTTCTTTCATGAGATTGTTTCTAACACATTTATAAGATTATTTCTTTGTTGCTTTGTATGTCCCTCCACCACATTGTAACCCGTGCTTTCACTGTATTTGATGTCGGTATAATTTGTGGAGGGAAAAAATTTCTAAGTAATTGAGAAACTTTTCTGGAAGAATCTTTTAGCAAATGACAGAAGACACAAATCTATGCATCTGCATTTTATGAAAGTCATATGTTACTTGTTCAATCCAATTGCTTATCTCTACTTTGCTAGGAAAAACGTATTCTCAAGATAAGAGCCAAAAGCAATGAAAAGAACAAAATACACAATCATCTTGATTTATTGGTGAAAGTAACAAATGAAATAAAGCAATTCCACTTAAGGGAATCCAATATTAGTGTATGTGAAGATGTTCCTGAATGCCAATATCCATTAAATTTTTGGAATTTTAATTTCTACAAACATATGAAAACTAGAACAAGAAAACAAATATAGACTTAGAGTGAACCAACCTTGAAATCATTTTCTTAATTGTTTTGAAATCACAAAAGAACTGATACTCCTTTGCTTTGGAAATCATTTAAAAATATTTATCACTTATGATAATTCAAATACCAAGCAAGAGTAATTTTATATAATCATTATAAATATCATTTTATTACTATTGTAAAATAGAATAAAAAAATGACTCCCAGTATATGACCTACCTATCATTATTCTTAACTTCTAATCATTACCTAAATATCTTAAACAGTATAAATAGTCATGTCTTTAACACAGACGTAAATGTTCTATACATTTTTACTTAACATTTTCCAGGGGTATGTATTCATATTTCTAAGAAATGTTCACAGCAGTTAAAAGATGCCTTTGTGAAATTAATGTGATACAATTTGTTGTTGGTGGTGTTGTTTGCAAGGCCTGGGCATTGTCCCTAAGCATTTTTATGCTCAAAGACAGCACTCCAGAAATTGAGGAAAAGAGCTAATTCCTGTTTTCAGTGGTTAATTGGAGATAAGAATTTAATAAGTACTTTTCTGTCTGGGCTGGTTTTGGAAACAATTCTAAGATCTCAGCACCCAGAATAGCTCATATTATAAGGGTGAGTTACTGGCACTTGGTTTCATGAAGTATTTTTTTTTTATTTTAATTATGTTTTAAGATGTTTGTTTCACTATGATGTATATCATTCTGCAAATAAATTTAGATATATGTATATATTTCTGATGACAAATAATCTCTAAAAATGTACTATTTTACACATAACATTTATATATATATATATATATGACAGACACCCTCTAAAATTTTCATGTTACTATTCTTGACCTTTTTCATTTCAAAGATATACACTCTATTTTTCTAAAAGTTTCCTAGAATAAAATAACTAATATTTCAATAGAAAGTAGAGTTTATTACTTTCAAGGGAATTTTAGATATACATATGATATTGTAGTAACATTTACAGTATATTACTTGAAAAGGTTCTGCCCAAACTCTTAAATATTTGTTTGTAGTTAAGGAGAGGGAGGAAGTTAATTCATACTGATTAGGAATTTTCAATGCTTAAAAAAAATCTATTCCATAATTTGTTATAAGCACATAGTGAAGCAACCTGATATGGTTTAGTTTTTTTTGTTTATTTGTTCAAAATTTCAATATGGATGCATGCAGAGTGGTAACATTAAAATTATTAATCAAAAGACAAATAATAATAAAATCATAGACACATATCCAACGTTCAATAATTAGCACTTATGATACTAATAATAATTTTGATGGAGAGGATGATGACCACAGTGTAGCCTAATAATGACGATGTTGTGATTGAAAAGGAAAAAAAAATCTTTAGATATCTTTGAAGCTAAATTTCCCACATTGAATGCATAGTTATAAACAGAGTTGGATTACATATAATAACAATAACAAGAGGAAGCCTGGGAAGGTGGCTCAGAGGCAGAGTGCTGGCCTTGCCTACATGAGGCTCTGGGTTTGATTCCTCAGCACCACATAAGCAGAAAAAGCGGGAAGTGGCACTGTGGCTCAAGTGGTAGCATGCATTGAGCTGAAGAGCTGAGGCACAGTGCCAGGTCCAGAGTTCAGGCCCCATGACGAACCAAAAAGAAAAAAAAAAGAACCAGAATAACAAGAGGAGAGTTTGAATATCAAGAAATACAATCACATAAAGAGGTAGAGACAGTAAAAACCGTAATGTTATTCCAGCGGTCTTTCTAATGTATACTCACTGTTCTTGGTGGTATTATTTTCTTATAAATAAAATCATTTATTTCCATATTTTGATGGACTAAGATGTAGGTTTCAACTTAGTGTGATTAGTTCAAATAACATGCTCATATAGATACTATTCAATAACCAATGTTTACCAATGATATATTAAGAACATGTTCTTCATTACAGCTGTAAATTCATGATACAATTTACATAATACCACTTACATAACTGCAGTTACCATAAAAGGACACAAGCTACAGAGCCAGGAGTTAAAATTTATTTTTATTTCTGCATGAAACTATTTCTGACTTTATACCAACAAACTGAATTTGACTCTTTCCTTATTTGTAAGCTAAGGTAGAAAATGTAAGGACTGTTTACTTTCTTTTTCCTTGCTCTAGAATTCAACAAATATAGTCTTCAATATTTCTAGTAGATTACATCCATTTACAGATGAGAAATATAAGACCAACAGTCAATGTTGTGAGTAAATAATGGTACTAGAATTTTTCTCTGAGTTTTTTACTCTGTGTGCTGACAAGGAGAGTCATTTGGTGAAGGAGAGGACCAATATGAAAAGACTATAGGGAAAAATGCATACTTTATAAACAGTTGTTTTAGGACTGAGTGACTGGTGATGAGTATTTGCAATAGGCTTGTGTCAGGGGCATAAAAAGGAGTACATAGAAATTACATTATGACAGAAACTGAAAAAATCTTGATCATTCATCTTATCTATGGATGGAGGTAGGGTAAGAAGAAATATAAAGTGTTTTCACATCTCTGTCTCCTAACTGTGTTAGTTACATTCTTGGTGATAAGGACTACAGGAGAAAAAGATGGATTTAGAGGAAAATAAACTCTCTGATAGTTCTAAGGTTTATATTAAACAGATGCCAATTTTGAACAACATCAAAATATCCACGAACATGAATATGAAATGTAATGATAAAATCAGGGACATTATTAAAGGGAAGAGGAAAAGGAAAGTTCTGACGAAAGTGTGAACAATGTGAGTACCAGTGTGGACAAGATTGGAGGAAAGAGATAAACAAGGAAACAAAAAGGTAATAAACACAGATTTACAGAAGAAAAGGAAGGAAAGAAATTTCAGTAAGGAAATCTACTATTTGGATTTGAAAAGTAAAAGGACATAGACAAGATCAATAAGAACAGTGTTTTGGTGAAAGTCATATTGATAAAATGTTGAGCTATGAATGTGGAGACATAAAATTCTGGACCAATAAATTCAACAGGTCCTGTTGATTCTAAATGTTGGGAACAAATGCTTTAATCCTGACCTTAGAAATATTATACAGATATAACTGTCATGAACTTTTCTTAGAGGTATTCTGTGAACATTTTTGAAAACTTTAGCCAGGAGATTATAGATTGAACTAAAGCACAGACAAGCCTAATTTGTCCTACAGTTCCAATTAGTGACTCATCTATCCATATCAGTTTGGGATTTTATTGAAATATATTTAGATATGCTTGGATATCTTATCAGCCTACTCATTATAAATGTAGGACAAGTAACACCAAGTATTAAGTTGAACATACAGCTTTACTGATGTGACTGAAGACTCCTCAAATTGATTCTTCTTTAAAATAGAAAATGCTTCAATAGCTATTGACACATCATAACTGCCAAATACTCTATTGAAATGTAATTCTTGTTAAGTATATCTCCATGCTGAAATATCCCTGTCTATCAACCTGACACAAATTCATATATGTAGGAAAGTGTTCTTATAAATTTCAAGCTTTTATTGAATGGAAGAGTTCAGACATTACCCTCACCACTAGGATTAAATGCCTAAAAAGATAAGACATTTTGCTTTAATGCCTTTCTTTCATTTTCTCATACACATTGCCAAGTTGTAAAGGTTTCTGTTGTAACAATAATACAATCATGACTTGTATCAACACAACATCTAGGATTTAATGTTAATTCGGATACTTAGTAATTAGCTCCAAATTTTGTGGATATTTTTATTTCTTTAGGGTAAACTAATGAGCTCCAGGAAAATTTCTCTAAGGAGCCTTTCAATTCTAATATCACTGTCTCAAAATGCTTTAAATTCTACATCCTCTAATGTGGGCATAGGATTATATTGTGCAACTTTTCTCCTCAGAGAGTAAGCATTACTCTATTGCTTAACATGGACAAAGTACTTTCATACGTAGACTGGGTGTGTGCAAACAAGAAGTGGTAGTTTAACAATGTTCTTAGCAGTTTGTACAGATGAAATGGAAATAGAGCAACTATGAACTCAAAAGGAATGTGCAAAAAGACAAAGGCACAAAGTAGAATGTGCCAAGAAAAACTGAAGTATAATTTCAAATAATGTGCTCAGGTGTGAGGGTGTGTTCAATGTACAGTTTCAGACAATGTAGTTGGATGTCCTGGGGAAAAACGGCTTTAAACTATTCTGGGATAATTGTACAAATAGAAGCCCCTAACTCTGACTCTAATCAGCCACAACATCATCAACTTAGGGACTATTTTCCAAGTGCAAAAATGAGAAAAAGAGGGCTTATCACAGTTAGTGTTCAAGTTGAAGCAATGGCAATCACATAACTTTTCTTATAAGTATTCATTTATTTTGGAGCATTAGAGTAGGAAAAAGCCAAGTAAAAATTCTGCATGTACCTAAATTAAGTGGGACATATTATATTGGGATCTCTTTAATTTGGTATTTATAGATTATATTTTTTTGTACTGTAACTTGGGAAAATTGTCTGCTGTCAGTTATTTTCTTCTCTTACCCTTATTTTGCCCTTCCACTTACATGATTATTATGTAAAGAGACATAATTGAGCTTGCATTTCTAAATTCTTCAAATTATCTGAACTAATTCATACTTCTGGCAGCCTCCTATATCTTTCTCAAGGGAAATATTTTGTCACTACCATTTTTATCCTATATGATATTGGATATCTTCCTGCCTAATTCAGTGCAAGATATACATTAGACTCTTCAGATATCTCAACACTTGTACCACCATAAAATACTATCTTATTTGGAAATCATGACATTAGTATATCTGCTGAGTTGCCATCTGTCATTTTGAATGGCCTTAAGTGATACTTACATGCAATCATGTTTTAAACCGATATACCACTCAGTAGATGAGGGAATTGAAAAAACGTGTTTTATATATGTATGGAGGAATTCTGTGCTTCCAATTCATAAGGAAATGGAAAGAGCTGGAAAAATCCTACTAAGAAAAATAAGCAAGACACAAAGAAACAGATTCCATGGTTTCCCTCATTTGTAATAACCAGGAAATATCTAGGATAGTCCTAGCAGATGAGTAGAATGACTCAATAGCTATGTATAAATGACCACATAAAATGATGCTGAGCAAAATAAACTCCTAGATATGGAAAGAGAGGTTTTACTTTGTGGTTGTTGTTTTTAATGTACTATGTGATTTCTTTTGTGTTTTCCTCTATGGTTTGTCCACTATTATATTTGATTTCAGTATCCTGTGTATTGTATATACATTTATCTTCATTTGGCAAGGGAAATGGAATAATAAAATGGCCCAACAAAGGACAAAAGGAAAACCAATGCAATAGCAACACTCACAAGACAACATGTTAGAAATTTACTTTACAACTTGTGAGGAGTATTGGGGTGAAGGAAAAGTGTGAGAAAAATAAGGGATGGGGTAAAAATTTTGAGATGTTATATATCCACTACCTTACAATTACTGCAACCCCTTCTATATATCACCTTGACAATAAAATTAACTTAAAAATGAGCTGCATAATATATAATTTCACTGTATTGGTATAGTAAATATTATTCTATGTGTATTATCTTTTATAAAAATGAACATTTTGCCTGCTAATTTGAATTACCTCTTTATTTATCAGAGGGATATCAACATGAATGTTATCAAACTATACAATATTGTCAGAATACACTTGCCATTATTTTTTAAAAAACATTATTTTAGTATTGTCTCATATTAAAACAGAAAATAGTTCAATTTTATGGAAACTCCTAACTTTGAAAACTCACTAATTGTTAAGAGGACAGAATATATCTGTTCCTCAACATTCTTATGACTACTAACTACTCATTCTCAAATTCTGAACATGCCATACCAGAGACATTCAAAACAGTAACTGTTTGCATTTTAATTAATTCAGCAATAGATGCAGTTTCCAATGAGGCATTACATATTTAAAAGTCAACAGGAAAAATAGACACATTCTGGTAGAGGATAACACTATGAAGTATCTATAACAATTAATTCCTTAAGAGTAAACATTTCTTCATCAGAGTAAGCTATTATTTCTATGACAATCAATCCCAAGTTTTTATGCCATAAAGTCGTTCTAGCCCAACAATTTCCAACTTGTAAGGTGCACCTTAAAATTCCCTAAATTCACATCATGACTACTTTATCACTATTGTGAAAAAATACTACACTTATCCTAATGGGATGCCCTTCCTATTGTGGCAAGAATACTACACTAAACTTTGCTACATCATTTTCACCGCAGTGATATTCCTGAGATCAGAACACTTGCAAATATTATTTTTTTATTTTATTTTATATTTATCTTATTATATATATATATATATATTATCTATCATAGATATTCAGGAGATCTGTATATATTAATATAAGATTTGAAGATTATGGTTGAAAACCCACCCAGGCAGGAAGGTTCTTTAGATTCTTACCTCCAATAAACTCATAAGGAAAATCCAGACCCAGGAGGCACTGAGGTTCAAGTGGTAGAGCAGTAGCCTGGGAGCAAAAACAGGCTCAGGGACAGTGCCCAAGGCCTGAGGTTAAGCCCTAGGACAAACAAAGCAACAAAAACAAAATAAAAACAAACCTCAAACCTACCATTTTTCTCATTGTATACAGAGGTACATAATTAAGAAAATTTCTTCCTGTGTTATGTATAGGTAGAAAAAAAAGATGTCACACAATTACTCTCTTCATACCACGTTACACCAAAGTCTCAAAAGATTGCTCCTTTTCTATATAAATTAATATAATCAATTTGTTGACAGTTTGTCTAGATTATTCACATTATCTTCTTACACATGAACTGTTGGAATTATCTATTAACTAAGTTCTTATTATACCTCCCTTGAAAGAATATTATGTTTTTTTTGTGAGGGTCCGGTTGTGGGGCCTGAAGTCTGGGCCTGGGCACTGTCCCTCAGCTCTTCAGCTCATGGCTAGTGCTCCACCCCTTGAGCCACAGCGCCACTTCCGGCTTTTTTCTTTTTGCTTATGTGGTGCTGAGGAATCAAACCCAGGGCCTCAGGCAAGCAAGGCAAGCGCTCAACCACTGAGCCACCTTCCCAGCTGAAAGAATATTCTAGTCAATTAGAATGCCAGACTAATTAGTGAATTTGTAAATTAAATCTTTTACTTGAAAAGAATTTTGTAGTATCCTATAGAATATTAAATCACAAACAAAAAATATCTATTTTAACTCTAAATTCTAATTTAGCCAGGTCTACAAAGTCCTACATTAAATGAACTTTCCTATTTCATCAGGCTTAAACTTTTGTAATCTTTCATCATTTCTTGGGACTCTAACAGAATGATACTTACTTTTTTAAATTTTTGGTTGGGAATCATGAGCTCTCTTCCATCTAGAAATGTTCTGTAATTAAGACAACATTTAATCCACTGACCTATAGCCACCTAATCTTTGACAGGGGAGCTAAAAAAATTGAACAGAAGAAAGACAGCCTTTTCAGTAAGTGGTGCTGGCAAAATTGGTTGAACACCTGTAGAAAACTAAAGATATATCCATATATATATATATATATATATATATATATATATATATATAACACTCTGCATGATAATCAAATCAAAATGGATCAAAGACCTCAAAATAAAAGCAGACACTGTGAAAACATTACATGAAGGATAAGAGAAACTATAGGGCTCTTTAGCACAGGCCAAAAATTTCTTAATAGAGAACCAGAAACAAAACAAATCAAAGAAAGGTTGGAGAAATGGGATTGCATGAAACAGCAGAGCTTCTGCATGGTAAAGTTCATAGATACCAAGATCAATAAAAAGCCCACTTAATGGGAGAAGTTCTTCATGAGTCATAAAACAGACAATGTCTTATATCTAAAATACACTTAGGAATCAAAATTATAAATCCCACAACAACAAATCCTCAAGGGAACAACTGCCCAATAACTAAGTGGGCTGAAGACTTAAAGAGAGACTTCTTTGATGAGGAAATAAAAAAATGTCCATTAGACTCATGAAGAAATACTCAATTTTTCTAGTCATAAATGAAATGCAAATCAAAACAGTGAGATTACACCTCACTCCTGTAATCATGAAATGTAATAATGACAGATGCTGGTGGGGATGTATCTAAAAGGAAACACTACTGCATTACTTATAGCTCTTTAAACTTGTTTAACCACTTTGGAAAACAGTATGAAATTTCTTCAAAAGACTCCACTTAGAGCTCCCCAATGACCCAGCAACCCCACTTTTGCGCACTTACCCAAATGATCACAAAACTACCAGTACAACCATGTTTATTGGAGTATTAGTCACAATAGCTATGATATGGAACCAACCCCAACGCCGCTCAGTAGACTAATGGTTCAAGAAAATGTGGTACACACACACACACACACACACACACACACACACACACACACACACACACACACACACACTCACACACACACACTGGAATTGTATGCTTCCATCAGAAAGAATGGGATTGCCCCATTTGTTAGGAAATGGAAAGACTTGGTAAAAATTATATTAAGTGAAGTAAGCCAGACCCAAAGAAACATAGGACCCATGGTTTACCTTGTTTTACCTTTGTTTGCAAGGATTAGTACATGTCTAGGACAAGTAGAGAAGATCAAAGCTAGGTACATATGACCATACAAGATGATGTTAAGCAAAATGTATTCCAAGTCAGAGACACAACTGGTTTTTCCTTTCTTTCTTTTGTACGTTATTCCCCCACGGTAAACCCGATTTCACTTTATTTGATTCCACTGTTCTGCACCATATATATATATATATATATATATATATATATATATTTGTAATTTGGGGAGTGGAAGGAATATAGCAGAACGCTTAAATGGGAATGCAGGTTGACCATTGTGACAATGAGATGTACAGGACACTGTGTCAAAAATGAGTTTACAATGTCAGGCAGGGGTTGAGGAGGGAGGAGTTGGAGATGTGAGGAGGGAAAAGATGGCAGGGGAAAAACAAAGGAGGAGGTAACAATGCTGTATAGGAAATGTACTCATTACCTAGTTCTGTAACTCTGAGCCCTCTGTACAATATTTTTACAATAAAAATATATTAAAAAATCTCTACCCGATGTAAATTTCCAGTGCTGCCCTAAGAATTGCATTTTCTGCTTATTCTGGCTCTGGTTAGGTCCAGCTGCCCAATGGATCAGTAGTCTTCAAGGCATCTTGGTCTTCCAGTGGGACTTGGATTATCCAGTGGTGGTTGGAACCAGGCCAAGGACAGGACAAAACCACTTCCAGGACATGGCTTCCTCATTGCCCAGGCAACTAGGATTGCAAGCAGAATTTCTCTGAATTTGACTACAGAAAGCAATCAGTGAAACAAGAGGCAAGTCCACCAAACACCTCCCCCCTCCCCATACCATTTCCTCCTTTCTCCCTCCCTGGGAAAGTATAAAATAAGTTTGCAGGTTTTGACACACACACAAAATGCCCACCATCTCCCCTGGTAAACTTGGTTTCAAGTCACTAAGTCATGTCAACGGATAATGCTGCATTCATTATTCTGGACAACATCTTCAGGTTGTTTGATGCTTTAATTTGTTGTTGTTGTTGATGATGTTGTTGGTAGGGGTGCCTGAACTCTGGGTCTGGGTGCTGTCCCTGAGCTGTTCAGCTCAAGGCTAGCGCACTACCACTTTAGCCACAGTGTCACTTCCAGTTTTTTCTGCTTATGTGGTGCTGAAGAACTGAACCTAGGGCCTCATGCATGCAAGACAAGCACTCTACTACTGAGTCTTCTTCCAGCCCTAATGATTTAATTCTTTAAAATTTCTTTTTGTCAGTCATGGGCCTTGAACTCAGGGCTTGGGTATTAACATATCCCAGAGTGCTTCAGCTCAAGGGGAGCCCTCTCCCAATTGATCCACAGTGCCACTTCCTGTTTGGAGATAACTGACTCACAGACTTTCATGCCAGGATTTGCTTTGAACAGATGAATTTTTAAATTATATTTCTCCTAGGTGTTTATTGGAACATTACAGTTTTTCTGGAATTTAATGTTTTCTGTAAACGTTTGTCTTCAAGTAATCCAAAAGCATTAAATATTACATTTCGAAGCTATCCTTTAGCACATCCATTTTGAAATTATTATCTTAAGATGAAATTCTAATTCTTTGTAGTAACAACCCATTAAAGTCCAAATGGGAAATATGCTAATTTCAGCAGCCTTGGCTCTCCTTCCTCTTTTTTTCTCTCCAGTATCTTTTCTTGTTTTGGAACAACTGTCATGGACTGTCCAACCAATCAAAAGGAAGATTATTCCATTAATTTAATAGAAAAGGAATCCAGCCTACCTGCATCTCAAGGGAACTTTGAGTATAATGTTAATCTAATAGTGGATTTTCAGTCATTTCGATAATTTTTTGTTTAACCACTCATTAAGGCGGTTCCAAAAGGCAAGATTCAAAAATCATGTTCTGCTTTCTAAGAATGTTAAAAAAGCTAGTAATTCAACAAAGATTACATGGTGAAGAATTTCTCTTTTATCGTAGCCCTTACCACTGATCCCTTCCCTTCAAACTTGTAGATTTGTTCAGTTTTCTTGTTCCAGCATTCATTTTGGTATTTGCTTCAGTAATATCCTTGTAGTATTTGACAATGAAATTCCATTTATTGTTAGAGAGCTCAATTCATATTGCCAAAGGCAGACTCATGAGCAGTTCATAAAGCATAAACTATTGAGAATCATTAACATGGTCATATGAAAATATTCCATAAATTAATATAAGAACCACATAAATGTGCATCTTAATATACTTTTAAAAATGCAAAGTAGTTACATATATATGTCATAAAATAATTCAGATCACTGGTAGAAGAGATTAAGCTAAAATTTTTATTTATATCATCCCCAATATTTTGTCAAATTTTCTTTTCTCATTAACATTCACCTTAGGGCCTGCTTTTCCTAGCAACAAGTTATAAGTTGATATCCTTGGATTTTAGTCCCCTCTGAGTAACGTCTTTTCTTTCCACCACTAGTTAGTCCCTCATGTTAAATACCTGAGGAATAACGTCCCATTGTGCCTGCAAGAAAAGTACCCAAGTCGACTGTCTGTGCCTACTCTTGCTTTGCTTTGTTTGTGAATGTGGTAGCAGAGACAGGGGTGTCAGAGATCAGGTGGCTGGAACCATGGTGTTAAGAATTATGGGTAGCAGGATGAGTAGCAGAGAATAGGATACCAGGGAAAGGATAATTGTGACTGTAATTGCTGAGTTGTATTGGCAGTAAATTGAGTAGCAGCAACAGCTTTGCAGGGGGTGGGGTAGCTAATACATGTATCCAGAACAATTTAGCAGTGTCAAGGAAGCACAGACAAAATGAAAGATAAAAGTTGTGAAGCATTGTGGGAATTCTTGGTCTACCCATTCTAAAAACATAGAGGAGGGTTATTTTAAACTAAAACTACAAAAGAAAATTTAAGGTCTTGGTGCTAACAAACCTGTCCAGGTGTTATTACATTAAATAGAGAATTCAAAATGGTTTTTCTTCATGAATACAGAGATCAAAGATATTATAATTCTTATTTCAAAATGCAAAATAAAAGGGAAAATTAGTCAGGAGGTAAAATTCATATTGAATGTTAATATTTAAGCAGAAAGAAGATCCTAGATGGCAGACTAAAGACAAAGCAATATTAGAGCATTATGTGTTCAATAATAATTAAGAAACTTTAATTGAAAAATTGAGCTAGAATGTTCACATCAGGAAAAGGCAAGCAATCAGAGTCTACCACCAACAAAGAAACATCATAATGTATATCTCAGAAAAAGGAACCAAGTTCCTTATCCTTGATGTCAATGATACACATAACCCCCCTTACAAACACACACACACACACACTCACACACACACACACACACACACACACACACACACACGCACACACACACACACACACACGAATTATGCAACAGCTCAAGCTACTCACATCCATTCAACATGAATCAAAGATCTTCTTGTAATACTTGAAACTTTAAATTTTGAAGTCTTACTCTGAAAACATTACAGGAAGGAATAGGAGAAACCCTAGGTCTCCTTGGCACAGGCCGAAATTTTCTTAAAAGAGACCCAGAAATACAAAAAATCAAAGACAAATGGGACAAATGGGATTTCATGAAATTGCAGAGCTTCTGCATGGCAAAGGACATAGCTAGCCAGATCAATAGAAAGCCCATGGATTGGGAGAAGATCTGCACTAGCCATACAATGGATAAGGGTCTCATATCTAAAATATACCTGGAACTCAAAAAATTAAATCCCTCAACAACAAATCTTCAGAGAAACAACTGCCCATTATATAAGTGGGCTAAAGACTTAAAGAGAAACTTCACTGAAGGGGAAAGAAGGATGGCAAATAAACACATGAAGTAATACTCAACCTCTCTGGCCATAAAAGAATTGCAAATAAAAACAACATTGAGGTACCACCTTACCCAATTAGAATGGCTTTAATCAAATACTCTAATAACAACAGATGCCAGAGGGGATGTGGACAAAAGGAAACCTTACTGCATTGTTGGTGGGAGTGTAAACTTGTTCAACCACTTTGGAAAGCAGTATGGAGGTTCATCAAAAGACTCCACATAGAGCTCCCCTATGACCCAGCAATCCCACTTTTGGGCATTTACCCACATAATCACAAACAAGATCATAGTAAAGCTATCAGCACACCTATGCTTATTGTAGAATTATTTACCATAGCTATTATATGGAACCAACCCAGATGCCCCTCAGTAGATGAATGGATCAAGAAAATGTGGTATATATACACAATGGAATTCTATGCCTCCATCAGAAAGAATGACATTGCCTCATTTGTTAGGAAATGGAAAGACTTGGAAAAATTATATTAAGTGAAGTAAGCCAGACCCAAAGAAACATAGGTCCCATGGCTTCCCTTATTTGCAATAACTAGTATATGTCTGAGGCAAGCAAAAAAGTTCAGATAAATGGTGCTAGGGAAATGAACCCCAAGATATGTATTCAATTTTTTTATTTTATGCAGTTGTTTCTAACATATTTTTAAGATGATATCTATATTGCTTTTTATGTCTCTCCCCCTGCTTTCACTGTATTTGATGTTGGTACAATTTGGGTAGGGGAAGGGCATAAACAAATCGTTTAACTAGGGGTACAGGTGGACACATTGCAACAATGAGATATACAAGTCATTATGTCGAAAAATGAACTTTACAACTTTGGTGGAGGGAGGAGGGTTTTGGCCATCTACTTTCCAGCTGATCTATAGGTATAGAAGCAAAACGTAATACAAAGCAATACAAACCAGTTCTTACTATAAATAATTTTTCTCTGAACATCTTAAAAATCAATTCTGACAACATGCAATAAAAAAATTCCTAAGTTAAAACATTCTTCTAGACAAATTGAAGAAATACTGAGAACAAGTATTTTAAGAATAATTTCAGAGAGCTTGAACTCAGGGCCTGGGTTCTGTCTCTGACATTTATTACTAAAGACTAGTGCTGCCACTTTGAACCACAGTGCCACAGTAAAGTCTCACCAATTTTCCTCTCCATACTGGCTTTGAACTATGATATAGATATTTCAGCTCTCTGTGTAGCTAGGATTATAGGCATGAGCCCTTGCACCTGGCTAGAATAATTGCTTACCTGAGACAGAGGCCAGTTAGTATTAAATGTCATTCATGTTTAACTTTGTAAAATAAAGTTAACTGAAATGCCTTCCACTAGAAATAAGGAATTAAATGTGTAGATGTGTTACAAAGTTCTTACCAAAAGATCCATATTTTCCTTGCTTTGTTTTTCTTCCAAAATTGTTTGCTTTCCCGAATCATACCTTATCTTTTCTTGCTGGTTTCTTTAGTTTATTTCATACATGCCCACAGCTCCTTCAACTATCATTTCTTATGTGAAGACCTTGCAAATATCTATTTTCAGTCCAAACTCCTTGTATGCACCTTTCATCCATATATTCAACTGACATAAAAACTTGTGAAACAGTAATCATCTCTTACCATTACTGGATATTAAAGTGTAAGTAAAATTTAAGAAAATAAAGAATAACATAAATAAATATAACATGATTTTAATAGTAATGCTAAACATAAATAAAACGTTGATTATTTTACGGAGCAATTTAATAAAAACCTCAAGGAAAAGAAATCAACTTTTTTGAGTGCTGATATTATGGTTTAAACTTAGGACCTTACCTTGTCACTTAGGCTTTTTCCCTCAAAGTCTTTGCTCTGTATTTGAATGACAGCTCCCCTTCCAACTTTATTTGGGGGATTATATAGAGGTAAGAATCGCATGTAATAAAAAACATTTGGGTCCCTATCTTGGGGTTCATTTCACATAACATCCTCTTATATGGTACCAAAGTTACTCCAAGTAAGATTAACCATGGGACCTGTGGTTATTTAAGCCTGGCTTAATCACTTAATATAATTGTTTCTGCGTCTTTCCCTTTCCTAGCAAATGGGGAGATGCCATTTTCTCTGATTGGAGGCATAGAATTCCAGTGTGTGTATGTGTGTGTGTGTGTGTGTGTGTGTGTGTGTGTGTGTGTGTGTGTGTGTGTGTGTGTGTATCACATTTTCTTGATCCATTCATCGACTGAGGGGGATCTGGGTTGGTTCCATATCTTAGCTATGGTAAATAATGCTGCAATAAACATAGTTGTACCGGTAGCTTAGTATGGTCTTGTTTGTGATCATTTGGGTAAATGCCCAAAAATGGGGACTGCTGGATCATAGGGTGGCTCTAAGTGAGGTCTTAGAAAACTTTATATCAAGTGAAGTAAGCCAAAACCAAAGAAACATTGGTCCTATGGTTTTCCTTATTTGCAATAACTATTATATGTCTGGGACAAGCATAAAATTTCAAAAGCTATGTCCATATGACCAGATAAGATGCTGTTAAGCGAAATGAACCCCAAGATAGGATTTATAATCTACCATGTGTTTTTTTTCTTTTTATGTTCCTCCCCCATGGTTTAATCTTTGTTTTCACTGTATTTAGTGTTGGTGCCCTGCATCTTGTATACACCCTTCTCTAGCTTGGGGAGGGGAAGGGACAAAACAAAATAGATAAATAGTGATACAGGCTGACACATTGTAACAATGAGATGCACAAGACACTATGTTGAAAAAGTATCTTTACAATATGGGTGGGGAAGAGGGGAAGGGAGTAGAGGGGAGTGTATTTGTGGAGGTGGGAGGGAAGAGGAGGGGAAAAACAAAGGAGGAGGTAACAATGCTTGATAGAAAATGTACTCATTAACTTGCTCATGTAACTATAACCCCTCTACACAGCATTTTTACAATGAAAACCTCTTTTAAAAAATAGAAGGTGTGCTGGGAATCGGTGGCTCACGCCTGTAATCCTAGCTACTCAGGATGCTGAGATCTGAGGATCACGGTTCAAAGACAGTCCAAGAAAAAAAGTCTGTGAGACTCTTATCTCCAATAAAACCACTATAAAACCAATGCTAGTGCTGTGGCTCAAGCGGTAGAGCACTCCCCTTGAGCTGAAGAGTGCAGGGACAACGCTCGAGCCCAGAGTTCAAGCCCCACGACCGACACACACACACACACACACACACACACACACACAAAACAGAAGGTGTCATGTACACCAAGTATAGTAGCCCCATCTGTAATCCCAGCTGATTGGGAAGCAGAAATGACAAGGATCTTTGTCTCAGGCCAGGCCAAAGAAATAACTTCCAAGACAGCCATCTCAACAAATGAGCTGGCCATAGTAGTTCACATCTGTAATCCTAGCTAATTGTGTGGGAGACATAAGAAGCAATCTAAGATCATTCAGTCAATCTAAGATCAGACCCGGGCAAAAAGTTCAAGACCTCAAGTAAATAAAATGGACCAGAAGTATGGCAAAAGTAATTGAACTGCTTGTTGCTATACAACTAAAGTCCTATCTAGCAAGCAGAGAACACCTGAATAGAACCCTAGCAATACTCCTCTCTTCCACCAAAAAGCCTAAATAACTTTGTCCTATTTGAACATCTAATTTCAAGGCCACTTACATATCAGAGATGGTGATACTATCTTAAAAATTGGGTATTCAAAAGAGACAAAGTTCTTTAGGTTTTGAAAAAGTTGAAAAGGTAGGAAAATCCATGCGATGTTTGTTAGCTCCGTAATTCTAGAAAACATAAAATGTACTCAAGTATTTAATATATATCCATATGTGTGCATATATTCATGTTTGTATATATATGTGTGTGTGTATATATATAATCATATATATATATATATACATACATATATATGTATGGTTCATCTCTATTCTGTGTAGCAAATGGTTCAAATGAATCTGTACAACCACTCCTCAAAGGCATGAATAGACAAAGAGAATGAGCAGAGAACTCATACTCAGGAATCTATGGTTAGCCCATAACCTGAAAATCTTTTACAGCAGTTTGCATGTGTCAGTTACTGCAGTACAGGGACAATACAATGGCAATGAGATACCAGACAGATGAAATGAGAAATGAGAGATACAAATGGTACAATATTCTTCTGATGGGTAAGTAGAATTTCCAGTGTGTGTGTGTGTGTGTGTGTGTGTGTGTGTGTGTGTGTGTGTGTGTGTATGAGTGTGTGTGGGGGGGGTGTATTACATTTACTTGGTTCATTTCTCTCTTGAGGAGTATTTGGACTGATTCTGTAAGCATGGTTGTGCTGAAAACGTTACTATATCCTGGTTTGTAATCTTTTGGGTAAATGCCCAGGAGTAGAATTGCTGGATCATATGGAAGTGGGTAGTCAATAGAGGAGTGAAATGGGAAAAGGTAGAAGATTGAATAGGAGAAAAGGGGTAAAATGCAGAGAGGAATCTAGTAAATATCCTACAAAATTAAGAAGAGTGAAGGAAGAGCTGTATAGGGGAGGGATGGATGAGAATGTTGAAAGGGTTGACATTGATCAAGGTATATTGTACACATAAACTGCTTCATTTAATAACTGCTTTGCTACTTAAAATAATAATTAAAAAATCATGTCCCTAAAATGTTATGCAATTAGAAGCAAAGCATGAGAATCTGCTCAGATAATCTCTAGGGTCAATAAATCTTTTTGATTAGGATAAGTTTTAGAACAACACTAATGATACATATCATTTGAAGAAAATTTAATGATTTCCAGCTATTTAAAATAATCACTTTTGAAGATATGGCTCAAGTGGCAGAATGCTACTTAGTGAGCAAAGTTGTCAGATAATGAATTCAAGTCTCAATCTCGAACACAAGTAAAAACAATAAGTATAATTTGGGCACTTTTCTTGGCATTAGTAGCTCATGCATTAATCCTACCTTATATCAGAAGGCAGAGATCTGGGGATCTCAGTTCAATGTCAGCTTAGATTGGAACGTCTGTGAGACTCTCATCTCCAATTCACTGTCAAAGAAAGCTGGAAGTGGAATCATGAGTTAAGTGGTAGAATGCTAGCCTACAGCAAAAAGCTCAGGGGCAGAAGCCAAGCCTTGAGTTCAAGCCTTAGAATAGTGCATATATATACACAAAGAAAGTAAGTCACTCAATTTCTCAACCTTCCATTTCCCTAATCCTAACTCTAATCTTGGACAGAACCCTAAGAGTAATCTTGATGATAATAGTAACCCAATCCTAAAATTAATGAAAAACACTCGAGTTTAGACACATTCTAACAGATACTCATTGTCCTTGAAATGATTTGCAGTTTGTTCCAAATCCTACAGATTCCCTGACTTGGACTCTGAAATCGTTCCCTATTATGAATCATTAACCTCAAGTCTTCATATCATGAAAACTATCACAGTTTCCAATGAACTCCTATATCTCCAAAAAGAAGTTGAAGGTTTATTTAAAATATACTTCAATACCTAACACTAACAATATATAAATCTTACTAGAAACCTAACTCTAAATTTAACCCAATTCAACCTTAAAGAGGAAACTTAGTAAAACTCTGTAGTTATTGTTAAATCTCAAACTTATTTTACTTGAAAATATTAGCAGAAAACTCAGTTTTACCGTAAAGCTTACCCTTCCCTAAGCCTAAGTCTAACCTGAACTAGAACAGTAACCCTAACCCTAGAACTAATAGCCTTTGGATTCTAAAAGCCATACAAATACATTAGTTTTTGTTCATCTTAACTTTGATTCAACTCATCTTTCTAAAAATAGTTTGTAGTTTTACTCAGTATCTTGCCATATTTTAACCCGAACCCTAACTGGAATATTGAGGCTAACCCTCGCATTAATCATATCCTAATCTTAATATTATTATCAGTTTCTTATTTCACATTCATCCTAATTCTAGCTAGATTTGTTATTCGAAGATTTACTTTCAGTTTGGCCCTAAACTTTCCATTTCCCTAAGGCTAACTCTAAGTCCAGCTGGAACTGAAACCAAACTTTCACTCTAATGATAGTCCAATTCTAATGTTTAACAAAACAACTCTAGTTTTTAATCATTCTAATGGATACTCCAGTTTGCACTTTGGAAATGCGTTTCAATTTGTCCTAATTCCCACAAATTTTCTGACTTTACCTCTGAAGTTATCTTGTTTCCTAACATGAAGTATTATTTGTCCTCAAATTCTCTTATCAGGAAAAATACTGTAGTTTCCAATGATTCTACGTTTTTCTGAACCCCTGTACCCTAAAACAATTTCAGATTTACTTACCATCTAATCCATTACCTGACTAACTCTCAAGTTTTACCTGGCTGGAAAACTCTCATTAATTATTACAAGAATGATCACTGAGAAATAAATATAATGATAATGCTCTAGTTACTATTCAATCTCTCATATTTGTTCCTACTTGTTAGTGAAAACTGAATACTTTTTTGGTCAGGCATGGGGCTTGAACTCTGGGCTTGGGCACTATCCCTCAGCTCTTCAGCTCAAGGTGAGCCCTCTACTGCTTGAGCCACAGCTCCACTTCCAGGTTTTTTGGGTGTTTAATTGGAGATAAAGAGTTCTCATGCACTATGCTACCAAGGGTGGCATCCAACTGCAATCCTCAGATCTCAGTCTCCTGAGAGGATAGGATGACAGGCATTGAAAAATATGTTTTGCTGGGTGCCAGTTGCTCATGGCTGTCATCCTAAGTACTCAGGAGTTGAGATCTGAGGATCACGGCTCAAAGCCAGACTGGGCAGGAAGGACCCTGAGACTCTTATCTCCAACAAACAACCAGAAACCTGAAAGGGGTGCTGTGGCTCCTGCAGTAGAGTGCTTGCCTTGAGCTGAAGAGCTCAGGGGCAGCACCCAGGCCCAGCGTTCAAGCCCACAATTGAAAAAAAGAAAGTAAAACATCTTCCTGCAAAGATGTAGAGGTGTGTGTGGGAGGGTGTAGTGATTGAGAGACCAGGTGCTGGCCTCACTTTACAGACATTTCTAAGAACTCAGCAAGTTTGCACCAGTTTGAAGCCACAGTAGAATGGATGGGGCCTTATGAAGAACTCAAGTGGTCGAAGCCTATGGCAGGCAGGAAGTGGGCAAATGGGTGCATGGGTGGGATTGTTGTGTCTGTATTCTCCCTAATGAAGGATGGATTTGGATGCTGGGTGTCAAAGACTGAAGTAAAGAGTTGCAAGAAGTTTGTGGCCTGATGAATTTGGTTTCCTCTGGGTATATGAAGATTGATGAATCTGGCGCCTGCTGTGGCTCACAACTGTCATACTAGCTACTCATAAAGCTAAGATGTAAAGACCACGGTTCAAAGCCAGCTTGGGCAGGAACGTCTGTGGGTCTTGATATACAATGAGCCACCAGAAAACAGGAAACGGCACTATGGCTCAAATTGTAGAGTGCTCATCTTCAGCTGAAGAGCTGAAGGACAGCTCCCTGACCCAGAGTTCAAACCCCATGACCAACAATAAACAAAGAGGTTGGCTGAGTTTTCCACATTGCAGTGTGTACGGTAGGAAATTCCATGCTGGGTGATGAGCATTCCAGATATGAGAGTCTCAATGCTGTGTCTACAGTTAGTCGGAGTATGATAGTGCCATCTTCTCAGGGGTTGGATGTGATCCTAATAGAGGGAGTTCATGGTATTGTTCTCAGGAACTGCTAAGGGCTTGGAATATCCGTGTGTGTGTGTGTGTGTGTGTGTGTGTGTGTGTGTGTGTGTGTGTGTGTAATTTTCCTTCGTCTCTTTCTGTCCCCTTCCTGGTTGCTGGTCTGCCTCTTTCTGACCTCAGATGGTGCCCCTCCTTCACACCGACCTTGCTGTTAGCCCCCTATCAGGGTCTACAACGAGTCCTAAATTGCCACAGGCCTGTGTTCCAACTTTTCTCTGGGGCACAAGTCTCGCTGTCCCAATATTTGGCCGCCTCCAGGGGATTCTGGGTCAGTGATGCCAGCTGGCTTAGGGTTTCCTCTGCCTGAGAGGGAGGGCCTCAGTCATGTGATGTCCTTTCCTTTTCCTCAGCTGGGCCTCTGACTGCACATCCCTCTCATCAGGCTGGCAGTGGAGTGGGGAATCAGGGATTGCTGGTGGCTCTGGCCAACTCGAGATTGACAGCTGACTGAAGGCTGCCCAAGCAAGGAGGATCTAGGGCTACATGGGAGGTGAGGCCAAGGTGGCTTGGAAGTATAGGTCAGTGTCTAGGAAATGTAAATGTACTTTATCACAGGACAGTCTATCTTCCAGCCCCAACTGGGCCTCTCAGGTTCTTCTAAAAAATTGCAGATGCTCAGAATACAGAGGCACAAACTTTAGATTCCAGGGCCAGGGAACTGGGGGATGAGAGACTGGTATGGCCAATACCTCATTGTTTTGGGGTATTAGTGTTGACCTGGCTATACACCCCCTTATGTACTTTCACTTCTTAACCCAGTGTTGGCCACACACTGGCCACTTGTGTCAGTACTGTGGAAGTGGCAGGAGTGGATGTGAGGTCTAGGATGACCAAAATCAGGATTTATGACCTTGGGGGGTGGCAAAGGATGACTTTTAAAAAAAATCTTAGAGCTGGGATTCAGGGCCTAGGCAATGTCCCCGAGCTTCTTTTGCTCAAAGCTAACATTCTACCACTTGAACCAGAGCTCAACTTTCATCTTTTTTTAGTAGTTTAGTGGAGATAAGAATCTCATAGATTTTCCTACCTGTTCTGGCTTCATGCTGCCATCCTAAGATCTCAGCCTATTGAGTAGCTAGGATTGCTGGGTTAAGCCACTGGCACCTATTAAGGATATTAGTGTGTGTGTGTGTGTGTGTGTGTGTGTGTGTGTGTGTGTGTGTGTGTGTGTTTACCGGGATTTGAACTCAGAGCCTAGGTGCTATCCTTTAGCTTGTTTTCACAAGGTTGGTGCTGTACCACTTGAAATACAGTAGCTCTGCTTCCCAGCTTTTTGGTGATTCATTGGACATAAGAGTCTGCCCAAGCCAGCTTTTAATTTTGATTGATCCTCAGGTCTCAGGCTTGAATACCTAGGATGACAGGCATGAGCCACAGGCGCCCAGCTGATAATGGCCTTTCACCACAGTGTACTGGGATCTCCTGAAAACTTTCTTTATTTTTTTCTGTGCCAGTACCGGGGCTTGAACTCAGGGTCTGGGCTCTGGTCTCTTAACTTTTTCCCTCAAGGCTGGTACTCTACCACTTGAGCCACAGCTTGATTTCTGGATTTTGGTAGTTCATTGGATAGAAGAGTGTCACTAATTTTCCTCCACTGAACTGGCTTTGACCAACCATCTCTGATCTCAGACTTCTGAATAGCTAGGATTTACAGGGGTTTAGCCACTGGAGGCATTGGGTAGAAGCTTCTCTTGAGCAAGAGTTCTTCCCTTCATTTGCCCTGACTCCTCCATGCAAAGGGGGCCTGAAGGTCAGGAGCTGTGTAAAATAGGCTTTCAGCCACAGAAATTGGCTGGGGTCTTTGGTAAAATGTCAAGCTAATCTTCCCCTGAGCCCCATTCTGGGACGCCACCCTCTGCCCTACCTGTGACTCAAGTACAAACCTTGACCCTGCCTTCAGTGTTCTGCCAGACTTGTCTGAGGCCATAGAACCTTCATTCCACAAACACCACCTGCTCTACACCACCCCTCAGGACCTTTGCACTGGCTCTGCACCTTCTTCCCTAGGCCCTCTGTCTTGTTCCACATCTTAGAACTCCTGTGGAATTTTGACACTGGTCATATCACCTCCTGGAGCGAATCTTTCCTTCCTTTCTCTCACTTTTTTAAATACTGAGTTGCTAGAGATCGAACTAGTGCAGGCTGACTGTCAAATGCTGTATCTTGGTGTGTGTGTGTGTGTGTGTGTGTGTGTGTGTGTGTGTGTGTGTGTGTGTGCCAGTCCTGGGGTTAGAATTCATGGCCTTGATGTTATCCCTGAGTTTTTATGCTCAAGGATAGCATTCTACTACTTGTACCACAGCTCTGGTTTTTTTGGTGCTTAATTGGAGAAAAGAGTCTCATATAGACTTTCCTGCCTGCACAGGCTTGCAGTTATAATCTTCAGATCTCAACTTCCTGAGTGCTATTATTACAGGGGTGAGCCACCACCACCTGCCCTCTACCTCTTACCTACCTTGGCTCTCCTCTGAGTTCCAGAAGTGTATGTCTCACCAAGCTCACATTTTTTTGCCAGTGTTGTGGCTTGATCTCAGGGTCTAGGCATGTTCCTGAGCTGCTTTTGCTCAAGGCTACATTCTATCACTGAAGCCACAGTGACACTTTTGGCTGTTTCTGTTTATGTGATACTGAGGAATCCAACTCAGGGCTTCATGCTTGCTTGGTAAGCACTCTACCACTTAGCCACATTCACAGCCCAATGCTTACTTCTAACAGGAACTATGAGGGTGGGATTTATTGGCATACTCTTTTCAGCACAGAAATCGATGGGCATTTCAAATCTTTGCCAGGATTTGGGACCAGAGTGGGACTCGGCAATGAGGAATGATGAATGAGTGATAGCCACCAGGCCCCAGAGATCTAGGCTCAAGTCCTACAGAGGGATAGGGAATATGGAGCCAGAACCTTCCACAATACCTACAGCCTAGGAACAGTGGTCTCCCTGGAGGCAGTGGCTGGCTGCTAGATGTCCCAATGGGACACCTCAGCCAGAACATAATGAACCCGTTGAATACATCAGCCAAGGCAAGCCTTCTGGGCTTCAGTTATTAAATGGCAGAGAAGGATGCTTTGTTCAAGCTACTGGCTTAGTACTCTCTGAGGGCTTGTCCCAGCATTCACATGTTGTTGGTCTTGTCATAGGCAACCTGCTGAATGCATATCATCCATACATCATCCATACATACACAGAGACACGGAGTTACTGCCTTCTTTTTTTCTTTGGCAGGTCTCAGGTTGAAATATGAGCCTAGGCCCTATCCTTAATCTCCTCTTTCTCAAGAGTAGCACTCTGCCCTTGAGCCACAGCCCCAACACATGGGGATATTTTCCTGTGATCTCTTAGAAATAAGAGTTTTGCAGACTTTCCTGCCCTGGCTGCATTCAAATTGGCATTCTCTACATCTCAGGCTCCTGAGGAGCTAGGATTACAAACAGGAGCCACTGACACCTGGCTTTCTTTGCTTCTTCTTGTTCTTTTTTTAATCATGACAATCTGAAATCTTCAGTGTCATTCCAATGGTTTGCATTCGAAGTAAACTTCCCAGGCCTGGAGTTTGAGCCCCAGAACTGCCACACAGAAATGGAGGGAGCTCCTGACAAACTTATTCCTATTTATGTGAAGGAAAGTGGAATGTTATAAAAGTAATTAAATTTGCAGTAAATTCATGATTCTATTTTAGAAAGCCACACATAAATCATTGGATTTATATCTTCTATTCTAGAACCATGTTATGATTTCCCTAATGGAAGGATATTGATTAATTTTTAATTAATGCTTTCATAAGTATTCAACCATGATACTTCATTAAACAGAGACATAATTTAATAACTAATTATTGGTAACTATATATCATTAAATGGAGACATAACTTAATAACTAATTATTGGTAAATATATATATAAAATTTAATAATATCCTCATATTCTCTCTCTCTACACAAATATATATATATATATATATATATATATACACAGCATACAGCAATCTACACACACACACACACACACACACACACACACACACACATATATATATCTATTGGGAACTACTGTGGCTTGATAACAGGTAACAGGTCCTTAGAACTTCCTTGCATCTCAGTTTGCCAGAGGTTGGTGTGCTAAGACTTTGACTCCATTTATGTATTGGACATTGTAGGCCGTGAGTTGAAATCCCAGCATTGCCAAAAATTTATTCATGTAGTAAAAAGATACTTTTGACATATTTTTTTCCTAAAAAAAAGTCCTGGGTCTCAGTATGATGTATAATTCATATCCAAATATATCATGTATGATAGGATGTAATAAACGAAATGTTATATGTGTAATAATAATAAATTAATAAAGGTAATAAACATCATATTCACTAAACTCATGTGTGTATTTTTTCCAGTGCTGGAGCTTCAATTCAGGCCCTGGGAACTGGTTTGAATTTCTTGTCTTCAAGGACGGTGAGCTTCTCCTTCACCCACAGTGACACAGAGATACCCAGATGCCGAGTTCAAATCCCAGGCCTGCCAGAAAAATGGTGCAAATTCCAAGCCATGGATTATTTTATTTTATTATTTTTTTTGCCAAGCACGGGGCTTGAACTCAGTTCTTGGCATCTCTGCCACAGCTGGCCCTGGGATTCTAGGACCCAAGTTCAAATATTGGGGTTGGCAAGAGATAAAATAAATAGGAAAATGATAAAATGGAGAAATTCAAGAAGGTGGTTTTACTTTTTTTCCCTTTGCATTGTGACCATCCTGCGTGTAAATGACAAAGCCCTGAAAGTGTACATGACATTGCATGCTGATGTTTGGCTGGCTATTAGGGACGCCAAAACCAAAACCATAACTTAGGCCTGGAGGTTGCATCCCAGGGCTGCCACTAAATATTGGCGGGAGAGTCCAAGAAACCCATTTGCATGTACATCAATTCGAATTGAATTTTATAAAAGTAACAAATTAGTAGTTAGTGTATGAGTATACCATAAAATTATACACAACAATTTTATTACATTGATTAATTTTCAATTAATACTTTACTATGTATTCAACCATGATACTTAAAAGTGGAAGGAATAATTTGAATGTCAATAATGGATAGTAATATAATATATGTAATTTCATAATATACAGACACATTTCTCTTGTCTTATACATACATATATGTGTATATATATATATATATATATATATGTATATACATATACATATATGCCAATCTACACATTTATCTGTTCATACACTTGTCACTCCTGGGGCTCAGCGGTATAATGATAGCTAGTACATACAAAGCCCTGGATTCGATTCCTCACTATCACAAGCACATAAAAATCCAGAAGTTGTGCTCTCGCTCAAGCAGTTGAGCATTAGCTTTGAGCATAAAAGCCTAGGGACTGTTTCTAGACTCTTATTCAAGGTCCAGGATGGGCATGAAAAAATGTTGAATGTTGTGACTGCAACTCTATAAGGATAGGACTTCAAATACCTCATCACAGAGCCAGCCGGGAGTCTGGTGCTGACAGCTGCCATCTAACCTGACTTACTCAGAGGTATACGACTGCAACTCAGCCCCACAGAACCAGATGCTGCTGGCTTGCTCACCCCTGTCATCTAAGCTACTCGGGGGCTGAGATCTGACACTGGTGTATTTAAAACCCAGTCCTGGCAGGATGTCTGTGAAACTCTGAGCTGTGGATCAAAGTGATAGATCTCTAGCCTTGAGCAAAAGATCTTAGGACAGTACCCCCAACATTTCAGTGCAATCCCTGTGGCTGACTCCCCCCCCAAAAATGCTACTCTGAATCATTAGATGTGAACTTTGTGCAATTTGTGATGTGTTTCTGAAAGAATGGTGATACTGATGAAAGCACCCTAATACTAATGACAGCTTGTGGGATGCATCTATGTGATGAGTCCTTCCTGGAATGCTGGAGCCCTCACGGGGTGCTGTGTGCTGAGTCCTGTACAGGATGCTATGTGCTGAGTCCTTCACAGGGTGCAGTGTGCTGAGTCTTGCATTGGGTTCTGGGTGATGAGTCTTTCACAGGATGCTGTGTGCTGAGTCCTGTAAAGAGGGTTATTTGGAGCCGGGCACCAGTGGCTCACGCCTCTAATCCTAACTACTCTGGAGGCTGAGATTTGAAGATAGTGGTTCAAAGCCAGCCCTGGCAGGAAAGTCACTGAAACTCTGATCTCCAATAAACCACCAGACAACTGGAAGTGTCTCTGTAGCTCAAGTTTAGAGCACTAGCCTTGAGCTGAAGAGCTGAAGGACTGTATTCAGGCCCAGATTTCAAGCCCCATGACTGACAAAAAAAAGTGTTATGTATTTTGTCCTTCAAAGGGTGCATGCTTTCATCTTGTCCTAGTAAGAACTCCAACTGACATGACTATGCAGAAAAGAATATTGACGCTCAGATCTGTCCCCATGGCAGGGACAAAATTATGTATTACTGAAGACTAGTGAGTTGTCTACAGGAGACAATTGTTTTGTCTTGTTTTGTCTAAGTCATGAACCTTGAACTCAGGGCTTAGGCACTGACCCATACCTCTTGGGCTCATGGCTAGCACTCACCACACAGACCAAGGACCCCCTTGCAGCAGAGTGTCACAGCTTAGGGTTCTATAACCGAGGTCTGTCATCCTGCCTTCTCAAGAAGCTGAGGTCTGGGTTCCAAACTATCCCTGACACAAAAGATACCATGAGACTATTATATCCTATTCACCACTAAGAAACCTGAAGTGGAAGCTAGGTGCTTGTGGCTCATGCCGATCATCCTAGCTACTCAGTAGGATGAGATCTGAAGATCATGGTTCAAAGTTTTAGCTTGGGCAGGAAAGTCCTTGAGACACTTAGCTCCAATGAACCACCAGAAAACCGGAAGTGGCTCTGTGGCTCAAGTGGTAGAGCACAAGATTTGAGCTGAAGAGCTCAGGGACAGCTTCCATGCTCAGATTTCAACTCCTACAATGACAACAACAACAACAAAAAGACAGAAACAAACTAACAAACTTGAAGTAGAGGGCTGGGAATGTGCCTTAGGGGTAGAGTGCTTTGCATATATGAAACCCTGGGCTTGATTTCTCAGAACCACATCACTAGGAAAAAGCCTGAAGGGGCTCTGTGGTTCAAGTGGGAGAGGGCAACCATTGTACAAGAGAAACTAGGTTCAGTGCTCATGTCTTGAGTTCAAGCTCCAGGACTAATGTATGCACACACACATGCATGTATACACACTCACACACAGAGGGAAAGCAGAAGTGAAGCTGTGACAAAGTGGTAAAGCACCAGACTTCAGATCTGAACTCATGGTCAGCACCCAGGCCCTATGTTTAACCTCAAAACCTAGCCACCCAAGGCCCAACTAGGAGAGGTCAAAGGTTTCAAAACCTGATGAGCTTCATCAGTCCTAGATGACAGGAAGCTTTGTGATATCCAACATGTCCTTGGATTTCCCAAGGTTCTGGAAACCTAGGAGAAACATAGGCCCATCATTGCCGACTATGAAACGTTTCATTATGTTCAGTGCCCTAGTTGCCTGCCTGAAGGACTCCTGAATTATATTGAGCACTGTATCTGTACACTGGAATATAGTCTCATAAAGGCAGGATAAGAGCACAGAACTTGGCCTGCAATGGGAGGTGGCAAAAATGAAGGTCTCCTCTTAAAACAGAGCACTGGGAAGAGAGATAGCTAAGGGTAAAAACAGGCCTTTTTCTCCTGACCTTCAGAGCCCGCCCACACATCTTCACTAATTGGCCCAGATGGAGTTATTTGGTACACAGCTGTACAGGAGTGAGGTCTTTTGTGTTCCTGTCCAGACAATGAGGGAGACTTCTTCCAGCAGGCCTGGGATGAAGAGAACCCCTCAGGCTACATTGGGAGCAGTGAGGGGAGCCCTGGAACATGCAATATCATAGGGGAAGGGATGTGAAGGGTAAACAAAGGAGGAGGCTACAATGCTTGGTAAGAAATGTACGCATTATCCTGCCCATGTAATTGTAACCCCTCTGTACAGTATGTTCACAAATAAAATAAAATAAAATTTAAAAAAAAGCAGTCTCTGTGTTATGAACTCATTGTATTGAATACAATTTTCCTTGCTTGGTGCCACTCATCATACCTACTCAGGAGTTTCACCTATAGGAATACATCCATACATACACAAAGAAATTGAGGTACAGTTTTTTTTTGAGGGGGCAGTCCTGGGGTTGAACTATGAGCCTAGGCCTGGTCCAAGAGTTCCTTTTGCTCAAGGGTACTGCATTAAGCTTGAGTCACAGCCCCACTTCTGGGTTTTTCTGTGATCTCTTAGAAAGAACATTGTCAAGGACTTTCTTACACTGGCTGGTTTCAAACTCAAATTCTCTACATCTCAGCCTCCTGAGGAGCTGGGATTACAGTCAGCAGGCACTTTCACCTTCTTTTTTTTCTTCTTTGTTTTATAATCTGGACTTACTTCTTAATAAGGTCATTCCTATGGTTGAGACTTATAAGTAAACTACCCAATGTTCTTTATACCTGTTTTCTCTGAGAGTATTTTCCCTCTTCATCTTACCCTCTGGTCACAGGGTTGAAGCCAAAAGTGAGAAATGAGTGTTACAGGATTTAGGAGCAAATGTCAACAGGACATGCCAGTTCTGTCACTTAGCATTGAGCTGCAGTGAATTTACTGTCTCAGGATATGAGGACCGAAAGCTGGAGCGATCCTTATACTAGCTGTATTGCTCCTTTTGCCTATAAAATGATCTAATAATTATGATTGTTTTGTATCTCCAACCTTAAGTATCTAGGACACACTAGAAGCATGTTCCTGTTTCCGTTTTTCTCTAGTACCTCTCGAGATTTAGACTAAAGGTTTGGGTGGAGCGGCTCCTAGATGAATCCCTGAGGAAATACACTTGAAGCCTCCTCAGAAGATCTCCATTCAAAGCCAGCCCTAGCAGGGAAGGTTTATTGTCTCCAATAAACCACTAGAAAACCAGAAGTGGAGCAGTGGCCTAGAGGGTAGAGCTCCAGCTTTGAGAGAGAAAGCCAAGCAGGCCATACAGGCCAGACCAGGCAGGAAAGCCTGGGAGGTGCTTATTTCCATTGAAGAACCAGATGGCTGGAAGTGGAGCTGTGCCAGTGGTAGAACCTCTGCCTTGTGAAAAACAGCTGAGGAATGCACCACTTCCTCAGTTTAAGCCATAGGATGGCCACAAAAGAAAATTCAAAAAGAGAAGGCCAAGTTTATGTATCAGTGTCCTACTTACTTACGTGTGTATATTAAGTCCCTAAGTGCAAAGAGGCTATATGCAAAACTTCTGCTTTTACTTACAGGTTTATGTTTTAGATATGCTCATTGTACATACTGCATCATTCTCTTCATTTCAGCCCCATTGATTTTCTCTTCCAGGATTCTAGGCCTATTTCCTTATATGATGCACACTGAAGCTCTCAGCAGCCTTTATTTACATTTTATTATGAGGCCAATGCAGGAGCAGTCACAAATCAGGCAGGGGAAAAGAAGATCAGAGTTCATAGAAATAAGCAGTATTCAGAAAATTATAATTGGGGACGCAAAATGGTAGCATATATATGTAAAAACTACCATTAAGAAAATAGATGAGGGGGCTGGGAATGTGGATTAGTGGGAGAGTGCTTGCCTAGCATTCAAGAGGCCCTGGATTCGATTCCTCAGTAACACATACACAGAAAAATCCAGAATTGTTGTTGTGGCTCAAGTAGCAGAGTGCTAGAGACAATGCCCAGGCCTTGAGTTCAGCCCAAGAAATGTCAAAGAGATAACTAAGTAGTTAGTTAGTTAGTTAGTTAGGTAGGTAGGTAGGTAGGTAGGTAGGCAGGTAGTTAAGTTGGTACATAGATAGATACAAAGAAAGAAAGAAAGAAAGAAAGAAAGAAGGAAAGAAAGATAGAAAGAAAGAAAGAGAGTAAGAAAGAAAGAAAGAAAGAAAGAAAGAAAGAAAGAAAGAAAGAAAGAGAGAGAGAGAGAAAGAGAGAGAGAGAGAAAGAGAGAAAGAAAGAAAGAGAGAAAGAAGGAAAGAAAGAAAGAAAGAAAGAAAGAAAGAAAGAAAGAAAGAAAGAAAGAAAGAGAGAAGGAAAGAGAGAAGGAAAGAAAGAAAGAAAGAAAGAAAGAAAGAAAGAAAGAAAGAAAGAAAGAAAGAAAGAAAGAAAGAAAGAAAGAAAGACAGGACAATAGATGATAGATAGATAGATAGATAGATAGATAGATAGATAGATAGATAGATAGATAGATAGATAGATAGATAGATAGATAGATAGAAAAATGATAGATGAATCTGGTCTTGGACTTCAGGAGGAAAGAAGGGAACAATTCCCAGTCATGAAGCTTCTGCAGTGTGCCAGGACACCAGTATCACCTTCACACAACTACAAAGCAGGAAAAATGTCTCTTTACCACTTCTCAGGCAGCCGAATGCCGCAGAGCCAAGAGGGCAGAGCCAGGTTCTAACTCAGCTGCTTGGGGACAAAAGAGAAATGACCCTGCCTCACCTTGGACTGGGGATTAGCATTAATGATGTGGAGAATGAAGGAAGGAGAAGAGACTGGCAGAGGTAGAAGAAGGGCCTTCAAATCTGATAGATGGAGAGTAAAAAACCCACTCCCTAAGACCAGAGAGCAGGGCTTTTCTACTCTGTTCCTCCCCTCTCCCTCACTAAACTGGCTCTCTATTGGTAACCTAAAGATAGCCTGAAGCTCTCTTCACCTGAGTGAGGAAGGTTAGTCATTGTTTGAGGAAGCTGAGAAAAGCCTGATCCTGGTGTAACTGTAACAAACATTTCAGGTTTCCCCCATTGCTGGCTGTCCCTGGAATGAATGAAGTGGTTTTGCAGCTCACTTCCCTGTTGAGTGTGTATATTCTGCCTCCTTGTTCTCTTCACCTAGCCTGGTTTTTGAAATTGTTTTCTGTCCTTCAAATACAGTGTTATACTGGAGTTCTTCCTGCTGACTGTGCCAGGGCTTGGATCCTGAGAACTTCATTTGAACCCAGGATGGGGCAATGGGTCAAGAACACTAAGAACATTTAGAGTAACTTCTCATCACCAAGGGAAAAACAAGAAGCTCTTGAACATCTGACCTTTCAGATGTGGAAGTCAGAGTGTCATAGACTTTTCTGCCCTGGCTGGCTTCAGTGTGATCCTGAGACCTCAGCCTCCTGAGCTAGGGTGATGGGCAAGAGCTACTGGTGCTCTGCTAGGTTCAGATGAGTAATGACATTGACAATACAAGTCAACTGCTTATCACAAAAGGGTTTGGGGAGCATATTAAGCCTTTCAACATTGGACCTTTCAGAACCTTGTGGAAACAAGGTTACAATGCTAGAGTCTGTGAGGCTGGGCATGTGGATCTGCTACACTTAAGCCTGGAGGTCTGACTCCAATTCTGCTGTATATTAGTGTTGATTTTCCAGAGAATATTCTCATAATTAGCAAATAGGAAAAGTACTTTGATTAACCCTCAATTTTTTCCAGTTGTGTGTCTTGTATCAAACCTGGGCACTGTCCCTGAGCAATTCAGTCAAGTCTAACTCTCTACCACTTGAGCCACAGCTCCACATGGGATTTTTTAGTGGTTCCTTGGAGATAAGAATCTAACAGGCTTTTCTTGCCTAGGCTGTCTTTGAACTGTGGTCTTCAAATCTCAGCCTCATGAGAAGGTAGTTTTCCAGGTGTGAGCCACCAGCATCTGGCCTATTGTTTTTGACAGTCCTGGGGATTGTTTTTCTCAAGGCTAGCACTCTACCACTTGAGCGACTCCACTGCATCTGGCATTTTCTGAATATGTGGCATTGAGGATTCAAACCCTGGTATTCATGCATGTTGAGTGAGCTCTTTACCAGTAAGCCACATTTCTAGCCTCCCCCTTACAATTTTATCCCACAAGTTTCCTGTCCTCAAGAAAAGCCTTCTCAGTATAAATCATCTAAAAACACCCCTATAGTAAAGTGTCCAAAGATAAATAAGACAAAGCTCATTCTTGGGAGAGACTCTAAACGTGAGAAGACTGTGACAAATGCCTCCATTTAATTATGTATCATGTTTCAACACAAAAAGTTTTAATGATAAATGATTCAATGTCCTAAATTATTGTGTATAATTTTATAATACATGTGCAAAATGTAAATGGGAATAATGTAAATAAAATAAACAATAAAAAATTAATCAAATGAAAAATAAAATAAATACAAAATCAATAATGAAAATCATAACATGTAATAAACATACATATGTACGTATATATCATCTATTACACATGTATAGAAATATCTTTTCCATTACAGGGCCTTAATTCAGGCCATGGGAACTCTAGCCTGAATTTCTTTTCCTCAAGGACAGTAAATTTTTCCTTTACTCATGGTACAAAAGAGTTACATGGACGGTGAGATCAAATCCCAACAATGGTAGAAATACTGGCCCCAGTTCCAAGACAGTAACTTAATCTTTTAATGGAAGCAGTTACGTTTATTCAGTTCCATACTGAACATTAAATAAAAAGCAGTGTAGAATTTTGTACATCTATTCAGACATCCTCCCCTGACCCCCAAAGTGTTTCTCGAAATACTACATGGTTTCTTTTTTGTATGTTTTTTATTGTAAAAATGTTGTACAGAATGGTCACAGTTACATGAACAACGTCATGAGTATATTTCCTATTGAGCATTGTTACCTTCTCCTTTGTTTTCCCCCTACCATCCCTTACCTCCCATCTCCACAACTACTCCCCCTACCAAACTCAGTGACTTAATTTTTTAGTTTTGGCTTGGCACGGTGTTTGAACTCAAATAGTAGCAAATCTGCACTTTCCCTCACATTGCTACAAGTTCCTGAGTTCAAATCCCAGTCAAGGAAACAAAACTGGCAGAAATTCCAAACCAGAGAGCTCTATTTTTTTAAATATAGTTGAATAATCATTTTTTTTATTTTTTCTTTTTTGTGGCTTTTTTAGGGCTTGAACTCTGGTCGTGGCAACTCTGCCTCAGCTTTGATCACCCTAGGCTAGGTGGAGCCTCGGGACCCATACGCAATCCTGGAATCCTAGGCCCAGAGGGCTTGCAGAAAGAAAAAAAAAGTAGGATAGCACAAAAAGTGGCAAGCTGCAGAGGGATGGGGGTTTAATTTTTTTTTAATCTTTGCACGGTGACCATCCTGGGTCTGAATGCCATGGGTGCAAATTACACCTGCACTGCCATTCCTGACAGCTGGCGGGTTAGCAGGGAAGCCATAGGCCAACCTGTCAACATAGGCCCTGGGTTCAAATCCAGGTCCTGACAACTACCAATGGCAGGAGATCACAAGACACTCATTCCTATGCATAGGAATATCAATTGAAAGAGAAGTTTGTGCATTGGTCAAGCCTAAAATTGGATGCAGTAATCCTAGGACACTGATTGATCTTAATTTCATGCTTTATTAAGCATGAAAAGAATAGCATTCCTTTAATTGTGTTATAATAAATACCTAAGAGTTGGGAAGAATGTAGTATATGTCATTCAATCATAGATAGGAGGCTATGGTGCTTTTTACCAATATATATTTATTTGTATTCTACTGCCTGCCTATCCTTGTATCGCTGTTTTGGCCAATCCTGGGTCACGATCTCAGCACCTAGGAACCACCTCACAGCTTCATTGGCTAGAGGCTGTTGTGCTCACACTCACCCATTCATGAATTGGACCTGCTAGGCCCTGAGTTCAGATGCCAGCACTGCCAAAAATTTAATCTTGGAGTAAGAAGCCAAATACGACACCTGTTTTCCTTTTCTGGGAGAGTTCTGCGTGTCAAGCATGATGGAGAACACATCTACAAATCTAGATGGTATATGTTAGGATGTAAACAATGTAATACATAGTTAGGATGCATCAGTGTCAGTAAAATAAATGGTAAATAAATGAAAAAAATATAATGTATAACCACACCAAACATAATATAGACTGAACATCTGTATGGAAGTTCAATCCTATCTTTAAAATGTATATAAGGAGTACGTTTTCCAGGTCTGGGGCTTGAATTCAGGCCTAGGGAATAGGCCTGACTTACTGGTCTTCAAGCAGGGTGAACTTCCCCTTCCCTGACAGTGCAATAGAGTTACCCAGACCCCGGGTTCAAATTCCAGGACTTGCAGACAAAATATGGCACACATTCCAAGCCAGGGAGCTTCATTAGCATTTTTAATATTTTTTAAGTTCACTTCACCTTTATTTGATACATATTGATTTTATAATATGAGAGTTTTTCAAAAAATGGGTCTAAACTTTTACATTTCAGCATAACACATTGGTGTTTCTATTTTGACCATCTGCCCTGAAGAGTGAGAATGAAAATAAGGACATTTCTCCCTAGAAGATCGGGACAGTTGAATTTATTTCTATTTAGAGTATTTTCTACAATTATAAACTCTCTGCATTTGTGTCGTATGAGTTTTCCTCAGTGCCTACCACGAAATACACTAGGGGAGTCCTCATAGCACAAAAGGTAGGATTTCTGAATAAAACCTCACTTCTGTGAGGACAGTAGGTACTTCTAAGCATTTTGGGAATAAATTGGATTGTAAAATGAAAAACGAAAACAATGGGACTGTGATGTATCTCAGTAGTGGAGTACTTTCCTAAAGAGCATAAGACCCTGGCAGAAAAGTTTCCTAAAGCTCAGAATGATAGAATTTTATGATCTGCATGAACAAACATTTTTTGGGGGGTCCTGGGGCTTGAACTCAGGGTTTATCCCTGTGCTCTTCAGCTCAAGGCAAGCGATCTACTGCTTGAGTCACAGTGCCACTTCGGTTTTCTAGTGGTTTATTGGAGATAAGAGTCTCACAGACTTATCTGCCTGGGCTGACTTTGAACCGCCAAACTCAGATCACAGCCTCCTGAGTAGGTAGGATTATAGGCATGAGTCACTGTTGCCAGGCACATGAAAAAACTTCTTAAAGATGGATTCTGAGAAAAGAAACTTGGAAAACACTTTTAGTATAAATAATTTATAGTGCCATGGTTAAGGCACTAATTCAGAAGTATTTATTCATTGGCTGGTTTCTTAGTTTATTTAAATATATATATGAATTATTAAAATATATATGTATATATATATTATTAAAAACATAGCTTTGAAGTGTACCTAAGAGCATATGTGCTCATGTAAAGTTATACAAATGAAAAAGCTTCATTTTTCTTTTCAGTTTGGTTGGTACCATAAATTAGGTGGGATTTGTGTATTGTTTTGTTCTCTGTTCCCCCAACCCCTTCTGCTCACATTTGAACTCAGCTTGCTCTTCCTTGGCTTCATTGTTCATAGCTGATTTTCTACCACTTCAGCTATACCTGTAGCCTGGCATTTTGCCAGTTAATTGGAGATGATGTCTCTCAGGCTTTTCTGCCTTCATTGGCTTTGAAATTTCATCTTCCAGTTCTCAGCCTCCTGAGTAGCTAGGATTAAATATGTGAGCCACTGGGGTGCCTAGGGATAATTTAGACTTTGGTTAGTGTATTCTTTGTGTTTTTCTTGGCATGGGATCATCTACTATAAAATTTCTGTGAATGACCTGGGTCTGAAGTAAGATATATAATACATATGCAAATCTGTATAATTTTCATAAGATGTAATAAATTTAATACGTGTTATAGGTGTATTAATAGTCAATAAATATAATGAATTAATAATACAAAAAATAAACACACTCAAAGCAATATGCAGTAAACATAAATATGTAGATATTAATCATTTCAAATGTGGATGAATATTAATTAACAGGGTGGGGATTGAATTCAGGCCTAGGGAACAGGCCTGAATTGCTTGTATTCAAAGAGGGTGAGTTTCTCCATCCCCCAGAGTGCATTAGATTTTCCCAGACTCCAAGTGCAAATCCCAGGCCAGGCAGAAAAAAACGAGCATGAAATCCAAGCCAGAGAGCACTATTAGTATTTTTAAATTTTTAAAATTCATTTTATTTTATTTTCTATTTATGTATGTATGTATGTATGTATTTATTTATGTATTTATTATTTATTTGCCAAGCACGGGATTTGATCTTAGGTCGTGGCAACTCTGCCTTAGCTTCCATCAGCTTAGGCTGGGTTTGTGCAGCCTTTGGACCCACAGCCCATCCTGGGAGCCTAGGCCTCATGGCTGACAGGAAAAAAATGAAAATGGCAAGGAAAAATAGCCACAAATTGCAAAAAGTAAGAGGTTTCTCGGTTTTCCTTCCATGCATGGTGACCATCCCGGGTCCAAATGACACGACTGCAACCTGTAGGTCACCTGGCATTTCTGTCAGTGGGCTGTCAGCGAAGCCATAGGCCCATCTGCACACCTAGGCCCTGAGTTTGAATCCCGGTCTTGCCACTTACAAAGGGCTGGAGAGCGTAAGAAACTATTGCCTGTCCATAGGAACACCAGAGGAATGTGATCAATGTTATGGTTGGATGAGTAGTTTGTCAATTAGTCTAGCAAAAACTAAATCCAGTATTCACAAGATGTGGATTGATTTTAATTTATAGTTTATTATGCATTAAAAGAATACATTGTGTATGGGTTTGTGTGTGTGTGTGTTTGTGTGTGTGTGTGTGTGTGTGTGTGTGTTTTGTCAGTAGTGGGGACTGAACTCGGGCCTTGGCGTTATCCCTCAGCTTTTCAGCTCAGGGTTAGGGCGGTACCATGTGAGACACAGTGCCATTCCCAGCTTTTTCTGATCATGTGTTGCTGAGGAATCGAAACGGGGACTCATGGATGCAGGATAACACTCTCCCAATGAGCCACCTTCCCATCCCCTAAAAGAATACTATTGATCAAATGGAGTCCTCACTAAATACCTGAGAATTGCTAGGAAGGTAGTATATGTCATTGAATAACAGATAGACATCACTGGCAATATCTAAATATATATTTGTATACCACTGTCTGCATAGAAAGGTATTGCTATTTTGGCCAAACCTGTGTCTCCATCCTAGGTCCTGGGATCCACCTGGCACCTGAATGTGCTAGAGGCTGCTGTGCTGACACTCACCCATTTGTGAATGGGGCCTCT
Organism: Dipodomys spectabilis; assembly: GCF_019054845.1. Lineage (NCBI taxonomy): Eukaryota > Metazoa > Chordata > Mammalia > Rodentia > Heteromyidae > Dipodomys > Dipodomys spectabilis. Next base: position 2,137,010 of record NW_024871184.1, on the reverse strand, counting down.
AGGCCCTCAGTTCAGTTCCCAGCATTGCTAAAAATGTCTTCCTGGAGTCAGATTGCAAGTATGATACCTGTTTTCCTTTTCTGTGCAAGTGCTGGGTGTCAGGTATGATATTTATAATATGTCTGCAAAGCTACCTGCTATGGAATAGATTTGAATGAATGTAATAAATGTAATAGGTGCACTCATAGTCCATAAAATAAATTGTAAACAAATAAATATATAATAAAATATAATTAATCATTCCAACAAACAAGATATAGACTGAATGTATGGATGTAAGTATAAATGATAAAATATAAATGGTTATAAATGTTATGCTCTCCAGGGCTGGGGCTTGAATTCAGGCCTAGGGAACAGGCCTGAATTGCTTGCATTCAAGGGAGGAGATCTTCCTTTCCTCCGCCTCCCACAAGTGCATCAGAGTTACCTAGATCCCAAGGTGACATCCCTGGCATGGCAGACAATAAAATGGCACGAAATCCAAGACAGGGAGCTTCAATAGTGTTGTTAATTAATTAATTAATTTTTGCCAAGCACAGGGTTTGCACTCAGGTTGTGGCAACTCCTCCTCATTTTCCATCACCCTAGGCTGGGATAGTGCAGCCTCTGGACCCACAGCCCATCCTGTGGTCCTAGACCTCACGGGCTCACAGGAAAAGAAAATGAAAACAGCACCGAAAAAAAGCCACAAACGGAGGACGGTCAGCAGTTTCTGTTTTCCTTCCTTGCACGTTGACCATCCTGGATGTGAATGACATGGCTGCAACCTGTAGGTCATCTGGCATTTCTGAAGGCTGGCTCTATCAGTGAAGCCATAGGCCAACGTGGACACTAGGCCCTGAGTTCAAATCCCAGTCATGCCACTTACAAGGGGCTGAAGAGCCTAAGAAAATATTCTTGTCCATAGGAACACCAGAAGAATGTGGTTAATGTCATGGTTGGATGAGTAGTCCGTCAATCAGTCTTGCTTAAAATTAGACCCAATAATCACTGGACAGGGATTGACTTTAATTCATAGTATATTATGTATTAAAAGAATACTATTGATTAAATGGAGTTCTCACTAAATACATGAGAATCGGTAGGAAGGTAGTATATATCATTGAATACTAGATACACACCTCTGGCAGTGCCTAAATATCTAAATTTATATTTGGACTGGAAAAGTGGCTCCGTTGTAGAGCTCTTACCTTGCATGCCTGAGGCCCTGGGTTCGATTCTTCAGCACCACATAAGCAAAAAGAAAAAAAGCCGGAAGTGGTGCTGTGGCTCAAGTGGTAGAGTGCTAGCCTTGAGCTGAGGGAGAGCACCCAGGCCCAAAGTTCAGGCCCCACGACCAGACACTAAAATAAATACATAAATTTTATTTATTTATATATCTCCATCATCATAGAAAGTTACTGCTATTTTGGCCAAACCTGGGGCTTGATCCCAGGTCCTGAGATCCACTTGGCAGCTGAATGGGCTAGAGGCTGCGGTGCTGACACTCACCCATTCATGAATTCGGCCTTTCAGGCATTCACATCAGGTCCCATCATTGCCAAAAATTTCTTCCTGGTGTAATATTTCAAGGGTGACACCTGTTTTCCTTTTCTATGCAAGTCCATAATAAGTCTGCAAAGCTACACGCTATGGAATAGATGGGAATAAATGTAATAAATGTTATAGGTGCACTCACGGTCCATAAAATAAATGCTAAATAAATAAATAAATGATAAAATATAATGTATCACTCCAAAAAACATGATATAGACTGAATATATTGATGTAAGTAGAAATCATATATTTAACATGTCTATAAATGTTATGAGATGCTTGAATTCAGGCCTAGGGAAGAGTTTAGTTCATGCATGATTCTCATAGGAAATGATAGGCAAGATGTATGGCACAACAATTATTTTTAATTAAGAGTTCATGAAGTGTGACAATAAGAATCACATTCAGGAAATGGAGGCATTGGGAAAGATCCAAGAATCGGTACTTGAATGGTAGATAGGATTTGAACACACCTCGCTACATCTCCTACTCTATCCAAATAGGTAATTAGCATACTAGTTCAGCTTATGAATGGATGAATATTGTGCCCCATCCCCACCCTGGGGCTCGATCTCAGGTCTGGGTATGTCTTAGCTCCTTAGTGGCTCACAAGCTGATGGGCTCATGTGGACCCATTTGGCTGTTGGGCTTCCTAGACCCCAAGTTCAAATCCCAGCACTACCAAAAGGTTTATCTTAATGTGAGAAGCCAATTCTTGCACCTGTTTTCCTGTACTGTGCAAGTGCTGGGTCTCAGCAAGAATCAAGAAACATTGGCAACTCTACACCCATGAGAATAGGTTGTCATCCATGTCAGCACAGTTTTATATGTCATTCTATGCTCAATAAAATACACAATACATCCTTGAAAAAGACTCAAAATAAAATGAATAACTACACTGAATGCAAGATGCATACCACACCTGTACGTAAATAGAGATCCTATGTTAAAAAGAGCTGGGCTTCTTATTTTGTCCAGTGCTGTGACTTCAGATCAGGCCCCAGACTAGGCCTGACATTCTAGTCTTCAAGGATGGTGAACCTCCCTTTCCCCCACAGTGCAACAGAGATACCCATACCTGAGTTCAAATCCCAGCACTGACAAAAGATTCATCCTGATGTCAGAAGCCAGTCGTTGCACCTGTTTTCCTCTCCTGTGAAAGTCCTGGGTCTCAGCTAGGCTGGAGAATGAATGCATAGGCAACCCTGTAACCATGGGAAAAGTTTGTCATCCATGTCAGCACAGTTATAGCTGTCACCATACTCAGTAAAATACACAATACCTCCATGAATTAGACACAAATTAAGGAGAAGTGCACCGAATGCAAAATGATGACCGCACATGTATGTCAATATAGATCCTGTGTTTAAATTATGAATTTAGGACTATCCTGGCCCTCCCTGGGGTTCGATGTCAGGTCCTGGGAAAGGTCTAGCTCCTTAGTTGCTCACAGGCTGGTATCCTCACCTAGAACTTTTCGCCAATTGGCCCTGCTGGGCTCTGAGTTAAAATCCCAATACTGCCAATAGATGAACTTTCATGTGAGAAACACATCGATCCACCTGTTTTCCTATGAAAGTCCAGGTTCTCAGGGAGGATGGAGAATGCTATATAGGCAACTCGATAGCCATGGGAATAGGTTGTCATCCGTTTCTGCACAGTTATATCTGTCATCATGCTCAATAAAACACAAAATGCATACATGACTAAGACACACAATAAAAAGAGTAACTATACTGAATTCATGAGGCATTCCACACATGTATGTAAATAGAGATCCTATATGTAAAATAGGTGGGTATATTATTTTTGCCAATACTGGGGCTTCAATTCAGGCCCTGTGACTTAGCCTGATATTGTAGTCTTCAAGGATGGTGAGCTTCCCTTTCCTCCACAGTGCTATAGATTTACCCAGACCTGAGTTGGAAACCCAGCAGTAGTAGAAAAATGGTGTGAGTTCTGAGCCAGGGTGTTTATTATTATTATTATTATTACTATTACTATTATTATTTGCCAAGGAAGGGATTTGAACTCAGTTCGTGGTAACTCTGCCTCAGCTTCAATCACCTCAGGTGACAGGCTGCCATGGGCCCATAGCCAATCCTGGGATTCTAGGCTTTGAAGTCTTGCAGGAAAACACACACACACACACACACACACACACACACACACACACACACACACACACACACACACACACAAACACACAGAGAGAAAAAAAGCCGCGGGATGGATTTTTTACATTTTTTTCCCTTTCTATGGTGACCATCCTGGGTCTGAATGACATGTCTACAAAGGGTACTTCACCGTGCATTGGCGAAGGCTAGTGGGCTATCGGGGAAGCCATAGTCCCATGCAGCAATGTAGGCCCTGAGTTTAACTGCTGGTCCTGACACCTACCAATCAGGGGATTTCCCAAGAGACTTATTCCTATGCATCGGAATACCGATGGAATGTTAACAAACTATGATTGAGAAGTTTCTGCATGCATAGGTCTAGTCTAAAATTAGACACATTGATCTTATTGAATAGTTTATTAAGCATGAAAAGAATCCTATTCCTTCAATGGCGCATAATAACTACCTAAGAGATGGTAGGAACGTAGTTGATGTCATTGAATCCTAGGTAGATGTCTCTGGCACTCTATACAAATATATATTTATTGGTATACTACCACCTGCCTATCCATGTATGGCTATTTTGTCCACCCCTGTGGCTTGACGTCAGAGTCTGGGAACTGCCTGGCAGTTTCCTGGGCTAGAGGTTGTCGTTTTGACACAACCATTCATGAATTGTTTCTGCTAGGCCCTGAGTTCAGATTCCAGCATTGCCAACAATTGGATCGTGGATTAAGAAGCCAAGCGAGACACCTGTTTTCCTTTGTTCTGAGCGTTCTGGATGTCAGACATGATTGAGAACACTTCTACAAATCTAGATACTATGTGATAGGATGTCATCAAAATAATAAATGGAATGCGTGTTATCACAGTCAATAAAATAAATGGTTAATGAATAAAACAGAAATACAATAAATAACCACAACAAACAGGATATGTACTGAACATCTATAAGTAAGTATGAATCTTATCATTACAATATACATAAATAGTATGTTTCCCAGAGCTGGGGCTTGAATTCAAGCCTAGGGAGCAAGCCTGACTTTCTTGACTTCAAGCACGGTGAGCTTCTCCTTTGTCCACAGTGCTGCAAAGTTACCCAGACCCTGAGTTCAAATCTAAAGCCTGGCAGAAAAAACGGCACCAATTGCAAGCCAGGGAGATTATTTATCTATCTATCTATCTATCTATCTATCTATCTATCTATCTATCTATCTATCTATCTATCTATCTATTTATTTATTTATTTTGTGTGAAGCAAGGTCTTGAACTCAGGTCATGGCAACTCTGCCTCATCTTCCATCACTCTAGTCTGGGGTGCAGCCACTGGAACCACAGGCAATCCTGGGATCCTGGACTTCCAGGCCTTGTGGAAGGGAAAAATGCACACAGAAGAAGTGGTGAGATGAAGTTTTAACATTTTGCACCATGACCATTTGGGTCTGAATGACACGGCTCCAAAGGGTACTTCTTGTATTGCTGAAGGCTGGCAGGGTACTGGGGAAGACATAGTCCTGCACGGCAATATAAGCCTAGAGTCGAATCTAAGTCATGTCACTTCCAGATGGCGGGAGATCCTAAGAGATCCATTCCCATTTATAGGAATAATGATTGAATGTTGTAAGTGTCACAGTTGAATGAGTTGCTCATGAGTGATACTCATATAAAATTAGACATTATGATTTCAGTAGGCTGACTAATTTTATTTAATATGAAGCATTAAAAGACTACTATTTCTGGAAGTGGCTCTGTGGCTCAAGTGATAGAGTGCTCGCTTTGAGCTGAATAGTGGAGGGACAGCGCCAAGCCTAGAGTTTATGTTTTTGAAAAGACTACTATTTCTTACAGGGACACATTAATTTCAGAACACTGATTTACTTAATAGTTTATTAAGGATGAAAACAATAACATTAATTATATGGAGACATAATAAATACCCAAGAATTGTTATGAATGTAGACTATATAACTGAATAATGGATAGACATCTCTGGTACACTATAAAGACATATATTTATTAGCATACTACCATCTGCACATCAATCTGCTCTTATTTTGTCAACCCCTGGGGCTCAATCTCAGGTCCTGGGAAATGCCTGTCAACTCAGTTTGCCCCAGTATGGCATGCTGACACTCAATCATTCATGAATTTGGCCCTGTAGGCCATGAGTTCAAATGCCAGCACTCCCAAACAAGAAATCATGGAGTAAGAAGCAGATGGTGACACATGTTTTCCTTTTCTGTGAAAGTCCTGTGTGTCAGGTATGAAGTGAAATACATATGCAGACCTATATCCTATGTAATCAATATTCTATGTGCCATAATAGTCAATAAAATAAATGGTCATTACATGAACAAAACAAAAAACAAAATGAATAACTACATTAAATGCAATATGGAGTCAATATATGTATGTAAATATAAATCATATATTTAAAATGTACACAAATAGGATGTATTCTAGGGGTGGGGATCAATTTCAGGCCTAAGGAACAGACTTGAATTTCTTGACTTCAAAAAAGCAAGTGTCTCCTTGCTACACAGTGCAACAGATTTACCCAGACCATGAGTTCCAATCTCAGTCCTGGCAGAAAAAAATGGCATCTCTATGCTATGTGATGCCCAATTCTTAGGTATTTCATTATTTCTCCATTTAATGAATGTAATTTTTTAAATGCTTCATAAAGTATTGATTAAAATCAATCAGTGTCCTAGAATATAATTGTGTATAATTTTATCCTAGAATCATTCAAAAACTGTCCATTCAATCATGATATACATCACATTCCATTGGTATTCATATGGATAGAAATGAGTTTTTAGGATCTTCTGCCATTTGGAGGTGGCAGGACCAGGATTCAAATTGTGGGCTCCAGCTCCCACTACTTAAATCCGAAGATAGGGAACTCACCGCTCTGTTCAAGAACATCATCAAGACCAATAATTAAGCAGGCACCAGTGGCTCTCAGCAGTCCTCCAAGATACTTACAAGGCTGTGAAAGGAGATTCATGGTCAAAGTCACCCTAGGCTGGAAAGTACTTGAGACCCCTGTCCAACTTCAGTGTCAACAAAGCCAGAAGAAGAGCCAGTGGTAGAAGGGTAGCCTTGAGCAAAAACAGCTCACCAACTGTGCCTAGGTCCTGAGTTCAATGTCCGGGACTGGCAACAAACAGGCATACACACAAAAATCTGTGCAGCTATATGGCTAAAGCAGGTCTCCCTCATGTTCCCAACTGGATTGGACAGAGTTCCCTGGGAAAGGGGCTGCTGTCATCTTGACTCTGCCCATTCTGCCTGCATCACAGGATACCAGCCATACCCCCATTCTTTTATGGTTCTTTCTGACCAATGGGATACAAGAATCGTGGCCACCCACATTCCATGCTGCCCTGTAGCCCCAAGATTCCCTCTGTTAGTTGACACCACTACCAGCAGTTGAGGAAGGTAGAGGTAACTGAGTGGTAAACAAGAGACTCGAGGCAAATTTGGAGTACAATAGGAAACTGACAACCTAGTCAGAGAGTGGGAGAATAGAGGATTTCCCAGAGCCTGGGAATGTGGACAGCCCATCTTTCCCATCCCAGAGCTCAGATGTCTGAAACAACAAGACTCTGTGAGAGAGCTGTGGGCAACAAACTACTGCCAGAACACCAGCAGAAGAAATCCTCCCATCAGACCTTCAGCATTCAAGAAAACAAAGAATACATAAAAGGGAAGGATCCCAAAGACAAATACCTCTGGGAAGGGTGATTCAACCGAGGGTCTGGCCAAAGGTGATGCTGACCACTGGCCTCCCCTGCCTTTGGACACAGTCACAGCCACCAGGATCCAGAATGTCAAGGGTCCCGATACCACCAAGAATATGCAGAGGTGCTAGCGACATGTGGTGCCTGCCCTGGACCACAGCAAAAGGAGAAACCAGGTGCTCTATGCCAAGATCCAACCACTGAAACAGGAAAAGACAGACCTGCAGGATTGATGAGAGAAAGAGAAGGAGAAGGTAGCCAAAGTACACAAAGCACCAAAAACAGAGCTAGACATCCACAAGCCACCCATATAGAGGTTGGTTTTGGCAGAAAGTGATTTACAATCAGCACCAGCCCACATGCAGCTCATGGCCCATGACAGCGAAATGGAGCATGAAGCTCTCACCAGCTGCCTACAGGCCGCAGAACAACGCATGGCAGAGCTGGAGATGGTGGCTTCTGTGGTTACTACTTACAGAAGGTGGCCGAAATGTTCAAACAGCTAAATGATGTAACACTTCAGCTCAAGAAAAAGAAGAGAAGCTTCTATGACCTGCAGCAAGTGAACACAGAATTTTAGGAGAAGGTGTAAGCATTCTGGACATAGAGGAGCAACAGGAAGAACAGAATCTGCAAGTTCCAACAAGTGCTGGAGGGGTGTGAGGTACTAAAGAGACTTCAGGACAACCTGAGTTGAATGGTGTCTGCAGCGAATCTGGAGACAGACACCTTCTCGCAGAACCTGAGCATTGAGAGGTCCACGCAGAAGGAGGAGCCCTGGTGGCAGACCAAGCAGGTGAACCAACTGACAGAGGAAAAGGAGTGAGGATGAAGGTAGGTGCTGCACCTAGAGAATGAGCTGGGGGAACTGAGAAGGAAGCTGGCAAAGCCATGGCCCTCTGTGGGTCCATCTCAGGAGGAGCAGCACCTGCGGGTCCACACCTACCACACACAGATGGGGTTGAAAAACGTGGAGAAACAACTTCACATCCAGGTACAGGAAAACTAGAAACTCCGTCTCCACTATGCAGAGCAGCGGGAGCAAGTGGGAGGATTGGAGGAGAAAACCAAGGATCCGCAGGACATCCCCGATACCCCACGATGTGCATGTGTATGAAACCCACAGTGGGAGGAACAGCTGGCCTTGCTGCAGGACGCTCTCTACAGGGTGAGCAGTGAGAAGGAGGAGCTCACCAGCATCGTGGACTCAGAGCAGCAGGTGAAGAAACATCTACAGGAACAGCTGGACTGCTGAGAGGAGAAGATAGAGGAAGGGAAAGAGGTAGCTGAGAGAGAAAGCCAAGTGACTCAGGAGCTCCAGGAGCAGCAGGAGCAGTCCCTGGCCCAGCTTCAGGAGCTCAGAGTCACCTGTGAGCAGCACATTACCTCCAATGAGCAGTTGTGCTCCAAGTAGTAGGTCCTGCAGTAGCACCTGCAGAGGCAGACCCAGCTGTTGGAGCAGCTGAAACAAGTGCAAGGTCCGACCAACTGGGGGGACTAAATGGTGCCCCCAAAGTGGCAGGACAGTTTCAAGTGCCTGGACGTGACCAGTCCAGAGGAGGAGCACATGCAGGCCCAGCTGGCTTTCCCTGAGGAAGGAGAAGCTGTGAACCCTGGAGAAGCAAAAGCTGAGGAAGCAACTCTCCTCGGTGTGCCCATGGCAGAGGATGGAGATGTCCCCCAAACTCAGAGGGACGTGGCACTGTTAGCACTCTTGGAGGCTGAGATCCACAGGGGGATACTCCTGCCACAGGAGCAGCGAGACTGCTGCAGGCACTCCCCCTCCCACCGACAGCTCAGTGCCAGATAGAGCTGGAGCCACAGGTCCCCTGCCCAATGAGCTGCCACCACAGCACGTGTGAGGTTGGGAAGTGGGACACGTGGGCGTCCAAGAAGAAAATCTTCTTCATCCACAACCTGCCTGATGAGGTGGACTTCCAGAGTCCTGCAGATGAGCTCCACCATCGATGCAACCAGCTGTCGGCACATATCTGCACCATCCAGGAGTCCCTCCTGACATGTAAAGGACAGATGTTCATTCTGGATCAGCTTTGTCAGGAGAAAGCTGAGTGCATGTGCCAGCTGTCCCAGGAGAAGATGAAGAGTAGATAGCTGCCAGAGCTTCTGTGGCTCCTACACGGGGCTCCAGATGCTGACACAGGCTGAGCTCCCCACCAGTGCAGCTGCTTCAGAGGCCTCAGGCTCCTGGGTGGTCAAAATCAGGGAGAAGCAGAAAGGTTTTGAAGAATTGCAACTTCAGGATAGTGTGGAAACTGCAAGAGGAGAGGTCAAGGTTCCCTGCCCTGTATAGGACTCCCCCACAGAGCATGTCCTGCTGCAGATCCCCACATGCAGAACTGCCCATAGCTGGTGCGCTCAGGCTTGCAGTGCTCTGTCCCTTTTTTCTGTAGACAGATGGGGATGATGACTTCCTATGTGACTTACTGAGTCCCCAAATCCTCAGTAGCCACCAGAACTAGGTGGCCAGGTGGGCTTCTCTAGTCCTCCATCTGCCTGGTGATAGGAAGGGTAAACTATGGGCCTGGTAGAGCAGAGGCTGCTGGGAGGAGGCCCAAATTCCAGGAACATCTAATGGCCCATTGGTGGCCAGGGAAGAGGCCCGTGTTATGCTTATCAAAAAGAATAAATCGTTTCCAAAGGGAAAAAAAAGGCCTCCACAAAGATTTGTTCTTCCATTTATGGGGCTTGAACTCAGGGCCTGTCCACTGTCCTTGAGCTCTATTTGAAGACTGGTGGTCTACAAGTTGAGCCCCACCTCCCCTTCCAGCTTTTTCTTTGTGGAATCGAACCCAGGGCTTCAGGCTTGCTAGGCGACCACTCTATCACTGAGCCACATTCTCAGCTAGGATGATCTCCTGCCCCCAAACCCATATGACCATTCCTCAAATAAATAGGAAGTAGGGGCTAGGATGAATATGAAGCACAAGTCTGGTTCACACAGAAATAATCCCCTGCCCCCTCTTCGACACCCTTATTTAAAGTTTCTCTTTTACTATTGAGGGATGAGAGCGGGAGAGGGACATCTGAGAGAGGAGTACCAAGAACAGTGGCCCCCTGAGCCCCACAGCTTCCTCCACAGAAGTAGTCCTACAGATTCCCATCTTACCTGACTCAATGTTGTGTCTACACTGTCTCCCTACTCCAGCAAGGCTCAGAATGAAATAAATTTCAGCCCTGGCCTCAGCCCACACCCAGGGTAGAAGCTCCTAGTCCCAAACTGACTTCCACCTCTGACTTCCCAGAGTAAGACTGGACCCACCACTCACCACTGTATTGGTGTCAATGATCTCATGGATGGATTTCAGGAAGAAGGTTTATGGCAAAGAGCAGAAGCAGCAGGGTAAGCAGGGAGGATGGACCCGGGGCAATTGGTCTGGGATCTTCCTCCTTGGAGTCCTCCCGTCAAGCCAGAGCCATCCTGACCCAAAGCCCAGCCAAGGGCAGGGGGTGGAGAAGATAGAGGAGCACGGGACTAGAGGAGGTACTGCTTTATCTTGGTGGACTTGAAATTTCCAATATTTGGCCCATGCCAATACCAAAGCCAACATGCAATGCCTCTCCTTGTTATTGTCCATGAGTGTTGTCCCTGAGCTCTTTTTCTCAAGGCTTGCACTCTACCACTTTAGCCAAGGGACACTTCTTGTTTTCTGATGGTTCATAGAGGATAAGAGTCTCACACACTTTCCTGCCCAAGCTGGCTTGGAAGCCAGATCTCACCTTCCTGAGTAGCAAGGATGTCAGGCGTGAGCCACAACTGCCCAGCATGTGATGCCTTTTTAAAGGATCTTGACAAGTCTGTAAATGGAACCCCAAAGGGCCTGGATAGACCAAGACCCAATCAAGGAGCTGGGACTGGGGAAGGCTGACATTCTAGCCATTCTGTTCCCCAAAATTATAGATGTCAAGTGGTGTTGGATGCATCGAACTCCTAGGCCAACAACCACCAGACTTAGTGGGAAAAAGGTATAGAATACCCAAAGGTTACAGTGTAGAAATCTCTGATTTTGCATGCATATGGATGTGTGTGTGTGTGTGTGTGTGTGTGTGTGTGTGTGTGTGTGTGTGTGTGTGTGTGTTTACCAAGGGTTGAAGAGCCTAGGTGGTAAACTTCAGCTTGTTTGCACAAGTTTGGTGCTCTAACACTTGAACTATAGTATTACTTCTTCCCAGCTTTTTGGTGATTCTTTGGAGATAAGAGTATGCCCAGGCTAGGTTTGAATCTTGATTGGTCCTCCAGTGTCAGCCTTGAGTAGCTAGGATTATAGGCATGTGCCACTGACACCCAGCTGCATGGATGTCTTTTCATACTTTCTGTTCTAACAGCTGTATACTTGCCTTGGCCTAGATCACTGACCTCTACATCAGCTGCACCTGACTGTGTGGAGACCATAATGCTCAAATATTGTCAGTGCATCCTATTTCTTTGTCCTCAGGGCAGGGTATGTCTCCTCTGAAGACCGGAGGGGTAGGGGAAGGTGTACGAGGGATAGCTGTAGATGGGTGCTCGGCTAGGAAATAGGTACTCTGTTTTATCCAAAAAGGAATGCGTGCCCAGAAGCTAATGGCTCATGCTCTCATAATCCTAGCTCATTCAGCAGGCTGAGATTGGAGGATTAACATTCAGATGCAGCCCAGCAAGAATTGTCTGTGAGACTCTCCTCTCCCAAGAACCACGTGAAAGCTGGAAGAAAAGCTCTGGCTTAAGTGGTAGAGTGGTATCCTTGAATGAAAAAACTGAGGGACAGAGCACGGGTCCTGGATTCAAGCCCTACTACCAAGATGCACTCTTGCGCATGCACACACACACACACACACACACACACACACACACACAGAGGAAGGTAGTAATGATAAGCTGAGCTAGAACTGGGGGCAGTCCTGAGGCATAATCATAATAAACTCTCAAGCCACATCAGTTGTTTCTCCTTAAGTCCTTCTTGGGCTGCGGGGTCTGGGCTATGGCAGTAAGTTGCATGGAACCTGCCCCTCCATCCCAGCACGGGGACATAGAACCAAGGGAAGGACACTATGGATGCTCCTTTGTAGTTGTCCCATGATTGCAGACCTTCATCTGCCCTGAGCACTGGTGAGTTAAGCAGGGCTCCGAGTCCCGGGACTTCTGGAATATAGCGACTGCTACAAGCAGCAGCCAACCTGCTTTTGTTCCTCAGCCTACAAGTCTTTCATGAGCCCAACTCAAAACTTGCCCAAGGTGTGCCTGACAAATTCACATTCTTGTGATTCCCTTGTGAGCTGGCCTTAACTGGTCTACCCCTTCTGGCCCAGAACCGTGGTCTGAGACGTCAATTTAGTGCTCAGATCCACACTGCACTCATGACAGATGCCCTTCTGATGACCGGCGGATGACCTGCATGCCACAAGGCATGACCTTTTCTGGTACTGTGTCCTGCTCTGTAGGCAAAGGCCTTCAAGGAGGCTGCTCTCAAGATTTGTAGGACACATAGACATTGGAAGACCATCAGGAGCCCACTGGAAAGTACTTGCTAGAGCCACAACATGAGGTCAAAGCAGGCCAGGTATTGGTCATGGGGCTCTAAGTCTGGGCCTGGGCACCATCTCTCAGCTCTTCAGCTTAGCACTTCAGCCGCTTCTGGTTTTCTGGTGGATCCTTAGAGATCAGAGTCTCCCGGACATTCCTGCCCAGGCTGGCTTTGAACGGCAATCCTCACATCTCAGCCTCCTGATATGCTAGGAGGACCAGCATAAGCCACCCATGCCTGGCCTATCTGTCCATTCACCACAGTGGACTAGGAGGTCCTTAAAGCTTTTCTTTATTTTTTAGGTGCCAGTACTGGGGCCTGAACTCACAGTCTGGCCTGTAGGTTCTTAACGTTTTCTCTCAATGAGGACATGCTACCACTTGAGCCAAAGCTCCATTTCTGGCTTTTGTTAGTTCATGGGCAAGAAAGTCTCACTAACTTTCCTCCCTTGAGATGGCTTTGACCCACAATCTCTGATCTCAGTCTCCTGAGTAGCTAGGATTTACGGGGGTTGAGCCACTGGTGGCATTGGGCTAGAAGCTTTTCTTAAGAAGAATTCTTCCCTGCATTTGCCCTGACTCCTCCATGCAAAGAGGGCCTGAGGGTCAGGAGCTGTGAAAAATAGGCTTCCAGCCACAGAAATTGGCTGGGGTCTTTGGTGAAATGTCAAGCTAATATTTCCCTGGGCCTCATTCTGGGACCTCACCCTCTGCTCTACTTGTGACTCAAGTACAAATCTTGACCCAGCCTTCAGTGTTCTGCCAGACTTGTCTGAAGCCACAGAACCATCATTCCACCCACACAACCTGCTCTACACCACACCTCAGGACCTTTGCCGATGCTCTACCTTGTGCCTGAGGCTCTCTGTCCTGTTCCACAACTTAGAACTCCTGTGGAATTTTGGCACTGGTTATATCACTTCCTGGAGCAAGTCTTTTCTTCCCTTCTCCGTCTTTTTTTAAAAAAATACTGAGTTTCTAGAGGTGGAATTTGTGCAGGTTGACTGTCAAATTCTCTATCTTGGTGTGTGTGTGTGTATGTGTGTGTGTGTGTGTGTGTGTGTGTGTGTGTGTGTGTGTGTGTGTGTGTGTGTGTGTGTGTGTGTGTGCGTGTGCCTGTGCCACTCTTAGGGTTTGAATTCAGGGCCTGGATGCTATCCCTGATCTTTTGTGCTCAAGACTAGCACTCTACTACTTCAACCACAGCTCTACTTCTGGCTTTGTGGGTGTTTAATTGGAGAAAAGAATCTCATATAGACTTTCCTGCTTGCATTTGGGATCCTCAGATCTCAGCCTCCTGAGTAGCTAAGGTTACAGGAGTGAGCAAACAGCACCTGCCCTCTACCTATTACCCATAACCTCGGCCCTCCTCTATGTCCCAGAAGAATATGTCTCACTGTGCTCACGTTTTTTTGTTGCTGTTGTTGTTGTTGTTGTTTTATTTTGCCAATCTTAGGGCTTGAACTCAGGGTCTGGGCATGTTCCTGACCTGTTTTTGCTCAAGGTTAGCACTTTTATTGCTTAAGCCACAGTGTCACTTTTGGCTTTTTCTGTTTCTGTGGTAGGAAGGAATCAAACTCAGGGCTTCATGTGTGCTAAGAAAGCACTCTACCAGTAAGCCACATTCGAAGGCCAAGGCTTACTTCTAATGGGAGTTATGATGGTGGGATTTATTGGATTACCCCTTTTGGCACAGAAATTGCTGGCTATTTCCTATCTTTCCCAGGATTTGGGACCAGCCTGAGACTCAGCAATGAAGAATGATGAATGAGTGATGGCCACCAGGCCCCAGAGACCTAGGCTCACATCTTAATGAGGGATATAGGGTATAGAGCCACAACCTTCAACAACTCCTACAGTCTAAGAATTGTGGTTTCCCTTGAGAAGTGTCAGGACATAATGCACCCGTTGTACACACCAGTTGCACACACCAGCCCAGGCAAAGCCTTCGTGGCTTCAGTTCTTAAATTGCACTGAAGATGCTTATTCAAGCTGCCTGCTCAGACTTAGCACTCTCTGAGGGCTTGTTCCAGCTTGCCCAGTTTGGGGGGCTGGGCATGGCCAACCTGCTCAATGCCCATCATCCTGGCCCTGTCCCTGAGACTTTTGCTCAAGGGTAGTGCTCTGCAACTTGAGCCACAGGGCCACTCAGGGTTTTTTTGTTGTTATTTTATTTTGATTTCCTGTGATCTCTTAAGAAATATGAGTGTCGCGGTCTTTCCTACCCAGGCTGAATTCAACTTGGCATCTCAGCCTCCTGAGGAGCTAGGATTACAGGCAAGAGCCACTGACACTTGGCTTCCTTTTCTTCTTGTTGTTCTTTTTTTTTCGTGACAATCTGAAATCTTCAAGGTGTCATTCCAATGGTTTATTAGAAGTAAACTTCCCAGGCCTGGAATTCGAATGCTAGGACTACCACCCACAAATGGAGGGAGATCCTAACAAACTCATTCCTATTCATGTGAATGCTAATGGAATGTTATGAAAGTAATAATTAAATTTGCAGTTAATTCATGATTCTACTTTAGAATGCCACACAAAAATTATTGAATTTATATCTTCCATTCTAGCACCATGGTATGATTAAGGATATTGACTGATTTTTATTAATGATTTTATAAGTATTAGATGATGATACTGAAGTGCCCCCATCGCAGGACCCCCACCAAGAAGACCACCGAGAGTCAGACGTTCCGAAATACAAAAGCAAGGCTTTATTCAGTCAGGTTGCAGCTCAGGACTCGTCCTATACACCGACACAGTGGAGCTTAGGAGGAAGCCCCAAGCTGAAATTTCATAGGGCTTATAAAGGCAAAAACTACAAAGTTACAGTAACCAGATGTGTTAACAGGACATCCTAGGGTGATAAGGGGTGATAGGGGGTGATCAGACCATTTGGGCTAGGGCATTAAAGGGCAGGGTGTTATCAGATCATTTGGGCTAGAGCAATAAAGGACAGGGGGTTATCAGACCATTTGGGCTAGGGCAATAAAGGGCTGGGGGTTATCATACCATTTGGGCTAGGGCAATAAAGGGCAGGGGGTTATCTGTGAAGCAAGGGAAGTTTGTGACCACAAATAACTCTGTCCTTGGGATTTATGTGAGCTCTGGTTAACTTCAACATGGACAAGTCAGTTCCTGGAATTTATGTTTGCTCTGGGTCACTCATAATTTAACATAAAGGACAGAATGGCTGCTGCCTCAAAATGGAGTTACTTCAACTCTTCAATACTTCATTAAATGGAAGCATAATTTAATAACTAATAATTTGTAATAATATATAATTTAATAATATCCTCACATTCCCTCTGTCTATATATATGTATATATATATATATATATATATATATATATATATGTATAAATATTTGGCGTTACTGTGGCTTGATCACAGGTCCTCAGAACTTCCTGGCAGCTCAGTTTTCTGGAGGCTGGTGTGCTAAATCTGTGACCTCATTTATGGGTTGGGCATTTTAGGCCATGCGTTGAAATCCCAGTATGGCCAATAATGTATTCATGGAGTAAGAAGCCAATTTTGACACATTTTTTTCCTTCTCTGTGAAAGTTCTGGGTCTCAGTATATGTGATATAATGTAATAAAATAAATGATTTATGTGCAATAATACTAAACAAATAAGGGTAATAAATGTCATATGGAGTAAACCCATGTATGCAAATAGATCTCATATATGAGTATCATTTTTTCCAGTACTGGGGCTTCAATTCAGGCTCTTGGAACTTTTCTGAACTTGTCTTCAAGGAAGGCAATCTTCCCCTTCACCCACAGTGCCACAGAGTTACCCAGACTCTGAGTTTAAATGCCAGGCCTGCCAGTATAATGGTGCAAATACCAAGTCAAGGCCATATTATTATTGTTATTGTTGTTGTTGTTATCATTGTTATTATTATTTGGTTTTAGGCCAAGTACCGAGCTTGAACTCAGGTCTTGGCATCTCTGCCAAAGCCAATCCTGGGATCCTAGGTCCCGAGTTCAAATCTCAAGGCTAGCAAAAAAAATAAAAAGGAAAAAAATAAAACTGAGAAATTCAATGAGGTGATTACACTTTTTTTCCTTTGTATTGTACCATCCTGGGTCTAAATAACAATGCCCAGACAATGTACATGACCTTACATTGCTGATGTTTGGCAGGCTATTAGGGAAGCCAAGCCGAAATCGGCAACTTAGGCCTGGAGCTTGAATCCCGGGACTCCCACTAATGAATGGCTGTCGGGAGATTCTAAGAAACGCTTTCCAATAGACATCTGTACAAATGGAATGTTGTAAAAGTAACAATTACATTAGTAGTTAGTGTACAATTATATTAGAAAATTATACACAACAGGTATACTACATTGACTAATTTTCAATTAATAATTTATGTAGTAAATCATGATACTTAAAAAAGGAAGGAATAATTTAATTGGCAATATTTGATAGAAATATCATATATGCAATTTCATAATTTACAGACATCTCTCATTAAATATATCTACATCTATCTATCTACCTATCTATCTATCTATCTACCTATCTATCTATCTATCTATCTATCTATCTATCTATCTATCTATCTGTCTGTCTGTCTACCAATCTACACATTTATCTGTTTATACACTTGTGACTACTGGGGCTCCGTGGTAGAGTGCTCGCCAAGTAAGTACGAAGCCGTGGGTTCAATTCCTCACTACCATTTGAATAGAAAAATCCAGAAGTTTTGCTGTAGCTCAAACACTCGAGCACTAGCTTTGAGCATAAAGGCTTAGGGACTGTGTCTAGACTCTTACTCAAGAGCCAGGACTGGCACCAAAACAAAAAATAAAAAAGGAAAAGATAGAATGTTCTGACTGCAACTATATACGGATAGGGCTGCAAATACCTCATCACAGAGCAAGCTGGGAATCTAGTGCTGACATTTGCCATCTAACCTGAATTAGACAGAGGTAAACCGCTGGAACCCAGTTCCATCAACTAGATGCTGCTGGCTTGCTCACCCTGTCATCCAAGATACTAGGGGGCTGAGGTCTGACACTGGTGGGTTTAAAACCTAGGCTTGGCAGGAAGTCTGTGAAACTCTGAGCTGTGGCTTAAAGTAGCAGAGTTCTAGCCTGATCAAAAGACCTTAGGACAGTACCCCCAATATTTCAGTGCAATCCTCGTGGCTGACTCCCCTCCCAAAAAAAACTCACCCCTCCAAAATCTAAATTTGGACTGGTTGTGGTGTGTTTCTGAAAGAATGATGATACTGATGAAAGTATCCTAATTCTAATGATATTATTTGGGCTACAGCTATGTGATGAGTATTTCATGAGTTGTTGTGTGCTGAGTACTTCTTGGAGTGCATTTTTTCATCTGGTTCTTGTAAGAGCTCCACAAGTAAGATTATTGTGCAGATGAGAAACTTGTGGCACCATTTCATGGCCAAAATTATGTATGTACCTAACTCTAGTGAGTTGTCTCTTGCAGACAATTGTTTTGTATTATATTTCTTGATCATGAACCTTGAACTCAGGGCCTAGCCACTGACGTTTACCTGTGGGGATCATGGGTAGCGCCCTACCACAAGGAGGCAAGGACCCGCTTGCAACAGAGTGTTACAGTCTAGGCGTGCAGTAGCTGAGGTCTGTCATCCTGTCTACTCAGGAAGCTGAGATCTGACGGTCTGGGTTCAAAACTATCCCAGACACAAAAGGTCCCATGAGACTTTTATCTCCTATTCACTACTTAGGAACTTGAAGTGGAAGCTAGTTGCTGCTGACTTGTGCCTGTCATCCTAGGTACTCCGGATGCTGAGAGCTGAGGATCACGGCCCAAAGCCAGCCTGGGCAGGAAATTCCTTGAGACGCTTCTCTCCAGTGACCCACCAAAAACCTCAAGGGGTGCTGTTGCTCAAGTAGTAGAGTGATTGACTTTAGCTAAAGAGCTCAAGGACAGCACCCAGGCCTAGACTTAAATTCCTCCAACTTTCAACAAAAGAAAGAAAGAAACCTGAAGTAGAGTGCTGGGAATGTGTCTTAGGAGTAGAGTGCTTTGCATGTATGAATCCCTGGGTTTGATTCCTTAGTACTACACTAGAAAAAAGCCTGAAGTGGCTGGGTGCCTCAAGTGGTAGAGTGCTATCCTTGTACAGGAGAAACTCAGGTACAGTGTTCAGGTCCTGAGTTGAAGCTCCAGGACAAGTGTATGAACACACATACATGCACACACACACACACACACACACACACACACACACACAGATAACAGAAGTGAAGCTGTGACAAGAAATGATAAAGCACTGAGCTTCTGCTCTGAGCTCATGGTCAGTATCCAGGTCCTGTGTTCAACCCTGAAACACAGCCACCCAGGGCCCAACTAAGAGAGGTCAAAGTTTCAAAACATGATGAGTTTCACCAGCCCTAGATGACATGAAGCATAGTAATATTACACATGTACTTTGATTTAGCAAGCTTCTGGAAACCCAGGGAAGCATCATTGCCAATAATGAATCATTTTATTAGATTCAGCTCCTTAGTTGTCTGCCAAAAGGACCCTTGAATTAATTGTATCAGGTTATTTCAACACTGGAACATAGTCTAACAAATACAGGATAAGTGCAGGGAACTTGGCCTGCCACGGGAGGTGGCACAATTGAAGTCTTCCTGTCACAACAGAGCTCTCGGCAGAGAGATAGCTTGAGATACAAAGAGGCCTTTTTCTCCTGGCCACCAGAGCCCACCCACACTCCTCACTAATTGGCCTAGAAAGAGTTTTTTGTCACTCAGCTCTACAGGAGTGTGGCCTTTTGTCTGCCTGTTCCAATAATGAGGAAGTCTTCTTCCAGCAGTCCCCGATGTGGAGAAAACCTCAGGCTACAATTGGAACAGTGAGAGGAGGCCCGGAAGATGCACTGTCTTGAAAACTCTCTCTGTGCTATGAAATCATTTTATTCAAAGCAAATTTCCTAGCTGGATGTCTTTCATTATAGGGATTCTGGACCTTCACCAATAGAAATACATGCATACATACATGGGGAGACATGTTGTTACTGGCTTTTTTTTTAATTGCCAGGTTTGGGAGTTTTACTATGAGCCTAGGCACTGTCCCTGAGTTCTTGTGCTTAAGGTTAACGCTCTGCCCTTGAGCCATAGCCCCATTCATGGGGATTTTTTATTCCTGTAATCGCTCAGAAATAAGAGTGTGGTGGATTTTCCTGTCCTGGCTGAATTCAAACTGGCATTCTCTACCTCTCAGCCTCCTGAAGAGCTAGGATTACAGGTAGGATCCACTGACACTTGGCTTTCTTTCCTTCTCATTCTTTTCTTTCATCCTAACAATCTGAAATCTTCACAGTGTAATTCCAATCGTTTGCATTTCAAAGTAAAATACCCAGGCCTGGAGTTAAAGTGACAGTACTGCCACCTATAAATGGAGGGAGATCTTGAGAAAATCATTCCTATCCATGGGAATGCCTAATAAAATGTTATAAAAGTAATAATTAAATTTGCAATTAGTTAATAACTCTCTTATATAATGCCACACAAAAAGTATTGGATAATGTCTTCCATTCTAGCAACATGTTATGATTCTCCCAATTATGGAATACTGACTACTTTTACATTAATGCTTTAATAAGTATTCAACCATGATACTTCATTAAAAGGCATAATTTAATAACTAATAATTCATAATACATATAATTCAATATTCTCACATTCTCTCTCATATACATAGCAAACTACATGTCTATCTATCTATCTATCTATCTATCTATCTATCTATCTATCTATCTATCTATCTATCTATCTATCTATCTGCCACTACTATTGCTTGATCACAGGTCTTCAGAACTGGCTGGCAGTTCAGTTTGCCAAAGGCTTTTGTTTTACAACTGACCCATTCATGATTTGTGCATTGTGGGCTGTGAGTTCAAATCCCAGCATGGCCAAAAGTTTATATGTGGAGTCAGAAGCCAATTTTGACCCATTTTTGTCCTTCTCTGTGAAAGTTGTGGGTCTCAGGATGATGTATAATCCATATGCAAATAAATCCATGTGATAAGATGTAATAAATGAAATAAATGTGATATATGTAATAATTCTAAATAAAATAAATAAAAAATAAATAAGTGTAATAAATGTCATAGGGAGTAAACACATGTATGTAAATTGATCTCATGTATGAATATTATTTTTTCCAGTGCTGGGGCTTGAATTCAGGCCCTGGAAACTGGTCTGAAATTCTTGTCTTCAACGATGGTGAGTTTCCCCTCCCCTACAGTGCCAAAGAGTTAATCAGACCCTGAGTTGAAATCCCAGGCCTGCCAGAAAAATGGTGCAAATTCCAAGCCAGTGTCTTAATTTTTTGACCAGGGACATGCACTATCTTGAAAGCACTCTCTGTGCTATGATATCATTCTATTCAAAGCAAATTTCTTAGCTGGGTGCTATTTTTCCTAATAACTATGGATGTTCACTGATAGAAATACATGCATATATACACAGACACATGGAATTACTGGCTCTTTCTTTTTAGTGCAGATCCTGAGGTTTGAACTATGAGCCTAGAAATTGACTCTGAGCTCCATTTACACAAAGCAATACTTTATTGTGCCTTAATCCATGATACTTCATTAAATGGAGGAATAATTTAATACCTAATAATTATTAGTAATATGTTAAATGTCATTTAATAATATACAGACATCTCACATTCTATAATATATTTATATTTAAATGTACAGTGGAATACACATATACAACTCTCTCTCTCTCTCTCTCTCTATATATATATATACATACATGTATTTGCAGCAATTTATACATCTATCTATTTATATATTGACCACTCCTGAGGCTAGAACTCAGGTCTTGGGAACTGCCTGGCATTGAATTTGTTTGAGGCTGCTGTGCTTAAACTGACCCCTTGATGAATTAGGCATTTCAGGCCCTGAGTTCAAATCCCAGCAGTGCCAAAGTCAATAGGTGGAGTAAGAAGCCAATGTTGACCTGATTTCCTTTCTGTGTTAATATTGTGTCCTAGGTACAATATGTAATATCTATGCAACTACATATATTTGATATATATTATACATGTATATAAATAATATTTTTGCCAGTTCTAGGGCTGGAATTCACACACTGGGTAATGCTCTGGAATTTTTTTTCTTCTAGGAGGTTAGTTTTCACATCACCCAGAGCACAATAGAGTTACCCAGTCCCTGAGTTCAAATTACAAGTATGGCAGATAAAATGGCCCAAATTCCTATCCAGGACCTTAACTTTTTTGGAGTGGCAAACTCCAAAAAAGTAGCTTGAACTCTGGTCACCACAACTCTTCCTCAGCCTTGATTATCCTAGGCTGGGGTGCAGCTTTTACACCCACAGATGATCCAGGGATCCTAGGACCCGTGTTCAACTCCCAGCTCTAACAAAAAAATAAACCAACCAAGATGGAGGAGGAAAAACCAGGAAGTTTTAGACAACAGTTTTACCTTTGTTTCTTTTGCACTGTGATCATCTTGGATCTCAATGACTCGGCTTGAAAATTGTACATGACCTTGCATGGCTGAAGGTTGGCGTGCTGTCAGTGAAGCCTCAGCCCAACCCAGAAACCAAGACCCTGAGTTTGATCTTTGTAATGTACCAATTGAACTACTAATTAGCTAGTCATTGTAGTATAAGATTGTACGCAATAAATATAGGTCATTGATTAATTTAATATTTTATTGTCTCCCACTGTGATTAATTAATGGAGGCACAATTTTGGACCAAATAATTCATAATAATAGAGTATATAAAAATAAGATATAGACATCACTATACAGTAGAATCTATATAAATGTCTATCTGTCTCTATAACTTTATTTATAGATACATATACATATGTAAATACACACCCTGCAATATACATATATATCTGTTTATATATTGGCCACTCCTAGGGCTTTATCTCAGGTCCTCAAATTTGCCTGACAACTTCACTTGCATCAGACTGGTGTGCTAACATTGACACATTCATGAAGTGGGCCTTCTAGGCCCAGAGTTCAAATCACAGAACTGCCAAGAACTTAATCATGGTAGAAGAAGCCAATTGTCCCACTTGTTTTCCTTATCAGTGAAAGTCCTGGGTCTCAGGAATGATGTATAATACATAGTCAAATCTGTGTTCTATTTAATAGGATGTAAATAATGTTATACATATAATCATACTCTCTAAAATATATAATAAATAAATAAAAAACAAAATAAAATGAATACCTACACTAAATGCAATATGTCATAAACATGCATATGTAAATATAAATCATGTTTTTAAAATGTATACGAATATTATTTTTGCCAGTGCTAGGGCTTGAATTCAGACCCTGGGAACAGACCTGTCTTTCTTGTCTTCCAGCATTGTGAGTTTTCCCATCCCCCACAGTACTGCAGATTTACCCAGACCCTAAGTTCAAATCCCAGGCTCGGCAGAAAAAATGGCTCGAATACGCCAAGTAGCCTCATAATTATTTAAGTATTTTTAATGTATCTATGTATATATGTATGTATGCATGTATGTATTTTTATTTTGTCAAGCTCAATGGCAGCTCTGCCTCAGCTTTGATCACTCTAGGCTGGGTTGTAGCCACTGGACCCAGAGCCGAACCTAGGTTCCTGGGCCTCAAAGGCTGACAGGAAAAATAAATAAATAAAACAACACAGAAAAAAAAACAGTAACTTTCAGATGTCTGCCGGTTTTACATTTGTTCTCTTTTCAAGGTGACCATCCTGGGTCTAAAAGACAGGGCTGAAAAGTGTTGGTAACCTGCCATTGCTGAAGGTTGTTGGGCTTTCAGGGAAGCCATGGGCCAACACCACAACATAGGCCCTGTGTTCGAAGCTGGGTCCTGACCCCTACCAATGGAGGGAGATCCTAAGAGTCTTGTTCCTATTCATAGGAATACCGATGGAAGATTATGAATGTCAAGGTTTAATTGGTTGTTCCTGAATGATACTAGTATAAAATTAGAGAGTGATTTTAGGAGTCCGAAGGATTTTAATGAATATTTTTTGGCACATTAAAAGAATACTATTAATTATGTGGACACAATAGTTTCGGGACAGTGGTCGATTTAATTAATAATTCATTAAGGATGAAAACAGTAATATTAATTACATGGAGGCATAATAAATACCCAAGACTTAATAGGAATGTAGCCTATATAACTGAATAATGTATAGACATCTCTGGCACTCTATAAAGATCTGTATTTATTTGTGTACTACCATCTGCATGTCAATCTGTTCTTGTTTTGTCAACCCCTGGGGCTCAATCTCAGGTGCTGGGAACTGCTTGCCAGTTCAATATGCCCCAGGCTGGCATGCTGACACTCACCCATTCATGAATTGGGCCTTGTAGGCTGTGAGTTCAGATGCCAGTACTCACAAAAATTGAATCATGCAGTAAGACACAGGGTGACACATGTTTTCTTTTTCTGTGAAAGTCCTGGGTGTCAGGTGTGAAGTTCCATGCATAGGCAATTCTATATCTTATTTAATAAATGTAGTAAATATTCCATGTGTTGTAGCAGTCAATAAAATAAATGGTAAATGAATAAAAAATGAATAACTTCATTAAGCACAATTTGGAGTCAACATACAGGGCTCTATCTCAGGGCCTGGGAACTGACTGGCAGCTGAATTGACTAGTGGCTACTGTGCTGGCATTAACCCATTCATGAACTGAGCCTTCTTTGCCTGAGTTTAGATCCCAGCACTGCCAAAATGTAATTTTTGAGTGAGAAGCTGAGCATGACACGTTTTCCTTTTCTGTGAATGTGCTCTGTGTCAGGTAGGATGTATAATTTGGATGCAAATCTATATTCTATGTAATAGGATGTAATAAAGGTAAAAAACATCATAGGTAGAAGAATTGCCACTACAGTAAATAATAAACAGATTGAATTAGTAGTGAATCATTCTAGGATAAAATTAGATGCAATAAGTTTAGGATGTGCACTAAGTTTAATTGATATTTTATTAAGCATTAACAGAATAAAAATTACATGGAGACATAATTAAATAACTAATAATTGGTAGTAACAATGATGCATAATTTAATAATCTATAGACATTGGTCTCATTCTATGAAATATCTAATTATATATATGGATATATGTACATATATGATAAACAATAATGGGATATTGAGTAATTATTAATTAATGCTTTATTAATTGTTAACTGGGACACATCATTAAATGGAGACATAATTTAATACCTAATAATTGGTAGTAATATTATCTATAGTTTAATAATATTCAGAAATCTCATTTTGTATATATAATATTTATATACAGCAATCTCTATCTATTTGTACCTCATTCACTCCTGGGGCTCAGTGGTTGAGTGCTCCCCTAATAAGCACCAAGCTCTGGGTTCGATTCCTCAGTGCCACAAAACAGAAAACCCAGAAGTTCTGCTCTTTCAATCAATTGAGTGCTAGCCTTGAGCACAAAGGTTTAGGGACAGTGTCTAAGCTCTTACTCATGCCCTGGTCTGATAACAAAAAAAGGTAGAATGGTCTAACTGCAATTATAGAAGGACAGAACTTCAAATACCTCATTACAGATCAAGCTAGGAGACTGGTGCTGACAGCAGCCACCTAACCTGACTTAACCACATGTAAACCGCTGAACCCAGCTCCACGGGTTACCCATATCATCCTGGCTTATGCCCATCATCCTGGCTGCTCAGGAGCTTTAAAACCCAGTCTTTGCAGGAAGTCTGAGAGACACCTCAAAATGTGGCTCCAAGAGGTAGAGCTCTAGCCTTGAGCAAATGTTACTGGAACAGTACCCCATGCTTTGAGTTCAAGCCCCATGGCTAACAACCCCTCCCCCCAAAAAACACCCCACTAAACCATTAGATGTGAACTTGTATGGTTTGTAAAATTTTCCTCAAAGAATGGTGATACTGATGAAAGCACCCTAATTCTAATGACAGCTTGTGGAATGGAGCTATGTGCTGAGTCCTCCATAGGGTGCTCTATTCTGAGTCCCACACAGGGTGCTATGTGCTGAGTCTTTCATAGGATGCAGTGTGCTGAGTCCTGCATTGGGTGCTGGGTGCTGAGTCTTTAACAGGATGTTGTGTGCTGAGTGGTGCAACGAGTGCCATGTGCTGTGTCCTTAACCGGGTGCATTCTTACATCTTGTCTATGTAAGAGCTCCACAACTTAGATGATTATACAGACAAGAATATTGAGGCTCAGATAGGTCCCCATGTCAGGGATAAAATTATGTGTTACCGAAGATTAGTGAGTTGTCTACAGCAGACAATGGTTTTGTTTTGTTTTTTCTCAGTCATGAACCTTGAACTCAGGGCTTAAGCGCTGACCCTTACATCTTGGGCTCATGGCTAGCACTCCACCACGTGGAGCCATGGACTCCCTTGCAGCAGAGGCCACAGCCAAGGGGTCAGTAGTTGGTCTCTCATCCTGCCTTCTCAGGAAGCTGAGTTCTAAAGATCTGGGTTCCAAACTATCTCAGACACAAAAGGTACTATGAGACTATTATCTCCAATTCACTACTAAGAACCTGAAGGGGAAGCTGGGTGCTTTTGGCTCATGTCTCTCATCTTAGCTACTCAGGAGGATGTGATCTGAGGATCATGGTTCAAAGCTAGCCTAGGCAGGAAAGTCCTTGAGAAACATAGCTCCAATGAACCACCAGAAAACCGGAAGAAGCTCTGTGGCTCAAGTGGTAGAGCACAAGATTTGAACTGAAGAGGTCAGGGACAGCACCCAGGCCAAGACAACCGACCAGGCCATTCAACCGACAACAACAACAATAAAAAAAGACAGAACTAAACTGACAAAGCTGAAGTAGAGGGCTGGGAATGTGCTTTAGTGGTAGAGTGCTTTCCATATATGAAATCCTGGGCTTCATTTCTCAGGAGCACATCACTAGGACAAAGCCTGAAGAGGCTCTGTGGCTCAAGTGAGAAAGGGATATCATTATACAAGAGAAACTAGGTACGGTGCTCAGGTCCTGAGGTCAAGCTTCAGGACTCATGTATGTGTGTGCACGCACACACACACACACACACACACACACACACACACACACACACATACATATATTAGATATTGCAAATAAGGGAAATCATGGGACCTATGTTTCTTTGTGCTTGGCTTACTTCACTTAATATAAATTTTTCCAAGTCTTTCCATTTCCTGACAAATGGGGCAATGTCATTCTTTCTGATGGAGGCATAGAATTCCATTGTATATATATATATATATATATACCACATTTTCTTGATCCATTCATCTACTGAGGAGCATCTGGATTGGTTCCATATGTTAGCTATGGTAAATAATGCTGCAATAAACATAGTTGTGCTGGTAGCTTTAGTGTGGTCTTGTTTGTAAACATTTGGGTACATGTCCAAAAGTGTGACTGCTGGGTCATAAGGGAGCTCTATGTGGAGTCTTTTGAGGAACCTCCATACAACTTTCCAAACTGGTTGAACAAGTTTACACTCCCACCAACAATGAAGTAAGGTTCCCTTCTGTCCACATCCCCCCCAGCATTTGTTGTTATTAGAGTTCTTGATTTTTGCCATTCCAACTGGAGTGAGGTGGTATCTTAATGTTGTTTTGATTTGCATTTCTTTTATGGCTAGGGACGTTGAGCATTTCTTCATGTGTCTATTGGCCATCCTTCTTTCTTCTTCAGAGAAGTTTCTCTTTAAGTCAATAGTCCACTTATTTATTGGGCAGTTGTTTCTTTGAGGATTTGTTGTTGGGGGATTTAATTTTTTGAGTTCCAAGTATATTTTAGATATGAGACCCTTGTCCATTGTATGGCTAGTGAAGATCTTCTCCCAATCCATGGGTTTTCTATTGATCTTGCTAGCTATGTCCTTTGCCATGCAGAAGCTCTGCAACTTCATGCAATCCCATTTGTCCAACCTTTCTTTGATTTGTTGTTTTTCCGGGTCTCTATTAAGAAAATTTTGGCCTGCCCCAAGGAGACCTAGGGTTTCTCCTATCCCATCCTGTAATGTTTTCAGAGTGTCTACTTTGACTCCGAGGTCTTTGATCCATTTGGAGTTGATTCTGGTGCAGGGTGATATATAAGGATCTACCTTTAGTTTTCTACAAGTAGTTAACCAATTTTTCCAGCACCATTTACTGAAGAGGCTGTCTTTCTTCCATTCTATTTTTTAGTTCCCTTATCAAATATTATATGGCTATATGTCTGTAGGTTCATTTCTGTGTTTTCAATTCTATTCCATTGGTCCTGAGGTCTGTTCTTGTGCCAGTACCAAGCTGTTTTGATTACTATGGCTTTATAGTAGAGTTTGAAATTTGGTATTGATATTCTGTATGCCAACAATGAGAAAAGAGGGGCTGAAATTAGGAAAGCAACTCCATTTGTAATAGCCCCACAAAAAATAAAATACCTATGAATTAACTTAACCAAGGAAGTGAAGGACCTCGATGATGAAAACATTAATAACTTGAAAAAGGAAATCAAAACAGAACTTAGAAAATGGGAAAAGCTCCCATGCTCCTGTATTGGAAAGATTATCATCGTGAAAATGACAATACTTCTCAAGGCTATCTACATATTTAATGCGATACCTATCAAAATTCCAACCACATTCTTCAAGGAAATAGAAGAGGCAATCCAAAAATTCATGTGGAATAATAAAATTCCCCGAATAGCAAAAAGGCTCTTCAACGGTTGTGTGCCTTTATAAATCATGCTAATCTTTAGCTCGGGGTTCTCCTCCTTGGCTCTGCTGTGTTGGAGTGTAGGATGAGATTCGAGCTGCAGCCTGTTTAAATAAAACTTTAAAACAACTGTAAAATCTGACTCTTGATTGTCTTCTTGGTGGGGATCCAGCAACCTGGGTATAACATTAGTGGAGGCCTTCAGGGATCCCCCCAAAGACATCTGAGATCTCAGACTCCAAAGGTAAAACAGCGCTGTCTTTGTTAATTTGTCATGTCCTGTCGTTGTCTGTTTTACTTTCATTTTCCTTTGTGAGGATGGCTGCTCCCATGTACAAAGGGTTGTCTAAGCTGAAGCGCTTGCACAACAACCCTGGAGGAACTGGGAGATGTCCCACATCCTCTTGTGGGGAGGGGGGTCTTTGGAACCCCGCCGTGTGGGGTGGGAGTTGGAACCCCACTGTGTGGGGTGGGCTGCGGGGGGTTCTTGGAACACCGCCTTGTGAATTTTGGGACGGGGGTCGTTTCGGTTTTGGGCCGGAACTGACCAAGACGGCCTCCTAACCGAGGCCTAACTTGCCCACTGTGGCTCTGCTCCTTCTGCTGTGGGGCCTGGGTGGGGAACCTCGCCATGACAGGAGTCAGTGGACCAATTTGGGAAATCTCCTCTTTGTAAGCTTTTTTTTGTAACTGTCAGGCCTGCATGTGTTTTGTTTGTACTGTTTATTGGTTTTTGGACTGTACAACTGACGGGATTGGAAACTATGAGCACCACTCCGTCTAGCCCCCTAGACTTACAAAAAGAAACCGAGGAAGAGGTAAAGAAGAGGTACCCCCTGGTTTTTCAGGGAGATAACTTGGAAGAAGAAATGTTTCCTCCCCCATACTCTCTTTTCCAGGTTCTTTTTTGCAGAATCTGAGAATGATCAAGAGGAGGAGGGAGCTATAGAATCCTCGGCACCTGCCTTAAAGTTTCTGAGGGGCCAGTCACTCAACGATGCCATGGGATCAACCCCTCTTCTCATACAGCTGTTTTTCTCTTTCGCACCATAGGTCCTGTGTATGTGGATGGTCAACAGCAACTCCAATATTGGTCATTTTCTACCAGTGACCTATACAAAAATGCCTATACACCCAAAATGTCCCCTTTTCTGAGAAACACCAGGATTTAATTAGTTTGCTTAAACTATTCACTTTATTCATCAGCCCATTGGGATGATTTTAGTCAGCTTTTACAGGTCTTTTTTACCACCGAAGAAAGAGACTGTATCCAAGAGGTGGCACGGAAACATCCCTGGCCCCACAGGAGCACCTATCATGGATCCTGCCCTGATCACTGCCTATTTTCCTGAGATCCGACCAACATGGGACTACAATATGGTTGAAGGTAGGGAGCGACTCCTCATCTATAACCAGGCTCTGTTGGCAGGTCTCAAGGCGGCAGCTTGCCAACCTACTAATATGGCCAAAGTTTTTGATGTTAGATAGGGAGGAAGTGAAAGTCCATCAACATATCTTGAGTAGCTCATAGAAGCTTTTAGTCAATATACCCCATAATATTTTGAGACCCAGGAGTTGGCTCAGATGATTATGTTTGCCTATATAAGTCAAGCTGAACCAGACATAAAGCAAAAGTTGCAGGCTCTAGACAGACTTGGTGAAAAGTCTATTAGGGATCTATTAGCTGTGGTGGAAAAGGTTTACAATAAGAGAGAGACAGAGGAGTAAAGACAGGAAAGGAAGGACAGAGAATGTGAAATGGAGTGTAAAAAGAGCAACCGGGCCAAGGAAAAGAGTCCAGACTTGTTGGACATGACACTATCGCATGCCGAGCATACCTGGTTCACAGACGGCAGCAGTTTCATTTGAGATGGAAAAAGGTATGCAGATGCAGCAGTCACCACGGACACTGAGATAGTGTGGGCAGAAGCACTCCCCCAGGGAATGTCTACACGAAGAGCAGAACTAGTGGCACTAACAAAAGCCCTACAGATGGGAAAAGGGAAGAGACTAAATATTTACACGGATAGTCGGTATGCTTTTGCCACTGTGCATGTTCATGGAACCATTTACCAAGAGAGGGGGCTGTTGACAGCTGAGGGAAAGGCTATTAAAAACAAACAAGAAATTTTAAGCCTCATCCAGGCCTTATAGGAACCAGCAAATATTGCCATTATGCACTGTCCTGGCCATCAAAAGGTAACTGATTCAATAACCAAAGGAAATAACTTGGTCGATCAGGCAGCTAAGGAGGCAGCCCTCCAGCCCAGAGTGGAAGTAGACCCAGGGCCACAAGTTATGGCTCTTGAGCCTCAGTACTCCCAAGAAGATTTGCAGTGAATAAAGAAAATTTCCATGGCCTAACCCCCGAACAGAGAAAGAAATGAAGACTGATGGAAAACTGGTGAGGGAAAATTTATCTTGCCACAAAGATTGGGTAAGGGAATTCTTATGAGAATCCATTGGGTCTCACACATGGGAACCCGAAGAATGCAGCACTTGCTGACACTCAGAAGTAAAAATCAGGCAAGGAAATCACCTCATTGAGGACATTGTTAAAAATTTTAAAGCCTATCAGCTCACCAATGCCCCCAATCAACCGGTTACAAAAGGAGCTCGCCTCCGTGGAGATAGACCAGCTGTGTATCAGGAAGTAGACTTCACAGAAATTAAAACTGGAAAATTTGGATATAAATATTTGCTAGTTTTTGTAGACACTTTTTCAGGATGGGTTGAAGCCTACCCAACAAAGCATGACACCAGGAACATCGTGGCTAAGAAGATCCTGGAAAAAATCCTACCCAGGTATGGCTTCCCATCCACCATTGGGCCTTCATCTCAAAAGTAAGTCAGGGAATAGCCGCAGCACTGGGGACAGATTGGAAATTGCACTGTGCTTATAGACCCCAGAGTTCAGGCTAGGTAGAAAGAATGAATCGGACTCTAAAAGAGACCTTAACTAAATTGGCCTTGGAGACTGGTGCAGACTGGGTATGGCTGCTTCCTTTTGACCTGTTTAGAGTAGGAAATTCACCCTATCAGCTTGGCTTTACTCCTTTTGAAATAATGTATGGACAACCCCCAACCTACCCTCCAGACTGAATTGCTTGCTGATTTGGATGATACTGAATTTCTGTGTAAGCTTAACTATTTATAGCTGGTGCATAAGAGGATGTGGCCCCAGCTTAGAGCATTATATGATTCTGCTTCTATTCCTGCCCCCAATTTGTTTAAACCAGGGGACTAGGTGTTTGTTTGAAGGGACAACTTGAGATCTCTGTCTGGAACCTTGGTAGAAGGGACCTTACATGGTGCTACTGGCTACACCTACTGCCCTTAAGGTGGATGGCTTTGCTGCTTGGATCCACTGCTCCCACTCCAGACCGGCTGACCACTTTGCCCTGGACGACTGTGGGGAAACATGGGGAAGTCTCCAAGCATCCTACCCAACCACTCCGCATATGCCTCAAGTAAAGAAAAATGAACTGCTTGTTATTGGTATTGTTGTTTAATAGAATGGCTAAGGTCAGAGAGGGACCATAATCCATTCAAAATCAAGAGCTGTTGGAGTTTAGTTTTGGGCCAGAGCCATAAGATAGTGTCTCAGGACTATAAGTCAAAGGGGGGAAATGCAGGGTTAAAGTTTTGAGGCAGTGACCACTTGTTGCTTGTTTCTAGCAGAGCAACACATGGTGGTAATCCAAACACCTGGTTGGTTGTGTGCCTTTATAAACCCTGCAAATCTTCAGCTTGATGCTCTCCACCTAGGCTCCTCTGTGTCAGAGTGTGGGACGAGGCCCGAGCTGCAGCTCATTTAAGTGAAACCTTAAAACAGCTGTAAAGTCTGACTCTCGGTGGTCTTTTTGGTGGGGGTCCTGCGACTGCGGTATAACAATGTTTCCATTTTTCTCTAGTACCCCTCGAGATTTAGACTAAGGGCTTGTGTGGAGCGGTTCCTCGGTGAATTCTTGAGTAAACCACTTGAAGCCTCCTCAGGAGATTGCCATTCAAGCCAGCCGAGCAGGAGAGTCTCTGAGACTATTTTATCCAATAAACCACCAGAGAACCAGAAGGGGAGCAGTGGCCCAGAGGGTAGAGCTTCTGCTTTGAGAGAGAAAACTGAGCAGGAGATACAATCCTGACCAGGCAGAAAAGCCTGGGAATTGCTTATGTCCAGTTAACTACGAGATGGTGGTAAGTGGAGCTGTGGTGGTGGTAGTGCCTCAGCCTTGAGCAAAGCATCTCAGGAACACATCAGGCCCTGAGTTTAAGCTCCGGGATGGCCACAAAAAAATTCAAAAAGAGAAAGCCAAGTTTATGTATCAGTGTCCTACCTACTTATGTGTGTATGTATATTACCTCCCATAGTGCAAACAGACTATGCAATGCTTCTGCTTTTATTTACTGGTTTATTTTTCAGATATGCTAGTTGCGCATACTGCATTATTCTCTTTATTTCAGGCCCATTGCTTTTCTCTTCCAGGGATCTAGGCCTGTGTCTTTATATGATGCACACTGAAGCTCTCAGCAGCCTTTATTTACATTTTATTATGAGGCCAATGCAGGAACAGTCACAAATCAGGCAGGGGAAGAGAAGATCAGGTTTCTTAGAAGTAACCGGTATTCAGAAAATTAAACTTGAGAACATAAAATGGTAGCATACTTATGTAAAAACTACCATTAAGAAAAAAATGAAGGGGCTGGGAATATGGATTAATGAGAGAGTGCTTGCCTAGCATGCAAGAAGCCCTGGGTTTGATTCCTTGAGTTCAACCCAACAACTGGCAAAGAGATACCTACCTAGGTAGGTAAGTAGGTACAAGACAGACAGAAAGAAAGGAAGAAGGAAAGAAAGAAAGAAAAAAGAAAGAAAAAAGAGAAAAGAAAGAAAGTTCATAGATGAAGCTGTTTTTCACATCAGAAGGAAAGAAGGGAACATTTTCTAGTCATGAGGCTTTCTGCAGTGTGCCAGGACACCAGCATCACTTTCACACAATCGCAGAGCAGGATGACTGTCTCTGTCCCACTTCTCAGGCAGCCAAGCGCCCCAGAGTCAAGAGGGCAGAGCCAGGTTCTAACTCAGCTGCTTGGAGACAGAAGAGAAATGGCCCTACCTCTCCTTGGACTGGGAATTTGCATTAATGATTTGGAGCATGAAGTAAGGAGAATGAACTGGCAGAGATAGAAGGGTCTTCAAACCGGACAGATGGAGAGTCAAAAACCCACTCCCTAAGACCGGGAAGCAGGATTTTTCTACTCTGTTCCGCCCCTCTCCCCCATTAAACTGGCTCTCTATTGGTAACCTAAAGATAGCCTGAGGCTCCTTTCACCTGAGGGAGGAAGGTTAATTAGTCATCATTTGAAGAGGCTGAGAAAAGCCTGACCCTGCTGTAACTATAACAAATGTTTCAGGTTTCCCTCATTACTGGTTGTGCCTGGAATGAATGAAGTGGTTTTGCAGCTCACTTCCCTGTTGAGTGTGTACATTCTGCCTCTTAATCCTGCAGGTCTAGGTCTCTCCAACTAGCCTGGCTTTTGAAACTGTTTTCTGTCCTTCAAATAATGTTACACTGTAGTTCTTCCTGCTAACAGGGCTAGGGCTTGGATCCTGAGAACTTCATTTGAAGCCAGGATGGGTCAATAATATTTCTTTCCTTCTATAGCTCAAGAACTCCAAGAACATTTAGAGTGTAAGTAACTTCTCATCACCAAGGGAAACACAGGAATCTCTTGAGCATCTGACCTTTCAGAACTGGAAGTCAGAGTGTCCTAGACTTCCCTGCCCTGGCTGTTTTCACCCTGTGATACTGAGACCTAGGCCTCCTGAGATAGTGTGATGGGCGTGAGCTATTGGTTCTCTGCTAGGTTCAGAATATAATGACATTGACAATACAAGTCAACTGCTTATCACAAAGGACTTGGGGAGCATATTAAGCCTTTCAACAATGGGCCTTTCAGGACCCTGCAGGACACAAGTTTATAATGCTAGAGTCTGAGAGGCTGGGCTTATGTATGTGCTACACTTGAACCTTGAGGTCTGACTCCAAATCTGGTGTACAACAGCATTCATTTTCCAAAAAATATTCTCATAATTAGCAAATAGGAAAAGTACTTTGATTATCCCTCACTCTTTTTCCAGTTGTGTGTCTCAAACTGAAGCGTGGGCGCTGTCCCTGAGCCATTCAGCTCAAGGCAAACACTGTACCAATTGATCCACAGTGCCACATGGGGTTTTTTGATGGTTCATTGGAGGCAAGAGTCTAACAGGCTTTCCTTCCCTAGGCTGTCTTCACACTGTGATCTTCAGATCTCAGCCTTCTGAGAAAGTAGGTTTCCAGAGCCACTGGAATCTGGCGTATTGTTTTTGCCAGACCTGGGGCTTGAAATTAGGGCCTGGGTACTGTCTCTGAGCTTCTTTTTCTCAAGGCTAGCCCTCTACCACTTGAGCCACACCACAGCTTCTGGCTTTTTCTGAGTATGTGGCAGTGAGGATTCAAACCCTGGCAATCATGCATGCTGAGCAAGCTCTCTACCACTAAGCCACATTCCCAGCCCCAACCTTATGATTTCATCCCTCGACTTGCCTATCCACAAGAAAAGGCTTCTGAGTATAAATCATCTAAACAAATCACTATAGGAAGTTGTCCAAAGATAAATAAGACAAAGCTCATACTGGGGACAGACTCTAACCATGTGATGACTTGACAAATGCCTCGATTTAATTATGTATCATGTTTCAACACTTAATAAAGTATTAATGAAAAATGAGCATGAGTCAATGTACTAAATTATTGTGTATAATTTTATAATAGATGTACAAAACATAATTAATATTATGTGTATAATACTAAATACAATAAACAATATAATGAATAAATTAAAATTAAATACAAAATCAATAATAATAATCATAATATGAAATAAACATACATATGTACCTATATATCATATATTACACATGTATACAAATATTTTTTTCTATTGGAGGGTCTTAATTCAGGCCCTGTGAACTCTAGCTTGAAAATCTTTTCCTCAAGAACAGTGCGCTTAGCCTTCACCCATGGTGCAAAAGAGTTACTTGGACAGGGAGCTCAAATCCCAGCAATGGGAGAAATACTGGCCCCAGTTCCAAGACAATGACTTAATATTTGTAACAGAAGCAGTTATGTTTATTCAGTTCCATAATGAACATTTAAAAATATCAGTGTAGAATTTTGTACAGCTACTCAGACATCCTTCACTTACCCCCAAAGTGCTTCTTGAGCACTACACATTTTTGTATGTTTTTTACTGTAAAAATATTGTACAGAGGGGTCACAGTTATATGAGCAAAGTAATGAGTACATTTCCTATTGAGCATTGTTGCCTCGTCGTTTGTTTTCACCCTACCTTCCCTTCCCGCCAGTCTTCACAACTAACTTTCCCTGTCGAGGTCAGTGACTTAATTATTTATTTTGGCTTGGCATGGGGTTTGAACTCAAGTAGTGGCAACTCTGTGCCTTCTGTCACATTGCTACACATTCATCAAGTCTCTGAGTTCAAATCCCAGTCTAGGAAAGAAAACTGGTAGAAATTCCAAACCAGGGAATTTTATTATTTCAAGTTAGTTAGTTAGTTAGTTAGTTAGTTCATTAATTTTGCCAACCACGGGTCTTGAACTCAGGTCATGGCAACTCTGACTCAGCTTCACTCTCCCTAGGATGGGGGGCAGCCTCAGGACCCACAACCTATCCTGGGACCCTAGGCCCAGATGGCTTGCAGGATTGAAAATAAAAAACAGAACAGCAGAAAAAGTAGGGAGCTGTAGAGGGCTCAGGGTTTTATAACTTTTTCTTTGCAAGGTGACCATCCTGGGTCTGAATGACGGGAAATCCTGAGATACTGGTTTCTGGACCAGGAAAAGTCATGGAATGCGATTGATCTTATCCTTGAATGAGTACTTCATGCATGATGTGACTAGGAAATGATGGGCAAGACTCATGGGATATCGCTTATTTGTAAAGCAGTGTAGATGAAGCGTGACAATAATCATCACAGTCATGAAATGAAGGCATCTGGAAAGATCCAAGAATCAGTAGACACATGGTAGATTGGATTCCATCACAGGTTATCGTCCCTCCTACTCTATACAAATGTGTACTTATTTGCATACTACCTTCAACTTATGAATGGATGACTGCTGTGTGCCCTCCCCCCATACCCCCACCTGGGGGTCCATCTCAGGTTCTGGGAATGGCCTTACTCCTTAGTGGCTCACAGACTGGTGTGCTCACATGGACCCATTCGTCAATTGGGTCTGCTGGTCCCCGAATTCAGATCCCAGCAGTGCCAAAAAATTCATCCTGATGTCAAAAGCCAATTGTTGCACCTGTGTTCCTTTCCTATGCAAGTCCTGGGTCTCAGCTAGGATGGGAAATGATATATAGGCAACTCTATAGCCATGGGAATAGGTTGTCATCCATGTCAGCACAGTTATATCTATCACCATACTCAATAAAATACACAATACATCCATGAATAAGACACAATTAAAAGAATAACTACACTGAATGCAAGAAGCATACCACACCTGCAGGTAAAGAGAAACCCTATGTTTAAAAAAGGTGGGCTTGTTATTTTTTCCAGTGTTGAGGCTTCAAATCAGGCTCTGGGTCAGGCCTGACATTCTAGTCTTCAAGGATTGTGAGATTCTCCTTACCCCAAAGTACAACAGAGCTACCCATTCCTCAGTTCACATCCCAGTACTGACAAAAAATTCATTCTGTTGTCAGAAGCCAGTCTTTGCACATGTTTTCCTCTCTTGTGCAAGTCCCGGATCTCAACTAAGATAGAGAATGCATAGGCAACCCTATAACCAGGGGAACAGGTTGTCATCCATGTCAGCACAGTTATACCTGTCACCATACTCAATAAAATGCACAATACCTTCATGAATTAGACACAAAATAAGGAGAAGTGCACCAAATGCAAGATGCTGTCCTCACAGGTATGTAAATATAGATCCTATGTTTAAATTATGAATTTATGCCTATCCTGGCCCTCCCTGGGACTTGATGTCAGGTTCTGGGAATGGCCTATCTCCTTCATTGCTCACAGGGTGGTGTCCTCACCTTGACCCTTTTGCCAATTGGGCCTGCTAGGCTCTGAGTTCAAATCCCAACAGTGTCAAAAGATGAATCCTGATGTGAGAAGCCCATCAATTCACCTGTTTTCCTGTCCTGTGAAAGTCCTGGGTCTCAGCTAGGATGGAGAATGCATAGGAAGTCCTATAATCCTATAGCAATAGATTGTCATCCATGTAAACACTATTATATCTGTAACCATGCTCAGGAAAATACACAGTACTTCCATGGATAAGACAGAAAATAAGGAGAAGTACACCAAATACAAGATGCTGTCCACACATGTAAATATAGATCCTATGTTTAAATAATGAATTTATGACTACTGTGGCCCATCCTGGGGATCAATGTCAGATCCTGGGAATGGCCTAACTCCTTAGTTGCTCACAGGCTGGTGTGTTCACCGTAAACTATTCACCAATTGGTCCTGCTAAGCCCTGAGTTCAGATCCCAACACTACCAACAATTGGATCATGGAGTATGAAGACAAGTGTGCAACTTTTTTTATGTTCTCTGAGAGTCCAGGTTGTCAGGCATGCTGGAGTACACGTCTACAAATCTAGATGCCATGTTATAGGATGTCATCAATGTAATAAATGGAATGGGTGTCATCATAG
This sequence comes from Dipodomys spectabilis, assembly GCF_019054845.1. Taxonomy (NCBI): domain Eukaryota; kingdom Metazoa; phylum Chordata; class Mammalia; order Rodentia; family Heteromyidae; genus Dipodomys; species Dipodomys spectabilis. Next base: position 2,098,648 of record NW_024871184.1, on the reverse strand, counting down.
TAAAATCAACGGTAAATAAATGAATAAAACAAAAAGTACAAGGAACAATCACACCAAATGTGTATGGACTGAACATCCATAGGTAAGTACAAATCCTATCTTTGCAATGTATACAAATAGTATGTTTTCCAGGGCTGCGGCTTGAATTCAGGCCTAGAGGACAGGCCTGACTTCCTTATCTTTAAATATGATGAGCTTCCCCTTCTTCCACACTGCTGCAGATTTACCCAGACCCTGAGTTCAAATCCAAAGCCTGGCAGAATAAACAGGGTGAATTGCAAGCCAGGGAGCTAATTTCTTTTAATTTTTTTTCCTCAGCAGGGGGCTTGAACTCAGGTCGTGGCAACAGCTTCAATCACCCTATGCTGGGGTGCAGCCACTGGACGCACAGCTGATCCCGGGATCCTAGACCCCCAGGCCTTGTGTGGAAAAAAATGCACCGAAAAAATATGGCACGATGGCCTTTTTACGTTTTCTTTCATAGCCCGGTGACCCTCTTGAGTCTGAATGACACTGTTGCAAAGAGTACTTCACCTTGCAATTCTGAAGGTTGGCGGACTATTGGGGAAGCCATAGGCCCACATGGCAAGGTAGGTCCTGATTTCGAATCCCCGTCCTGGCACCAACCAAAGGCAGGAGATACTAAGAGACTAGTTCCCATCCATAGGAATAACAATGGAATGTTATCAATGTCATGGTTGAATGAGTTGATTATGAATGATGCTCGTATAAAATTAGACAGCATCATTTCAGGAGACTGATTTCATTTAATATTTATGAATCATTAAAAGAATAATATTACAGGAATGCAATAATTTCAGGATACTGATTAATTTACTTAGTAGTTTGTTAATGATGAAAACAATAACATTAATTACATGGAGGCATAATAAATACCCAAGAATTGGTAGGAATATAGTCCATATAACTGAATAATGTATAGACATCTCTGGCACTCTATAAAGATATATATTTATGAGCATACTACTATCTGGGTGTCAATCTGTTCTTATTTTGTCAACTGATGGGACTCGATCTCAGGTCCTGGGAACTGCCTGTCAGCTCAGTTTTCCCAAGGATGGCGTGCTGACACTAACCAATTCATGAATTGGGCCTTGTAGGCCATGAGTTCAGATGTCAGCACTCCCAAAAATTGAATCGTGGAGTAAGATGCAGGTGGTGACACATGTTTTCCTTTTCTGTGAAAGTTCTGTGTGTCAGGTATGAAGTGGAATACATATGCAGACCTATATCCTATGTAATCAATGTAATCACTATTCTATGTGTCATAATAGTCAATAAAATGAATAGTCAATACAGGAATAAAACAAAAAAATAAAGTGAATAACTACACTGAACGTAATATGGAGTCAAAATATGTATATAAATATAAATTATATATTTAAAATTTATACAAATAGGATGTTTTCTAGTGGTGGGCATCGATTTCAGGCCTAAGGAACGGACTTGAATTTCTTGACGTCAAGGAGGCAAGCTTCACCTTCCCACACCGTGAAACAGTGTTACCCAGACCATGAGTTCAAATCCTAGTCCTGGCACCTTTACACTATGTGATGCCCAATTCTTAGTTATTTCATTATGCTCCCATTTAAATGAATGTGATTGTTTAAATGCTTCATAAAGTATTAATTAAAATTGATCAGTGTACCATAATATAATTGCATATAATTTTGTCCTAGAATCATTCCAGAACTATTCAATCATGACACACATCACATTCCATTATATGGATAAAAATGAGTTTCCTAGGATCTCCTGCCATTTGGAGGTGGCAGGACCAGGATTTGAATTGTGGGCTCCAGCTCCTACTACTTTAACCTGAGGATAGGGAACTCATTGGTCTGTCCAAGAACATCAGCAAGACCCATGATTAGCCAGGCACCAGTGGCTCTCACCAGTCCTCCTTGATACTTACCAAGCTGTGATAGGAGGATCATGGTCAGTCACCCTTGGCAGGAAAGTCCTTGAAACTCCTGTCCAACTTGTGCCAACAAATCCAGAAGTAGAGGCGTATGGCTCCAGTGGTAGTGGAGCAGCCTTGAGCAAAAGCAGCTCACAGACTGTGCCTAAATCCTGAGTTCTAGGTCCAGGACTGGCAATAAACAGCCATATACAACAATCTGCAGCCATGCTGCTAAAGCAGGTCACCCTCTTGTTCCCAACTGGATTGGACAGAGTTTCCTGGGAAAGGTTCTGCTATTATTTGACTCTGCCCATTCTTTCTGCATCACAGGATTCCAGCCACACCCCCATTCTTTCATGGTTCTTTCTGACCAATGGGATACAAGAATGGAAGCCACACCCCATATTCCCCCTTCCCGGACCCGCACCTCTACCATGCCCCACACTCTGGGCCAGGCCCTGCGGCAAATGTGCCCCAGGGGTGGGAGTGGGTGTTGACCTGAGGATCCTACCCCCATCCCTACTGGCCAGTGTCCCAGGAAACAGGAAGATGCAGGCTTGGATGAGGAGTGGGCACCAAAGAGCCCCTGGCCTGGAGCAGTGGGAGCCACACAGCAGCACATCTGCACCCTTCTCCCTGGTGAGAACCTGAGGCTTTAGTCAGAGGTGGGGAGCTGCATGCCCACACCTGCCTTCTGGGGTCTTTTCCTTTTTCTTGGGGGTGAGGGTGTTGGATGCAGAAGATAGACCCCTCTTTCTGTGTGAGACCTTGTCTTCTGTGCTTGGTAAACTTTTTCAACTGAAGAGGGTCCCAGAAAACCCAGCAGGGAGGTAAGGATGCTGGGGTCAGAACAGAAGGTGAATATCTGGGAAGACCCCCTCCCTCCCACACACACATACAATCGGCCTATCCCCCGCCCCCAACTGTCTAAAGTTCTCACAAGTTGATCACATTTCCCATGTCTACCAGCTTCTGCTGGTGCTCCCGGTCCATCTGGTCTCCAATAAACTCAGGAGATGCACAGCTCTCTCTCTCTCTCTCTCTCTCTCTCTCTGTGTGTGTGTGTGTGTGTGTGTGTGTGTGTGTGTGAAAGAGAGAGAGAGAGACAGACAGACAGAGACAGAGAGTCAGAGACAGAGAGAGTCAGAGACAGAAACAGAGACAGAGGCAGGGAGAGACAAAGAGAGACAGAGAGATCAGAGAGACAGAGAGACATACATAGAGAGACAGAGAAAGATAGGTCATGTTTCTCTTTGTACAGCCTGACTGTACTAAGGTGAGTGATCTGTTGGCAAATTGCAGGTGCTGCAAGGAAGAGTGTTCTGTTCTGTCACCGGTCTGAATGTGTGTGTGTGTGTGTGTGTGTGTGTGTGTGTGTGTGTAGAATTGGGTTGTAACAAGGAGGCTGGATGCTTTTGGTAACTTCTACCTGCTATCTTTGGGGGGTGCATGGGCTTCACAGCTGAGGTCTGGGGTCCTAGAAGGGTGAGAGGCTTGAAGGGGACTCAGCATTGTTAAATTACAAGACCAAAGAATCTCTGTTCCCTGGAGCTGTGTACTCTCTTGGGCCTGGTTGGTGGCAGTGGGAGCTTGGGAGGACCTGGGAGTGTGGCCTGAAGGGACCTGGGAGTGTGGCCTGAAGTGGGTGGCTTCCCAGGGGGAAAGAGAACATGGCCAACACTTAGTAAGGATATGAGCCCTGCTAGTATGGAGTACAACAGCATAGCTCAGACTCCAGGTCTTCTCGTCATGATGTCTGAAGGGTGAAGCCAACCCTACTTTAAATCTTGAGCTGTGATCTTCAGATCTCAGCCTCCTGAGTAGCTAGGATTATAGGCAAGAGCATCTGGCACTGGGCCTCTGGTTATTTTTTGTATATTAGGGTTTGACCTCAAGGCCTTAGGCTTGCCAGTCAGGTCTTCTAACATTCAAGCCAAGCTTTTATGTCTTGGGGATTTCTGAGATGGAGACTTAATATATGCTCAGGCTGGGCTGGATCATGGTCTTCCTATCTGTGATAGGCATGCGCCACCAGGCTTTGTCCTCTGTAATTGGAATTGTAGACATGTGGTGCCATGCTCTGTCATTGGTTTAGATGGATTGTCCCAAACTCAGTCCATGGCAGCCAATTCTTGACCACAGGTGAAGCTCTGGGTTGGGCCTCGACCATTGGACTTCAATCTCCTCATGTGACAGTTGTTAGGAAACAAGGGATTAATACAGAGGGATCTCTGGAGCAGGGCTAGGCAAAGGGAGGGGCCTTCAGATACAGTTCTCAGCAATCCTGTGAGCATATGACAGTAAGATACCCAGAAAGAGATAAGATGGTATACGTTATTAATGGTGCGACAGGCATGGGATTATGAAACAAAACATGGCTTTCATTATTACCCTATCCCCATGAGGAAGGGGATCCTTCACTTTGTTCACTTTTGCAGCTGGGGAAACTGAGGCACAGAGTAGCCAAGTGACCTATTCATGACTCCCAGCTGAGAGGAAGCACGGCCTGACTTCTCAGCCATGATCCCTAGGACAATGGGTGCTATTCAGTCCACTTCTTGTGGTGGGAAGTCCACTTCTTGTCAGTCGTGGGGCTTGAACTCGGCCTGGACCCTGTCCCAGAGCTCCTCAGCTCAAGGCTAGAGCTCTACCACGTGAGTCACAGCACTACTTCCGGTTTTGTAGTGATTCTTTGGAGATAACAGTCTCACAGTCATTCCTGCCCGGGTTTGCTATGAACCATGATCTCATATTTCATCCTCCTGTGTACTTAAGATTATAGATATGAGCCACCTGCACCAGGATTAAGTGTAATTCTGACATTCTTTCAATCTCTCTCTCTCTCTCTCTCTCTCTCACAGGATCTTGTTGAATGGGTGCTGGAGGAGGTGGCCCAGCGTCCCCATGTGGCTGGAACCAAGGTGGCCCTCTCATCCTGGAGGTATGCTGTTGGTCAGAAGATATCTTGCTCAGTCTGTTGTACCAGCTCCATGAGGTAAGCCCTGCTGTGCCTGGCTAGACCAAGACGGTTATTCATTGTCCATCTAGCCTTACTGTACTCAGTATTGTGTTCAATGTACTTTTCTAGCAAAAAAAAATTCTGGCCAAAATTGATACATAGTTAAAGAATGAAAATGTAATGCCATCTTAAGAAAGTCATTTAGGGCTATGGGAAAGTGGCTTCATGGTATGGTGATGGCCTAGCATGCATGAAACTCTGGGTTCAATATCTCAGAACCACATAAACAGAAAAAGAAACACTGGAAATGATGCTGTGCCTCAAGTGGTAGAAGGTTGGCCTTGAAGGAAAAAAAAGCTGAGGAATAATTCTCTATCCCTGAGTTTATGCCCCAGGACTGGCAAAACAACAACAACAAAAAAAACCCAAACATTTAGGAAATGAAAATAAAGAACCCATACTAGGAATGTATAATTGCTGGTTCCATACTGATACCTGACAATAGTCCCTAATTCATGCACTTTAGCTATATCAGGATACTTTGTTGAAAAAAAGTTTTGTTCATAATGTCACGGCAATTAATGCCAGGAATGTGCTTAGATGTCAGGTGAAGATTAATTCAGGAAATTCAAAGATTCCAGGCTTTTCAGTATTCACTGCTAATCTCAATGAAACCTTTTTGGCCAGTCATGTGACCAAAATGGCAGAGGCTAATTAACAGTTGTGACAGAAGAGAAGAAATGACTCCAGATGGAAGGAATAAATGATAGTAACTAAGGTAGAGCAGAAACCATTCTAGGGAGCCATTTTTGGTTATTGAAGAAGTAGTTGTCAACTAGGCATATTCCTCATTGCCTTTAGCATTCTAAATCTCTTAGGCTAGTTCTTAATCTCTGTGTGATAAATATATCTCTTTCTATGCTGTTCTTGCATACCTGGTCTCCTTTGCTTTCTTTTTTTTTAATTATTTTTTATTGTGAAAATACAGTGCTTTCTAAAAATATGTCTTTCTCAATTTCTCTATGAATATTTCCTGATAATAAATATACCTACACAGATGGAAGAGGCTACTAATGTAAGGATCCCATAGCTCCTGAGTCATTAATGTAACAAAATGGCAAAGGAAGACATATTTATTGCTACCTCAATTATTCTAAAAACTGCAATGTCAAATCATTTGATTAAGATTTCCATTCTTGTATACTTAGTGTCATTAACTTCACTAAATACAAATAGGAGCCGGGTACTGGTGGCTCATGCCTGTAATCCTAGCTAGTCAAGAGGTTGAGACCTCAGGATTGTGGTTCAAAACCAGCCTGGTCAGGGAAGACCATGAAACACTTATCTTCAATTAACCACCAGAAATCTGGAAGTGGTGCTGTAGCTAAAGTGGTAGAGCACTGGACTTCAGCTGAAGAGCTGAGGGACATTGCCCAAGATCAGAGCTCAAGCCCCACGACAACAGAAAAAGTGCAAAAATGACTTTAAGTTTCCCTAAAAGGAACGACAAAGTCAATAGTAATTTTCCCAAGCAGAGAAAATAATTCCAAAATGATTCAGTGCACCTACTTTTGCTGAGTTACTTAAGTTATGGATTCTTTGCTGAACATATTCTCTTCTTTTAAAAATTGTCAAATATTAGCTTTATTATAAACTTAATCTAATATTTCTCGGTTTAAAAGAGAAGTCCATAAGTTGATGTCACTTGGATTTATTACTATCTCAGTTCAAAGCCAACCCAGGCAGCAGAGTTGGTCAAACTCTTATCTGTAATTAAACACCATAAAATGCAAAAGTGGAGTATTGGCTCAGTCAGTAGAGTCAGTCAGTCAGTAGGGGGCAGGTAGGCAGGAAAGACAACTGTACAGGGACAGGGTCCAACCTCTGAGTTCAAGCCCCAGAACCAGCACAAACTAAAAAAAACAAGCAAACAAAAGAAACCTCAGGTATTTTTTGGGACCCTCTTATAGGAGTACTGGTCTGAGAAGAGGCTCCTTTTACTGATCATACTTACTGGATCCTGCTCTTTTGAAATCCTTATTGCTATGGAAAACTCAGGACCACACTAAAGGAATTGATAACTCCTGCAACAAGAGAATCATCTCAGGAGTGAAACATCCATCCACAAGACACTTTAAAACCTCCATGCCTTTGCTCCTTTGCAGGAGACCACTTTTAAAATGAAGCTATTTCCTTTGTCCTATGTTGGCCTTCAAATGGCATATTGTTTCCTTTTGTAATACTCTCAACTAGACTAGAAGTTTATAGACAAGTTTTATATGAGTAAAGGACACACTAAAAAAAGTCAGGAACAGAGTTTCTTTCAAGCCTTGGATTCTTTTCTTGTATTGTAAAAAGGAAAACAAAACTTAACTTGAATTTTGTCATTCCTCTATGTTCAATACCTCTCCTGGGATCAGTTTACACTTTCAGTAACAGTTACTTCCACTTACTTCCAGTAACAATCTATGGTGCTGCTCCAGATAAAATGAAAGTTTTCTGGCTTCATTGAAATACCACAAGGACACCTTTGGGCATGTGGTAACAGGTGTTTCAGAGACTTAGTAAAGAGAAAATGTGAAATTTAAATTGCTTATAAATACATTATCCATGAGTATATTGAGTTCAAACTTCTTAATTGCTCTGTAAATTAAGGCGAATTTTAAATGGGAAGAAGGGTTTCAGATCATTTTTTTTGAGTGTCTGTGTTGTGCATTAATTTCCCAAGTATACATGATTTAACAGTAGGAGACATAATAGCAATAATAATAGAAAGAGAAGTTCTGTGTTTATGTATAAGGGTTCAATACAATAGAGAAGATTCTACAAATAAGACAGCATTGAAACAATAAAGTCAAGTCCAGCATGTAGAGTTATGGGAGTGATATAGAGAAAGCATTACTGCTAAGTGGAACATGAAGCATGAGGCCACTCCCTTTCTAAATCATGCTTGCTAATCACGTAAATTTGTAAAAAGTAGAATGGAAGAATAATCCTGTTTCCAATGCAAGTCAGATATACGATCATGGACTTAACTGGAAAAAAAGAGTCCATATTGAGAGAACAGGGATTATACTAGCAATGAAACTGGTAGCTAAGATCACATTAAATTTTTTTCATTTTCTTATATTCTTTTTTGCTGTTGTTGGTCATGGCAATTCACCTCTGGGACTGTGAGCTGTCCCTCTGCTATTCAGCTCAAGGCTACTGCTCTACCACTTGAGCCACAGTGCCACTTCCAGTTTTCTGGTAGTTGTTGGAGAAAAGATTCTCCAGGACTTTCCTACCCAGGCTGGCTTTGAACCCCAATCCTCAGAACCAACCACCACTAGGCTTGCGATCACCTTTCTAACAGTGTACATTCAGGATATGTAATGTGTATGTTAATCTACCTTTATATGAATTCTTGAGTTAAAAATCTGGGCTACAGCTTACACTTTACACTCACAAAAATGTTTGTAGCTTAAAAGTTGATACTCCTAGAAAAATAAAACCTAAGGATGTAAAGGATTCTGGGAAGTTCAGTTTGTATCCAGCCTTGGCAGAACAGGCTTTGAGACACTACCTATAATTAATCAGGCAAACCTGGAATCCAAGACATGAGCAAGATTGCTGAATAAGAGCTTGAGACTTTTGCATAAATACATACAAACATACACATACACAGAGAAGCACTTATATGTGCACACACAAATACACAATGAAACAATTCTCAGAATATGTAGAAAAGTTAGAAAACAATAGAAAATATGTCCTGAATAAGACTACAATCAAGTGATAATTTTTAGTATTAGAAAGCCCTCAAGTGAACTTTTTTAAAAAAGTTGAGAATATTACATAGCTAGGGACCAGAGACAGTAAGAGATTCAAGTAATCATTATTAATGGGATCAGATCCATGGAGGAATGAATCAGAGACCCCTGCAAGTACATCTGAAAATGTTCATATCCTGTGTCAAATGTTAGAACATCTTTGAAAATAGTACATAAACAGTCTGAGCAGTCAGTCTAGTGGATAAGATCATAGGAGAAGTTCAGAATTGCTAGTCTTTATCTAGATTAAATAAACCAACAATCTATGGCAGGGTAATGTGGTACAATCCTGAAGACTAAGACAGGAGATTAAGCAGTGGAATTACATAGTGATACCTTCCCTGGACCAGGTAGTATACTTTGTCTCAAAAAAGCAAACCAAACAACAAGAAAGGAATACACAGTTGGAAGTTCGGGCTAATTTCATTAACATGTTTTGAGAAGTCAAGTTTCCTATTGAAATGCAACACATATACAATCCTCACTTGTTTTAAATGCTCTCTTCATTACAGAACATACCTAGATGCAAAATGGCTCAAGATTCCCTCCCCCAAAATTGCGAAAGTAAGTATCATTCTGTTAGATTCCAAAGAACTGATGAAGGATTACAAAAGCTCAAGCCTGGAGAAATAGCAAAGTATGTCTAACGTAGAACTTTTTAGACCTTGCTAAACTAGAATTGAGATTTAAAATGAATATTTTGGTTTTCTTTGTAATTTCATATTTTATAGGATACAACAAAAGTCTTTTTAAGTAGAAGGTTTAATTGACAAATTCACAAATTATACTGGCATTCTATTTTCCTAGAATATATTTTCAAGAGAGTTATAATTAGAACTTAGTTAATAAATAATACCAACAGTTCATGTATAACATGATAATGTGAGTAATCTAGACAGAGTTGCCAACAAATGGATGACAGTAATTTATAAATTTGGGAAAAGAACAACTTTTGAGGGTGTGGTATAATATGGTGTGAAGAGAGTAATTGTGTGACATCTTCTTTCTTCTTCCTATATGTAACACAGGGAGCCATTTCCTTAATTACGTGCCTCTTTATACATTGAGAAAAATTCTAGGTATGGGGTTTGTTTTCATTTTTGTTTTTGTTTTATTTGCTTGTCCTAAAGCTTGAACTCTGGGCCTGGACACTGTCACTAAGCCTGTTTATTCTCAATGCTCGTGCCCTACCACTTCAACCTCAGTGCCACTTGTGCCTGGCTTTTTCTGAGAAGTTTATTGGAGATAAGAATCTAAGAAACCTTCCTGCCTGAGTTGGCTTTGAACCATAATTTTCTGATCTTAGCATCCTGAATATCTATGATAGCTAAAAAGTAAAATATAAATAATATTTGCAAGTGTTCTGATCTCAAGAATGCCACTGGGGGAAAAATGATGCAGCTCAGTTTATTGTGGCATTCTTTCCTGTACAAGGAGGGCATCACATTAGCAGAGGTGTAGTATTTTTTCACAATAGGGTTAAGCTATTCATGATGTGAATTAAGGAATTTTAAGGTGCACTTTTTACAAGATGGAAACTGTTGGTCTAGGATGACTTTATGGCATAAATCTTGGGATTGATGTTCATACAAATAAAGCTTACTCTGATAAACAATTGCTTACTCTTGAAGAATTAATTATTACAGATGCTTCATAGTCTTATCCTCTATAATAATGTGGCTATTTTTCTGTTGACTTCTCAAGTTGTAACAGCCCATTGGAAGCTGTATTTACTGCAGAATTTCATAACATGCAAACAGGTACTGTTTTGAATCTCTCAGGTATGGAATGTTGATAATTTAAAAATCAATAATTAGTCATAAGGATTTTTAATAACACATATATTCTGTCCTTTTCACAACTTATTTACTTTTAAATGTTATGGGTTTCCATGTAATTAATCTCTTTTCAGTTTTAGTATGAGAAAGTACTAAATTTATTCTTTTTTCAAAATATTGGCAAGTTTATTTTGAAAATATTGTCTAGATGGATAACATTCAATTTGATGACCCGCTGATAAAGAAAGTGTAATTAATTCAAATTAGAAGTCAAATAGTTTTGATTTTTAAGAAGTTACTACATAAAGAATAATATTTACTATAACAATACAGTGAAATTATATTTTATGCAGCTTATTTTTAAAATTTTATTATCAAAGTGATGTACAGTGTGGTTACAGTAATTGTAAGGTAGTGAAGGCATAACTTTACAAACTTGTTACCTCTCTCTCATTTTTCTCAGTTTTCCTTTCCCCCTTCACCCCTCACAAGTTGTAATGTCCATTTCCAAAATATTGTCTTGTGAATATTGCTATTGCATTGGTTTGCTTTTCTGCTTTCTCTCACCATTTTGTTGTTCCTCTTCCCTTCCCTAGTTAAGGTAAATGTGTACACAATACACAGGGTACCAAAATCAAATACAGCAGGGAGAAACCATAGGGAAAATCCTAAAGAAAATAGCTATTACATAGTACATCAAAAACCAAAACCACAAATAAAAATCTGTTTCCATATCTTGGAGTTGGTTTATCTCAGCATCAGCTTATATGGTCATATACACACATAACAATGACACTGGAAAATAATAGTTGCATGAACACTAAATCATGAAAACAACATGTTATCTTTTTGATGGTAAAGGTGGTATTAGGATTGGTGAATTTTCGATTCTGATAAAGGAATTTCAAAAGAGTTTTAAAGTTATGACAGGTAAATTTTAATTGTTCAAAATTTTTAACACCTTAGCCTATTAAGAAAATTTAAAATTGCCTGGGAAAATAGGCTTTCATGCAAAATAATCCATGGAGACTTTGTAGAGAGGAAGCAATGTGGGTAAAGATGGCTCTTTTTCACACTAAACAAACAAACCTCGGAAAACTTGCTATAAATCCAGTAGGTTCCCTTGAGAATTGTCATTACCCAGGAAATCTACTCACTGTGTGAAACAAGGTTGTAGTGGAATTTAAATTCAAATTCTTAAAAAATAAGACATTAAAATTTGTGAATTAAACTTTAATTATCAAACAGATAATTTGGGTCAGTCTGGTAAGGTGACTCATTGGTAGAGCTCTTGCCTTGCATGCCTGAGGCCCTGGGTTCGATTCGTCAGCACCACATAAGCAAAAAGAAAAAAGCCAGAAGTGTTGCTGTGACTTAAGTGGTAGAGTGTTAGCCTTGAGCTGAAAAGCTGAGGGACAGCGCCCAGGCCCAGAGTTCAGGCCCCACTACTGGACCCCCCACCCCCCAAAAAACAAAAAAACAAAAATAATTTGGGTCAAAATATTTAGGGAGAAAATGCCCTCTACAATGAAAGAGATTATTGGGTTTACACTTTTCTGTTTGTAATACTTTCCTCAATGTCTTTGCACGTGAAGCAGTGAAATACAGAAAAAAATCTGATTGGGTACTTCAAACCAATGATTTCATACTTCTAAGTGGCTCACAAAATATAATATCCTTATTAACATGAGATAGTGAAGAATTCTCTAATTTCATAAGCCAAAAAGTTTTGGGTTCAGGGACTGGGAAGGTGGCTCAGTGATAGAACGCTTGCCTTGCATGCATGAGGCCCTGGGTTCGATTCGTCAGTGCCCAGACCCAGAGTTTCAGGCCCCATCACCGGACCTACGCAAAAAAAGTTTTGGGTTCAGAAAAGAATTTAGCAAATCGGAAAGTTTAGAAAATAGTGTTCTTAGAAGCCCTAGCTAAGTGTATTGGATTCAGCAGTAGAGGGAAGCCAAAATTTTTTGATATAGATTGTCTTAATATTTTTGCTACCTAAAGTGATTTTACAGAGCCTATTTGGCTCACTACAATGCAGAACTGATTGAATGAAGACATGAAAATAAATTCCACATCCAAATGAGGCAACTTAAAAGAGTGTTAAAAGAGAAAACATGAAGATGTAGCAGTGGCTGAAGCTTCACTAGACTTGAAGCCAAGAAAATCAGGGAAGAGCTAAGAGGAGGACATAGAAGTAGGACACAGAAGCGTTGTCCTTTTGTAACAGACCTGTCTTCAAAGGTATGGGTGATTTAACTCTATTCTTCTCCATACATCTTGGTGATCAAATGCAAGACCACGAGAAAAATAATCTATTGAAATAATTTTGTAAAGAATAACTTCACTGCTCCTGATATGGTGTCTAAGGAGAGTCTTAAGAGAGAAGACAAAAATGGAGTATTTTTTTGGTTTCCTCTAAGCATCTTGTTAGCAAAATATATCCTTGAGGTTAGAATTGATTGAAAAAAAAGTGATGGAGTACTTATTTGTCTGTGCAATTTAGACACAAGAAGACTTTCAAGGTAAAAGAAAAAAGAAAAAAATATAGCCAAGTATTTGTGATCATAGCTTCTTGGACTGGTTTTCTGGAGACAAATTTTACATTAGATTTGTCCACATTAACATAGATGTTGTTTCATGGCAACCAAATGCAAGAGGAAAGTTTAATGGACTCGCTTAGTCAATTAAACAGCATAATCAAAAAATGGCAAATAATATTTAGTGAATTATTTGACCAATTACTTTGCCAGAATAAAGAAGGAAAATGTAATTCAAAATGAATTGACCTAAAAGTATGAATAAAAAGTAGTGAAGAGAGATGAGAGAAAAAATAGAGGATTGTTTTCTCTACAGTGGAGTAATGGGTTCTTCATCTTGTTTCTTACATTCCATCTTCACAAGCTATCAATTGTGGCTCAGGACTGGAGTATCCAGTTCAGACAAAGAGAACTCATAGGAGAAAGTTAATATTTGCAGCAGATATAGTTGATTTATAACCTTAGATAATCTATTTAAATCTGTCCAGAATCCTCCCCTACGCTAAACTGCCCGCTTTGAACAGTTTTGTTTGCTTTTACCAAGACTTCCCTTCATTAACTGCTTAAATTTTTGAGAGGTCATATTCGTACTCTCTAGAGATTGCTGTTTGGTGATTTTTGTGTGTTTTTGTTTGTTTTTGTGTTTATTAACTGAATTTCCAAAGGTTGTGCAAGTGTCTTACAATTAAATATGTCCACCTAATTATCCATTGCTCCTGGGTCACAGTGACTCCTTCTATCATTCTCAACCACCCCTTCTACAAGATTTATTTCTGGTTTACCACTTCCTTTCTCAAATGTGTACATTGAGTATTCTAGCTGTACTTGCCCCTTGTTCCATTTTTCATTCCTCCTATGTATTTACTATTATTCCTCTTTGGTTTCAAATTCCTGATAGTCATTCTGCTAAACTGTCTGTTAGTACTTTGAAAGGTTTATATACATTCCATGGAGTTTCTGTCCTGCATAAACTTGAACTGATGTCAGGTTATATTTCCATAATTCATTCATCTGCAATAACAATTTGCAAGACTGGAGACTTGGAACACCTAGACATGATTATATTCTCATCCATTTGCAGATTAATCTTTAGTCAACAAGAAAGTTTAAAAATGGCTTTGAATGTATTCCTAACTACCAATTTTTATAAATGGCTTTGTACAATGGTGTGTGATTATTATATTTTACATGGGATAAGACTTTATACTACCTATAAGTTTTGGAGAAAAAAGAAAACTAACATTTACTACTATAAAGGAATATGATAGAAATAGAAGATAGATTTTGTCACATCTCAGATGAGTACCCATATTCAAGACTTAAAGACATATTTCTAACTATGTTAGACAGAGGGAAAACAAAACAACATATGATAAGGCAAGTATTTGTGACTTTTTAAAATGTCCCTTATTAAGTGATGAAATTCACTTTATTAGCTAACCTTTGGGGTTGAAATATGGGAGTCTGATCTATTTAACAAATTTCTGGAAGACACCTACTGAACAACACAAATGGTGCATGGTACCATTTCTACACTTTAAGGAATGGTTGAACCTGTTTCGCATTAGTGATGGGTAAAGAAATCAACTCTATTGTAACTTGCTCCCTACACTTGAAAAACTCGTAATGTCACTAAGTGTCATCTACTTAGCAAATGTTATTTTGGCAAGTGTGATTTCAAAAAGTTTAATTGAAAAGGAATACACTTTCAGGAGATTAAATGTAGATTATCATTGGTTTGAGAATGACATTTTTATAACACAGAACCAAGTTGTACTAAAGTGCCAGTGTTTTGAAGCACAAACGATCTTCTCAATTAATGTTTTGCTGAATTACATTTGACCTCTAAGTCAAGTTTTCCTGGCCATGATAGATCAATCACGGATCTATCCTTCCAGGAACTATTTTTGGGACCACTTATGCTAGACTGAAATATTACATTAATCATTAGGGGAAGGGTATTAAAAATAATCTTGTGACATTTTCTGATCTTGTTCATTCATATGGGCTGGTCATCTGTAAATTGAGTTTGAAATACAGTACTTTCTTTCGATTTTGTGACCTCATCTTTCATTTTAAGTTGCCTTGCATTACACAATTGCTTGCTGCTAATTCTTGTGTCTCAAGGAATTGGGGCCCAGAAATATTATAAGAAATGAGAAATTGAGGGAGGTTCCAGGAAGATGGTGGAGGAGAAGCTGGAGGCTAAACAAGCTCTCGCATAGAAAGCAGTTTTAGAGTTCCAGTGAACAGTCCTAAGCCAGAGAATCACACCAAGTGTGCCTTCACAGGACAGAGAGTTAGGCCAGAGAGAGAAAATACAGGCAGGGAGACAGCCCTGAGCACTTTACAGCAGCCGCCACGGTGGCAGCCGTGGTGGCAGCGGCAACTGCCACCGCCATACCTGAATCACAGAGAGTCCAGGACGAAGGAGCCAGACGCAGCCGGCGAGCGGATTCCACTCAACACCAGTAAGAACCGACAAGGAGCAGACATCTTCATCCTGCAGTTTGCAGACCAGAGATGACCCAGGAAGCAAGACTCGGTGTGAGTAGAAGCCTGATGTTCTCACTCCTTCTCAGGGAGCAGAGGAGGGAAGGCCACCCTTTCCCCCCCAGTACCAGAGATCTCCATCTTGGATACCGACAAAGCCCGGCGGAGCTGCTAGCTCCAACACAGGCCCTGGAATAAATCTAGAGTCATCTAGCAGATCACAAGAGCTTAACCTGACCTGCCAGACTCAGCTCCACCCAGGGAAAAGTCACCCAGCTTGGTTGCCAGCCCCATGTTTATTGCAGTATTATTTACTATAGCTAAGATATGGAACCCACCGTGATGCCCCTCAGTAGATGAATGGATCAAGAAAATGTGGTATATATACACAATGGAATTCTATGCCTCCATCAGAAAGAATGACATTGCCCCATTTGTTAGGAAATGGAAAGACTTGGAAAAAATATATTAAGTGAAGTAAGCCAAGCCCAAGGAATCATAGGTCCCATGGTTTCCCTTATTTGCAATATCTAGTATATGTATGAGTCAAGCAGAAAATGCCAGATAAGGTGATGTTAGGAAAATGAACCCTAAGATATGTATTCAAATGTTTATTTCTTTCACATGATTGTTTCTAACGCATTAATAAGATCATTTCTTTGTTACTTTGTATGTCCCTCCCCCACAGTATAACCCCTGCTTTCACTGTTTTCATGTCGTTATAATTTGTGGAGGGGAAGGGGAAAAACAAGTCGTTTAAATAAGGATACAGGTCGGCCCATTGCAACAATAAGTACAAGTTGTCATGACGAAAACGAACTTTACAACTTTGGTGGTGGGGGGAGGATTGGGTGGGTGGGCAGTGGGAGGATGGGAAGAGATGGGAAGGGGAAACAAAGGAGGAGGCTACAATGCTTAATAAGAAATATACTCATTAACTTGCCCATGTAATTGCAACCCCTCTCTACAGTATTTTCACAGTAAAAAATAATAAAAAAATTAAAAAGAAAGAAAAAAAAGCCTAGGACCAAATGGATTCACAACAGAATTGCATAAGACCTTTAAAGAAGAAATAATACCTATACTCCTCAAGCTCTTCAGAGAAACAGAGAAGGAGGGAGCTATCCCAAACTCATTCCATGATGCCAATAACACACTCATCCCCAAACCAGGCAAAGACCCAACAAAAAAAGAAATACAGGTCAATTTCCTTGATGAACACAGATGCAAAGTTCCTTAACAAAATTCTAGCTAACAGAATCAAGAAACGCATTAAAAAAAAACATACACTAAAACCAAGTAGGCTTCATCACAGAGATGCAGGGATGGTTTATCATACGTAAGTCAATAAATATAATCCAACACATCAACAGAGCCTAGGTCAAGAATCATATGATTATCTCCACAGATGCAGAAAACGGTTTTGTTAAAATTCAACATTCATTCATGCTAAAAGCTCTGGAGACAATAGGAATGGAAGGAACATTTCTTAAAACATTAAAAGCCATTTATGAGAGACCAATATCTAATACTATACTTAATTGGGAAAAGCTACAACCAATTCTCTTAAAATCAGGAACAAGGCAAGGATGCCCACTGTGTCTACTCCTGTTCAATATAGCCCTGGAAACCTTAACCAGGTCAATAAGGCAAGAAAAAGACATTAAAAGGATATGCATAGGGAAAGAAGAAATTAAACTATACCTTTTTGC
Organism: Dipodomys spectabilis; assembly: GCF_019054845.1. Lineage (NCBI taxonomy): Eukaryota > Metazoa > Chordata > Mammalia > Rodentia > Heteromyidae > Dipodomys > Dipodomys spectabilis. The sequence goes on along the minus strand of NW_024871184.1, from coordinate 2,081,430 downwards.
ATATGACATGATACTATACCTTCACAATCCCAAAAACTCCATCCCCAAACTCTTAGAAATCAAAAATCACTTCGGCAATGTAGCAGGATACAAAAATCAATCCAATAAAATCAGTTGCCTTCCTGTACACTGACAATGTACAAGCAGAGAGGGAAATAAAGGAAGAAACCCCATTCACAATAACCTCCCCTAAAATAAAATATTTAGGAATTAACCTAACCAAAGATGTAAAAGAACTATTTAATGAAAACTATAAAAAGTTAAAGAAAAAAATTACAGAAGACACTAGGAAATGGAAAGACCTCCCATGCTGTTGGATAGGCAGACAATATAATGAAAATGGCAATACTGCCCCAATTAATATACAAATTCAATGCAATTCCTATTAAAATCCCAATGATGTACATCTCTGAAATACAGAAAACAGTCCAAAAATCCGTATGGAACCACAAAAGACCTAGAATAGCCAAAACAATTCTAGAGAATAAAGACAACATGGGAGGGACATCCATGCAGCACTTCAAACTCTACTATAGAGCCATAATAACAAAGACAGCATGGTACTGGCACAAAAACAGACCCGAAGACCAATAGAATAGAATAGAAGATCCAGAAATAAATCCACATGCCTACAGTCAGCTGATATTTGACAAAGGAACCAAAGACAGACAATGGAAGAAACACAGCCTCTTCACTGGTGCTAGGAAAACTGGGTGGCCACATGAAGAAGAATAAAAGTGGACCCCAGCATATCACCATATACCAATATTATCTCAAAATGGATTAAAGATCTTAGCATTAAACCTGAATCTTTGAAACCAATGCAGGCAGAGTAGGAGAGACACTTGAACTTATAGGCACTTATAGGCACAGGAAAGAATTTCCTGAACAGAGTCTCAGGCTCACAACAAATTGGAGTGAGACATGACAAATGGGACTACCTTACAATAAAAAGCTATAGCAAAGCTATAGCTGTAATGCTATAGTGATCACAACTAAGCTAGAAAGACAACCAATTAATTGCAAAAAAATACTTACCAGCAATATATCCGACAAGGTGTTAATATCCAGTATATACAGGGATCTCAAGAAACCAGGCCCTCCCAAACCTAACAAACCAATTACTTAAGGGGAAAGGGAACTAAAGAGAGACTTCTCAGAAGAAGAGATAAAAATGGCAAAGAAACACATTAGGAAATGTTCACCATCCCTGGTTGTAAAGGAAATGTAAATAAAGACAACCATGAGATACCACCTTACCCCACTCAGAATGTCCCACATCCTCAAGTCAGCCAATGACAAATGCTGGAGGGGATGCGGAGAAAGAGGAACCCTACTACACTGCTGGTGGGAATGTACACTTATACAACCACTTTGGAAAACAGTCTGGAGAGTCCTAAGAAAGCTAAATATTGACCTCCCTTATGACCCAGTCATACCACTTCTAGGCATCCATCCTGAACAACAGGAACCAGTATACAAGGACACATGCACCTCCATGTTTATTGCGGCACTGTTTGTAATAGCCAGGATATGGAAACAACCCAGATGTCCCACCACAGATGAATGGATCCCAAAATTGTGGTATATATACACAATGGAATATTATTCAGCCATTAGAAATGACAAAATAATGGCATTTGCAGGGAAATGGATGGAGCTAGAAGGTGATCATGTTGAGCAAAGAAGCCAAGAGCATTGAGACCAACAGTACATGGTCTCCCTGATAAGTGGATGTTAAAACCAAAATGTTAGGTAATACGACATATTTAACAGGACTTCGGAAACAAAGGACTTTCACTCATCTGGTCAAATCTCTACTAAATAACCCCATGCTGCTGATCACATGTATGGTATATATGTGTACAATGAAGGGGAACCAAGAAGATGATATAGAACTAGAGGAAATCAGGGAAAAATCCATTAGTTGCACTGGACATTGACCAAAATGAACTAAGCAAGTTAATGGCAGGGATAGAAGGGAGGGAACAAGTGGGAAAAAGGGAACAGCTGATGTTATGCAAAACAAAAGAAATGTACATACCAACGAATGTGGAAGAAATAACAGTATCGCAAAGCTCATGGAACTCATAAATGTTATAGACTGTGATAGACAATTTTCTCCAGAAATGTTAGAATGTGTTTGTGATTTTAACTGAGTGTCACTAAACCACAATACTGTGAAATTAGGGAAATTATGTAACCACTTAATTACAATAAAAAAGCAAAAACTCTCCAGAAATCATTATAGATACATACAACTAACTCTTAAATACATTTTGACATCAAAGTAAGGCAATTGACTTGGAAGACTTCCATGGAATCCATGAATTGTTGCAGTAGGCTATTGTTGTTAGTTGGATTGTGAAAATATTTTGTATGGAAACAGAATGAAATGGCATTTTTGAAATTTAAGAAACTTAACCGAACCATTATGACTTAGGAGAGCAATTTGTACAGCCTTCCAAAACGTCAAAGAGGTAGTGATACATACTTATCCTTTTGGCAATATCAAATACAGTTTCTTCCAAGTTGTTCTTCAGACCTGATTTCACATAATGGTTCAACAGAAGCAGATCCAACATGTCTTTGCTAACTCTACTTCCATCAGCAAGATGCAAGGGGGCCATTGGTATCTCCATCATGATGAAGTAAGAAAAAAGCCACTCTAGTATTATTCCACATATAAGCACTGCGCAGGGTTGTCCAGCCATCTACAGTTATTGCATGAATATCTGCCGCTTCAGCCACCAACTCACAGACAATGTCTAAGTGTCCACTGTAGGCTTCTTGATGAATATGGGTATACTCATCGTCATCCCTAATATTCACATGAGTGGCCTTTTTGGAAAGTAGTCTCCGCACTGTAATAACCTGATTATTTTCAGCAGCCAAAAGAAGAAAGTTGCATGGATCTTTCTCCATTTTTTCTTGCAATTGATACCATTCCTCACTTTTTCATCATGCTCCTCGTCTTCATCAGAATTGCCTAACCAGAGACTTTGAGTGACAGTGGGAATGAGGTGTCCAAGTATTTCGTTAATAGTTCAAGTTAGTTGAACTGTTCAGAAAAATCCGGTGAATTTTCTACATCTGTTTTTTCACCATGATTTATTTTCCCTTTTTACATTTTTACTATTCGGAATTATTCTAACTGGAGAGTAGGGAATTGATGCAAGCAGAGGAAAGATTTTCCTCCGTATTCAAAGATACAGACTGAAAATAAGGACCAGTGGTGTCTTCATGTGCAGCTTATTCTAGGAATGAGAAAAGATGAAATAATGCCTTTCCAAAATGATTTGGGAAATGGCAGAGCAGAAAGTAAAATGATGCAACCAAAAATATAAAAGCAAAATAAATTACGATAATTATAAAGCAATCCTATTATCTATGAGAAACATTAAAGAGAGAGGAAGAGAGACAGATGTGCAATGACCTAGATAGCCACAAATGCATGCCTCTGATCAATTTATAGAGCAAGCAGAATTTTATGTTTTAAAAAGATGGAAATAGAATTTATGTATTTACTTGAATTTGGTAAATACATTTTTAGCAGCCTACATGAAGAGACATAGGTTTAATCATATTGCAGACAAGAATCTAAATCCTTGATAATTCTAGGAACAGATCTGAATGAAATCAGTTGAATCACACTTTTCATGTACAATGAAGGAATAGGTCCAGGCTATGAAAGCAGCAAGAGAAGGCAGGCCGATTGTATCTGTGACAAAACTTTGTGGAAAATGATATTGAGGATTACTTACTGTTGATCCACTTGCACTGGAAGCATGATTCTGAACAATTGCTTGCTGATTCTCAACTATTTCTTTGATCATTATATTCTCCAAAAAGAAAAAGTGAGATTTAATTGATAGCAAAGGACTACTAATACATTTTGATTTCTCATTAAGCACCTTCAATCATTGAAACCACATGAAGACAATAGACAAGCCTACTTTTTTAGATGAAAACAAGTGTCTTAAAAAAAACAAGGAATGTAAGTAGTCATGTAAAGGACTTCTATTTTAGTACTACATTATACATTTTTTTCTAATGTTGGGTACCAATAAATAATGGATCTATTAGAAAGCTCTTAAAGCTCATATGTCCAATTGTGAGTTCTCTTATACTATATCATGGTATTTTTTTGTGTGCGTTCTTAAGAAGAAATTTACATTACTAAATTGAATTTCTGACAGGACAGTATCATCACTATACATCTTGCTTCTATACTCTCATTTTTAAATTACTATCTAAGTATGTACATTAGATAACTATAGAGGAAAAATAGAAGCCACACTGGTGGCTCATGTCATTAATCCTAGCTAATCAGAAAGATGAAGTCTGAGGATTGTGGTTTGTAACCAGATCAAACAAAAAAAAATTCCATTAGATTCTGATTTGAAATAAACCAACAAAAGCTAGAACTGGAGCTGTGGTACAAGCAGTAAAATGATATCCTTGAGAAAACTAAAACAAAAAAATAACAAATTCTGGGACAGAGACAGGCCCTGAGTTCAAGCCTTAGTATTAGCACCAAACAAATGATTGAATTAATTAGTTAATTAAGTAATTAAATATAAATTAGGTGGTCACATGTGGATAGGCAGGTAAAATGTAACATCCATGGTGACTGGATTGTGTATTATTTTGTAGTAAGGCAAATTATCATTTGTACTAATCATTAATTTTTTATTTGAACTTTTTTTGAACAATAAACCTTGAATTTAGCATGCATGTATAGGTGTGTGTACATGTGTGCATATGTGTGTATGTGTATATGTGTGCATGTGCTGTTGCAATGTTGCTTGCCAATGTGGACAGGGTGAGGCTGAAAAGAGCTAAATTTGTTGCAATGTTTTTATGTATCAGTATTCTGTCATGTCATTTCAGTTGGACCACCCTTTTGTACATTTTATTTGTCAAATAATATCATCAGAATCAAAGGATTTACAATATTAAGTTAGATGAAAGAGAATGCTTTCAGCTCTTATTATATGTTAGGTGAGAAGATTCAGACATATTTAGGTAGTAAATTAGTGCTGGAAGATGACTGTCGGAACAAAATATGTATTTGACTTCTTAAATTTGTTTACTTTTAACATATGCTCATGGAGTAAGTTTGACCAACTGGACCAAATAGGTATTGCTCTCTGGTTATTCCCGTGAAACACAAAGTGGATAAACTCTTTCTGGCTTTCTGTTGAAAATAACTTTCTTTGTAAGATCATATCTATTCACACTAAGAGGTAATCAACCCAATATTTATCAAGTTTGAATATCCCATCATATTGACTGAAAATCAGTATTGTTGATATGCTTGTTAGCTATTCCTTTCAAAAACAAACAAACCAAAAGCATGTGTCATCTTTAGATAGTGGATGTATCTGAAGTTGTTTTGTACATGCAAAGGGCTAATGGCTCTTTTGTGGGAGTAACTATCGCAACTTAACAAATAAGGCTTTTCGAATATCTTTTCCAATATGAATAACATCCCAGAGCGAGTCTTGCAATTTCTGAAAACCCTTTGAATATTTTAGTATTATTTCAGTTCATTCACTATGGAGCTAAAGACATTTCTGAAATAAATATTGTTAAGATCTGAAAATGTATGTGGGTATATAGGCTTTTTATGCATCATCTTATGAAAATCCAGTTTTTATGAAACTAAATGAAATAGAATAAAAGAATGTAAGTGAATTTGGTAAGCTAATTATTAGTTTAACTTTGTTTTCTATTAACAAAGTCCATTGAATGTAGATGATGCAGTTAAATTACTTCCTTTGTGTTTCTGTACTTCAGTTATTTTTCGTATCATTGTAGTTATAGGAGTGAATTTGTAGTATAAATAAAGGTCCTTTAAAATGATTAGGATTAATCTTGTGCTTTGTGTACTACTCCCAAGAAAATGAGTTATTTTCAACTGTTAATAATTTATAATTGAATCTTCATAAGAAAATTTTAAAAATGCAGTAGTATTGATGACTTTTTAAACCAATTGTATTGACAAGTTGGAGAGTCTTTAATTCATGCTTCGGTCTTGGTGTCTATGATTTTTAACCCCTTGTTGCTAACATTAATGATAGCTCAGATGGCATTTTGGGGTATATGAAAGGTAAAATATTTATCTGGGGCAAAGGTGATTTTTATATCAGTCTTGCTTTAATAACATTTTAAAGTAGTATATTTCTCTCAGAATGTTTGGTATAAAAAGCAATCAAAATACTTCCAATGGTAAACAACCTAGGTGAGCTACAATGTGGAAATGATTGGTCCATAACACCTGCAGTCTGTTTCCATCAGGAATTGGGCAGGACACTCTTTCGGTATGACTGTGTTAAACAGAAATGAGGTCCCCAGGCAGTGCAGTGTTGAGTGAAGGGATAGATTATGATTTCTACTATTTTGAGCTAGAAATCAAGAATGTTATACTTTAGCAGTTCCTTTCACCAGGGATGTATAATTGATTATGAACTTGGAGTTTTCATATTACAGCTACTTATTTTCTAACAAAGATAAAGTCAAATATAATTAGAGTGTACACAATAATTCTGGGAAATTTTCCTAGAATTAGTAGACTAAGTGCTGGTATTTTAGTCATAAAATAAAATGAGGTTATTTGATACAGCGGGAGATGGGCCTCAGGCTAACACTTACCATGTGTGCAATGCTGTACTAGTAATTCCAATTCTGAAGACGTCAATACCATCATCTGAGAATTAAAAATGTACGTAGTTCCACTTTATGGGATTATTGTGAGGATTAAGTTAGATACCATAGGTAAAGTACTTGGAAAAACTATAATTCATCATTTGATACTTTCTACCTGTTATTTTTTCATGTGATGAATTCTAAAAATTTTACTGTGATTTTTATATTGTGTCTATTTACAATAGGCAATGTGATATATTGATATTCATTGCATTGGTCAGTTTTCTGACATGAGGAAAATACCTGCAAAGAAAATTTCTGAGGAGGAAACTATTATATTGATTCATGGTTTAAGAGAATACAGTTGAAGATCAGATGTCTCTATTGTTTTTAATTATATTTTTATTAAATAGTTGTTCAAAAGAATTTCCATTCCACAAATCAGTTTATAAGTACAATGGATCTTTAATAACTTTCTTATACCCTTCCAAACCTCACCCCACTTTCATGTTTTCTAGTTTCATACTATCTGCATTGAATATTATGCCTTCACTCTCTTCCTCCACAACTCTCTTTATTCCTTCCCTTTGACTTCCGCTCACATCTTCCAAGTGATAGAATCCTGGTATTCATTTTGTTGGATTTATAAGAAATTACACCTTTTAAATACTCCTCTGCAAATAGCATGCTTTGGTTAATACTGTTGTGTAATTGTAACCCCTCTGTATGGTATTTTCACAATAAAAATCTCAGTTTTATGGTCAATAGATTTTGAAAAGGATGCAATGACTTTATGAAATAAAAATAGAATCATAAATGGTTGTTGTGGCACTATTGCCTCCCTCTATTTAAAAAAATTTCTTAGACTACTACCTCAATCCTTATACAAAAATTTAAAGTTTTTAAATAGAAGATGATTATCAAACTAAATGTGAGATGTAAAAACATAAAACATAAACATAAAAATTCATGTCATTGGATCAGTAAAAGTTTCTAAAATATGACATGGAAAGCATTAGTGGGTAAAGAAAAGCAAGAATAATCTGGATAATATCAACTTATACTCTTTCATAATTCAAAGGACAATATAACAGAAGTGAAAAAATATCTAACAGATAGAAGACACATATTTGTTAATGCTACAATGTTAATGCTACAATGATTCTGAGTCTAAGTATTTTTATATCTTCTAATTCTATATAACTTTTCCCAAAATAGGATATTTCTTTAAAGAATATATGTAGATAGTAGGAGCATATAAAATAAGTTCCTCTTTAGTATCCAAGAAAAAATAAAGAGAAAACTCACTAGTAGGACTATAATATAAAAAGATGACACAAAATATAGTAATGCACTTGTAGAGAAATTGATATACTCCACATAGCAAATGAATTTGTATAATACTTCAATCATTAAAGCAAGCAAGTTTTCAAAAGGTCAAAGAGAATTGAATAGGTTCTATCCATTACACGTCTATGTATGTATTAAAGAGAAGTAAAAAATTTATTTGGACAGGGAATGTAGTTCATTGAGATTGCACTTGAATACTTTGTGTGAGACCCTGGAAATAATCCCCAAAACCAAATTTTGAAAAGGATCACTATCGAGGATGTATGCTGGACAAATTCCTGTAAATGAATCTCATATCTACTTTAATGTCTGTTCTAAAATTTACAGCATTTCTATTTGAAGAAAAGCAAATTTGTGAAAATTTTAGGCTTGGAAAACCTATGATTGTACAATTCTCTTCCAAATCACTAAAATGCATACAATAAAAGGAGATAATATATTTCAGGTGAATTACGTGTCAGCAAAAAAAAAGCTATTGTTAAAATACTTCACACAAAATGTAGAATAAGTAAGAAGATATTTTCTGTGTTTGCTTATAAACTTTGTAAACTGCAACATTTAAAACAATAATATGATTTCTGTTCATTTTAAGTATTTTTAATTGTTTATTTTAAGTTTATTCAGAGATAACTAAATCAAAAAGTGTATGTGATAACTGGAATACCTAGGAATTAAGCAACACTTATAAATAATTGATAACCTTTTCTGGAAGAAACTTTTGGCAAATGACAGAAGACACAAATCTATGCATCTGCATCTTATGAAAGCCATATGTTACTTGGTCAATCCAATTGTTTTTCTTTACTTTGCTAGGGAAAAAGTATTCTTAAGATAAGAGCCAATGGCAGTGAAAAGAAACAAAATACACTATCATCTTGATTTATTTGTGAAAGTAACAAATGAAATAAAACAATTCCACTTAAGGGACTCCAATATTAGTATCTATGAAGATGTTCCTGAATGCCAACATCCATTGAATTTTTGGAATTTTAATTTCTATGTACATATGAAAACTAGAACAAGAAAAGAAATATAGTCTTAAAGCAAACCAGCCGTGGAATAATTTTCTCAATTGCTTTGAAATTACATAAGAATTGATATTCCTTTCCATTGGAAACATTTAAAAATGTTTATCATTTATTATAATTCAAATATAAAGCAAGAGTAATTTAATATAATCATTATAAATATCATAAAATAGAATAACAAACCAGTCCCAATATATTACCTACCCATCATTATTCTTAATTCCTAATCATTACCTAAATATCTTAAACAATCTAAATAGTCACGTCTTTAATATAAACGTAAATATTCTATACTTTTTACTTAACATTTTCCAGAGGCTTGTATTCATGTTTCTAAGAAAGGTCCACAGCAGTTAAAAGATGCTTTTGTGAAATTAATGTGATACATTTTGTTGTTGTTGTTGTTTTTTGAAAGGCCTGGGCATTATCCCTAAGCCTTTTTATCTTCAAGGAGAGCAATCTACAACTTGAGGCACAGAGCTAATTCATGTTTTTAGTGGTTAATTGGAGATGAGAATCTAACAAGTACTTTTCTGTTTGCGCAACTTTCAAACACATTTCTAAGATCTCGTTAACCAGAATAGGTCGAATTATAAGAGTGAGTCACTGGCACTTTTTGATGTACTTTTTATTTTAATTATGTTTTAAGATTTTTGTTTCACTATAGTGTACATCATTCTACCCATAAATTTAGATATGTATATATTTCTGATGACAATATCTAAAAATGTCATTCTACACATAACATTAATATATATATATATATATACACATATATTTCTGAAGACGGACTCACTCTATTTTTTTGCTACTATTTTTGACCTTTTACATTTCAAAGATATACAGTCTATTTTTCTAAAAGTTTCCTAGAATAAAATAACTAATATTTCAATAGAAAGTAGAGCTTTTACTTTCAAGGGAATTTTAGATACACATATGGCTTTGTAGTAATATTTACATTATATTACTTGAAAAAGTTCTGTCCAAGCTCTTAAATATTTGTGTGTAGTGAGGGGAAGAGAGGAAGTTAATTCATACTGGTTAGGAATTAGCAATGCTTCAAAAATCTATTCCATAATTTGTTATAAATACATAGTCAAGCTACCTGATATGGTTTAGTTTTTTTTGTTTCTTTATTTGTTCAAAATTTTAATATGGATGCATGCGCAGTGTTAACATTAAATATATTAATCAAAAGACAAATAATAGCAAAACCATAGGCACATATAAGATTTTCATTAATTAGTACTTATGATGCCAATAATAATTTTGGTGAAGATGATGATGATGACCACAGTGTAGCCTGACAATGATAAGGTGATTGAAAAGGAAAAAAACTTTACACTTCTTTGAAGCTAGTGTTCCCACATTGAATACATAGTTATAAACTGAATTGGATTACATACAACAATAACAAGAGGAGAGTTTCTATACCAAGAAATAAAATTACATTAATAGGTAGAGACAGTAAAAACCCTAATGTTATTCCTGCAGTCTCTCTAATGTATACTCACTTTTCTTGCTGGTATTGTGTTCTTATAAATAAAATTTTTTACTTCCACATTTTGATGGACTAAGATATAGTGTTCAATTCAGTGTGATTAATTCAAATAACATTGTCTTATAGGTAATATTCAATAACAAATGTTTCCAATAATTTATTAAGAGTATGTCCTTCAGTACAGCTGTAAACACATGACACAATTTACATAATACCACTTACATATCTGAAGTTACCACAAAATGACATAGGCCGTAGTGCCAGGAGTTAAAATTTATTTTTATTTCTGCATAAAACAACTTTTGACTTCATACCAACAAACTGAATTTGACTCTTTCCTTATTTGCAAGCTAAAGTGGAAAATGTAAGGACTCTTCACTTTTTTTTCTTGTTCTAGAAGTCAACAAATATTCTTCAATATTTCTGGTAGATTACATCCATTTACAGATGAGAAATGTAAGGCAAACTGTCAATGTAGTGAGTAAATAATGATACTAGAATTATTGTCTGGGCTCTTCACTCTGTGTGCTTACAAAGAGAGTAATTTGGTGATGGAGAGGACCAATATGAAAAGACTCTGGGGAAAAAAAGCATAATTTGTAAGCGGTTGTTTTAGGACTAGGTTACCAGTGATGAATACTTGTAACAGGCTGGTGTCATGGGCATAAAAAGGAGTACATAGAAACTATATTAGTGACAGAAACTGAGAAAATCTTAATCATTCATCTTATCTAAGGGGAGGGTAAGAAAGGTAAAAAGAAAGGTAAGAAGAAATCTAAAATGCATCCACATCTCTGACTGGCAACTGTTAGTTATATTCTTGGTGAAAAGGACTACAGATGGAAAATATGGACTTAGAGGAAAAAACACTCAGTTCTAAGGTTTATGTTAAAGAGATGCAAATATATGTCTGTTTAGACATCATCAAAATATCCACGACCTTGAATATACAAAAGAATAATAAAATCGGGGGAATTATTAAAGTGAGGAGGAAAAGGAAAATTCTGACACAAGTGTGAACAATGTGAGCACCAGTGTGGACAAGATTGGATGAAAGAGATAAATAAGGAAACAAGAAATAAACACAGATTTACAGAAGTAAAGGAAGGAAAGAATTTGCAGGAATATTTTGAAGGAAATATTCTATTTGGATTTGAAAAGTAAAAGGACATAGATAAGTTCAATAAGAACAGTGTTTTGGTGAAAGTCATATTGATAAAATTTTGTGATATGAATGTGAAGCTATAAAATTTTGGATCCATGAATTCAACAGATCCTGTTGATTTTAAATGCTGGGAACAGATGCTTTTATCCTGACCTTAGAAGAATTATAAAGTTATAACTCTCATGAACTTTCCTTAGAGGTATTTTGTGAATATGTTTCAAGACTGTTTAGACAGGAGATTAGAGATTGAACTACAGCACAGACAAGCCTAATTTGTCCTACAGTTCCAATGAGTGATTCATGTATCCACATCAGTTTGGGATTTTATTGAAATATTGTTTGGATATCTTATCAGCCTAATCATCACAAATGTAGGACAAGTAACACCAAGTATTAGGTTAAACATACAGCTTTACTGATGTGACTGAAGACTCCTTGAATTGATTCTTCTTTATAACAGAAAATGCCTCAATAAACATTAACAAATCATAACTGCCATATACCTTATTGAAATCTAATTCTTGTTAGGGATATTTCCATGCTTAAGTAACCCTGTCAATCAACCTGCCACAAATTCTTTTTTTTTTTGGGGGGGGGTCCGGTCGTGGGGCCTGAACTCTGGGCCTGGGCGCTATCCCTCAGCTATTCAGCTCAAGGCTAGCGCTCTATCACTTGAGCCACAGCACCACTTCTGGCTTTTTTCTTTTTGCTTATGTGGTACTGAGGAATCGAACCCAGGGCCTCATGCATGCAAGGCAAGCACTCTACCACTGAGCCACATTCCCAGCCCCTGCCACAAATTCTTATATGTAGGAAGTGCTATAATAAACTCCACGCTTTTATTGAATGGAAGAGTTCAGACATTAACCTCACCATTTAATCCAAATCTTTCATTTTCTCATACACATTGGCAAATAGGGAAGAATTCTGATATAACAATAATACAATGGTGACTTGAATTAACACAACTTCTAGGATCTAGTATTAAATTGATTACTTACAAATTAGCTCCAAATTTTGTGGATATTTATATTTCTCCTGGGAAAACTAATGAGCTCCAAGCAAATGTCCCTAGGGAGGCTTTCACTTCTAATATCACTGTTTGTCTCAAACTGCTTTAAATTCTAAACCCTCTAATGTGGGCATAGGGTTATACTGTGCAATTTTTTCCTCAGAGAGTGAGTACTACCCTATTGTTTATCATAGACAAAGTACCTTGATACATACACTGGGTGTGTGCAAACAAGAAGTGGTAGTTGAACAATGTTCTTAGTAGTTTATAAAGATGAAATTGAAATAGAGCAACTATGAACTCAAAAGGAATGTGTAAAAAAGATAAAGGCACAAAGTAGAATGTGCCAAGGAAATGCTGAAGTATAATTTCAAATTACGTACTCACGTTTGAGGGTGTGTTCAATGTACAGCTTCAGACAATGCAGTTGGATATCTTGGGGGAAAAACTGCTTTAAACTATTTTGGGATAATTGTACAAGTAGAAGCCCCTAACTCTGACTCTAATCAGCCACAACATCTTCAACTTATGGACTATTTTCCAAGTGCAATGTGAGAAAAAGAGGGCTCATCACAATTAGTGTTCTGGTTGAAGTAATGGCAATCACATAACTTTTCTTATAAGTCTTTATTTTGGAGCATTAAAGTAGAAAAAAGCCAAGTAAATATTTTGCATGTACCTAAATTAAGTGGGACGTATTATATTGGTCTCCTTTTAACTGGGAAGTTATAGATTATTTCTTTTTATACTCTAACTTGGAACAATGATCTGCTGTCAGTTATTTCTTCTCTTCCTCTTCTTTTGTCCTTCCACTTACATAATTTTTATTTAAAGAGACATACTTGAACTTGCATTTCTAAATTCTTCAAAATTATCTGAATTTCTTCATATTTCTGGAAGCCTCCTAAATCTTTCTCAAAGGAATATTTTGTCACTACCATTTTTATCCTATATGATGTCTTCCTGCCTAACTCAGTGCAAGAAATACATTAGACTTATTCAGGTATCTCAACACTTGTCCCACCATCAAAAACTATCTTACTTAGAAATCGTGATTTTAGTCTATCTGGGGAGGTGGCATCTGTCATTTTTGTATGACCCCAATGATACTTACATGCAATCATGATTTAAACCAATATGCCACTCAGAAGATGAACAAATCCATTAAACACACACACGGTGGAATTCTATGCTTCCAATTAATAAGAAAATGGAAAGACTTGGAAAAATCCTACTAAGAAAAATAAGCAAGACACAAAGAAACAGATTCCATGGTTTTCCTCATGTGTAATAATTAGGTAATGGCTAAGATAGTCCTAGCGGATGAGCAGAATGGCTCAATAGCTATGTATATATAACCATATAAGAGGATGCTGAGCAAAATGAACTCCTAGACATGGAAACAGAGGTTTTTCTTTGTGGTTATTGTTTTTACAGTACTATGTGATTTCTTTTAGGACAAAGGGCAAACCAATGCAATAGCAATACTCACAAGACAACATGTAGGATATTCACGTTACAACTTGTGAGGGATATTGGGGTGAAGTAAAAGTGTGAGAAAAATGAGGGAGGGCATAAAAAGTTCAACTTTTAGATGTTCACTACCTTACAATTACTGCAACACCTTCTATATACCACCTTGACAATAAAATTAAACTTAAAAATAAGCTACATAAAATATAATTTCACTATATTTCTATAGTAAATGATATTCTATGTGTACTACATTTTTTTAAAAAATGAACAATATTTGGCTTCTAATTTGAATTAATTGCCCCTTTCTTTTTCAGATGGTCATCAACTTGAATGCTATCAAACTATACAAACTTTTCAGAATATACTTCCCATTATTTTTTTAAAAAACATTATTTTAATATTGTCTCATACTAAATAGAAAATAGTTCAATTCTCTGAAAACTCCTAATTATTAAAACTGAATATTTGTTAAGAGGACAGAATATATGTGTTCTACTAACTACATATTTTTAAATTCTGAGTATGCCATACCAGAGACATTTAAAACAGTGCCTGTATGCATTTTATGTAATTCTGCAAGAGATGCAGTTTCCAAAGGGGCATTACATATTTAAATGTCAACAGAGAAACTAGCCTCATTCTGGTAGAAGATAAAACTATGAAGTATCTATAATAATTAATTCCTCTAGAGTAAACATTTGTTCATCATAGTAAGCTATTATTTCAATGACAATCAATACCAAAATTTTATGCAGTAAAGTCATTCTAGCCCAAACAGTTTCCACCTTGTAAACTGCACCTTAAAATTCCCTAAATTCACAGCATGACTAGCTTATCACTATTGTGAAAAAATTCTACAATTCTGCTAATGTTATGCCCTTTTTATTGTTGAAAGAACACTACACTAAATTTTGCTGCATTGTTTTCCCTCAAGTGGTATTCTTGAGATCAGAAAACTTGAAAATATTATTTATACTTATCTTTTTGTCTACCATAGATATTCAATAGGGAAAAATCTGTATATTATGGTTCAAAGCCCACCCAGCCAGGAAGGTTCCTTAGATTCTTATCTCCAATAAACTGCTCAGGAAAAGCCAGACACAAGTAGCACTGAGGTTCTAGTGGTAGAGCAGTATCCTTGAGCAAAAAACAGGCTCAGGGACAGTGCCCAGGCCCAGACGTCAAGCCCTAGGACAAACAAAACAACAAAAACAAAATGAAAACAAACCCCAAACCTAGTATTTTTCTCATTGTACACAGAGGTATATAATTAAGGAAATTTCTTCCTATGTTATGTACAGGTAGAAGAAAAACGATTTCAAACAATAATTCTCTTCATACCATGTTACACAAAAGTCACAAAACATGGCTCTTTTTCTAAATTTATAAATTAATACCATCCATTTATTGTCAACTTTTTCTAGATTATTCACATTATCATGTTATACATCTACTGTTGGAATTATCTATAAACTAAGTCCTAATTACAACTCTCTTGAAAGAATATTCTAGACAAATAGAATGCCAGAATCATTTGTGAATTGGTAAATTAAAACTTCTACTTAAAAAGTATTTTGTAGTATCCTATAGAATATGAAATTACAAGCAAAAGATATTTATTTTAAATCTAAATTCTAATTTAGTAAGGTCTACAAAGTCCTACATTAGATAACTTTGCTGTTTCTCTTGGCTTAAGCTTTTGTATTCCTTCATTATTTCTTTGGAATCCAACAGAATGATGCTAAATTTTTAAAATTTTTGGTTCGGAATCATGACCGATTTTGCATCTAGAAATATTCTGTAATGAAGAGAGCATTTAAAACATTTCTGAGGATGATATATGAGTTGTATTTCAATAGGAAACTTGACTTCTCAAAACATGACAAAATTTGTGCAAACTTCCAACTGTGAATTCCTTTCTTGTTCTTTGGTTTGTTTTATTGAAGCAAAATTATACTACCTAGTCCAGGGAAGGTATTACTATTTAATCCACTCTCTAATCCCCTGTATTAGTCTGAGTGCTAGAATTCCAGACTTGTATCGCATTGCCCTGCCATAGTTTGTTGGTTTATTTGATCAAGAAACATACTAGTAATTCTGAACTTCTCCGATGATCTTATCCACGACTGACTGTTCAAACTGTTTCTGTACAATTTTCAAAGGTGTTCTAACATTTGACACAGGATATGAACATTTTCAGATGCACCTGCAGGGGTATCTGATTCATTCTTCCATGGATCCGATCCCTTTAATAATTATTACTTGGCTCTTTTACTATCTCTGGTCACTACTTATGTAATAGTCTCATGCTTTTGGGGGGAAAGTTCACTTGACGACTTTCTAATATTAAAAATTATCACTTGATTCTAGTCTTACTCAGGACATATTTTCTATTGTTTTCTAACTTTTCTACACATTTTGAGAATTGTTTCATATGTGTGTTTGCACATATAAGTGCTTCTGTGTGCATGTAAATGTTTGTATGTATGAATGCAAAAACCTCAGGCTATTATTCAGCACTCTTGTTCATAACTAGTATCCCATCACTTGAGCCATTCATCCAATGCAGCTTTTGGCTGGTTAATTATAGGTAGTGTTGCAAAGACTGTTCTGCCCAGGCTGGATGCAAACTGAACTTTCCAGACTCTTATATTCTTAGTTTTTTTTTTCCAGGAGTATGGTTTTAAACTACAAACATTTTTGTGAATGTAAAGTCTAATCTGTAGCCTAGATTTTTACCTCAAGAATTCATACAAAGATAGAAGAACATACACATTACACATCCTGAGTGTACACTGCTAGAAATGTGATCTTAAGCCTGGTACTGGTGGCTCAAAATTTTAATCCTAGTTACTCAGAAGGTTGAGATCTGAGGATTGCAGTTCAGATCAAGCACCAGTACGAAAGTTTTCTGAGGCACTTAACTCCAATTAACCACCAGAAAACTGGAATTGGCACTGTGGCTCAAATGGTAGAGTTCTAGCCTTGAGCTGAAGAGGGGAGGGACATCGCCCAGGCCCAGAGTTCAAGACCCACAACCATAAACAAAAAAAATCTGAAAAAGAAAAAGAAATGTGATCTTATCCACTAGCTCATTGCTACTATATTTCCTGCTCTCTCAACATTGCCTTTTTTTCCAGTTAAGTCCATGCTCTTATATCTGACTTGTTTTGGAACCAGAATTACTCTTCTGTTCTACTTTTTACAAATTTGCATGATTAGCTACCATGATTTAGATCTAGTAGAAAACAAGAGTGGCCTCATCCTTCATGTTCCACTTAGTAGAAATGCTTTCCCTACATCACTCCCATAGATCTACATAATGGCCTTGGATTTATTGTTTCAAAGTTGTCTTACTTGAAGAGTCTTCTATAGTGTATTGAACCATTATAATTAAGCACAAAACTTCTTTTTCTCCTATTATTCCTATTGTTTCTCCTACTGCTAACTTATGTACACTTGGGAAATAATGCACAAAACACACTCACAAAAATGTTTCTGAGAATATTCTTCCCACGTAAAATTGATATTAATTACAGAGCACTTAGAAAATTTGAACTTAAAGCAGTCCAGGATGTTTTTTTCATGTTTTTTATTGTAAAAATGGTTTAAAGAGGGGCTAGAGTTACATAAGAAAGTTAATGAGTACATTATCTATCAAGCATTGTTACCTCCCCTTTGGTTTTTCTCCTACAATCCTTTTCCTCCCCACCAACCTAACTCCCTTCCTCAAGTTGTAAAGCTAATTTTCTACATAGTGCCATGTACAACTCATTGTTACAATAGGTCATACTGTATACTTGTTTAAGCATTTTGTTATTTCCCTTCCCCTCCCCACATTAGAAAAATGTATATTCAAGATGCAGGTCTCTGACAATAAATATAGTGAAAACAGGGGTTATACCATGGAGGAAGAAAATAGAAGAGAAAAAAAAATCACATACTACATGTTAGATACATTAAAAAAAATAACAAGCAAGAAAAAGCAAGTTGTGTCCCTATCTTGGGTTCCATTTCACTTATCATCTTATATGGCCATATGTACATGAATAAGGTTTTATAAGCCATGCAAATTCCGTATTTTCTTGTTATGAAGTTATCTCTGAAACACATGTTACCTCATGTCCGAAGATATAACTTGTGCTATTTCAATGAAGCCAGAAAATACTCATTTTACCTGGAGCAGCACCATAGATTGTTACTGGAACTAAGTGGAAAGAACTGTTATTGCAAGTGGAAACTGATCCCAAGAGAGGAATTGAACATAGAGAAATGACAAATTTCAAGGTAATTTGTGCTGTCCTTTTATGGTACAAGAAAAGAATCCAAGGCCTGAAGGAAACTCTGTCCCTGACTTTGTCACGTGTGTCTTTACTTATATAAAACTTGTCTGTAAACTTCTAGTTGAGAGTATAACAAAAGGAAACAATATACCACTTGAAGGCCAGCATAGAATAAAAGGAAATAAATTTGTTTTAAAAGTGTTCTCCTGCAAAGAACCAAGGATTTGGGGGTTTTAAAGAGACTTATGCACGGATATTTCATTCCTGAGATAATTCTCCTGTTGCAGGAGTCAGTTACCTAATTCTTTAGTCTGGTCCTGAGTTCTCCATAGCAATAAGGATTCCAAAAAGCAGGATCCAGTGAGTACGATCAGCAAAAGGAGCCTCTTCTCAAACCAGTGCTTTAAGGATAGTCTCAAAGAAATATGTGTTTTTTTTCATTTGCTTGTTTGTTTGTTTAGTTTGTGCTGGTTTGGGGGCTTGAACCCAGAGGGTGGACCCTGTCCCTGTACAGTTGCCTTTCCTGTCCACCTGCCCCCAAAGCTAGTACTCTATTGCTTGAGCCTACACTCCACTTCTGGCTTTTTTAGTATTTAATTACAGATAAGAGTTAGACAGACTCTCCTACCTGGGTTGGCTTTGAACTGAAATAGTAATAAATCCAATTGACTTCAACTGTATGGACTTCTCTTTTGAACCAAGAAATATTAGATGAAGTTTATTATAAAGCTAATATTTGACAATTTTTAAAAGAAGAGAATATGTCCAGCAAAGAAACCATAACTTAAATAACTCAACAAAAATAGGTGCACTGAATCATTTTGGAATTATTTTTTCTACTTGGAAAGATTACTATTGACTTTGTGGTTCCTTTTGGGGAAACTTAAAGTCAAATTTGCACTTTTTTTGTTGGTCGTGGGTCTTTAACTCTGATACTGGACTCTGTCCATCAGTTCTTCAGCTCAAGTTGAACACTCTGCCACTTTTGGTACAGCACCACTTCTGGGTTTCATTTGGTTAATTAAAGATAAGAGTCTCATGGACTTTCCTGACCAGGCTGGTGTTGAACCACAATCCGGTGGTCTCAAATTTCTGAGTAGCTAGGATTACAGGTGTGAGCCACCAGCATCCGTCTTATATTTGCATTTATGTGCACTTATTGACACTATGTAGACAAAGAATGGAAATTTGAATCAAATGATGACATTGCAAGTTTTCAGAAAAATTGAGGTAGCAATAAATTTATCTCCTTTTCCATGTTGTTACATTAATGATTCATGTGTCATGGGACTCTTACATTAGCATCCTCTGCTGTCTGTATTTGTCAACTTAGTATCAGAAATTGTTCATAGAAAAATATAAAAGACTGAGATTTTTAGAAAGCAAAGGAGTTCAGGTATGAAAGTACAGCATAGAAGGATATACAACCTATCACACAGAGATTAAGAATTATCCTAATTACTGGAATGCTAAAGGCATTGAGGAATAATCCTAGTTGATGACTAGTTCTTTAATAACCAAAAATGGTTCACTAGAACATTTTGTGGTATAACTTAGTTATTATCATTTATTCCTTCCATCTGGAGTTATTCCTTCTCTTCTGTAAAAACTATTAATTAGCCTCTGCCTTTTTGGTGCCATGACTTACCAAAAAGATTTCCAAATCTCACTTATGCTACCCTTCTGATTGTGATTAGCAATGACCACCCAAAAGCCTGGAATCTTTGAATTTCCAGAATTAATCTTCACCTGACATCTAAGCACATTCTTGGCATTAATTGCTGTGATTTAATGAACAAAAGGTTTTGGTTTTTTTTTTCAAAATTGTACACTAATATAGGTAAAGTACGTGAATTAGGGACTATTGTCAGGTATCAGTATGGAAGGAGCAATGGTATATTCCAAGTATGAGTTGTTTATTTTGCATTTACTAACTAAATGTTTGTTGTTGTTGTTGTTTTGCCAGTCCTGGGGCTTAAACCCAGTGATAGGGAATTATTCCTCAGCTTTTTTGTTGTTGTTGTTGTTGTTCAAGGCTAACCCTCTACCACTTGAGACACAGCACAATTTCCAGTGATTCTTTTTCTGTTTATGTCATACTGATGAATTGAACCGAAGTTTTCATGCATGCTAATCAATCACCGTACTGTGAAGCCACATTCCCAGAGCCTTAAATGACTTTCTTAAGATGGCATTACTTTTTCATTCCGTAACTATGTATCATAATTTTAGCCAGAAATTTTTGCTAGAATAGGTCATTGAACACAATACTGAGTCCAGTAAGGCTAGATGGACAATGAATAACCGTCACGGTCTAGCCAGAGCACAGAGGGGCTTACCTCATGGAGCTGGAACAACAGACTGAGCGAGACAACTCCTGACCCACAGCCCACCACCAGAATGAGAGGGCCACATTGGTTCCAGCCACATGGGGATGCTGGGCCACCTCCTCAAGCACCCATTCAATAAGTTCTTGAGAGAGAAAGAGAGAGAGAGAGAGAGAGAGAGAGAGAGAGAGAGAGAGAGAGAGAGAGAGAGAGAGCATCAGAATTACACTTAAGTCAGATGCTGGTGGCTCAGGCCTATAATCCTAAGTACACAGGGGACTGAGGTATGAGGACCATGGTTTATAGACAGCCTGGGCAGGAACATCTGTGAGACTCTTATCTCCAAAGAACCACCAGAAAACCAGAAGTGGCGCTATGACTCACGTAGTAGAGAGCTAACCTTGAGCTGAGGAGCTCGGGGACAGTGCACAGGCCCAGAGTTCAAGCCCCACGACTGACAAGAAGTGGACTTCCCACCACAAGAAGTGGACTGAATAGCACCCATTGTCCTAGGGAGCATGGCAGAGAAGTCAGGCCGAGCTTCCTGTCAGCTCTCTCTCTTTTTTTTTATTATGAAGGTGATATTCCAAGGGGTGGGTCACAGTTACATAAGTAATAAGTACTTTTTTACAGTGTTACCACTTCCTCATTTTTTCCTGCTTCCCCCAACCCTGATATCCCATTTCCCCAAAGTTGTAAAGTTCATTTCTAACATAGTGTTTAGTGTATATCACTATTGCTTTGGTTAATCTTTGTCCGAACATTTCTGTGATTTCCCTTCCCTTCCCCAAATCAGATAAACTTGTATATAAGACAAAGGGTACAACAATAAAAAAACAGTGACTACAGGGAATAAACCAAAATGGAAACAGTAAATAGAAATACATAAAAGCAGTTCACTCTACAATCATCGTGTATCCATTTCTTGTAGCTCATTTCAATAAGCATCATTTTCTATGGTGACATGCATATAGCTATTGAGCTGTTGTGATCTTTTATAAGAATATCCTAGACATATTCTAGTTTTTTTAAATGAGTGAAAACATGTAGCCTATGATTCTTTAGGTGTGGCTTGTTTGACGTATTATGTTTTCCAAGTCTTTCCATTTCCTTACAAATGGGGCAATGTCATTCTTTCTGATGGAAGCATAGAATTTTGTTGTGAATATATATGACATTTTCTTGATTGATTCATCTACTGAGGGGCATCTGTGTTGGTTCCATATCTTAGCTATGGTAAATAATGCTACAATTGACATAGTTGTGATAGTAACTTTAGTGTGGCCTTGTCTGTGGTCATTTGGGTAAATGTCCAGGAGTGGGATTGCTGGGTCATAGGGGAGATCTTCTGAGGAACCTTTATACTTCTTTATGGAGTATTTGAACAAGTATACTTTTCAACCAATAGTGCAGTAACATTCCCTTTTGACTATATTCCCACCAGACCAGCATCTGTTATTATTAGTTTTCTTCATAATGGTCATCAAACTGGGGGGAGGTGGAATCTCAATGTTGCTTTTATTTGTATTTCTATGGCCAGAAATGTGGCATATTTCTTCATGTTTCAAGTCACCATTCATATTTCTTCTTCAGAGAGGTCTCTCTTTAAATCTTTAGCAAACTTATTAAGAGGGTTGTTTCTTTGAAGATTTGTTTTTGGGGGGAGTTAACATTTGGGGCTCTAAATATATTTGAGATGTAAGGCCATTGCCTGTTGCAGAGCAAGTAACTAACTTCTCCCAATCTGTGGGCTTTCTATTTATCTTTCTATCTATGTAAGTTCTCTTCTTAGATTTGGTGTCTGTCAAGTCTGTTAATTTATTGAAACAACCAATTCTGTTTTGTTGATCTTTTTATGTTTTAGTTCGTCTTTATTTAGTTATTTCTGATTTTTTTTATTTGTTTCTGTCTTCTGCTTTGGGTTAAGGCTTGTTCCTGTTTTCAAGGATTTTGAGGTATATAATTAAAATACAGACTTCAGATTTCCCCAATTGCTTGATGTAGGCACTTAGAGCTATAAATTTTCCTCTAAGTATTGCACTTACTGTTTTGAAGAGGAGTTGATATTTTGTGTGTTCAATTTGTTAATTTTCAGAAACTTTCAGATTTTCATTCTAATGTATTCAGTGCCTCACTGGTCATTCAGCAATGTGTTGTTCAGTCTTCATGGGTTAGGGATTTTATTTTTTGCTTTAGCTTTTTAATTCTAAGTTTATTCTGTTGTGGTCTGACAAGATATGGGAATTCAAATAATTTTTCTTTCAATTTGGATAGAATTTCTATGTGACATAGGATATGTTCTATTTTGGAGATTCTTCCATGAGCTGCTGGGAAGAATGTGTATACTGATGCTTAATGTATATTCTGTAGATGTCTGTTAAGGCGAAGCGTTCAATGTAGTTATTTAGGTCTTCAGTTTCTTGGTTGTGTTTTTCCTGGATAACCTATCCATGCATTTCAATGATGTGTTGTGATGTGTTTTTAGGTTAAGTAGTATTTGGTTGATGAAGTGGGGTGCTCCAGGATTCAGGACATTGATACTTAGACTTGATATATACACCTAATGCAGATGTGCCTTTATCAATATATAATGTCTCTTCCTAGTAATTTTATTTTGAATTCTGTTTTATCTTATGTTAGTACTGTGGCCTGTTTATGGTGTTCATTTGCTTGAAAATTTTCCTTCCAGCCTTTCAGTTTGAGTATGTGTTTGTTTTTGTCAATAAAATGTGTCTCTTGTAGATACTACATGTGTGCATCTTGTTTTATTATACTACTATTTCGTGTGTTTTTTATTTGGAAAGTTAATTCCATTGATATTGAGAGTTAAGACTGTGAAATATCTCATAAGTCCTGCCATGTTATTCACCTGTTGTTAGGCTCTGTGTCTAATCTACTCTTAATATATTTACCTTGTTCACTGGTAGGGAGCATTTTATATAACCAATTTCTGTTCTTCATGATCTTCTCTGTGTAGGATATATTTGATTAACTTCTATCCTGCTGATTTGGTGGAGATACATTGTTTCAAGTTTTCTTTGTCATAAAATATTTTTATATATCCTTTTAATGTAAAGGAGAGTTTGGCTTGGGACCATATTCACGGTTGGTAGTTGTTTGCCTTTAATGTTTGTCATATATCATGCGAGGCTCCCCTTTTTACCATATCAGCTAAGAAATTTGTATTTATTCTGACTGTATATCCTTTATAAATAATCAGTCTTTTCTCCTGACAGATTTAAGAATCCATTCATTGATGTCTAATGATCCTCTAATGGATTATGATGTGATGGTGGTTTGTTCTGTTCTGGTACACTCTGGTGTTCTAAAGGCTTCTCTTATCTGAATGAACCTATCTCTTTGATTTCTCTGTGTTACAATTGGTTATTGTTTTAGGGCTTCTATCTCTTTATTAAAGCTTTATTTTAGGTCTTGTATGGATTTTCTTTACAACTTTTTATTGGGTGGGGACTTGGGAGGTATTTGTTTTAGCTGTGTTTTCTCTCATATCTATTAACTAGGCATCCATTTTTCCCTTGGACTCTCTTGCCTTCTCAGAATTTATTTTTCTTTGTGTTTGGAGTCTCCATGAATTATTTTGCTGATCTTTGCTTGGTCTCATCTTGTTCACAAATTTCCTTGTAGAGGTTTTGTATCTTTTCATTAATCACAATTTCCAGCAGTATTTGTAATGTATTTTGAAAACTATCTTCTAGGTAATTGATTGTTCTAATGCCTGTTTATTTACTGTGTGAATTATGTTACCTTGGCATGACTTTTGTCATATTTTTCTGATTTGTTCTGTCCATTTGAAGTATTTCTTGGCTTCAATTTAGGGGAACTATAATCTTCATAGGTGACTATCTATGTTCTTGGTTGATATGCCAAGTGTTGCTTTGGTCATCTGTTGTGATTTGCTTTTCTGGAATTAGGATTTTGTCTAGACCATTAAGTGCAGGAGAAGAGATCAGTAGTGAGAGATGTTGTCAAATGAATACTAATGGTTCCAACGAAAGTTCCGACTATCCAGTGGTAAGGTGAATTATGTGTGTTTATATGTGTGTGTCTCTGTTCATGATTTTTTTTCTCACGTGGCCCTTTCATTTCCACACTGCAGTTGTGTTTTTGAATATGTTGGCCAACACAGTCACAGCAGTCACCTTCCTGGCTGGGTAACTTTTCATAGATTTCTGTTTTCTTGTGAAGACAGTATAAAATATTCTTTTGAATTGTGTATCCATATATAATTATACCTAACTTAGTGTGACACTCTAGAAATGGAGTACCTTCTAGGATTCTAAATCTCTGTTTCATTAGAGAAATCTAGGATAATTTTCTGTTGTTATTCTGTCACTGTTTATCCTCTTCCTCTGGTTTATTTATGATATTGTGGATTTTTGTCACATAATTTAGGATTTGTGATGGTTGTATCAAGTTATTTTTGCTTTTCTGTTTGTATTACTTTGAAATAATGATTTCAGGCTTGTATGAAGAGACAGTAATAATATAAAATGTGAAGAGCTTAAAGCTTAAAGAGGCACAATGAAGGCCTAAGTAACTCCATTACAGGCTAGCAACCATCTTGTGAGGTATGAATTATGAAAATAACCATGGGTTGGACCCAGAAATGACACAAAAAGGAAATCAATTCCTGGACAACTGAGACATAAACAATCCTTGGGAAAGCCACAGGAATTTTCTCCAAATGCATTTACCAAACATTGGGTGGCCATGCAGGACACAGTGACCCAGTGGCCAGACACTTCCTGTCAATCACACCTCAATAATATTAGCCAATCACATATGTATAGCTTAGTTTGCTTAAAATGTTAATCAATCAAGTAATTTCTCATGTAACTCTTCCTCAAAGTTGTTTGTTCAATACTCTAAAAACTGTGCCGATTCTATGCTTTGGGTCTCTTAGTGTCATGGGTTACCGATTGCACAGAGTACCAGCCTGGAGCTTGCAAATAAAAGACTCCTTTGTTATTTGCATTGGTCAGGTCTCTGGTGGTCTTCGGGTGGTTTTGAGTCTAAGTAAGACAAATGTAAGTTATTACATTGAAAGAAAGAGAGCAGACATTTTAACCTATTTGCTACAAGTAAATTAATATTAAACAAGGCTAATTAACTGTTATTTACTCTTCAGAGGTTGAGTATAGTACTCTTAGATATATTGGAGGAAAAGACTTTAGACTGATTACAATTTATGCCTTTCACAAAAA
This sequence comes from Dipodomys spectabilis, assembly GCF_019054845.1. Lineage (NCBI taxonomy): Eukaryota > Metazoa > Chordata > Mammalia > Rodentia > Heteromyidae > Dipodomys > Dipodomys spectabilis. The sequence continues at coordinate 2,055,412 of NW_024871184.1, read as the reverse complement.
TTAATGGCTAACCATTCTTCTTCAGAAAGGCAAATGCTCCATATTTTTCATATTAGTATCATAAAATCATAACATCTGCATGTTGAATTGTTTTCCTCTGCTATTTTCAATACCATTCTTCATCCATTAGGTATCTAGGGCTTGGAATGAACTGTTCCTTAAAATACCTATATTGCTTATATCGTGATATAAATCTCAGTAATATTAATATGAATTTATCTCTGAGTTTCATCTTGAGCTACATTCACATGTAATTTACGCAGTTTCAAGCAAGAAACCTATTTTACTCTTTTCTGTTCTTTAAACAATAAATCTATTATCTTTAGAAATACATTCTAAAGAAAATATGTTCTTTTATATTGTTTCAGTAAACATCATTTATTTCTAGTACTTTTACTGAAATAAATATAAAGTATGTTACATGGAGACAACCCCCCCTTATCACTTTAAAGTATATCCTTGGGGACTATTTTATATATAAAAATAAAAAAGTACAATGCACATGTTTATACATGAATCATCTAATGGTTAAGTCAATTAGACACAAGAACAATCATACCACATCAAGTCTCAATTTACATAAAGGCACATTGTTCATGAATATCACTCATTTTAAGAAAATAACTAGTCACAACAAAGTTTATATTTCAAATTTAAAAAATAAAAATTACACCCAGATTTGATGTGAATATCCTGTTTCCAGGAATACATTTATCCAGAAAACAAGGAAACAAAAATATAAGGGCTTGTCACATAGAAAGAAAGATGTAAAGCATACTGTCTTTCCTTAAGATGATACATACATGCAAATCTTGTCATTTATTCAAAGATACTATAGAAATTCATGAGCGGATTTGTGATCAGAAGTGATAAGTAACCAAAGTAACTGGAAAACTGTATTTGTAAATAGTGCTTTCAATATATGATGACGTTTTCAATAAATAAGCCTATAGATGATGATTTTGTATCTGCAACACACATCCAGTATTCTACATTTTAGACATACTCCCATTGTCTTCCCTAAGTTCTTGATCAATATTATTCTACTTTCATGATGTCAATTGCTACTAAAGTAACAAGGTGGGTGTTCTCTTGGTTTCCACATCCAATAAATTTTAGTATTTTGCAACGGTGTCTAAAGTCATGGAATTTGACTTGGATGTGAAGTTTGAGGATACTGTATTCAGGGTATTAATTGGCCTGTAGCAGCCAGGAACTTATTGTGAATACACAGACACACGGGATACTAAGAATTAGGGACTTGATCTCGGGGAAAGATAAAGGTCCAGGCAAGATCTTGAAGCTGAGATAAAGCAATGCAGCAAACATCAATCAACTATCATTACAAGGGAATGGAACTTATCTCTGATGTGTCTGGTTGGCTGCTGTGTGTGTGTGTATGTGTTTGTGTGTATGTGTGTGTGTGTGTGTGTGTGTGTGTGTGTGTGTGTGTATGTGTGTGTGTGTGTGTAGAGAATTTTAGTGTGGCTTCTATATTTACAGTCCATAGAGCATTACTTGCTAAGGAGAAGGTGCCTTTACCAGAGCTCCGATACCACTGTCATCACTTTTTACTGCAAAAAAACCACTTGCTTAATCTCTAATTAAAAAGGGAAAAATAAACTAACATCTTAGATGATTGTTTTGAAAACTAATTGGCAAATTGAAGGCCAAAGGGAGAAATTGGAGATTAATATAATCTTTTTCCTCTCTTCTGATTATTAAACCACAATAGCTGTGATTTTCAGGAATCTCCTGTAATGTACTTACTGCTGAATTATTAATATGTTTAATAATATGAAACATATGATAGAGAAATAGATCAGCCAGCAAGCACAAAAAACTAGTGATAAGATCGAGCTTTTGAGCAGGGTTGCCACATCTTTTAGGAATGCAATTCCTTCATATGAATTTCAAATTTCATGGCTTTCCCTGTGTGATTAAATGGCAAGAAAGTACTGTAGAAACAAAAATTCCTGTTCAGCCAAGAAGAAAGTGCTTATGTTCCCATCCTCATGTGGCAAATTTCCATTCCATAAAGAGTCTTTGTTAGAATGCTTTCATTTAATATACTTTAGCACATCATCCTTCCCTGTTGGAGACAGGAAAAAAAAAATTTGTTTGAATATTATCTCACGTAAGTTAGTGTGTACCGGCATGATTTGTATAATTACAGAAGTTTGTAATAAATATAAGTAGGGATCATGTCACAACTATAAAATATAATTAAAATCACATAAGACTAGAAGTCACAGAATTTTGTGCATGAAAACATACATTAGATTAGTTGCAGAATTTCTATTTTGAGACAGACTTTATATTAAAGTATAAAGCACTTTACTAAGGTTGAAACATTTTATTGAAAAATATATATTTCTTAGAGATATTTTGCTTCATATTTTAAGAAGAAAAATCGTCTCAAAGTAATTATTTTTTAAAATTTTTTCCCGTTTCCATGTGATTAACCTCCAAATTAGAAATCCAGATATTTAATTAAAATTAGCCAAAAATATTTATTGAGTATAAGAACCTTCTGCTCTCTACATTCTTCACACTAACTTTACCAAATATGATGAGTCTGAAATAATCAGTCTCTTTGTGACCTGTGTTGATATTATTTACAATGTGAGCAAAATGTTTAAAAAGTAGTATTTAGTTTAGCTTAATTGCTCTGAAGAGACAACAAATGATATAATCAAAGGCTAAAACTGAGTAGATTTAAAAGTTAGAATTCAGGAAATGTTTTTGACCACACTGGTTACTAACCATTATTAATCTTAACTGGAACATTGAGAATAACCATAAGCCTAAGTGTAAGTAGATTCTAAAATTAATAGCAATACTCTAGTTCACATTCATTCTAATTCTTACCTGGCTTAATATGAAATTTACCTTCAGGGGCTGGGAAGGTGGCTCAGTGGTAGAGCGCTTGCTTTGCATGCTCGAGGCCCTGGGTTCGATTCCTCAGCACAACATAAGCAAAAAAAAAAAAGCCAGAAGTGGTGCTGTGGCTCAAGTGGTAGAGTGCTAGCCTTGAGTTGAAGAGCTAAGGGACAGCACCCAGGCCCAGAGTTCAGGCCCCACGACCGGACCCCCCCCCCCAAAAAAAAGAAATTTACCTTCAATTTGACCCTCAGTTTTTCTCTTACACTCTTACCCTAACCATGGCTAGAATCCTAACCATAACTTTGACACTAATGGTATCTCAAATCTAAAATTTATGAAAAATGCTTGCTTGTCTCATCCTAACTGAAATTCCACTTGTAATTCTTGAAATAAATTTCAGGTTTTCCTAAACCCTATAGATTTTCTCACTCTTAACTTTGAACCTATCTTGTTCCATAAGAGGAATCATTATACCCATTGATCTCAAATCCTAATATTATGAAATACATTGTATTTCCATTATCCCAGCTATTCCTGAATTCCTAGAACCTAAAATAAGTTCAGCTTTATTTAACATTTAGCCCATTCCTTATTTTTTCTTTTTGTTGTGCGTGCAGATTGGTTTCTGGGCCTGGGCAGGATCCCTGAGCACTAGGCAAGGGCAAGATCCCTGAGTTCTTTAGCTCAAGGTGTGCACTTTACCACTTGAGCCACAGCACCACTTTCAGGTTTTCTGGTGGTTAATTGGACATAAGAGTCTCACAGACTTTCTTGCCAGGGCTGGCTTTGAACTGCAGTCCTCAGAAATCAGATTCATGAGCAGCTGTGATAATAGGTGCAAGCCACCAGTTTAACAAAATTCTTTACTCTTTCCTCAACCCCCTTTAACCAGAAACCTAATCCTAATCACAATCTGAATTAACACCAAATGGTTAATGTAAGGAAAATTGTCTGGATTCTATTCAATCACACATTTTATTGCTTCTGCTTCTTAGTGAAAAACTAAATTTTACCCTAATCCTATCCTTCGCTAACCCTAACAAGAACTAAAACAGCAATTCACAATTTAAACCAAATAATATCTGAATGTTAAAAGCAACACAGACGTTGGTTTTCATTCATTCTAACTTTGATATCATTCATTCTTCTTAAAATACATTGCAGTTTTACACAATACCTTACATCTTTTTCTCATCCAAACCCCATCTCTACCTGGAACACCTTGTTGAATCCTAAACCTACAGATAACTGAATCAAAATGTTAATAGCAAGCCTCTATTTCACATTTATCCCAACTCTTGCTAGGTATGTAGGTCTAAATTTTACTTGCATTTTGAACCTAAAGTTTTTAAAGTGTTTTCCTATTTCCTGTCAGGTTTTATTTTACATTTTTAAAAATTTTAGTTATTGTAAAAGAGGCTGACAGAGGGATTATGGTTATATGTGTAAAGTAATGAGTACACTTCTTGTTGAACATTGTTACTCTCTTCTTTGTTGTTCTCCCACTATAACTTCCCTCTCCCACCTCTCTCACTCCTCTTTCTCAATGGTGTAAAGTTCATTTTCAATATAGTGTGTTGAGTATCATTGTTGCAATGGGTCATCTTGTGTTGAACCTAAATTTTCTTTTTCCTTAACCCTAATTCTAATTCTGTCTGGTATCCTAACCCTAACCATAATAATAACAATAGCCCAATTCAGAAGATAAGAAAAAATATTAAAGTTTTTATTCATCCTGTTGATTCACTGTACATATTGAATTAAGTTGCAGTTCACCTTAAATCTTCCAAATTAGATTATATGTGCATATTTAAAGATGTAATTTTATGTGAAAAACAGAAATCTTTGGAGGAAGGAGTAATGAAAAGGAAATAGAGGGAGTATAATCAAATGCTTTAAATATATTTTGGAAAGAGCATAAGGAAACTGCCACTTCTGATAATTAATAACCATTAACAAAATAACTAAAAATTAATAAGTAAATAACACACTGCCATCTAGTGTTCTTTAAGGGAGCCATAATATGTCTTGTGAATAAAATACTTGTGTGAAATAAACTTTGTTCATGCATAATTCATATTGTCATTGGCCAATTATTTAACTTAATCAATAAAAATATATCAAATAAAATTCCATGATAAAAATATAAATCAGTTAGTAATTGTTTGAGAGAAAGTAGTCATGTGCTGCTGAGAAAAACGTGTATTCTTATGCTGCTGGGTGAAATATTTGGTAGATGTCCCTTAAATCTAGTTGATCTATGCAGCTGTTTAGATCTGCGGTTTCTCTGTTGAGTTTTTGCCGAGTTGATCTATCTAGTGGGGAGAGTGGTGTGTTAAAATCCCCAACAATTAATGTCTTTGGATCTATGTGGGATTTGAAGGAAAGTAGTGTTTCTTGGATAAATTTGGGTGCTCCATTGTTTGGCGAATAGATATTTAGAATTGTAATATCCTCCTGAAGGAGAGATCCCTTAATTAGTATGTAGCGTTATCTCTTCTCACCAATTTTAATCTGAAGCCTATTTTATCTGATATTAGGATTGCAACTCCCGTCTGTTTTGGGGGGCCGTTTGCTTGGTAGATTTTGCTCCAGCCTTTAACATTGAAAATGTGTTTGTTTTTACGGGAAAGTTGAGACTCCTGAAGGCAGCAGATAGAAGGATCTTGTTTTTAAATCCAACTAGACAGTCTATGCCGCTTAATTGGAGAGTTAAGACCGTTAATGTTAAGAGATAGGACTGAGAGGTATTTGGGAGTTCCTGCCATTTTATCCACCTTCTTGGGGGCTGCAAAAACTGGGTTCTTCCTATGTTTCTTGGATTCTCAGTTTGGGTGCAGTTTCTTGGCCTTTATTGTGGTCTTGTTGGTTTTCTATGTGTAGGACGTCTTTAAGAATCTTTAGTAGGGCTGCTTTGGTGGAAATGTATTGTTTCAATTTTTCTTTGCTATGGAAGGTTTTTATTTGGCCTTCAGTTATGATGGAGAGTTTAGCTGGGTACAGTATTCTTGGTTGATATTTGTTTGTTTTTACGGCTTGGCATACATCATTCCAGGCTCTTCTTGCTCTGATTGTCTCTGCTGAGAAATCTGAGGTGATTCTAATTGGTTTCCCTTTATAGGTGATTACCCTTTTCTCCTTGACAGCTTTAAGGATCTTTTCCATGGTCTGAGTTGATCCTGTGTGGATTATAATGTGACGGTGGGATGTCCTATTCTGATCTGGTCGATTTGGAGTTCTAAAAGCTTCTTGTATCTGAATAGGCCTATCTTTTTGCATGTTTGGGAAGTTCTCTGCTAGGATGCTGTTAAACAAATTTTCTAGACCGTTACCTTCTGGTTCTAAGTGCACCTCTACACACATTATCCTTAAATTAGGCTTTCTGATGGTGTCTTCCAAGTGTTGGATAGATCTATCGTATTTCTTGGACTTGTCTTGGATGCTTGTATGTTCTTTCTCTATACTATCTAGGCTGTCTTCAATCCCCCAGATTTGATCTTCTGCATGCTCTAACCTGCTGTCAAGACTTTCCTCTTTGTTTCTTATTTCTTTTCCTTCTAATTGGTCATCTAAGAAAAGTCCAGGACCAGATGGTTTTACAGCAGAATTCTTCAAGGCCATCAAAGCAGAACTCACACAATACTCCTAAAATCTTCAATGAAATTGAAAGAGAAAGTTCACTACTGAACCCATTCTATGAAACCATCAAAACCCTCATCCCAAAACCAGGCCCGGACTCATCAAAGAAAGAGTACTATAGACGCATTTCTTTGATGAATATTGATGCAAAACTTCTCAACAAAATTTTGGCAAATCGACTTCAACAATTGATCCAAAAAATCATACACCAAGATCAAACATGATTCATTTCAGTGATGCAAAGCTGGGTCAATATATGCAAATCAAATAATATTATTCATCATATCAACAGGAGCAAGGATAAGAACCACATGGTTATCTCAATAGATGCAGAAAAAGCATTCGACAAGATCCAACACCCCTTTATGATGAAGGTTTTGGAAAAATTAGGAATCCATGGAACATTCCTCAATACAATAAAGGCTGTATATGACAAACCTACAGCCAGCATTATACTTAATGGTGAAAAACTAAAGCCATTTCCTCTTAATTCAGGAACAATACAAGGATGTCCACTCTCGCCATTTCTCTTCAATCTAGTAATAGAATGCCTAGCTACAGCAATAAGACAAGAAGCAAACATAAAAGGGATCCAAATAGGGAAAAAAATAAAACTCTCCCTTTTTGCAGATGACATGATCTTATATTTAAATAATCCCATAGACTCCACTCCCAAATTACTCACGGTAATTCAAAACTTTGGCAAAGTAGCAGGGTATAAAATTGACCCTCAAAAATCGATGGCTTTTCTGTATGCCAAAAATGAGAAAAGTCTGGCTGAAATTAGGAAAGTAACTCCATTTGTAATAGCCCCTCAAAAAATAAAATACCTAGGAATCAACTTAACCACAGAAGTGAAGGACTTCTATGATGAAAACTTTAAAAACTTGAAAAAGGCAATCAAAACAGAACTTAGAAAATGGCAAAACCTCTCATGCTCCTGGATTGGAAAGATAAACATCGTGAAAATGGCAATACTTCCTAAGGCTATCTACAAATTCAATGCGATACCTATCAAAATTCCAACTTCATTCTTCACGGAAATAGAAGAGGCAATCCAAAAATTCATATGGAACAATAAAAGACCCCGAATATTAAAATGCTCCTCAACGGAAAGAACACTGCTGGTGGAATATCAGTACCAAATTTCAAACTCTACTATAAAGCCATAGTAATCAATACAGCTTGGTATTGGCATAAGAACAGACCTCATGACCAATGGAATAGAATTGAAAACCCAGAAATGAACCTACAGGCCTATAGCCAACTAATCTTTGATAAGGGAGCTAAAATAAGAGAATGGAAGAAAGATAGCCTCTTCAGTAAATGGTGCTGGAAAAATTGGTTAACTACTTGTAGAAAACGAAAGCTAGATCCTTATATATCACCCTGCTCCAGAATCAACTCCAAATGGATCAAAGACCTCGGAGTCAAAGCAAACATTCTGAAAACATTAAAGGTTGGAATAGGAGAAACCCTAGGTCTCTTTGGCACAGGCCGAAATTTTCTTAATAGAGACCCGGAAACAACAAATCAAAGAAAGGTTGGACAAATAGGATTGCATGAAGTTGCAGAGCTTCTGCATGGCAAAGGACATAGCTAGCAAGATCAACAGAAAGCCCATAGATTGGGAGATGATCTTCACTAGCCATACAACGGACAAGGGTCTCATATCTAAAATATACTTGGAACTCAAGAAATTAAATTCCTCAACAACAAATCCTCAAAGAAACAACTGCCCAATAAATAAGTGGGCTAAAGACTTGAAGAGAAACTTCTCTGTAGAAGAAAGAAGGATAGCCAATAAACACATGAAGAAATGCTCAACGTCCCTAACCATAAAAGAAATGCAAATCAAAACAACATTAAGATACCACCTCACCCCAGTTAGAATGGCTATAATCAAGAACTCTAACAACAACAGATGCTGGAGGGGATATGGACAGAAGGCAACCTTACTTCATTGTTAGTGGGAGTGTAAACTTGTTCAACCACTTTGAAAAGCAGTATGGAGGTTCCTGAAAATATTTCACATAGAACTCCCCTATGACCCCACAATCCCACTTTTGGGCATTTACCCAAATGTTTACAAACAAGACCACACTAAAGCTACCAGCACAACCATGTTTATTGCAGTATTATTTACCATAGCTAAGATATGGAACCAACCCAGATGCCCCTCAGTAGATTAATGGATCAAGAAAATGTGGTATATACACAATGGAATTCTATACCTCCATCAGAAAGAATGACATTTCCCCATTTGTTAGGAAATGGAAAGGCTTGGAAAAAATTATATTACGTGAAGTAAGCCAAGCCCAAAGAAACATAGGTCCCATGGTTTCCCTTATTTGCAATATCTAGTATATGTATGAGTAAAGCAGAAAAGCTCCGATAATGTGATGTTAGGAAAATGAACCCTTAGATATATATTTAAATGTTTTTTCTTTCATGCATTTGTTTCTAACGTATTTGTAAGATTATTTCTTTGTTGCTTTGTATGTCCCTCCCCCACAATATAACCCCTGCTTTCACTATATTTGATGTCGGTATAATTTGTGGAGGAGATGGGGAAAAACAATTCGTTTAAGGATACAGGTGGACCCGTTGCAACTATGAGAAGTACAAGTTGTCATGTCGAAAACGAACTCTACAACTTTAGTGCAGGGGCGGGGGATTGGTTGGAGGGGGAAGGCTGTGAAGGGATGTGAAGGGTAAACAAAGGAGGAGGCTTTAATGCTTGAAAAGAAATGTACTCATTATCTTGCCCATGTAATTGTAACCCCTCTGTAGATTACGTTCACAAAAAATAAAAATTAAAATTAAAAAAAAGAAAAAGTAGTCATGACTTTTAATAAACTAAATTTCTAGTTCCCTACAAAGCAATGATTTAGGTTTACTAATCTAGTATTTCTAGTAAGTGTAGAGAACATGATTGGCATAAAAATCAGCTAAATGTTCATCTTCGTTCTTGAATGGGTGATGTTTGAAACATTTTCTTTTATTCAAATGAATGCTTATATTTACTTTTCAAAATAAATGCAATTTTATCTCCTTTTATCTCCCTGCAATTAAATGTATTACTATATTCAGGTACTTAAAAGCTAAATTTTCTATGTTTGTTATGTAACCCTACATATTCAGAATGACATGGTTTTTCTATTCGTAAATGTCTAACCTCTGGAATTTTTGCATCAGTAACATAAATTATCTAATAAAGTTGTTGTGAAGGCTCCAGTAAACAGTGTGGTCAAAAATATTTCCTGAATTGTAAATTTTAAATCTAATCCTTTTTTGGTTTTGATTATGTCATTCATTGTCTCTTCAAAGCAATTAAACTAAAATAAATACTACTTTTTAAACCTTTAACTCACATTGTAAATAATATTAACATACTTCACACAGAGTCTAATTATTTCAAACTCATCATATTTGATGATCTTCATGTGAAGATTATGGAGAGTAGAAGGTCCTTATACTCAATAATATTTTTGTTTAAATTAAATCAAATCATTTATCTGGATTTCTAATTTGGAGATTAATCACATGGAAACAGGAAAATAATAAGAAAAATGATTACTTTGGGAGCATTTTCTTCTTAAAATTATGCAGCAAAAATATCTTAAAATATCTTAAATATATATTAAATATATTATATGTGTTAAATATATTAAAATATATTTTTAATAAGATGTTTCAATCCTTAGGTAAAGTGCATTATTCTTTAATATAAAGTTTATCTCAAAATAGAAATTCTGCAACTAATCTAATATACGTTTTCATGAACAAAATGCTGTGACTTCTAGTTTTGTTATATAATTTTAATTATATTTTTAGTTGTGACATGATTCCTATTTACACTTAATACTAACTTCTTTAAGCATACAAATCATGCCTGTACACACTAACTTATGTAAGATAATATTCAAAAAAAATCATCTTTTTCCTGTCTCCAAAAGGGAAAGGTGAGGGGCTGAAATATATTAAATAAAAGCATTCTAAAAGAGATTCTTTATGAAATGGAAATTTGTAACGTGAGGATGGGATCATGAGCTCGTTCTACTTGGCTAACAGGAATTCTCATTTCTACAGTAATTTCTAACCAATTAGTCACACACGGTAATCCACAAAATTTGAAGTTCATATGAAGGAATTACATTCCTAAAAGATGTGACAACCCTGCTCAAAAGTTCAGTCTCATCACTAGTTCTTTGTGTTTGCTGGCTGATCTAATTCTCTATCATATATTTCATGTTATTAAGCATATTAGTAATTCAGCTGTAAGTACATAGTAGGAGACTCCTGAAATCACAGTTATTGCTGGGTAATATGCAAGAGAGAGGAAAAAGATTATATTAATCTCCAATTCCTCCCTTTGGCCTTCAATATACCAATTAATTCTCAAAGCAATCATTTAAGATGTTAGTTTATTTTTCTCTTTTTAAGTACAGATTAAGCAAGTGTTTTTCTCAGTAAAAAGGGATGAATGATATCAGAGCTCTGATATGAGCACCTTCTCTTTAACAAGTAATGCTCTATGGGCTATAAATATGGAAGCCACACTAAAATTTACTCTCTACACACACAGACGCAGACACAGACACACACAGACACACCACACACAAACATACACACACCCAGCTGCCACCAAGGCACATCAGAGATCAGTTCAGTTCCTTTGTAAAGATAGTTGATTGATGTTTGTTCCATTGGTTTTTCTTTTCTTGAAGATCTTGCCTGGACCTAAACGTTTCTCTGAAATCAAGTCCCTTGCTCTTAGTATACTGTTTCTATATATTCATAGTTTGTTCCTGGCTGCTTCAGGCCAATTAACAGTATCCTGAATACAGTACCTTCAATCTTGACATTCAAGTCAAACTCCATGAATTCATCCTACTATTCCAAAATACTAAAATTTATAGGATCTACAAACCAAAATATACCCACCTTGTTATATTATTAAGAATTGACATCATGAAATTAGAAGAATATTGATCAGGAACTGAGGTAAGAGAACAGGAGTATGAGGGAAAATGTAGAACACTGGATGTGTTTTAGAGATACAGAATCATCTTCTGTAGACTCATTTATTGTAAACTTGTGATCTTATAGTGAAGTTTCAATCTACATATACAGTTTTCCAGTTGCTTTGCTTACTTGTCACTTCTGATCACAAATTCTCTTATGAATTGCTATAGTATCTTCGAATGCAAATATTTATCATCTTAAGGAAAGACAGTCTGTTTCTACATGTGTCTTTCTATGTGAAAAATTATTATTTTTTGTTTCTCTACTGAAAAAATGTATTTCTGGAAACAGGATATTGACAACAAATCTGGTGGTAATTTTCACTTTTTAAGTTTGAAATGTAATATAAATTTTGTTGTGACTAGTCATTTTTTAAAAAATCAGTGATATTCATGAACACTAAGATTTTTGGTGCCTTTAAGTAAATTGAGACTTGATGTGGTATGGTAGTTCTTGATTCTAATTAACTCAACAATTAGATGATTCATGTATAAACATGTGCATTGCACTGTTTTATTTTTATTTTTTATTTTTAAGTTTAATTTTTATTTTTTGTGAACATACTGTACAGAGGGGTTACAATTACATGGGCAAGATAATGAGTATATTTCTTATCAAGCATTGCAACCTACTCCTTTGTTTACCCTTCACATCCCTTCCCAGACTCCCCCCTCACCCCTCACCCAATTCTCTCCCCACCTCCCGCACCAAAGTTGTAAAGTTTGTTTTCGACATGACAACTTGTACTTCTCATTGTTGCAACGGGTCCACCTGTATCCTTAAATGACTTGTTTTTCCCATCTCTTCCACAAATTTTATTTTTATTTTTATATATAAAATAGTCCCCAAGGATTTACTTTAAAGTGATAAGGGGGGGCTAGTATTCATGTTCCGTACTTTATATTTATTTCAGTAAAAGTACTGGAAATACATGATGTTTACTGGAGCAATATAAAAGGTGAGAACATATTTCTAAAGAGAATGATTGATTAAAACAGAAAAGGGTAAAATTGTCAGGTTTTTTGCTTGAGACTGCATAAATTTCATATGAATGTAGCTTAAGACGAGACTCAGAGGAAAATTCATAATAGTATTACTTTTCTGCTTGATTCAAGCCTATACTAGTTATTGCAATAAGGGAAATGGTATTTTCACAATAAAAAATCTATAAGGAAAAAATATTACTGAGATTTATATCACATCAAAAGCAGTATAGTTATTTTAAGGAATTGGTCATTCAAAGCCCTAGATACTTAATGGATGAAGAATAGAATTGAAAATAGCAGAGAAAAACAATTCAACATGCAGATATTATGATTTTATATTAATATGAAAGACATGGAGCTTTTGCCTTTCTGAAGAAGATAGTTTAGCCAGTAATATCAATGTAAGGCATCAGTTGTAATGAGTCTAAAGTCTTTTCCTCCAAGATATCCAAGAGTACTATATTCATCCTCTGAAGAGTAAAGACGTAATTATTTTAATTAGCTTTGCTTAATATTAATTTACTTGTAGTAAATAGGTTAAAGTGTCTGCTATCTTTCTTTCCATATAATAACATACATTTAATATTATTACTGTCTCTTCATACAAGCCTGAAATCACTATATCAAATTAACATAAACAAAAAACAAAAATAACCTGATACCACCATCACAAATCCTAAATTATGTGGAAAAAATCAACAATGAATAAAATAAATCTGAGGACGAGGAAAATCAATGGCACAATAACAACAGAAAATTACCCTAGCTCTCTCTAATGAAACAGATCTTTAGAGTCCTACATGGTACTCCACTTCTAGAGAGTCACACCAAGTCAACTATAATTACTTATACATATACAATTCAAAAGAAGATTTTATATGTCTTCCAAGCAAACAGAAATCTTTGAAAAGGTGCCCAGCCACGCAGGTGCCTGCTGTGAAGGTGGTAGCCAACATATTCAAAATACATCTGCAGTGTGGAAATAAAAGGTCCACATGGGAAAAAGGAGGAACAGAAGTGTACAACGGAGACAGCCAAATCCATACTCAGAGACAATTGAAGATATCACTGTACAACCCGAACTGTAACTGGAACCACAAGTATTAACATCACAACATCTTCCCACAATTGATTTCCACTCCTACACTTAATGGTCTAAACAAAAACCTAATTCCAGAAAAACAAATCAAAACAGAAGATCAAACCAACACCTAGCAATTCAACCAAGAACATAAAGAGTCACCTATTAAGATCATAGATGCCCCAAAAGAAATCCCCCAAGTGAACAAAACTAATCAGAAAAATACAAGAAAAAGATGTCAAAGTATTATAATTCACACAGTAAATAACCACGCATTAGAACAGACAATTAAGGACGTAGAAGACAGTTTTCAAAATTCATTACAAATATTGCTGAAAAATGTGATTAATGAAAAGATACAAAACCTCTACAAGGAAATTTGTGAACAAGATAAGACCAACTATAGATTAGCAAAATAACTCATGGAGACTACAAACAGAAATAAATTCTGAAAATGCAAGGGAGTCCAAGGAAAATATGGATGCCTAGTTAAAAGATATAAGAGAAGACACAGCTATAAAAACAACCCTTCCAACCGCGCTCCCCCCAGCCCAAAGGAAAGATGTAAGGAAAGTCCATACCAGACCTAAAACAAAGCTTTAATAAAGAGATAGAAGCCATAAAAAATGACCAATTAGAAGACAGGAAAATCAAAAACAAAGTAGAATATCTCCACAGCAAATAGATGACATAGGAGATAATCTCAGGGGTCAAAGACCAAATAGCTCTAATAGGAAAGAGGAAGTAATAATTTAGAACAAATCCAAAGAATAAGAAATGATCTTGCCAGAACTTCAAGACTGAGAAGATCAAATTTAGGCAAGATTGGTATCAAGAAGAGCAGGACACTAAATTGATGGGAAACATATTACAGAATTCTAGCAAAGAACATTGCAAACATCCAAAGAGATAGATTCATTCAGGGAAGAGAAGCCTTTAGAACACCAAGCAGAGAATTCTAGAAAAGAACAACCCACCACCACATCATAATCCATTAGAGGATCATTAGAAATCAAGGAAAGGATTCTTAAAGCTGCCAAAGAGAAAAGATTGATTATTTATAAAGGATATGCAGTCAGAATAACTACAGATTTCTTAGCTGATATGGTAAAAAAAGAAGAGGCCAGCATGATATATAACAAACATTAAGGGCAAACAACTATGAACCATGAATATGGTCCCAAGCCAAATATTCCTTTACAATTAAAGGATATATAAAAATATTTCATGACAAAGAAAACTAGAAACAATGTATCTCCACCAAATCAGCAGGATGGAAGTTAATCAAAGATATCCTCCACAGAAAAGATCAAGAAGAACAGGACGTGGTTATATGTCATGCTTCCTACCAGAGAACAAGTTAAATATATTCAGTAGATGATTCACAGCTCCTAAGAGCTCCTAAGAGGACTCACCCAAACAGATAAAATTAGAGAAAAAAAAATGAGACCACACATAAATTAGCAAAATTGAGACTCTTATATGAGAGTACTTGAAAACCATATGCCAATCAACTGGAGAATCCTGGAGAAATTTATGCTTTCCTGTACTCTAACTGAACCAAGAAGTGATACATAAGAAGTAATGAAAATGAAATTTCAATAAACAATTTCTCATAACAGAAAAATGTAGGACTCAATGGATTTACCATGAAATTAAGGCTTGCAAAGAACTTACAATACTCAGATATATCTCTTCTTTGGAATAGAAAGGGAAATGGAATTATCAAACATATTCTATGAAGCTGGAATTAGACTCTTCCCCAAATCAGATAAGGACTCATCAAAGAAAGAGAACTATGAACCCAACTCTTTGATAAACATTGATAGAGAACTTCTCAATAAAATTCTCACCAACCAATTTCACAACTAACAAAAAAATCGTATGCTATGATCAAACAATATTCATCCTAGGATACAAATGGATTCAATATACTTGTCAATAAACATAACAGACACCATCAGCAGAAGCAGGGAAAAGAACCACATGATCGTCTATATTGATGTAGAAATAGCTTTTAAAATTATCCAATACCCCTTTATGATTAAAAGGTCTGAGAAGCTAGGAACACATGGAATTTTCCTCAGTATAATAGAGTATGTATATGACTAAGAGATAATAAGCACGCACCTAACAGTGGAGGCATGAAGACATTAAAATCAGGAATGAGAAAAAGATGTCCACTCTCTCTACTACTGTTCAATATAGTACTGGATTTTCTAGCAAGGGCAATAGGCAAGAGCAAAACAAAAAGAGGATCCAAATAGGGAAGAAGTAAACTTATCTCTTTTCACAGATGAAATGATCCTGTATTTAAAGGACCCTATAGATTCTCAGTCAAGTTAGTAAAGGTGATGCTAACCTTCAGCAATGAAGCAGGGTATAAAACCCACAAGAATCAGTGGTTTTTCTGTGTTACCAACAATTAGAAGATCCAGGCTGAAATCCAAAAAACAACCAAATATGTATTAGCCTCAAAATCAAATCAAATTTAAGCAAAAGAAAACAACAACAAAACTAGGAATTAATTAATTTAACTAAAAATGTGAAGGACCTCTACTGTGAAAACTTTAAAAATCTAAAAACGAAAAATTGAGGGAGATTCAAGGAAATGGAAAATATTTCAATGCTCCTGGTTGGAAGAATTAACATTGTGAAAATTGCAATACTGCCCCCAAACAATTGGCAATGCAATACCCATCAAAATCCCAACAATATTCTTCAATGCAGTAGAGAAAGTAATCCAAATTAAATATGGAATTGCAAAATTTCAGTTGATACAGAAGGCTTAGAAATGAACTCATGGGCATATAGTCATGTTACACACACACACACAATGGAACTCTATTCACCCATCAGAAAGGATGACTTTTCACCAGTCTTAAGGACAATGAAAGGCTTGGGAAAATTATAATAAGAAAAAGGAATGCACACTCAGAGCAATATAGGTAGCTCAAAAGTGCCTATATATCTACAAGTAAACAAGATAGATTCTACCTCGTCCCAGTTAAATGGCCATTATCAAGAAAATTAACAATAGCAAATGCTGACGTAGATGTAGCCAAAAGGGAACTCTATTACATTGTTGGTGGGAAATTACACATGTTCAACCACTCTGGAATGCAGTATGCAGATTCCTCAATATTCTAAACATAGATCTCCCTTAAGACCCAGTAATTACCCACATGGACAGTAATCCAATAAATAAAAAACTAACTCACATTAAATATACCAGCAAAACCATGTTCAGTGCCCAGAACCAGAGTTTAAGGACTGGAAAAAAAGTTACCACTGCTGGTATTTGTTTCCACAAATATGAACCTTTTGACAAAAGATACCTAATCATTCTATTTTCAGCAGCTAGGACAAGTGGACCCATTGCAACAATGAGATATACAAGATGTTAAGTAGAAAAACAAAATTTACAAATTTGGCTCCGGGTGGGGGGGAGGGCCAGGAGGGGGAGATGGGAAGGGATAGTAAGGGGAAACAAAGGAGGAGGTAACAATGCTTGATAAGAAATGTACTCATTACCTTACCTATGTAATTGTAACCCCTCTGTATGGTATTTTCCCAAAAATCACCTTAAAACATACTAAGGATATTTGTAAAGTATATAATGAAGGAAGAATTTTCATCCTTTACAAAAATCTATGCTAAACTATTGATACTTTACTCTACTTTTCCTTAAACAAGTTTTATTTAGTTTAATATTTGCCACGCCAAGGTTCTCTATATTGTACTGGAGATTTAATTTTTCATGTATGTATTTATATGTATATGTATATTTACCTGTATCTGTATATGTATCTATCTATGTATGTTCCAATATGGATCATCAGACTTGAAACTTTGCTTTGTTTTGCTGTTCAGCAATTAACCTACACGGCTCATTCTGTAACAATATCTGTGCTCATTCTCATCATTCCTTTATTTCACACACCATCAGCCTTCTAAAATCAGCTTCATTTCCTGGAGAAGATTACCAATCAGTCCAACCAATATTCACCCAGAGGGTTTTAATAAAGCAAGCCTTAAGGAAGGAAATTAACGTGAAGTGACAATTAGAGAATTTCTACAGAGACCTGACATCTTTCACATTTCTGCCTTCTTCCTCATATTTAAGAAAGCATTGACTAACATTATGAATATACTTCATTTATAACTTGGGCTCAGTGTTTTTTTTTCCAACCTGAAGCCTTCTTTTCCATGATTTTTGACATAAACGTTTGGGAGATTTTTTTGATTGTGATGGGTTTCCATCCAAAACAAAGCCATGTATATCAAGAAAGCCAATGTTTTCAACTCAGAGTACTAAAAAAAACAAGAGGGAGAAAATTAAGGTTAGCTATATATGTTAAGCACAGTTATAGGTAATATCAAGATATTTTGAAATTGTATACTTTTACTGAATAAAGTGGCTCAAAGCTATAATATTATCTACTTGGAAAACAGAGATTAGAGAATTCCAGTTCCAGGCAAGCCCAGACACAAAAAGAAGTTTCAGAAACTCTAACCATTTGCTGGGTGCAATGTTTTATGCTTGTGTTAGGAGGACTACAGTTCAAGAAGGCCAAGGCATAGTGATACTACCTCAAAATAAACAATCCAATTATAATCTCAAGGTTGGTAGTAATAGATATGCTTTTTCACAAGTACAGGGTTTTGGGTTCAATCCTACAGTACTGCTAGGAATTTAGTGTGTGCCAGGGTAAGAATTTGGCATGTCTAAGGTCAAGACTTCATACTCATTTTACAAGCTCTAAAGAAACCTGTACCTCTTTTGCTATTTTTTAAAAGTATAACCATAACTTCCATGTCCAAAACAATTTCCTATGAGATTTTCTTCTATCCATTAAGTAATATATTATGTGTTGGTTACTGTCCTACTGAAATTATTCTAGAGAACAAAACCCATTGTCTTAGAAAGTGACTGCATATGGAAACAGAATCTCAAAGGTAGCAAGTAAGTTGAAGACTCCTACAAGAGAAGCAAAAGTGTTGGGTCTTCGTCTGTCCTGCAGAAGACGGACGGGTTGAGAGGAAAGGTAAGTGCACGGCTCACCCATTCCCCAGCCTCCCTTAGCCTCGGAGACAGACAGAGCAGGGAGTCAAATCAAGCAGGAATTTGTTTATTACCACACAGTAAGCAAAAAAACAATGCAGCATGAAAAGGGAAGAAAAGGAACCAAACCATCATTGCAGAGTTCACCCTATCATGCGTGGTGCTATTGAGGATTTCTCCATTGCCATTGCTGATCACTGCCCAGGTTACCTGTTGAGGTTGATGTGGATTCCGTAGGGCCATTGCTGGGACTGGGAGTGTCAGGACAGGCAACAGCTGCAGTATCACCATCTGCAATTGTTAGCTAACATAAGAGTTTCTCCAGGGCTGGTTGCCATTGGGGATGGTTAGTAGTTATCTTTTTAGTTTTCCCTGTTTTAAACACAAGCCGTGGCCACCAGAGCCGTATTCTTTCCTTGTTGTTTAGTTTATCTTTGGGCATCCTCGTGTATAGAGATAATGGGTAAAAACTTAAGGTTCCTGGCCGGGATCCAAATGGGGGCTGTGTCTTTTATGGGAAAAATGCATTCAAATCCCTTGCCCATAGTAACTAGTGGGTCAGGTCCGCTTCATTGTTGTGTCAGAGTGTCCTTCCACCTGACTTTCACTTGGGGCTTAGGGGTTAATTGTCCCCAGTGCTTCTGAAATCTGGATTCAGTTGCATCTTTAAAAAATTTAAAAATGTTAATGGCAAATAAAGCTATCTGTAACTGTATATGGGTGATAACTCCCCCTTTTTGTTTTAATAATTGTTCCTTAAGATATTGGTGCTTTCTTTCTATAATTGCTTGGTCTGGGTGATTATAGGGAATTCCTGTAGTATGATTAATATGCCATCTGTAAAAAAACTGACATTGCTATACAAACAAAACAGGGTTCATTTTCGGTTTAAATTTGTGGTAATAGACCCAAGGTGGCAAAGCATTGAAGAAAATGTGTTTGTGAATGTTTAGTTTTATTTCTCCTCTATGTGCTGTGGCCCAACATGTTCATGAATAGTTATTTATAGAAACAAAAATATATTTAAGCTTACCAAAGCCTGGGAAATGAGTAACATCAGTTTGCCAGAGGATGTTGGGGTTGAGGCCTCTGGGATTTAACCCTGGTGGTTGTAAAGGGAGTACTTTTAAGAAGGGCTGGTATGTTTTGCAGGTATGTCCTATCCTTTTGAGGTCCTTTACAGGAAACTGAGGGAATTTATGTTGAAAACCTCTCCAATTGATGCGGATTAAATCATGTAAATGGGATGCGCCTTGTAACGTTAATATTTGTGGGACAGTAGCTAAGTGGTCCGCCCAATTATTGCCCATGGATAAAAATCCAGGAAGTTTTGAATGCCCTCTCAATGTTGAATATGAATAGGGTCTCCCCATCCTTCTAATAGGCCCTTAAAGGTAACCATAAGGGGGAAAATAGGGTTTCCATTCAGCTTAATATGTTCCTGCGGAATATGAGGGAGCAAGTTAATTACATATAGGCCATCAGAATAGAAATTAAAGGGTTTTTGAATATCCTGAAGGGCCATTATTACAGTGAACATTTCTTTATATTGTGCCAACCCTTGACAAGGTTGAAATCTTTGTTGGCTGGGGGTCTTTTGTTGCTCATCAAAGGCTGCATAGGCAGAGCCTGCTTTACCTCCGTCAGTAAAAACATGAAGGGTGCCAGGAATAGGTATAGGAGAAAATAGAGAAGGCATTTTGAGGGGAACTCACCATAACATGACGGTCCATTTGGATGGCCTGTAATGGCAGTCAATATGGCTTAGAAAGCCCTCTAGGGAGAGAGCAAGATGAGCATTAGCTCGAGTGAGCCCTCAACGTCTGTCATACGAAAAAGAAAAACAATGGAGTTAGGGTCAAGGCCATATTTCCTTTGGGCTTGGGTCCTTCCCTTGATGTTAGCATCGGTAATTTGTTCTGCCTGAGAGCATAACCGAAGTGTGCCCCCTAGGGGAGTTTGAACCCACTCTAATGGCTCCCCCCTTTGAGTTAAAACTGCAGAAATCAATGTGTCACCCACAAGCAACCAGAGGGAAATGGGCTCAAGAATAGAATACCTCTTCAAGGAAACTTCATGCATGTATTTTTGAAACTGTAAAAATACTGACCGATAGCTGCTTGTAATTGTAATAACTTCTTGGGGCATCATGTCTTTTAGTAAGGCAAATAAGGGCACAAGACAATCTTTAGGGATGGGAACCCATGGCAACAGCTAATTGATTTCCCCTAAAAGACTTTGAAGTTGGGTTAGGGTCAGAGAGGCTGGAATATCCAGCAAAGATTTATGGGGGCAGACTTAAGACAAGATAAGGTGGGATCCGAGCACCTTAAAAGGAGGTACTTTTGAATTTTATTGAGGGCTATAGTAAAACCTCCCTTTTTTAATATGACAAGAGCCTGGGCCACAAGGCCCTCCAGGGGGCCGGGTCTTGGTGCCCCAGAATTATATCATCCATGTAGGCATAGGCAAGGGAGGTATCTGAACCCAGCACAGTTCCTAAAAGTGTGGCCAAGTATTGTTGGAAAAAGGGCGGGCTATTGTCCATTCCCTGTTGCAACACCGTCCATTTGAACCTCCAATCAGGCTGGGAAAAATTAAGAGAAGGGATGAAGAAGGCAAACTTCTCACAGTCCTCCAGATGCAGTGGGATAGAGAAAAAAACAATCTTTAACATCAATCACAACCAAGGCATATTCTGAAGGTATAGTGGGAATCCATGGCATAGCCTTTAGGAGCATTCCTACTAGGTCCATCTTTTCATTTACCTTACATAGATCTTGGAGCATGTGCCAGGCCCTGGATGCTTTTTGGATAACAAATACGGGTGTTCCAAGGACTCATAGAAGGGTGTATGTGCCCAAGGTTTATCCACCAAAAGGTGGAGGGCCACAAGTTTAGGTTTTGTCAATGGCCACTGCTCTACCCAAATAGGGATTCCCGGCTTCCACCTGATGGGAGGTATTTGGGGGCAGTGGCCTTTAGGATTGGGGGTGCACCCGAGTAGGTACCATATGTTCCTCTCTATAATTATGAAAGTTAAAAAAATCTTTTTCCTTAAGTCCCTCTAGATCCCATTTAAGCCTTTGTGCTTCTTCTCCATCCAGGATATCATCATAGAATGCTCGATTGTCTGTAGTGACCATAACATCCATTTGTCCTAGCATGTCTTGCCCTAGTAAATTGGTGGTGAGGTTTTTTTTTGCTACTAAAGTGCATATCTTTTCCTGCTTTCCATCTGGGCTGGTCCATTTCATAAGGGCAACTATCTCTTTGGACTGGGAGTTGTCCCCTACCCCCAATATTGTGGACCCAGGTGCAAGCTTCCAGTCCAAGGGCACCTCCTCCTCCCTGAGTACGGTTCTGTCTGCCCCTGTGTCAATTAGGCAGTGAAACCGCTTCCTGCCTATAAAAATACTCAGTTTAGGGCTGAGTCTTTTTACCAGGGGGACAGTCCAATGGGCCTGGGTTGTCTTGACATGAGGCTGCCTGGGCCTTACAGCACAGGGGGTTACTCCTTGACTTAACGGGGCTGGAGGATGCCCCTCCTCTAGTTTAAAGCATCCCATCTAAATCATATTTGGATCGACAATATTTTTTCCCATGGTACTCCTTCCTGAACCTGGGGCAGGGTGTAGGGGGCAGTTTGGATCCCCTGGGCCGGGTGTCGAGGAATTGTTGTGAACAGTCCCTCTTATAGTGCCCCTCTTGCCCACAGTCTCTCTCCCCAATGGTCTTGGGGCTCCTTGGCCCAGGGCTGCCAGTGCCTGTGTGATAGCCTCAGTCATAACAGATATCTGAGCCTGTAAAATTAAAACTAGTGATTGGGACTGGTACTGTTGCATTCCCACATCTTGAGAGGCCACCACCCATCTGCTCAGAGAAGTCTCTCTCAATCCAGCGCAGGCCATGCAGTGGTATGCATTCATCCCTTCCCAAACCATTAGCTTTATAAATTGATCCCAGAGGTCCCCTGCTGGCAGCTTATGATGAACACTCTGTTGGACATGGTCTATAAAATGAGGTAGAGGCTCACCCTACTTTTGTCTCACTCCTGCTATGGGGGATTCAGTGGACCCTTCATCCAGTTTGTGCCATGTGGCAAGTCCTACCTGCCTCACTTGGTCACAGTACGTGCCAGGTATTGCAGCCTTTTGGATGCCAGTGGAGTACCTTCCCCTGTTCCTGTTAACATGGCATAAGTAATAGGTATTGCAGGTTGAGCCTGCCAGTTATTTTCTGCCTTAAAGAAGGCACACCACTTGATAAACTGAGAACTGGTTAGGGTGGCTTTGGCCACATCCAGCCAGTCCTTAGGGACCCATGTGTGATAAGCAATGTCCTGTAATAGGGTCTGGGCCCAAGGAGAGTTCAGGTCATCTTCCACCCCCGCCTTGTGGAGCTCTTTAAGATCCTTAGGTTCCCATGGATACAATTCCAAGGGTCTGTTAGCTCCTGGTGCCAGATTGACCGGGTACTCTTTGGGAAGCAAATCCTGTGGCCCAGGGTCCAGGCTCTCCAGTGGCCCTTCCTTTACAGGGTAGGCCTCCACATAGGTTACTTCCCTGGCTCTCGGCCCCTCTGTGGAATTTCGGTCATAGGGATCCAGGTCTCACAGGTCCCTCCATAGGGCGTTGTCCCTTCCCCAATTTTGGAGGCATAAGGTGGGGGCCTAGGACCGTCAGGGGCACCCGAGTCGGAGGAGGGGGTAACCTTCACCCTCGTGTTGACTTCCACTGAGTGTGCTTCTGTCTGATCAGTGCATTCTCAGTCGAATTTGACCATTCCTTTTCTTCCTCCCTTCTGAAGTCCTCCTTCTGTGAGAGAGAATTACCCATACTTAATGGTTTCACTTACCCTGAGAGACCGCTTAGCCTTGAGTGGTATATTTTCCTTTTATGCCCAATGTTGAGCACCAGATGTTGGGCCTTCATTCATCCCATGGAAGATGGACGAGTGTTAGGAAAGCTATGTGTGCTGCTTGCCTGTTCCCCAGCTTCCCTTAGCTTCAGAGACAGTCAGATGGAACAGGGAGTCAAGACAAGCAAGAACTCATTTATTACCACACAGCAAGCACTTTTTAAAGCAAAAAAAAAAATATGTGGCATGGAAGGGGAGTAAAAGGAACCAACCAATCATTGTAGAGGTTACCCTATCATGCACCTAAGATTTCTATACTTTCCCTGCTATCCACAAGCTGTTTATACACTGACGTCACTTTGCTTGATTGTGGTATCCAGTCAGATTTTAACATAAATAACTCAGATTCTGCCCACTCAATTTCTTCTCAGCGCCATCTTTGCTGCCCATATGTCCCACACAGAAAGCCTTTAATATGCCAAGGAAAGAAGACTCAGAAGCCAAATCTGATCTTGGAATTATAGATCCACCAACAAAGAGGCAATGCATTTACAGTGTTAATGCCAAACAATCTGTGGTAGTTTATTATTAAAATTACTAGCAAACATAGGGAATCTATAAGACCTGAAAAGTCATTGAATCTTGGGGTCCATGATTCGTCTTTATAATCCTAGTGATTAAGAAAGATGAGACTTGGGGCATAATGGTTTTCAGGCTGGTAGAAAGTTCATGAGGTTCTATCTCCAATTAACTACAAAAATTTCTGTGCTGGAGGCATGGTTCAAATGGTAGACTGACTACTGTTAGCAAACAAACTGAGAGCATGAGGTATGTTCAAGCCCAAAACTGGGAGAAAGAAAAGGTCCTTAGGAGAATACCATGAGAAGCAGAATTATGAATAGGAAAGCAGAAACAACAGAAATAAACTTAGTGATATAGACAAAGCTTCCCAATGTGAAATATGGCACAAACTGTAATATTTATGGCTTTTCTTCATATACAGTAAAAATAAATGGTATTTGGACTTGACAAAACTAAAATGTAAAAGTGTATGGAATAAATAATCACATTATGTTTATGTTTCTGTAATTAAACATGTTTACCTACAAATTTCAAGAATAGTGTAGCTTTGGAAAATCAATACATCTTGCATTTTAATATAGGATTACATATCCTTGCAAGTGTTGTCTAAGATTGATCTTCACTGAAATGATTGCCATTGATATCTTTCTCAAGATTCCAAATGTTTATACTTTCAGCTGACCTTCCACAAAACTCATACCCCAAACATTACTTTTTAGTTTGCTCATGTAATTATAGGAACATAAATATATGTCTGAAAAAGTTAATTACCTTTATCTGCTGTCATTAATTTAGTATAACTAATACAATTAAGTAATTACCCTGAGGGAAATAAGATACTTCCTTCTAAATACAGATTTGCAGATACACACACACACACACACACACACACACACACACACACATATTTACCACTCTGACTCAGGTTAGGTTCCTGACATTGGGTATCAGACAATGATCTAATAATAAAACTTTCCTGCCTAGACATAAAATATATTCATAATTTCACACATACAAAAACACCAGATCATTCAAAACAATGAGAATATTTAACAGAACCAACCAGCTCTTGAGCCATCTATTCCTTGATTTCATTCATTCATGATGATGCACTTTTCATATTATATTTAAAAATCTTTTTGAGTCTCTCTGATTAGCAGAACAACATATGCTATTATATAATACCAAATGTAGGTAAAATTACTTGTCCCTAGGTAATCTTTAATATATCTTATCAAAGACTTCTTTTTTCTTCTTTCAGAGTCTGTTTCTGGAATTTTGCCCTAATTTCTAATATTAAATTACAAAGGACATTCCGTATTCCTTAATTCATATTTCCTAAAAGTTATGCTATGGAGTTGAATTTGATTTGCTTGCTTATTCAAAATTAAATTTTCTTAACAACTTGCATTATTGTTTATGTTACTCCTAAGCCATTTGAAATATCAAATAAAACTGGAAATTGCCCTCAGCAATGCTTTGTGAATGGCATTAATGTTTGGGGAGGGATGAAGGACTTGAATTATCTAGAGTGCCTTAAAATTGGCACTGTGATCCAAAGGGCTCATCATTTAGTCAGCTTTTAAAGTGTGGTATTCTTATTTCATATAAGAAGATATAAGTATGCTTTTCATCACATTCTTGTCTGCAAAGCAGTAGAATTATTTTCTTTGTACAGTTGATGTCCAGCTGCGACTGTAGTGAAACCTACAAATAACTGCAGAGCTGTATTAGCTGCTCTAGATTTTGAAATTTTCTTCCAGTAGCCCTTGTGATTTTAGCCCAGATTCATGGGATAGGCACATAATCCACAATTGCAAAGCAGCACAATGAACTTCAATTTTTTTATTGTTTCCTGTTTTTCTGATTGATGGTCTTCTAAGGAGCTAGAGGATCTTTATTTCTCATTGTTGTTGATGTGACTTAAACAAATTTTCCAGATTTTTCAAATACAATAAAGAGATATAAAGGAGACATATTTAATCACAAAATGCAGCTAAACCTTTGCATGATTTTTTTAATTCTAGTCCTGTTTTCAGTTATCTTCAAATAATTTTGAGATGAGCCAAGCATATGTGTAAATTGACATGTATCAAGCATACAGAACTCTGGAATCTTTGGACATTGATTTTTCTATCAACTTCACTTAAAAAGAAAATTATCATTTGCTTCATATCTTCGGTAATCTACTTAAACAGTTTTTATTAATTTTATCAACAGATCTCATAATCTATGGAATTGATGCATTGTATAAGTATTTGATTCCTTATTTGCACTGAATTAATATTATATTTCTTTTACATTTTTACACATGAAATAATGACATTCTTGAAGATAAAACATGCCTGTTTTTCATTTTGTTTGCCAAAATGGAACTATTAGACATTTGAAAATTTAACTTAAATCTGAACCTTCAAATTTCACTAGGACTTTAATTGTGTTACTTACAAATTTAATATTAAAATAAAAAGCATTATTAAATAGAAAGCAAGATTATGTTATCATACCTTAATCCCTGAATTGACTTTATAATAAAAAACATTTATATTTATATAACAAGATATACATACTCAAATTATGATATATGGAAATATAAAAGTCTTTTTTTTGTTTTGTGCTTGTTGTTGTTTATAGTTTGTGATTATTCTGTCTTCTTTACCTTATGCCTGGTGTATTCATTGCTCATCTTCAGGAATGTGAGGGGTGGGCACAGAGCTTTAGGGAAAATTGTAAAAAATTGCAGCAGTGGAGTTCATTGAACATTGATGAAAGTGAACTATTTAGCACATGGGTGGGGACAGGAGAGTGGGACTGGGAACAAGTGAAGGAACTGAAGACATTTCACAAAAGGAAATTTACTCATTACTTGACTCTTGTAATTGTAATCCATCTATAAATCGCCTTAATAAGAACAACAGAGTAAATTTATTTTAAAAAGGCAAACAAAATCTTGTTTCTTAGAATCCTAGAAGTTTGTTTTGTTCACTGGTTTGAGCTGGTTGAGTTTATCTCTGAAAATAGCTACGTTGAGATACATTGAGCAAATTTGTGAGCTAATAGTAGATAAAAGTCAATTATGATTGTATGGTTTTTAAGACTGATTCATTTCTTCAATCTAATATGTATCATTTCTGTCTACCGTTTTTTGGTTTGGCTTGTTCTATTTTTTTAAGGACCTAGTGGTGCATCATTAGTGCTGATTCAAGATTGTTCTAATTTTCAGATGTACATACTCAAAGCTATACATTTTCCTGAGTATCACCTGTGCTGTTGTGTCCAAGAGGTGGTAGTATTTTGTGTGTTCACTTACACTGAATTCCATAAAAGTTGGAACTTCCCTCCATATGTCTTCAGTGACTCACTGATTATTTAGCAATGTGTTATTCAGTCTGTTAGTTTCAGAATTTTTTGTGATGCCTTTTGATGTCGAGATCTAATTTGGTCCCATTGTGATCTGACAGGATACAAAGAGTAATTTCATTTTTATTTTTGAATTCTGACAGATTTTTCTTGTGATATAAGATCTGATCTATTTTGGAGAACATTCCATGGGCTGCTGAGAGTAATATATATTGTGACACTGCTAGGAGAAATATTCTGTAGATATCTGTTAGGTATAGTTTGTCAATGCAGTTATTTAGCTCTGAAGTTTCTTTGCTAATTTTTTACCTGGATGGCCTGTCCAGAGGTAAGAATGATGTGTTCATGCAACCAACAATATATTTGAATGTATGTGTATTTTTAGAGTAAGTATTATTTGTCTAATGAATTTGGGAGCTCTAAAATTCAGGACATTGATATTTAGAATTGTTATATCCCTCTAATGGAGAGTTTTCTTTACCAATATTTAATGTCCTTCTTTGTCTCTTTTTACTTTCATACCACTTTTAATGTAAAGCCTATTTTATCTAATATTAGTATAGCTACTCTGGCCTGTTTATGAGGTCCATTTTTAATTTGTAAAGATGATGTACAGAAGGGTTACAATGACTTAAGTCAGATAAAGAGCACATTTTTTTAACAGTGTCACCTCTTCCCTCATGTTCTCCCAGTTTTTCCCTTTCAAGCTCCCTCTCCCATAAGTTGTATAGTTCATTTACAATGTAGTTTCTATTGAGTAGCAACGCTGCATTTGTTAACCCTTTGTCCCACCATTTCTGTGTTCTCTCTTGCCCTTTCCAAACTTGCACATATGAACAAAGGTGCACAATTTTTAAAAAACGGCATCAGAACACAGAAGGAAAAGCAAAATAATTAAAAAACTATCATTTCTTGGAGACCATTTTAATGAACATTATTTTATATTATAATATTCATATAGCTATTAAGTCTTTGTGATCCTCTCCACAGAGCATTTTGATCTCACTGTATAAATGTTTAGAATCCCATATAATTTATCATGTCCAACTGTAATGTTTTCTTTTTTACCATCCCCATGTCTTTACTTGTAGAATTAGAGGCACATTCTAATGCAACAAATGAGGGAAATCAGGCAGCATATATTTCTTTGAATCTGTCTTTCTTCACTTAATGTAAGATTGTTCCAAGTCTTTCCTTTTCCTTATGAATGGTGTAATATTCTTTCTGTATCAATAGAATTGCATCATACTGAAGAGTTTCTTCAGGAAAAGGAAAAAGATAGCAGGATATTTAGAAAGAAAATGGAATGGAAGAACATTTTTACTAACTAAGCATCAGACAAGGGTTTTCATAGCTAACCCATATTTAGATATCAAAATTTAAACCCAACAAAAATAGACACTCAAATAAACAAGAACCCAATTAATATATGGAATAAAGACAAAGATAAATTCTTAGAAGAAGTAAGAATGACAAATAGACACATCTCTCTCCATAAAAGAAATGCAAATTCAAACAACACTGAGATTCATCTCACCCCTGTTACAATGTCATTATGAAAAACTGAACAATCACAGATAGTGATATGGATGTGGCCCAAAGGAAACTCTATTACACTGTTGATGGGAATGTAATCTTTTCAACCACTTTAGAAAACACTATGGAAATTGCTCTCACAAGTGAATAGAGAGCTACCTACATATGATCCAGCAACTCCCCTTATGGGTATTTATCCAACAGAGCAGAAACAAGGCCATACTGAATCTACCAGCACAATCATGTTCATTATTGCATTATTTTTTGTAGCCAACATATGGAATCAGCCCAGATGCTTCTCATTGTAAAAAGAGATCAAGAATTATATATGTATATTTAAATTATATATATATATATATCTAAATTTATTGATCCCAATTTACAAGTATATGTATGCATAATGCATATATACATACATATATACAACATATATATATATATATGTATATATATATACATACATACATAATGGAATTCTGCTCAGCCATCAGAAAGAATAATATTGCACCATTCTTAAGGAAAATGAAACACTTAGAAATAATATTAAGTGAAATAAAGCAGACTCAGAGAAACTTAGCTTGCATGATTTTCCTCATTTGTGTTAGATAGAAGGTGACTATAAATGTAAAATTAAACACACTGGATGGTATGCAAGGAGGTACAAATAAATTATCTGAAGTGGTAGAGTACATGGAGAGTGCAAATACTATAATTCTCTTAAAAGACTAAGGCAAGGTTCAACCAAATAAATACCAGTATATGTGTACTGCAAGAGAGGACAATGGGGGGAGGGGCAATATGAGAAGGGTAGGAAATTGAAGGGGAAAAGGGTCGAATACAGGCAAGAATCCATTGTATACTTCCCAGAATTGAAATATGCAAAGCAAGGGGTAGTGTGAAATGGGGGGAAAAGATATTGAAGTGGTAACACAATTCCAGGTGCTTCGTACACATAAACTGCTTTGTTAAATGGCAAGTAATTCCAGAACATAATATTGTGATACATAAGAATCAGGGTTGATTGGGATGGGTGGATGAAAATGTTGAATGGGGTGACATTGATCAAGATGCAATGTATCCATACACTGTTTCAATGAATACCAACTACTTTGTACAACTAAAGATAATAAAAAATATTCAAAAAATTAATTATGATAGTTGAATATAGAGTTGAACCTCAATTAGATTCCCATTTAAAAATTTTTGGGGGTTGCCAGTCATGGGGCCTGTACTCAGGGCCTGGGCACTATCCCTCAACTCTTCATCTCAAGGCTAGCACTCTACCTCTTGAGCCACAGCACCTCTTCGAATGTTTTTTTGCTTATATGTTACTGAGGAATCGAACCCAGGGCCTCATGCATGCAAGTCAAGCACTCTACTACTGAGCCACCTTCCCAGCCCTTAAACATATTTTAAACCTGGAGACTTGGAGAATAAAATTCAAATAATAAAACTTTATTAATCTTTTTTATCTGAATTTGTGAAATTTAAATCAAAACTCCTTTGCTTTTTTTCAGCCACTGGGCTGTTAGTACATTTCAAAGTAAGTGGCTTAAAAACATCAGGAGTATATTATCCATACTCTAGAAGTTTAAACATTGATTATAAAATGGTAATTCAAAGCAATTCTTTGTCTAATGGGGTCCATTTTCTGGTTCATTATAATCTATTTTCTGGACGTTCACATGGCAGAGTAATTATATTGGGATTCTTTTATCAGGATCAATATTGCAGGGTAATCTCTGAAACGTTCATTCTAATGTCACCAGGCAGAGGAATAGAATTTCAACATGCTTATCTGGAAGGAGTTACATTGTCCAATACACTTTGCAACCTTTTTTTTAACTCAGTGTGGTATATCATTTGGATATTATTTCATAGAAAATAATAACAAGGACAAGCTTATATCATGTGAACTATGTGAATGATTCTTCTTACAGTGGGGATAATTATAGTGATGGCAAAGTGAAGTATGATTGTTTAGTGACTCTTGAATCACATCATAGGTAACCATGTAAACGTGGTACAGCCTAATGCCCTTCTGATGTCTTTGAACAATCTCCGATGTGTTAATTGCTTTCAAAAATATTCGTTTGATCCAACAAATACAGATCTCCTTTGATTTTAATTAAGGTCTGCTATTAGAACTCTCACAGTCAACAAAATCAGAGTATGCTAATATGTCTGATAAAATACAAAATAAAATTGTTACAATTAATGAAACATGAAGACTGTAATATTAATAGCACTATAAATACTAGTATTCACAGTATATAATATATTGGCAACCTTTGGTTACCTCAGTTTTAAAAATATTTATAACTAAGTGTAAATTGTTTACAAATAATTATTTGATGATGTATAGAGACTGAGAAAAAGGTTTGCATACATATTTACTACAGATGCAAACAAATACACCTGGTATTTCTGATCCTTCATTTGCTGGTTTCATTCATGCAGGGGGAACATGCAAATGAAAATTGCAAAATTGCATTTACTAAAGGGTTAATTACATGAAGTTTATGTTGGGCTAAATACCTGATTTTATAAATTAAATCGTTTTTGTCCCTTCCTTCCTCCATCCCTTCCTTTGTTCCTTCGTTCCCTCATTCCTTCCTTCCTTCTTTCCCTCCTCCTTCATTCCCTCCATCCTTACCTCTCTCTCTCTCTCTCTTTCTTTCTTTTTCTTTTATTTTTTTCTTCCAATCTTTTACTCAGAATATTCTTATGGCTATAGAAAATATACCAACTATTGTACTTTAAGGAGTTATGAGTAATTACGAACATACTAGAATAATATTGATTTTAATAACCTATCTTATATCTTAAGAGAAATTATACTAAAAACAACTTCACAAAAGTTGGAGGATATGTAACAAATATCACTTTCCATGACATTGTTTATTTCCTCAAAGTAAAATAAGAATTTAGACATAATATTGCGTATGTGTTGTTTTTGTGATTTGAACTCTCAAGGATATTGGTTTAACATTTGAGCCACAACTCCACTTCTGGTTTGTGTGTGTGTGTGTGTGTGTGTGTGTGTGTGTGTGTGTGTGTGTGTGTGTGTGTGGTGATGTGTGTGTGTTTAATTGAGATTCGACTCATGAACTTTCTTTCCAAGGCTGGCTTTTTAAAATTTTTTAATTATTTTATTGTGAAAATACAGTACAGAGGTGTTACAATTACATGGGCAAGGTAATGAGTACATTTCTTATCAAGTTTTGTTGCCTCATCCTTTTTTTCTACTTCTCAACCGTTCTCATCTCCGCCCCTTCTGCCCCATCCACCACCCCCCGTCAAAGCTGCAAAGTTCATTTTTCTACATAATGACTTGTACATCTCATTGCTGCAATGGGTCCACCTGTATCTTTATTTAAACCATATGATTTTTCCCTTGCCCTCCACAAATCATACCAACATCAAATACTATGCAAGCAGTGGTTATACCATGGGGGAGGGGGCATGTCTGTGACAAGCAGAATAGGTCAGATAAGTTGATGTTTGGTGAAATGAACCCTAGGATAAGTATTTAAATGTTTTTTTTTTCTTTCTTGCAATTGTTTCTAACATATTTATAAGATTATTTCTTTGTTGCCAAGGCTGGCTTTGAACCCCAGATTCCTGAGTAGTGAGGATTACAAGCTTGAGAAACCCATATTAAGCACAGATATATCTAAGAATAAAATATATTTCTTATTATTTTCATTCTAGAGGCTCAATTTAACAAATTAACATTTAGATATTTATTTAGTTATTAAACCTGAACATGCACTGTGAAAAATAGTTTTCATTTTTATAAAAAAATATACACTCAAAGGTTTAAATGTCAGAATCTTTGCACTAATTGAAATGCTCTATTATTCAAAAGCGACAAAAGGATCCTTAATCAAATTTCTCATGTAAGCTAAAAGCAATAGGCTCTGTCAGAGTTAATGAAGCAATTTTTCATTAAACTAAATATTATCTACTGTGGTCACATGATTTTTTCTTCCTTTAAACCTAAGATTTTTTGACATAAAATATAGATTCATACGTTTTTGAGTATATAAAAATTTTAGTTACTGGTCATGTATTTCTGAAGTTTGATTACTAAGACATTTCAGAGAAACACTGAATTTCATGTATTATGCCAACAGTGATTTTTAGACATTGAATCAATCTCAATATGACATAAAGCAAGATATTCCATGACTCATGCAATTATTCCTAGAATTGAACATAACTTGTTTTTGAATGGTAGGAAATTCATGTTATACCTACTCTATAGAATAATTAAGAAATGAATGATTGTGATAGTATCTATTTTTTCTTCAACTAGAAAGAAAGAACCTCACAACAGATGACAAAAACTTGAATAGAAATGTCATAAAATTATGAAAAATTCAAGTCGTTATAAGTTAGATGAAATAGTCTTTTTGGGCGGGGGGGGGAATCCGGTCGTGGGGCCTGAACTCTGGGCCTGGGTGCTGTCCCTTAGCTCTTCAGCTCAAGGCTAGAGCTCTACCACTTGAGCCAGGATTGGGATTAATAATTAGCTTTCACTATGTTGCCATAAAAAGGTGAACCCTCTCACGTGGGCATAGTTGTAGAGATTTGGTCACTGAGAACTTGTGATCAAAGAGAATGTTAAGATCAAAGTCCTTTCCTCTTCTTCCTTCTTTTACTTCTCTGTCTCCTTCTCCTTTTGCTTTTCCTTCTCCCTCTCCCTCTTCCCCTCCTCATGTTTCTCCCTTTCTCCACTCTTATTCCTACTTTTCTTTACTTCCTGGCTTCCATGAATACAATACTCCATCACATGTTCCTGACATGGGGTACTGTGCCACCACCAACTGAAAGCAATGAGGATAAGAAATATAAACTGAAATGTGTAAAATCAGAAACCAAGATTAATCTTTCCCCCTTTTAAGTTAATTTTATAAAGAATTTGGCATATTAATAGGAGACTTCACAGCATGCTCTCATGTATTATAAGGGATAAGATTTACTGGAAAAAATCTGACCAACATAGCCCTAATGAAATAATTGTTTAAATTAATATTATATTAGGACAAATCTAGTTTAAAATATCAGATATACTTCAATAAGAGGCAAAAAAATCACCTCTATGGTTTCCTATGAAAAGATAGAAGAATTCAATCTGTTCCTCAAGGAAATAGACCTATAAGTGACAGCATTGTCAATTTCATAAATGATGTAAGAAGACTGTAGAACAAATTACAAACTAAACTGCATGATATAAAATTTACTTTGTCCTGTGTATTCTATCTATGTCTGGATCCCAAAATGACTTGTGTTTTATCATATTTTTAATTAACTTTAAGTAGTTGTATGGGAGTTGCTTTTTGACAAAGAAGTTAATGAATAGTGTTTAGTGAGGTTTTTTTTTTTTTTTTTTTTTTCCTCTCCTGAGGTTTGAACTCTGGGTCTTAATGCTGTTCCTGAATGCCTTTGGATGAATGCTAGAACTTTCTGAGATTTAATTGGAAATATGAATCTCACAGACTTTCTTGCCTGGGCTGGCTTCGAACCTCAATCCTCAGCCACCTGATTATATAGGATTAAAGGTGGGAGCCGCTAGTGCCAGGCTTAATACAATACACCTTTTTTTTTACTCGTCCTGGGGCTTCAACTCAGGGCCCTGGCAATGTCCTTGAGCTTCTTTTCCTCATGCTCGTACTCTATGACATGTGTCATAGTGCCAATTCCAGATTTTTTGTTTATGTAGTAATGAGGAATCAAACCCAGTGCTTCACACATGCAAGGCAAGCAGTTTACAACTAAGCCACATTCCCAGACCTATACAATGCCCCTATACATTATCCCTCATCCTTCTCAATCCTATCTCATCCCTCAATTTACATAATTTTGTAGAATATTCACTGACTCGCAATAGTATATATAGTCACTCAGAAGATATACCACGGATCATATTTTCTTGATAGTCTTATTCAGCAACATACTAATGTTATGCATTATAGAATTCTGTGATTTTAAATTCTAAATTATCACTTAGATTCACCCACTACTATTCTAAAAATTTTCCTAAGGTTAATGCAAATGCAATTTGTAATTCTTTGATAAAGTAAAATGATTCTTAGAATGTTAAAGAGTTGGAGTAAGAATGTTACCTTCAGTTCTAGATCATTTTATCCTTACTACACTCTCAAAATACTCCCATATTTATTACTAGTCACTTCCTGTCAACATTCCAACCTACCTCCCTTGGCAGCTATTATTTCATATTCTTCCTCTACAGATGAGCCAATTTTAAAAAGCTCATATAATTAGAAAATGTAGTCTATTTTATCCATTTTTCCCATGTAATATTATTTTTCTAAAGTAAGTCCATGTAAACTTTTCTCATGGATAGAGCATGTGTATAATGGAATAACATCCTGAATGGACATTTAAATACTTTATGATATGTTATTATAAAAGGTTTGGCTATGTATATTCTTGTACATGTGTCTCATTGGACATATGTTGCAATCTATTTTGTATATAACATTATGATTCAAAATGCTGGATCATAGAGGCAACTCTATATATAATATCTTAAAGATTGTCAGTATGTTCAACAAACTGACTATATAATTTTAAATGTCAAATACCAATGTATAAGGATTCCAATTTCTACATAATGGTTGTACAGGGCTATCTTATTGTTTCTATTTCCACTAATCTCTATATGTATGCAATGTCTAAGTATGTTATGATATTTCCATATGTTCCTTGGTTGTTATTATATTACTATAGAGATATGTATTTGGATTTTTTATAACTTATTCAGGATGGTTAAAGTTTTTCATTGGCATTCATATACTATTAATATATTTCTGATTCAAGTCTCTTTAAATCAATTTATATGTATACACACTATATGAACATATGCATATATTCATAGTTATATGTGTATATATACTAATACCTATATATATAAGAATATACAGATGTGTATATACATGTATATAGACATATATGCATATTATTATATTCATTTGTCTGTAAGTTATCATTTTACTTTATTTGTTAAACACGTCCTTTATTGATTTTACTACATTTTATATTATGGTTGATGTTGTACAGAGGAGCCAGTTGCCTGTGGCTCACCCCTGTAATCCTTGCTACTCAGCAGGTTGAGATCTTATTATCGTGTTTCAAAGCCAGCCTGTGCATGAAAAGTCCATGAGACTCTTATCTCCAATAAACCACCAGAAAACCTGAAGTGACCCTATGGCTCAAATGGTAGAATTCTAGCCTTGAGTTGAAGAGCTGAGGGACAGCACCCAGGCCCAGAATTCAAGGCCCATAACCCCCACAAACACCACGACCAACAACAAAAAGAATACTGACCGAAATTCAATAGTAGTAAGCAGTCTTAAAGATAGGCTGAAGTCTAACATTTTAGTATAATCCTAGATTCCAGCAGCCTTCTAGTCCAATGAGCTAAGAGCCCTCAGAATGTTGATCGAATTTCTTAGTTTATTTACACAATCACTATAATTATGTATTTCCTCATCTCTTTCTTTCATTTCACCACAGAATCTGTATTTATCCTTTA
Source organism: Dipodomys spectabilis (assembly GCF_019054845.1). Taxonomy (NCBI): domain Eukaryota; kingdom Metazoa; phylum Chordata; class Mammalia; order Rodentia; family Heteromyidae; genus Dipodomys; species Dipodomys spectabilis. The sequence continues at coordinate 2,018,825 of NW_024871184.1, read as the reverse complement.
TGCCATACTTGAATACAAAAGCCTTTGGAAGATATTTATTAATTGGTGTATATTAATTGTACAGAGAAAACTTATTGAAATATTTTACACTTTCACATATTAATGAAGGGCCTGATTAACCTGTTTCTGGTTTCTTTCTTTCTCCATTCCCATTGCCATTCATTTTTCAACTGTTTTCTGTGAATTTCTTTGTGCTGTCTTCAAACATTGACAAAATGTATTAAAGTGCTGTTCATCCATCTTTATTGAAAATTATACAATGCTGAATATAAAAGAAAAATCTAGATAAATGGAGACATAATTTTTGTGTATTGGAGGATACAATTGAGCAATAATATAAATTGTCTCCTCCCTTTTTTTTTTTTTTTGATCATTCATGGGGCTTGAAATCTGGTCTTGGTCGCTGTCCCTCTGCTCTTCAGTTCAAAGTGAATGCTCCACTCATTTAGTAACTGTGCCACTTCTGGTTTTCTGGTGGTTAATTGGACATAAGTGTCTTATGGACATTTCCATTCCAGGTGGCTTTGAACAGCAATCCTCAGATCTCAGCCTCCTATGCAGCTATGATTACAAGCATGAGACAACAGAGCTCAGGTTCACAGTTTTATTTATGTTTATGACAATTTCTAAAAGCACCTGTCTAGCACTATTTTATTCATTGACAAAGCAAAATAAGCTGGAATATATTTCTCTGTCCAATAGTAAAACTCTTAGTGTAAAATTGTTATATTTGTAAAGGAAAGATTATACAGCTCAATGGGTCTGTAGGGCTCCAGATTATATCCACGTAAATGTTATCAAAGAATATTTAGTAAGGGGTAAATCCAAACATTTGAGGAATGATATTCACTTTAATAAGTGGTGATAGGTTAGACAGTATTTGGGAGAATTAAAAAATGAACATTGACTTAAACATAACAATTTATTCAAATGTTAAGTTCAAGCTGGATTAAAACGTGGCATATAAAATAAAAAAGTGATGTGAATTAAAGCAAAGAAATTTGCTTACCGGAAGTGGTGCTATGGCTCAAGTGGTAGAACTCTAGCCTTGTGCTGAAGAGCTGAGGGACAGCATCCAGGCCCAGAGTTCAAGGCCCACAACCAGCACAATCACCACCACCAATAATAAAAAGAATACTGACTGAAAAAGCAATAGTATTAAGCAGTCATATAGATAGGCTCAAGTCTAACATTTTAGTACTATCTTAGATACCAGCAGCCTTCTAGTCCAATGACTCCAATTGTCAAGACATCTTGACCATTTTGGAGATGAAGCATTCTTAAATTTGGCATTAAAATTATAGGAAAGGAAAACGATATAGTTGAGCTCAATAAAAGTGTAAAACAATTTAGTCTGTGAAAGCTCATATACAAGTAGTGAATAGAAGTTGGGAGCAATTGGCTCATGTATCTCATCTTAGCTCCTTGGGAGGCTGTGATTTGAGTATTCCTGTTTGAAGGCAGCCCACAAAATAAAGTCCCTGAGAATTTTATCACTGATTAATCAGCAAAATGCCAGAAGTGAGGCATGACTCAAATGGTAAATTGTTTAAAAATACAACAAATTTCAGGGACCCTGAGTTCAAGCTTCAGCTGTGAGCAAAGATGATTCCCAGCACCTTCATGGGACTCTGGGAGATTCAGAAACCCAGGATGCCTCGAGGATCCTTTCTCTGCAACATGAAACTTGGGGACAAGATGTGGTAGACCATCCTTCCTGGCCCCAGGGGGGAGGAGAGGAGGCCCCTTGAGCCGGGCCTCAGCTCACTGGCAACCTCATTCACACCTGAGTGGGGAATTGAGTGCCACAGAACTGGTCAGCTGCTGGACAGAGATCTTTGAGAAGATAGGCATTCCACAGGCCCAAGAATCCAGCTAGTACATCATGGCTCACATCCTAGGAGCCAAAAGAGTTAAGTGTGGTGGCACCAGGAGGATGGGAAGAGGGAGGAGGAAGAATTGTGGGAGAGCTTCATCAGGCTTTGCCCTCCCCACTCCCCCCCAGGATCCTTACCTGCATCGAATGGGACTTTTCTATAGTATTGTCATAGGCAGATGCTCATATACTTATCCACAAAAACAGTTACAGTATGCAATAGGCTCTGGGAGTCATAGATGAAATGATCCACTGCTGGTTCCATAGCACATGAAGAAACCTTAGATTGATCTGGATGCTGGTGCTTCACACCTGTCACCTAGCTACTTAGGAGGCTGAGATGGGAGGATTGAGGCTTAAGGCCGTGGCAGGAAATCCTGTAAGACTCTTATTTCCAACTAACTACCAAAAAGAAAACACCAGAAGTGGATGTGTGGCTCAAGTTGTAGTCTGTTGGCCTTGAGTAAAAAGGCTCAGGGACAGCATCCAGGGTCCAAGTTCAAGGCCCATGAGTGAGAGAAGAAAGGAAAAGAGAGTGAGAGGAGGGAAGGATGGAGTGAGAAAAAGTGGAACTGAAGAAGGGGGAACAGGCATGCCTTGGTTTGGAGTCCCTGGATCAAGGGAGCCAACCATTCACAATCTCTGTGGGCAAAGTTTCAGAGTCTAAAGACAGTATGTAGTACCAAGCCGCTGACCTATCAGCAACTTCATGAAATCCAGGTGTGTGGTCGCTGACTGCAGAAGGATGTAGACCCTAGGGCTCAGGGTTGGTCACCAGGTTTTAATCTCTCCTGGCCCCACCAGGTTTATTTTCTGGTCAGATAAGAAGAAAAGCTCCAACAGCTAGGTAGGTGTTGGGGTGACCCAGTGTCAAGGTGGGGGGCAAGGGATAAGAAAGAAGATGAAATGGGAGGATGATCCCAGGTCAGGTGTGTCAGGACATTAGAGCCATGATCTCGCATGACAATCTAGACCATCAGTGACAGAGCCTTTGACCAACCATAGGGTTATTAAAAGTCTTGGTGTCTTGGGTTCACCATTGAGCACCTGGCTGTCATCCACCGCAGGATGCCTCTGCAGTACAATTTTGGGGACTGGGATTTCCAGGGCTCAATCTGAAGATCACAACTCCAGTATTCATTTCAAGACCAGAGACAGAGGTAAGTGTGCCACTGGCATAGGACAGCCAGGGAATGAGGGTGGGAGTCAGGACCTGTGTTGCCCGGAGACTTCCTCTAGGGGACGCTAGGAACCTGTGACTGCCATTCTCAGAGGCAGGGGTGGGTCTCTTTGCTGGCTCAGCCTTTAGTCTAGATGGCAGATCTGGGATTCAGAGAGGGCAGGCTGGTGGTGGGGCAGGCTTGGGGAGGCTGGTGGGAAAACAAGAGGCACTGGGCTCTGAGCAGGGTTGTTTCTTTAAGGATACTCACAACCTAGGAAAATGCCTGCGATGGATCAAGCCTTTTTCCCTTCCCAAGAGAGACGGACCTAGAGCCTTCCAGTCTGCATCTCTTGGCCAAGAAATGCTTTTGTTCCCACATCCTGTGGTTGGATAACTAGAACTCACTTCACTGCCCAGTGTTGAGGCAGGACAGTGAGAGATCCTGAGTCTTTCATAAGGTCAGGGGATCCTCAGTATGAGATTGTACTTGAATGTCCTAACTTGGAGCATGGTCAGTCCCATCTAATAGTGCCATGACGTAGGACATAGAATCTAGAGAATCAGAGCCGGATGGGGTCTGTTCTGGGAGTCTTGAGTATTATGTGTGAGCTTTCAACTCCCATATGCCCACCTGCTTCCCTTTCTTGGGTGGGTCTTTACTAGAAAAAGCTTGAACCTAGGGACTGGGTCCTATCTCTTGTCTCTTATGCTCAAAGCTATCACTCTATCATTTGAGCCGCAGCTCCACTTGCAACTCTTTTGGATGTTTAATTGGAGATAAAGAGTTCTCATGGACTTTGATGCCAAAGGTGGCATCCAAGTGCAGTCCTCAGATCTCAGTCTCCTTAGGGTATTGGATGACAGGCATGGAAAAATATGTTTGGCCTGTTGCCAGTAGCTCATGGCTGTCATCATAGGTACTCAGGAGGTGAGATCTGAAGATCACAGGTCAAGGCCAGCATGCTCAGGAAAGACCCTGAGACATTTTTTTCCCAACAAACCACCAGAAAACTGGAAGGGGTGCTGTGGCTCAATTAGCTGAGTGCTCACCTTAGTTGAAGAGATCATGGATAGCACCTAGGCCCAGAGTTCAAGCACCACAACAGAAAAAAAGAAAGTAAGACATCTTTGCCTGCAAAGGATGGTGGAGGTGTGGGGGAGAGTGGGGTGTGTGCTGTGGCGAGAGACCAGGTTCTAGCCTTACTGTACAGACATTTCTAAGAACTCCCCAAGTTTGCTCCAGTTTGAAGCCACAGCTTCAAGAGGACATGGCCTATGGCAGGCAGGGAGTGGGCAAATGGGTGCAGGGGTGAGATTGTTGTGTTTTTATTCTCTCCATTGAAGGATGGATTTGAGTGCTGGGTGTCAAAGTCTCAAATGAAGGTTTGCAAGAAGTTTGTGGCCTGAGGAGATGGGTTTCCTCTGGGTATATGAAGGTGGCTGAAGCCGGAAGCCACTGGTGCCTCACAACTGTCATCCTAGATACTCAGAAGGGTGAGATGTGAAGAACGTGATTCCAAGCCAACTTGGGTAGAAAAGTCTGTGAGACTTGATGTCCAATGGATCAACTAGAGAACAGGACGTGGTGCTGTGGCTCAAGTGAGAGAATGCTCACCTTCATCTGAAGAGCTGAGGGACAACACCGTGGCCCAGAGTTCAAACCCCATGACCAACCACAAAAAAAGAGATGACTAAATTTTCTGCATACCAGTGCGTACGGTAGGATATGCCATGCTGGTCTATGAGACATTCCAGATATGTGAGAGGCGCAACCTAATGGAGGGAGTTTATTGTTCTGTTCTCAGGGACTGCTGAAGCCTTGGGCTTTTCATGTGTTTGTGTGTGTGTGTGTGTGTGTGTTTGTGTCTGTGTGTCTGTGTGTCTGTGTCTGTGTCTGTGTCTGTGTGTGTCTGTGTCTGTGTCTGTGTCTGTTTGGAGGTAGAAGAACTGGGCCTTGAACTCAGGGCCTAGGTGCTGTTCCTGAGCTTTTGTGCTCAAAGCTAGTGCTCTGACACTTGAGCCACAGCTCCACCTCTGGCTATTTGGTGGTTCACTGTAGATGAGAGCCTCAGAGACTTTCCTGTGCAGGCTGGCATTGAACAGTGATCCTCAGACTTCAGCCTCCTGAGTATCGAGGATGACAGACAGGAACCACCTGTGCCAGCTTTGTGTGTGTGTGTGTGTGTGTGTGTGTGTGTGTGTGTGTGTGTGTGTGTGTGTGTGTGTAGAAGTTGGTTGTAACAAGGAGCACTGGACCCTTTGGTAACTTCTAACCGCAAACTTTGGGGGGTGCATGGGCTTTGTGACTGAGGTCTGGGGGCCTGGAAGGGTGAGATGCTTGAAGGGGACTCAGCACCGTTAAATTATAATACCAAGGGATCTTTGTGCTCTGGAACTGTCTACTCCCTTGGGCCTGGTTGGTGGCAGAGGGAGCTTAGGAGAGCCTGGGGGTGAGGACTGCAGGGGGTGGCTCCCCAGGGGGACAGAGATAGCAGCTGATTCTTGACCAGAGTTGAAGTTCTGGGTTGGGCATGGAACCTTTGGACCTCAGTATCCTCACTGGACAGTTGTGAGAAAACAAGGGGTCAATACAGGGGGATCTCTGGGGCAGGGACAGGCATAGAGGGAGTGGTCATCAGATAAGGTTCTTGGCAATTCTGTGAGCATATGACAGGAAGATACCTGGAAAGGGCTCAAATGGGACCTGTTATTTATCGTGCCACAGGTATGGGATTATGAAACAAAACATGGCTTTCTTTCATCCTTACCCTATCCACGTGAGGAAAGGGATCCTTCACTTTTCAGTGTTGCAGCTGGGGAAAATGAGCCATGGAGAAGCTGGGTGACCTACTCATGACCCCCAGCTGAAAGAAAGCCTGACCTGACTTCACTGCCATGCTCCCTAGGACAATGGGTGCTATTCAGTCCACTTCTTGTAGTGGGAAGTCCACTTCTTCTCAGTCATGGGGCTTGAATTCTGGGCCTGGACGCTGTTCCCGAACTCCTCAGATCAAGGCTAGCACTCTACAACTTGAGCCACAGCACCACTTCTGGTTTTCTGGTGATTCTTTGGAGTTAAGAGTCTCACAGACCTTCCTGCCTGGGCTGGCTATGAACCATGATCCTCATATCTCAGCCTCCTTTGTAGTTACCATTATAGGGCTTAAGTGTAATTCTGACTCTCTCTCTCTCTCTCTCTCTCTCATAGGAACTCTTTCTCTCTTTCATACACAGGAACTTGTTGAATGGGTGATGGAGGAGGTGTCCCAGCATCACCATGTGTGGCTGGGACCCAAGATGGCCCTCTCATTCTGGAGGTAGGCTGTGGGTCAGGAGCTTTCTTGCTCAGGCTGTTGAACTCACTCCCTCAGGTAAGCCCCTCTGTGCCTGGGCTAGATCGTGATAGTTATTCATTGTCAGTTCATCTAGTGAGTCCTTCCTCACTACCCTCTTCTAAGACAGTTAAAGGAAAGTGTATGAGGAGGCATCATGTTATCCAACTGCACAGCTGAATCAGGGGCCTCTGATCCTCACTGCCACCTATCTGGCCAGACTCTGATTATAAGAAAACAAATTCACTCTATGTCTACTTTGCTTTGTTGGGGTGTGTCGTTTCAGTGAGGGGATGTGGTGTGCAGAGGAAAGACCTCAGACCTGATACCTCCTGGGAGATATTTGTTCTGGTGACAGAGTCAAGTCATTGCTGTGGATAAGGAGGAAGCCGCCATCAGACTGACCCGGAACGATGCTCAAAGGTAGGTAGGCTGTTGAAGTATCAAACACACTATTGTCTTCTTCCAACTCAACAACAGGGATGCAGGGCGGGTGGCCCAGCACTGGCCCTAGGGAATTATAAATGGATGGTAGTGGTCAGGTGCTGGTGGCTCTAGCCTGTCATCCTCGCTATTCGGGAGGCTGAGGTCTTGACTCAGAGACAGCCCAGGCAGGGAGATTCTTATCTCCCATAAACCACCTCCCACCCCCACAAAAAAAGATATATATGGTGCTGTGGCTCAATTTGTAGAGCCTCAACCTTGAGTAAAAGAAGCTCAGTGATGACACTGAGGCCCTGAATCCAAGCCCTGGGACTCACAAAAAAATAAAATAAATGAATAGTGGGCACCTGTTATCTTACTACCAAAAAGGATGGATTAATTCTTCTCTCTGGTACTTGTAGGCAAATGTAAGGGGCTTCCCTTGATGTTCCTCTAAACCTCTCCTCTCTATTATCTCTCACAGCTTCAGTTGCAGGATAGAATTCAGATCATCCCACTTGATGTGACCTTATGAACCCTCCCCTACCCACCTTCCTTAGTGTGGAGATCGTGGATGTACTTACCATTGGGAGAATGAAGCACCGGAGAGATGGGGGTAGGTATCCCTGAAACTCATACTCTCATAAACACACTCACCTAGGCCAACTCAGACTAGCCTTTTCCAAAGACATTTTATCTCTTTGGATTAACTGACCTAGGAGAGGAACTTGATCTCCTGTAAATAACAATTTTAATTAGGGCTTGCTAGTTGACACGAAATAAACAGAAGCTCAAAAGAAAGGCCCTGGTGCTTGTCATATCTTGCTCAGGCTCACACCTGAAATACTGGCTCCTCAGTAGGCAGAGATATGAGGTGCAAAGATTGAAGCCAGCCATAAGCTGGAAAGCAAGTGAGACTCTACTCTCCATAGAACCACCAAAATGTTAGAAGTGGAGCTGTGGCTCAAGTGCTGGAGCATCAGCCTTGAACAGAAAAACTCAGAGAGACAGCTCCCAGATCCTCAGTTCAAGCCCACACAAAGAAATGGCCTCATTTCTTCCCCACAGACTGCGTGGGCCTCGAGTGCCCTCTCATGGAGTGTGATACAGCACCGGTCCCTGGGTAGTGCATCAGAGCCTTCAGAAATTGGGTGGTGAAAGCCAGGCTTTCCCCTTTGCTCGCTCTCAATCTACACCAACTGGAAGGAAGAGCATGACAAGGCCTGCATTGTGTAGAGCTGAGAAGATCCCCCCACCCCTCTCCTCGCCAGGGCAACTAGAGTGGGCTTCTTAAAGGCAGCACTTGAAAGAGGTCTTTCTTAACAAGGAGGATCTGACAGGAAGCATAGAGAGTAAAGATGCTGTAGATAAAGGACAACATATTGGAGCATGTTCATTTCCAGCCAGGGCTGGTGGTGAGAAACTCAGTACAGATGTACAAGATTGTTCTGAGACAGGCCCAAGAGGTCACATAATAACACTATCCAGGATTAGGATTGTGTCTTAGCAGTAGTGGGCTTGTCTAGAGCACAGGAAACCGTGGGTTCGATTCCTAGGTCCTGCATACACAGAAAAAAACAGAAGTAGCACCAGGAGAGTGCTTGCCTCAAGAAAAGGAAGCTCAGGGACAGTGCCTGGGCCCCCAGGCCAAGCCCCAGGACTGTCAACATAAAACAGCACTCCAAGGGACATGGGTGATAGGTGGATTGTTATACCCTGTAGCTCTTAGTAGATCCATCCATGAGTCATGTCTCCTCCTACCAGAGGAGGAGATGGACAGAGGGAAGATGGACACTCCTTCTGCACTGGGCACCCCTGGAACTGGTTATCAGCAACCCTCCAAACATCTTCCACTGAAACTTGGAGCAGCTGGCCCCAGAAATCCTCAGGTACTGTTTGGGTGGGGCAAGGGGATACAGGCCCCAGAAATCCTAGTGGGTCTGATCTGCCACGGAAGACCAGGCCATCTAGAGGAGGTGGATGGGAACTTAGAGATGGGTAGTGATGTGAAGGGGGCCCTTTAATGCCCATGTCCCTACCCAGATTCCGAGCCTCTCTGTCCCTGAATTAGATAGCGGAGTGTCTAAGTTGTAGTTTGTAGAGGAGGACTAGGTGGAAATTCTAAAAAAATGAGACACCATAAGCCCTGCGCTGGTGGCTCACTCCTGTCATCCAGGCTGCTTGAGAGGCTGAGATCCAGAGGATTTTGTTTCCCAGCCCAGGCAGGAAGCTCCCATGAGAGTCTCATCTCCAATCTCCAACCAGAAGTGGCACCATGGCTCAAGTGGTAGACCACTGGCCTTGAGCAAAAAACTATCATCAGGGACAGTACCCAAGCCCTGAGTTCAAGCCCCTCTACCAGTAAAACAAGAAAGACAACCCTTGCTTGCAAGAGATGGTGAAGGAGTGGGGTTGCTGTGGTTGGGAGACCAGGTGCTGGCCTCAGTGTACAGACATTTCTAAGAACTCCTCAGGTTTTCCCGAGTGTGAAGTCATAGCATGGTGGGCGTTACCTTACCAAGAACTCCAAAGGTTGTGGCCTGTCTTAGGCAGGGAGTGGGCGAATGGGAGCAGGGGTGGGAGGGTAGTGTCAATTATATTCTCTCCTCCCAAGGAAGAATGGGTTTGGATGCTGATGTCAAAGTCTGAAGTGAAGGACTGCATGTGCCTTGTGGCCTGACAAGTTTGTTTTCCCCTGGGTGCAAGAAGGTGGCTGAAGCTGGGAGCTGCCATTGATTCACAACTGTCATCCTAGCTACTCAGGAGGTTAAAATCTGAGGATTATGGTTCAAAGCCTGCTTGGGCAGGAAACTCAGTGAGACTTTCAGAAAAACTGGAAGTGGTGCTGTGGCTCCAGTGGTAGAGTGCACACCTTCAGCTGAAGATCTGAGGTCTGCGGGAAGGCCAAAGTTCAAACCCCATGACCTACAACCAAAGATAAGGTGGGTGAGTTTTCTTCATAGAGGTGTATACAAAAGGAAATTCCATGCTGTGTTATGAGCCATTCCAGATGTGTGAGAGGCTCTTGATTTGTCTACATTTGGTCTGGGGACAGTAGTGCCATCTTCTCAGAGTTGGGATGTTCAGATGCTCAGGGACTGCTGAGGCCTTGGGCTACCCACGTGTGTGTGTGTGTGTGTGTGTGTGTGTGTGTGTGTGTGTGTGTATCGTTCCCTCATCTTTCTCTGTCCACTTCCTGGGTGCTTGTCTGGCTCTTTCTAACCTCGGATGGTGACACTGCTCCATGGCAACTTTGCCTTTAGCTCCCATTAGGGTCTACAATGAGTCCTAAATTGTCAGAGACCTGCACATTCCAGCTTTTCTTTGGGGCCCAAGTCCGGCTGTCCATATCTTTGTCTGCCTCCAGGGGATCCTGGGTCTGCAGGGCCAGCTGGTTTAGTTTCTTGCCTTCCTCTTGAGGTGGGGAGCAGGGTCAGTCATGTGATATCCTGTCTTTTTCCTCAGCTGGCCCTCTGGTGGCATGTCATACTTCTAGCAGTCTGGCAGTGGAATGGGGGAAGGGTGCTTGCCAGTGGCTCTGGCCAACTTAAGCTTGATAGCTGACTAAAGGCTGCCCAGGCAAGGTGGATTTGGGGCTACATGGGAGGTGAGGCCAAGATGGGTTGGAAGTATTGGTTGGTGTCTAGGAAATGTCAATGTACATTTCTGAAGGCAAGTATTTCTTCCAACCACAGCTGGGCCTCTTAGGTACTTCTAGATAATTCTGGATGCCCAGAATACAGAGGCACAGACTTTAGATTCCAGGGCCAGGAAACTGGGGGATGAGAGACTGGTGTGGCCAGTACCTCAATGCTCTGGGGCATTAGCCTTGACCTGGCTATGCCCCCCTTGTGTAAGGTCACTTCTTAACCCAGTGCTGGCCACATACAGGCCACTTGTGCTGTGGAAGTGGCAGGAACAGAAGTGAGATCTAGGAGGACCAAAATCTGGATTTATGGCCTGATTGGGGTGGAGGGGTGTCTTACAAAAATCTTAGAGCTGGAACTCAGAGCTTGGCACTGTCCCTGAGCTTCCTTTGCTCAAAGCTAACACTCTAACACTTGAACCACAACTCACCTTTCATCTTTTTTAGTAGTTTAGTAGACAGAAGTTTCTCACATATTTTCCTGCCTGGGCTGGGTTTAAGTTGCCACCCTAAGAGCTCAGCATCTTGAGTAGTTGGATTGTTGGTATGAGCCACTGGCATCTAGCTGCAAGGATGTCTTTTCATACTCTCTTTTGTTCTAACAGCTGCCTACTTGCCCTGGCCTAGATCTCTGACCTCCATGTCAGCTCCCACCAGCCCCTGATTATGTGGAGAATATAAACCTCAAACCTGATCCCATTTCTTTGTTCTCAGGGGAGGAGTTTATGTTTTGTCTGAAGCCTGGGGTAGGAGGGGTAACTGTAGATGGGTGATCAGCTGGGAGAGAGGTAGTCTGTTTTAGCCAAGAAGGAGTTTGGCCAGATGCTAATAGCTCATGCTCTCATATTCCTAGCTCCTCAGGAGTTTGAGATCTGAGGATTGCTATTCAGAGGCAGCCCAGCTAGAAAAGTGTGAGACTCTTTTCTGCAAATAACCACCCGAAGCCTGGAAGAGAAACTGTGGCTCAAGTGGTAGAGTGCTAACCCTGAATGAAAAAAGTGAGGGAGAAAGCCCAGGCCCTGAGTTCAAGCCCTAGTACCAAGATGTGTACGAGAACGTGTGCATTCACACGCACACACACACACACACACACACACACACACACACACACACACACACACACACAGGAAGGTGGTAATGATGAACTGAGCTAGAACTGGGGGCAGTCTTGAGTCATATTCATAGCAAACTCTCAAGCCAGATCAAGTGGTTTCTCCCTAAGTCCTTCTTGGGCTGAGGGGTTGGGCCATGGCAGTAAGTTCCATGGAACCTGCCCCTCCATCCATGCACAGGGCCACAGGACCAAGGGAAGGACACTAGGGATGCTCCTTTGTAGTCAGCCTACAATTGCCGACCTTCCTCTGCCCCCTTCCACCCCTTTGCACTGGTGAGGAAAGCAGTGGTCTGAGCACTGGGACTCCTGGGATAGTGACTGCTACAAGCAGCAGCCAGCCAGCTGTGGATTCCGGAGCCTACAAGCCATTCATGAGCTCAAATCCACACCTGCCCAAGTTGTGCCTGACAAACTCACACTCTTGTGATGCCCGCATGAGCAGACGTTACCTGGTGTGACATCTTGCAGCTCCTGCCCCTCCTGGCCTAGAACCATGGTCTCAGACATCGAATTACTGCTCAGATCGATATTGCACCCATGACAGATGCCTTTCTGATGAGCTCCATACCCCAAGGCTCGACCCTTCTCTGGTACTGTGGCCGATCTGTAGGCAATGGCTTCCAAACAGGCTGCTCTCAAGACTTGTAGGAGATCTAGATATTGGGAGACCCTCAGGGCCCCACTGGAAAATACTCTTCCTAGAGCCACAGAGTAAGACCAAGCAGGCTAGGTGTTGGTCATGGGACTTGAACTCTGGGCCTGGGCACTGTGCCCCAGCTCTTCAGCTTACCACTTGAGCTACGGAGCCACTTCTGGAGGTTCCTTGGAGATCAGAGACTCCCAGACTTTCCTGCTCAGACTGGCTTTGAACCACAATCCTCACATCTCAACCTTCTGAGGAGCTAGGAGTACAGGTGTGAGCTACTGGGGCCTGGCTGATCTGGCCTTTCACCACAGTGGACTAGGAGCTCTTGAAAGCTTTTCTTTACTTTTTAGGTGCCAGTACTGGTGATTGAACTCAGGGTTCTGGGCTCTGGTCTCTTAACTTTTTCCCTCAAGGTTAGCTCTCTACCAATTGAGCCACAACTCCATTCCCGGCTTTTGGTAGTTCATCGGCAAGAAGAGTCTCACTAATTTTCCTCCCCTGAGCTGGCCTGACCCACGATCTCTATCTCAGTCTCCTGAGTAGCTATGATTTACAGGGGTGGAGCCACTGGTGGCATTGGGCTAGAAGCTTTTCTTAAGCAAGAGTTCTTCCCTGCATTTGTACTGACTCCTCCAGGCAAAGGAATTCTGAGGGTCAAGAACTGTGAAAAATAGGCTTCCAGCCACCAGAAATGGCAGGGGTCCGTGGTGAAAAGCCAAGCTATTCTTCTCCCCGGGTCCCATTCTGGAATCCCACCCTCTGCCCTGTGACTCAAGTACAAACCTTGGCCCAGCCATGAAATGTCCTGACAGACTCTTCTGAAGCCACAGAAACTTCATTCCACCCACACTACCTGCTCTACAGCACACCTCAAGACCTTTGCCCATGCTGTACCTTCTGCCTTAAGCTCTCTGTCCTGTATCCACATCTTAGAACTCCTGTGGAATTTTGGCATTGGTTATATCACCTCCTGGAGCAAGTCTTATCTTCCCTTATCCCTCTTTTTTTTTAATATTGAGTTGCTAGAGATGGCACTTGTGCAGGGTGACTGGCAAATGCTCTGTCTTGATGTGTGTGTGTGTGTGTGTGTGTGTGTGTGTGTGTGTGTGTGTGTGCTCACGCACGCATGTGCCAGTCCTGGGGTTTGAATTCATGGCCTGGATTCTATCCGATCCCTGAGCTTTTGTGCCCAAGGCTAACACTGTACTACTTGAACCACATCTCTACTTCTGGTTTTATGGGTGTTTAATTAGAGAAAAGTGTCTCATATAGACTTCCCTGCTTCCAATTGGGATCCTCAGATCTCAACCTCCTGAGTTGCTTACAGAGGTGAGCCACCAACAGCTTCCCTCTACTCTACCTCTTACCTATAACAATGGCCCTCCTCTGAGTCCCACAAGAATATGTCATACCAGGCTCATTATTTTTTTCTTTTTGCCAGGGTCTGGGTATGTTCCTGAGCTTCTTTTGCTCAAGTCTAGCACTCTATCACTTAAGCCACAGTGCAACGTTTGGCTTTTTCTGTTTCTTTGGTACTGAGGAATCGAACCCAGGACTTAGTGTGTGCTAGGTAAGCACTATACCACTAAGCCACATTTACAGCCCAAGGCTCACTTCTCATGGGAGTTATGAGGGTGGGATTTATTGGCATACCCCTTTTGGCATAGAAATTGCTGACTATTTAATATCTTTGCCAAGATTTGGGACCAGCCTGAGTCTCGGCAATGACGAATGATAAACGAGTGATAGCCACCAGGCCCCAGAGATCTAGGCTCATATCCTACAGAGGGATAGAGACTATGGAGCCAGAAACTTCGACAACTCCTACAGTCTAGGAACTGTGGTCTCCCTGGAGGCAAGGGCTGGCTGCTAGGTGTCCCGATGGGAGACATCAGCCAGAATATAAGGCTTCAGTTATTAAATGGCAGAGAAGGAGGCTTTGGTCAAGCTGCAGGCTCAGACTGAGTACTCTTCAGGGCTTGTCCCAGCTTGACCAGGTTGGGGGGCTGGCCATGGGCAACCTGATGAATGCCCATCATCCATACATCATCCATCCATATACAGAGACATGGAGTTATTGCCTCCTTTTGGGGGGGGGGCAGTTCCAGGTTTGTACTATGAGCCTATGCCCTGTCCCTGAGCTCCTTTTGTTCAAGGGTAGTGCTCTGCCCTTGAGCCACAGTTTCATTCATTATTTTATTGTGATATCTTAGATATAAGAGTCTCATAGACTTTCCTGCCCCCGCTGAATTCAAATTGGCATTCTCTACATCTCAGCCTCCTGAGGAGCTAGTATTACATGCAGGAGCCCATGGCTCCTGGGTTTCTTTTCTTCTTTTTGTTCTTTTTTTATAATTGTAACAATCTGAAATCTTCATGGTGTCATTCCAATAGTTTGTATTCAAAGTAAACTACCCAGGCCTGGAGTTCAAATGATAGGACTGCCACCCACAAATGGAAGGAGATCTTTCCTATTCATGGGAATGCTAATGGAATATTATCAAAGTAATAAACTTGCAGTTAATCCATGATTCTATTTTAGAATGCCACACAAAAATTATTGGATATATATCTTCCATTCCAGCACCATAGTATAATTTCCCTAATGGAAGGCTATTGACTAATTTTTAATTAATGCTTTTATAAGTATTCAACCGTGATACTTCATTAAATGGAGGCACTATTTAGTAATGAATAATTAGTAATTATATATATATATAATTTAATATCCTCACCTTCCGTCTCTCTGTATGCATATATATATATATATATATATATATATACACACACACACACACACATATCTATTTATCTATCTATAAGGCACTCCTATGGCTTGATCACAGGTCCTCAGAACTCCTGGCAGCTCAGTTTGCCGGAGGCTGGTGTGCTAAGACTGTGACCCCGTTTATGGATTGGCCATTGAAAGCCTTAGGTTGAAATCCCAGCATGGCCAAAAATTTATTCGTGGATTAAGAAGCCAATTTTGACATATTTATTTTTTCCTTCTCTGAGAAAGTCCTGGGTCTCAGTATGATGCATAATCCATATGCGGATATATCCTATGTGATATGATGTAATAAAAAATGTTATATGTATAATAATACTAAATAAATAAGGATAATAAGCATCATATACAGTAAACCCATGTATGTAAATAGATCTCATATATTAATATTCCTTTTTCCAGTGCTGGGGCCTCTATTCAGGCCCTGAGAACTGCTCTGAATTTCTTGTCTTCAAGCACGGTGAGCCTTTGCCCTTCACCTACAGTGCCACAGAGTTATCCATACCCTGAGTTCAAATACAAGGCCTGCCAGGAAAATGGTGCAAATTCCAAACCAGGGCTTTATTGTTATTATTATTATTATTATTATTAGCCGAGCACAGGGCTTGCACTCAGGTCTTGGCATTTCTGCAACAGCAGAACCTTGTATCTGAGGACCCGAGTTCAAATCTTGGGGCTGGCAAAAAAAATAAAAATAACAAGGAGAAGCACAAAATTGAGAAGTTCAAGAAGGTGGTTTTACTTTTTTTTCCCTTGTACTGTGACCATCCTGGGTCTAAATGACAAGTCCCAGAAAGTGTACATGACCTTGCATTGCTGATGTTTGGCAGGCTATTAAGGAAGCCATACCGAAACTGGCAACTTAGTTCTGGAGGTCTAATCCCGGGATTGCCACTAATGAATGGTGGAGATTCTAAGAAATCCATTCCCATATACATCCATACAAATGGAATGTTATAAAAGGAACAATTAAGTTGGTAGTTAGTGTATGATTATAAAATTATACACAACAATTATACTACATTGACTAATTTTCAATTAATCCTTTATTATGTATTCAACCATGATAGTTAAAAAAGCAAGGAATAATTTAATTGCCAATAATCGGTAGTAATATTGTATATGCAATTTCATAGTATACAGACATGTCTCTTGTTTTATGCATCTACATCTACATCTATCTATCTATCTATCTATCTATCTATCTATCTATCTATCTATCTATCTATCTATCTACCAATCTACACATTTATCTGTTTATACACTTGTCACTACTGGGGCTCAGTGGTAGAGTGCTCGCCTACTACATGCAAAGTCCTAGGGTCAATTCCTCACTACTGTGTGCATAGATAAATCTGGAAGTCGTGCTGTTGCTCAAGCAGCTGAGCACTAGCTGAGCATGAAAGCTTAGAGACTGTGTGTCAAGACTCTAACTCAAGACCCAGAAATGGCACCAAAAACGATAGAATGTTCTGACTGCAACTATATAAGGATATCACTGCAAATACCTCATCACAGAGCAAGTCTGCAGTCTGGTGCAGACAGTTGTTGTCTCACCTGAATTAGCCAGAGGTAAACCGTTGCAACCCAGCTGCACAGAAGCAGATGCTGCTGGCTCGCTCACCCTGTCATCCAAGATTCTTGGGGGCTGAGATCTGACAATGGTGAGTTTAAAACCCAGCCCTGGCAGGAAGTCTGCTAAACTCTGAGCTGTGGCTCAAAGTGGTAGAGCTCTAGCCTTGAGCAAAAGATCTTAGGACTGTAACCAGGTTTTCAATGCAATCCCCGTGGCTGACTCCACCTCCCCCCCCCCCCCAAAACCCCTCTAAATCATTAGATGTGAGCTTTGTGTGGTTTGTGACATGTTTCTGAAAGAATGGTGATATTGTTGAAAGCACCCTAATTCTAATGACATTGTGTGGGATACAGCTATGTGATGAGTCCTTCATGAGGTTTCGTGTGCTGAGTCCTACTTTCATCTGGTCCTTGTAAGAGCTCCACAGGTCAGATAATTTTGCTATAGAGAAACTTGAGGCTCAGATATGTCCCCACGTCAGAGCCAAAATTATGTTTGTCTCCTGCAGACAATTGTTTGGGTTTATTTTTCTCGGTCATGAATCTTGAACTCAGGGCCTAGCCCCTGACGGTTCCATGTTGGGCTCATAGCTAGCCCTCTACCACGTGGAGCCAAGGATCCCCTTGCAACAGAGTGTTACAGTCTAGGTATCTGTAGCTGAGGTCTGTCATCCTGCCTACCCAGGAAGCTGAGATATGATGATTTCGGTTCCAAACTATCCCAGACATAAAAGGTCCCATGAGACTGTAATCTCCTTTTCAGCACTTAGAAACTTGAACTGGAAGCTGGGTGCTGGTGACTTGCACCTGTCATCCTAGCTACTCAGGAGCCTGAGAGTTGAGGATCACAGTCCAAAGCCAGGCTGGGCAGGAAATTGCTTGAGAGGCCTCTCTCCAGTGAACTACCAAAAACCTCCAGGGCTGCTGTAGCTCAAGTGGTAGGGTGATTGGCTTTAGCTGAAGAACTCAAGGACAGCACTGAGGCCTAGATATAAATTCCTCCAACTTCCAAAAAAAAAAGAAAGAAAGAAACCTGAAGTGGAGGGCTGGGAATGTGTCTTAGGTGTATAGTGCTGTATGAATCCCTGGGTTTGCCTGTATGAATTTCTGGGTTTGATTCCTTAGTACCACATACTAGAAAAAGCCTGAAGTGACTGCGTGGCTTAAGTGATAGAATGCTATCCTTGTACCGGAGAAACTCAGGTCCAGTGTTCAGGTCCTGAGTTCAAACTACAGGACAAGTGTATGCACACACATACATGTGCACACAGACACACACACATACACACACAGATACACACACACATACATACACATACACAAACACAGATACCAGAAGTGAAGGTGTGACACCAAATGGTAAAACACTGAGCTTCTATTCTGAGCTCATGGTCAGCACCCAGGTCCTGTGTTCAACCCCAAAACCTAGTCATCGGGGGCCAAACTAGGAGAGGTCAAAGGTTTCAAAACTTGATGAGCATCACCAGCCCTAAATGACAGGGAGCATTGTGATATTACACATGTGCTTAGATTTAGCAAGCTTCCAGAAACCAAGGAAGCCACCATTGCCAATAATGAATCATTTCGTTAAGTTCAGCTCCCTTGTTTCCTGCCAAAAAGAACCTTGAAATAATTGTAACAGGTTATTTCAACACTGGAACATAGTCTAACAAAGACACGATAAATGCAGGGAACTTGGCCTGCCAAGGGAGGTGGCACAAATGAAGGTTTCCTGTCAAAACAGCACTGGGGAGAGAGATAGCTTGGGGTATAAAGAGGCCTTTTTCTCCTGGCCTTTATAGCCAGCCCACACTCCTCCTCACTAATTGGCCTGGATGGAGTTGTTTATTACACAGCTGTACTGGAGTGAGGTCTTTTGTCTGCCCGTTCCAACAATGAGGCAGACTTCCTCCAGCACCCTGGGGTGTGCAGAAAACCTCAGGCTACACTGGGAACAGTTAAGGGAGCCCCGGAACATGCACTGTCTTGAAAGCACGGTCTGTGCTATGAAATCATTCTATTCAAAGCAAATATTCTAGCTGGATGCCTTTCATCATAGGGACTCTGGACCTTTACCGATAGAAATACATGCATACATACATGGGGAAACATGGAGTTACTTGTTTTTTATTTTGCTTTTTTTTGGCAGGTGCAGGGGTTGTATTATGAGCCTAGGCACTGTCCCTGAGCTCTTTTTGCTCAAGGGTAGTGCTCTTTCCTTGAGCCACAGCCCCACTCATGATGAGTTTTTATTCCTTTGGTCTCTCAGAATTAAGAGTGCTGTGGACTTTCCTGTCCTGGCTGAATTCAAACTGGCATTCTCTACCTCCCAGACTCCTGATGAGCTAGGATTACAGGCAGGAACAAATGATACCTGGCTTTCTTTTCTTCTTGTTCTTTTTCCCATTGTGAGAAACTGAAATCTTCACAGTGTCATTCTAATGGTTTGCATTTTGAAGTAAACTGCCCAGGCCTGGAGTTCCAATGCCAGGACTGACACCTACAAATGGAGGGAGATCTTGAGAAAGTCTTTCCTATTCATGTGAATGTTTAATGGAATGTTATAAAAGTAACAATTGAATTTGCAGTTAGTTCATGATTGTTTTATAGAAGGCCACACAAAAAGTATTGGATTATGTCTTCCATTTTATCTATTTTGTATAATTCTCCCAAGTAAAGAATACTGACTACTTTTACATTAATGCTTTAATAAGTATTCAACAATGATACTTCATTAAATGGAGGCATAATTTAATAATAATTCATAATATATATAATTTAATATCCTCACACTGTCTCTCTCTCATATATATTGTAAACTACACATCTATGTATCTATCTATATCTATATCTATATCCATATCTATATCTACACCTATAACTTTATCTATCAGCCACTACTATGGCTTGTTCCTAGGTCCTCAGAACTGGTTGACAGATCAGTTTGCCAAAGGCTTTTGTACTACAACTGATCCTTTCATGAATTGGGCATTGTGGGCTGTGAGTTCAAAGCCCAGCATGGCCAAAATTTTGTATGTGGAGTCAGAAGCCAATTTTTACACATTTTTTTCCTTCTCTATGAAAGTCCTGGGTCTCAGTATGATGTATAATCCATATTCAAATAAATCAATGTTATAAGGTGAAATAAATGTTATATATGTAATAATACTAAATAAAATAAAAAATATGGATAATAAATGTCATATGGAGTAAACCCATGTATGTAAATAGATCTCATATATGAATATTATTTTTTTCAGTGCTGGGGCTTGAATTCGGGCCCTGGAAACTGGGCTTAAATTCTTGTCTTCAATGACGGTGAGCTTCCTCTCCCCCACAGTGCCACAGTTACCCAGACCGTGAGTTCAAATCCCAGGCCAGCCATAAAAATGGTGCAAATTCCAAGCCAGGGCCTTATTTTTTTTGGCCAGGCCTGGGCTTGAACTCAGCTCCTGGTAACTCTTCCTCACCTTCGATCATCTTAGGCTGGGGTGCAGGCTCTGGACCCACAGTCCATCCTGAGATCCTAGGATCCAAATTCAAATCTTGGGACTGGCAAAAAAAAAAAGTGCTGGGAAGGTAGCTCAGTAATAGAGTCCTTGCCTTGCATGCATACGGCCATGGATTCGATTCCTCAGTACCACATAAGCAGAAACAAGCCGGAAGTAGTGCTATGGCTCAAGTGGTAGAGTGATAGCCTTGAACTGAAGAGTTGAGGGACAGCACCGAGACTCAGAGTTCTGACCCCAAAACCAAGAAAAAAAAAAGAAGAAAAGAGAGGGGGAAAAAAGGAGAAGGTTAAAACTCGGAAGTATCAGAGGCGGTTTTACATTTTTTTTCCTTTGCATGGCAAGCAGGGCTTGGAAAGTGTACATGACCTTGCACTGCTGAATTTTGGTGGGCTATCTGGGAAGCCATAGCCCAAAGCAGAAACCTAGGCCTGGGGCGTGAATTCCAGGACTCCCACCTATGAATGGTAGTATATCCTAAGAAATGCATTCCGATATACATCCTTATGAATGGAATGTTGTAAAGTAACAATTACATTAGTGTATGATTATATTATAAAATTATACACAATAATTATACTATTTTGAATAATTTTCAATTGATACTTTGTTATGTATTCAACCATAACACTTCAATACAGGAAGGAATAATTTATTGATAATTGTTAGTAATATAATATATATAATTAAATAATATACAGACATCTCTGTCTTGTTTCATATATATACATATATATATATACATATATATACATACATATATATATATGTTACAATCTACATATCTATTTCTACACTTGTCATTCCTGGAGCTCAGTGGTAGAATGCTCCCCTCGATGTATGAAGACCTGGGTTCAATTCCACACTATTACATGCACAGAAAACCCGGAAGTAGTGCTATCAAGCAGTTGAGCACTGGCTTTGAGCATGAAAGCTTAGGGTCTGTGTCTAGGCCCTTACTCAAGCCCCAATACTGGAACCAAAAACAAGGTAGAATGTAGAATGTTCTGACTGCAATTATAGAAAGCCAGGATTTCAAATACCTCATCACAGAGCAAGCTGGGAGTCTGAAACTGATGGCTGTCATGTAACCTGACTTAGCCAGAGGTCAATAGATGCAGCACAGCATCATGGAACCAGACACTGCTGGCTCACCCCTAGCTGCTCAGGGGGTGAGATCAGACACTGGGGGTTGAAAACTCAGCCGTGGCAGGAAGTCTGGTAGACTCTGAGCTGTGCCTGAAAGTGGTAGAGATCTAGCCTTAAGGAAAAGATCTTAGGACAGTACCTCTAACCTATGAGTGAAATCCCTGAGGCTGATGACTCTCCCCCACAAAACATCCCTCTAAACCATTAGATGTGAACTTGTGCGGTTTGTGATGTGTATCTGAAAGAACGGTGATAGTGATGAAAGCACTCTAATTCTAATGACAGTTTGTGGGATATAGCTATGTGATGAGTCCTTCCTGGGGTGCTGGGTGTTGAGTATTTCTGGGTTGTCCATGGGGTACTGAGTGCTGAGTCCTTCCCAGGGTGGTATGTGCTAAGTCTTTCACGAGTTGTATTCTTTCATCTGGTCCTTATAAGAGCTACACAAGTAAGATGAATGTGCAGATGAGAAAGTTGAGGCTCAGATATGTCCCCAAGGCAGGGCCAAATTTATGTATGTACTAAACTCTAGTGATTTGTCTCCTGCAGACAATTGTTTTGATTTAGGTTACTCCATCATGAACCTTGAACTCAGAGCATAGATGCTGACTTTCTTTTTGGGCTCATGGCTAATGTTCTACCATGCTGAACCAAGGACCCACTTGCAGCAAAGTGTCATGGCTTAGATGTCTTTAGCTGAGGTCTATCATTCTGCCTGCTCAGGAAGCTGAGGATCTCATTTCAAAACTATCCCAGATCACGGTCCGAAGTCAGCCTTGGCAGGAAATTCCTTGAGATAGTTATATCCAATAAACCACCAGAAAGCCTGAAGGGGCATTGTAGCTCAAGTGGTAGTGTGCTAGACTGAGATGAAGAGCTCAGAGACAGCACCCAGGCCCAGACTTCAACTCCTCCAACTTACAAGAAAAGAAAGAAAGAAACCTGAATTGGAGTGCTGGGAATGTTTCTTTGGGGTAGACTGCTTTGTGTGTGTGAAACCCTGGGTTTGAATCCTCAGTACCACATCCCTACAAAAAAATCCTGAAGTGGCTGTGTGGTAAGAGTACTGTCCTTATAGAGGAGAAACTCAGGTACAGTGGTTAGGTCCATAGTTCAATCATCAGGATGGTGTATGTGTGCGCGCGCGCACACACACACACACACACACACACACGGAGGCACCGTTGCCAATAATGAATCATTTCATTCTGTTCAGCTCCCTAATTGTCTATGAGAAGGACTGTTGAATTAATGGTAGCAGTTTGTTTCAACACTGAAACATAGTCTAACAAGGACAGGATGAGTGTAGGGAACTTGGTCTGCCATGGCAGGTGGCACAAATGAAAGCTTCCAGTCAAAACAGAGCACAGGGGAGAGAGATTGCTTGGGGTTCAAAGAGGCCTTTTTCTCCTAACCTTAACAGCCTTGGCACACTCATCCTCACTAATTGGCTTGGATGAATTGTTTGTTACCCAGATGCACAGGAGTGAGGCTTATTGTCTGCCTGATCCAACAATGAGGCAGATTTCCTCCAGCAGCCTGGGGTATGGAGACCCCCTCAGGTTAACTGGGAAAAGTGTGGGGAGCACCGGAACATGCACTGTCTTGAATGCACACTCTGTGCTAAGAAATCATTCTATTCAAAGCAAATTTCCTAGCTAGGTGCCATTCTTCATAGCAACTCTGGCTCTTCACCAATTCAAATACATGCACATATACACAGACACATGGAGTTACTGGCTCTTTTTTTGTGGCAGGACCTGAGGCTGGAACTGTGAGTCTAGACATTTTCCCTGATCTCCTTTTGCTCAAGGAAGCATTTTATTGTGTCTTAAATCGTGATTACCCTAGGTTGGGATGCAGCTTTTACACCCACCCAGGGATCCTAGGACCGGAGTTCAATTCCCAGCACTGGCAAAAATACAGCAAACCAACAAAAATGGATGATGAAAAACCAGGTAATTTTACACAACAGGTTTGCTTTTGTTTACTTAGCACTGTGACCCTCCTGGGGCTCAATGACTTGGCTTGAAAATTGTAGGTGACCTTGCATGGATGAAGGCTGGGGGGCTGTCAGTGAAGATCAGTCCAACCCAGATACCTAGGCCCTGAGATCGATCCTAGGCCTGCCACCCACACATGGCTGAAGATCTTAGGAAACTTGTTCCTATCTATAGGAACACTAATAGAATGTTTGAAATGTGCTAACTGAATTACTAATTAGATAGTCATTCCAGTATAAGATTGTATGCAATAAATATAGATCATTGATTAATTCTTTATGAAGTATCCTACCATGATTAATTAATGGAGGCATAATTTTAGACCAAATAATTGGTAGTAATAGAATATGTGAAAATAAGATATAGACATCACTCTTTATATATTTATATATGGTTATACACTAGAATCTACATAAATCTCTGTCTCTGTATACCTTTGTAGATGCATATACATATCTTAATACACACACACACATGCACACACACACACAAACACACACACACACACACAAACACACACACACACACACACTGCAATCTAAACATCTCGGCTTGATCTCAGGTCCTCAAATGTGCCCACCAACTTCACTTGCATCAGACTGGTGTGCTAACATTTACCCTTTCATGAAGTGGGCCTGTCAGACCCTGAGTTCAAGGCACAGAACTGGCAAAAACTTAATCCTGTGGGAAAACCCAATTGTCCCGTTTTCCTTATCGGTGAAAGTCCTGGGCCTCAGGAATGATGTAGAATACATAAGCAAATCTATGTCTTATGTAATAGGATGCAACAAATGTTATATGTGTGATCATACTCACTCAAATGCATAAGAAATAAATAAAACATAAAAAATGAATACACTAACCACAACATACAGTAAACATTTGCATGTAAATATAAATCATGTTTTTAAAATGTATACGAATATTATTTTTGAATTCAGGCCCTAGGAACAGGCCTTTCTTTATTGTCTTCCAGCATGGTGATCTTCCCATCCCCCAATGTGCTGCAGATTTCCCCTGACCCTGAGTTCAAATACCAGGCCTGGCAGAAAAAATGGCAAGAATTATAAGCCACGGATCCTGATAATATTTTAAATATTTTTAATGTATGTATGTATGTATGTATGCATGTATGTATGTTTGTATGGTTTTTTTTTTTTATTTTGTCAAGCACAGGGCTTGAACTCAGGTAGTGGCAATTCTACCTCAGCTTTGATCACTCTAGGCTGTGATGTAGCCACTGGACCCACAGCTGCTAATGGGATCAGGCCTTTCAGGGAAAACAATGCACAGAAAAAATGTGGCCTTTTTACGTTTTCTTCCTTTGCACGGTGACCCTCCTAGGTCTGAATGACACTGTTGCAAAGGGTACTTCACCTTGCATTGCTGAAGGTTGGCGGACTATTAGGGAAGCCATAGGCTCACGTGGCAACATAGGACCTGACCAACCAATGGCAGGAAATACTAAGAAACTGGTTCCCATCCATAGGAATAACAATGGATTTTTGTCAGTGTCACAGTTGAATGAGTTAATCATGATGCTCCTATAAAATTAGACAGAGTGTTTTCAGGAGTCTGATTGATTTTATTTAATATTTATGAAGCATTAAAAGAATATTATTATTTACAGGAACACAATAATTTCAGGACACTGATTGATTTCATTAATAGTGTAAGGATGAAAACAATAACATTAATTACATGGACGCATAATAAATACCCAAGAATTTGTAGGAATGTAGTCTTATAACTGAATAACGAATAGACATCTCTGGCACTCTATAAAGATATATATTTATTAGTATACTGTCATCTGCATGTCAATCTGTTCATATTTTGTTAACTCCTGGGCTCGATCTCAGGTCCTGGGAACAGCCTGTCAGCTCAGTTTGCCCCAGGAGGGTGTGTTCACACTCAACCATTCATGAATTTGGCCCTGTAGGCCATGAGTTCAGATACCAGCACTCCCAAACAATGAATCGTTGAGTAAGAAGCTGATGCTGACACGTTTTCCTTTTCTGTGAATGTCCTGGTGTCAGGTATGAAGTGGAATACATATGCAGGTTTATATCCTATGTAATCAATGTAATAATCAATAAATAAATGGTCAATACATAAATAAAACAAAAAAATACAATAACTACACTGAATGCAATATGGAGTGAACGTATGTATATAAATATAAATATAAATCATATATTTAAATTGTACATGAATAGGTGGGGATCGATTTCAGGCCTAAGGAACAGAATTGAATTTCTTGACTTCAAGGAAGCCAGATTCCCCTTCCTACACAGCACAACAGTGTTACCCAGACCATGAGTTCAAATCCCAGTCCTGGCAGAAAAATGGCACCTTTATAGTACGTGAGGCCCAATTCTTAGGTATTTCATTATTCCTCCATTTTATGAATGTGATTGTGTAAATGCTTAATAAAGTATTAAATAAAATCGATTAGTGTCCTATAATATAATTATGTACAATTTTATCCTAGAATCATTCAAGAACTGCCCATTCAATCGTGACATACATCCCATCCTATTTGTATTCATATGGATATGAATTAGTGTCTTAGGATTTCCTGCCATTTGGAGGTGGCAGCCCTAGGATTCGAACTTTGGGTTCTAGCTCCCCCCACTTAAACCCGAGAATAGGCAACTCACTGTTCTGTCCAAGAACATCAGCAAGACCAATGATTAGGCAGGCACCAGTGGCTCTCAACATTCCTCCTTCACGTTTACAAGGCTGTGATGGGAGGATCATGGTCAAGGTCACCCTCAGAAGGAAAGTCCTTGAGACCCTGTCCAACTTCAGTGCCAACAAAGCCAGAAGCCCTGTGCCTCCAGTGGTAGAGGGCCAGCCTTCAGCAAAAGCAGCTCAGAGACTGTGCCCAGATCCTGAGTTCAAGGTTCGGAACTGGCAACAAACAGACATAAACAACAATCTGTGCAGCCATCCAGCTAAAGCGGTCTCCCTCTTGTCCCCAACTGAATGGGACAGAGTTCCCTGGGAAAAGGGCTGGGAGAGCCCCTGTCAACTTCATTCTGCCCATGCTGATTGCATCACAGGATTCTAGCCACACCCCCATTATTTCATGTTTCTTTCTGACCAATGGGATACAAGAATGGTGGCAACGCCCACATTCCATGATGCCTGGTAGCACCTGGATTCCCTCTTTTAGTACACCACTACCAGCAGTTAAGGAAGGTAGAGGTGGCTGAGTGGTGAGCAAGAGACTCAAGGTAATTTTAGAGAATAGTAAGAAATTGACATGCCCCACCCCCCTACCCCCCTTCCTGTGGTGCTGGATTTCAAATCTCAGCGGGCCTAAGGCCCTGACCTGGTCCCTGCCCCTGGTCCTCTGCTCTGGGTCCATGTGTCTGCCATGTCACCGCCATCCCTGCTTGCTCTACCTGGATCAGCTGCCAACAGTGTCTCCCAGCAGCACAGGTGAGTGGCCGCCCCAATACCATTCCCAACTCGGGTCAGAAACCCCTCTGAGAGCACCATGACCCCCTGCTTGTTTCCTCTCCCTGGCTCTGAGGAGCCACCTTTCTGTCTTGTGCATTTCTGAGAAACAATATATCCTCAGGCTGGGCTGAGCTCAGGCGGTCCTCCTATCTGTGACATGTATGCTCCACCAGTCCTGGTCCTCTGTAGTTGGGATGGTAGACATGTAGAGCCATGCTCAGTCATCAGTTTAGATGGATATCACAAACTCTTAGTCCATGGCAGCCGATTCTTGACCACAGATAAAGCTCTGGGTAGGGCCACAACCATTGGAACTCAGTCTCTTCACAGGACAGTTGTGAGGAAACAAGGGATTTATATAGAGAGATCTCTGAAACATGGCTAGGCACAGAGGGAGTGGCCTTCAGGTAATGTTCTCGACAATTCTGTGAGCATATGACAGGAAGATACCTGGAAAGGGTTCAGGTGGCCCCTGTTATTAACGGGGCAACCGGTGTGGGATTATGAAACAAAACATGGCTCTCTTTCATCATTACCCTATCCACATGAGGAAGGGTATCCTTCACTGTGTTGAGTTTTGCAACTGGGGAAAACAAAGCATGGAGAAGCTGGGTGACCTACTTATGACCTCAAGTTCACAGGAAGCTAGGCCTGACTTCTCTACCATGCTCCCTAGTTAAATGGGTGCTATTCAGTCCACTTTTTGTAGTGGGAAGTCCACTTCTTGTCAGTCATGGGGCTTGAACTCTAGGTCTTGGCGCTTTTCAGGAGCTCCTCAGCTCAAGACTAGCGCTCTACCACTTGAGCCCACAGCACCACTTTCAGTTTTCTGGTGGATCTTTGGAGATAAGGGTCTCACAGACTTTCCTTCCTGGGCTGGCTATGAACCATGATCCTCATTTCTCAGACTCCTGTGTAGTTGGGATTAGAGTTCTGAGCCACCGGCACAGGGTTTAAGTGTACTTCTCACTTTCTTTCTCCCTCTCTCTCACATGAACTGGTTGAATGTGTGCTGGAGGAGGTGGCCCATTGTCTCCATGTGGCTAGAACCCATGGTGGCCCTCTCATTCTGGAGGTGGGCTGTGGGTCAGGAGCTGTCTCGCTCAGCCTGTTGAAACAGCTCCATGACATAAGCTCCTCTGTACCCTGGCTAGACCATGACGGTTATTCATTTTCCATCCAGCCTTACTTGACTTCTCATATTGAACTGTTTTCTACATCATTTTCTAGCACCTGGCCAAAATTATGATACATAGTTACAGAATCAAAATATCATGCCTTCTTAAGAAATTTATTTAGGATTCTGGGAATGTGGTTTCGTGGTACGGTGATTGCCTAGCATGCATGAAACCCTGGGTTCAATTCCCTAGTACCACATAAACAGAAAAACACTGGAAGTGGTGCTGTGCCTCAAGTGGTAGAGTGCTAGCCTTGAGAAAAAAAAAAGCTCAGGAATAATTCCCTAGCCCTGAGTTTAAGCCCCTGGACTGGCAATAAAAAAAAATGTATTCAAATATTTTTTCATTCATGTGACTGTTTCTAATATATTTATAAGATGATTTCTTTGTTGCATTTCTTTGTTGCTTTTTATGTCCCCCCACACACGATATAACCCCTGCTTTCACTGTATTTAATGTTGGTATAATTTGTGGAGGGGAATGGAAAAAAAAAACAAATCGTTTAAATAGGGATACAGGTGGACCCATTGTAATAACGAGAAGTACAAGTCGTTATGTTGAAAAACGAACTTTACAATTTTGGCCGGGGGGGAGGGCGGTAGAGATGGGAGGGATGGTAAGGGATAGGAAGGGGAAACAAAGGAGGAGGCAACAATACTTGATAAGAAATGTACTCATTATCTTGCCCACATGTAATTGTAACTCCTCTGTACAGTATTTTCACAATTAAAAAAAAACCATTTAGTTAGCAAATGCAAAATAAAGAAACCATACTTTGAATATATAATTGCTCCTTCCATACTGACACCTGACAATAGTCCCTTATTCATGTACTTTACTTATAATAGCATACTCTGTTGAAAAAAAGTTTTGGTCATTAGGTCAAAGCAACTGATGCCAGGATTTTGTGTGGTCACTGCTAATCACAGAGAGTCTAAGTGACATTTGGAAATCTTTTTGGTCAATCATAGTACCAAAAACGCAGAGGCTAATTAACAGTTGTGACAGAATAGAAGGAATAACTCGATGGAAGGAATAAATGATAGTAACTAAGGTGTACCAGAAACTTTTCTTGAGAACCATTTTTGGTTATTGAAGAACTAGTTATCAACTAAGCTTATTCCTCATTGCCTTTAGCAGTCTAAATCTCTTAAGCTAGTTCTTAATATATGTGTGATAAATGTATCTCTTTCTGTGCTGTTCTTTCCTACTCAATCTCCTTTGCTTTCTAAAAATCTGTCTTTCTATTTTTCACTATGAACATTTCCTGATACTAAATACAACTATACAGATGACAGAGGATGCTAATGTAAGGGTCCCATGAGTCATTAATGTAACAACATGGAAAAGGAGGACATATTTATTGCTACCTCAATTTTTCTGAAAAGCTGCAATGTCATCATTTGTTTCAAATTTCCATACTTTGTCTACATAGTGTCATTAAGTGCACATAAATGCAAATATGAGCCAGGTGCTGATGGTTCATGCCTGTAATGCTAGCTACTCAGGAGATTGAGACTAGAGGATTGTGGTTCAAAACCAGCCTGGTCAGGAAAGTTCACGAGACCTTTTTCTTCAATTAACCACCAGAATCCCAGAAGTGGTGCTGGAGCTAAAGTGGTAGAGTGTTCAACTTGAGTTGAAGAGCCGAGGAATAATGCCCAGGGTCAGAGTTCAATCCCCACGACCAACAAAAAAAGTGAAATGTGACTTTAAGTTTCCACAAAAGAAACGACAAGTTCAATAATCTTTCCAAGCAGAAAAAATAATTCCAAAATGATTCAGTGTACCTACTTTTGCTGAATTATTTAAGTTATGGCTTTTTTTGCTGGACATAATCTCTTCTTTTAAAAATTGTCAAATATTAGCTTTACAATAAACTTCATCTAATATTTCTTATTTCAAAAGAGAAGTCTATACAGTTGATATCACATAGCTTTCTTACTAGCTTAGTTCAAAGTCAACCCAGGCAGGAGAGTCTGTCAAACTCTTATCTCTAATTAAACGCCCGAAATCCCGAAGTGGAGTTTTGGCTCAACAGTAGAGTATTGGCTTTGGGGGCAGGTGGGCAGGAAAGGCAACTGTTCAGGAACAAGGTCCAGCCTCAGGGTTCAAGCTCCACAACCAGCACAAACTAAACAAGCAAACAAAAGCAACACAGATATTTCTTTGGGACCCTCCTTAAAAGAATACTCCTTTAAGAGAAGGGGCTCCTTTTGTTGATCATACTCACTGGATCCTGCTTTTTAGAATCCTTATTGCTAAGGAGAACTCAGGACCATACTAAGTAATTGATAACTGACTCCTGCAACAAAAGGATCATCTCAGGAATGAAATATCCATGCATAAGGCACTTTAAAATTTCCATGTCTTTGTTTCTTTGCAGTAGAACATTTTTAAAACAACGTTATTTCTTTTTGTTCTATGCTGGCCTTCAAATAACACATTATTTCTTTTTGTAATACTCAACTAAAAGTTTACAGAAAAGTTTTATATGAGTAAATAACACACTCGAAAAAGTCAGGGACAGAGTTTCCTTCAAGCCTTGGGATTGTTTTCTTGTACAGTAAAAAGGAAATCACATATTAACTTGAACTTTGTCATTCCTCTATGTTCCATTCCTCTCCTGGGATCAGTTTCCACATCCAGTAACCGTTACTTCCAGTAACAACCAATGCTGCTGCTTGAGGTATAATGAACAGAATTCATCGTAGGGTACAATTGGATTCAACATACTTGTCAATAAATGTAACACAAGCCATCAGCAGAAGCAGGGACAAGAACCACATGATCTTTATATGGATTTAGAAATCTTTTAATAAGCTCCAATACCCCTATATGATTAAAAGGTCTGAGAAGCTAGGAATGCATGCAACTTTCCTCAATATTATACAGAGTATGCATATGACAAAGAATGTACCTAACAGTGGACACATGAAGACATTAAAATCTGGAATGAAGTCTAGACTAAAACTCTTCTACACAGCTCTTTAGAAACCACTTGACCCACAACTATTTTTCTAATAAAACAATTGCTAATACCAGAAAAGTCTTATTAATTTTTCTTGCATCTGTTGCTTAAAGATTTGTGATAAGCTGGGCTTCTCTATAAACTCTAAAGCAGAAATATTTGTCTTGGAGTCTGTGGATGCTTTAAACCTGTGTTTTAATTCACAATGTTACATTAAATGATTTAAGGGTTTTGGATCATTTCAAACATTTGTGGTGTAATGAATGATCTTTGTTAAACATGTATTCTGTAAAGTGCCATAGTCTTTTTATGTGTAGTGTATTTAAATATATATTATATAAAATACATACACAGATTTGTGTGAAAGATGTGCAATAACAAAGGTGTATGTATGTATGTATGTATATATATATATATATATATATATATGTATGTATGTATATATATTTTGGAAACTGGACAGGAGTCGAAATGGGGTGTTTCTGTTTTGACAGAGGAGAATCACACATTTTTTACCTGCATGGCCTCATCATTAGCGTTAAAAAATTTTAATGCTACACAAATCTTATGTGAAGAAATGACTGCTATGAACTCATTTTCTCTTAGGTCTAAAATAAAATAATCACTGTACGTGAGTGAAGCCAGACCCAGTTAATGCTAGTCTTTCATGTGAAATGTGAAGCTCCCATGTTGCCTTTTTCTGTTGGTGTGATAACCAGTAATTAATACATTCTCACTAAGGAGCTATTTCTTAACATAGACCATGTTAATGCTACACGACTGTTTAAAGGGCTAATCGGACACCTTCTTAGCCATGAGTCTGGCTTAGAATGGAGTTCTCTGTGCAATAACTTTTGGCCACTGGAAATCCCTGGCCTCCAGTTGTGTTTGGGTACCAATGACTCCATTGGCCCCAAGAGTTGATGGGATGACTGAGATTTCGACTGAGACTGTGGTGAAACTCTGCCCAAGGCTGAGGGGGTCAAGAGGTGCTTTGGAGGAACTTGGCACCATTTGAAATTCAGTAGCCATTTGAGCCAAATATAAAATTGTATTTACAACTGACAGACTCAATTTGAGCCTTCAAATTTGTGGTTATTCTATTGTAAAGTAATATGTTGTTTATCTAGCATTTATTAGATTTTATGCATATGTATTTTCACAATGTGCTCCTCAGTTTGAATTAAACCAGATTTTGCAAATTCAAAAAATAATAAAATAAAATCTGGAATGAAACAAGGATGTCCACTCTCTCTACTACCCTTCCATATAGTAATGGACATTCTAGCAAGAGCAATAGGCAAGAGAAAACATAACGGGGATCCAAATAAGGAAGAAGTAAAACGATCCCTTTGTACAGATGAAATGATCCTGTATTTAGAGACCCTATACCTACCTTCCTCAAGTTAGTAAAGGTGTTGCTAACCTTTAGTAATGTGGCAAGGGTATAAAACCCACAAGAATCAGTAGTCTTTCTTTGTTATCAACAATGGGAACATCCAGGTTGAAATCCAAAAAATAACCTCATATGTATTAGCCTCAAAATCAACTCAAATCTAAACAAAACAAAAGAACAACAACAACAAAACTAGGAATTAATTTAACCAAAAATGTGAAGGACCTCTACTGTGAAAATTTAAAAATATAAAAAGGGAAACTGAAGGAGATTCAAGGAAATGCAAAATCTTTCAATGCTTTCACAAATAACATTGTGAAAACTGCACTTCTGCCCCCAAACAATTGACAATGCACTACCCATCAAAATCCCAACAATATTCTTCAATGCAGTAGAGAAAGCAATCCAAATTTAATATGAAATTAGAGAATTACAGATGAAAAAGTAGGCTTAGAAATGAACTCATGGGCCTATAGTCATCTTACACACACACACACACACACACACACACACACACACACACACACAAACACACAATGGAATTCTATTCACCCATTAGAAAGGATGACTTTTCACCAGTCTTAAGGAAAATGAAAGGCTTGGGAAAATTATGCTAAGAGAAAGGAATGCAGACGCAGAAAAATACAGGTTTCATGGATTCATTCATTTATGGTAGCTAGAAGGTGCCTACAAATCTACAAGTAAACAAGACAGATTCTACCCCTTCCCAGTTAGAATGGCCATTATCAAGAAAACTAATAATAGCAAATGCTGCCGTGGGTGTAGCCAATTGGTAACCTCCCTGGGCTGGCTTTGAACCATGATCCTCAGATCTCAGCCTCCTGAGTAATAAGGATTACAAGCGTGAGCCACCAGCACCCGTCTCCAATTGGGAATTCTATTACACTGTTGGTGGGAAGTTAAACTTGTTCCACTCCTCTGGAATGCAGTATGGAGTTTCCTCAAAAGACTAAACATAGATCTCTCTTATGACCCCT
The DNA here is from genome assembly GCF_019054845.1 of Dipodomys spectabilis. Lineage (NCBI taxonomy): Eukaryota > Metazoa > Chordata > Mammalia > Rodentia > Heteromyidae > Dipodomys > Dipodomys spectabilis. Next base: position 1,985,588 of record NW_024871184.1, on the reverse strand, counting down.
TAGTTCCCCTCATGGGCAGTAATCCAATAAATAAACAAGCTCACATTAATGCTACAAGCATAACCATGTTCAGGGCCCGGGCCCAGAGTGCAAGGACTGGAAAAAAATGTTACCACTGCTGGTATTGGATCCCGAAAATATGAACTTTTTGACATAAGATAACAAACCATTCTATTTGCAGTAGCTATGACAGGATTTAAATGTTGTGGGTGGTAAAATGGCTTCTTTGTTGAATGTTAGGAAAAGATGTAGGCAGTCCAACAAAAGGGAGATTTTTTTTTGGTCTTGGTCGAGGGGCTTTAAGTCTGGGCTTGTGTACTGTCTCTGAGCTCTTCAACGCAAATGGAGATAAGAGTCTCAGGGACTTTCCTGCCAGGCTGGCTTTGAAAAGCAGTCCTCAGTTCTCAGCTTCCTGAGTAGCTAGGATTACAGCTGTGAGCCTCTGGCACCAGGCTAAAAATGGGGGATTTTTAAAAAAGAAAATCCCCCTCTTCATCTATGTCTAAACCTCAGATATCACTATTAGAACACTTCACCCTCAACTCATTTCATCAGACATTTGTAAATTTTCTCTTTTCCTTCATGTGGGAATACTGTAGTAAATATCAACTCAACTGTGGGAATGGATCAATTGTATGGTATTTGCTAGCACATAAATCAGCAACTGTTACATCAAAACAAATGAAACCCTCATTTGGAATATTTTTTCTCTTTTTATTACAAATCTGTGCTTGATTCCTTCCTAATGTGATATTGGACCTCGTAACTGAGTGATGACGTTTTCTTTCTCTTCAGCAATTGGCCTTCTCCTACATGTGGTCAAATATTTAAGAATGCAAAGATTTCCATTGATAATTCATTAAGCTGACCTCTAAGAGAATGCACATATCTGGAATTTGGTCTGCTGTCTTGTTCTTATATACACAGGTTTTCTAAGATTTATTTGCTGTACTAGGAATTGTATTTTCCAATCTTCTTGTGACCAATTTTAGTCTCTCTGATCAGTCTTTTGACCCTCTCTCTGAAGTCTTATTTCAGTCTGCCTCATAAAAATATATTAGTTATCAGATAAATGACTCTCAGCTTCCGTATTTTGCCTGACTTCATGTAGGCTGTGATAGTTGCCCTGAGTTGCTGTTCCTGTTGGAGTTTTGTTTTGTTTTGTTTTTAGAGGCCTAGGATTACTATTCACGGTAGTAGCTTCTCTGGACCCCTTTGATCCCCAGGCCTGTAGTCAATGGGTTTTTTCGAAAGATACAAAGAACAGCTGAATAAATTCCTGTTTTAATTGTCTCAAAATGAGGCAATCCGGCATCCTTGCAAAGCCAGAGATAATCCAATGTAACCACTTAATAAATGGTCTATCAAGATGGCTTTTCAAGGTTGACTGTAAAAAATGTTCATTTCCAAGTCACCAACATAAAACAGATCACATCCCTGGGAGCAGACTTTTGGAAGGAAGGTACCCCTTCCTTCCTTCTCTTATGATAGACCAAACCATAATATTCTGCAGTTGTGGTCAGCCTTGAGCACATTTTCCTTATAATATTCTGTAGTGTAAAATAGGACCAACTATCAAAATAAAGGTGAAAATACTTATCTACTACACACTGATTTATCTTTTTATATCTGTTGTTATTTTCATTACTTCAAACACATGGATAATTTAAACTTGGGATTAAACAAGTGGCAAAATATTGATAGAATATACATTCAGTTTACCTTCATATATCCAATATAATACACTTAACCCTTTATGGAAAATTAAGTCCAACTATAGAAACAATGGCAGGGATATAAAATAATCCTCAACTCAGAAATTCAGTCTCTCTATAAATATTTATTTGGTAGAAAACAATAAAATTTAATTAATGAATGTGACTTTTAAGTATCACCGGAAACACTCTTCATATACATAATTGTTTATAATTTTATAGATGTCACCTTGGCAAGAATTTAACATGCATGTAGAAATCAAATTTCCACAATTTAAGCTAGATGAGAGGAGTCAAACTCTGCTGTACTGTGTGGTGTGAATATTACCACAGTGCTGAACCCTTCCACCTAATAACAAGTCATGTGCAATAATTTATTATTTGATGTTAAGATGAGTGCGAAGTGTAGAAAACACTTTGAATTATTACATTAATTCACAGAAATGAAACAATAATGATGTTATTCATTTAAATTCTAATGCTTCTCAATTTTACAATTCATGCTGTATATTATTAAACTTAGTTTCACTTTCTTTTCTATAGCTACTGAAATTAAAATTATATATTAAACATTCTATATTAAGAAATCAATAAGAAGTAACCTAATTTTAAAATGATATACTATTAAACTGTGATTTGAAGTATAGTTCCAACAAGTTGTGAGGTTAAGAAAACATTACTAGAATTATTAGTAATATTTTATAACTTACCAGCTTGTTATTTGTTTACTAATTGTGTCATTTTTTATTCTTGGTCCAAGTCATCTGTTACCTTAATTGTTTAGTTTTCTATTTTATCTCTATTGGTTTACTGATTGTACATTTTATTTTCCCTTTTTAGTGACTGACATGAGGCTGAAAATCTGCATGCTAGTTTATTACTTCCTATGTTGAAGTCAAATTACTGCTCTTCACAGCTGTTTTACTCTTCTTTGTATAGTACAGTATTTCCCCACTCACATGTCCTGTATTGCTGCATGCTATCATGTATTTTATATTTTATATTTAAATTTTATTGTGAAGTTAATGTACAGAGGGGTTATAGTTACATAAGTAAGATAATGAATTCATTTCTTTTATAACTTGTTATCCCTTCCCCCATTTTTCTCCCTCTTCCATCCCAATGCCCCCCCAAGACTATTTCCAACGTATTGTCTTGTGAGTATCACTGTTGCATAAGTTCCCCCTTTTGTCCTTTGTCTCACCATTTTGCTTTTTCCCTTTCCCTTAACTAGTTCGGATCAACATATTTACAATTTCCAGGGTATCAAAATCAAATACAGTTACTACAGAGGATAAGCCATAGGTGTGGAAAACACAAAAGGATAAAAAGAAATCACATATTACATTTAGAACAACAAGAAATAACATATCTTGGAGATCATTTCCCTTGGAATCACCATACACCCTCATATGTACATAGCTATTGAGCTATTCTTCTCATCTACTAAGATTATCCTTGATGTACACAATAATGCTCCCCTATTACACAGTAATTCCACTTCTTGGCATTTACCCAAGTGATCACAAAAAAGATCACACTGAAGCTACCAGAACAATTATGTTTATCACAGTATTATTTATCATAGCTGGGATAAGGAATCAACCCAGATGCTCCTCAGTAGATCAAGGATCAAGAGAATGTCACACACACACACACACACACACACACACACACACACACACACACACACACACACACAACACACATGGAATACTATGCTTCCATCAGAAAGAATGATACCACCTCATTTGTAGTGATATGGAAGATCTTGGGAAAAAATCATATTAAGTTATGTAAGCCAGACTTAAAGAAACAGGTCCCATGGTTTCCCTTATTTGGAATTATTAGTTTACATCTAGGATAATCTCATGTATTTAAATTTGACATTTTGTTCTATGTTGAGCATACAACATTATTGCTACCTTGTTTGTTATTTCTGCAAACAGGCAGGTATACTTAAAGAATTACGTTCATGTCATCGATTACTGAAGGAAGAACATCTAAAAGAGCAGCCCCTACTAGGAAGAACAACTCCTACTCATTTAGTTTCATTCTTATCTTAGGCCAGTGTTGTCCTATGTATCCTCATGTTGTACATTAAAATTGTATACTTGGTCATCCTGTATATTTACTATCTTCTACATTGTGACCTAAATGCCCCAGCAATTCCAGTTTGCTTTACTTTAAAAAATATTTCTCTCATAATGATTGAGTTTGGTGTGGGTGTGTGTGTATGTGTGTGTGTGTGTGTGTGTGTGTGTGTGTGTGTAGTTTTACAAATATCAGAAGACAACATTTTTCTTCATTTAGAGTACATCTTTCAGGTCATTGTAAGTTATGCCTAATTGGAGAAATCTCTTGCTATTTTAAAGATGAAACAGAAAAATATATTTGTGCATGCACCACAGTTGCTTTATTAGTCTGTTGTTGAACACTTCTATTTATATCTGGGCGGCTGTTGTTAACAATGTGAATAACAAACAACTACAGATATATTTTCGAGTTACCCAGAGAGAAATAATCAATTGTTGGTGTGTCAGATGGTATTTCAACTTTGCATTTCTTTAGAAAACTGCAAATTACTTTCTACAATGAGAATACTAACCTGTATTTTGACCAAGAGTGTAGAAAATTTCCTTTTCTCACACTCTCACCAACATTATTACATTTTGAGTTTTTTAAGGGCAGGTTTTTACAATGTGCAGAACCCCAGACTGGCCTTAGACGCAAATCCTCTTACTCCAAACTGCTAAATGCTTGGAATTATAAGCCTTTTCACCACACCTGGTTCCTTTGATTTTTTTGATAAGAGTTATTATAGTTCTGAAGTAGTATCATAGTAATTTTCAATTGCATTTCTATAATGACTTCTGTTCACAAAGCATTAATCTAGCATAGAAGTGGTATTAAGCACAACTTTGTAAACACACTGGCGCTTTTCAGGACATTTTGGAAACGTGTCTATTCAGAACATTTGTCCATTTTTAATCGTTTCGTGTTAATCTCATCTTTAATCTCTCTATACAAAATCAATACTTAATTTAATATAGTAGAAAGAAAAAAATTAAGCAACTCCTAACATTTTTCAATTTTCAATAATATTATATTGTTTAAATCATTTTTTGTTTACACTTAAGACTATATAAATAAATTTAGTTAGACCTTTTACAAGGCTATATGTATTTTATTTATTTTTCGTTCATGGCTCTTTCCAAAGCCTGGGTGTCTAATTTTTCTAGGTTTCTTTCAGTCTCATGTAGTTCAGATTTCAAACTGAAGTATAAATGGAAAGAAGCACAAAAACAATAGAGTTCCTCTCATCTGATGATGCCTCTACAAGAATAAGGAAAAAGTTCAATCTCCTAAGGACCTTTGATTGGCTATAAAAAAGAGAATTCATTCCTCTAGGTCTTCCCTATTTTTGAAATTTAACTTAAATGATGTAAAACACAATATACTACTCAGAGACTTTTATGTTTTCATCAGTTTTGCACATTTTCATATGGACTTCACTTCAGTCTACAACATTCCTTCATTATTCTGTCCCTGATGTTTTTATACTGTCAAGACATAATAAAACCAGTTTGATTTACAGCATGAGAAGTTATCCACCTGGCTGACTTTGAAGCAGAGCATGGTCCATAGAGAACATGCCTATTGGTTTCTCATTACATGTAATGGCTTTTGTAATACTGATTGCATTCTATTTAATATTTAAAAAAAAAACTGCTGGCTAGTTTGTGATCATTTGGGTAAATGCCCCAAAGTGGTATTGTTGGATCATAGAGGAGCTCTATGTGGAGTCTTTGGAGGAAACTCCATACTACTTTCCAAAGTTGTTGAACAAGTTTACACTCCCAACAATAATGCATTAAGGTTCCATTCTGTCCACATCCCTACCAGCATCTGTTGTTTTTAGAGTTCATAACTATAGCCATTCTAACTGGGGTGATATGGTATCTCAATGTTGTTTTGATTTACATTTCTTTTATGGCTAGAGAGGTTGAGCATTTCTTCATGTGTCTATTGGCCATACGTTTTTCCTCTTCAGAAAAGTTTCTAAGTCTTTAGCTCACTCATTTATTGGGCAGTTGTTTGTTTGAGGATTTGTCGTTGGGGATTTAATTTTTTTGAGTTCCAGGTATATTTTAGATATGAGACTCTTGTCCATTACCAGCACAACTATGTTTATTGAAGCATTATTTATCATGGCTAAAATATGAAACAAACCCAGATGTCCCTCACTAGATGAAAGGATGAAGAAAATGTGATATATATAAAATGGAATTCTATGCCTCCATCAGAAAGAATGACATTGCCCCATTTGTTAGGAAATGGAAAGACTTAGAAAAAATTATATTAAGTGAACTAAGCCAGGCCCAAAGAAACATAGGTAATAGGTCCCATGGTTTCCCTTATTAGCAATTACTAGTGTATGTCTGAGACATGCAGAAATTGTTAGATAAGTTGATGTTAGGTGAAGTGAACCCCATCATAAGAATTCAATTTTTTTTTCTTTTCTGTAATATTTCTAACATATTTATAAGATGACTTCTTTGTTACTTTTTATGTCCCTCCCGCATGGTATAACCCCTGTTTTCGCTGTATTTGCTGTTGGTATAATTTGTGGAGGGGAAGGGGAAAAATTTTTTAAATAGGGATACAGGTGGATCCATTGCAACAATGAGAAATACAAGACATTATGTCGAAAAACAAATTTTACAACTTTGGTTGGGGGAAAGGGGAGGGGGAAATGGGACGTAAGGAGGTTGAGATGGGAAGGGATAGTAAGGAGAAACAAAGGAGTATGCAACAATGCTTGATAAGAAATGTACTCATTACCTTGCCCATTTAATTGTAACCTCTCTGTCTGTTATTTTCACACTTAAAAAAAAACAGAAAAAACCATAAAATATAAAGTGATTTTGATAAAAATTAAAAATGACTCAGAATAAATTATCAATGCAAAAACTATCTTTACAGAAGCAAACTCTCAGAGATATTACATGACTTTGAAAAGGATAAAGTGGCTGAATTTAATATAAATTTAGAAGTATGACCATTCAAAAATATAAAAAGATATTCTTTATTTCATTATATAACACAAAACAGAAAGTAAATGTTGTTTAGATGATTTTTTAAAACACAGTCTCTCAGGTGCTGGGAGGGTGGTTCAGTGTAGAGTGCTTGCCTTGCATGCATGAGGTCCTGGGTTTGATTCCTCAGCACCACATAAGCAGAAAAAGATGGAAGAGATGCTGTGACTAAAGTAGTACCACTAGCCTTGAGCTGAAGAGCTGAGAGACAGCACCCAGGACCCAGAGTTCAAGCCCCAAAACCAACAAAAACAAAACAAAACACAGTCTCTCACTTTTGTGTGCTCAACATTGTAACACTAGTGCTTCAGTCTAGGGCTAAGATTTTAGGTGTGGACATTTATCAACACTCCTGATTCAGATTCTAATTGATAAAATTTTAATCAATATTTTGTTCTTATTAATTTTGCTCTTTGTAAATTCACATATACCTATAAAAAACAGTGTGGCCATCCCAATAACATTCTCAAAGTACTTCCTAATGATGACTTACAAAAAGTTGTTTTATATTACAACAAGGAAAACAATGCTACAAATAAGGAAAACCAATACCTAAATATTAATGATTAATAAAATAAAAAATAATTACCACTGTTTCCAGTATTTGAAATGTACTACATATTCGATTTATTATTTTCTCATATTGCTGTACATTTAAAACTGCCTAAGTCTATGGTGTTCAACAAGAATTTTATAGGCTATGAGTAGCCTTTAAAGATTATTATTATTATTATTATTAAGATTATTATTTATGGTTCATCTCATCATTTGTATATGGCTTATACCATCATTTGTTCCTCACTAACATATAAAGTAAAGAAGCCTTTAAATTTTAACAGAAACTGTGCAGTTAATGTCTTAAATCTGCTTCTTTACACAAACACTTTGCAACTTCTCATTAGTAAAGTTTCTATAAACTCTGAAATGTACATATTTAGTAGTATGTACCATGAATCTTAAATGCTTTATGAAAAAGTTTTACAACCTGCTAAATAGTCTTAATTTTGGCATATATGAGCAAATTCCCAAAATTAAACATATTTAAAACATTAAAACTTTTAACAAACCTTAACACTTTCTATAGTGTTCATTATGGCAGGTTCCTTGTACAGAATAATTGAATTCCTCATCCTAGACATCTGTTGAACAACAAATATCTGGTATTATTTTGTTTTTGACATGTCAAACTTGACTTTATTCTTAAATGTGTTCTTTTGTAAGAAATACATGGTTCTAAAATTTCACGACAATTCTTTTTTTTTTTTTTTTTTGTCGGTTGTGGGGCTTGAACTCTGGGCCTGGGCGCTGTCCCTCAGCTCTTCAGCTCAAGGCGAGCGCTCTACCACTTGAGCTACAGCGCCACTTCCGGTTTTCTGGTGGTTTATTGGAGTTAGGAGTCTCACGGTCTCTCCTGCCAGGGCTGGCTTTGAACCGCGATCCTCAGATCTCAGCCTCCTGAGTAGCTAGGGTTACAGACGTGAGCCACCAGCGCCCGGCTTTACGACAATTCTTTTGAATTTAATTTTTGTGGAATTGTCTAGTTTAAGAAAATCAATTACACTTTATGTATAAAAAATGTTCTGTGCTCAATTCAGTAGCACATACACTAACATTGGAACAATAAAGAGAAGAATAGCCCCTGACTGAGGATGACACTCAACTTCGTGAAGCATTCTAGATTTTTAAAAGAACAGATGCTGGAGGGGATGTGGACAGAAGGGAACCTTAATGCATTGTTGTTGGGAGTTTAAACTTGTTCGAAGACTTTGGAAAGTAGTATGGCGGTTCCTCAAAAGACTACAATAGAGCGCCCCTAAGTCCCAGCAATCCCATTTTGATCACAAACAAGACCATACTAAAACTACCAGCAAAACTATGTTCATTGCAGCATTATTTACCAAAGCTAAGATACAGAACAGAACCCGAGGCCCCACAGTAAACGAATGGATCAAGAAAATATGTGTGTGTGTGTGTGTGTGTGTGTACTGGAATTCTATGCCTCCATCAGAAAGAATGACATCACCCAGTTTGTTAGGAAATGGAAAGACATGGAAAAAATTATATTAAGTGAATTAAGCCAGGCCCAAAGAAATGAAGTAAGCCAGGCCCAAAGAAAGATAGGTCCCATGGTTTTCTTAATTGCAATAACTAGTATGTGTCTGCTACAAGCAGAAAACATCATATAAGTTGATGTTAGGCAAAATGAACCCCAAGATAAGGATTCAAATGGTTTTTATTTCTTGCGATTGTTTCTAAGATATTTATAAGATGAATTCTTTGTTGCTTTGTATGTTCCTCCTGCAAGCTAAAGCCCTTGTTTTCACTGTATTTGATGTTGGTATACTTTGTGCAGTGGAAGGGAAACACAAATCGTTTAAAAAGGGATGCAGGTGGACCCATTGCAACAATGAGATGAAAAAGTCGTTATGTCAAAAAATGATTTTGGCCGGGTGTTGAGGGATGTGGACAGTGGGAGGGGGGGTTTGGGGGGGAGGGGTTGGTAGGTGTGGGGGGTGGGAGATGGGCAGGGATGGGAAGGGGAAACAAAGGAGGAGCAAGTGGACCCATTGCAACAATGAGATGTACAAGTTATTATGTCAAAAAATGAACTTTATTACTTTGGAGGGAGGAGGACAGGGTGGGGAAAGTGGGGGAGTGTGGGAAGGGATGGGAAGGGGAAACAAAGGGGAGGCAACAATGCTTGATAAGAAATCTTGCCCATGTAATTGTAATTCCTCTGTCAGTATTCTCACAATAAAAAAAAATGTACTCAATAACTCAAGCGTGTAATTGTAACCCCTCTGTATGGCATTTTCACAATATAAAAAAAAAGAAACATAGGTCCTGTGGTATCCCTTATTTGCAATAACTAATGCATATCCGGGATAAGCAAAGAAGGTATGGTAAGGCGGAAAAAAGGAGTAGGCAACAATGCTTGATAAGAAATGTACTCATTACATTTTCCACGTAATTGTAACTCCTCTGTATGGTATTTTCACAATTTAAAAAAAAAAAAAGGTCAAAAGCATGTGCATATGACTAGATAAGATGATGTTAAGGTAAATGAACCCCATGATAAGGACACAAGTGGTGTTTTATTTCTTCCTGTGGTTTCTAATATATTTATAATGTACGATGTGATTTTTTATATGTGCATCCCCCACAGTTAAACCCCTGTTTTCACTGTATCTGATGTTGGTGCACCTCCATCTTGTATATACACTTCTCTAATTTGGGGATGGAAAGGGAAAAAACAAAATGATTAAATAAGGATACAATATGACCCATTGCAACAATGTGACACACAAGACAGTATGTTGAAAAACGAACTTTACAATTTAGGAGGGTCGGGGAGGGGAGTGTACTTGTGGAGGTGGGAGGGAAGGGATGGCGGGGGAAAACAAAGGAGGAGGTAACAATGCTTGATAGGAAATGAACTATTACTTTTTCATGTAACTGTAACCACTCTGTACAGTACTTTTACAATAAAAAATATAAAAATGTTATGGGATGGAAGAGAATATTTCCCCTATTTTACCCATATAATATCATTAACAAAGAAATTAATGCAAAACACTGATATGCAGATATTTTGAATAAATGTGTGTTTGTGTATGTGTGTGTGTGTGCATGCCTACACATTTTGGTTCTCAGAGTTTGAATTCAGTGCATCAAGGTCCCGCTAGGCCATTCCTCTCTAGATTGATGAGCTACTATATAAGCTACATCTCCATTCTTGGCTCTTTGCTAGTTCATTAATTTTTTTTAATATTAATAGGTCCCATGGTTCCTCTTATTTGCAAAAACTAGTATATGTCTGAGAGAAGCAGAAAAGGTCAGATAAGTTGATGTTAGGTGAAATGAACCCCAAGATAAAGATTCAATTGTTTTTTTTTTCCTTTATTGCAATTGTTTCAAACATTTATAAGATGATTTCTTTGTTGATTTGTATGTCCATCCCCCATGGTATAACCCATGCTTTCACTGTATTTGTTGTTGGTATAACTTGTGGAGGGGAAGGGAAAAAAAAATCATTTAAATAGGGATGCAGGTGGACTCATTGTAATAATGAGATGTACAAGTCCTTATGTCGAAAAATGAACTTTACATCTTTGGTGGGGGGGGGAGAGTTGGTGGGATGGGGAGTGTGGGAGGAGATGGGAAGGGATGGGAACAAGAAGCAAAGAAGGAGGCAACAATGCTTTATAAGAAATTCATCTACTGAGCGACATCTGGGTTGGTTCCATATCTTAGCTATGGTAATGCTGCAAAATATATCTGTGTGGTAGCTTTAGTATGGTCTTGTTTGTGATCATTTGGGTAAATGCCCAAAAGTGGGATTGTTGGGTCATATGGGAGCTCTATGTGGAGTCTTTGGAGGAACCTCCATATTACTTTCCAAAGTGGTTGAGTGAGAGTGATTACACTCTCACTAACAATGAAGTAAGGTTCCCTTCTGTCCACATTCCCTCCAGCATCTGTTGTTATTAGAGTTCTTGATTATAGCCATTCTAACTTGGGTGAGGTGATATCTCAGTGTTGATTGATTTGCATTTCTTTTATGGCTAGAGAGGTTGAGCATTTCTGCATGTCTTTATTGGTCACTCTCCTTCCCTCTTCAGAGAAGTTTCTTTTTATGTCTTTAGCCCACTTATTTATTGGGCAGTATTTTCTTTGAGTATTTGTTGTTGGGGGATTTAATTTTTTGATTTCCACGTCTGTTTTAGATATGAAACCCTTTTCGGTTGTATGGCTAGTGAAGATCCTCTCCGATTCCGTGGGCTTTCTATTGATCCTGCTAGCTATGTCCTTTGCCATGCAGAAGCTCTGCAATTACAAGCAATCCCATTTGTCCAACCTTTCTTTCATTTGTTGTGCTTTTGCATTTCTTTTCAGAAAATTTCAGCCTTTGTCAAGGAGACCTAGGGTTTCTCCTATTCCATCCTGTAATGTTTTCAAAATATCTGCTTTGACTCCAAGGTCTTTGATCCATTTGGACTTGATTCTGGTACAGGGTGATATATAAGGATCTAGCCTTAATTTTCTACAAGTGATTAACCAATTTTGCCAGTACCATTTACTGAACAGCCTTTCTTCGATTTTATCTTTTTAGATCCTTTATCGAATATTAGATGATTATGAGTCTGTAGGTTCATTTCTGGGTTTTCAATTCTATTCCATTGTTCCTGAGATCTTTTCTTGTGCCAGTACAAAACTGTTCTAATTACTATGGCTTTGTAGAAGAGTTTGAAATTTGGTATTGATATTCCTCCAACACTGTTCTTTCTGTTAAGGATCGCTTTTTGCAATTGGGGGTCTTTTGTTGTTCCATATGAATTTTTGGATTGCCTCTTCTATTTCCTTGAAGAATGCGGTTGGAATATTGATAGGTATGACATTGAACTTGTAGATAACCTTGGGAAATATTGCCATTTTCACAAGGTTCATCCTTCCTATCGAGGAACATGGGAGGTTTTTGCCACTTTCTAAGTTCTGTTTTGATTTCCTTTTTCAGATTTTTAAAGTTTTCTTCATAGAAGTCCTTCACTTCTTTGGTTAAGTTAATTCCTAGGTATTTTATTTTTTGTGGGGCTATAACAAATGGAAAAGCTTTCTTGATTTGAGCCACACTTTTCTCATTGTTGGCGTACAGAAATGCCATTAATTTTTGAGGGTTAATTTTATACCCTGCTATTTTTCCAGGTTTGAATCAGCTTAAGTAATTTGGGAGTGGTGTCCGTGGGATTCTTTAAGTACAAGATCATGTCATCTGCAAAGAGGGAGAATTTTACTTCTTCTTTCCCTATTTGGATCCCTTTTATGTTGGCGTATTGTCTTATTTCTGTAGCTAGGCATTCTAATACTAAATTGAAGAGAAGTTGAGAGAGTGGACATCCTTGTCTCATTCCCGAGTTAATAGGAAATGGCTTTAGTTTTTCACCATTAATTATAATGCTGGTTGTAGGTTTTCCATATACAGTTTTTATTGTATTGAGGAATGTTCCATGGATTCCTAATTTTTCCAGAACCTTCATCATAAAGGTGTGTTGGATCTGGTCCAATGCTTTTTCTGCATCTGTTGAGATAACCATGTGGTTTTAATCCTTGCTCTTGTTGATGTGATAAATTATATTAATTGATTTGTGTATATTGAAACAGGTTTGCATCCCTGAAATAAATCCTGTATATTGGTGTATGATTTTTTGGATGAATTGTTGAAGTCGATTGGCCAAAATTTTGTTGAGAAGTTTTGCATCAATGTTCATCAAAGAAATGGGTCTATACTTCTCTTTCTTTGATGAGTCCCTGCCTGGTTTTGGGATGAGGGTTATGATGGCTTCATAGAATGTGTTCGGTAGTGAACTTTCTTTCAATTTCATTGAAGAGTTGGAGTAGTATTTGTGTGAGCTCTATTTTTAAGCTCTTGTACAATTCCGCTGTAAATCCATCAGGTCCTGGGATTTTCTTACATGGGAGGACTCTTTTTGCTGTGTCTATTTCAATGCTTGATGTGGGCCCCTTAATATGCTTTAATTCATCTTGGTTTAGTATTTGCATGTTGATAATTGCTAGCAAAAGGTCCATTTCTGCCAAGTTTTCAAACTTATTAGCATAAAAATTTGAAAATATTCCCTTTTAATGTTCAGAATCTTGGTTGTTTCTGTGGTGATGTTTCCATTCTCACATCTGAGTTTATTTATTTGGGTGTGTTCCTTCTTTTTCTGATAAGATTTGCTAAGGGTTTGTCAATTTTGTTAATTTTTTCATAGAACCAACTCTTTGTTTTGTTGATTCATTCTTTTTTTTTTATTTCTAATTCGTTTAACTCGGATTTAATGTTAATTATTTCTTTCCATCTATTGAATTGGGGTTTATCTTGGTGTTCTTTGTCAAGGTGGTTCAGATGTCTCATTAAGTGGTTGGTTTCAGATCTCTCTAATTTGTTGCTGTAGGAATTCAGAGCTATAAACTTGCCTCTGAGTACTGTCTTTGCAGTGTCCCAGAGGAGCTGGTAATTTGTGTGTTCATTTTTGTGGAATATCATGGACATTTGAATTTCCTTTCTAATCTCTTCCATGACCCCCTGGTTATTCAACAGTGTGTCGTCCAGCCTCCATGCGTTACAAGACTTTTTTGGTGTTGAGTTCTAATTGTATTTCCTTGTGGTCTGAGAGGATGCAAGGTGTAACTTCAATGTTTCTGAGTTTGGACAAGTTTGTTTTGTGACCTAAAATGTGATCTCTTTTGGAAAATGTTCCATGAACTGCAGAGTAAAACGAGTATTCTGATGCTACTGGGTGAAATATTCAGTAGATGTCTGTTAAACCTATTTGCTTTATGCAGTTGTTTAAATCTGCGGTTTCCCTGTTGATTTTTTTTTTGCTGATTTGATCTATATAGTGGGGATAGTGGTGTGTTAAAATCCTCAATAATTAATGTCGTTGGATCTATGTGAGATCTGAGGGAAAATAGTGTCTCTTGGATAAATTTTGGTGCTCTATTGTTTGGCAATTCCATATTTAGAATTGTAATATCCTCCTGAAGTAGAGAACCCATAAGTCATATGTAGTGACCTTCTTTATCTCTTTACACTAATTTTAATTCAAGGCATATTTTATCTGATATTATTATTGCAACTCCTTCCTGTTTATGGCAGCCGTTTGCTTCGTAGATTTTATTCCATCCTTTCATTAACAAAATGTGTTTGCTTTTATAGGTAAAGTGTGCCTCCTGAAGGCAGGAGATAGAATTATCTTGCTTTTTAATCCAACTAGACAGTCTATTTCGCTAAATTGGAGCTTTAAGTCTGTTAATGTTGAGAGGTAGGACTGAGAGGTGTTTGGTAGCTCCTGCCATGCTATCTACCTCTTTGGGGGCTGTGGAAACTTGGTTTTTCCTATGGTTCTTGGATTCTCAGTTTGGGTGTGGTTTCTTAGCCATTAATGTGGTCTTGTTGGGTTTCTGTGTGTAGGTCATCTTTAAGTATTTTTTATAGGGCTGGTTTGGTGGAGATATATTTTTCAGTTTTTCTTTGCTATGGAAGGTTTTTATTTGACCTTCAGTTATGAAGGAGAGTTAAGTTGGGTACAGTATTTTGGTTGAAAATTGTTTGTCTTCAGGGCATGGCATACAGCCTGCCAGGCTCTTCTTGCTTTACTTATCTATGCTGAAAAATATGAGGTGATTCTAATTGGTTTTCCTTTATAGATGATTGATCTTTTCTCCTTGACATTTTTAAGAACTTATTCTTGATCTGAATTGGTCCTGTGTAGATTATAATGTGACAATGGGAAGTGCTGTTCTGTTCTGGTCTATTTGGAGTTCTACAAGCATCTTGTATCTGAATAGGCCTATCTTTTTGTATGTTTGGGAAGTTTTCTGCTAGGATCCTGTTAAACAAATTTCCTCGACAATTAACTTCTGTCTCTACGTGCTCCTCTACACCATTTGTCCTCAGAGTAGGCCTTCTGATTGTGTATTCCAAATGTTGAATAGATCTATCATATTTCTTGGATTTGTCTTGGATAATTGTATGTTCTTTCTCTATAATACCTAGGCTGTCTTCAATCCCCAAGTTTCGATCTTCTGCATGCTCTAACCTACTGTTGTCTTTCTACTTGGTTTATTTCTTTTCCTTCTAATTGGTCGGCCTTGATGGCTTCAAATTCTTTGTTGGAGACTTGTTTTAGATCTTCTATGAACTTCTTTACTTCCTTAATTTGGTGTTCTCAAATCACTTAGTTGACTGGTTATGGATTACTTGGACTCCCATTCCTGCTGTCGGGCTCCATTCAGCATTCCCTGTGTGGTCGCCCTGAATTCTTTCAGCTGTCTGTTTATGGATTCCATGAATGCCTCTATTGATCTTTGTCTATTCTCATCCTGATGTCACAATTCCTGTGTTATGCTTTGATTAGCTTCCTCACGTTCATGCAATTCCTGTAGTTCCCTTTGACTGTTCTCAGCCTGCTCACGCAATTCCTTTATTTCTCTTTGACTGTTCTCAACCTGTTCACGCAATTACTCTATCAGACTTTGAGTAGTTTCCTGACAGTCACGAAATTCCTGTACTAATGTTTGGTTTGTCTCCTCTCTCTCTCCCTATCACGTTCAAACTGAGTCCTTTGCAAGCTTTCATTCTTTTCATTCACCACGTTTTCCAGTAGTGTTTGTAGTGCTTTGCAGGAACTCTCCTCCGGATTATTCATTAACTGTTCTGTCACTGGATTATCATGAATGGGAGTTGAGATACCCAGACTTGCCATTTTTCTCATGTTTTCCGGCTTGTTCTGCACACTTGATATGAAAGTGACACCAATTTTTTTGCTAAAACACTATTTTAAGGCAAGCATCAACCAAAGTCCTGTAGTTGCATAGTCAAAATGGCTGCAGATAGAAGCTAGTGTAACAGATACAATCTATTCAACACCAAAAAACTATGCATTAATGGGCTAAGAACAGCAAAGATGAATTTTTCAAATCAGAAATTATTATGTTTAGGGAGAAATGTGGGGAAAAATAGGATTAGAAATATGTGGAGAAGTTAAAGTAAATTTAACCAAGTCCTAATCTCAGAGAGGGAGAGGGATTGGACAGAATGATAGAAGAGAAATTAAAAAGAAGATAATCAAAAATGGAAAAACAAAAATTTAAATTTAAAAAGTGAAACATTTAAAAATTATGTAACTTTAAAGAAGTGATATTGAGAGAAGAAAAGGATAGGATGACAGGAAGGGATGATAGAAAGGAGACATGAAAAACTAAAAAATAAAAATTCTTAAAATATTTACTTGAAAATTATATGGTATAAAGATATAATACTGCTATTAAACAGTTAAGCCTAAAAGTTTGTGAATTAAGTAATACATTTCTGGATTAATTATGTACACAATGGGGGATAAGTTCTAATAATCGATGAAGGGTATTTATCTGGGGATGAGGCAAAACAGCAATTAAGTCATGCAAAAAAAAAAAGAAAAGAAAGACAAAAAAATGAAAAGAATCAAAAAAAAATAAAAACAATTTAAAAAGGACCAAAATGTCAATAGCGATTTTTTAAAAAAGCACACACACACACACACACACACACACACACACACACACACACATACACACACACATACACACACACACACACACATACACCTAAAATAAAAATTAGGAGAAGAAGAAAAAAATGATTAATAGAAAACAATTAAAAAATTTAAAAAAAATGGTACCAAAAAAAGTTGTTTAATTTTCGGGTTTGTGTGTGTGTGAGGAATGGGAAGATCCTGTATCTCCCCTGTGTCTGTAATCAGTCTCTTCGTGGAGTTTGTGGTCTGCCTGTGGTGCTTGGTTTTCCTGTGGCCTGATTGAATTCTTACATCAGTTTGTTTGAGCAGTCAATAAAATGCTCCGCTTTATCCAGGATTTTGTGATCCTCCTTCAGGCTGTTTCAGTGGGAGGGAGATCTGCTTTGAGTATCACGAAAGAGAAAGATGGCTGTTTCCTCTAATTTGGAGATGCTGTGATGAGGCTACGTTCTGGGTAGGGTTGAGGCGTTTCAGCAAACAGTAGCTTTTCCCTGAGGGGCTAGCTCCTGAGACACTCCCAGACCCCAGCCTGGAGCCATTCTCAAGATTTATGTTTATTGAATTTCAATTGATTGTCTAGGCTGCTGTAGGTAGGGGCAGCCTCTGGTTCTGTTAACCCAGTGAAGATAGTCACTCCTCTGTGGGGCAGAACTCTCTCTGCTTGGGCTAGGTGACTTTCTCCTGGGTGGATCTGAGCCTGGAAGCTCAGGTCAGATACCTGTGACCTGCTAAATTACACTTTTGTTTTCTTCCAAGGCCTGAGTTGGAGCTAGTTGCTCAGCCTGGCCTTTCTCAGTATCAAAGATGATGTCTGGTGGGAGGGGGAGGGGAAGCCTTCCCTCCTCTGCTCCATGAGAAGGAGTGAGGATGTCAGGATTCTACTCAGGCAGGAGTCTTTGTTCCTGGTTATCTCTGGTCTGTGATCTGATCCTTTTCAGTTCTTGTTTGTGTTGAGTAGAATCCGCTCACCCACTGCATATGGTGCCTTTGTCCTGGACACTCTGTTGTAGATATGGTGGCTATGGGTGCCACAGATGCTGCCACAACCGTGGCTACTGGCAAGTGCTTAGATCTGCCTTCTTGCCTGGATCTTCCCTCTCTAGTCAAACTCTGTGTACAGTGTTGGCACACTTGGTGTGATTATCTAGGCTAGTACTGTTCACTGGAACACTAAAACTGCTTTGTATGTGAGAGCTTGTTTAGCCTCCAGGTTCTCCTCTACCATCTTCCTCCGACCTCCATGAAACGCTTTATATTTTATGTTGATTGGTTATTATGCAACAAATACCTTCAAATGTATATGTAGTGTCAAAAGATAGGCATATGAATATTCTCATACAGCTCTTATTTATCTGTTATGCACTTTCACTATTATGATATTTCTCTCTCTCTTATACTCTCTATCATTTCCTCACTTTCTCTTTCATGCTTCATGTCTGCTGCTTAGAATTTCTGGTGGTCTACTATTATCCGTCAGGATCCACTGGTTTGTGGGAACATGATATGGACAATCAGTTACCTTTGCCTTATTGAAGAGTTACAACTGTGATGTGATATTATTATTTGCCATTATAAATGGTAAAACAACAGATCTAGGAATTCCTTTTCAATTTTATTACTATTATAAATTTTATCTCATAGGAATAATTGGGATGGATAAGATACTTTCAACCTGTGACCTAAGAGTATGTTTCCTTTTACAAACAAACTTTTCCTTTGAGTATCAGTGAATAACTACATGTAATGAAAACAAAGCTATCCTATGGAAAGTAGACTGAAAAACAAGATAATGGGGAAGTGAGTACAAAGGATACCCATCATAGAGCACAGATCCTCAGGGCAGTTTATCATGTACACTTTGTGAGAATGACAATGTGTTAGGAACTATACATTAAATCACTGAACACTTGATATATATATGCAAATATATTTATATATTTACATTTGTTTATATATGCATATATGTATGTGCCCTTATATATGTACACATGTATGTTACTATACTCACAAATACACACATACATATACCCATGTATACATGCACACATGGAGAAAGACACATAGTTACAGTCAACATAAGTTTCACTAGTTGTTGAATATGCCTTAGACGGAATTCTTGGAACCAAATATGTTGAAGATGTATTTGTCTCTAAGAGTTCTTTTACCACTCCTCTTATCTCTTAAAACTGGTACGTTTTAAGACATGAGATTCGACTTGCAAAATACAGTACAAGTGATAGGAATTCATTCGGAAATCTCAGTAAGTAAAGGTCGTATGGTGTCACCCTGCTCCCCATGGAATGCTTGCTCTTGTAGACTCTCAACAACCAAAGTAGCAGGAGAATATCCTATCAGAGTATATACTATCAGAGGGGGGTTGGAGGGAGGATTTGGGTGATGTGAAGGGAAGGGATGGTAGGGGAAAAACAAAGGATTGGGTAACAATGCTCAATAAGAAATGTACTCACTTCCTTCCTTATGTAACTGTAACCCCTGTGTACAGTGTCTTTACAATAAAAATATATATTAAAAAGATACAAGGAAAACTTCTGTACTTATGGGAAGTTGTATTTATCAGTTAATATCAGTAAGGTATTGGTTTTAGGACCACAGGCATATTAAAATGTTGGATCCTCAAACTTTTTACTTGAACACAGTATATTATTTACATTAGAATGTGTCCACAACCTAGTTCAGAGTAATTGCTATGAAACATTTTACTACATTTTATGTTTTTAATGGAAAATAAAAGTATATGCACTATCAACAGATACAAATTTTTTCAATTTTTTTTGTCTTTTTGTCTGCATTTTGTGGATGGAATTGGGAGAGCAATTTTGAAAAGCTCAAATTTCATCACCAAGAGCTGTCTGCAAAATGTAAAAGGATCTAATACAGCATCTTGAATAGTATGGAACTCCGAGGAGAAGTACTTGAATTGAGACATTATCAGAAAGTCTAACCACGCAAGGACTTTTTAGAAGCACAGCTGCTAGATTTCTAATGGAGAGCTCTCATAACCCTTTGTGAAACACAAGTCAGAACCTCATTGAGGTGTAAATTGTTTTCCCTCACCTTTCTGTCAAGCTCAGTCATTATCAATCAACATTTAGCTAATCTTGAATAATCCTCTAATAACCAAATGTTGATGGAATGTTCATATGCAGAAAACCTGGGAAGGCAATCTTTTTCCAGTTAAGACAATCTATATTCTATGCTCCAGCAGAGAGAAAACTAGGCAAGCATCTATTTACAACCTTCTGAATAGTTCTGATTCTGCCCACATCAGTTATCTATCCATACCTGTGATGGAATGAGAGGATTTTAAAAGAATTTAGTGATCTAAAATTTAAATTTAAATGTGGAATGAAATTAGTTTCAACACATCATATTAAGATATTTAGAAACAAGTGAAAAACCCAAAGGTCTATACGATTTTTTTTTATTGGAAGTGTAGGGATATTGGAAATTGGTTCTCTATATTTTAAGCAACTTGCAAGAAGAATTGGAAAAACACAATTTACATTCAGAGTAGACTTGTCACATTAATTTTTGTATATTGAAAGGCGCACAAGCCTCAACAATATGTAAATGTTATCCTCTTATTTATCTCTAAAGTTTTATGCATCTGGTCCATTAACATTAAAATTTCAAAAAAATTAATGTTTAGCTAATTGTCCAAAGGGGCTTTGCTTCATCATGTCAGTGTTGAATAGAGAATATGTGCATTTCAATGTACAATGCATCTGGATAATTGTCAACCTTTCCTTTTTTCTTTCTTCCTTTACCCCAACCCCACATATCCCTTCAAGTTTCCTACTTATATTCTCACTTATGTATATTGAGTTATATGACTGTATTAGTCCACCATTTCCATCTCCATTCTTCTGCCCTACTCCCTTTATGCCCAAATCTCCCTTTTAAGACTGATTTCAACTTCATGGGATTTTGTTAAATATCTCTGCCATTGGTATGTGGCTTTGGGCTTGCCATATCCTCTCTTCCATGTTTGACCTACATAAATGAGGATATTTCTACATTTTTCTAATCTCTGAATGTCTGAGTAAGGTCATTAATCTGGGTATCCTTTTCATTTTTTAAATTTCAAATATAATATAAGCTTTGTTTGACTAGTCATTTTCTAAAAATGAGTGATATTCCTGAACACTAATATTTTGGTACCAAATTGAGACTGTAGTAACCTTGATGATAATAGTAACAAATCTATTTTAAGTAGATTGAGATGCAACTAAAGTATTTTCATTATATTTATTTCTTAGTGATCATTTTTTAATGAATAAATGAGACTTTTCCATCCAGTTTAGGTTAAGAGCGTTAAGTAATGGACTAGATGGTAAGTAAATCCGAAAATGTTTTAGGCTACAGGGGTTCAGGAAAATGTAGGATCAATGGATACTACAGTATTTTTCCTGATAATAGAATTTGAGGGCAAGTTATTTTATAATGGTTCATGTTAGGGAACAAGATAACTTCAGAGGAAGAGTCAGAAAATTTGTGGGAATCAGGGCAATCTGAAACTCATTTCCATAATGAAAACTGATTAAAACTAGACTATTTTTCTTAAACATTAGAATTGGACTATCATTAGGGTGAAAGTTAGGTTTCAGTTGCAGCTGTGGTTAGTGTTAGCATTAGGGTAATGATAATTTAGTGTAAAACTGAAACTATCTTTGAATAACAAGTCATGTTAGAATTAGGATGAATGTGAAATATGAACCTGCTAATTATATTAAGATTAGGATATAGTTAGTGTGAGGGTTAGCCTCAATATTCCAGTTAAGGTTAGGGTTACAAAAATGGCAAGATAATGAGTAAAACTACAAACGATTTTTAGAGAGATTAGTTGAATCAAAGTTAGGATGAATAATTCTAATGTATTTGTATGGCTTTTAGAATCCAAAGGTTATTAGTACTATGGTAGGGTTACTGTTCTAGTTCAGGTTAGACTTAGGGTTAGGGAAGGGTAAGCTTTAAGGTAAAACTGAGAGTTTTCTGCTAACATTTTCAAGTAACATAAGTGTGAAATTTAACAAAAACTACAGAGTTTTCCTAATTTTCCTGTTCAGGGTTCAATAAGGTTAAATTTAGAGTTAGGTTTCTAGTAGGTTTAGATATATAGTTAGGGTTAGAAAGTAGAGTATAATTTAAGTAAACCTGCAACTTCTTTTTAGAGATATAGGAGTTCAGTAAAAGTTAAGATCAGTGGAAACTATGATAGTTTTCATGATTTGAAGATTTGAGGTTAATATTCATAATAGGGAACAATTTCAGAGTCCAATTCAGGGAATCTGTAGGATTTGGTGCAAAGTGCAAATAAATCATTTCAAAGACCATGAGTATCTGTTAGGATATATTTTCCATTAATTTTAGGATTAGGTTACTATTATCATCAAGGTTACTCTCACGGTTCTGACCAAGATTAGAGTTAGGATTATGGAAATGGAAGGTTGAGAACTTGAGTGACTTACTTCCTTTGTGTATGTATATGCACTTTTCTAAGGCTAGAAATCAAGGCTTGGGTTCTATCCCTGAGCATTATGCTGTAGGCTAGCATTCTACCACTTGAGCCATGATTCCACTTCCATCTTTATTTGACAGTGAATTGGAAATGAGAGTCTCACCGATTTTCCTATCCAAGCTGACATTGAACTGAGATTCCCAGATCTCTGCCTTATGATTAAAGGTAGAATTAAACTCATGAGCTACAAGTGCCATGGAAAGTGCCTGACTTTTATTGATTGTTTTTACTTTTGTTCAAGATCAACATTGAATTCAATATCTGAAAGCAATGCTCATTAGGTAACAAGTTGCCACTTGAGCCATATCTCCAAAAATGATTATCTTAAATAGCTGGAAATCATTAAATTTTCTTCAGATGATATGTATCATTAGTGTTGTTCTAAAAATTATCCTAACCAAAACAGATTTATAGACCCTAGAGGTGATCTGAGCAGATTCTTATGGTTGGCTTCTAATTGCATAATATTTTAGGGACATGATTTTTTAATTATTATTTTAAGTAGCAAAGGAGTTAGTAAACAAGGCAGTTTCTGCGTACAATATACCTTGATCAATGCCAACCCTTTCAACATTCACATCCTTCCTTTATGCACCTCTTCCTTCACTCTTCTTAATTTTGTAGGATATTTACTGGATTACTCTGTGCACTTCCCCCATTTTCTCCTGGTCGTTCTTGTACCTTTTCCCCCTTCACCCCTGTTTTGACTAGCCACTTACATATGATCCAGCAACTCTACTCCTAGGCATTTACCTGAAAGATTACAAACCAGGAAATAGTACATATTTCAGCACAACCATGCTTACTGAATCAGCCCAGATACCCCTCAAGAGAGAAATGATTCAAGAAAATGTAATACACACACACACACACACACACACACACACACACACACACACACACACAGGAAATCCTACTTACCCTTCAGAAAGAGTATTGTACTATTTGTATCTCTCATTTCTCCTTCCTTCTGCCTGGTATCACATTGTTGTTGTACTGTCCCTGTACTGCAGTAAGTGACACATGCAAACTGATGTAAAAGATTGTCAGTGTTATCGGCTAGCCATAGATTCCTAAATATGAGTTCTATGCTCATTCTCTTTGTTTATTCATGCCTTTGAGTAGTGATTGCACAGTTTCATTTGTACCATTTGCTACACAGAAAAGAGATGAACCACGTGTATGTATATATACACATATGTACATACATGTATATACATACATACATGGATATTTGTACACATATGGGTATATATTAAAAACTTGAATATATTTTATATTTTTGAGAATTATGGAGCTAACAAAAATCACATGCATTTTATTTCTTAGTCAATTCTTTCAAAGCCTAAATAACTTTGTCTCCTTTGAATACATAATTTTAAAGAGAATATCACCATCTCTAATCTTTCAGTGGCCTTCAAATTAGATGTTCAAATGAGAAAAAGTTATTTAGGCTTTTTGGTGAAAGAGAGGAGTATTACTAGGGTTCTATTCAGGTGTTCTCTGCTTGCTAGATAGGACTTCATTTTTATAGCAACAAGCAGCTCAATTACTTTTGCCATACTTCTAGTCCATTTTATTTACTTGAAGTTTTGAACTTTTTGCCCGGGTCTGATCTTAGATTGACTGAATGATCTTAGATTGCTTCTTATGTCTCCCACACAATTAGCTAGGATTGCAGATGTGAACCACTATGGCCAGCTCATTTGTTGAGATGGATGTCTTGGCAGTTTTTTCTCTGGCCTGGCCTCATTTCTGCTTCCTGATCAGCTGGGTTTACAGATGTAGGCTACTTTACTAGATGTACATGACACATTTTTTAAAAGAGGTTTTTATTGAAAAATAAAGTATAGAGGGGTTATAGTTACATGAGCAAGGTAATGAGTAATTTTCTATTAAGCCTTGCTGCCTCCTCTGTTTTCCACTACCCTTCCTTCCTTCCCACCTGCACAATTACTCCTCCACTCCCACCTTCCCCTCTTCCCTGCCTAAATTGCAAAGTTCCTTTTTCAACATAGTGTATTGTGTATCTCATTGCTACAATGGGTCAGCCTGTATCCCTATTTAAACAATTTGTTTTTTCCCTTCCCCTACCAAAGCTAGAGAATTGTGTATACAAGATACAGGGCACTGACACCGAATACAGAGAAAACAGGGGTTATACCATGGTGGAGAAACATACAAAGAAACAAAAAAAATCAGATGTTATATAATAAATCCCTATCTTGTAGTTCAATTTGCTTAAGAATATCTTATCTGGTCATATGTACATACTTTTTGAACTTTTATTCTTGTCCCAGATATATACCACTTATTGCAAATAAGGGAAACTATAGGACCTATGATTTTTTGGGTCTGACTTATTTCAGTTAATATAATTTTCTCCAAGACTCCACTTAGAGCTCACCCAGCAATCCCACTTTTGGGCATTTACCAAATTATCAAAAACAAGAACATACTAAGCTACCAGCACAACTATGTATATTGCAGCATTATTTACAACAGCTAAGATATCAAACGGACTCAGACACACCTCAGTAGATGAATGGATATATACTTATATAGATATGTATGGAATATATACATATATACCTATGTGTATATATATATACATATATATGTGCCACACTTTCTTGTATATATATGCATATACATATATACGTACACATATATATGTATATGTATATATCTGTATGTATAAATACAGATATATACATACATACATATATATATATATATATATATGAATTCTATTCCTGCATCAGAAAGAATGACATCATCCCATTTGTTAGGAATTGGAAAGATGTGAAAAAAATATAGTAAGTGAAATAAGCCAGGCCCAAATATCCATAGGTCCCATGGTTTCCCTTACTTGAAGTAACTAATACAGGGTACCATATAATCATATAAGATGCTGTTAAGTGAAATGAACCCCAAGATAGGGACACAAATGATTTTTATTCCACAAGCTTCTTATCTTTATATAATCCCCCCACATAAATTTGGAAGGGAGTTGTGGTTCAAGTATAGAGCACCACCAGTTAGGGAAAAAGCTTAAGTGAGAAGGTAAGGTTTAACCACAATATCAGAGTTTAAACCACAATATCAGCACTCAAATAAGTTTATTTCTTTCTTTGAGGTTTTTATTAAATTGCTCAGAAAATAGCAACATTATATTTATGTTTAACAGTACTATTAAAATCATGTTATATTCATTGATGTTATTCTTTATTTTCCTAAATTTTACTTACTCATTAATAATATCCAGTAATGAAAAGAGATGAATACTGTTTCTCAAGTTTTTATGACAGTTGAGTATATGAATGATGCATACAAGGAGTTTGTACTGAAAATAGATATTTGAAAGCTCTTCACATAAATAAATGATAGTTGAAGAAGCTGTGGGCATGTATGAAATAAACTAAAGAAATCGCAAGGAAAGATAAGGTATGATGCTGGAAACCACACAATTTTGGAAGAAAAAAAAAGGAAAATATGTAGCTTCTGGTAAGAACTTTGTAACCCACCTATACATTTGATTCCTTATTTCTAGTGGAAGGAAATTCAGTTAACTTTATTTTACAAAATTAAACATGATTGACATTTAATATTAACTGGCCTCTGTCTCCGGTAAGCTATTATTCTAACCAGGCGCCAGGAACTCATGCCTATATTCCCAGCTACACAGAGGGCTGAGATCTCTAGATCCTAGTTCAAAGCCAATTTGGAGAGGAAAACTGGTGAGTCGTTTCTGTTCAGTTAACCACAAGAAAACTGGAAGTGGCACTGTGGCTCAAAGTGGCAGCACTAGCCTTGAGTAATAAACCTCAGAGACAGAACCCAGGCCCTGAGTTCAAGCTCTCTGAAATTATTCTTATCAGGATTTCTCTAACTTGTTTAGAAGAATGTTTTAAACTTAGGGATTTTTTATTTCATGTTGTCAGCATTGATTTTTAAGATGTGTAGAGAAAAATTATAGTCAGAACTGGTTTGTATTGTTTTGTATTACACATTGCCTCTACACCCAGAGATCAGCAGGAAAGTAGATGGCCAAATTATGACTGTTGGTAATGTATATGGATATGTGTTTCTTTTAGCAAAGAAAATATGAGTTGGTAGCCCTTATATATAACACCTGAATAGTAATTATATATAATTACTATTATTACTAGTATTTTTTTGTTGGTTGTGGGACTTGAACGCTAGGCCTGGGCATTGTCCCTCAGTTCTTCAGCTCAAGGCTTGCAAAAGTGCCAGTTCACATTTTCTGAACTTTAAGTTGGAGATAAGGGTCTCACAGACTTTCCTACAAGTGCTAGCTTTGAAAAGAGACCTTCAATCTCAGCCTCCTTAGTAGCTAGGATTACAGGTGTGAGCCACTAGCACCTAGCAGTACAATTATTTTGAAAAAGAAAAAAACCCACGATTGTATCCTTAAAAATTCACAATATGGCAAGTGTATCTGTAACGTAAGTTGTATCAAGGAACCATCAGCAGCAATCATTTTCAGATCTCACTATGTCCTGTCCAATGCCAGATAATATTTCATTAATTTATTTTACTTTTTCCTAATAAAGTTTATTATGAATGTAAAACAGCACAATTTTCTATTGAGTATAAAGAATTCTTTAGCCCTGGTGCTTGAAATCAGGGCCTAGGCACTCTCTCTGAGTGTCTTTTGCTCAAGGCTAGCACATTACCAATTGAGCCATAGCACCACTTCCAGTTTTTCTGCTTATGTCATACTGAGGAATCAAATCAAGTGCTTCATGCATGCTACCCTAGCACTCTACTACATTCCCAGTCATTGAGTCTTTTGTTGTTGCTGTTTTAAGATAGCATTTTATTATGTGTCCTTCTGTTGGCCTAAAATTAAGACTGGTCCCAAGCCTACTCCTAAATCAGCCTCCCAAATTCAGAGATTACAGACATTGAACATCATATTCAGCCCACGATTCTTTGTGATACTCTTTTCAGATATAGAAAGAGTTATTCTGTCTTCCTTGGATTGGATGGTTTTTGCTGTTAATCACATTTCTTGTCCTGGTATGTTGCCCCTTCTAGATCAATAGAAATATTTCAGGTTGTGATCTTGAAAATGATCCTTGCCATCCAACAACATCACATTTTTGTGAAAAGCACTAGCTGGCCTAATGAGCATAGCAGCCAGCTGGAGCTCAGCTATCTGATGGCCTTAGGGTCCAAC
This sequence comes from Dipodomys spectabilis, assembly GCF_019054845.1. NCBI lineage: Eukaryota > Metazoa > Chordata > Mammalia > Rodentia > Heteromyidae > Dipodomys > Dipodomys spectabilis. The sequence goes on along the minus strand of NW_024871184.1, from coordinate 1,957,953 downwards.
AACGCAATCATTACTGTGCACCTGATGAAAACTGTCACAGATAATTTTGATTTATTCCATACAATTCTCAACTACTTGCCATTCTCAGTTTTGTATGCTTTAAATACTGTTAAACATTAATTACTATTTCGTCATTCTCACAAGTAACATATATGTCTTACTTTAAAATGTATTCAAACATGCAAAAAGTTATCGTAGTTCTGTTCACCAGTGGCTCATGTTTTAAAACCTAGCTACTTTAGAGGTCAAAAACTGAGGATCCTGGTTTAAAACAGCCCATGCAGAAAATTGTGAGATATTTCTCTCATTAAGAAACCAAAATCCAGGGCTGGGAAGGTGGCTCATTAGTAGAGTGCTTGCCTTGCATGCATGAAGCCCTGGGTTCGATTCCTCAGCACCACATAAACAGAAAAAGCCGGAAGTGGTGTTGTGGGCTCAAGCGGTCAAACGCTCGCCTTGAGCTGAAGAGCTGAGGGACAGCGCCTAGGCCCAGAGTTCAGGTCCACAACCGGCAAAAAAAAAAAAAAAAAATCCAGAAGTGGAGATGTTGCTCAAGTAATAGAGTGTCAGTTTTGAGCAAAAAGACTAAGCAAGAATAATATGTCTACTTCTGACTCCATAATTTACTTATGGAACACTCACACACACTCACACACACACACACACAAACACACACACAATTTACAAAATATACACATTCTTCTAGACTCTCCTTCTTGAGCAGTACTCAATGCCATTAACTTAATGCATGTTTTCTCCAAATAATTTTGGTAGGGATTAAACTACACTTGTATTATGATACTGCACTTTTTGTACTTTTTGTTTTGCAATTTTTTGTTACTTATGTAAGAAAACAGTGTTTTGTGAAGACTAACCAGAAATAAGCGTGTCGGTAAATAGGTAGGTGGCAGGTAGACTGAAACTTGCATATAATACCACTTGAAATTTTATTTCTCCAAGTTTAAATATATATATACATATGTATGTGTTTAAAACTTCTGCCAAAATTTTATTTCCATTAACAATGATCTATTTGTTCCATTATATAAATTTAACGTATTGTATGTTTCATAGTAGATTAATATTTATAGAATTTCTTTTCTTTGGAGACAAGATTCTGCAGTTTAGACCAGGCTTTCTTCAACTCCTAATTCTCATGTTTCAGGTTCCTGACTATTGACTGTAACAGTACTTGTGACGTAATCTACAGTCAAACTGTTAGACCTGGAAAGGATAGATTGGGAAGCCATCTCAAACAGCCATCAAAAAGCTGAGAACTGTGCTCTGGGAAGGTCAAACAGTCAAGGGAAGACAAAGGTATGAGTTATTACTTCAAGAGTATTTAAGTTAGAGCTGTTGGACACTAAAAGATTAAGACTTTGGAGACAAGATGGATGTCTGCTATGGTTGTAATGACTATGGCTCCCTTCGGCTCTCTAACAAAAAGGGATTTATCATTATGTATACAAACAATACCTCATGTTAATAGTTGTAACCACAAGCTAGATTGATGCCTTAGTTTGTGAACATACCTGTAGGCACTGACCACCTCCCACCCCTGTAGTAGAATGAATATAAAGCATGTTAAGCAGGATTTTGGGATGCAGAAGCTGGCAATGAGGCTGTGGGTCCTCTGGTGTCTTCTTTCCTATCACTTCCTGTGATTTCTCAGATTTTTGGCCAGGTATCCCATCATCTTTGCTGTTCCATGGTTATTGTTAGTTACAGTATTGATATTCTGAACACCTCAAAAAAAACTATGGAAAAACACCTCCTTGAACAAGATTCAGAAGTGTATAGGAGCACCTCAAAAGATAGTAAACATCAGCAGTCATCCTGTGATTTTCTAGCAAGAAAGTACAATTCAGAAGTATCTTTATTTTTAATAATATAAAGAGATAGATAATTGTCTTTTTGTATATTTTGTACTTGATATTGCATAAATTTTCAGAAAAATATATACATTGTGAAATAATGTTAATTTTTTCATAGGTTACAAAACCACGTCACTGGAGTAATGACCTTAATGTCTTATTTCAGTTGACTGAATCAGATTTAGATGAGTGTGAATTGCCTAATTATGAACATTTCTCCATGAAACTCAACAACATAGAACGAAGTGTGAGGGTCAGGCCATTCCATACCTCTAAGGATTTTACATATGTTAGCGTAATATACACCCACACTGCTCAGCAATATACACCCACACTGCTCAGCACTAATGGCACATTGTTGTGTCATAATTTTCTTTATATCAGAATTACGCTAGAGCTTAAAGTAGAATGATGGGCTGTACATTTTCAAAGCAAGAGTGATGACCACCCCCTGCAATTATTCTCAGTGGAGAATCCTTCCTATACATTTTACTGACTTAGCTTCTACTCTATGCTTTACCATTATCAGGGAGGGTCACAATGTATCGAGCTACAATACTGCGGCAACCTTAGCTGCCTTTGAATTTTACCTCCAATCTTGATCCCAAGGTCAACTCTGCAACTCTAATCACATAGTTAGTAGTCACCCGAACTTTTCAAGCCTGGTTAAAATTTCAGCTATCATTGCTCATTGCCAGGGTTAAAGATCTCACTACTTTAGATTTATTGTTTATCTTCTTGTATTTCCAACACTGCCTTTGAAGTTGGTTTTTGAAGTAGAGCTTTTAGTTTGCATTTGATTTATGGAGGTGTTAGTGATTCCAGTTGTACCGCATATATTATAATGTAAGTAATTTGATGTTTTGATATATGAATTTAATTTTGGCACTTGAGGAAGTGAATACACATCACTCACAAAAGTTTATTTATGTGTATTGGTATTGCTTTATTGTGAGCTTCCTAAAAGCCAGTCATGAGAGAACATGTCCCTAATCCCATCACTTCTGTCACTGAGACAAGGCTTGAAATGTCCAGACCACTTGGCACTTCATAGTGAGAACCTGGCTAAAAAGAAGGGGAGATAATAGCAAAAAGAGAAAATGAATCTTCCAACAGTTTTGTTATATGTGCTTTACACGTAGCCATTAAGACCACCATAATACTATTTTTTATGACTTCTTACCTACTTTTTTCATGTTCTGAGCTGTTTTATTTATGGATATCTAAGAAATCATGTAAGAATCATATAAGAAATCTATATAAATCACATAAGAAATCATAAAAAGTAGATTGGTAGGGATATATAATCCAAAAGGAATAATTTCAGGAAACTATTAAGAACATAAAATATAATGCACACCTAATATTTTCTCTTTGTTGAAAACATCAGCAGTTTTAGTTTATTTATTCTGATAAAAAAGATTATAAACTAAGTTACAATAGTATTCCAAATGGAACACACAACTAGAAATATGAAGGGTAGTACTAAAGAATGCTACTGCTACCACTAATAGAGTAAGAATGAAATTTAGGCAAAACTACTTCAGAGTAAAAGCCACAGGACAGCCCTAACATTATTTCTTTGTTTCATATGAAGACAAGACTTTTTTTAATAAAGACAAATTTTCACAGATATTAATATCAATTGGGTATATATTTCTTAAGGCCTTCAGGAAGGATGCTGTGGACCATGCTGATGGAAGTTGACTTCTCTGGGACCTAGTACAAAATGTGCAGACACCATTCCAAGCACTGCACCTGCATTAGTGTAATTTTATGCTTATGACAGTTCTTCAAGTTAGGAAATTAATTATTTTTTATTTTTTTATTATTATCTTTTAGTCAGTCATGGGACCTAAACTCTGGGTGCTGTCCCTCAGCTCTTCAGCTTAATGCTAGCACTCTACCTCTTGAGCTATATTACCACTTCCGGCTTTTTCTGTTTATGTGGTGCTGAGGAATCGAACCCACAGCCTCATGCATGCAAGGCAAGCACTCTACCCCTGAGGCACTTTCCCAGCCCTAAGTATTTTATTAAAAGCAGAAGTAGGCAACAAGGCCAAACAAATTTCCCGAGTACCTAAGACTGACCAGATGTAGACCCATAATTCAAATCCAGGTTTTTACCAGGCATATCTGAGAATATTCTGACCTTTCAAGAGCTATTGAGTAGATGATCTCACATTTTCTTCCTAATTATGGTTATAACGGCAATAACATTGCTACAGAATATAAGTATTTTAAATGAAAGGGTCTGGGTAATGACATTGTAAGTGATTTTTATTCCAAATGAAATAACTGAATGAACATCATTCAGTTTCCACTGTTTATTATCCCAGGAGTAATTGCTTAAGGAGAACAAATGCATGTCAAAGACAGCTGTACTGATGATGAACACAGGCTTTTATCATTAAGTACCTTGAATACACAAGGAATAGTTTGCCATGGATATATAATACAAAATGAATAATTTTTGTGACTAGTTTCTTCCTTGTTGTACCAAAGAAAATTTATTACCTATTCTAAAACATATATCAATTTAATGGATATTAGTGTTATCAGTATAAAATTGGTGTGCATAATATATGCAATATATTACATAACATAAGAATGATATATATATAATATATGAATAATTACTGATATTTTATAACTACTATAAATAATACATGTATAAACTGGTTTTAGTATTATACTGTGAAGGATACAAGGAATGACATCTTTATTTAAATACATGTATTTGTATGTTTTAGTCACATAATTTATTTTTGTGCCAGTACTGAGGTTTGAACGATGCTCTGGATGTTGTCTCTGAGCCATTTCACTCAGAGTGGCTTCATATATCTATCCTCAGATCTTGGCCCCTAAGTAGCTGGGATTACAGACATATTTTTAATTCCATCCATGGCATGTTCTTACATAATTATTTTTGAATGTTCAATTATATTACAACATTTCATTTCTAAACCAATTCAGGACAAATAACTAATTATTAGATAAAACTATATGTTCCATAAAATTCTAAGGACCATACTTTGCTACAAATTTTCAAAGATATTCCTAGTTTAATTCCTGAACAGACAAGTAGAAAAATTAAGTTATGTGTGCATAATATATGTATTGTTATATTACATAACATATAAAGGATATATTTGTAGTATTTGCATAATTAGTGATATTCTATAATTACTATGAATAATATTTGTATAAAACTGGTTTTAATTTAATACTGTGAAAGATACAAGGAATGTCAACATCCCTATCTTGCCTCTTTTTCAACAGTATACAAACTATGCTACAAACATATATCTTCAAGAAAGCTCACCTTTGTAATCACATATGCACCTTCAAATATTCTCCTCATCACTATAAACATCCTCTAAGATTGGCTACACTTATCCACTAGAATCATCCTACAACCGCAAACACTGTTATACTTTCTGAATAAAGTTGCTCCTCCTCATCTTCATCAACTTCCAGTAACTTCACTGAAGAACATTTTCTCCTGCTTTGCCTTAGACATATCATCCTTTGTTATTTCCCAGCAAAGAAATTGTGGCTTGCAGGCTTGAGCATTTGTACATTCAGAGCTTCTTTGGTTGTGAATTTTTCCTTTCCTTTCTTGGTAAGAGAGCTGGAATAATAAAAAGCATTTAAGGCAATGTGTTTTAGTGTAAATGAAAACATACTGATTTGAAAATATTAGAAATATTCGTTCTTTTTTATTGTGAAAATACCGTACAGAGGGGTTGCAATTAGATGGGCAAGATGATGAGTACATTTCTTATGAAGCATTGTAGCCTCCTCCTTTGTTTCCCCTTCCCATCCCTTCCAAGCCTCCACCCACCCCCTCCACCTAATCCTCCCCCCCCATAAAAGATGTAAATTCGTTTTTGATATGACAACTTGTACTTCTCATTGTTGCAACGGGTCCACATTTATTCTTATTTAAAAGATTTGTTTTTCCCCTTCCCCTCCACAAATTATACCGACATCAAATACAGTGAAAGCAGGGGTTATACTGTGGGGGAGGGACATACAAAGCAACAAAGAAATAATCTTATCAATGCGTTAGAAACAAATGCATGAAAGAAAAAATAAACATTTGAATACATATCTTAGGGTTTATTTTCCTAACATCACTTTTTATCTGACCTTTTCTGCTTGACTCCTACATATACTAAATATTGCAAATAAGGGAAACCATGGGATGTCCCTCAGTAGATGAATGGATCAAGAAAATGTGCTATATATACACAATGAAATTCTATGCCTCCATCAGAAAGAATGACATTGCCTCATTTGTTAGGAAATGGAAAGACTTGGAAAAATTATATTAAGTGAAGTAACCCAAGCCCAAAGAAACATAGGTCCCATGAAATGTTAATACTTTAAATTTATTTTTCATTCAAATATAATAGGGGTGATTTTAGTGGTGCATGCCTTTAAATCTAGCTATTTAGAAGGCTGAAAACAGAGGATCATAGTTTCAAGCTAGACTAGTTAAATGGACCACGACACACTTATCTTCAACTAAGAACCAAAAAAGCTAAAAGTTGAGCTGTGATTCACATGGAAGCCTGCCAGCCTGAGCAAAACGGAAAAGTAAAAGAACCTGGGCTCTGAATTTAACTCATAGTACTAGCACACATATTTTATGTATGTATGGTTCCTAAAATATTCTGTGAGTTAATTTGTTGAAACCTGGTCATAGATTAAATATGAGGTGTGAAAAGTATGTAAGTTTGAAATGACTGCCAGCTATTTTGACAAGACAACTAGAAGAGTTATCACTTAATTAAATAGTAACGCGGAATAGGTATGTATATAAATATCAAAGCTCACTTTGGGATCTTTTTACTTTGTTAAAATCAGTAGCTAGTTGTCAGTAAACAGGATGCTATTAAGGACTTGAATTAAAGAAAAAAACAGAGCTGCAGAGAAAAAAACAGAAATAGTTACATGTATTCAGTGATAACAACCATGAGAATGAACATTACAGAACTAAGCCCTGGGATACACAAATATGTACAACATGACAAATGAAGAAAAACAGTAATATGTAATGCAGACTTATATGGATAGGTATTTTTAATGTTTAAGGGCTACGAAGTGAGTGTGTGATGACCTAAAATTTAAGAAATTGGTAAGGGCAATTATCCCTTGGACCAAACATAGCTAATAGTTTAAGTAAAACACGGCCACAATATTGTGTCTTGATTTAGCATAGTAAAAACAAGTCAATATTTGGAAAGTTATTTTTTGGACATGTGGTTGGTGTGACAATTACTGACGTTTGTTCAAGTGTCAGTAGAAGGGTACAGTTTTAGCACAATGATAGAAATCTTTCAGGGATCTGGTAAATTTTCCCTCTGTCTTCAATTTCCTTTTTTTCTGAGAACTAAAATATCATTACTGGAAGCCAGTCCCAAATTGTGCCTTTTCCAAGTTATCAGATATTCAATCCAATACATGCCCAAATAATAGAGAATAGGAACAAGTCTACATTGAGCACTCACAGTAGACAGGTCTCTGGACTTTCTCAGGAAGAGCTTTCTGCCATTGTGGGATGGATAGGGGTGGATAATATACAAAACAGACATCATAGATTGAAAGTATTGTGCTAAGTTGACACCTGAGATATTGGATGTTTTAACTGCATAGTATTGGTTTTCATGAATCAGTTAATCAGATTCTTTACACAATATGATATTACTAGACTGTGGAATGCATGTTTATTGCATTTACTTTGTATAACATATTTTGAAATTTGGTATAAATCGTTCATCTTTTTTTTTTGATATGGATTACTCCTAGTTGTCAATAGTGAGGAAATGCCCTGGAACTTTGTAACTTGAAGTCTTATGTTGCCATGTATCATATCCTATTTTCCTTTTACAGAGTTGGTAAAAAATTATATGTAATTTATTTTTTATTTTATTTCTTATCTATTACAGAATTTGAACTCAGAGCCTGGGCACTGCTTCTGATGACTTTTGCTCAAGGTTAGCTCTCTACAACTTCGAGGCACGGAATCAATTTTAGTTTTCAATGATTAATTGGTGATAAGTGTCCCGCGGGGACTTTTCTCAACCTGGCTTTGAACTGTGATCCTCATATTCCAGCCTCCAGCTTAGCAAATATTACAGGCATGAGCTACCTCCACCCGGTTATACGTAATTTAAACTGTAGTTTCTGAAGTGTTTCATCCTACATTGAATATTTTTTCTTACGAGCTTTCTAATAAATATGTAATCTATTCAATTTTGAAAAGTACTGTGTACCTCCCACTTATTTGTGGCATTTCTGAAATCCAAGTTTCTCTGTGTGTCAGGGTGGATACTTTTGCCTGTAATAAGTATGTTGAACACATAACATCTGGCTACTTACAGAACAAAGGATGTGAAGCTAGAGTAGCCAGATAAAGAACTTCCAGGACAATTCAATGGCAACTCATGTACTCTCTCTGTAGGTGAATAGGCAGCATAGAAAAGAAATTCTTATATTTGAAAGTGATTGAGTGTGTGTGCACATAGGTGTTCACTTATTTATCTGTTATTATAGTTTTAGATAAATTCACTAGTACAAAACAATATTTCATATATATATATATATATATATATATAAATGCAATAACAGTTTCCAAAATCCAGGGAACCACCTCCATGGGCATCGCTTTCCTAGGTTGCTCTTTGGGTAATAAGAATGAAACTTGGAATTGTCCTGTGGTAGAGAAATTACTCAGAGACTCAAGCATTTTTCTTTTAATATGTTGCTTGTTCCTAACTCTAAAATTAGGAAGTCTGTTAATATATATGTTATATTATAGTATATTTAATATATTATATATAATGTATAATATATTGTTTATTATGAAATATATTTCATATAATACCTGAGAATATTATATATTTATGAGGAAAAATACAACAAACTTATCAGTCCATACTTTCCTAGCCATGATTAGCTTCAGTACAGTTAGGCACATTACATCTCAACAGGAAAATTCTACTGAAGTTCTGATCACCTTGAGCTATATAAGAATTCCTGTAAAAGAAGCCTCTCCTCAATTATGAGAAAAGATACGTTTGGAAGTTTAGTTTAGTTTTTTTGTTTTGTTTTGTTTTGTTTTTATGGCCATTCATGGGGCCTGAACTCTGGGCCTGGGTGCTGTCCCTCACCTCTTCAGCTCAAGGTTAGTGCTCTACCACTTGAGCCATAGCTCCACTTCTGGCTTTTTCAGCTTATGTGGTGCTGAGAAATAGAACCCAAGGCCTCACGCATGCCAGGCAAGCATTCTAATACTGAGCCACCAACCCAGCCCACATTTGCAAGTTTTTGAGAAGAGGAATTTGGCATTTGCTTTGCATCCTTGATTAGTCATGAATAGATATCATTTTGCTCCAAATTTTGTCTCCTTGTAGGTTCTGTAAACAGTTACACATCAGCCTCATTCCATCACATATTTTTAAGTCCTTCTTTTATTTCTTTTTATCATTATTGTTTTGTTGTTGTTGCATTTCTGATCCTGAAGCTTGAACTCATGGCCTAGGCAGTGTCCCGGAGCTCAATGCTAGTGCTCTACCACTTGAGCCATGTACCACTTCTGGCTTTTTCTGTCTGTACATGCTTTGAATCATAATACTCAGATGTCAGCCTGCAGGGTAGCTAGGATCACAGGTGTGAGCCACCAGTGCCAAGCAAGTTCCTCTGTTTTAGATATTATTCTAAAAGCCTCCTATCCAATGTCACTCCTAAGATAGTAAATGGACCTATGCCAATAGTTCCTTCACACTCTCATCTCCTGTTATGGCTATGGTGTATCTTTTGCAAATTATATTGAAACTACTTCACTGTTCTCTTCCTAATCCATGATTCTAGATGTGTTAGTAATAATTACTTAAATTTAGCGGCTATAAACCCTAAATCTCTCAATTATTAATTTCTTTAATTCTTTGAATATGATTATTTTTCAATACAAATATGAGCTTATACTCACCTTCTTGAATTTACCCCTTGGCATGAGCAGTGCCTGGGCCTATTCTACCTCAAATGCAAGAGGTTGGCAAAAGAGTAGCCTACAGTATTCCTGCCTAAGAGTCAAGACAAGTAGTTGAGTGCCTAAAAGAAGCAATGCATTCCTGGCATGGAAAGGGGTGGGAGAGACAACAGCCTAGAGAGCAACCTGACAGTCACAACATTTAACAACTTCTCCTTTGGGGAAACTGATCTCCTGCATAGTGGCAGTGAGATAACTCACCTAGTGAATTTTCATATATGAAGGAAGTTGTCATGTCTCACTACACAACTCACTTTTAGTCAAAGAGAGGGTCATTCTTTTGTGTCCTCCTTAGGCCCAGCCTCATTTTATCTCCATCTTAGACTTTGCCCAGACTCTATTCCTACCAGAAGGTCCCTGGTGAGGAGGAATGTATGATCTCTTGGCTTTTGATTAGCCCTATGGGAACTGAGGCCACTTTTAATTTTGATCCTGTTCATTTTGACAAGGCTGTGGTGGGTGGTGAGAAAGCTCATTCTCTGAATTGTTCCCTATTACCAAATCTCTTCAGAGAAAGTCAAGGAATGACAGATTCTGCCTGAGGGAATGAGTTTCTCCATTTCCAAAGAGGTCAATTAATATCTGATTATGAGGCCCACATGGTGATCCTTCCCCAGATCCTCCGAACAGGAGTGGATGTTACCTCAGACATCAGGCCATCCTCATATTTCTTCAGCTCTTTCTCATGCAACTAAAGGCCACAGGAGTTGAGTTGACAATCAAGAAGAAATGAGAGTAGCAGAATCATTGGCATGGGGAGGAATTAGAAACTCTGGGTGAAAAAAGGGCTCAGAATATCTAGGATCACACATCATTTGGGAATCACATCAAAAGATTAGGGAATAAAAGTAATAAATTGCTACCTAAATTAGTAACTCCACTGCTCTGACTACATTACAAGTGTTCTCTCAAAAGGTATCTGTCCTATTTTAATGAGGAAAAAGGAGCACATTCTTTCCTCACAAAGTTCTACTAAGTGTCTTCTTCCATAAACTAGGTTGTTCTTACCCTATACTTGTTGGTTACTTTCATTTGCTGGATTCAATCAATGACACTTGAAAGTGTTATCATCTTCAGACATGTAATTACATTTTGTTTTAATCCATTTGTTATAAAATAAAACAAATTTTGGGGAAAATATGTCTATGCTATATTTTCTTCCATGCCATAGTTATTTGATGTTATTAAGTATTATTTTAATAGTTTCATTTTTAAAACTTGAGGAAAATGTTTTGTTACTGTTAGCACTAATTAGTTGCACCATTTTTTGGTATTTTTCCATATCTGTATATTTGTTATTAAGCTTCTAACATTGTATTTTCCCCCTACTGTTGCCTTCTTAAAATTGCCTCAAATTATAAACTCTATATGATGATCTGTATGTGTTCATTGATATATTTAAATTTTTATATAATATGCACATTTTATATGATATTTTCATCCTATTGTAACTGCTCTGAAATCAATAAGGAAGTCCTTCATTAAAGAAAAATCACAATACCACAAAACTCATTGAAATTAGGATTAGGTATCTATCCAAAAATATTTAGCAATGATATAGTAGAAACATCCACTTCTCTTATATACCAAAACATGTTTATAGCTATGAAAGGTGCATTTTCTTTATTCTCTCTTTATGGAACATCCAGGTTGATTACACAGTTTGGTTGCTATGAATGTTGCTGCCATGAACATGTTTGTTCATATTGATTTATATTCTTTCAGTATGGATCCAATTTGCAATAATGGTCTTCAAGATATGTGTCTTTTTTGTATCGAGTAAACTTCCATCATGATCTCCATATGGGTTGCACTAGTTTACAATGCCACACCACCAAACACAGTTCCTGATTTATTTCAACCTCTCCAGGAGTTTATTTGTGTGGTGATAGCTATTCTGGTGTGTAAGATGGGATGGCAGTGACTTTCCTTTTTATTTTCCTATGTATTTCCTGTGTGGATAAGAATCTCAAACATTTCATTTATTTACTAAACACATTGGTAGTTCATTATTGATCAATGTCTTTCTTTTTCTTTTGGTATTTGATCAATTTTTAAGTTTAATAATATTTGATTTTTCCCATTCCAAATACTCACTTTAGTAAAAAGATTTTTTTTTCATTACAGTGTTGTATTGCTTGGATATTTAGATTTTGTGAAGGCTAAGAGAATTTGATATTGTTCTCTCAGTCAAATTATAAGCATGTAAAAATGAAGTGAAGTTCTTTCTGCACATTTTCTCCAGTACAGATTTCTCTGCTTTAATTTTATGTCATACTGGATGCCTAACTAAGTGTCTGTGTGTGGATGATTCAGTAAGAATTGCAGAATTCGCCACATAGATTTTGGAGCAAAGGTAACAGCTGGTAACAGGGCAATGATTCAGAACACAGCTGAGACTGAAGCTGTGATCCCTTCTACCTGTGTTCAGCCCCCAATCTTTTGTAATACACCGCTCACGTCCCATGCAGCGGTTTCTTTTTCTATCCGAGATGTTTCTGGAGCTTCATGTTGTTCTTGCCTCCTAGTATGCCAACATGAGGGGAGTGAAAGCAAGCAAGGCAGATGTGGCAGAGGAATTTATTTTTAAAAATTGTGTAAATACCATACAGAGGGGTTACAATTACATGGAAAAGGTAATGAGTACATATCTTATCAAGCATTGTGTTGGCCTCCTTTGATTGCCCTTCCCTTCCCTTCCCAACTCCCCGCCCCCACCCAGCGGTCCCTCCTCAGACCCCCGTCCCGCCAAAGTTTTAAAGTTCGTTTTTCAACATAACATCTTGCACATCTCATTGCTGCAATGGATCCACCTGTATCCCAATTTAAATAATTTGTTTTTTTCACTTCTCCTGCACAAAGTATGCCAACATCAAGTGCAGTGAACACAGGGGGCATACCATGGCGGAGGGACATACAAAGCAACAAAGAAATCATCTTATAAATATGATAGAAACAATCACAAGAAAGAAAAAAAATTTGAGTTCTTATCTTGGGGTTCATTTCGCCTAACATAAACTTATCTTACAGTTTCTGCTTGTCTCAGACACGTACTAATTATTGAAAATAAGAGAAACCATGGGACCTATGCTTCTTTGGGCCTGGCTTACTTCGTTTAAAATTTTTTTTGGTCGGTTTTGGGGTTTGAACTCTGGGCCTGGGCACTGCCCCTCAACTCTTCAGCTCAAGGCTAGCACTATCCCACTTGAGCCACAGTGTCACTTCCAGCTTTTACAGTGTCGCTTCCAGCTTATGTGGGGCTGTGGAATCGAACCTAGGGCCTCATGCATGCAAAGCAAGCACTCTACCACTGTGCCACCTTCTCAGCCCTGGCAGAGGGTTTTTATCTGAAGATCCATCACACTTGGGAGCTTCTGGCTGAAAACACCAGAAAGACAAAAGTGAAGAAACTCTTAAGAGAAAATGTAAAACAGAAAGCCACAATGTTTAACCCTAAAACCAGTTTCTAGGATAAGGAGACTCAAGAACTGGTGTCACCTGAGGAGAAAGAGGAAATATTCAGGAACAATGAGAAGGAAATATTCAGGAAGAATGGGAGGGAATAGAGAGAAAGAGACCTAGACTACCTAGAGCTGGGACCTCAATGTGAGCTTAATTTTAATATGGGAAACCAGACCCAAGGACGCAATACCTTACAATTTTGATTACTCTCTCTCATGCAACAAAGCCTATTCCAGATCTACTTCCACTCAGCATGGTGTCCATTCTGGGATCCAGACTGATTGCTGGAGGTTCCCAGGGGATGCAAAGAGTGAAAACCAAAGGGCTAAAGCTCAGAAAAGACACATGCCATCACTTCTCACATGTCATTTGTCAAAGTAAGTTCTACAACCAAGCCTGGTATCAATGGGGATAGGAGTAGAAATTGAGAGCATTATAATAGCATCTACTATTATTATCATATAATAATCTAACATCTATTGTTTCATCAAAGGGAGAGAGATAGCATTTCTCCCTTTTTAAGAGTATGGGACAGGGCATTCTATAGAATGTTCTTCAATTGGGGGCTCTCTGCCGTGGACCAGCTCTGTCAGGACGATGGAGGATACCTAGGGGAGGAACCTGGAATAGGGGGGGAGATGGCAAACAGACAACTCACACACATTAGGAGTGGATGCTGAGTGCGATTTAATGAAGAGGATAACAAACTTTTATAGCAAAAGTCTCCATAAGAAAGGGCAAAAGGTTACACAATCTTGCTCCAGGGCTTCATTCTTGGGTGGTCACCAGCTGGTCGCCTGAAAGGCACTTGTTTCCAGCTTATCTCTAAGAAATATAATGGGTTTCGATGTTTGTCACCATCTAACCATTACCTTATTTCTATAGAGGCCTAGATCTAGCAAATCTCTTAGTAAATAAAAGAGAGTAACAGGAAGTTCTTTCTCCTAAGTAGTTATCTCAGCAATTGCCATACATTCTTTCTGTTCTAGCCATGCCTACAGCTTCTTGTAAATCTCTTACAGACAGTTCCTTCTGCTGAAGTGACTTCATGAAACCCCCAATACTTTTATATTTACTTATGACTTGTCTACTCGCCTCCTTAAGAGGGGTTTCAGGATAGCACTTAACTCTGGTGAGTTAGTCATATTTTTAAGACACTCATCAGATGTTGGAGCCGTCAACACTCTTAAGAAAGAGCTTTGAATAAAGGAACGTTGAGCATGAGTAAGTACAATGAGCAGCAGAAACAGTAAAAGATTAATAGGCACTCTTATACAGTGAAGAAAAGAAAAGAAAAGGAGAAACACATCTTTCCCAGGGGTTTGCCAGCCTTTCCAGGAGTAGGCCTCTTTGAAGCCCTATTCTCCGAGGTAGACTTCGGTGAAGTCCCAATACTCAGAGATAGGTCTCTGTAAAACCCCATTCTCTGAGGTAGACTTCAGTGAAGTCCCAATACTCAGAGATGGGTCTTTGAAGCCCCATTCTCAGGTCTGAAAGCTGGTTTCCCATGCTAAGCAGACTCCACTGGAGTAGGCGTGGCAGCTCTCTGAATCTTTTCTCCCAAGATTGTGGCTATGAAGTTTCGGAAAGGAGAATTACAATGGAAAAGTGAGTTCTCAAGCTGGGTACTGATGGCTGACACCTATATTCCGAGCCTGAGATCTGAGGATTATGATTTGAAGTCAGTCTGGGCAGGAAAATCCATGAGACTAATCTCCAATTAAACAAAAAGAGCTAGAATTGGATTTGTGGCTCAAATGTTAGAGCATTAGCTATGAGTGGGTGGGGGAGGGACAGAATCTTGGTCCTGAATTTAAACCCAGGATTGGGGGGTGAGAGGAAATGTGTTCTCAGTGCATGAAATCAAGGGTGTATGGTCAACATCACTATTGATGTTAACTTTGGGGTAGAGTTGATCAGTTTTATTCTGGAAATGATTTGTTCCACTCTTCTCTGTCCTGTATTCTTTAAAAGAAATAGCTTTGAGCAATCTATACCTAAGATGTGTGGATTGCACTGAAGCACTGGTTTCATTTTTTTCTACTTACAAAATGATACATAAGTAGTGTACAAGGGAGTTTTAATTTAATATGTCGGTTTGTGAGCACATCTTGATCGATGTCATCAATTTGATCATTCTTCTCTTCTCTTTTTTGATCTTGTCTTCTCTATCTCACCCCCTCCATTTATGTGGTCACATTTTCACACATGTTCATTGAATATTATGACTGTATTCTCCCACTGAACCAGTTTGGCAAAGAAATTTCTTCATTGTACAGGTAAAGAAGATGAAGAGGACTACAAGCCCAAGACAGCATAGCTATTACTTTGCATCGAGATTATTTGACTTACAAAATCTTCACCAAAAGAAGCATTATAAAAAAGAACATGGCCAGGAACTAGAAGCATCTATCTTTGTGTGTGTGCTGGTTTTGGCGCCTGAGTGCTGTCCCTGAGCTGCTTTGCTAAAGGTTAGTTCTCTACCACTTGAGCCACAGTACCACTTCCAGCATTATGGTAGTCAATTGGAGGTAGGAATCTCATGGAGTTTCTATCTTGGGCTCATTTTAAACCACAATCTTCAGACCTCAGTCTCCTGAGTAGCTATGATTGCTGGTGTGAGCCACTGGCAGCTAGCAAAACATCTATTAGTTGTCCCAATTAAACATGTGGAGCAATAGGTCATTTGATACTTGTGACACTCAGATAATGATTCCTCTACTTGTTCCTTTCTGGTGTTATTACTTGTGTGATAATGCTTGCTCAGGTTTATATCATTGTGCAATCATTGCTCCATTTTGTTCAGTAAACAGCTTTTCAGGACAGGAGAACTGTGAGAGGAGAATATGGGATGAAAATTTTATCTGTACTTCTTGTGGCCTGGCAAAAGCTTCTCAGAATGTTTGCAAGCAGAAATAAGAGTCCACTTCGGCCGAATAAAATGAAAGACACACACCTGACACAGAAGCAGTGCCACAGAAGGACAAACGGGAAAACTCATCCAGGCTCAGAGCGAAGCATCAGTATGAGTTGTTCAGGTGCATGAAAATTTGTGAAGATTGTCTTTCTAACCATGGAGAGATCATTCAATGCTGGCATTTACAATATGTTCCAGGACTCATATCTGTTTAGGTCTGTTTCCTCTGAATCATCTTTGATAAAGACAGAAATGAGAATGTAACAATGGAACCTAATTATGTTTTCTGAATGAGATTTCATCTCTTTCACAAATCAAGTAAGGGTTGTAATGAATGACTTTGATTTCCTGAGAGAAATTCATGTTTGATTCCTTGTTTCTATTAAGCTTATCAACTGAATAACTTTACATATGTAAGCTGTTATTATAACAAATATGAAATAATTTTTTTTATTTTTATAGGAGAAACCCAGTTTCCTTTTCGATAGAAAATATTTATCTGGCTTCCAACCAAAATCTTTACATCTCAGCCTCCAGAGTACATAGGATTGCAGGCATCAGTCACCTCTCCTAGCTGAGACAAATATTTTTGGTATGGAAAATCACTATGATATAGAACATGAGGAATGAAGAATTTAGACTAACAAGGAATATTTTGAAAACATTAACAAAACTGAAGTTATCACAAACTTGCCTGCCTCAGTGAGGAGAAAAATGAGAAAGAAGTTACAGAGGCAGAGAATTGGAGACTAAAGAGAAGTGAGTGAATAGTTCTTTGTTAGAAGAGCTACTGAAGATTTCTTTTTAAGAAAATTCAGCTTGATATAGTGGTACATGTCAATAATTCTAACTACTTATGAGCTAGACTCTGGAAGGTATAGGAGGTTTGCAGTTGGTATGGTAAAAGTATAATACTGAGACTTCAATATTTAAAACACACTGGTGACACATAGTGATAAGAGAGGCAGAAGTAAGAGGGTCATGGTTTGAGGCCAGCCTAGGCAGTTAATAAGAAACTATCTGAAAATCAATCTAAAGCTAAACAAAGTGCTAGGTGTATGGATCAAGAACAATTATCCAGCAAGTTTGAGGCCCTGAGTTCAATCCCTTCTCCTGAGAAAAAAAGACAAGAAAAAGGAAGAAAGATTATAATACAATTTTCAAGATATTTCCTTTGCAACTTTCTGCTATAATTTCTTTCTTCAATTGCCTTAAAATGTTTACGAAGTCACTTACACAAATGACTACCATCATTTGGGGAAATCACAAGGAAGTCTTTGCAACCAGCTTTGTAACAGAGCAATTTTGTCAAGCAGATTTCAATGAGCTGAAAATGAGATAATGGGCTCACGAAATTGCACTTTATAGCTATGTGTCAGAATGTGAGGAGCTCATAAAGAGGATTTATTTCTTAAGAGAAGAGGAGGATTAAGTTGATTTATCAACTTGAAAAATTACGGTAAATTCTGTTGCTATTTGGGATACAATTTCAAGCAAGGTGTTAAACCAATAAAATTATGGTTGAGATTTTTATAAAAGCTGTAAGATAATTTTTTCATTGATTTTTATAGAAGCTATTCAACAATTGTTGGATAAATCACAATAATGCAAAAATGTGTTCTGTGTCATCTGATGGTATTACCTATCTCATCATCTAGGGTTGGAAGAATGTTATCTTCATTTTAAAAATGCAGAAATGGAGGCATGAGGAGAGTTGGTGTGTTTCTGAAGGCTGATGTGTAAATGACAATTGAGATTGAGCAGAACCAGAATCCATGGCTCAGATTCAATTCATGATTTGGAAACCCCGTGACTATACTAATATCTAAAACTCTTGTGCTAGCTGGGTGACATTTTACATGTTTCTTAGAGTAGTCATCTGTTTTGGAGAATTAAAGAATGTACCTTGGGAAGGTGGTTCAGTGGTAGAGCACTTGACTTACATGCCTGAGGCCCTGGGTTCGATTCCTCAGCACCAAATAAGCAAAAAGAAAAAAAGCTAGAAGTGGCATGTGGCTCAAGTGGTAGAGCACTAGCCTTGAGCTGAAGAGCTGAGGGACAGCTCCCAATCCGAGTTCAGGCCCCACAAATGGACCCCCCCCAAAAAAAAGAATATACGTTTTGTGAAGTATTATGCACAGAATATGAAACAAGAATTCCCTGAATTCTGAAGTTCTTTATGTATTTCCCTTTAAATTATTATTTTTAAGACTCAAGATAGTGAAATTATTAACATTCTTTACATTCCAGAAAGCATTATTTGAACCCATTTGGAAGAATTTCTACAATAGTATTGTAATGTATGGGTTTTTGATGTGCTTATTTGCCTTCTCTCTGTATCTGCTTAATTGGGTTATTTATTGTATGATTCATGTATTAAGAGTTCTTTATATATTATGAATAAAAGCTATTTGACAAGAATTTTATATTTTGCTTCATTATATTAGCAAAAATGTCTGCTTTGTGTTTGAATAGATTACGGTTTTATCTGAGGATGTGCAGGACAAGAATTAAGTCACATAAAGAAGAACGAAAGAGAGGAAAAGGTGAAAAGGATAAGAAAGGAAGAAAAAAGATCAGAAGTTCAGTATAGCTAAACAAAAAAACAAAAAGATAATTTAAAAAGAAAAAAAAGAGAAAGAAAACAAAAAAAGAAAGAAAAACACACTCACATATCCCTAAAATAAAAATTATAAGAGGAAAAAAAGTTACTGGAAAACAATTTTTTTTCAAAAAAGGCAAAAATTAAAGATTAAAAAAAGTTTTAGAAAAGAGAAAAAAAAATTTTTTATATAAGGTACCAAAAAAAAAAAAAGAAGAAGAAAAAACTTCTTTGATTTTTTTGGGAGGGGTGGGAAAAATCCTGTATCTCCCTTGTGCCTGTAACCAGCCTCTTGTTGGAGTCTCTGGTCTGCTTGTGGTTGTGCTGCTTGGTTGGTTTCTTAAGTCAGTTTGTTCGAACAGGCAGAAAAATGCTCTGCTTTACCCAGGATTTTGCGATCCTCCTCCCAGGCTAGTTCAATGGGAGACAGATCTACTTTGAGTATCACCAAAGAGGGGGATGCAGTGATGAGGCTAGGTTCTGGGTAGAGTTGAGGCCTTTCAACAAACAGTGGCTTTTCCCGGGGGCTAGTTTGTGAAAAACTCACAGAGCCCAGCCTGGAGCCATTCTCAGGGTTTCTGTTTACTGAATTTCAATTGATTGTCCTGGCTGCTAGAGGGAGGGTCAGCCTCTGGCTCTGATTACCCAGTGAAGAAAGCCACTCCTTCGGCTGGCGCTGGAGCTGGGTGACTTTTCCCTGGGTGGAGGTTAGTCTGGCAGGTCACGCCGCCATTAAGTTCTTGTGACCTGCTAAATGACTTGTTTTATTCCAAGGCTTGAGTTGGAGCTAGCAGCTCTGCCGAGCTTTGTCGGTATCCAAGATGGAGATCTCCAGTACTGGGGGGTGGAGGGGTGGCCTTCCCTCCTCTGCTCCCTGAGAAGGAGTGAGGACGTTAGGCTTCTACTCATGCCGAGTCTTGGTTCCTGGTGCGTCTCTGGTCTGTGAACTGCAGGATGAAGATGTCTGCTCCTTGTCGGTTCTTGCTGGTGTTGAGTAGAATCCGCTCGCCTGCTGCTTCTGGCTCCTTCGTCCTGGACTCTCTGTGGTTCAGGTATGGTGCCTGCGATCGCCGCTGCTACCGCTGCCGCTGCTGCAGCGGCAGCTGGCAAGAGCGCAGATATGTCTCCTTGCCTGGATTTTCCCTCTCTGGCCTGACTATCTGTCCTGTGATGGCATACTTGGTGTGATCTCTGGCTTAGGACTGTTCACTGCAACTCTAAAACTGCTTTCTATGCGAGAGCTTGTTTAGACTCCAGCTTCTCCTCCGCCATCTTCCCGGAACCCCTATGTGTTTGAATAAAAATGGATGACATCTTTGCCTGATTTCAGAGCAACTGAGAATACTTTCATTCTAATGCAGTACTCTTTATCAGATCAAGAAACTTCCCATATAATAATTTTGACAAATTTTTACCATTCTGCTAGTTTGAAAAGATAAGATTTATTTTAGAGTTACAGCAGGGAATTCCCCTGTGACCAGTCTCCTCTACAGGCATGGAACCCCTCTTTGCAAACTGCTGATCATAATGGAAGCAAATTTTTGTTTGTTAGCAATGTCAATTTTTTGACCTATATACTCAGGATGTTTTCCCAGGAAACAAATCCACACGTAGAAATTAGATCATCACAGCTGTTTGAAATGGCATTAGCAATATATATTTGTATTATTGATGTGCCATATCGCTATATAAAACAGTTTGTCACATAACAGTTTGTGAAAGAACAAACAAATGAATAACCTAGAATCTGGTATGGCAGTAACCTCTAGATGATTTTCTCATATTTTCAGACTTTTCATAAACATAAATAATAGAAGCCAAATGAGGTGATTTATACCTATAATCCTAGCTACTCTGAAAATAGAAACGTGGATAGTCGCAGTTCAAGGTCAAACTGGAAAACATACAAGAGACCTCTATCTCAATCAATAAAATCTGGATGTGCCAATGTGTGGATGTCATCCTACCTATTACTGGACATACACCTAGGAAGTTCAGTATCTAGGTAGCCTAGGAATAAACAAATGCAAGATTCTATATCAAAAACAATCAAAGCAAAAATTACTGGATGTGGCATGATTCAAGTGGTAAGGTGCCTGCCTGGCAAATGCAAGGCTCTGAATTTGAACCCAAGTACTTACCAAAAAATATTAAAAGTAAACATTATGAATTAATTCTCTAAATAATGTATCTGTAAATATTGTATATTCATATAGACTTGATAAAATTATATTGTGGTTAATATGTCACAAAATAAAGTAACTGAAGTCTCCATAAGGTACTTGTGAAATATTAATGTCACATTTGTGATGTATAATAGAAATACTTAAATAAATTGGAAAAAGCTTTCAAGGGAATTATGTGTGTTCTTACAACATCATAAAGATCCATACTAACCTCAATATAATTTAATGATATCTAGAAAACAGAAGTCAATATTGAATGTTTACATTAAAAACAAGTTTGCTCCCAAACTTGAGATGAAATATACCTTGCTAATTAGGAGGCAGAGATTTAGAAGACTGATATAATGGACAGTTTTGACAAAAAAATTCATGAAAAACTACAAAAACAAAGAAAGCTAGATATAATGTAATTTTCCTGTTATCTCACGATGTGGAAGCCATAGGTAAGAGATCATTGCTCAAGGGAGGCTTCGCCTGAGAAATAATCTAAAGTGGTTAGAGCCTTAGCAATTTCAAGCACCAGTAGTGCCAAAGGAAAAAGAAAAGAAGAAAACAGAAAATGAAAGGAATGGATAAAAAGAAAATATTTTCTCTTCATTCTTGGTTTCATTTCATTGGATACAAGAATTGACAATATTTTGTTTACTGTTTCAGGATTCAGGCCTCTCTAATATAAAAGCATTTATTTCAAGTAAATATTGTATTATTACTATTTATTAACTTATTATTAGACCTTTAGGTTTGGAGATTGAAATCATGGCTTTGTATATATTAGTCTCATTCTACAACTTAGCTGTATCCAAGCTCTCTTGTATAGTTTTGAAAATTATTTATGAATTCTTCAATAGTTAGCTATTATACTTTTCATCTTATATTTTCTCTCCCACCTTTTCCCCTATGTATTTTATTTTATGTGTTGAAAACTCAATTTTATCTTCTAAACTTAGAATTTTGCTTTTGAGTTTACAGAGAAGTCAGTTATTTGTGACATCTTTTAAAATTATATATAGATATAAGTATTTCATATATATGATTGATTCTTAGAGTTCATTGTAATAAGCAACATTTATCTGTTCATATGGACATAGCTATTGAGCCATTGCGATCCTCTCCTAAGAATAGCTTCCCTTGTTCTTGCCATGTGAATGCTTAGAGTGCTGTGAATCATATCCAAGTTTAATTATTTGTCTTTTACTATCTATTGGATTAACTTGTAGATTTATGGGCATATCTAGTTATTAGAAATGAGGAAAACCATGCAGCATATATTTAATTGGATCTGGTTTATTTCACTTAATAACATTTTTCCCCCAGTCTTTCCATTTCTTCAGAATGCGGTAATACCATTCTTTCCCATGGAAGCACAGAATTCCATCAATGCAACAGAATTCAAGATCCAGAAATGAATCCACTCCTATAGGCACATAATCTTTAATAAGGAAGCCAGAAACACAGGATGGAAGAAAAACAGCCTCTTCAAAATATTGGTTTAACTGGCTGTACACAGAAAACTGAAATTAGATCATTTTATATCCTCCTGCACCAGAATCAATTCCAAATGGATTGAAGAGCTCAATGTAAGTCCAGATGCCTTAGGAATCTTACAGGAAGAGTTAGGGGAAACATGAGGGCTCCTTGGAATAGGTCAAAATTTCCAAAGTAAGTCTGGATAAATGGGATTACATCAAACCAAATCAATCATTTGTCAGACTCAAAAGCCATGAAAAAAAAGAGATAGTGTAGCACAGATTTATTAGGGAGCAAACCTACAGATAAGAGCCTCAGCCAATGGTAAACCCTTTCTCCCTTTTCTAACTAGGTTATTTATAGTGGGTTTACATGAATATAAGTGTTTTCTGATGGGGATTAGTCAGAAAACAACTAATGCTAAGACAGAGATAGTATGTGAAATGAGTTGTAGCTGGAGAAAGGGAGGCATTAAAGCAGGAGTGTCTAGTTCAAAGACTTGGCTTAGTGCCAGCTAAGTAAGGTATAGCTGCACAAGGGAAGAGGGGTAGAACAGGAGTGGTTATAAACAAAAGCACTGGTCTGAAGCCTCAAAATAAGGACCTCAGTCTGTGTGGACCAAACAGTCTCTAACAATAAGTTTTATTTAAATTAACAAGCACGATTTTAAACTTTGCAGAGTGGGATGGTACATAGTCACAGGCAATTTCTCCTATGTCAGGTAATCCAGTCTACTCTTTCACATGTTACCCAGTAGCCAGGTTTCAACGCAAATGACTACAATGAAATTGTACAAATGAGGCTGTGACTTTTCCCTCTCATGAATCAAAATTATGTCAAATGATTTCTGTCTTCCAGATGTTTACACATTTCTCAGGATCTTTTTTTTACTATTTTGTCTTCATTATTGATAATCATAGTACATTTTGTTGTCGTTGTGTGTATATGTCATTTTTAGGGCTTGAACTAGATGTTTAATGGTCTCCCTTGTATTTTTTGCTCATGGCTGATGACACTCTATCCTTGAGTCACATGCTCACCTTATGTTTCTTGTTGGATAATTGGAGATAAGTTTTCACATTTTATCTGTTTGGAATGACATTGAACTAAAATATTCAGGTCTCAGCCTCCTGAGTTCTAGGATTATACACATAAATGGCTAACACCAATTTTGCTTTACTGTTATTTTAATTATGTGGTAGAGGAAAGTGGAAGTATATTTGTGTTAAGTGTGCAATTTTCAAATACAAGTTTGAATCAACTTGATATAATATAACTGTTATTAATTTTAAAGTTAAATCAATGAGTGTCACACATTCCCACAGAAATATAATTGAAAACAAAAGGCATAATTGTTTTCTTAAATCAATCAATGAAACCATAAATTACTTTCACTTTACAAATCATATTTTATTTAACTTAAATTAGCAGACTTCTTTGAGTAAAAGTAAATATATTACTTGTATACCACAAGAAACAAAGTTATTATAGTTAAGAATAAATATTTCATCACACCCAGAAGATACGTTTTAGTATATTCTCACTAAAAAGAAACGTTACATGCAGAAATTAATGGATATGATGGAGCTTATCATTACACAATATATAAATAAATGGGATTACCACTCAATACTTTAGAAATATGTAAAAAATAATTATGTATCTTGGAGCCAGTAGCTCATGCTTGTAACCCTAGCTACTAAGGAGGCTGAAAGCTTAGAATCATGGTTCAAAGCCAGCCTAGGCAGGAAAGTCGACGACCCTCTTATCTCCAATGAGCCACCAAAAAGCTGACAGTGGCTCAAGGGTTAGAGCACTAGTCTTGAGCTAAAGAGCTGAGGGACAGTGTCCAGGCCCAGATTTCAAGCCCCACAACTGACTAAAAATAAACAATTAAAATAAATATTTTGACATAAATGTTAAAATATCTATTCTAAAATTTTTAAATCCTCACTAGATATACTAGTTTATATAAATATAGAGATGTTTTCTTCTGGATTTAGTTGTCATTGAATTTTGTAAATCACATATTTGTCACTCAATTCATATTTGTATATTTATATACTTATATACCCTAAGTATAATTAAATGATATGTGATAGGCAGTGCTGTTTTAGGAATTTCACTTGGCTTTTTAACATTAACCCTTCTACCCTAAAATCTATATACCCTCCAACCTTATCAGAGATTTCATCTCATTGGAGCAAAAAAGTATAAGCTATAATCATTGTTTGGAACAACTGTAACATTTTACAAGAATTTCACGTAGTTTAAGATCAAAAACATTCAAGTCATCTTAACCATGCCAATAATAGCAAAATGTCTTCTGAGCTTTGCAGTCTCTTAAGAGATGAAAATCTTTAATTATACATCTATTTTTTTCTGCCTAACATGTTATATCTTAGGAAGATCTTTTTGGGTAACCCTCTGTTCCTGACTAGAAGACCGCAACAAAGGCAATATGGAAAATACTTGAAAACAATTAAAAAAGCAATCACAGATACTCCTCTAATCACCAGTTTCAATGAGAATATACATTAAAGTAACACGTTTTTGTTGCATTTAAAGAGCAATAATAAAAATTTAATTGGCAATGAAGAAGATAACAGAAAACTGTGTTTGAAGACATCTTGACTTTGAACAATTCAATATAAGCATAATGGATTTATCTTGTTTTTCTATGGAGTTGCCAAAATAATAGAGACCAACACCCAAAGGCAGGAAAACACCTAAGCCAAAATAGTAAACTTTTGTCTATAAAATAATCGTGAGGGTGTGACTCTTCCAAAGTCAGGCTTGCAAAGAGGAAAGTGTATTTGCTTTGGAGTAAACAATAAAAAATATAAAAATCCTTTATTAATGTTTTACATATCTTGACTAGAACTTCTCATGTTGGAGAAGAGGAAAGGTATGAAAAATTTCAAGATTGTTTGACTATTCCCGAAGATCATTCTTATTTATCAGCTATAGCCTGGGTTACGCTTAGTATCATGCTTGTTTAAATTTAGAAGCATTATTTGTTTCTGGGTTATAAGCCGCAAAGCCTTGAGTATTAATAAAGGTCATTTCCTAAGAGGTGAAAGTTGCTGTGTAAACAAACCTAAAATATCAAAGACAGCATAGTGGAAACTATTTTCTAGCTATATGACAATCTGTGGTGTAGATTTTGTTTCGTATTGTTCCAGGGGACTCATTTTTGTTATCTTCTTTTTCACCATCTAGTGTTCCTATAATATTCTATACCATTCTCTGATGACTATAATTTTACTGGATTCTCTAATTTCTCTGTTTCTGTTTTACCTTTTTTAATTACTTTAGAAACTCTAACTCAACATGACATAAATTAATCTTTATAATATTAGCAAACAGATTTCATTTCCATATTCTTACCCTAGCCTTCTACATAATTTTGGTACTTAGTGATCCCCAAATGTGCAAATAAAGATAGGGAGCTTCTTATTTAGATATTATTTAGTATTTCAAGACTTCATTAATTCAAGGTCCTTAGTAGTATGTACATCATACATGTATACTAAGCTGGTGGCAACTTTTTCTTATTCTCAGAAACTAGGAAATATGGTGTCCCTGTAGTTTCATTAGGAAAAGGATGTAGTTGAATTAATTTACTAAACCAAATCTGCTGTAAAGTATTTCTACAAGTTATTTGGCTTAAATAATCCGTATTTACCGTTTTACAGTTCTAAAGGACAGAAATCTAAAAGAAGTCTCACTAGATTAAAATAGAGACACCCACAGAGCTAAAATATTTTTCAAATGATTCTAGTGGAAAAGACATTTATCTCCTGTTCTGCTTCCCAGAAATTCAGAATCTGGGTTGTTATTTTTTCCTTTATCTTCTAATGTAGGATCTTTACATCTTTCTGATGGTTCTTACCTAATCATGTCCCTTTTGAACTACACCTGGGACTTTTAACTACCTTTGAGTATACTTCCCCCATATGATAATTATTCAAATTTGTTCTCCTTGGGTAATGAGAGGTTATTATTTTACAAACATATATATAATGCAAATCTACATTTGAAGGATTAGGTATGTGGGAAAGACAGATATTCTGTGAAGGTATTTTGCTATGTACAATGAGTGTGTAGCATTCTTTCTATTATAACCTGTTATCCTTTCATTAACCTGAATAAGATATTTCTTCAATGAAATATAACTAGAAAAAATTTAGTCCCTGAAAGCAATTAATCCTGATTAAAACATTGTCATGTACTAGAAATCATAAATGCCTGAAGCAGTTCTGGCACTATCACATTTTATATATTCTGCATACAATCTTCTCTTTTCAAGAGCATTTGATTGTTATTATTTTGGAATTATGGTTAATATTTATTTGACTGCTATTTTTAAAGAATGCATCACCCAATGCTGGTTCTCTTTTTCTAACTTTTTTGGGTCTAATCTATTTTTGAAAGAAAGGCAGCCATTTGAATTACATGAACTGCTTATTGAAGTTGAATCAGCATGGAGAGGAAAGGAAGAAAATTGATGACTTTGTGGGTATATCACATTAAAAATGTATCTGCAAGCTATTTATCTTAAAATCGTCTATTTTTTATTATATAAGATTCTGATATAATTTAGTCTCCCAACTCACACATTGTTAATGCAGTCTTATTTCATGCCTCCCAAAAACGAATACCAAATTACTATTTATTTTTAAATTATCATTTATTTAAAAATATATTTTTAAAAAATTAGTCGAGGGAAATGGTTTATTAGATATTTAGAGTCATGTTCAGACTCTAAGGTGAAAGCCAGAGAGGGGAAAAAATCCTGATTTTATTCTTCCTTGAGCCACTCTGATTTATTTCATCTGTTTCTGAAAGAATGAAATTCTTGATTTGAAGCCTTTTGCTTGATATCCACAATGAGTCATTCTTCCATTATTAATAGAATTTGGAGAAAGGATGAGAATTCACACTAGAAATAGGAGAAGAGGGAAAGAGAAGAAGAAATCTAGATATTTTATTCTTCCTCATCACAATCACAAGGTCTGGATAATGATAATGGATATTAGATACAATGCTCTAGAGTGATTAAACACATCTATAGAAAAGATAACCCTACAAGTGATCACATGGAGAATGCTTATTTATAAAATATTATAATAATTTCCTACAGAAAATGTTATCTATTTGTTAAGTTCTTGGTTAGGATTTGTTTAATTCTGGTGTGCTATAGTCAACTATCATAATGGTATACAAGGATGGTAAGAAACTAACATCTTAATATCACATTCTAATATTAGCTTAATTCTGCCTGTGTTATATGTATGAGGCTGTATTTGAGTTTTGCTTCAATTTCACATGCTATATTCTTCCAGTATATAAATTGAAGGAAGACTCCCTCTGAAATATGCTATTTTATGGCTAAGGGAAAACAAGTCAGCTTTTAGACACAGACAATGAGATAGAAA
Source organism: Dipodomys spectabilis (assembly GCF_019054845.1). Lineage (NCBI taxonomy): Eukaryota > Metazoa > Chordata > Mammalia > Rodentia > Heteromyidae > Dipodomys > Dipodomys spectabilis. The sequence continues at coordinate 1,929,945 of NW_024871184.1, read as the reverse complement.
TCTTCCCCTAGAAATAATCTTTCTCCAATTCTGGTTCACTTTTGTAAGCTGAAATAACTCACATAACCCATTTTTACATTGCAGGTAGAGGTAAATCTCACCTACAGAAGCTGATGCAAGACATAGAGTAATATACCAAGATATGCAACACTTGAGATAAAGAGAAAAAAAAGAACTATAATACAATCAATCATACTTGTGCTCACATGTCTCTGCAGGAAGGAAGGTATTATGTACCTTTGTTTCTAAACCTACTGAGATCTTCAAATCATGTCTTTTATGCTTGGATGTTACAGGAATTAGAGAACATTTTGATACTGAGACAGCATAAAATCTTGAAGAAAGCTGGACTAATCATTTCAATACTACCTTTTGTTCTCCAAGAAAATAAACCATTTTAAAGACAATACTTTATAATTTCTTACCTAATATCTTTTATTTTCCAGAAATGGATTTTGTTAATATATGTGACTATCCAACAGAATAAATATCTTCATTTATATGCATCTTGTGCAGACAGCAAGTCAATTAGATGTAGGTGTGAGTTCATCAGTAGCACTTTTTCAAACTGCAAAACTTCGTTTAAATAGAGATACAGGTGGACCCATTGCAACAATGAGATGTACAAGACGTTATGTCGAAAAATGAACTTTACAACTTTGGTGGGGGAGGGTGGGGGGAGGATTGGGTGGGGGGACAGGGGGAGGATGGGAAGAGATGGGAAGGGGAATCAAAAGAGGAGGCTACAATGCTTGCTAAGAAATGTACTCATTATTTTGACCATGTAATTGTAACCCCTCTGTACAGTATTTTCACAATAAAAAATAATATAAAGAAGAAAAATAAATAAATAAAACTGCAAAAAATTTGGACAAGGAGATAATACATATATTTTTTCCATCATCAACTACCAAATCCTCCTTCTTCCTTCCTAAGAAACACACCCAATTAATAAAAAGTCATAGATATTTGGCTCTTGATCTTGAAAATGAAAGCAGAACGTTATGGCTGTCTGAGATGATAGTTAATAGTGTTTTACATAGTAATGTCACATGCAACAACCCTATGAATCCTGCAGGTCTTAACACTACTTCCTTAGTGATGTAATAGGAATGTCAGCTTTACTGGATGTAGTTTTGTTTCCACTTCCTTTCCTACCACCGGACCTAAATTATAATACATATTATGGGTGTGTTCTCTTCTTTTTCTGATAAGATTTGCTAAGCGTCTGTCAACCACTTTGATTTTTTCAAAGAATCAACTCTTTGTTGTGTTGATTCTTTCTTTGTTTTTTTTTATTCTAATTCATTTAATTCTGATTTAATTTTAATTATTTGTTTTCGTCTACTGCATTGGGGTTTATTTTACTGCTCTTTTGCAAGGAGGCCCAGATGTCTCATTAAATTTTTGGTTTCAGATCTCTCCAATTTGTTGATGTAAGAACTGAGAGCTATAAACTTGCTTCTGAGTACTGCCATTGCTGTTTCACAGAGGAGCTGGTAGTTTGTATACTCATTTTTGTTGAATAACATGAACACTTGAATTTCCTTTCTAATCTCTTCCATGAACCAATTGTGATTCAGCAGTGTGTTGTTCTGGGTCCTTGCGTTGTTACAGGACCCTCTTTGGTGGTTTTTAGTGTTGAGTTCTAATTTTATTCCCTTGTGTTCTGAGAGAAAGCAAGGTATTAATTCAATGTATCTGAATTTGGACGAGTTTGCTTTGTGGACTAAAATGTGGTTTATTTTGGAAAATGTTCCATGTGCTGCTGGAAAACCATGTATTCTGATGCTGCTGGTTGAAATATTCGGTATGTGTCTGTTAAATCTAATTTACCTATGCAGTTGTTTAGGTCCGCACTTTCTCTTTTTAGTTTTTGCCGAGTTGATCTATCTAGTGGGGAAAGTGGTGTGCTAACGTCCCCAACAATTAATGTCCTTGAATCTATTTGGGATTTGAGGGAAAGTAGTGTTTCTTGGATAAATTTGGGTGCTCCGTTGTTTGGCGAAAAGATATTTAGAATTGTAATATCCTCCAGAAGGAGATATCCCTTAATTAGTGTGTAGTGAACTTCTTTATCTCTTCTCACTAGTTTTAATTGAAGTGTATTTTATCTGATATTAGTATTGCAACTCCCACTTGATAATGGGGGCCCTTTGCTTGGTAGATTTTGTTCCAGACTTTTATATTGAAAATGTTTTTCTTTTTATGAGCAAGACGTGAATCCTGATGGCAGCAGATGAAGGATCTTGCTTTTTAATTGAACTAGACAGTCTATGTAGCTTAATTGGAGAGTTAAGTTCATCAATGTTGAGAGATAGGACTGAGAGATATTAGGGAGTTCCTGCCATTTTATCCACCTTCTTGGGGGCTGAGGCAACTGAGTTCTTCCTATGTTTCTTGGATTCTCAGTTTGGGTTTAGTTTCTTGGCCTTTATTGTGGTCCTGTTGGTTTTCTATGTGTAGGACATCTTTAAGAATCTTTTGTAGGGCTGGTTTGGTGGAGATAAATTGTTTAAATTTTTCATTGCTATGGAAGGACTTTCTTTGACCTTGGGTTATGAATGAGAGTTTAGCTGGGTATAGAATTCTTGGTTGATAATTGTTTGTCATTATGGCATGGCATACATCATTCCATGGTCTTCCTGCTTGAATTGTCTCTGCTGAGAAATCTGAGGTGATTCTAATTGGTTTCCCTTTATAGGTGATTGATATTTTCTCCTTGACAGCTTTAAGGATGTTTTCCTTGGTCTGAATTGATCCTGCGAGGATTATACTGTGAGAGTGGGATGTCCTGTTTTGGCCATGTCTATTTGTATTTCTAAAAGCTTCTTGTATCTTAATAGGCCTATCTTTTTGCATGTTTGGGAAGTTCTCTGCTAGGATCCTGTTAAACAAATTTCCTATACAATTAACTTCTGATTCTAGGTGCTCCTCTACACCCATTATCCTCAGATTAGGCTTTCTGATGGTGTCTTCCATGTGTTGAATAGATCTATCGTATTTCCTGGATTTTTCTTGAATGGTTGTATGTTCTTTCTCTATAATATATAGGCTGTCTTCAATCCCCTAGAATAGATCTACTATCAAGACTTTCTACTTTGTTATTTATTTCTTTTCCTTCTAGTTGGTTGGCTTTGATGGCTTCCAATTCTTTGTTGGAGCTTTGTTTTAGATCTTGTATGAACTTCTTTACTTCCTTAATTTAATGTTCAGTGTTTATTCTCAAGTCACTTAGTTGATTGGTTATGGTTTCCTTGGACTCCCATTCCTTCTGTTGGGTTCCAGTCAGCGTTCCCTTTGTGGACTTCCTGACTTCTTTCAGCTCTCTGTTTATAGATTCCATGGATGCCTTTAGTGATCTTTGTGTATTCTCATGCTGCTCTCTCAATTCCTGTATCACTCTTTGATTAGCTTCCTTATGATCACTCAATTCCTGTAGTTCTCTTTGAGTGTTCTCAGCCTCCTAACACCATTCCTCACTTTCTCTTTGTCTCTTCTACGCCAACTCCCGCAATTCCTGTCTATCTCTTTGACTGATCTCAGCCTGCTCACACCATTCTTTTATTTCTCTTTGAGTGTTCTCAAGCTGCTCATACAATTCCTGTATCAATCTTTGAGTATCTTCCTCAGGCTCATGATATTCCTGTATTGACCTTTCGTTTGTCTTCTCTCTCTCCCTATCATGCTCACATGAAGTCTTTGCAGGTTTTCAATCTTTTCATTTACCATGTTTACCAGTAGTGTTTGCAGAGCTTTTTGGGAACTCTCCTCTGGATTATTCATTTTCTGTTCTGTCCCCTTATTACCATGAGTGGGATTTGAGATACCCAGATTTACCATTATTCTTGTGTTTTTCAGGTTTGTTCTGCCCATTTGTGATGAATGAAACACCAGTTTTGTGCTAGAGCACTATCTTAAGGCAAGCATCAACCAAAGTCTGTAGTTGCAAAGTAAAAAGTCTGCAGATACAATCTAGTTCAACAGATATAGCTATTCAACATCAAACAACTATGTATTAGTGTGCTGCGAACTGCAAAGAAGAATTTGGCAAAGCAGACATTATTAGGTTAAGGGAGATATGTGGGTAAAAATAGGAATAGTGGGATGTGGAAATGTAGAGGGAGAGTTAACTTGACTAAATACTAATATCTAAGCGGGAAATAGGTTGGATAGAATGATAGTAGAGAGAGAGAAAAAAAGAAAAAAGGGCAAGAAAAAATAGAAACAAAAATTAAAAATTAAAATGGAAACACATAAATTATGCAAATTAACAAAGTAATATTCAGAGAAGAACGAGGATAGGATAAGAGAAGGGGAGGGATAGAATGAGATGTATAAAACTTAAAAATAAAAATGCTTAAAATATCATATAGGTACATAGAAGTAATACTGATATTAAGGAATTTAAGTCTAAGAGGTTTTGAACTGAGTAATAAATTTCTGGATTAAGTGTGTACAAAATGGGGGTTAATGTCTAATAATCGACTATGGGTATATCTGAGGATGAGCAGAACAGCAATTAAGTCACACAAAGACGAACGAAAGAGAGGAAAAGTGAAAAGAATGAGAAACAAAGAAAGGATGGAAGAAAGGAAGAAAGAAAGAAAGAAAAGGATCAAAAGTCTGTAGAGCTAAACAAAAAAAGAATGAAAAGAGAAAAAAGAAAAAAATCACACACACACACACACACATACCCTTAAAATAAAAAGTATAAGAGCAAGAAAAAAGGAGTTAAAAAATATTTTTTAAAGATAAAAATTAAAAATTTTAAAAAGTTTAAAAAAATTATAAAATGTACAAAAAAAGAATTCTTTGATATTTTTTAGTGGGGATGGGTAGATCCTGTATCTCCCTTGTGTCTGTAACTGTCTCTTGTTGGAGTCTCTGGTCTGCTTGTGGTGTTTGATTTTCCTGTGGCTTGGTTGGTCTCCTAAGTCAGTTTGTTTGAGCAGGCAGAAAAATGCTCTGCTTTACCCAGAATTTTGTGATCCTCCTCCCAGGCTAGTTCAATGAGAAGGAGATCTGCTTTGAGTTTCACAAAAGAGGGAGATGGCTGTTTCTTCTAGTTTGGAGATGCTGTGATGAGGCTAATTTCTGGTAGGGTGGAGGCCTTTTAGCAAACAGTAGCTTTTCCCTGGGGGCCTAGCTTCTGAGACACTGACAGAGCCCAGCCTGGAGCCATTCTCAGGGTTTAAGTTTACTGAATGTCAATTGATTGTCAAGGCTACTATAGGGAGGGGCAGCCTCTGGCTCTGTTTATCCAGTGAAGAAAGCCTCTACTGGGGCTGGTGGAGCTTTCTCAGCTGTGCTGGGTCACTTTCCGCTGGGTGTAGCTGAGCCTGGAATGTCAGAATTGGTTCCTGTGACCTGGTAAATGACTCTTGTTTTCTTTCAAGGCCTGAGTTGGAGCTAGCTGCTCAGCCAGGCCTCTGTCAGTATCAAAGATGGAGATCTCTGGTAGTGGGGAGGGGAGGGATGTTCTTACCTCCTCTGCTCCCTGAGAAGGAGTGAGGATGTCAGGCTTCTACTCATGCCAGATTCTTGGTTTTTGGGTCGTCTCTGGTATGCAATCTGCAGGATGAAGATGTCTGTTCCTTGTCAGTTCTTCCTGGTGTTGAGTAGAATCAACTCACCTGCTGCATCTGGAGTCGTTGTCCTGGACTCTCTGTGTTGCAGGTATGGCAGCTACGGTCGCCACCGCTCCACTGCTGCCACAGCGGTGGCTGCTGACAAGTGCACAGATCTGTTTCCTTGCCTGGATTTTCTCTCTCTGGCCTAACTCTGTGTACTGTGATGGCACACTTGGTGTGATTCTCTGGTTTAGGACTGTTCACTGAAGCACTAAAACTGCTTTCTATGCGAGAGCTTGTTTAGCCTCCAGCTTCTCCTCTGCCATCTTCCTGGAACTCCTGTATGTATTTTTATTTTGTCAAGCACTGAGCTTGAACTCAGGTAGTGGCAGTTCTGCCTCAGGTTTGATCACTCTAGCCTGGGGTGCAGCCACTGGACCCATAGCCGAACCTGGGTTCCTGGGTCCCAATGGCTGACAGGAAAAAAAATTTAATGCAAAACAGAAAAAAACCTGGCAATTTGCAGATGGCTGCCAATTTTACATTTTTTTCTTTGCTAGGTGACCATACTGGGTCTGAATGACACGGTTGAAAAATGTTGGTAACCTGGCATTGCTGAAAGCTGGCAGGTTACCAGGGAAGCCATAGGCCAACACAGCAACATAGGCCCTGTGTTTGAAGCCCGGTCCTGACCCCTAAGAGATCTAAGAGTCTCGTTCCTAGTCATAGGAATACCGATGGAAGATTATGAATAGCAAGGTTGAACTAGTTATTTCTGAATACTACTATACAATTAGAGTGATTTTAGGAGGCCAATTGATTTTAATGAATGCTTTTTGACACATTCAAAGAATACTATTAATTACATGTATGCTATAGTTTCAGGAGAGTGGTTGATTTAATTAATAATTCATTAAGGCTAAAAACAATAATATTAATTACATGAAGGCATAATAAACACCCAAGAATTGGCAGGAATGTAGCCTATATAGCTGAATAATGTGTAGACATCTCCTGCACTCTATAATGATCTATATTTATTTGTGTACTACAATCTGCATATCAATGTGTTCTTATTTTGTCAACTCTTAGGGCTCAATCTCAGGTGCTGGAAATTGCTAGTCTGCTTAATATGCTCCAGGCTGGCATGCTGACACTTACCCATTAATGAATTGGGCTTTGTAGACTGTGAGTTCAGATGTGAGAAGACGAGCGTGAAACATGTTTTCTTTTTCTTTGACAGTGCTCGGTGACAGGTAGGATGTATAATTCAGATGCAAATCTATATGCAATGTAATAGGATGTAATAAATGTAAAAAATGTCATAGGTGGAAGAATTGTCATTACAATAAATGAAAAGCAGATTGAATTAGTAGGGAATCATTCTAGGATAAAATTAGACACAAAAATTATAGGATGTGGATTAAGTTTAATATTTTATTAAGCATTGACAGAATAAAAATTTCATGGAAACACAAATACCTAATAATTGGTAGTAACACACGATGCATAATTTAATAATATATAGGAATATGTCTCATTCTATAAAATACATAATTATAGTAGGAATGTATGTACATATGTGATAAACAATAACAGGATATTGAGTAATTTTAATTAATGCTTTATTAATTGTTAACTGGGACACATCATTAAATGGAGACATAATTTAATACCTAATAATTGGTAGTAATACTATCTATAATTTAATAATATGCAGACATCTCTCTTTTTGTGTATATAATATTTTTATACAACAATCTCTATCTATTTATATCTCATTCACTCCTGAGGCTCAGTGGTTGAATGTTCACCGAGGAAGCATGAAGCACTTGGTTTGATTCCTCAGTGCACATAAACAGAAAACCCAGAAGTTCTGCTGTCTTTCATTCAATTGTGTGCTAGCCTTGAGCACAAACGCTTAGGAACAGGGTCAAAGCCCATACTCAAGCCCCAGGACTGCCGCCAAAAAAAAGTAGAATGTTTTAACTGCAACTATAGAAGGGCAAGAAGGGCAGGACTTCAAATACCTCATCACAGGGCAATCTAGGAGTCTGGGGCTGACAGCTTCCACCTAACCTGACTTAACCAGATGTAAACTGCTGCAACCCAGATCCATGGGTTATCCCCATCATCCTGGTTACCCTGGCTTATCCCCATATCCTGGGTGCTCAGAGCCTTTAAAACTTGGCAGGAAGTCTGCTAGAACCTTTGAAATATGGCTTGAAGTGGTAGAGCTCTAGTCTTGATCAAATGTTATTAGAATAGTATCCTCATGTTTTGAGTTCAAGCCCCATGGCTAACCACCCCCCCCCAAAAAAAAACCCACCACACTAAACCATTAGATGTGAACTTGTGTGGTTTGTGAACTGTTCATCAAAGAATGGTGATACTGATAAAAGCACCCTAATTCTAATGAAAGCTTGTGGAATAGAGCTAGGTGCTGAGTCCTTCACAGGGTGCAGTTTGCTGCATCCTGCATTGGGTGCTGTGTGCTGAGTCTTTCAAAGGATGCTGTGTGCTGAGTTATGCAAAGAGTGCAATGTGCTGTGTCCTTCAAAGGGTGCATTCTTTCTTCGGGTCCTTATAAGATCTCCACAACTGAGATGATTATGCAGACAAGAATATTGAGGCTCATTTATGTCCCCATGGCAGGGACAAAGATGTATTACGGAAGACTAGTAAGTTGTCTCCTGCAGACAATTGTTTTGTTTTGTTTTTTCTCAGTCATGAACCTTGAACTCAGGGTCTAGGTGCTGGCCCTTACCTCTTGGGCTTATGACTAGCGCTCTAACACGTGGAGACATGGATCCCCTTATAGCAGAGGCCACAGCCTAGGGGTCTATAGCTAAGGTCTGTCATCCTGCCTTCTCAGAAAGCTGAGATCTGAATATCTGGGTTCCAAACTATCCCAGACACAAAAGCCTATTATCTCCATGAGCCTATTATTTCTAATTCACCACTAAGAAACCCGAAGTGGAATCTGGGTGCTTGTTGCTCATGTCTGTCATCCTAGCTACCCAGTAGGATGAGATCTGAGGATCATGGTTCAAAGCTAGCCTGGGCAGGAAAGTCCTTGAGACACTTAGCTCCGATGGACCCCCCAAAAAGCTGAAGTGGTGTTTGGCTCAAGTGGTAGAGCACAAGACTTGAGGAGAAGAGTTCAAGGACAGTACCCAGGCCCAGATTTCAACTCCTACAACAATAAAGAAAAGACAGAAACAAACTAACAAACCTGAAGTAGAGGGCTGGGAATGTGTAGAGTGTAGATTGCTTTGCATATATGAAACCCTGGGTTTGATTTCTCAGGATCATATCACTAAAAAGAAGCCTGAAGTGTCTCTGTTGCTCAAGTGGGAGAGGAGTATCCTTGTACAAGAGAAAATAAGTACAGTGCTCAGGACCTGAGTTCAACCTCCTGTGCACATGCGGGCTCACGCACACATACACACACACACACACACACACACACACACTCACAGACTAGAAGTGGTGCTGTTAGACAAAATGCTAAAGCACCGGGCTTCTACACTGAGCTCATGGTCAGCACCCCAGCCCTGCTTTCAACCCGCAAACCTAGACAGCCAGGGCCCAACTTGGAGAGGTCAAATGTTTCAAATCCTGAAGAGCTTCAACAGCCCTAGATGACAGGAAGCTTTGTGATATCAGATATGTGCTTGGATTTCCCAAGCTTCCAGAAACCTAGGAGAGACATCATAGGCCCATCATCGTCCTCAACGAAACATTTCATGAGTTTCAGTGCCCCAGTTGTCTGCCAGAAGGACTGCTGAATTATATTGAGCACTGTATCTGAACACCGGAATATAGTCTCACAATGGCAGGATAAGTGCACAGGACTTGGCCTGCCACGGGAGATGGCACAAATGGCGTCCTGTCAAACCAGAGCACTGGGGAAAGAAATAGATTGGGATAAAATTAGACCTTTATCCTGACCTTCAGAGCCCACTCACACTCATTCTCACAATTTGACACAGATGGAGTTGTTTGTTACATAGCTGTACAGAAGTGAGGCCTTTTGTCTGCCTGTCCAGACAATGAGGGAGACTTCTTCCAGCAGGCCTGGGATGCAGAGAAACCCTCAGGCTATACTGGGAACAGTGAGGGGAGCTGCAGAACATGCACTTTCATGAAATCAGTCTCTGTTATGAAATCATTTTATTGGATACAAATTTTCTAGCTTGGTGCCATTCATCGTAACTACTCTGGAGCTTCACCTATAGGAATACATACATACATACATACATATACAAAGATATGGAGGTACAGGTTATTTTTGAGGGGGCAGGTCCTGGTAACTATGAACCTAGGCATCGTTCCTGAGATCCTTTTGCTAAAGGGTAGTGCATTAACCTTGACTCAAAACCCCACTTCTGGGTTTTTCTGTGATCTCTTAGAAATAACATTGTCATAGACTTTCCTACACTGGCTGGATTCAAACTCAGATTCTCTACATCTCAGACTCCTGAGGAGCTCAGATCACAATGAGAAGCCACTGGCACCTTCTTTCTTTTCTTCTTCGTTTTTTAATCTGGAAACCTGAATTCTTAACAGGGTCATACCAGTGTTATGAATTTATAAGTTAACTACCCAATGTCCTTTATAGCTGCTTTCTCTAAGAAGGATTTTCCTTCCTCATCTTACCATCTGTTCATAGGTTTGAAACCAAAAGTGAGAAATGAGTGTCACAGAATTTCTGTGCAAATGTCCACAGGACATGCCAGCTCTGTCAATTAGCATTGAGCTACAGCAATTTACTGTCTCAAGATGGGAGGACCAAAAGCTAGAGCGATCCTTATATTGTCTGCGTTGCTTCTTTTGCCTATAAAATGATCTAAAAATTAGGAGTGTTGTGTGTCTCCAACCCTAAGTATTTAGAATATACTAGAAGCATCTTCATGCATCACTTTTCTAGTGTCTCTCGAGATTTAGACTCCAGGTTTGTGTGGAGGTGCTCTTTGGTGAATCCCTGAGGATAGCCGCTTGAAACCTTTTTGAGAGATCACCCTTCAAAGTCAGCCTGAGCAGGAAGTCTGTGAGACTCTTATGTCCAATAAACCACCAGAAAACCAGAAGTGGAGCAGTGGACCAGAATGTAGAGATGGAGCTTTGAGAGAGAAAGCCGAGCAGAAGAAACAGGCTAGACCAGGCTGGAAAGCCTAGGAGGCACTTATGTCCGATTAATGACCAGATGGCTGGAAGTGGAGCTGTGGCGGTGGTAAAGCCTCAGCCTTGGGAAAAACAGCTGAGGAACGCATCAGGCCCTGAGTTTAAGCCATGGGATAGCCTCAAAATCGTTTTCAAAAAGAGAAGGCCACGTTTATGAATCAGTGCCCTACTTACTTATGTGTGTATATTACCTCCCTGAGTTCAAACACACTGTATGCAATGATGCTTCTCTTATTTATTTATTTTTTAGATATGATCCTTGCGCCTACTGCATCATCCTCTTCATGTCAGACCCATTGCTTTCTCTTCCAGGGTTCCAGGCCTGTGTCCTTATATGATGCACACTGAAGATCTCAGCAGTCTTTATTTACATTTTATTATGAGGACAATGCAGGAACAGTAACAAATCAGGCAGGGGTACACAAGATAGGTTTTCTTAGAAGTAACCAGTCTTCAGAAAATTAAACTTGAGGAAGTAAAATGGTAGCATACTTATGTAAAAACTACCATTAAGAAAAATATGAGGGGGCTGGGAATGTGGATTAGTGAGAGAGTGCTTGCCTAGCATGCAAGAAGCCCTGGGTACGATTCCTCAGTAGCACATACACAGAAAAGGCCAGAATTGGTGTTGTGGCTCAAATAGTAGAGTGCTACAGACAGTGCCCAGGCCTTAAGTTCAACACAAGACCTGGCAAAGAGATACCTAGGTAGGTAGGTAGATAGATAGGAAGAAAGAAAGAAAGAAAGAAAGAAAGAAAGAAAGAAAGAAAGAAAGAAAGAAAGAAAGAAAGAAAGAAAGAAAGAAAGAAAGAAAGAAAGAAAGAAAGAAAGAAAGAAAGAAAGAAAAAGAAAGAAAGAAAGAAAGAAAGAAAGAAAGAAAGAAAGAAAGAAAGAAAGAAAGAAAGAAAGAAAGAAAGAAAGAAAGATAGTTTAATTTTTGGACGTCAGGAGGAAAGAAGGGAACACTTCCCAGTTAGGAGACCTTTTGCAGTGTGCCTTCACATAACCACAGAGCAGGAAGACTGTCTCTTTCCCACTTCTCAGGCAACCAAGGGCCCCAGAGTCAAGAGGGCAGAGCTAGGTTCTAAATAATGTGCTTGGAGACAAAATAGAAACAGTCCTGCCTCTAGTTAGTCTGGGGATTTGCATTAATTATGTGGAGAATGAAGGAAGGAGAATGGACTGGCAGAGGTAGAAGGGTCTTCAAATCTGATAGATGGAGAGTCAAAAACCCACCCCCTAAGACCAGAGAGCAGGGTTTTTCCACACTGTTCCTCCCCTCTCCCCAACTAAACTGGCTCTCTATTGGTAACCTAAAGGTAGCCTGAGTCTCCCTTCACATGAGAGAGGAAGGTTAATTAGTCATTGTTTGAAGAGGCCGAGTAAAGCCTGACCCTGGTGTAACTTTAACAAATGTTACAGGTTTTCCCCATTGCTGGTTGTGCCTGGAATAAATGAAGTGGTTTTGCAGCTGACTTCCCTGTTGGGTGTGTACATTCTGCCTCCTAATCCTGTAGGCCTGGTCTCTGCACCTAGCCTGGATTTTGAAGCTGTTTTCTGTCCTTCAATAACAGAGTTACACTGGAGTTCTTGCTGCTAACAGAGCTAGGGCTCTGAATCCAGGATAGGTCAATAATGTTTCTTCCCTTCTTCTATAGCTCGAGTACTATAAGAACATTTAATGTGCAAGTAAATTCTCATCACCAAGGGAGACACACGAAGCTCTTGAATATCTGACCTTTCAGAAGTGCAAGTCATTTTGTCATAGATTTCCTGCCATGGCTGGCTTCACCCTGTGATCCAGAGACCTCAGCCTCCTGAGCTAGGGTGATGGGCATGAGCTACTTGTGCTCTGCTAGGTTCAGAACTGTAATGACATTGACAATACAAGTCAACTGCTTATCACAAAGGGCTTGTGGAGCATATTAAGCCTTTTAACCTTGGACCTTTAAGAACCCTGTAGGACACAATAATACAATGCTACAGTCTGAGAGGATGGGCATATGTATGTGCTACACTTGAACCTTGAGCTCTGAGTCCAATTCTGGTGTACATCAGTGTTCATCTTCCATAGAATGTTCTCGTAATTAGCAAATAGGAAAAGTATTTTAATTAACCCTCACTCTTTTTCCAGTTGTGTGTCTCGAACTCTAGCCTGGGCACTGACCCTGAGCCCTTCAGCTCAAGGTGAGTACTCTAGCACTTAATCCAAAATGCCAGATGGGTTCTTTTGGTGGTTCACTGGAGATAAGAAACTAACAGGCTTTCCTTTGGACTGTGGTCTTCAGCTCTCAGCCTTCCGAGAAGCTATGGTTCCACTTATGAGCCACTGGCATCTGGCCTATGGTTTTAGACAGTCCTGGGCTTGATTTTAGGGCCTGGGTACTCTCTCTGAGCTTCTTTTTCTCAAGGCTAGCCACTTGAGCTACTCCATAGCTTCTGGCTTTTTCTGAGTATGTGGCACTGAGGATTCAAACCCTGGCATTCATGCATGCTGAGCAAGCACTTTACCACTAAGCCACATTTCTAGCCCCACCCTCACAATTTTATACCTCACTAGCCTATCCTCAAGAAAAGGCTTCTGAGTATAAATCATCTAAAGAAAACCCGATAGGAAGTTTCCAAAGATAAATAAGACAAAGCTCATCCTTTGAGAGACTCTAATCATGTGAAGACTGTGACAAATGCTTCCATTTAATTATGTATTATGTTTCAACACTTAATAAAATATTAATGAGAATGAGTCAATGTCCTAAATTATTGGGTATAATTTTATAATAGATGTGTAAAATGTAATAAATATTATGTGTATAAAAATACTAAATACAGTAATCAATAAATAAATAAATCAAAGAAAAATAAAATACAAAATCATTCTTTTTCTGTGGGGGTCCAGTTGTGTGGCTTGAACTCTGGGCCTGGGTGCTGTTCCTCAGCTCTTCAACTCAAGGCTAGCACTCTACCACTTGAGCCACAGCGCCACTTCCGGATTTTTTCTTTTTGCTTATGTGGATGCTGAGGAATCGAACCCAGGGACTCAGGCATGCAAGGCAAGTGCTCTACCACTGATCCACCTGAATCATAATATGAAATTAACATACATATGTAAGTATATATATCATATATTACACATGTATAGAGATATTTTTCCATTTTAGGGCCTTCATTCAGGCCCTGGGAACTCTAGCCTGAATTTCTTTCCTCATGGACAGTGAGCTTCGCCTTCACCCATGATGCAAAATTGTTACCTGGATGGTGAGCTCAAATCCTAGCAATGGCAGAAATACTGGCCCCAGTTCCAAGACAGTGACTTAATTTTTTAATGGAAGCAGTTATATTTATTCAGTTCCATACTGAACATTTTAAAAAGTGTAGAATTTTGTACAGCTATTCACTCAGAGATCCTTCCCTTTCCTCCAAAATGCTTCTCTGAGAACTACATTGTTTGTCTTTGTTCGTTTTTTATTGTAAAAATATTTTACAGGAGCAAGGTAATGAGTAAATTTCATATTGAGCATTGTTACCTCCTCCTTTGTTTTCCCCCTACCATACCTTCCCTCCCATCTCCACAACTACCTCCCCCTGCTTAGGTCAGTGACTTAGTTTTCATTTTTGGTTGGCACAAGGTTTGAACTCAAGTAGTAGCAAATCTTCCCTCACATTGCTACAGATTTACCAAGACCCTGAGTTCAAATCCCAGGATAGGAAAGAAAACTAGCAGAAATTCCAAACTAGGTAGCTTTATTTTTTTCATTTAGTTAAATAATTATATTTTCTTTATTCTTTTTCTTTTTTTTCTTTTGGCCAACCATGGGGCTTGAACTCAGGTCATGGAAACTCTGCCTCAGCTTAGATCTCTCTCAGCTTGGGTGCAGCCTCCAGAACCATAGCTGATCCTAAGATCCTAGGCCCAGGGGACTTTCTAGAAAAAAAAACTGGAAAGCAGAAAAAGTGGCAACCTTCAGGGGGCTGGGGTTTTATTATTTTTTTCTTTGCACAGTGACCATCCTGGGTTTGAATGACATGCTGCAAAGTATGGCTTGTGGGCTATCAGTGAAGCCATAGGACAACCTGTGAACATAGGCCCTGGGTTCAAATCCCAGTCCTGACACCAATGGCAGGAGAACACAAGAGACTCATTCCTATGCATGGGAATATCCATTGAAAGAGTAGTTCATGCAGCCGTCTAATCTAAAATTGGATGCAATAGTCTTAGAATGCTGATTGATCTTAATGTATAATTTATTAAGCATTAAAAGAATAATATTCCTTCAATGGTGGTATAATAAATACCTAAGAGTTGGTAGGAACGTAGTAGGTGTCATTCAATCATAGATAGATGGCTCTGGCACTCTTTAACAATATATATTTCTTTGTATATCACCATCTGCCTATCCATGTATCGCTGTTTTGGCCAAATCTCAGCGCGTGGGAACCACTTAAAAGCTTCATTGGCTAGGGGATCCCATCCTCAAACTCACCCATTCATGAATTGGGCCTGCTAGGCCCTGAGATCAGATCCTAGCACTGCCAGGCATGATGGAGAACACATACATCTAAAATCTAGATTCTATGTGATAGGATGTAAACAATGTAATAATTGGTATAAGTGTCATCAGAGTCAATAAAATAAGTAGTAAATAAATTAATAAAACAAGAAATAAAATGAATAAACGCACCAAACACAATATGGACTGAACATCTGAACGGAAGTATAAATCCTATCGTTAAGATGTATATAAGGAGTAACTTTTCCAGGACTGAGGCTTGAATTCAGTCCCCCTAGGAGGAGGGAATGGTGGGAGATCCTGAGATACTTGTTTCTGGACCTAGGAAGAGTCATGGCACGCGATCGATCTCATCCTTGAATGATTAGTTTGTGCATGATGCGAGTAGGAAATGATACGCAAGACTCATGGGGTACAGATTATTTGTAAAGAAGAGTTAATGAGGCATGACAATAATCATCACAGACATGAAATGAATGCATCAGAAAATACCCAAATATAGGTACACACAGGTTGGATTCTATCACAAGTCACCATCAATCCTACTCTATACAAATATGTACTTATTTGCATTCTACCTTCTACTTATGAATGGATGACTATTGTGCTCCCCCCTCTCCCCCCAGGGGGGCTCAAATTCAGGTACTGGAAACGCCTAGCTCCTTTGTCGCTCACAGGCTGTTGTGCTCATATGGACCCATTCACCAATTGGGCCTGCTAGGCCCCGATTTCAGATCCCAGCCCTGCCAAAAGATTCATCTTGATGTAAGACGCCAATGGTTGCATATGTTTTCCTTTCCTGTGCAAGTCTTGGGTCTCAGCTAGGATGGAGAATGCATGGGCCACCCTGTGGTCATGGGAATAAGTTGTTATCCATGTCAGCGCAGTTATACCTGTCATTATATACATGAGAAAATATACAATAATCCATGAATAGCATACAAAATAAACACAATAAATACACTCAATGCACGATGTAGTCCCCACACGGATGTGAATATACATCCCATGTTTAAATGATGCATTAAGCACTATTTTGGCCTCCCTGTGGCTCGATCTCAGTTCCTGGGAAAAGCCCATCTCCTTAGTGGCTCAAAGTCTGGTGTGATCACGTGGACCGATTGGGCAGTTGGGCCTCTTAGGCCCTGAGTTCGAAGCCCAGCAATGCCAAAAATTCACCCTGATGTGAGAAGCCAGTCATTGCACCTGTTTTCCTGTGCTGTGCAAATTCTGAGTATCAGCCAGCATGGAGAATATATAGGCAACTGATGTCAGCTTATATTTCCATAATTCATTCATCTGCAATAACAATTTGCAAGACTGGAGATGTGAAGCACTTAGACATGATTTTATTCTTGTTCATTTGGAAGATTAATCTTTAGTCAAAAGGAATGTTTAAAAATGGCCTAGAATTTATTCCTACCAGTTTTTATAAATGGCTTTGTACAATGGTATGTGATTATTTTATTTTACATAGGATAATTTTTTCTACTATCTATAAGTATTGGAAAAAGAAGAAAACTAAAATTTACTACTTAGAGGAATATGATAGAAATAGAAGACAGATTTTATGTTTGTCAAATCTCTCATCAGTACCCATATTCAAGACTTAAAGTCATATTTCTTACTATGTTACACAGATAGGGAAAATATATGATAAGGCAACTATTAGTGACTTTAAAATGTACCTTCTTATGTGATGAAATTTACTTTATTAGCTAATATTTGGGTTTGAATTATGGGAGGCTGATCTATTTAACACATTTCTGGAAGGTACCTACTGAACAACGCAAATGGTGGGAGATACTATTTCTACACTTTAATGAATGGTTGAACTTATTTTGCATTAGTGCTAGGTAAATAAATGAACTCTATTGTAACTTGATTCCTACACTTGAAAAACTTTTAATGTCAATATCATCTACTTGTCAAGTGTTATTTTGGTGAATATGATTTTTAAAAGTTTATTTGAAAAGGAATATACTTTCAGGAGATTAAATGTAGGTTACATTGGTTTGAGAATGACATTTTTATACTACAGAACCAAGTTTTACTGAAGTACCAGTGTTTTGAAGCACTAAGGGTCTTCTCAATTAATGTTTTTCTAAATTATATTTGACCTCTAAATCAAGTTTTCCTAGTCTTGGTTGACCAATTATGATCTATCATTCCAGAAACTATTTTTTTGGCTGCACTGAAATCTTTTATTCATCATTAGGAGAGGGGTATTAAAAATAACCTTGTTCATTTGTGATTTTGTTCACTCATATGGGCTGGTCATCTGTAAATTGAAAGTTTGAATTACAGTACTTTCTCTCAGATTTTGTGATCTCATCTATCATTTTAAGTTGCCTTGCATTTCACAATTGATTACTGCTAATTCTTGTAAGTAATTGGGGCACTGAAATATTATAGGAAATGAGAAATTGAGATGAGTCTTTAATTATTTTCTGTTCGCATGTTGCATGGGCCTATGTGAGAAGTCATGCCCTTGTTATCTGATGATGCAGATAACTGGGACCTGTCATCCTAGGACCCGTGGGTCCTGCAGAAGAATAATAGCTTTTAGACATCATATCAGCAAAATTTGGGTATAATCAATAAGAATGCTTCAGAAATATGGAGAAAAACACTTTGGGACCAGCAAGTTAAAACAATAAACAGAGCATCAGAATAAAATCCCTTATAGATTAGCAGAAAACAATACTGTTATTTTACCAAGTGTATTCAGAAGACCACGAACACTTAGAAGGTATCACAAGCTTATACTGAAGATATTGCATTGATACTTTTTATATTCTAATATATATTCTAAACCTAATTATTTATATCCAATCTATTTATGGGAATAAATGTCAATATATTTGTCAAATTATCAATTCTAGTAAGATTCACTGTATGAAGTTTAAAATCAGCACATATAAATATAAAATATATAAGTACATATAATATAAAAATTGTTTTGCATTGTTGTGTTGTGTTTAGGGAATCAAAGGCAACTCTGTTTTAAAATATTATTCCATTATCTGTACCTCAGTTTTTGGTAGAGTTAGACTTAAAGCTTTACCATTTGTAGATATGCAGCCTGGAGGCAAGAGGAAACACTTTGATTAAAACATTACAAATTTAAGACCTAATATCGAGAAGAGAGATATGGACTTCTCCAGGAGCTATTGCAATATTTGGTGATAGAATGTCAGTAGTGTAAGTTCCTGCTTGGTTGGATGATAGACAGGTCAGGACAGTAGGTAATCATGCATATGAACAATTTTTTCACTTTCTTGGCTTCAGCTACTTTTGAAATGATAAGTATAATAAAAAATTATGTTTTGATAAAATACCTTCCATTCTGAACAATTCTGTCTGAACTGTTCATCTCTCTATGATACCTTGTAACTAAGATTATTTTTGTTCCAGTAAGACAATCCATGTTGTCAGGGTAAGATATTCTGGTTGGTCTGTTCCTACATGGAAGAAAGGTAAAGGTTCAGGGTCAACGTCTAGTGAATTGCGGTCCCTGGGTAAGGGTCACAAAATCACCAGGACACAGGGGATGCAGTGTGCAAACAGCAATTGCCACTGCATGCTGTGCTTTATTGTTAGGGGTATTTAAAGACTAGCAAGCATAATCTTTGCCAAGATTTGGTCAGAAAACATTCACATAAAAAATTTCCACAGATACATTTTTACTTAACCTATGAGAGAATGTCTAGGTATATTATTATCTAAACTATTTTAGAGCAAGCTCAAACCACTTCTCCAATCTCAGCAAAATGCTTGACCAGCTGTTCATCTATGCTTAAGCAAGCAGAAGAGCCACTTCCTCAGCTCGCAGGAGTCTGTGACATGTTTTGAGATAGGGAGAGGGAACATTTTCCCTCTGTAGCCTGGCGTTCCAAAAGTTTTCTTAATCCCAAACACAGTCCTCGGATAATCCCGAGGCTGGAGCCTGCATCATTCTGCCCCCTCAACATAGACCCTGAGTCTTCACAGTTCAGGTAGACATTTGTCCCAGGAAGACCTCATTTGGGAAATTTTAACCTGCAGAAAGTTAGAAGTAGCTCTTAAGTAAGGCTTACTTTGAATCCATTAGCTCCACAAAGCTAACTCAGTTGATAAATAAGTACTTGAAAAGCTACCACCTTTGGACTTAGCTGTAAAGGCTTCAAAGTATGATCAAATTTAAAATGAAAATGACAAAATAGTCATTGACCAAAAAATTGTAAATGTGAGCAATCGACCAAACTATATAAGTTTTTTCCACTGTACACAGAAATTTAGAGAAATAAGATCAATAGCATTTTTAGGAACAATAAGGGTTCCTTGTTACAAATAGGCAACCATGGATATATGTCTGTATAAAGATTGTATCATTATGTACTTAAATTTAGAGGATAATACATGCTTCAGCAGCAGGTCTACCCAAATTACAACAATACAGAGATTAACATGGCACTTGCACAAGGAGGATATGAAAATTTGTGAAGTATTCCATATTTTTCATTCTTCTGATGCAAGAAATGAAAAACAGTTATTAAAAAGTTGATTACAAAAATACAAGTGTAACAATACATGTAATTCATAGAATTAAAGGTTAGTTTGACATCAGTGTATTAAATTTTCTCCTTAGAAAGGCCTTTACATAGCATAACCTTTACAAAACTTGAAATTAGATAATATTGCCATTTTATCCCAAAGAAATAAAATAATATAAGAAACTACAAAAAAAAAAGGAGTCTTAAAATTCTTCTATATGGAATGCAATCTGCAAGGTCACATTTATTAATGAGTCTATACATTATATTACAATGTAGAATTCAAAGTATTATATCTAGGAGAGAATGAAATAGATTATGGACATTACACAAACATAGATATACTTTTTTCAGAAAAGCACCCAGAACATCTTTAGTTTCTATACTATTCATTTCAACAGAAAAGTTAAAAATATTTCTGATTTAAAAAATCACAAACTCTGCAGAAATCATTACAGATGTATACAAACAACTCTTGAATACATTTTAATATCAAAGTCATGCAATTCACTTGGAAGAATACCATGGAATACATAAATTTTTATAGTAAGATATTGCTGTTGTTTTGTATTGTGAAAAAAATTTGTAGGGACACAAAAGATGGACTGGCATTTTTGAAATTTAAGAAACTTAACCAAACCATTACGATTTAGGAGAATAATTTGTACAGCCTTCGACAACTTCAAAGAGGTAGTGATACATACTTATCTTTTGGCAATATCAAATGCAGTTTCTTCAAAGTTGTTCTTCAGACCTGGTTTGATATAGTGGTTCAACAGAAGGAGATACAGAGTATCTTTGCTATTTCTATTCCCAGCAGCAAGATGCAAGGAGGTCAAGAGGCCTTTAGTTTGGGGATTGGTATCTGCATCATGATGAAGTAATAAAGAAGCCATTCTGGTATTATTCCACATATAAGTACTGTGCAGGGGTGTCCAGCCATTCAGAGTTATTGCATGAATATCTGCCTTGAGCTACCAACTCATGGACAATGTCTAAGTGTCCACTCTTGGCTTCGCGATGAAGAGGGGTATACTCATCCTCATCCCTAGTATTCATCTGGGTGGCCTTTTTGGAAAGTAGTGTTCACACCACAGTAAGCCGATAAATTTCGGCATCCCAGAGAAGAAATTTGCTTGGATCCTACTCCATTTTTTTCTTGCAATTGATACCATTCCTCATTTTTTCATCTTGTTCCTTGTCTTCGTCAGAATTGCCTAACCAGAGATTTTGAGTACCAGTGGGAATGAGGTGTCCATGTATTTCCCCAATAGTTCACATTGGTTGAACTGGTCAGAAAAAACTGGTGAATGTTCTGCATATGTTTTTTCACCATGATTTATTTTCTCTTTTTCCATTTTTACTACTCTAAATTATTCTAACTGGAGAGTAGTGAATTATAGGGAGCAGAGGAAAGATTTTCCTCAGTATTCAAAGGTAAAGACTGAAAATATGGACCAGTGGTGTCTTCATGTGCAGCTTATTCTAGGAATGAGAAAACAGGAAACAATGCCTTCTATGTAAATGATTTGGGAAATACCATGTTATAGTGTAAGAGAACTCACTTCAACATATGGGATTTAAGAGCTTTCTAGTAGCTTTCTAATGTTGGTATCCAACATTAGAAAAAATGTATAATGCATTAGTAAAATAGAAGTCCTTTTTATGACTACCTAAATTCTTGTTTTTTTTTTTTTTAAGACACTTGTTTTCATCTAAAAATAGGCCTATCTATTGTCTTCAGGTGATTTTGATGATTGAAGATGCTTAATGAGAAGTCAAAATGTATTAGTAGTCCTTTGCTATCAATTAAATTTCACTTTTTCTTCTTGGAGAATATAATGATCAAAGCAATAGTTCAGAATCAGCAAGCAATAATTCAGAATCATGCTTCAAGTGCAAGTGAATCACCAGTAAGTGATCCTCGATTCCATTTTCCACAAGTTTTTTTACAGATACAATCTGCCTGCCTTCTCTAGCTGCTTTCCTAGCCTGGATCTATTACTTCATTTTACAGGAAAAGTGTGATTCAACTGATTTCAGTCAAATCTGTTAGTAGAATTATCAAATATTGAGATTCTTTTTTTTTTAATTAGTTGTGGGGCCTGAACTCTGGGCCTGGGCACTGTGCTTGAGCTCTTCAAATCAAGGCAAGCGCTCTACCACTTGAGCCACAGCACCACTTCTGGATTTTTCTGTTCATGTGGTGCTGTTTTGGGAAATGGCAGAGCAGAAAGTGAAATGATGCAACCAAAAATATAAAAGCAAAATAAATTAGGATAATTATGGAGCAATCATATTGTCTATGAGAACCATAAAACAGAGAGAGGAAAAGAGATCCAGATGTGCAATGACCTAGCTAGCCACAAAATCCATGCTTCTACTCAATTTACAGAGCAAACAAGTTTTTTTTTATTTTTAAAAAAAGATGAAATAGAATTTATGTATTTACTTGAAATTAGTAAATACATTGTTAGTCGCCTACATAAAGAGACATAGCTTTGACTAAATTACAGATAAGAATCTTAATCCTTGGGCTGGGAAGGTGGCTCAGTGTAGAGTGCTTGCCTTGCAGCTTACTACAGTGCAGACACTACTTTCCAAAAAGGCCACTCATATCAATACTAGGTATGAGGATAAGTATAATCCTCTTCATCGGGAAGCCTAGAGTGGACACTTAGACATTGTCCATGAGTTGGTATCTCAAGGCAGATATTTATCCAATAACTGTGAATGGCTGGACACACCTGCACAGTGCTTATATGTGGTACATATTGCAACAGGACACACACACACACACACACACACAAATCATCAGATTTCTTCTTAAGTATTTTTTGTGTATGGTCTTAAGAAGAAATTTACATTACTAACTTGAATTTCTAACAGAACAATATAATCACTGTACATCTTGCTTCTATACTCTCAATATTAAATTGCTATCTAAGTATGTGCAATAGATAAGTATAGGAAAAAGTAGGAGCCACACTGGTGGCTCATGTCTTTATTCCTAGCTAATCAGAAAGACAAAATCTGATGATTGTGGTTTGAAACCAGACCAAGAAAAACAGTCCATTAGATTCTGGTTTGAAAGTAACCAGCAAAAGCTAGAAATGGAGCTCTTACAAGCGGTAAAATGCTAGCCTTGAGAAAACTAAAACAAAATAAACAACAAATTCTGAGACAGAGCCAGGCCCTGAGTTCAAGCTCTAGTATTAGCACCAAACTAATGAATGAATGAATGAACTAAAAATAAATGGTCAATTGTGGAGAGACAGGGAAAATGTAACCACCGTGGTGAGTGGATTATGTATTATTTTGTAATAAGGCAAATTATCATTTTTCCTAATCACTAATATTTTTTTGGACATACTTTGTTTTTTTTTATTGTGAAAATACTGTACAGAGGAGTTACAATTACATGGGCAAGATAGTGAGTACCTTTCTTATCAAGCATTGTAGCCTCCTCCGTTGTTTCCCTTTCCATCCTCCCCACCCAATCCTCCCCGCCTTCCCTTCTCCCCTCTCCTCCCCACCCCCTGCACGAAAGTTGTAAAGTTCGTTTTCGACATAACGACTTGTACATTTCACTGTTGCAATGGGTCTACCTGTATGGACATAATTTGTATCGGTAAAACATGAGTGTCTTCCAGTACTTCGAATGCTATTAGAACTTAAGTCTCCTTAGAATTAACATATACATCTATGACAGTTAGGGAGGACAAATAGGCCTGTATTATATTCAGATTTTCTGAGCTTTCTTCGGGCGCATTTTGTTTTGCTTTCACATAGGATACCTAGTGAAATATCATTATAATTTGGTCCTCATATCCCTTAGGTTCTTTTCTTTTCTTTCCTATTATTTATTTATTTTTATTTTTTTGTGAACATACTGTACAGAGGGCTTACAATTACATGGGCAAGATAATGAGTATATTTCTTATCAAGCATTGCAGATTCCTCCTTTCTTTGCCCTTCACATCCCTTCCCAGCCTTCCCCCGCCCACCCACCCAATCTTCCCACCCCCTGTCCTCCCTTCCTCCCCTCCGCCCCCCCCCCCCCCCCCCGCACCAAAGTTGTAAAGTTCGTTTTCGACATGACAACATGTACTTCTCATTGTTGCAACGGGTCCAACTGTATCCTTAAACGACTAGTTTTTCCCCCTGTCCTCTACAAATTGTACCAACATCAAATATAGTGAAAGCAGGGGTTATACTGTGGGGGAGGGAGATACAAAGCAACAAAGAAATAATCTTATAAATGCATTAGAAACAAATGCATGAAAGAAAAAAAAACATTAAAATACATATCTAAGGGTTCATTTTCCTAACATCACATTATCTGACCTTTTCTGCTTGACTCATACATATACTAGATATTGCAAATAAGGGAAACCATGGGACCTATGTTTCTTTGGGCTTGGCTTACTTCACTTAATATAATTTTTTCCAAGCCTTTCCATTTCCTAACAAATGGGGCAATGTCATTCTTTCTGATGGAGGCATAGAATTCCATTGTGTACATATACAACTTTTTCTTGATCCACTCATCAACTGAGGGGCATCTGGGTTGGTTCCATACCTTAGCTTTGGTAAATAATGCTGCAATAAACATAGTTGTGCTGGTAGCTTTAGTGTGGTCTTGTTTGTAAACATTTGGGTAAATACCCAAAAGTGGGATTTCTGGGTCATAGGGGAGCTCTATGTGAAGTCTTTTGAGGAACCTCCATACTGCTGTCCAACGTGGTTGAACAAGTTTACATTCCCACCAACAATGAAGTACGGTTCCCTTCTGTCCACATCCCCTCCAGCATCTGTTGTTGTTAGAGTTCTTGATTTTTGCCATTCTAACTGGGGTGAGCTGGTATCTCAATGTTGTTTTGATTTGCATTTCTTTTATGGCTAGGGAGATTGAGCATTTCTTCATGTGTCTATTGGCCATCATTCTTTCTTCTTCAGAGAAGTTTCTCTTTATGTCTTTAGCCAACTTATTTATTGGGCAGTTGTTTCCTTGAGGATTTGTTGTTGGGGGATTTAATTTTTTGAGTTCCAAGTATATTTTAGATATGAGAGCCTTGTACGTTGTATGGCTAGTGAAGATCTTCTCCCAATCTGTGGGCTTTCTATTGATCTTGCTAGCTAAGTCCTTTGCCATGCAGAAGCTCTGAAACTTCATGCAATCCCATTTGTCCAACCTTTCTGTGATTTGTTGTGTTTCCTGGTCTCTATAAAGAAAATTTCGGCCTGAGCAAGGAGACCTAAGGTTTCTCCTATTCCATCCTGTAATGTTTTCAGAGTGTCTGGTTTGACTCCGAGGTCTTTGATCTATTTGGAATTGATTCATGTGCCGGGTGATATATAAGGATCTAGCTTTAGTTTTCTACAAGTAGTTAACCAATTTTGCCAGCACCATTTACTGAGGAGGTTGTCTTTCTTCCATTCTATTTTTTTAGCTCCCTTATCAGATATTAGATGGCTATAGGTCTGTAGGTTCATTTCTGGGTTTTCAATTCTATTCCATTGGTCGTGAGGTCTGTTCTTATGCCAGTACCAAGCTGTTTTGATTACTATGGCTTAATAGTAGATAGAGTTTGAAATTTGGTATTGGTATTCCTCCAGTAGTGTTCTTTCCATTGAGGATCATTTTTGCTATTAGGGTCTTTATTGTTCCATATGAATTTTTAGAATGCCTCTTCTATTTCCTTGAAGAACAAGGTTGGAATTTTGACAGGTATCGCATTGAATTTGTAGATAGCCTTGGGAAGTATTGCCATTTTCACGATGTTAATCTTTCCAATCCAGGTACATGAAATGTTTTGCCATTTTCTAAGTATTGTTTTGATTTCCTTTTTCAAGATTTTAAAGTTTTCATCATAAAGGTCCTTCACTCATTTTGTTAAGTTAATTCCTAGGTATTTTAATTTTTGTGGGGATATTACAAATGGAGTTACTTTCCTAATTTCAGCCACACTTTTCTCATTGTTGGCATACAGAAAAGCCATTGATTTGGGGGGCTTAATTTTATACCAGGCTACTTTGCCAAAGTTTTGAATCAACTTGAGTAATTTGGGAGTGGAGTCTATGGGATTCATTAAATACAAGATCATGTCATCTGCAAAGAAGGAGAGTTTTATTTCTTCTTTCCCTATGTGGATCCCCTTTATGTTTGGATCTTGTCTTATTGCTGTAGCTAGGCATTCTAATACTAGATTGAAGAGACGTGGAGAGAGTGGACATCCTTGTCTTGTTCCTGAGTTAAGAGGAAATGTCTTTAGTTTTTCACCATTAAGTATAATGCTGGCTGTAGGTTTGTCATATACAGCCTTTATTGTATTGAGGAATGTTCCATGGATTCCTAATTTTTCCAAAACCTTCATCATAAAGGGGTGTTGAATCTTGTTGAATGCTTTTTCTGCATTTATTGAGACAACCATGTGGTTCTTATCCTTGCTCCTGTTGATGTGATGAATTATATTAATTGATTTGCGTATATTGAACCAGCTTTGCATTCCTGAAATGAATCCTGTATGATATTGGTGTATGATTTTTTGGATGAATTGTTGAAGTCGATTGGCCAAAATTTTGTTTAGAAGTTTTGCCTCAATGTTCATCAAAGAAATGGGTCTATAGTTTTCTTTCTTTGATGAGTCCCTGCCTGGTTTTGGGATGAGGATTATGATGGCTGCATAGAATGTGTTCGGTAGTGAACTTTTTCTTTCAATTTCATTGAAGAGTTGGAGGAGTATTGGTGTGAGCTCTGCTTTGAAGGCCTTGTAGAATTCCGCTGTAAAACTATCTGGTCCTGAACTTTTCTTACCTGGGAGTTCTCTTATTGCTGTTTCTATTTCAATGCTTGATATGGGTCTGTGAAGATGGTTTAACTGATCTTGTTTTAGTTTTGGAATGTCAATATTTACTAGGAAAAGGTCCATTTCTGTCAAGTTCTCAAACTTATTAGCATAAAGTTTTGAGAAGTATTCCCTTATAATGTTCTGAATCTTGGTTGTTTTTGTGGTGTTGTTTCCATTCTCATCTCTGAGTTTATTTATTTGGGTGTGTTCTCTTCTTTTTCTGATACGATTTGCTAAGGGTCTGTCAATTTTGTTAATTTTTTCGAAGAACCAACTCTTTGTTTGGTTGATTCTTTCTATAGTTTTTTTTGGATTCTCATTTATTTAATTCTGATTTAATTTTAATTATTTCTTTCCATCTACTGGATTGGGGTTTATCTTGCTGCTCTTTTCAAGGAGGTTTATATATGTCATTAAATTGTTGGTTTCAGATCTCCCCAATTTGTTGATGTAGGAGTTCAGAGCTATAAACTTGCCTCTGAATACTGCCTTTGCTGTGTCCCAAAGGAGCTGGTAATTTGTGTTCTCAGTTTTGTTGAATAGCATAAACATTTGAATTTCCTTTCTAATATCTTCCATGACCCACTCGTGATTCAGCAGTGTGTTGTTCAGCTTCCATGTGCTACCGGCCTTCCTTTGGTGGCTTTTGGTGTTGAGTTCTAGTTTTATTCCCTTGTGGTCAGAGAGAATGCAAGGTATAACTTCACTGTTTCTGAATTTAGACAAGTTTGCTTTGTGGCCTAAAATGTGGTCTATTTTAGACAATGTTCCTTGTGCTGCTGAGAAAAACGTGTATTCTGATGCTGCTGGGTGAAATATTCGGTAGATGTCTGTTAAATCTTGTTGATCTCTGCTGCTGTTTAGATCTGTGGTTTCTGTGTTTAGTTTTTGCCGAGTTGATCTATCTAGTGGGGAGAGTGGTGTTTTAAAATTTCCAACTGTTAATGTCTTTGGATCTATGTGGGATTTGAGGGAAAGTAGTGTTTGTTGGATAAATTTGGGTGCTACATTTTTTGGAGAATAGATATTTAGAATTGTAATATCCTCCTGCAGGAGAGAACCCTTAATTAGTATGTAGCGACCTTCTTTATCTCTTGTCACAAATTTTAATTTGAAGTCTATTTTATCTGATATTAGGATTGCAACTCCTGCCTGTTTATGGGGGCCATTTGCTTGGTAGATTTTGTTCCAGCCTTTAACATTGAAAATGTGTTTGTTTTTATGGGCAAGTTGTGACTCCTGAAGACAGCAGATAGAAGGAACTTTTTTTTTAATCCAACTAGACAGTCTATTTCGCTTAATTGGAAAGTTAAGTCCGTTAATGTTGATAAAAAGGACTGAGAGGTATTTGGGACTTCCTGCCATGTTATCCACCTTCTCCGGGGCTGCAAAAATTGGGTTCTTTCCATGGTTCTTGGATTCTCAGTTTGGGTGCAGTTTCTTGGCCTTTATTGTGGTCTTGTTGGTTTTCTATGTAGGACATCTTTAAGAATCTTTTGCAGGGCTAGTTTGGTGGAGATGTATTGTTTCAATTTTTCTTTGCTATGGAAGGTTTTTATTTGGCCTTCAGTTATGAAGGAGAGTTTAGCTGGGTACAGTATTCTTGGTTGATAGTTGTTTGTTTTTAGGGCATGGGATACATCATTCCAGGCTCTTCTTGCTCTGCTTGTCTCTGCTGAGAAATCTGAGGTGATTCTAATTGGTTTTCCTTTATAAGTGATTAATCTTGTCTCCTTCACAGCTTTAAGGATCTTTTCTTGGTCTGAGTTGATCCTGTGTGGATTATAATGTGACGGTGGGATGTCCTATTCTTTTCGGGTCTATTTGGAATTCTAAAAGCTTCTTGTATCTGAATAGGCCTGTCTTTTTGCATGTTTTGGAAGTTCTCTGTTAGGATCCTGTTAAACAAATTTCCTAGACCATTAACTGCCGTTTCTAGGTGCTCCTCTACACCCATTATCCTTAGCCTTATCACTAATATTTTATTTGAACTTTATTGTACAATAAATCCTGAATTTGCCTTGCCTGTAAATGTGTGTGTACATGTACGCAAATATGTGTGTATGTGTGTGTGTGTGTGTGTGTGTGTGTGTGTGTGTGTGTGTGTGTGCGGTTGCAATGTTGCTTGCCAATGAGGACAGAGAGAGGCTGAAAAGAACTGTGTTGCAATGTTGTTATTTATCAGTGTTCCGTACTGTCATTTCAGTGGAACCACCCTTCTGTACATTTTATTCTTCAAATAATAACATCATCATAATTAAAGCATTTACAACATTAAGTTATATAAAAGAGATCACTTTCAGCTCTTTGTATATGTTAGGCAAGAAGATACACATATATTTAAGTAGTAAGTTATATCTGTAAGATGACTGTCAGTACAAAATATGTATTTGACCTCTTAAATTGGCTATACTTTTAAGATATATTCATGGAGTGAGTTTGACTGACTTGACCCAAGAGGTATTACACTCTGGTTATTCCTGTGAAACTCAAGGTGGATAAACCCTTTCCAGATTTCTGTTGAAAATAACTTTCTTTATAAGATACTATCTATTCACACTAAGAATAAATCACGTATTTTTTAGGTTTGAATATCCGATCATATTGACTGAAAAACAGTATTGTGGATATGTTTGTTAGACATACATTGCAAAAACAAATAAACAAAAAAAGCATGTGTGTTGTATTTTACATACAAAGGTTTCTTCATTAATAATTCTTTTGTGGGAGTAACTATCACAACTTTAACAAATAAGGCTTTTTGAAGATCTTTTCCAATATAAATAACATCCAAGAGCAAGTCTTGCAATTT
The DNA here is from genome assembly GCF_019054845.1 of Dipodomys spectabilis. Taxonomy (NCBI): domain Eukaryota; kingdom Metazoa; phylum Chordata; class Mammalia; order Rodentia; family Heteromyidae; genus Dipodomys; species Dipodomys spectabilis. The sequence goes on along the minus strand of NW_024871184.1, from coordinate 1,900,479 downwards.
CTGAAAACCCTTTGAATACTTTAGTGTTATTTCATTTCATTGACTATACAGCTAAAGACATTTCTGAAATAAACATTATTAAAATCTGAAAATGTAAGTGGGTATATAGGCTTTTTATGCATCATTTTATCAAAAGACAGGTTTTATGAAACTAAAATATATAGAACAAAAGAATGGAAGTGAATTGCGTGAGCTAATTTTTAGTATAACTTTGTTTTCTATTAGCACAGTCCTTTGAATGTACATGATGAAGTTAAATTATGCCCTTTGTGACACTATGCTTCAGTTGTTTTTAGAATCTTTGTAGTTATAAGAGTGAATTTGTAGTATAAATAAATGTCTTTGGAAATGATTAGGATTAATCTTGTGTTTTGTTTCCTACTCCCAAGAAAAAGAGTTATTTTCAAGTGTTAACAATTTACAATTGAATCTTCAGTATCATAAGAAATTTTGAACAAATATAGTAGTATTAATGTCTTTTTTTGGGGGAGGAGTCTGGTAGTGGGGCCTGAACTCTGGGCCTGGGCAGTGTCCTTCAGCTCTTAAGCTCAAGGATAGCGCTCTTCCACTTGAGCCACAGCGCCACTTGTGGCTTTTTTCTTTTTTTTTTTTTATGTGGTGCTGAGGAATCAAATCCAGGGCTTCACGCATGCAAGGCAAGCACTCTACCACAGAGCCACCTTCCCAGCCCTTTATGTCTTTTAAAAACAATTGTATTCCCAAGTAGGAGAGGCTTTAATTCATTAATGATAGGTCAGACTGCATTTTTGGGTACATGAAAGGTAAAATATTTATCTAGGGTCAAAGGTGATTTTTATATGTCTTACTTTAATAGCATTTTAAAGTAGTACCTTTCTCTCAAAATGTTGGGTATAAAAAGCAATCAAAATACTTCTAATGGTAAACAAATTAGTTGAGCTACAATGTAGAAATGATTGGTCCATAAGACCTGCAGTCTGTTTCCATCAGGAATTGGGGAGGTCATTCTTTCAGTAAGACAGTGTTAAACAGAGATAGGGTCCCCAGGCAGTGCAGTGTTCAGTGAAGGGATAGAATATGATTTCTGCTATTTTGACCTAGAAGTCAAGAATGTTATACTATAGCACTTCCTTTCACCAGGGAGGTATGCACTGATTATGAACTTTGAGTATTCATATTACAGTTCCCTATTTTCTGACAAAGATAAAGTGAAATATTATGAGTGTACACAATAATTCTGGGAAATTTTCCTAGAATTTGTAGACTAAGTGCTGGTATTTTAGTCATAAAATACAATGAGGTTAATTGATACAGTGGGAGATGAACCTCAGGCTAACACTTACCATGTGTGCAATGTTGTACTAGTAATTCCAACTCTGAAGACTTCAATATCATCATCTGAGAAATAAAAATGTAAGTAGTTCCACTTTATGGAATTATTGTGAGGATTAAATTAGATACCATTGGTATAGTACTCGGAAAAACAATCAATGATCATTTGGCATATTCTACCTATTATTTTATCATGTGGTTAATTCTAACATTTTTACTGTGATTTTTATTGTGTCTCTTTATGATGTGCAAAGTGATGTATTGATATTCATTGCATTGATCATTTTTCTGTCACTAAAAGGAAAATACCTGCAAAGAAAATTTCTGAGGAGGAGACTATTATATTGACTCATGGTTTAAGAGAACACAGTTTAAGATCAGATGGCTCCATTGTTTTTAATTATATTTTTATTATCATAACTAGTTGTACAAGGGAATTTACATTCAATAAATAATGCTTTTAAGTATAATGGATCCTTATATAACTTTTCCCTGTCTTTCTAAACCTCACCACACGTTAATTTTTTCTAGTTTCATACTATCTGCATTGAATATCATGTCTTCACTTTCTTCCTCCATAACTCTTTTTATTCTTTCCCTTTGACTTCCCCTCACATCTTCAAAGTGATAGTTTCCTGGTATTTATTTTGGTGGATTAAAAGTTCAATTTTATAAAAAATTACATCTTTTAAATACTCCTCTACAAATAGCATGATTTGGTTAATATTGCTGTGTAAAATTGTATAAAGTTCTAACTTCCAAATATGAGACAGAACATGGGTCTTTTGTGTGTCTGGCTTTGACTTCGTTTATTTAACATATTTTTAGATCTATCCATTGCTTTGCAAATAACGTAACAGTCTTCATAATGGATAAGTACATTCCACGTATGTATATATGACATATTTTTGCCAACCATCCCTTCGCCAAAGGGCATCTGGGCTGTTTCCATAACTTGGCTACAGTGAAGAGTGCAGTAGTGAACATGGTTGTGAAAGTGATTTTACTGTCCTTTTGGAAGAATTCATCACTATCTTTCTGGGAGCAATCCTCTAGCCAGTTTTCCAGAATAAGCACATCCCTCCCTTCATCTCCATCACAACGTATTGCAAGTCCTCAAAAACACACTACCCCATACAGGTTTCAATAAGCTAAAACCACACTGTGCCCATATTCTTTCAATACATTTTTAATAATTACATATAATTTAGTGAGAACCTTCTATGTACTTTCCTAATGTGGGAATGAGGGACATAACAACAGAGTAAAAGTAAGAAATATGTAATTTAATTAGTTATCATATTTAAAATGTTTTTCAGCTATAACTAATAGCCTCACTTACTATTATTTTAATCTTTATTTGATTACTTCATCTAGCCCCTAAATTATAAAAGGTGAGTTAAATACAAAGGCAAAAAGTGTGGTTTGATTTTGACACTCATGTTTGAGGATGCACAATATGGGCAAAGAGATGGATTGGAATTAATAGCAATTATCCATTTTGTTAAAGTAGAGATGGTTTTCCCAAACTGATTCTCATAATTCATATTCCATTCAACAAAATAAAGGTGTAACAATTACCTTTGTTTTGCTTCTTATTAACTTTTGTTTCCATTATATTTTTAATGAAGGATGATTTCATAAATCTACTGTAGATGCAAAAATATTTTAATATATTTCTAACTGTATGCATTGATCTATACATACACACATATATTACACAGGTTACAATCATAATTTATAGCTTCTGTAACTATACAATTTACTAAATTATTAAAAACATCGACGGCTCATGCCTGGAATCAGGATTACTCAGGAGGCTGAGATCTGACGATCTTGGTTTGAAGCCATCCTGGGCAGGAAAGACCATGAGCCTCTTATCTCCAAACAACCAACAGAAAATCAGAATTGGAACTGTGGCTCCAAGTATTAGAGTGGTAGCCTTGAGAGAAAAAGCTCATGGACAACACCCAGGCTCTTAGTTCAAGAACTACAATCTACCCCCCAAAATCTATTTAATTTACACCTGTGTAAGTAGAGTATTTCCATCACCCAAATGCACATCCATGCTCATTTGCAAGGTAACTCTGTTTTGTCTGAAGTACGACTAAACATTATCACTAAAGGAGCATTGGAATGTGGGTTCATTCTATCTCTCTAATGGATTTTTCTCCACTCAAATACTCAAGTGTTACAATTGTTCTAATTATTTAAAATCATAGCTTTTTTCTTTCATACTCCTAATATTAGAGTTTGAATTGAGTGTTTTGTCCCCTTAAATATGTGTTCTTACCACTTTGTCATGCCCCCAGCCCTAAGTTATCCTGATTATTTTTCAGCTAGAAACTGGCTTCCTACTTGTGTATGAACTTGGTCTCAGTCCACTTGATGTTATTCTTCCTGGAATTTAGAACAACAGGTGCATGGCATTGTGTACAGAACTTTCTGTTCAGTCTGGGCTTTAGCCACTCTTCTCACAACAGTGCACTCCCATGTAATCACGAATTTCATAAGCTTGTCATAGCTGATTTTTTTAAATCTTTCATTTCCTGCAGGTTCTTGAGTACTGAATTAATTTGTGTTTTCTTGGTTTGTTTGTTTCATTTGAATCTATGTGTTGAGTTGTTCCTCACTTTTCCTTTTGTTTCTTTCCCTCAAGTTCTTACCTAAAGTGCTGAGAAACCAATTCTTCTTTCTCAAGATAGGGTGAACATTATTTATTCCAAAGCAATTTCCGTATCTATGAATGGTATACACATGCTAAGCACTGAGAAGGGTGTTTTTATTTTCACGGCAGTCTTTGTCATACACAGACAGATCATGAAATATATGAAGAAAATAAAACTACAGATGAATGCCAGGAGGAAAATAAGCTATTATTAATTGTTTGACAGAGGTTTCTCTTCTAGTGAAAGAAATATATTACTTGATGCAGGATTTCACAAAATCATATTGCTAGGAGGAATCTAAACAATCATCTAATACTATAAACTTGTGAGTGATGAATTGACTTCCTGAATAATTTACTTTTGGGTCAAATAAAAGCAGGCTTCCAAAAAGAGAGTAGATTTTAGAGAAACGATGAATTTTATGTAAATAGGTCCTTAGCTGATTTTGTTAATTTGTGAACTAATACAGGGAAATAAAGTACAGCAAGATAAAAAAATAAAAAACTTCACATTGAAGTACTCATTTGTGTTTGTGTATGTGTGCATGCATGTGCGAGTACACACACGCACATGTGCATGTGCTCATGCATGCATTCATCATTCTTGAGGCTTGATAGTGCCATGGAAACTATTCCTCAGCTTCTGTGCCCGACGATAGTGGTCTACCACTTCAGCCTCTGCTACAATTCTGTTTTTTTTTTTTTTGAGATAATCACTTGTATTTTCATGATTGAACAGTGGTCTTCAGATCTCAGACTCCCGAGTAGCTAGCTCTGCCTACTCAGCCTCTGAGTAGGTAGTTAAAATTCTGGCTGTCCTCTGTGCTTCACTGCTCTTTTATACTTTTCCTGAGGTATACACAAGACTAAGTCATATATATATATAGTTGCTTTAAAATATTCTTACTGCTTGGCAACAGGGGATCTCATGTGTACTCTTAACTATTTTGGAGGCTTGAGAACAGAACGCAAACAAAAAGTTTAGTGGACTTACTTCTCAATCTATAGCTGGGTGAATTGGATCATTTCTACCAACCTGCACTATCTAGAGACTACGATTGGAAGGACTGTGGATCCAGGTCAGTCAAGGTAGCAAGCTAGACAAGTTGGTGTGCAACTCTGATGCCATTGATGATGGGAAGGCTAAAAGGACAGATGAGATGCATGTTCTTGTGGAAAGGGAACCCCGGCCTGCAAGAAAAATATACACCAAATTGAAATCCCCACATTTTCCCACAACCAAAATAAGTATATACATTAACATCCAAAAACTTAATACAATCTGTTCTTTGCTCTAATATCAGCTTTATCTGATTATCATATGATGTGACAGAATAATTTCATTAAACTTATGATAATTTAAAAAGACCTAGAAAATTCTTTCTCACTTATTAAGTGCAGATGAATGGCAAATTGCCTCATTTCTTACATATTTGACTACCACTATAAATTCATCTTATGATTATTATTAATAGTAATATATTCTGATTTATTACTTTACTTTGTAACAGTTTTTAAACTTTTTGCTTTTCTGCTGTGGTTGAAGTATTTAAATAGTATCATCAAAGTATATTCCTTGGGTATTTAGGGAAGTTTTTTACAAAAATTTTAACCAATGGCTTCTAAGAATTCTTAATTGGTATATATATATATATTTTGGTTTATTTTTAATTTCAATTTAAATTTATTGTAATGGTAAGGTACACAGGGGTTAAAGTTACATAAATGAGGTAATGAATACATTTCTTAGGGAAGGAACATTGTTATATCTTCCATCGATATTTTTGTACACTCAAAACAAGAACTACTGATGCTTTTGCTGTTGCTATTGATCAATGGGTACTTTTGCTTACTTTGTTCATGCATTTTTTATTATAAAATTGATATACAGAGCTTTTCCACTTAATTAAGTCAACTAAAGAGTACACTTCATTTTCTTTTCTTTTTTTGGGGGTGGGGGAGGTCCGGTTGTGAAGCCTGAACTCTGGGCCTGGGCCCCGTCCCTCAGCTCTTCAGCTCAAGGCTACTGCTCTACCACTTGAACCACAGCGCCACTTCCAGCTTTTTCCTTTTTGCTTATATGGTGCTGAGGAATCGAACCCAGGGCTTCATGCATGGAAGGCAATTGCTCTACCACTGAGCTACTGTCCCAGCCCCTACTTCATTTTATTTTCTAATTTTCAAATTTTGAGCTTAAATGTTTCCTTTTGTTTCTTTAGGGTAATTCTTTTTTCAGAGTTGTAGGATCAGTTAATATAATTTTGCATGATTTCTACACATGTAAATTATTCAGTCACATATATTTTGCTTTTAAAATATTTAACATGTGGCTATTTGAAATTATTTTCTTAATTTTTATATGGTTAGTGAATTTAAATACATTTATTTTCTTATATTTATAAACATATTTGTCCAGGTAACAAATATTTACTGTATTTTCAAGAAGCACTTACTTTATTAAGAAAGTCTTCATTACCTGATCACTTTTTGGAAATATTTGTTCTTGAACTTAAAAAAAAGTTTGAGCTCAGCATGGTGATTTGTTGCATCCATTTTCTAGCTATGGTGGGAATTGTAAATAGGGCTTGTAATTCGGGAGAGACTGGGAAACTATGAGACCTTATTATAAAACTATTCAGAGTGAACTGATTAGAGATGTAGCCATCGCTAGTGTTATATAGAGTACCTCGCTATCACATTCTAAATCTTGAGTTAAAACACCAGTAACATCAATCATTTGTCAAAATAAAAGGACACTTGTTTCAAAATGATTGTTATTTAAAACTTATTTGCAAAGGTTCTCATGTCTTCTATTAATTTTCGATTTACTTAATCTATTAAAATCCAAGTATATTGTGACTATTTTATTTCTACTAAACTTTTAAATAGTACGAGCAATATTATGATTTCATATATTAACATACTTTTACTGTTTGTGATAATTTCCTCCGTTTAATATAATAAAATCAATATTCCAAATGTGTGTATGTGGTGTGTGTGTGTGTGTGTGTGTGTGTGTGTGTGTGTGTGTGTTTATGTGGTTTTTGTATGTGTGTGTGTGTGCTTTGTGTGTACTTTGTAATGCTTGCGAGATCACACCATTGCTTCACATATGCAAGGCCAATGGTATACCATTGAGCTATTCTGGCTAGTTATAATCCAAATAGTATTTTAAACCATGACTTTCAAAATTTCATTCCTAGTATGCCCTTTCAAAATTATATATGATAACATGTGATCCATATTCTATCCACATTAGCAATTTTTATTGTTATTTAGAATATTTCCACTGCCTTTCCACTTCCAAACTCTTGTGTTTGTTATTGATAAAGGTTTTACTTTGCTTCTTTTGTCTCTTCATTATTTTTCCCTTTAGAGTTTAACTATTCTTTCTCTTATTTCTTTGGAAATTAATTATCATATTCCTATTACAATTTCTTTACATTGTAACAGGTATATACAATGCTTTAATTTCTATTTTAATTTTTCCCATTTTCACTGACGTTTAGTACAAACTATTAGATGGATTAAAAAGAAACTTGTCTCAGGAAACGTTATTTTTCTCCTTCTCTTCTCTGAAGTCTTTCTGTTTTTTGAAACACAATAGCAATTACATATAGCTCCTATGTAGTACATCATTGTTTCCCCTCTCACTCTCCTCCGTTGTACAGCTCAAGTTGTTATCATTCAGCTTTGTTATGTTACAATGTTATCTAAATCGTAACTCATTCTTGAATTAATTTTAGTTGTTTCAAGTGTTCTCTGAAGACATTTTTCTATATATAATATCTGAGGTCTTGTGTTTTTACAAGGTAAAAAATATGAGTCACTTTCAAACATCTAGATATCTCTGTAGAATATTGGTCCACCTGCTCAATAAACTCGTATGTAAATTCAAGGAATACAGGTCAGTTAGAACAATCTTGTAAAATGTTGTAGCTTCAGCCTTCATACTAGCTTTGAATCTTTTTACCATGTTTAGTAGTAAAGACAACATAGTTCTACTACAAGAGCAGACACATAGAAGAATGTAACAGATTTGTCAAAAATAAATTCTCAGTTTATGTTCAATAGATTTTGAAAACTATCCTATGACTTTACGAAATAAAAAATAGAATCTTAAATGGGTGTATTGGCACTATTTTCTCTCGAGATTTAAAGAATGATCTTAGACTGCTACCTCAATCCTTTTTTTGTTTCTTTTGTTTTGTTTTTTGTCACTCATGGAACTTGAACTCTGGGATTAGGCGCTGTCCATGTGCTCTGCAGATCAATGCGAGCACCCTACCACTTGAGCCACCGCACCACTTCTGGCTTTCTAGTGGTTTATTAGAAATACGAGTCTCATGGACTTTCCTGCCCGGGCTGGCTTTAAATTGTGATCCTCAGATTTCAGACTCCTGATTAGCTAGGATTACAGGCGTGACCTACAGGCACCTGGCCTACCTCAATCCTTATACAAAAATTTAAAATAAAAAATGATTATCAAACTAAATGTGAGATGTAAAAACCTATAAGAGATAAACGTAAAAATTCATGACATTGTATCAGTAAAGGTTTCTAAATGGAAAGCATTAGTTGCTAAAGAAAAGCAAGAATATACTGAATTATATCAAGTGATAACCTTTCATAATTCAAAGGACACTATAACTGAAGTGAAAACATATCCAACAGATAGAGGTAACATATTTGTTAATGCTAAAATGTGAATGCTACAATGATTCTTAATCTTAAGTATTTTTATATCTTCTATTTCTATATAATTTTTCCTGAATAGGATATTTCTTTAAAGAACATGTGTAAATTAATAGTCAATAAGAGGAGCATATGAAATAAGTTCCTCTTTAGTATCTTAGAAAAAAGAAAAAGAAAAATCACTAGTATGACTCTAAAAAGATGACACAAAATATAGTAACGCATTTGTGGAGGAATTGATAAACTACTCATAGTGATCCATTTGTATAATGCTGCAATCATTTTAGCAAGCAAGTTTTCAAGTCTCAAAGGTCAAAAAGAATTGTATAGGATCAATTCATTATACTTCTATGAATGTATTAAAGAGAAGTAAAAAAAAGTATTTGGACAGGGAATTGTAGTTCATTGACAGTGCACTTAAATAGTATGTGTGAGACCCTGGAAAAAATCCCCAAAATAAAATTTTGAAAATACACACTACAGAGGATGTATGCTGGACAAATTCTAGTAACAGAACTTTTTATCTATTTTAATGTCTGTTCTCAAATTTTTAGCATTTCTATTAGAAGAAATGCAAGTTTGTGAAAATTAGGCTTTGAAAACCTATGAAGGTACAATTCACTTCCAAAGCACTAAAGTGTATACAATAAAAGGAGATAGTATATTGCAAGTGAATTACATGTCAGCAAATAAACTATTGTTAAAAATTCTTCACACAAAATGCAGAATATCTAAATAGACGTTTTTGGTTTTGGCTAAAAACTCTGTAAACTACAGCGCTTAAAACAAACATGTGATTTCTGTTTATTTTAAGGGTTTTTTGTCCGTTATTTTGAGTTTATACAGAGATATCTCAATCAAGAGGGTATGTGATAACTGGAATACCTAGGAATTATGCATCATTTATAAGTAATTGATAACCTTTTCTGGACGAAACGTTTAGCAAATGACAGAAGACACAAAACTATGCATCTGCATTTTATGAAAGCCATTGGAGCATTAAAGTAGGATAAAGTCAAGTAAATATTTTGCATGTATTCTATTGGTCTCTCTTTAACTTGAAAGTTATAGATTATGTTCTTTTATATTCTATTGGGACAATGATCTGCTGTCACTTATTTTTTCTCTTCCCCTTCTTTTGCTCTTCCACTTACATAATTATTATTTAAAGAGACATACTTGACCTTGCATTTCTAAATACCTCAAAATTATCTGAACTATTTTATACTTCCGGCAGCCTCCTATATCTTTCTCAAAGAAAATATTTTTGACACTACCATTTTTATCCTCTATGATATTGGATATCTTCCTGCCTAATTCAGTGCAAGATATACATGAGACTCATCCAGATATCTCAAAACTCGTACCACCATAAAATCCTATCTTACTTAGAAATCATGCTTTTAGAATGTCTGGGGAGGTGGCATCTCTCATTTTTGAATGACACTAAGTGATACTTATATGCAGTCATGTTTTAAACCAATATGCCACTCAGTAGATGAACGAATTGACAAAATGTGGTTTATGTATGCACGGTGGAATTCTATTCTTCAAATTCATACGGAACTGGAAAGACTTGGAAAAATCCTACGAAGTAAAATAAACAAGACACAAAGAAACAGATTCCGTGGTTTCCTCATTTGTAATAAGTAGGAAATGTCTAGAATATAAAGAAAAGAAAAAGAAATGTGATCTTAGCAACCACTTTATTGCTAGTATAATTCCTGCTCTCTCGAAAAGGACTTTTTTCCAGTTAAGTCCATGGTCTTATATCTGACTGGCTTGGAACCAGAATTATTCTTCCATTCTACTTTTTACAAATTTGCATGATTACCTATCATGATTTAGAGCTAGTAGAAGAAAGAGAGTGGTCTCATCCTTCATGTTCCAGTTAGTAGTAATGCTTTCTCTATGTCACTCCCATAGATCTACATACTGGCCTTGGCTTTATTATTTCAACGCTGTCTTATTTGCAGAGTCTTCTATAGAGTATGGAACCATTATACTTAAACACAGAACTTCTCTTTCTCCTATACCTATTGTTTCTCCTTCTGTTAACTTATGTACACTTGGGTAATAATGCACAACACAAACACTGACAAAAAATGTTTCTGAGAACCTTCTTCCCACTTAAAATTGGTCTTAATTTACAGAGCACTTAGGAAATTTGAACTTAATGTACTCCAGGATAATGTTTTTTTTTCATGTTTTTTTATGGTGAAAATGGTGGACAGAGGGGCTAGAGTTACATAAGTAAGTTAATGAGTACATTATCTACCGAACATTGTTACTTCCTCTTTTGTTTTTCCCCTGTCATCCCTTTTCTCCACACTGCCCCAACTCTCCTCTCCCATCCCCAACTACTAAAGATCATTTTCAACATAGTGTCTTGTTCATCTCATTGTAACAACGGGTCATACTGTATACTTCTTTCAGCATTTTATTTCCTTTCCCCTCCCCACATTAGAAAAATGTATATGCAAGTTGCAGCTCACCGACCTCAAATACAGTGGAAACGGGTTATACCATGGAGGAAGAAAATAGAAGAGAACCAAAAAAATCACATAATACATGGTAGATACATTAAAAACAATAGTAAGAAAGAAAAAACAAGTTGTGTCCGTATTTGGGGTTCATTTCACTTAACATTGTCTTATACAGCCATATGTACATGGATAATATTTTATAAGCCATGTAAATTCCATATTTTCTCATTACTAAGTTGTCTCTGAAACACGTGTTACCTCGTGTCTAAAGATGCCTTTGTGCTATCTCAATGAAGCCAGAAAACATTCATTTTCCTGGAGCAATACCATAGATTGTTACCGGAAGTAAGTGGAAGGAACTTTTACAGGAAGTAGAAACTGAATCCAGGAGAGAAATTGAACATAGAGAAATGACAAAGTTCAAGTTAATTTGTGCTCTCATTTTTACTGTACAAGAATATAATCCAAGGCTTGAAGGTAACTCTGTCCCTATCTTTTTCGAGTGTGCACTTTAGCCAGTGTGCTCTTTACTCATAAAACTTTCTGTAAACTTCTAGTTGACAGTATTACAAAAGGAAACAATATGCCATTTGAAGGCCAGCATGGAAAAAAAGGAAATAACATTGTTTTACAGTGTTCTACTACAAAGAAACAAAGACATGGAGGTTTTAAAATGTCTTATGCATGAATATTTAACTCCTGAAATGATTCTCTTGTTGCAAAAGTCAGATATCCATTCCTTTATTCTGGTCCTGGATTCCAAAAAGCAGGATCCAGTGAGTATGATCAGCAAAAAGAGCCTCTTTTCAAAGCAGTGCTTTAAGGATGGTCCCAAAGAAATATATGGGTTTTTTTGTTTATTGTTTGTTTGTTTAGTTTGTGCCACTTCTGGGGTTTGAACTCAGAGGCTGGACCCTGTCCCTGAACAGTTGTCTTTCCTGCCCACCTGCCCCCAAAGCTAGTACTCTACTGCTTCAGCCAAAACACCACTTCTGGATTTTTGGTGTTTAATTACAGATAAGAGTTTGAAAGACTCTGCTTGCTGAGTTGGCTTTGAACTAAGACAATAAGAAAATCAAGTCACATCAACTGTATGGACTTCTCTCTTGAACCAAGGAATATTAGATGAAGTTTATTATAAAGGTAATATTTGACAATTTTTAAAAGAAGAGAATATGTGCAGCAAAGAAGCCATAACTTAAATAACTCAGCAAAAGTAGGTGCAATGAGTCATATTGGAAAATTTTTTCTGCTTGGGAAGATTACTATTGACTTCGTAGTTTCTTTTGGGGAAACTTCAAGTACATTTCACATTTTCATTGGTCATGGGGCATGAACTCTGATCCTGGGCATGTGCCTCAGCTCTTCAGATCAAGTTGGGTGCTCTGCCACTTTAGTTACAGCACCACTTCCGGGTTTCTGGTAGTTAATTGAAGATGTGTCTCATGGACTTTCCTGACCAGGCTAGCTTTGAGCCACAGTCCTCTGGTCTCAACCTCCTGAGTACCTAGGATGACAAGTGTGAGCCACCAGCACCCGTCTCATATTTGCATGTATGTGCACTTAATGACACTGTAGACAAATAATGGAAATTTGAATCAAGTGATGACATTGCAGCTTTTCAGAAAATTTGAGGTAGCAATAAATATGTCTCCTTATCCATGTTGTTACATTAATGACTCATGAGCCATTGGACTCTTAATTTAGCATCCTCTGAGGTCTGCATTGGTGGACTTAGTATAATTAATTTTTAGTAGATAAATAGAGAAAGACTGAGATTTTTAGAAAGCAAAGGAGATCAGATATGAAAGAACAACATAGAACGGGATAAAACTTATCTCACAGAGATTAAGAACTAGCCTAAGTGATTTAGAATGCTAAAGGAATGAGGAATAAGCCTACTTGATAACTAGTTCTTTAATAACCAAATATGGTTCCCTAGAACAGTTTCTGGTATAATTTAGTTATTATTATCATTTATTTCTTGCATCTGGATTTATTCCTTTACTTCTATCACAACTATTAATTAGCTGGTCCATTTTTGGTGCCAAAACTGACCAAAAATTTTCCAAATCTCACTTAGACTTAGATTAATCCTCACCTGATATCTAAGCACATTCTTGACATTAATTGCCATGACCTACTAACAAAATTTTTTTTTTCTCAACGCAGTCTTCTAATATAGGTAAAGCACATGAATTAAGAACTATTGTTAGGTCATAGTTGGAAGGAGCAATAATATATTCCAAGTATAATTTCTTTATTTGGCATTTACTAGTTAAATCAATTTTTTTGCCAGTCCTGGGGCTTGAACTCAGGGCCAGGGAACTGTTCCTGAGATTTTTCTTGTTTTGCTTAAGGCTAGCACTCTACCACTTGAGGCATAGCACCACTTCTTTTTCTGTTTATGTGGTACTGAGGAATTGCACCCATGGTTTCATGCATGCTAAGCAATCACTGTACCATGAAGCCACATTCCCAGAGCCTTAAATGACTTTCTTAAGATGACTTTGCTTTTTCATTCCATTACTATGTATTATAATTTAGGTTAGGTGGTAGAAAAGGAAGTGAAAAACAATACTAAGCCCAGTAAGCCTGACATTACTGTCACATCACTAAGGAAGTACAGTGTTAAGACCTTTAGGACTCATAGGGCTCTTGCATGTGACATTATTAGTTTACATTATTACATAATATTTTACATTATTATGTAAAAAAACATTAGCAGTCATCTCCAACATCCATAACATTCTGCTTCCACTTTCAAGTTCAAGAGCCAAAAATTTAAGCCTTTATATTGATTAGACGTGTTTCCTAGGAAGGAAGAATGAGGATGTGGAAGGTGATGTTGGAAAAATATTTATATTGGCTCCCAGTCCACATTATTTGCATTTTTAAAAAGTATTACTGATGAACTCCTACATCTTCTTGACTATGCTGTCTGCACAAGATGCAGATAAAGGAAGACGTTTATTCTGGTGGATTGTCACATATATTAACAAAATCCAGTTCTGCAAAAAAAAATTACTAGTATAAAGTATTGACTATAAAATGGTTTCTTGTCCTAGCAGAACAAAATGCAGTATTGAAATGATTAGTCCAGGTTTCTTTGAGATTTTATGCTGTCTCAGTATCAAGATGTTCTCTAATTCCAGTAATATACAAGCATAAAAGATCTGATTTGAAGATATCAGTAGTTTTAGAAACAAAGGTACATAGTAGCTTCCTTCATGCAGAGGCATGTGTTGGCATGTATGACTGATCATATTGTAATTATCTTTTTTTTCCTCTTTATCTCATGTTGCATATTTTGGCATATTAATCTGTCCTGCATCAGCTTCCTGTAGGTGAGATTTACCTCTACTCTGCAATGTAAAGATGGGGCATGTGACTTACTTCAGCTTACAAAAATGAACCAGAAGTGGTGAAAGGCTATTTCTAGGGGAAGATTTCTATCCCATTGTCTGGGTCTAAGAGTTAACTTCTTTTCCCTTAGCTATAAAAATAGCATAGTTCCAGAGGGAATCTTTTTTCAACTTATATACTGAAAGAATATAGCATGTGAAATTGAGGCAAAATTCAAGCACAGGAAGAATTAAGCTAATATTAGAATATGATACTAAGATATTAGTTTCTTACTATTCTTGTATACCTTTATGATAGTTTCCTACAGCACTTCAGTATTTTAGAAATACTAAACAAGTACTAAACAGATAACACTTCTTGTTTGATGCTATTACATTTATTACATTTATTTTTTAAATAAATAAGCATTCTATATGTGGTTACTTGAGGCGTTAACTTCTTCTATAAATGTGTTTAATCACTCTAGAGCACTGTATCTAACACCCACAATCATTATCCAGACCTTGTGATTGAGATGAGGAAGAACAAAATATCTAGATTTCTCACTTCTCTTTTCCTCTTCTCCTTTTTCTAGTGAGAATTCTTATCCTTTCTCCAAATTCTTCTATTAATAAAGGAAGAATGAGACATTGTGCATATCAAGCAAAAGGCTTCAAAGCCAGAATTTTATTCTTTCAGAAATAGATAAAGTAAACCAGAATGGCTCAAGGAAGAAGGAAAACATGATTTTTCCCCTTACTAGTTTCAACAATAGAGTCTGAACACAACTCTAAATATTTAATAAACCATTTGCTTTGGCTAATTGTTAAAAATATAGTGTTTTAAAATAAATAATTTTAAAAATTAAAAAAAATTAAATATATAGTAATTTGTTGTTTGCTTTTGGTAGGCATGAAATAAAACTGCATTAACATTGTGTGAGTTGAAAAGCTAAATTTTATCTGAATCTAAACAAAATGAAAAATATATGATGTTAAGATAAATAGCGTTTAGGTACATTTTTTACATGACATACACACAGGGACATTTTTTTCTTCTTTTCCTCTCCACACTTCAATAAGCAGTTCATGTAATTCAAATAGCTGTGTTTATTTCAGAAATAGATTAGACATAAAAAAGTTAGAAGAAGAGAACCAGGATTGGTGATGCATTCTTTAAAAATATCAGTCAAATAACTATTAACCATAATTCCAAAATAATAACAAACAAATGCTCTTGAAAAGAGGAGATTGTAAGCAGAATATACAAAGAGTGATAGTGCCAGAACTGCTTCAGGAACTGCTCTCTGACATTTAAGATTTCTAGTACATGACAATGTTTTAATCAGGATTAAAGGCTTTCAGGAACTAAATTTTTTTTAGTTATATTTCTTTGAAGAAATACCTTTTCAAAATTAATGAAAAGATAGCAGGTTTTAGTAGAAAGAATGCTTACACACTCATTGTGGTAGGCAGTAAAATACCTTTCCAAAATATCTATAGTCCCGAAATATCTAATCCATCAAATGTAGATTTACATTTTATATATGTTTGTAAAATAATCACCTTTCATTACCTAAGTAACACAAATTTGAATAATTATCAGATGGGGAAAGTATACTCAAAAGACCCAGCTGTAGTTCGAGAGGGACATTATTAGGTAAGAACCATCAGAAAGATGTAAAGATGCTACATTAGAAGATAAAGGAAAAGACAACAATCCAGATTCTGAAGTTTCTGGAAAGCAGAACAGAAAGTAAATGCGTTTTCCACTAGAATCATCTGAAAAATATTTCAATTCTGTAGGGGGCTCAATTTTAATCTAGTGAGAATTATTTTAGATTTTTGTCCATTAGAACTGTAAAATGATAAATACGGATTGTTCAACCCAATTAACTTGTAGAAATATTTCACAGAAGATTTGATTTAGTAATCTAACTCAACTACAACCTCTCCTGATGCAACCGCAAGGTTACCACATGTCCTAGTTTCTGAGAATAAGAAAAAGTTGCCACCAGGTTTGTACACATGTATGATATACATACTACTAAGGGCCTTGCATTAATGAAGTCTTGAAATTCTAAATAATATTTAAATAAGAAGGCCCTTTTCTTCATTTTCACATTTGAGGATCACTAAGTACCAAAGTTATGTAGAAGGCTAGGGTAAGAATATAGAAATGAAATCTGTCTTCTAATGTTATAAAGATGATTTATGTCCCTTTGATTTACAGTTGTAAGGTAATAAAAAATAAGGTAAAACAGAAACAGTAAGTCAATTTTATCTTTCCTAACTTTCCAACAGAAATTAGAGAATCCAGTAAAGATACAGCAATCCCAGGATGATAAAGGATGTTATAGGATCACTAGATGGTGAAAAAAAGGTAACAAGAATGGGTCCCCTGGAACAATGGGAAACAAAATCTACACCTACACATTGTGATATAGCTAGAAAATAGTTTCTACAATGCTAAGTCTTTATATTTTAGGTTTGTTTACACAGCAACTTTACTCTCTAGGAAATGATTCTTTATTAATACTCAAGTGTTTGCAGCTTATAACCCAGCAACAAATAATGTTTCTAAATATAAACAAGCATGATACTAAGAGTAACTACTTGCATTGCTATAGCTGATAAAGAAGAATGATCTTGGGGAATAGTCAAACAATCTTGAACTTTTTCATACCTTTCCTCTTCTCCAACATGAGAAGTCATAGTCTAGATATGTCTCATGGACTTTCCTGCCTAGGCTGGATTTGAAATATGATTCTCACCTGTCAGCCTCCTTAGTAGTTAGGGTTACATGCATGAGCCATTGGCGCCTAACTACATAATTATTTTTTACATATTTATGAAGTATGAAGTGGCAATCCCATTCATTTATTTAATGATCAAGCTACATCATATCCATTAATTTCTGCATGTAACATTTCTTTATAGTGAGAATGCTCAAAAACTTATCTTCTGGCTGATGAATATCTATTCTTAACTATAATCACTTTGCCTCTTGCAGTATAAAATTAATATATTTACTTTTAGTCACAGAAGTCTGCTAATTAAAGTTATATAAAACATGAATTGTAAAGTGAAAGAAATTCATAGTTTCATTACTTGTTTAAAGAAAATGATAATGCATTTTTTTCAATTATATTTCTTTGGAATGTGTAATATTCATTGATTTAACTTAAAATTGATAGCAATTACATCATATCTAGTTGATTCAAACTTTATTTAAAAATTGTACACTTAACACAAATATACTTCCACTTTCTTCTAACACATAATTAAAATAACAGTATAGGAAAGTTTGGTGTTAGCTGTTCATGTGTAGAATCATAGAAACTCAGGAGGCTAAGACCTGAATATTTTAATTCAATATCAGTCCAAACAGACAAAAATGTGAAAACTTATCTCCAATTATCTAGCAGGAAGCAGAAGTTGAGGATGTGGCTCAAGGAATAGCGTGTCATAAGCCATTAGCAAAGAATACAACAGAGATCATTAAACATTGAGTTCAAGCCCTAAAAATGGCAAGTACACAAAAGACAACAACAAAAAAGTGATATGAACATCAATAATAAAGACAAAATAGTAGAAAAGATGATGAGAAACGTGTGTGAACATCTGGAATTCAGAAATCATTTGACAGAATTTTGATTCATGAGAGGTAAAAGTCACAGTATAATTTGAACAATCTCATTGAAGTCATTTGTGTTGAAACCTGGCTATTGGGTAACATGTGAAAGAGCAGACTGGATTACCTGACATAGCAGACATTGCCTGTAACTATACACCATCCCACTCTGAAAAAATCTAAAATCATGCTTGTTAATTTAAAAAGAACCTCATGCTAGAGACTTTTTGGTTCACACAGACTGAGGTCCTTATTTTGAGGCTTCAGACCAGTGCTTTTATTTATAAACACTTCTGTTTTACTCCCCTTCACTGATGTAGCTATACCTTACTAAGCTGGCACCAAGCCACTCCCTAGAAATTGGGCAAGAGCATTTGCTGATGCTCTTCCAACTTCTCTCTGTGGTTCAGGATAGCCAGACTCTTGTAGCTAAGATGGGTTACTTTGATGTCCAGGTGGCCTTAAACTGGAGATAAACATGCAATGGATATGTCAACATGCGTTAGTTTCAAACTATGATCTTCAGATCTGAGCCAATATGCTTAGCCCAATATTTCCAGTAAGTTACTTAATCTTTCTGACACTCAGGTTCTTCCTGTGTGGAAAGTGAAAAGAATTACTTTGTGGACCTAAGAATCCAGTTGGAGTTATGACTGGGTGCAGGAAGTATAAGTGTTCAGGATGTGTGGACAGAGTCTGACACTCTCATAAAACTATTGGTATTTATATTTAAATGAATTCCAGGAATTGGAAACAAGAGGGATTTTTCTGTTCTTGTTTATCTTTTTATGGACATTGAAGGAGCCACAGAAATTCAAGGAGAACTGGGAAATAAATGCAGCAGTTGTACTCTGTAGATATTATATACACAATGAGCTATACCTCTTGTGGACAGGGACAGGAGGGAAAATCAGAGAGAGAACAAAGTGATGAGATTGTCAAACAAGAAGTGAACTCGTTAGCGACTTATAAAATGGTGATCTGTATGTACACTACCTTAACAAAAAACATTTGAAAAATCCAGGTTGATTATTCTCTTTTCCAATTTTTGTAGAGGCCCTTAAGACTCAGGCTCACCTGGAGTTTTTGAAGGTCACTTTATATGATAATTAATGTAGAGCCTGAATCTCTTAAGAAATGTTATAAAAAGTATTTCATTCTTAGTGCCTCTTTCTCTTTGAGTGGTGATTATATATGTTGTTGTAATAGCTAAATTTTTACTTTTTGTTTTTAGTACTTGTCAGGTGTTGAATTCTTCTTAAAGATTTGTGACAAAGGTCTGCTATATCTTGGCACCCTGCCCTTAACTAAAATGTTAATTAATCTTTGAAATTAATGTACTTGAGTATGAGTTTTATTTATTGATTTAATTTGTCGGTGGTGGTGAACTCTGGGTCTTGATGCCATTCCTCAGCTCCTCAGCTCAAGAGTAGTGCTCTACCACTTGAGCCACAGTACCACTTCTATCTTTTTCTGCTTAGGTGGTGCTGAGGAATCAAACCCAGGGTCTCGTGCATTTAAGGCAAGCTGTCTACAACTGATGCACCTTCTCAGCCCTTATGAGTGTCTACAACTGATCCACCTTCTCAGCCCCTATGAGTGGTATGTTTGTGCAAGGGTCTGTCAAGCAAATCTATTGAGCAAATGTATACATTTGCCACTAGACATATTCAAAATTATGAATTAACTGATATTTTAATGAATAAAACTGTTATCATTGATACTAGGAAGTGTTTGTCTCCCATACTAAAACCATGGAGGAGGGTATTTTAAACTAAAACTGCAAAAGAAATTTTAAGATCTTGTTGCTAACAAATGTGTCCAGGTATTATTACATTAAACAGACAATTCAAAATAGTTTTCTTCATGAATACAGAGATCAAAGGTCTTATTATTCTTATTTCAAAATGCAAATTAAAGGGGAAAAACAGTCAGGAGGTAAAATTTATATTGAATGTTAATAGTTAAAGAGGAAAAGATCCTAGAGGACAAACTAAAGACAAAGCAATATCAGAGCACTATATGCTCAATATTAAATAAGAAGGTTTAATTGAAAAATTGAGTTGGAATGTGCACATCAAACAAAAGCAAGAAATCAGAGCCTACCACCAACAAAGAAACACCATAATGCATATCTCAGAAAAAGGAAAAAAAATTCCTTGTATTGATTTCAATGATACATATAACCCCCCTGCACACACACACACACACACACACAAGAATGTATGCAACAGCTCAACCTACTCACATTCATTCAACCTGAATCAAAGATCTTCCTATAATATTTGGAACTTTAAATGTTTCTAGTCTTGTAAATAATTGATAACAGATGCATAAGCAAATATTTTCTGAATAAAACTCTGTTATGTAAATGAGAATTTATGATGGTTACATCTACTTAAAATATCTCTCAATCTCGAAAGAATTAAACAAGAGACAATACAAATTTGGGACTATATTTCTACCAGCTATTCTGCAAAGGCTTAATAAGAAATTATGAGATCTAATATTAAATACCAAATTCATACAATTAATACATGTGTAGATGAAGTGAAAGACAGTGATCAGAGACCTATGCTGCCTCCAATTCCCAGCAGCCTGCACACTGTGACACCTTTGATTCTGCTGTGCCAAGCCCAGAGTTCTTTTCCCTACAGCAGTGGCCCTGCTGGGGTTGGGGATGGGGGCTGTGTGGAGAGGAAGGGGGCCACAGGAGAAGCCAAGCTTTGGTTGGGGCTGAGGGTGGTGGGGAGAAGATGGTGGGGAGGCCCTGAAGGAGGCTGTGAAGCGAGGAAGAGGCAGTTGGCCAACAGCTCATGTAGCAGCCCTAAAGGCAGCTGGGTTCTGGGGAGTGTCTGTGAGGTGTGGAATTTTGGGTGGATTTACTAGGGCCTGTTTGCTTGGTGAGGAGAGGAAGAAGTCTCGAGTCCCACCCAAACAGATAGTGAAAAATGAGACAACCAATGGCTGAAGAATTTCAAGAACAAAGGCAGGGACTTATAGGTAATCTCTAGGGCCAGTGAGGGCAGCAAGGCTGGGCCTGTGGTTGTCATGCCTCTCTCAATGCCCTTGGAAGTGAGGGCCAGCTCTGCTGTGGGCTAGGTCTCGCTCTTGCCTTGAAGCAGGCACCAGGAATTGTCAGCACAGCCTCAGCCTGCCCCAAGGAGGTGGCCTGTTGTGGGTGCTGTAACCTGGGCAGGTGCTAGGAGGCTATACACAGAAGGGCAGAGGAAGCATATTTGGTAGGCTCTGCTCCAGCCCAGCCAAGCTCAGGGCCACTTGGGAAGTTCCAGCTCTGAATCAGGACCATCAGGACCAGGCATTGCTCCCTAAACAAGTAGGGCCTCTGGGGACTTGTGCAGTGGCCGCCACGTGTGGGTTGTGAACCTCCTTAGAATGGCCGAGGAGTCTCAATGAAGAGGTGAATTTGCTTCTGTGCCTCTCCCATCTTCTGGATTCTTGCTCTCCTCCTGCCTCCTGCCTTGTCCAACTACAGGAGTCAACTTCTCCAAGCCACTGAGAGGCCATCCCGGAGATGCTCACAGGGCTTTCCAGGCTGCTTCACCATGCATGCAGGGCTCACAGGGTGCCATCCTCTAGGCAAAGCATACCCCCATTTCAGCTTGGCCGCCCCTGCCTAGGGGACCACGAATTGCATTCTTGCACAGAAAACTAGGGGTACACAAGGCCGTCCTGCAGTCTAAGGCATCCTTTCCTTCCTCTTGCTCAGGTGTGGAGCAGCTGTGGAGCCAACTGCAACATCATGTTTGATTATCTAAAAAGAAGAGGATAAAAAGCTTCATTGTCCCAGATACAGCTGCCCCTGGGGTTCTCTGTGTACACTAGTCTTGTGCTTAGATAAGGATCCCCAAGACCACCACGGAGCCAGTTCTCATGCGACCACATTAGAGTCATTTATTGCAAGCTTGAGCCTGGAATCACAACTGTCACCATTGCAGTGTGTCAGAGTTGAGAACCCCGACCCTTCAGTTAAATGGGTAATCTTATAACAATCTTATTGGCTAGCAAGTGCAAGCTAAGCAATAAGCAATAATTTGTGGAGGAGAAGGGAAAAAACAAATCGTTTAAATAGGGATACAGGTGGACCCATTGCAACAATGAGATGTACAAGTTCTTACGGAGAAAAAAAACTTTACAACTTTGGTGGGGGAGAGGGGGAGGAGGATGGGAAGGGATGGGAGGGGGAAACAAAGGAGGAGGCTACAATGTTTGATAGGAAATGTATTCATTATCTTGCCCATGTAATTGTAACCCCTCTGTACAGTATTTTCACAATAAAAAAGTTAAAAATATTAAAAAATTAAAAAAAATCTGTAACTTTAGGTACTTCCCTTCATCCACTGATGGCTATTGCTAGGGAAGTTATGGGCAGAACGTTATTGTGACATTTCAGGGTTTTTCCAGGAACCTGAGTTCTTTCAGTAAAAGTCTACTTACAATGGTTGCTTTCAGTAAAGGTCTTCACAATGGATACTTTTGGAGTATTCGGAGTCTAAGTCCAGAATGCCTGTACTTTGGCAAAGGCCTCTCACTAGCCTGTGTGTGTGTGTGTGTGTGTGTGTGTGTGTGTGTGTGTGTGTGTGTGTGTTGTGTAAGAGAGTCCGACACAGCTGAGGTTTGGGGTAAAATACTCCTTCGCTTTAGCATTGAGTTTTGGTATCTATTGTTTGTCCCACCCCCTTCCCCCAATTTTGAGTTCTAAAGTTGTCCTTCTAAATACTTTCATCCTTTGATCTTCTTGATATTCAGATTCCTAAGGTCTGCTTGTGAACTTCAATATTTGCTTCATGAAGGTGATGACTTTCTTCTAACTTTTATGAAGCCCTTTGCTCTCTTTAAATGCAGTTTGTGCTGTGTTAGTGGTTTTACTTAGCCCAGACTTTGGTGGCCCAGGCTGTGACTGTTAATTCTGAGATTATTTTAGCCCAATATGAGATACTATACTTTCAGTATATCAGTGAAAGAAGTTCAGCATCTTTATTGAAACAATTTCCTGGCTGTAATACAAACAAAAACATCCAGTGATATAAATGTACAATTTGTTGTTTTTAGTTAATTGTTCACCACTGTAATGAAAAAAATCTTTTTACTAACTAAAATGAGTATTTGTAATGGGAAAAAAATCAAATGTTATAAGTCTTATAAATTGATCAAATACCAAAAGAAAAAGAAAGATACTAATCAGGAATGAAGTACAAATGTAAGTGTTTAATAAATAAATGAAATGTTTGAGATTCATATCTACATAGCAAATACGAAGGAAAATAAAGAGGAAAGTCACTGAGATCCTATCTTACACACCAGAATAGCTATCACCACTCAAATAAATAAACTGCTGGAGAAGTTGAAATAAATCAGGAACTATATTTGGTTTTGTGGCATTGTAAACTAGTGCAATCCATAGGGATATCTTAATGGAAGTTTACACAATACCAAAAACACAGATATCTTGATGACCTTTACCGCAATTGGATACATATTGAAGGATTATAAATCAACATGAACATCCATGTTCATGGCAGCAATATTCATAGCAAACAAGTTGTGTAATCAACCTAGATGCACTGGAAAGAGGGAATTAAGGAAATGTGTTATTCATAGCTATAAACATGTTCTGGTATATGAGAAGTGAATGTTTCTACTGTATCATTGCTAAATATTTTGAATATATACCTATCCTACTTTTACTACGTTTTGTGGCATTGTGTTTTTGCTTTAATGAGGAACGTCCATATTGATTTTCAGACCAGTCACAATAGGTTGAAGATATCCTATAATATGTGGATATTATATCAAAATTTAAATATATCAATGAACACATAGAGGACCATCATATATAGTTTATAATTTGAAGCAATTTTAAGAGGGCAACAGTTGGGGAAAAAGACGATGTTAGAAGCTTAGAAATACACAGACAAGGAAAAATATGTGCAACTAATTACTGCTAATAGTAAAACATTTTCCTCAAGTTTTAACAATGAAACTATTAAAATAATACTTAATAACATCAAATAAATATGCCATAGAAGAAAATGTACCGTAGATATACGTTTCCCTATAATTTGTTTTACTTTATAACAAATGGATTAGAAGAAAATGTAATTACACGTCTGAAGATGCTAACACTTTCAAGTGTCATTGATTGAATCCAGCAGAGGAAAGTAATAGAGAAGTAGAGAGTAAGAACAAACTGGGGTATGGATAAAGATACTCAGTTGATCTTCGTGAGGAAAAAATGTGCTCCATTTTCCTGATCAAAATAGAGCTAGGACAGCTAACTTTTGACAGAACACTTGTAATGTAGAGTAGTGGAGTTAGTACTTTAGGTAGTAATTTATTACTTTTATTCCCTAATCTTATGACGTGATTCCCAAATGATGTGAGTAATCGTAGATTTTCTTTTTTTTGGGGGGGGAGGGGTCTGGTCGTGGGGTCTGAACTCTGGGCCTGGGCGCTGTCCCTCAGCTCTTCAGCTCAAGGCTAGCGCTCTACCACTTGAGCCACAGCGCCACTTCCAGATTTTTTCTTTTTGCTTATGTGGTGCTGAGGAATCAAACCCAGGGCCTCAGGCATGCAAGACAAATGCTTTACCACTGACCCCCCTTCCCAGCCCCCTGATCCTAGATTTTCTGAGCCCTTTTTTTCACCCAAAGTTTCTAATTCCTCACCCTGCCAATGGTTCTTCTGCTACTCTCATTTCTCCTTGTTTCTGAACTAAACTCCTGTAACCTTTTGGTTCATGAGAAACAGCTGGAGAAATATGAGGATAGCTTGGAGTCTGAGGTAACATCCACTCCAGCTTGGAGGATCTGGTGAAGGACTACCACCTGGGTCTCAGAATCAGATATTAATTGACCTCTTTGGAAATGGAGAAACTCACTTCCTCAGGCAGAATCTGTCATTCCTTGACTTTCTCTGAAGAGATTTGATACTAGGGCACAATTCAGAGAATGAGCTTTCCCATTGTCAGAAGGAATATGTTGAAAACTAAAAGTGGCCTCAGGTCCCAAAGGGCCAGTCAGAAGCCAAGAGATCACACTTTTCTCCTTATCAGGGACCTTCTGGTAGGAATAGAGTCTGAGCAAAGTCTAAGATGGAGATAAACTAAGACTAGGCCTAAGGAGGAAACAAAAGAATGACCCTCTCTTTGACTACAAGGGAGTTGTGTAGTGAGACATGACAACTTCCTTCATATAATAAAATTCACTAGGTAAGTTATCTCACTGCCACTTTGAAGGAGGTCAGTTTCCCCAAAGGAGAAGATTTTAAATGTTGTGATTGCCAATTTTCTCTCTAGGCTGTTGTCTCTCTCACCCCTTCTCATGTCAGGAATGCATTGCTTCTTTTAGGCACTCAACTACTTGTCCTGGCTTCTAGGCAGGAATACTGTAGGCTATTCTTTGGCTAACCTCTTGCATTTAAGGTAGAATAGGCCCAGTCTCTGCTCATGCCAAAAGATAGATGCAAGAGGTGAATATAAGCTCACATTTGTGCAGAACAACAATCATGTTGAAAAAATTAAATTAAATTAATAGTTGAGTAATTTAGGGTTTATCGCCACAAAATTTAGGTAATTATTAGGAATACGTCTAGAATCATGGATTAGGAAGAGAACAGTGAAGTAGGTTCAGGATACAATGGAAAAGACACACCATAGCCATAACAGGAGATGAGAGTTTGAAGGAACTATTGGCATAGGTCTATTTACTATCTTAGGAGTGACCTTTGATAGGAGGCTTTTAGAATAATATCTAAAAGAGAGGGACTTGCTGGGCACTAGTGGCTCACATCTGTAATCCTAGCTACCTAGGAGGCTGAGATCTGAGTATTATGATTCAAAGCAAGCCCAGGCAGAGAAAGCCAGAAGTGGTGCTGTGGTTCAAGTGGTAGAGAATGAGCCTTGAGCTCAGGGAAAATGCCTAGGCCCTGAGTGCAAGCTTTAGGATCAGCAAAACAACAAGAAACAATAATGATAAAACAAATAAAAGAAGGACTTAAAGATATGCGATGGAATGATGATCATGTGTAACTGTTTAGGGAACATAAAAGGAGACAATATGTGGAGCAAAATGATATCTACTTTTTACTAATCAAGGATGCAAAGCAAATGCCAAATTCCTCTTCTCAAAAACTTCCAAACTTGGGCTGGGAATGTGGTTCAGTGGTAGAGTGCTTGCCTTGCATGCATGAGGCTGTGGGTTCGATTCTTCAGTGCCACATAAGCAGAAAAATCCAGAAGTGCTGCTATGGCTCAAGTGGTTAGAGCACTAGCCTTAAATTGAAGAGGTGAGGCACAGTGCTCAGGCCCAGAGTTCAGGCCCATTGTCCGGCCTAAATAAAAACAAAAAAATAAAACAAAAGAAAAAATCTTCCAAACATTTTTTCTCATAGTTGAAGAGAGGCTCTTTTTACAGAAATTTTCCTTATCTAGCTCATGGTCATCAGAACTTCAGTAGACTTTTCCTGTTGAGATGTAATGCACCTAACTCTACTGAACCTAATCAAGGCTAGGAATGTATGGACATCGATACATTTGTTTTATTTTTCCTTATAAATATATAATAATGTCAGTTATTATATATAATATATTATAATATAGAATATATTATACATTATATAATATATTAAATATATTATAACATGTATTATGCATTAACAGAGTTCCTAGTTTTAGATGTAGGAACAGGCGACATATTGAAAGAAAAATATTTGAATCTCTGAGTTATTTCTCTACCACAGGACAATACCAGGATTCATTCTTATTACCCAAAGAGCAACATAGGAAAGTGATGCCAATGGATGTGATTCTCTGGATTTTGGAAATTGTGATCATATACATATGTATATATGATATATATCAAATATATATATGAAATATTGTTTAATAATAGTGAATTTGTAAAACTATAACAACAGATAAATAAGTGAACACCTATGTGCACACACTCCCAGTCACTTTCATGTATAAGAATTTCTTTTCTATTCTCCTATTCACCTACACAGAGAGTACATGAGTTGCCCTTGAATTGTCCTGGAAGATCTTTATCGGGTACTGTAGCTTCACATCCTTTGTTCCCTAAGTAGCCAGATGTTATGTATTCAATAACAAAATTGTTTCAGGCAAAAGTATCCACCCTGACACACAGAGGAACTTGGATTTCAGAAATGACACAAATAAGTGGGAGGTACAGTAGTACTTTTCAAAATTGAATATAGGCGGGTGCTGCAACAGAAAATAAATAAGACTAAAAAAAATTACATATGACATCAAATTACAGAGTTCCAGGGCATTTCCCTACTCTTGAGAACTAGAGTAATCCATATTAAAAATAAATAAATAAAAAGACGAATGTTTTATACCAAATTTCAAAACATACTATATGTTATACAAAGGAAATGCAATAAGCATGCATTTTACAATCTAGTAACATCATATGGTATGAAGAATCTGTATTGATTCATAAAAATCAATACAATGCACTTAAAACATCCAATATCTCAAGTGTCAGCTTAGCAGAATACTTTCAATCTGTGGTGTCTATTTTGCATATTATCCAGCCCTATCCATCCCACAATGGCAGAAGGCTCTTCTGAGAAAGTCCAGAGGCCAGTCTACTGTGAGTGCTCAATGTGGACCTGTTCCCATTATCTTTTATTTGGGCATGTGATAGACTATCTGTTAACTTGCCAAAGGTACAATTTGGACAGGCTTCCAGTAATGATATTTTAGCTCTCATAAAAAGAGGGAAATTGAAGACAGAGGGAAAAAATCTATCAGGTCCCTGAAAGATTTCTATCATTGTGCTAACCCTGTAGCTTTCTACTGACACTTGAACAAACTGCAGTAATTGTCACTCTAACCACATGTCCAAAAAGTGGCTTTCCAAATATTGGCCTATTTTCACTTTGGTAAATCAAGACACACTATTGTGGCTCCGTTTTACTTAAACAATCAGCTATGGTTGGCCCAAAGGATAGTTGAACTTACCAATTTCATAAATTTTAGGTCATCACACAATCACTTCATAGCCCTTAAACATTAAAAATACCTACCCATATAAGTCTGCATTACATACTTATTATTGTTTTTCTTCATTTGTCATGTTTTACATATTTGTGTATCCCAGGGCTTAGCTCTGTCATAGTCCTTCTCATGGTTGTTACCACTGAGTACAGTAATTATTTCTGTATTTTTTCTCCAGTTCTGTTTTCTTTAATTCAAGTCTTTAATAGCATCCTGTCTACTGACAACTACTAACTACTGATTTTAGAAAACTCAAAAGATCCCAAAGTGAGCTTTGATCTCTATCTACAAACCAATCCCTCATTACTATTTGATTAAGTGATAACTCTTCCAGCTGTCTTGTCAAAATACCTTGGAAACATTTTAGACTTACATACGTTTTCACACCTCATATTTAATCTATGACCAGATTTCGACAAATTAACTCACTGTATATTTTAGGAACAATATATATATATATATATATATATATATATATATATATATATATATATACACTCATATACCATATATATGTATATTATAGGAACCATATATATATATATATATATATATATATATATATATATATATATATATATATGGTATATGGTATATCAGTGTTAGTACTATGACTTAAATTTGGGGCCTAGGTTCTTTTAATTTTCTTTATTTTGGGAGGTGGGTCCGGTCGTGGGGCCTGAACTCTGGGCGTGGGTGCTGTCCCTCAGCTCTTCAGATCAAGGCTAGTGCTCTACCACTTGAGCCACAGCGCCACTTGCAACTTTTTTCTTTTTGCTTATGTGGTGCTGAGGAATTGAACCCAGGACCTCATGCATTCAAGGTAATCACTCTACCACTGAGCCACCTTCCTAGTCCCTTACTTTTCTTTTTTGCTCAGGCCTTATTTGGTGTAAAGATCACCTACAATGTCATTACACACACCCTTTTCATTTGAAAATATGTATATTCTGTAGCAATATTATTGTCATTATAACCATAATTAGGAAGATAATATGGGTTCATCTGCTCCATACTTCTTAAAAGCTAATGAATGTGAAATTTACAGAATATCCTCAGATATGCCTAGTGGAAACCTGGATTTGAATTATGGGTCTATAGCTGATCAGTATTAGGTACTTGGGAAATTTGTTTGGCCTTGTTGCCTACTTCTGTTTTTAATAAAATACTTGATTCATTTACTAACTGGAAGAACTATCATGAGCACTAAAATTAACCTAATGCAGATGCAGTGCTTGTAATGGTGTCTGCACATTGTGAAGTAGGTCCCAAAGAAGTCAGCTTCCATCAACATAGTCACAGCATCCTTCCTAAAGGCCTTAAGAAATATATACCCAACTGATGTTAATATCTGTGAAAATTTGTCTTTACAAAAAAAGGTCTTTTCTTCATATGAAGCAATTAAAGTAATGTTGGGGCTGTCCTGTGGCTTTTACTCTGAAAGAGTTTTGCTTGAATTTTATTCTTACTCTATTAGTGGTAGCAGTAGCGTTCTTTAGTGTTACCCTTCATTTTTCTAGTTCTGTGTTCCATTTGGAATACTATTGTAACTTAGTTTATAAACTTTGTTATCAGAATCAATACACTACAACTGCTGAACTTTCCAATAAAGAGACAATTTTAGGTGTGCATTACATTTTATGTGCTTAATACTTTCCTGAAAGTATTCCTTTTAGGTTATATATCCCTAACAACTATTTTTTTAAGATTTCTTATATGATTTATGGATTTATTATATGATTCTTATATGATTTCTTAGAGATCCATAAATAAAACATCTCAGAACAGGAAAAGAGTAGGTAAGAAGTAATAAAATAATATTATGCTGTCTTAATGGCTAAGTGTAAAGAACATGTAACAAAACAGTTGGTAGATTCATTTGCTCTTTTTTCTATTCTCTCACCCTTCATTGTAGAAACCTTCTTACTATGAAGTGCCAAGTCGTCTGGACCTTTCAAGCCTCGTCTCAGTGACAGAAGTGATGGGATTAGGACATGTGCTCCTATGACTGGCTTTTAGGAAGTTCACAATAAAGCAATACCAGTACATATAAAGAAACCTTTGTGAGTGATATGCATTGCCAAAATTAAATTCATATGTCAAAACATCAAATTACTTACATTATAATATATGCAGTTCAACTGGAATCACTAACACTTCAATGAATCAAATGCAAACTAAAAGCTCTATATCAAAAACCAACATCTAAGGCAGTGTTGGAAATACAAGAAGAAACACAATAAATCTAATGGAGTGAGATCTTTAACACTGGCAATGAGCAATGATAGCTGAATTTTTAACCAAGCTTGGAAAGTTCAGGTGTCTACTAATGATGTGATTAGAGTTGCGGAGTTGACCTTGGTATAAGGATTAGAGGTAAAATTCAAAGGCAGCTAAGGTTGCTGCAGTATTTTAGCTCGATACAGCATGACCCTCCCTGATAATGGTAAAGCACAGAGTAGAAGCTAAATCAGTAAAATGTATAGGAAGAATTTTCCACTGAGAGTAATTGCAGGGTGTGATCATCACTCTTGCATTGAAAATGTACAGCCCATCATTCTACTTTAAACTCTAGAGTATTTCTGAACTGAAGACAATTATAACACACCAATGTGCTGTGAGTGCTGAGCAGTTTAGGTGTGTATTACTGTAATATATGTAAAATCTTTAGAGGTATGGAGTGGACTTACCCTCACACTTCATTCTGTGTTGTTAAGTTTCATGGAGAAATGTTCATAATTATGCAATTCACACTCATCTAAGTCTGAATCAGGCAACTGAGATAAGACATTAGGATCATCACTCCAGTGATGAGGTTTGTGACCTATGAAATAAATAACATTATTTCACAATGTATATGCGTTTCTGAAAATTTATGCAATACTAAATACCAAATGTACAAAAGGGACAATTGTCCATCACTTATATTATCAGAAGTTAAGATACTCCTGAATTATACTTTCTTGCTAGAGGATCATAGGGTGACTGCTGATGTTTGGTACCTTTTCAAGTGCTCCTATACGTTTGTGAATTTTTTGGGGGGAAGTGTTTTTCCATAGTTTGTTTTGAGGTGTTCAAAATTTCAGTATTGTCACTGACCACAACCATGGAACAGCAAAGAAGATGGGATACCTGGCCAAAGAACTGAGAAATCACAGGAAGTGATAGGAAAGTAGACACCAGAGGACCCAAAGCCTCATTGCCGGCTTCCAGAACCCCAAATCCTGCTTAACATGTTTATATTCATTCTACTACAGTGGTGGGATAGTGAGTGATTACAGGTATATCCACAAACTAAGGCATCAATCTAGCTTGTGGTTACAAATATTAACTGAGTTATTGTTTGTATGCATAGTGATAATTGAATCCCTTATTTTTAGGGAGCAGAAGGGTGCAATAGTCATTACAATCATAGCACAGACATCCTTCTTGTCTCCAATGTCTTAAACTTTTAGTGTCCAACAGCTCTAACTTAAATACTTTTCAGGTAATAACCCATATCCTTGTCTTCCCTTAACTGTTTGACCTTTACAGAGCACAGCTCTCAACCTTTTGATTGCCATTTGAGAGGGCTTCCCAATATATCCCTTTCCAGGTATAACAGTTTGACTCTAGAATCACTCAAAAGTACTATTACAGATGGGTTATTTTGAAAAGGATATTTGTTTTCTAGGGTAGGTTCACTTTTGTAAATTTTATTTTATTTAAAGGTACTGTACAGAGTGGTTACAGTTACATGAGTAAGGTAAATTCCTTGTTGAATATTGTTACCCACTCCATTGTTTTTCTCCTATCTTATCCCACCCCCACCTCTACACCCCACTCCAAAGTTGTAAAGTTCATTGCCGGTATACTGTCTTGTGAATATCATTGTTGCAATGGGTCACTTCTTTCATCCTTATGTTATTTCCCTTTCCTTCTACAAATCAGATAATGTATATACAAGATGGAAGGTACCAGAATCAAGACAGAGATGTCCAGGGATAAATCAAAGAGAAATGAAATAAAATAAGATCTAGATACACTACTTTACCAATATCAAGGTTGATATCTGAAAAAAAAAGTACTTTTTGTTTCCATGTCTTGGAGTTCATTTCAATTAACATCATTTTGTATGGTGAAATGTACATAGCTTTGGGGCCAGCAATCCCACTCATGGGCATTTGTCGAAATTATCTCTTAATAGCTAATGGATGAAGAATGGAATTGAAAATAGCAGAGGAAAACAAATCAACATGCAGGTATTATGATTTTATAATTCTAATATGAAAGAACTGAAGCTTTTGTTTCATGAAGAAGAAAGTTTAGCCTGTAATTTCAATGCAAGGCATCAGTTGTAATGAGTCTAAAGTCTTTTCCTCCAAGATATCTAAGAGTACTATACTCATCTTCTGAAGAGTAAATAAGTAATTATTTTAAGTAGCTTTGTTTAATATTAATTTACTTGTAGAAAATGAGTTAAAATATCTTCTCTTGGTCTGGGAAGGTGATTCAGTGGTAGTGTTTGCTTTGCATGCAAGAGAACCTGGGTTTGATTCTTCAGTACCACATAAGCAAAAAGAAAAGAGCCGAAAGTGGCACTGTGGCTCAAGTGATAGAGCCCTAAACTTGAGCTGGAGAGCTGAAGGACAGCACCCATGCCCATAGTTCATGCCCCAGGACCGGACTCCAAAAAATAAAACACTAAAACTACCAGCACAAGTATGTTTTTTGCAGCATTATTACCATATCTAAGATATGGAACCTGTCTGGTTGCCCCTCAATAGATGAATGGATCAAGAAAATGTGGTATATATACACAATGGAATTTCATGCTTCTATCAGAAAGAATGACACAGCCCCTTTCTTAAGAAAATGGAAAGACTTGGAAAAAAATCATTACGTGAAGGAAGCCAGACTCAAAGAAACATAAGCTCTATGGTTTCCATCATTTTCATTAATTAATATATGCTTAGGATAGTCCTGGCAGATAAGTTCATTTTTTACACTCTTAATATTCGCTCTGTGTGTGTGTGTGTGTGTGTGTGTGTGTGTGTGTGTGTGTGTGTGTGTGCAGTAATGAAACTTGACTCGGAGCCTCAAAATCTTGCTTGTTTTTTTCACTCATGATTGACTGAATCTGTACTATTTTAACTAAAGTTTTACTCTGTGTTTGATTGAACAATTGAACATAAACGTTCATGGATTGCTACCCCAGCCATCTGTGAACCATGGTCTTCCAATCTCAGCCTCATGAGATGAGATACTGGCATCTAGCTCTATTGCCAAGTGTCATTTGCTTTGTGTTGTTTGGTTTTGTTTTTGTTGCTTTTGTGCACCCAAAATCTGTATGGAAAACAAATCATTTATAATCAGGACTATTCACCTAAAATGTGTGTTGTTTAAAGATTATCTTAATAATGTAATCCTTTTGCATCCACATTATGTGATTTGATTTTTTGAACTCTATTGTTGCAGTCAAGTCACTTATATATAATTTGAATCTTCTTGTCTTGGTATTAGGGTGTTAGGTGTTTAAAAACAGAATTTATCAAGGTTTAACTCTGCACTACTGAAGCAAGACCTTTATGATTATTCAATGTCCTGTAAATCATAAGTTTATCACTACTTGAGGCACCATATGAGCACAAATAGTTTCCTATAATACTTACACATATTTTAGAGTTCAATGCCATGCAATGCACACTTCTGCCAAATATACAAGGTCATCCTTTGTAATTCTCCATGGATTTTCACTGTTCTTCTCTCTATTCTCCAGTGCTAAGTCCTGTGATGGTCATGTTGATTTTCTCCCCTGTTACATTCATCATTGTATCTTGGGAACTACTGGTATGCATTACTGTACTTCTGTCCATTCTCCTTGTGCTTCGGCTTGTACCCCTCTCACCTCAAAGGGCTAAAAATTGGAGATATTTGCTTTACTCTTTATCTCAGACATCTATCTTTACTTTCTAGAAATACATTCATTGAATTCCTTCTGTAAAGTCTAATGTCTTGAAAATTATTACTAAATTTTCATGGCTTTGTTATTTGGCATAAAGGAAGAACATAGATCAGTACTGTAACTTAAGTAAAAGATTATTGCAGTCATGCTTCAATAGGTGTTGTTCATTGGATAATGTTTACTTCAAGGTCTGCCTGCCTGCTTCTTTTTGACTGTTTTGTTTATTTTTCAATGTAGTCTTTTCTTCTGGAAAATAATTATGGGCCTTAGTGAAGATCAATTCCTACTGTAATTAGTCATTAATTTTATTCCAACCTCATTTCACAGATCCTTCTGAGTTTCTTAAGGGTCTGTGTAGTGCTTCACATTTTTAGATATCTTTTAACATCGATGCATCCAATGATGAAGACACATTCCTTAAGTCACCATTTTGATGACTGAAAATAAACCAATCTGCAGTCTCACTAGATGGCAATTTTCTGGTTTTAAATTCTTTTAGATTAAACTTGATGCTGGACAACAAACATTCTGTGTACAATTTTATATTTTCCTAATTATTTTAGTATACTTCCCAATA
This sequence comes from Dipodomys spectabilis, assembly GCF_019054845.1. Classification (NCBI taxonomy): domain Eukaryota; kingdom Metazoa; phylum Chordata; class Mammalia; order Rodentia; family Heteromyidae; genus Dipodomys; species Dipodomys spectabilis. The sequence goes on along the minus strand of NW_024871184.1, from coordinate 1,865,775 downwards.
TTATATAAAGTTAAAACATTAACATTTACTTAGTTTTAGGATTTCTAAAACAGTCAGAGTAATAATTCTATTCATTCACAATTTTAAGATAATAGAGTGTCCATTATGACCAAGTGAGATATTTAAAATTTTTTATTTGTCGTCCTTAAAGGGTGTGCTGGGGAATCAAGTCTAGTGCTTCATGTGTCTTAGTCTACTGTGGGCCTCTGATCCTGATGTGACCCGTGGTTTTATTTTCACACAACAGGAATACAGAAAAATTTCACTAGGAAGGAATTATTACTTGCTTACTTTCTCCAATATCTCTCGCATACAGAAAAGTAATATAATTCTAAACTGACTGAAAATGGTGTTCCTAGTAGAGTAATTGTTTATTTTTTGTACCCCACTCTTCACTACGTCTTGTCCCTTTCCTATCCCCCCTTCCCATAAAACTTTACTGGATCCACTGGAAACCCACTTCCAGTTAGCCTCATCCTTAAAAAGCTCAACCTTAACTAACCTACCCCTGGTAGTCCTGCTCTAAACTTTCAAAGGCCTGACTGCAACCAGAATCCTTCCTGAAAGTCCTCCTCTGCTACAGGGAATGCCTTCTTCCACTCCACCCCTTCCTGGAATCCCTGCTCTGCACCACCAGAAACCAGGCCACATCCATATCTCCTCCTATGATCCACCTTGCTGCACCAAGAACCCTGCCTACATCGGGCTCCTCCCTCTAATCCTAACTTCATCCAACAGACACCCTATCCCTAACTATTCTATTCCCTCAAAGTCCCATTGCTCCCATATTCTATTACCTCCAAGCTCCTCCCGTCCTTTTCATACCCTACTCCCAACCAGACTTCTCCCTCGACCCCTCTTGGTTTCATCAGAAGCTCCAACCATAACTAGTCTACTTCTAAGTGGCCTAACGTCTCAAACCCAGCCATGAACCTACCTCTTCCCACAAAGTCCTTCAAGCTACACCAAAAACTCTCCACCACTCTATAACTGCCCTTGTAGCACCGCCTTGGTTGAGCAGAAGCATCTCACACAGCCCATCTCCTGCCTGGAAAGCCAGCCCTGCTCCACCACAGGCCTCTCTACCTCCCATATCTACTCTCTCAATGGCTGCATTGTTCCCGAGATGAATCCCCCCTTATTGGATCCTCCCGAAGATCCACAACCTACTCAACCAGTTACCCTGCCCATAATTACCCTATACCTCTGTAGAACTTCCACTCCTTCTCAAAGTCCCTCTTCCAATTAACCCCATCGCTACAAGCCCTGACCTACTCTAGAAAACCCCCACTAGACAACCCCACCACACTATCCCATCTCTCGACACCCACATTGCTCCACTGCAAATCACTGCATCTGTTGGCCTCCCTCTGGAAACCTCACCAGGCTCAAATGTAAATCCCTGTCCCTTCATAGTCCCTTTTTGAAGGTTGCCTTGCCCCACTGGAAACCCTGTCCAAAGTCTAATGTCCTGCATTGCAACACTATAATCCCCACCCAACCTTACTCCTCTTTTCGAAGTGGTGACTGGTTACACAAGAAACCCTGTCCTAACTAGTCTAGTCCACTGGACCCTATCCCTGCTCTCACCAAGCTCTGGTCTGCAAAAATTCCTCCATACATTGTTTCTATATCCTGCTCTGCCAGAGACCCCACCTCCACCCTAACACACTTCCCAAAGGCCTGCCATTCTCCAACAGAAACCCCGGCCCTTACTAGCCCACTTTTTCCTAGCACTGCTCTGCCCTCTCACAGACCCTGAAAAGCCTCTCCCTCATAGCTCCGCATTCCTGCACCAGAATGCCTTCATTCTCTTCCATGCCTTATGGGAAACCTCACCCTACATATCCCACCAGGGCTCACAGTGCTACACCACAACCCCTCCTCTAAGTAACCTCTTCCTTTGTAGCCTTGTTCTTCCTTTTCAAAGCTCTGTCCCAAAGAGCCTCTTCCCCAGTGACCATGCCTTCTTCCACTGAAAACCAATCCACCTGCCAGTCTCCATCCTTAAGTCCCATCTACTCCACAAGAGACCTTGCTCCTAACAAGTCTAGTTTTTCCTGTTCCCTCCCTGCTGTCTCAAAGCCCTACACAGACTGGCTTTCACCCACAAAGCCCCGCCCTGCTCTACCACAGTGGCTATGCCAATACCAACTTCTCCCTTGAACCAGAGAGGGCTCCACGAGAAACACCACACCACCTCATCCTTGAAGTTCCCACCAAGTAAGTTTTATTACAAATGTGATTTTATAATGGTCACAGAATTCATACTAATCAATACGATAAGAAAGCAACAAAAATTAGATAGCTATTAGATGCCTTAGTGTAGTTTGGGGTTCTGTTACTAGGCAGATACATATTGTGTGAAAATGTGTGAAGATGATTCCTCTAACTGGAAAACATACTTTGAAGTATCAGTAAGGTTTCATGAGTGATCATTTTATTTCTAGAATTTTTGTGCACATTTGTGTCCATTAATTTAAAAATATTAGTTATTTTAAATCCTCTGGTTTGGTTGAGGAAAGAGTATTAAGATGTAAAAAGATGACTTTCAAATCATCTCTCTAATAAATAATTTTGGACTTGCTTACTTTACTATGTACCAGAGTTCTTAGTAACAGAAATTCTCTACCAAATCCACTTTGAATTTCCTCCTTTCACTAAAGTGCCCTTTGGAAAAGATTGAAGTGAGATTATACAGGTAGAATGCCAGAAATAAAAATGTATTTGACATCATAACAAAATCATGATGAAGACCCTACCCAATGTGGTTTAAATTTTCTAATGAAAGGAACTTAAGCATATTTAACTGCAGACTTTCTGAAGACTAGAAGACAAAAATATAAGAAATGCCCTCTAATACCATGGTTCTGAAAACAAAGCAAAACCAAGGAAAGACAACATAATGAGACAGAAGGGAATGAGGAACTTGTACATGTGATATAGAATGGAAAAATACACTGAATCAGGTAAAAATAATTTGGGTCACAATGCCTTGTTGTTCAATATATTTCATTGTATATACTGTTCTTCGTTAACCTGTGACTTAATAAAGGTCTCAACAGGGATCTGCCAAGGTAATTGTGTAGTTAGTCAATTTCATCATTTCAAGATCATCAGGATGATAAACTCCCACACACATTAACATACCTGCAACAGCACTAGACATACATTCCCATTGTTCCAACAGTTTAAGGCAAACCTGTATTTAACACAAGCTTTGTATGTGTTATACTATGGTTTTTTCAGGCTTGATACAAAATGTCTCTGCCCAGAAGTAAATGATGGTATTTATAGCTAAAATGATTTAGGGTCATTGTTAACTTCTAACCCGTGCTGAGGTTTTTATTTATACCTCTGCTTTTCCCTTTCTTTTTTCCTCCCTTCCTTTCTTTTCTTTTCTTTTCTTTCTTTCTTTTTCTTTCTTTCTTTCTTTCTTTCTTTTCTTTCTTTCTTTCTTTCTTTCTTTCTTTCTTTCTTTCTTTCTTTCTTTCTTTCTTTCTCTCTCTCTCTCTCTCTCTCTCTCTCTTCTTTCTTTTTTCTTTCTCTCTTCCCTTTTCTTTCCTCTTTTAGGAAATGAGTATGAATTTAGATATTTTGTTTGCTGAACAAGTATTCTATCTTAAGAATATCCTTTTTCGATTTATTTACTTTGCTCATAAGTTATCCATTTTGCTGAGGGGCAAACACAGTCTAAGTTCTTCACTTCTGTCTGCCAAGTAGCGAGGATCACAAATGCATTCCAACATGCGAACTTTTAGGATATATGAGACTCTTATTATTTTCCTTGAACACTGGTTCTGATCTGTGATCCTCTCAAACTCTACCTCTTCAATTAGTGATGTGAGTTCCAGTAGCCTGCCCTCAGTATAGATCGTCTAAATGAATTATTGAAGGCAATTTCACTTTAATCTCTTTTTTTGCCAGTCCAGGGGCTGTTATAGTTTTATTTCTAGACAAATTTGTGTTTATATGCACATTAGCTTTAAAATATTACTTTTCCCCCTTTTTTTCCATTTTAATTTTCTTGGTCAGAGGGCTTGAATTCTGGGTCTGGGCACTGTCCCTGGGCTCTTCAGATCAAGGCTAGCACGTTACCACTTGAGCCACAGTGCTACTTCTGGTTTTCTGGTGGTTAATTGGAAGGAAGAGTGTCATGGATTTCCTGCCAGGGCTAGCTTTGAACTCTAACCTCAGATCTCAGCTCCTGAGTAGCTAGGATTACAGGCATGAGCCATTGGCACCCAGCTAAAAATGTTACTTATTTTAAGTTCTGTGATTTAGTTGAGGGAGTAACATGAGTGTCTAGAAAGTAACTTTCAAGTTACATCTCTAAATAATTTCAGAGTTTCATTTTCATATTTATTACAGTATTTAATAACAGAAACTCCCAAAGTAACAGAATAATCCTTCATTTTCTCTTTACCATAGGTACTATTGGATGAGAATGAGTGAGATCTAAGACAATATGCACTTGAAATTATAAAAAAATATATTGAAAGTACATAAATAGCCAGATAACATAACGTGCTTTTCATTTTCTAAAGAAAGGAATGTCATGAAAGTATATTTATTGGCAGGCTTTTCACCATGTAAGTGTTATATAGCATTGGAGACTTTAAGACATGAACTGGTTCAGGTAAAGTAATACTTTGGGAAAGTTATCTGTTCACTAAATTTATTCATTATAATTTTTTATTTTTATTTACATGTCAGTTAATATATAAATGCATACATGTGTATGTAATATATATATATATATATATATATATATATATATATCAGCAGTATCTGTCCAGTGAACCTTATGTTTATGTATGCTTAGGTAATTTCATCATGTCAAGATCATCAAGAAGATGGACTTCCATAAACCTTAACAACCCTGCAACACCACTGCACATGTAAACTTAAGTGTTCACCATTGTAAGCTAGACCTGTGTTTTACCAAAGCTTTATATATATGGTGCTATTTTTTCATTTAGTCTTGACACAAAATGTGTGTGCTCCTAGAAATAAATGATGGCATTTATAACTACAATAATTTAGTGTAAATCTTTACATTGAACACATGCTCAGTATGAGTTGTTCTTTCTTTCCTTTTCTTATTTTATCTTTAGGAAGTTGATTTGAGTTTTGATGTTGTGTTTACCAGACAAGTATTCCACCACTGGAGTCATTCCACCAATCCTTTCTAGTTTAAGTTACTTTGCTTATAGAGTAGCAATTTTTGCACCCAACCCAAAAAGCAGGGATCATGATTGCATTCCAATATCCCTACCTAGTAGGTTGATATGGATGATACTTTGCTTCCTAGGCTGATTCAGAACTGTGATCATCTCAAATTCTCCCACTTTAGTTAATTGTGTGAGTTCCAGTTCTCCCTACTTCTAGAAGATAGGACAGACATAAATGATTACAGGTTATTTGAGTGAATCATTGGCTAACATAGGTGATTTGATATTCAAGTGTAGGATACGTTTGAAACTATAATCACAGTAGTCACATATTTTGCTAAGTAATTTTGGTTCACATTAATAACACATCTTGACCAGAATTAAGGAGTTACTTTTGCTGTCTGTCAACTTGTATGTCATTTGGTAAAATAAACTACATGTCTTCCATGTGGGATAAAGAACTTTGAATGATCTGATGTGCTGGTTCACATCTATAATCATGGTTAGCAATCAGAAATAAATAGATCACAATTTGAACATAGCTTAACCAAAAATTTAAGAAGTCCCAATATTAACAAACAAGTGGATCATGTTGAATCAAGCCATTAATCTCAGCACCACAAGAGGCTAAGTCTCTGCCTAATACCTATGTCACTTGAGTAACTGGCACTCTTGGAGACAGTCACCTCTACTGATGCAGAAACTGGGTTGAGAGTTAGCAAGAGGAGGGAGGAGTCTGCCCCACCTTCCTAGGGTTGACCTCACAGAATGCAGTGAGCAAGCTTGCTTTCCTCCTCCAAATGGCTTGAGATGCCATGCTGCTGAGTGTTCATTATTTGATTCCAGTGACTTGTGGTAGAGGTATAAGGAAACATTAAATAAATTTCACATATGCCAATTGAGCTGCTCTCCCAGCCTGTGAGTTCAACTCAGCAAGTGTTTATTATTTGAGAGTTGAGAATACTGAGGTAGGGGAGAGAGGGAGGGTGAGTGAAAGAGAGGAGAGAGAGAGAGAGAGAGCTGGGCGCTGGTGGCTCACACCTGTAATCCTAGCTACTCAGGAGGCTGAGATCTGAGGATTGCGGTTCAAAGCCAGCCTGGGCAGAAAAGTCCGTGAAACCTTTATCTCCAACAAACCACTCAAAAACCAGAAGTGGAGCTGTGGCTCAAGCGGTAGAGTGCTCGCCTTGAGCTCAAGAGCTGAGGGAAAGTGCCCAAGCCCAGAGTTCAACCCCACGACCGACCAAAAAAACAAAAAAGAGAGAAAGGGAGGGAGAAAAGAAAGTAAGGAAGGAAGGAAGGAAGAAAGGAAGAAGAAAGAAAGAAAGAAAGAAAGAAAGAAAGAAAGAAAGAAAGAAAGAAAGAAAGAAAGAAAGAAAGAAAGAAAGGAAGGAAGGAAGAAAGGAAGAAAGGAAGAAAGAAAGAAAGAAAGAAAGAAAGAAAGAAAGAAAGAAAGAAAGAAAGAAAGAAAGAAAGAAAGAAAGAAAGAAAATAATTGAGAATGAATTGTTTGGAGTCAGGAGTCATATGTCAGAGCTACTACCTATATTTGGTGTTAGGTCTGTTCCAGGTAATGTAGAACCTATGCAGAAACCTTTCCACTACTTGGCTAAGTTTCAACCATTTATGTGTTGCCTAGTATTTGGCACACCTGGAGGCAGCCACCTCCTCCCTATCCTGTTAAGTCACAACCTGGTCAGCCTCTGGTCACACTTTCCATCTGACCAGAGGTGAGTCCCAGACGTGAAGTCACATCCAGATCCAGTGTGGTCAGAGTTTCCCCCAAATGGCCACACCTCATCTGGTCCTTCACATAGATACATCCTTGCCCGAGGTTGGGTCGCCCCATTATTTTTTTACATGCCTTTCCACCATGTATGGCATGGGCAGCAGTTCAGTAAATAAACTTCTTTACCTGACTGAATACCGTGTGGTGTTCTCTTCATTGGCTACCTAATGAAACTCACCTTATTAATATACATTACACTTCAGAGTTTCTAGTTATGAATCCACAGATATTTTTGTGACACATGTGAGATCAGTATCTACAAAACATATTTACTAACATCATTTAACAGTATAATTCTGCCTGGAATCTTTAATAGCAGCTTAATTAACCATAAAGTCTATAAAGTTGTTTGCTTTGCTTTGCTTTGTTTTTGCTTAAAGTAATAGAAGAGTTGGTGAGACAATCTGTGTGAAGACTCAGGGTCTGTGTTGGAGGGGCAGAATGATGCAGGCTCCGGCCTCAGGGTTATCTGAGGACTGTGTTTGTGTATGTGGAAAGCTATTGGCATGCCGGACTATAGAGTGAATATGTTCTCTCTCCCTATCTCAAAGCTCATGTCAGACTCCTGGGAGCTGAGGAAGTAGCTCTTCTACTTACTTAAGCATAAACAGCTAGTCAAGCATTTTCCTGAGTATGGGGAAGTGGTTTGAGCTTGCTCTAAAATAGTTTAGATAAAAATATACAAAGACTTTGTCTCATTGTTTAAGCAAAATTGTTTCTGTTGAAATTCTTTGTGTTAATGTCTCCTGACTAAATCTTGGCAAAATAAACGTGCTTGTCTTTAAATACCCACTAGCAATAAAGCACAGCATGAAGTGGCAATTGCTGTTTGCACTCTGCAACCCCTGTGTCCTGGTGATTTTGCGGCACTTACCCAGGGACCCCAATGCGTTAGACGTTGACAACTGGCATCCAAACAGGGACCCTGCAGTGTTGAATTCAGGAATGGATATTCATGTAAGTACTTTTAATTACAGGGTGATGGGACAAGTTAAGTCTACTCTGTACTTACATATGCTAAAATATTTACTTGCTGCTTATGGTGTAACTATTTCTTCTTTTGACATAGAAATGTGTATTAATGTAGTTAGGGAATGGAATCCTTGGTTCCCCGACGACGGGACGTTAGATGTTGATAATGGGAAATGAGTAATGTATAATATAGAAAGAGCTGTTCGAGAAGGGGAAAGGAGTCCTGCTAGATTTTGATCCATTTGGGCCATTTTACATAACCTTTTTAAAGTTTTAAATGAGAAAAGATTAATAGCAATCTTAAAGAAAGAGGCCACCCCTTCTATTGTAGATTTACTATTGGACTTTGAGGTTAAGGACGCAATAGGTAAGGATGCATCACAATTAACAGAGAGAAAACAAGAGGTAAAGAAGGCTGAAAAGGAACAAACTGAAAGCATCAATAGAATGTCTGTGCAAATGGAATTGATTTTATCAAGATTACAACATATGGAGTTAGAAATTAGCAGAGTGAAAGGAGAATCTGAGAAAGTGAAAGTAAAACAGCCTTCCACTCCTCCGCTTGCCGAAGTAATTTTTACCTCGTCACTCTCTCACAAAACAGAGGTCTCAGATAGTGAGTTTCATGATGAAATGCCTATTTTTTCTTATCCTGTAATTCGACCACCCCCTATGAATGGTATAGCTCAACCACCCAGATATGAGGGTGTTGCTGTCCATGATATTGGTAAACGTAAGAAGGCAGTGACGTTGTATGTTCCTCAGTCTCATTATGTTAAGGAATTGCTTAATGGGCTTGCCCGACATTACAATAATTTTGCTCCTGAGGACTGGAAGATGCTTTGTAGAGCCTTGCTTAAGGAACCTGAATACCTACAATGGCAAATGTGGTTTACTGAGTTATATACAGAAAAGACTAGACACAATGCACAGAGCAATAATCCATGCCTGCAGGTCATAACCTTTCCCATGTTGAGTGGAACAGAACAATATGCAGATGCTCATATGCAAGTGAACTCTCCTGAAAAGATCCATGAGCAGTTACGAGACATAGGTATTGAGGCATGGGAGAGGATTCGGCTGGTAGGAGAGCATTATGGCTCCTGGACTAAAGTAATTCAAAAACCTAATAAACCCTATGTTGAATTTTTATCAAGATTGACACTGTCCTTGGAACGTACTGTTGTGGGAGAGGCTGCACTGCAACAACTACTATGCATGTTGGCTTATGAGAATGCTAATGAAGACTGTAGACGAGCCCTATTACCTATTAAAGAATCTGGGGATGTAAATACATATTTAAGGGCGTGTAAAGACATTACATCTGAATCCCGGCATATGCAGTTATTTGCTGAAACTATGGCCACTACCTGGCATGCTTTACAAACCAAACCCTCTAATCTAAAATGTTTTGGATGTGGTCAAACGGGACATATAAAGAAGAATTGTAAAAAAAGGCTACTGATGTTAACAAGAGAGGACCAGGAATTTGCCCTAAATGTAAAAAAGAAAGCAATGGGCAAGAATGTGTTGATCAAAAATAGACAATAAAGAATTCCTATAAAAAATGCTTACCCTATGCAGGGAAACTCTCCATCTGGCCAGCCCCAGGGCCCAGAATTAAATAACCGAGGGTAGCCAACCATTTTCTTTCCTGGTCCCTGCCACAGCCCACAGCGCTGCAATGGACACGCCGATTTATTCATCTACTGAGAGGCATATTGGTTTAAAACATGCTTGCATGTAAGTATCAATTATGGTCATTCAAAAATGACAGATGCCACCTCCCCAGACATACTAAAATCATGGTTTCTAAGTAAGATAGGATTTTATGGTGGTACAAGTGTTGAGATATCTGCATGAGTCTAATGTGTATCTTGCACTGAATTAGGCAGGAAGATATCCAATATCATGTAGGATAAAAATGGTAGTGAGAAGATATTCCCTTGAGAAAGATATAGAAGGCTGCCAGAAGTATGGAGAAATTCAGATAATTTTGAAGGATTTAGAAATGCAAGCTCAAGTATGTCTCTTTAAGTGGAAGGGCAAAAGAAGGGGAAGAGAAGAAAATAACTGAAAACAGATCATTGTCCCAACTTAGAGTATAAAAAGCATAACCTATAACTTCCAAGTTAAAGAGAGACCAATATAATATGTCCCACTTAATTTAGATACATGCAAAATATTTACTTGGCTTTTTCCCACTTTAATGCTTCAAAATAAATAAAGACTTGTAAGACATGTTATGTGATTGTCATTACTTCAACCTGAACACTAATTGTGATGAGCCCTCTTTTTCTCAGTATGCTCTTGGAAAATACTCCCTAAATTGATGATGTTGTGACTGATTAGAGAGTCAGCATAATGGGTTTAATGCAGTTTTTTTCTCAAAGTATCCAAATATATTGTCTGACGCTGTACTTTGAACACACCCTCACACCTGAGCACATTAATTGAAATTGTACATCAGCATTTCCTTGGCACGTTGTGCCTTTGTCTTTTTTGCATGTTCCTTTTGATTGCTCTATTTCCACTTCATCTGTACAAACTGCTAAGAACATTGTTCAGCTACCACTTCTTGATTGCAAACACCCAGTCTATGTATGAAGGTACTTTGTCTATGTTAACCAATAGGGTAGTACTCACTCTCTGAGGAGAAAAGTTCCACAGTATAACTCTATGCCAACATTAGAGGGTGTAGAATTTAAGGCATTTTGAGACAAACAGTGATATTTGAATTGAAAGGCTCCTTAAGGACATTTTCTTGGAGCTCATTAGTTTACCTAGGAGAAATATAAATATCCACACACTTTAGAGCTAATTAGTAAGTATCTGAATTAACACTCGATCTTAGATGTTGTGTTATTACAAGTCACCATTGTATTATTGTTACATCAGAATCCTTCCCTACATGAAAATGTGTATCAGAAAATGAAAGAAAGGCATTAAAACAAAATGTCTTATCTTTTTAGGCATTTAGTCCTTGTGGTGAGGGTGATGTCTGAACTCTTCCATTCAATAAAAGTTTGAAGTTTATAAGAGCACTTCCTACATATAAGAATTTGTGGCAGGTTCATTGAGAGGGTTATTTCAGCATGGAGATATCCCTAACAAGAATTATATTTAAATAGAGTATATGGCAGTTATGACGTATCAATGGCTATTGAGGCATTTTCTATTCTAAACAAGAATAAATTTGCAGAGTCTTTAGTAACATAAGTAAAACTGTATGTTCAACCTATACTTGGTATTACTTGTCCTACATTTATAATGATTAGGCTGATAAGATATCCAAACATATCTAACGATATTTCAATAAAATCCCAAACTGATGTAGATACATGGGTCCCTCATTGGAACTGTAGGGCAAATTAGGCTTGTCTGTGTTATAGTTCAATCCATAATCTCCTGGTTAAACAGTCTTCAAATATATTCACAGAATATATGTAAGTAAAGGTCATGACAGTTACATCTGTATAATACTTCTAAGGTCAGGATAAAAGTATTTGTTCCCAACATTTAAAATCAACAGGATCTGTTGAATTCATGGATCTAGAATTTTATGGCTTCACATTCACATCTCAAAATTTCTTCAATATGACTTACATCTCTACAATTTCACCAAAACACTGTTCTTATTGAACTTGTCTATGTCCTTTTATTTTTCAAATCCAAATAGCATATTTCCTTCAATGTCTCTGTAACAGTTTTGACCTTTTCTTCCTGCCAATTCTTTCCTTTCTTTACTTCTGTAAATCTGTTTTTATTACTTTCTTGTTTCCTTATCTCTTTCTTCCAATTTTGTCCACACTGGTGCTCACATTGCTACACTTATGTCATAACTTTTCTTTTCCTCTTCCCTTTAATAATGCCCCCAATTTTATCATTCTTTTTCATGGTCATGGATATTTTGATGATATCTAAACAGTCCTATCTTTGCATCTGTTTAATATAAACTTTAGAACTATTAGAGAGTTTTTTCCCCGAAATCCATCATTTTCACCTGTAATCCTTATCACCAAGAATATCACTCACACATTTGCTTGGCCATAGATGTAGAACCCTTTAGATTTCTTCTTACCCTTCCACTCCCACCAATTATATAAGATGAACGATCAAGATTTTCTCAGTTTCTGTTACTAATTTGAATTCTTTTATTTTGTTGTTTTTGTTGGTTGAGGAGCTGGACCTCTGGGCCTGTGTGCTGTCCCTGTGCTCTTCAGCTCAAGACAAGCACTCTACCTCTTGAGCCACAGCACCACTTTCACCTTTTCTGGTGGCTTTCATTGGAGATCAGAGTTTCATGGACTTTTCTGCCCGGGCTGGCTTTGAACCGTGATCCTCAGATCTCAGGGTCCGGAGTAGATAGGATTACAGGCATGAGCCACTGGCGCCCAGCACTAATATGATTTCTATGTACTCCTTTTCATGCTCCTGACACAAGTCTCTTTTATGTACTCATCACTGGTCACCTAGTCTTAAACAACTTTTTACAAAGTATGTTTTATCCCCATAGTCTTTTCATATTGGTCCTCTCCATCAACAAATTATTGCTCCTTGTAAGTATGCAGAGGGAAGAGCTCAGACACAAATTCTAGTATCATTATTTACTCACCACATTGACTGTTGGCCTTACATTTCTCATATGTAAAATAAATGGATGTAATCTACCAAAAATATTGAAGAATACATTTGCTTACTCCTAGAGCAAGAAAAAAGAAAAGTGAAGAGTCCTTACATTTTGCACCTTAGCTTACAAATAAGGAAAGAGTCAAATTCAGTTTGTTGGTATAAAGTCACAAATTGTTTCATGCAGAAATAAAAATAAAATTTACCTCCTGGCTCTAAGGGTTTTGTCCTTTTAAGGCAACTACAGATATGTAAGTGGTATTATGTAAATTGGGTCATGTGTCGACATTTGTATTGAAGAACATACCCAACATATCATTGTAAAACATTGTTTATTGAATAGTATCTATACGAGAATTACTTGAACTAATCACACTAAGTTGACAACTAATTTTAGTCCATCAAAATTTTCTTATTGCTTTATGTGTTACCAAGTGTTCTTCATAAATTTATACATAGATTTTCTTCAGGAAACTGGATAGAAACTAAAACTGACCAAGGATTTCTGCCTAATGAGTGAAGCATGCTTGAGGTATGTGTTGTTACCGTCTAGGGATATATAACTAAGCCAATGGCTATGTGGGTGGTGAAAGGCTTTCTCCTCAGTTCCCAAGGCTAGAACAAACAAGATCATTTGATAACAAAGCACTCAGCTTATTATATTTTATCTATGTGGAATAATAAACATTTGAAAAAAAAAGATTTTATTTATAAGCAAACAATACCACCAAGAAAAGTGGGTATACATTAGAGAGACTGCAAGAATAACATTAGGGATTTACTGTCTCACCTGATTATGTGATTGTATTTCTTGATATTGAAACTCTCCTCTTGTTATTCTTATTGTATGTAATCCAACACTGTTTATTATTATGTATTCAATGTGGGAAATCTAGCTTCAAAGTTGTCTAAAATTTTTTCCTTTTCAATCATATCATTGTCATTATCAGGGTCATCTGGTCATCATCATCTTCAACAAAATTATTATTAGCATCATAAGTGCTAATTATTGAAAGTCTGGTATGTGTCTATGATTTTGAATTATTTGTATTTTGATTAATAATTTTAATATTACCACTGTGCATGCATCCATGATAAATTTTGAATAAAGAAAGAATAAAAACTAAACCATAACAGGTAACTTGACTATGTGATTATAACAAATTATTGAACAGATTTTTGAAGCATTGCACATTTCTAACCAGTAAGAATTAACTTCCTCTCTCCCTGTTATTACACACAAATATTTAAGGGTTTGAACAGAATTTTTTCAAGTAATATACTATAAATATTACCACAATATCATGTGTATATCTAAAATTAGCTTGAAAATAATATACTCTACTTTCTATTGAAATATTAGTCATTTTACTCTAGGAAACTTTTGGAAAAATAGACTATATATCTTTGAAATGAAAAGAGTAAAAAATAGTAGCATAAAAAGTTTAGAGGGAGTGTATATATTCAGAAACATATATTTATATGTGTGTGTATAAATGTTATGTGTAGAAAGTCATATATTTTTAGAGGGAACTTGTCATCATATATATAAATTTATGTATAGAATTATGTGCATTATAGTGAAACAAACATCTTAAAACTTAACTAAAATTTACAAAAAATCATCAAACCAAGTGCCGGTAACTCATGCCTATAATTCTAGTTCCTCTGGTGGCTGAGATCTAACAATTGTTTTCACATCTAGCTCCGACAGAACATTTTAGATTCTTATCTCCAATTAACCATTCAAAAACAGAAATTTGCCCTGTGCTTCAAGTTGTGCATTGCTGGCCTTGAGCACAAAAAAGCTTAGGGACAATGCCCAGGACTTGCAAACAACAACAACAACAACAACATGTCTCACATTAATTTCACAAAAGCATTTTTTAACTGTTGTGAACATTTCTTAGAAACATGAATACATGCCCCTGGAAAAATTTAAGTAAAAAGGATAGAATATTTATGTCTATTTTAAAGACATGACTATTTAGGTTGCTTAAGATATTTAGGTAATGATTAGGAATTAAGAATAATGATAGGTAGGTAATAATTGGGACTGTTCTTTTATTCTGTTTTATGATAGTAAAAAAAGGATACTTGTAATGATTACATAAAATTACTTTTGCTTGGTATTTGAATTATAATAAGTAATAAATATTTTTGAAGTTTTTTTATTGTGAAAATACTGTACCAAGGGGTTACGATTACATGGGCAAGGTAATGAGTATATTTCTTTTCAAGCATTGTTGCCTCCTCCTTTGTTTCCTCTTCCCATCCCTTTCACCTACCCCCCACACTGATCCCCACTCCCTCCCTCCCCCATTCCCTGCCCAAAGTTGTAAAGTTAGTTTTTCGACATAACAAAAAATAACTCCAGATTTTACTGTATTTGATGTTAGTATAATTTGTAGAGGGGAAGAGAAAAAACAAATGGTTTAAATAGGAATACAGGTGGAGCCATTGCAACAATGAAATATACAAGTCATTATGTTGAAAAATGAACTTTACAACTTTGGTGGGAGAGAGAGGATTGGGTAAGGGGAGTCTGGGAAGTGATGGGAAGGGGAAACAAAGGAGGAGGCAACAATTCTTGATAAGAAATGTACTCATTATCTTGTCCATGTAATTGTAAACCATCTGTACGGCATTCTCACAATAAAAAAATACCTCTCAGTCCTATCTCTCAACATTACCAGACTTAACTCTCCAACTAAGAGACATAGACTGTCTAGTTGGATGAAAAAGCAAAATCCTTCTATCTGCTGCCTTCAGGAGTCACACCATAAAAACAAACACATTTTGAAAGTGAAAGACTGAAACAAAATCTTCCAAGCAAATGATCCCCATAAACAGGTGGGAGTTGCAATCCTAATATCAGATAAAATAGACTTCAAATTAAAATTAGTGAGAAGAGAAAAAGAAGGTCAATAAATACTAATTAAGGGATTGCCCCTTCAGGAGGTTATTACAATTCTAAATATCTATTTGTCAAACAATGGAGCATGCAAATTTATCCAAGCAACACTACTTTCCCTCAAAACTCACATAGATCCAAAGACGTTAATTGTTGGTGACTTTAACATACCACTACCCCCACTAGATAGATCAACTCGGCAAAAACTCAATAAACTGCAGATCTAAACAACTGCAAGGATCAACTAGATTTAACAGACATCTAACGAATATTTCACCCACCAGTATCAGAATACACATTTGTCTCAGCACCACAGAGAACATTTTCAAAAACTGATCACATTTTAGGTCACAAAACAAAAGTCCAAATTCAGAAACTTTGAAGTTATACCTTGCATTCTCTCAGACCACAGGAAATAAAATTAAAATTCAATGTCAAAAGCCACCAAAGAAAGTCCTGTAACACATGGATGCTGAACAACACACTGTTGAATCAAGAGTAAGTAATGTAAGAGATTAGAAAGGAAATTCAAGTGTTCGTGATATTCAACAAAAATGAACACACAATTACCAGCTCCTCTGGGACACAGAAAAGGCAGTACTCAGAGGCAAGTTGGAGATACATGAAACCAACAATTTAATGACACATCTAAACCTCCTTGAAAAGGAGCAGCAAGATAAACCCCAACCCAGTAGATGGAAAGAAATAATTAAAATTAAGTAAGAATTAAATAAATTAGATTCCAAAAAAAAAAAAAAAACATAGAAAGAATCAACAAAACAAAGAGTTGGTTCTTCGAAAACATTTACAAAATTGACAGACCCTTAACAAACCTTACCAGAAAAAAAAAACAACTCACCCAAATAAATAAACTCAGAGATGAGAATGGAAACATCACCAGAGAAACAATCAAGATTCAGAACATTATAAGGGAATACTTCTCAAAACTATGCTAATAAGTTTGAAAACTTGGAAGAAATGGACCTTTTCATAGCAAATATCGACATGCCGAAACTAAACCAAGATGAGTTAAACCATTTTCAGAGGTCCATATCAAGCATTAAGATAGAAAGAACAATAAGAGCAGTCCCATCTAAAAAAAAGCCGAAGATTTTACATCAGAATTCTACAAGGCCTTCAAAGCAGAGCTCACACCAATAGTACTCCAACTCTTCAATGAAATTAAAAAGAAAGTTCACTACAGAACTTATTCATTTCCTCTTAAATCAAGAAGGGGACAATGGATTGCTGGGTCATAGGAAAGCTTTATGTGCAGTCTTTTGAGGAACCTCCACACTACTTTCCAAAGTGATTGAACAAATTTACACTCCCACAACAATGCAGTAAGGTTTCCTTCTGTCCACATCCTGTCCAGCATCTGTTGTTATCAGATTTCTTCATTTTAGCCATTTCAACTGGAGTGAGGTGGTTGCTCAATGATGTTTTGATTTGCATTTTTTATAGCTATGGAAGTTGAGCATTTCTTCATGTGTCTATTGGTCATCCTTCTTTCCTCTTTAGAGAAGTTTCTCTCTATGACTTTAGCCCACTTATTTATTGTGCAGTTTTTTCTTTGAGTATTTGTTCTTGGGGGGTTTAATTTTTTGAGTTCCAAGTATATTTTAGATATGAGACCCTTGTCCGTTGTATGGCTAGATAAGATGTTCTCCCAAACCGTGGGCTTTCTATTGATCTTGCTAGCTCTTCAATTTCATGCAATCCCATTTGTCCAACCTTTCTTTGATTTGTTGTGTTTCTTGGTGTCTATTAAGAAAATTTCGGCCTGTGCGGCATTTACCCAAATGTTCACAAACAAGACCACACTAAAGCTACCAGCACGACTATGTTTATTGCAGCATTATTTACCATAGCTAAGATATGGAACCAACCCAGATGCCCCTCAGTAGATGAATGGATCAAGAAAATGTGGTATATATACACAATGGAATTATATGCCTCCATCAGAAAGAATGACATTGCCCCATTTGTTAGGAAATGGAAAGGCTTGAAAAAAAATATATTAAGTGAAGTAAGCCACGCCCAAAGAAACATAGGTCCCTTGGTTTCCCTTATTAGCAATATCTAGTATATGTCTGAGTCAAGCAGAAAAGGTCAGATAAGTTGATGTTAGGGAAATGAACCTTAAGATATGTATTCCAATGTTATTTTTTCTTTCATGCGATTTTTCTAACACATTTGTAAGATTATTTCTTTGTTGATTTGTATGTCCCTCCCCCACAGTATGACCCCTGTTTTCACTGTATTTGATGTCGGTATAATTTGTGGAGGGGAAGGGGAAAAACAAATTGTTTAAATAGGGATACAGGTGGACCCATTGCAACAATGAGATGTTCAAGTAGTTTGTCAAAAAAGAACTTTAGAACTTTGGTGCGGGGGGGGGGGGGAGGTTTGGGTGGGAGTGGGGGTAGGATGGGAAGGGCTGGGAAGGGGAAACAAAGGAGGAGTCTACAATGCTTTAGAGGAAATGAACTTTGGTGCGGGGGGGAGGGAGGAGGTTTGGGTGGGAGCGGGGGGGGGGGGGGGGAGGATGGGAAGGGCTGGGAAGGGGAAACAAAGGAGGAGTCTACAATGCTTTAGTGGAAATGTATTCGTTATCTTGCCCTTGTAATTGTAACCCCTCTGTAAAATATTTTCACAATAAAAAAAGAAGGGGACAAGGATGTCCACTCTATCCAGTTTTTTTCAATTTAGCATTAGAATGCCAAGCTACAACAATATGAACAATAAGACAAGGTGCAAATATAGAATTGATCCAAATAGGGAAAGATGAATAAAACTCTCCCTCTTTGTAGATGACATGATCTTGTATTTAAAGAATCCCAAGGGCTCCACTCCCAAATTACTCATAGTGATTCAAAACTTTGGCAAAGTAGCCGGTTATAAAATTAACCCTCAAAGACAATGGCTTTTTTCTAATCCAACAATGAGAAAAGTGTGGCTGAAACCAGGAAAACGACTCCATCTATAATAGCTCCCCCAAAATAAAACACCTAGGAATTAACCAAAAAGTGAAGGACTTTTTGATGGAAACTTTTTTGTTTTTTTTTCAGTCATGGGTCTTGAACTCTGGGCCTGGGTGCTGTCGCACAGGTCTTCAGCTCAAGGCGAGCGCTCTATCACTTGAGGCAGAGCACCACTTCCAGTTTTCGAGTGGTTTATTCGAGATAAGAGTCTCACAGATTTTCCTTCCCTGGCTAGCTTTGAACCATGATCCTCAGATCTCAGCATCCTGAATAGCTAGGATTACAGGCTTGAGCCACCAGTGCCCCGCTGATGAAAACTTTAAAAACCTGAAAAAGAAAATCAAAACAGTTCTTAGAAAGTGTAAAAACCTCCCATGCTCCTGGATTGGAAGGATCCACATCGTGAAAATGGCAATACTTGCCAAGGCTTTCTACAAATTCAATGCGATACCTATCAATATTCCAACCTCATTCTTCAAGGAAGTAGAAGACGCAATCCAAAAATTCGTACGGAGCAAAAAAAAGACCCCGAATAGCAAAAATGATCAAAAACAGAGAGAAAAGTGCTGGAGGAATATCAATTCCAAATTTCAAACTCTACTACAACACCATTGTAATCAAAACAGCTTGATACTGACACAAGAAGACTTCAGGAACAATGGAATATACTTGATAATCCAGAAATCAACCTACAGACAAATAGCCATCTAATCTTCGATAAGGGAGCTAAAAATTAGAATGGAAGAAAAACAACCTCTTCAATGAATGGTGCTGGAAAAATTGGTTAATCACTTGTAGAAAACTAAAGCTAGATCCATATATATCACCCTGCAAAAGAATCAACTCCAAATGGATCAAAGACCTGGAGTCAACGCAGACACTCTGAAAACATTACAGGGGAAACTCTAAGTCTCCTTGGCACAGGCCGAAATTTTCTTAAAAGAGACCCAGAGAACAAGCAAATCAAAGACAGGTTGAACAAATGGGATTGCATGAAATTGCAGTTTCTGAATGGCAAAGGATGAAGCTAGCAAGATCAATAGAAAGCCCAAGGATTGGGAGAAGATCTTCACTAGCCATACAATGGACCAGGGTCTCATATCTAAAGTATACCTGGAACTCAAAAAATTAAATCTCCAAACAACAAATCCTCAAAGAAGCAACTACACAATAAATACGTGGGCTAAAGACTTAAAGAGAAACTTCTCTGAAGAGGAAAGAAGGATGGCCAGTAGACGCATGAAGGAATGCTCAACCTCCCTAGCTATAAAATAAATGCAAATCAAAACAACATTCAGATTCCACCTCACCCCAGTTAGTATGGCTATAATCAGGAATTCTAACAACAGGATGGTCTGTGGACAGAAGGGAACCCTACTGCATTGTTGGTAGGCTTGTAAACTTGTTCAACCACTTTGGAAAGTAGTATGGAGATTCCTCAAAAGACTCCACATAGAGCTCCCCTATTTCCGAGCAATCCCATTTTTGAGCATTTACCCAAATAATACAAACATGATTATTTTAAAGCTACCAGCACGAGTGTGTTTATTGCAGCATTATTTACAATAGGTAAGATATGGAACCAACCCAGATGCCCCTCAGTAGCTGAATGGATTAAGAAAATGTGGTATATAAACACAATGGAATTCTATGCCTCTATCAGAAAGAATGGCATTGCCCTATTTCTTAGGAAATGGAAAGACTTGGAAAAAAAATTAAGTGAAGTAAGGGAGGTCCAATGAAACATAGGTTCCATGGTTTCCCTTATTTGCAATAATGTATATTTGTGAGACCAGCAGAAACGGTCAGATAAGTTGATGTTAGGTGAAACGAACCCCAATATAAGTATTCAAATTTTTTTTTCTTTCTTGTGATTGTTTCTAACATTTATAAGATGATTTCTTCGTTGTTTTGTATGTCCCTCCCCACAGTATAACCCCGGTTTTCACTGTATTTGATGTTGGTATAATTTGTGGAGGGGGAGGGAAAAAACAAACAGTTTAAATAGGGATACAGATGGACCCATTGCAACAATGAGCTATACAAGTCATTATGTTGAAAAATAAACTTTACCACTTTGGCTTGGTGGGGAGGTAGGGGGACACGTGGTGGGGGGATGAAAATGGATGTGAAAGGGAAACAGAGGAGGAAGCAACAATGCTTGATAAGAAAAGTACTCATTACTTTGCTCATGTAATTGTAACCTCTCTGTACAGTATTTTCACAATTAAGGAAAAGAAATATACTATTCAGAAAAAAATATATAGAATTAGGGGCTGGGAAGGTGGCTCAATTGTAGAGCGCTTGACTTGCATGCTTGAGGCCCTAGGTTTCATTCCTCAGCATCCCATTATCCAAAAGAAAAAATCAGCAAGAGGCGCTGTGGCTCAAGTGGTAGAGCACTAGCCTTGAGCTGAAGAGCTGAGGGACATCGCCCAGGCCCAGAGTTCCAGCCCCATGACCGGACCCCAAAGAAATATACATAGAGAGAATTATAAGATATAAAAATACTTAAGACTCATGATCATTGTAGCATTAACATTGTAGCATTAACAAATATGTGCCCTGTATCTGTTGGATATATTTTCACTTCTGTTATAGTGTCCTTTGAATTATGAAAGATGATCATTTGATATTATCTGGTTTATTCTTGCTTTCTTTAGCCACTAATGAGCGTCCTGAGCATCTAGGATTACAGACATGACATATTGGTGCATGTTTGTCTTTCAATACTTTAAGGGTTTTCCTCTTTCCTATGAATTCAAACACTGCCCAGTCAGTAATTCTGCACATTCTAGACTGTTGTTCTCAAAGAAGATAAGCATCTGTTTGATGGGTAATTGTCCTGTTCATTGTGTTTGACATAGTTTTCATTGTTTCTATTGATTTGCTCTTCCTAATTATTTCATATGATGATTAGAATATTTAATATATAGACTTCAGTTTTGCCTCTATGGAGATTGTAGAAGTCATGTTAAAAGAATGTTTTAAAAGATTCTTATATAGACAGCATTGTGAACTTTATACATAAAAACGAAAAAAAATTTAGTTGGTCTTTGTTCCTATGAAGAAATTTTAAAAATAGGATTTAAATTATATGGTAATATATTTTTAAATGTCACATGAACAAAAAATATGATAATCAGCAAAATTTTCCCTAGGTGATTGTCCCATTTATTCCCCCATCCCACCCACTTTTCCCTGTTCTGGAGCCTAGAAAGGAAAAGGAAAATTTGTGTTGATTATTGAACATTGTGAATTTCTCAAACTAGCTTTTTAGAAGCTCTAGAAGATTGGGACGTAGAACTGTGTTGGCCCTGCACTGGATCTTCAGCAATGAGAAAAGAGGAGGAGGAAGACGAAGAAGACGAAGAAGACGAAGAAGACGAAGAAGAAGAAGAAGAAGAAGAAGAAGAAGAAGAAGAAGAAGAAGAAGAAGAAGAAGAAGAAGAAGAAGAAGAAGATAAGAAGAAGAAGAAAGAAGAAGAAGAAGAAGAAGAAGAAGAAGAAGAAGAAGAAGGAGGAGGAGGAGGAGAAGGAAGAGGAGGAGGAGGAGGAGGAGGAGGAGGAGGAGGAGGAGGAGGAGAGGAGGAGGAGGAGGAGGAGGAGGAGGAGGAGGGGGAGGAAGAGGAGGAGGGGGAGGAAGAGGAGGAAGGGGAGGAAGAGGAGGAGGGAGAGGAAGAAGTGGAGGGGAAGGAAGAGGAGGAGGGGAAGGAAGAGGAGGAGGGGAAGGAAGAGGAGGAGGGGAAGGAAGAGGAGAAGGAAGAGGAGAGGAGGAGGAGGAGGAGGAGGAGGAGGAGGAGGAGGAGGAGGAGGAGAGGAGGAGGAGGAGGAGGAGGAGGAGGAGGAGGAGGAGGAGAGGAGGAGGAGGAGGAGGAGGAGGAGGAGGAGGAGGAGGAGGAGGAGGAGGAGGAGGAGGAGGAGGAGGAGGAGGAGAAGAAGAAGAAGAAGAAGAAGAAGAAGAAGAAGAAGAAGAAGAGAAGAAGAAGAAGAAGAAGAAGAAGAAGAACGAAGAAGAAGAAGAAGAAGAAGCCAAGAAGAAGAAGAAGAAGAAGAAGAAGAAGAAAGAAGAAGAAGAAGAAGAAGAAGGAAGAAGAAGAAGAAGAGAAAGAAGAGGAGCAATGAGGAGGAAGAGGAAGAAAAGGAGGAGGAAGAGGTACAGAATCCAGTAAGACAATTATAACAGTAACTAATAAAAATAGAAAATTTGTAACAATATACTGTAAAAAGAAAAAGTAATGTGAAATGGATGTGGAAATGCATACCTGTAATTCCAGGAAACAGAAGCCTAGGCAGGAAAATACTCAAAGAGATAGTACAGTGAAACTATAGCACCAAATGAACCAAAAAAATAAAATGAAGGTATTATGTGAATGTGGTCTCTTTCAAATTATTAGATGTTTTTCCATTTAACTTTTCAGAGTACAGTTGAGCACAGGTAACTTGTTGGGGTGTTTGTCCATCTCACGAAAGACGGACGGGGTCCAAGGAAAGGTAAATGCGATGCTTGCCCATTCTCCAGCCTCCCTCAGCCTGGGAGACAATAAGACACAGAGGGGAGCCAAGTCAAGCAGGAAGAAAACTTGTTTATCAACAGAGAGCAGCCCTTTTTAAAGCCAAAAAAAGCGGGTGGTATGGCAGGGGAGGAAGAGGAACCAATCACTGTCAAGGTCACACCCTATCATGCACCTAAGCTTTCATGGGCTGATTACACACTGAACATAAGGTAAATTGGGCTCTGCCCACTCAACTCCCTCTCAGCGCCATCTTTGCTGCCCATGTGCTCTGCAGTAACTAACTACAGAAGGGGGAATTACAGTGAAGGGGACTACTGTATAATTGTTTTGTGAAGAGAAAAATGTACCTTATTTAAAGGTTCTTTTCTGAGAAGAAAAACCATGCACAATTCTTTTGCCTTTTTTCTGAAAGTCTAAGATATTTTAATCCTCCCAACTAACCATCTTCCCACCTGGGTGCTGGAAAGGACAAGCACTCCCAAACTAGCTTAGCTGTGCCATCGAGCCTTTCCAGGGCAACAATGCTTGATAAGAAATGTACTCATTACCTTGCTCAGGTAATTGTAACCTCTCTGTATGGTACTGTTCACAATTATAAAGAAAAAGCAGAATACAAACATGATTTATTCCTGAACAATCAAGCTTCCTGTAGCCTGGTTCACTCTTCCTATTTTGCTCCCAGATGCCCATAAGACCCAGGTTTGAAGACATATTCTGTATTGTCAGGTGTGTGAGATAAATGACTTCTTTAGAAGAAAATGTGATTTGGAGATGGAAATTGAGAAGGGAAAATAAACTATTCCATCTTTTTTACTAAGGACCAGAAAAAAATGATATGTGCTTACATGCTGAGAGTAAGCAACTTTTGCCACCTGTGGTAATGAATTTAATTTTGATGCTTTTGTGAAATGTGTCTGACATGTGTCCTGAACCCTATTTCCTTATTTCTGAGAGCACCACCTCTTAAGAAATTCTGATTTGTACTGTGAATATTTACTTCCTGTAAAATGTAGTTGCTTTGATATTTTCATTTTGTGAAAGCTTGGTTAGTTTGATATTGTTCTCTCAGTTGAATTATAAGCAAGTAAAAATGAATTGAACCTGATTAAATGAAGTTCTTTCTGCCCATTTACTCTGGTACAGATTCTCTGATTTAGGAAATCTACATTTTAAGTCATTCTGGATGACTAACTAGGTCTGTGCATGTGGATGAGTCAATAAGAATTGCAGACTTTGCCACATTGATTTTGGAGCAAATAACTACAGCTGGTAAATGGGCAATGATTCAGAAGACAGCTGAGGCTGAAGCCATGAGCCCTCCTGCCTGTGTTCAGCTCCCAATCTCTTCTAAAACACCCTTCACTTCCCATTCAGTAGTTTCTTTTTCTATCCAAAAGGTTTCTGGAGCTTCATCTTATGCTGGCCTCCTAGTATGCCAACATAAGGGGAGTCAAAGTAAGCAAGGCAGATGTGGCAGAGGGATTTTTTTTGGTCGGTTTTGGGGCCTGAACTCTGGGACTGGGCATTGTCCCTCAGCTCTTCAGCTCAAGTCTAAAACCGCTGATCTAAACAACTGCATAGATCAAGTAGATTTAATGGACATCTACCGAATATTTCACCTAGCAGCAACAGAATACAAGTTTTTCTCTGCAGCACATACAACATTTTCCAAAATAGACCACATTTTAGGTCACAAAGCAATCTTGTCAAATTCAGAAACATTGAAGTTATACCTTGCATTCGCTCACACCACAAGGGAATAAAAATTAAAACTCAACACCAAAAACCACCAAAGAAAGTCCTGTAACACATGGATGCTGAACAACACACTGTTGACTCACCAGTGGGTCAGGGAAGAGATTAGAAAGGAAATTCAAATGTTCATGATATTCAACAAAAATGAGCACACAAATTACCAGCTCTTCTGGGACAGAGCAAAGGCAGTACTCAGAGGCGAGTTTATAGCGTTGAGTTCCTACATAAACTAATTGGAGAGATCTAAAACCAACAATTTAATGAGACATCTGAACCTCCAGGAAAAAGAGCAGCAAGATAAACCCTAGTCCAGGAGATGGAAAGAAATAATTAAAATTAACTCAGAATTAAACGAATTAGGATCCAAGAAAACCATAGAAATAATCAACAAAAGAAAGAGTTGGGTTCTTCGAAAAAATTAACAAAATTGACAGACCCTTAGCAAATCTTATCAGAAAAAGAAGAAAACTCACCCAAATAAACTTAGAGATGAGAATGGAAACATCACCACAGAAACAACCAAAATTCAGAACATTATAAGGAATACTTCTCAAAACTATGCTAATAAGTTTTGAGAACTTGGCAGAAATGGACCTTTTCATAGCAAATATTGACATGCTGAAACTAAACCAAGATGAATTAAAACATTTTTAGCATGCCCATATCAAACATTGAGATAGAAACAGTAATAAGAGAAGTCCCATCTAAGAAAATCCCAGGACCAGAAAGATGTGCAGCAGAATTCTAGAAGGCCTTCAAAGCAGAGCTCACACCAATAGCCCCTCAATGAAATTAACAGAGAAAGTGCACTACAGAACTCACTCTATGAAGACATCATAACCTTCATCCCAAAACCAGTCAGGGCTCATCAAAAAAAGAGACGTTATAGACCCATTTCTTTGATGAACATTGATGCAAAATTTTTGAACAAAATTTTGGCCAATCGACTTCAACAATTCATCCAAAAAATCATAAACCACAATCAAACAGGATTCATTCAGGAATGCAAAGCTGGGTCAATATATGCAAATTGATTAATATAATTCATCACATCAACAAGAGCAAGACTAAGAACCACATGGTTATCTCAATAGATGCAGAAAAGGCATTTGAAAAGATTCAACACCCATTGATAATAAAAACTCTAGAAAAACTAGGAATCCACCAAACATTCCTCAATACAATAAAGGCTGTATATGACAAACCTATAGCCAGCATTATACTTAATAGTGAAAAACTAAAGCCATATCCTCTTAAATCAGGAACGAGACAAGGATGTCCATTCTGGCCACTCCTCTTCAATCTAGTAAGAATGCATAGCTACAGCAATAAGACAAGATGCAAACATGAAATTGATCTAAATAGGGAAAGATGATGTAAAGCACTCCCTCTTTTCAGATGCTATGATCTTGCATTTAAAGAATTCCATTGATTCCACTCCCAAATTATTCAAGCTTATTCAAAACATGGGCAAAGTAACAGGGTATAAATTTAACCCTCAAAAATTAATGGCTTTTCTGTATGCAAAGAATGAGAAAAGTGTGGCTCAAATCAGGATAGCAACTCCATTCTTAATAGCGCCAGAAAAAAATAAGATACCTAAGAATTAACCAAGAAGTGAAGACCTCTATGATGAAAAGTTTAAAAGCCTGAAAAAGGAAATCAAAACAGAACATAGTGGCAAAAACTCCCATGCTCCTGGATTGGAAGGATCAACATCATGAAAAGGGCAATATTTCCCAAGCTATGTACAAATTTAATGCAATATCTAACAATATCCCAAATTCATGCTTCAAGGAATAGAAGAGACAATCCAAAAATTCATATAGAACAATAAAAGTCCCTGGATAGCATAAAAGATCATTAACAGAAAGAAAAGTGCTGGAGGAATAGCAATACTAAATTTCAAACTCTACTACAACACCATAGCGATGACAGCGCCCAGGCCCAGAGTTCAGGACACATGACCGGGCCCGAAAAAAAAAACAAAAAAAAAACACTTGGTAATGGCACAAGAACAGAACTCAGGACCAATGGAATAGAATTGAACCTACAGATATATAGCCATCTAATCTTCGATAAGGAAGCTAAATAATTAGAATGGAAGAAAGACAGCCTCTTCAGTAAATGGTGCTGGCAAAATTGGTTAATCACTTGTAGAAAACTGAAGCTAGATCCTTATATATCACCCTGCAAAAGAATCAACTCCAAATTGATCAAAGACCTCCGAGTCAAAGCAGACACTTTGAAAACATGACAAGATGGAATAGGAGAAAGCCTAGGTCTCCTTGATGCAGGCCGAAATTTTCTTAATAGAGACCCAGAAACACAACAAATCACAGAAAGGTTGGACAAATGGGATTGCATGAAGTTGCAGAGCTTCTGTATGGCAAAGGACATAGCTTGCAAGATCAATAGAAAACCCACGGATTGGGAGAAGATCTTCACTAGCCATACAACGGACAAGGGTCTCATATCTGAAATATACTTGGAACTCAAAAAATTAAATCCCCCAACAACAAATCCTCAAAGAAACAACTGCCCAATAAATAAGTGGGTGAAAGACTTAAAGAGAAACTTCTCTGAAGAAGAAAGAAGGAAGGCCAATAGACACATGAAGAAATGCTCTCTAGCCATAAAAGAAATGCAAATCAAAACAACATTGAGATACCAGCTCACCCCAATTAGAATGGCAAAAATCAAGAACTCTAATAACAACAGGTGCTGGAGGGGATGTGGACAGAAGGGAACCTTACTTCATTGTTGGTGGGAGTGTAAACTTGTTCAACCACGTTGGACAGCAGTATGGAGGTTCCTCAAAAGACTTCACATAGAGCTCCCCTATGACCCAGCAATCCCACTTTTGGGCATTTACCCAAATGTTTACAAAGAAGACCACAGTAAAGCTACCAGCACAACTATGTTTATTGCAGCATTATTTACCATAGCTAAGATATGGAACCAACCCAGATGCCCCTCAGTAGATGAATGGATCAAGAAAATGTGGTAT
This sequence comes from Dipodomys spectabilis, assembly GCF_019054845.1. Classification (NCBI taxonomy): domain Eukaryota; kingdom Metazoa; phylum Chordata; class Mammalia; order Rodentia; family Heteromyidae; genus Dipodomys; species Dipodomys spectabilis. The sequence continues at coordinate 1,838,031 of NW_024871184.1, read as the reverse complement.
ATATACACAATGGACTTCTATGCCTCCATCAGAAAGAATGACATTGCACCATTTGTTAGGAAATGGAAAGGCTTGAAAAAAATTATATTAAGTGAAGTAAGCCAAGCCCAAAGAAACATAGGTCCCATGGTTTCCCTTATTTGCAATATCTAGTATATGTATGAGTCAAGCAGAAATGGTCAGATAATGTGATGTTAGGAAAATGAACCCTTAGATATGTATTTTAATGTTTTTTCTTTCATGCATTTGTTTCTAATGCATTTATAAGATTAGTTCTTTATTGCTTTGTATGTCCCTCCCCCACAATATAACCCCTGCTTTCACTATATTTGATGTCGGTACAATTTGTGGAGGAGAAGGGGAAAAACAAGTCGTTTTAGGATAACTGTGGACCCGTTACAACAATGAGAAGTACAAGTTGTCATGTCGAAAACGAACTTTACAACTTTGGTGTGGCGGGGAGGATGGGATTGGGGGGGATGGGGAGAGGCTGGGAAGGGATGTGAAGGGTAAACAAAGGAAGAGGCCGCAATGCTTGATAAGAAATGTACTCATTACCTTGCCCATGTAATTGTAACCCCTCTGTACAGTATGTTCACAATAAAAAATAAAAATTAAAAAAAATACACAATACATCAATGAATAAGACACAAAATAAAGAGAATGACTACACCAAACGCAAGATGTCGCCCACCCATATTTGGAAATATAGATACTTTGTTTAATTTTGAATTTATGACTCTTTTGACCCCCACCAGGACTCCATCTCAGGTCCCAGACATGACCTACCTCTTTGGTGGCTCATAGGCTGGTGTGCTCACCATGACCCATTAACCAAATGGGCCTGCTAGGCCTTGGGTCTCATTGAGGATGGAAAATGCTATATAAGCAACTCAATAGCCATGGGAATAGGTTGTCATCCATGTAAGCACAGTTATATCTGTCAACATATTCAATAAAATGCACAATACATCCATGAATAAGATAAATAAAAAATTAATAAAAAGTATAACTACACTGAAAGAAAGATGCATACCACAACTGTAGGTAGAGGGAGATCCTATGTTTAAAAAATGTGGGCTTGCTATTTTGTTCAGTGCTGGGGCTTCAAATCAGGCCCTGGACCAGGCCTGACATTCTAGTCTTCAAGGATGGTGAGCTTCTCCTTCCCCTTCAGTGCAACAGAGCTATCCAAACCTGAGTTCAAATCCCAGCACTCACAAAAGATTCATCCTGATGTCAGAAGCCAGTTGTTGTAAATGTTTTCTTCTCCTGTGTAAGTCCTGAGTCTCAACTAGGAAGGGGAATTCATAGGCAACCCTATAACCATGGGAACAGGTTGTTATCCATGTCAACACAGTTAAACCTGTCACCTTACTTAGTCAAATACACAATACCCCCATGAAGTAGAGACAAAATAAGGAGAAGTTCACCGAACACAAGATGCTGTACACACATGTATGTCAATATAGATCCTATGTTTAAATTATGAATTCATGACTATAGTGGACCACCCTGGCGATCAATGTCAGGTCTTGGGAATGGCCTAGCTCCTTAGTTGCTCACAGGTTAGTGTGTTCACCTTGACTTATTGGCCAATTGGTCCTACTAGGCCCTGAGTTAAGATCCCAGCACTACCAACAAGTGAATCGTGGAGTAAGAAGCCAAGTGTGAAATTTGTTTTCCTTTTCTCTGAATATCCTTGGTGATCCTGAGAATCCTGGCAAGATGGAGAACATTTCTATAAATCTAGAGGCTCTGTGAAAGGATGTCATCAATGTAATACATGGAAGGGGTTTCATCATAGTACAATCAATGGTAAATAAATGAATAAAACAAAAAATACAAGAACAACCACACCAAACATATATGGACTGAATATCTATAGGTAAGTATAAATCCTATCTTTACAATGTATATAAATATTATGTTTCCAGGGCTGGGGCTTGAAGTCAGGACTAGTGATCAGGCCTTACTTTCTTATCTTCATCCCCATTGCTGCAGGTTTACCCAGATCCTGAGTTCAAATCCAAAGCCTGGAAGAATAAACAGCGTGAATTGCAAGCCAGGGAGCTAAATTTTTTTATTTTACTTTTCTCAATACGCGCTTGAACTCAGGTCGTGGAAACTCTGCCTCAGCTTTGATCACCGTAGGCTGGGGTACAGCCACTAGATCTACAGCTCCTCCTGGGATCCTAGACCCCCCAGGCCTTGCAGGGAAAGCAATGCACAGAAAAAATACGGTCTTTTTATATTTTCTTCCTTTTCATGGTGACCCTCATGGGTCTGAATGACACTGTTGCAAAGGGTATTTCACCTTGCATTGCTGAAGGCTGCCAGACTATCAGGATTAACAATGGAATGTTGTCAAGGTCACGGTTGAATGAATTGATCATGGATGATGCTCTATAAAATTAGACAGCATCATTTCAGGAGGCTGATTGATTTGATTCAATATTTATGAAGCATTGAAAGAATATTATTACTTAAAGGAACACAATAATTTCAGGACACTGATTTCATTAATAGTTTAAAGATGAAAACAATTAATTAATTACATTACATTAATTACATTGAGGCATAATTAATACCCAAGAATTGGTAAGAATGTAGTCTATATAACTGAATAATGTATAGACATCTTTGACACTCTATAAAGATATATATTTATTAGCATACTGCCATCTGTATGTCAATCTTTTCTTATTTTGGTAACCCCTGGGGCTTGATCTGAGGTCCTGGGAACACTCTGTCAGCTCAATTTGCCCCAGGATGGCATGCTAACACTCACCCATTCATGAATTGGGCCTTGTAGGCTTGTAGGCCTTGAGTTCAGATGCCAGCACTACCAACAATGAATCGTGGAATAAGAAGATGATGGTGAAATATGTTTTCCTTTTCTGTGAAAGTCATGAGTGTCAGGAATGAAGTGGAATACATATGCAGACCTATATCCTGTGTAATCAATGTAATCAATGTTTTATGTTCCATAATAGTCAATAAAATAAATGGTCAACACATGAATAAAACAAAAAAAAATAAAATAACTATACTGAATGCCATATGGAGTCAACCTATGTATATAAATATAAATCATATATGTAAATTGTACATGAATAGGATGTTTTCTAGTGGTGGGGATCTATTTTAGGCATAAGGAACAGACCTAAATTTCTTGACTTCAAGGAGGCCAGCTTCCCATTCCTACACAGTGCAACATAGTTACCAAGACCATGAGTTTCAATCCCAGTCCTGGCAGAAAAATGGCACCTTTGCAGTATGTGAGGACCAATTCTTATGTATTTTATTATGCCTAAATTTTATGAATGTGATTGTCTAATTGTTTAATAAATAATTAACTAAAATTGATCAGTGTCCTATAATTGTGTATAATTTTATCCTACAATCATTCAAGAACTGCCCATTCAATCATAACATACATCACATTCCATTGGTATTCATATAGATAAGAATGAGTTCCTTAGGATCTCCTGCCATTTGGAGGTGGCAGGACCAGGATTCCAACTGTGGGCTCCAGCTCCCACCACTTCAACCTGGGGATAGGGTACTCACCGGTCTGTCCAAGAATATCAGCAAGACCAATGATTAGCCAGGCACCAGTGGCTCTCAGCAGTCCTCCTTGATACTTACAAGGCTGTGATGGGAGGATCATGGTCAAAGTCATCCTAGGCAGGAAAGTCCTTGAGACCTCTGTCCAAATTCAGTTCCAACAAAGCCAGAAGCCCTGGGATCCAGTGTGGAAGGCGAGCCTTGAGCAAAAGCAGCTCACAGACTGTTCCCAGATCCTGAGGTCAAGGTCCAGGTCTGGTAAAAAACAGACATACACAACAATCTTTGCAGCCATCCAGCTAAAGCAGGTCACCCTCTTGTCTCCAACTGAATTGGTCCCTGGGAAAAGGGCTGGGGGAGCTGCTGTCTTCTAGACTCCACCCATGCTGCTTGCATCACAGAATTCCAGCCACACCCCCATTATTTCATGGTTCTTTCTGACCAATGGGATATAAGAATGGTGGCCACGCCCACATCCCATGCTGCCCAGTAGCACCTGGATTCCCTAGGTTAGGTTAGTTTACAACACTACCAGCAGTTGAGGAAGGTAGAGGTGGCTGAGTGGTGAGGAAGAGACTCAAGCCACTTTGGATTATAGTAGGAAATTGAGATGCCTGCCCACACCACGGCTCCCTCCCCCCTTCCCAAGGTGCGGGATTTCAAACCTCAGGTAATGGTGCTTTGCCAGCCCGCCTAAAGGCCTGACCTGGTCCCTGGCCCTTGTTCTCTGCTCTTGGCCCATCTGTTTTCAATGCCGCTGCCATTGATGCTTGCCCCACCTGGAGCAGCCTTTCCCAGCAGCACAGGTGAGTGGCTGCCCCCAAATCACCACTACCTGGGGTCAGACACCCCTCTGGGGGGCACCATGACCCCCTGCTTATTTCCTCACCCTGGCTCTGAGGAGTAACCTTTCTGTCTTGGGCATTTCTGAAACAGAGACTCAATATATGCTCTGGTTGGACTGGATTGAGGTCCTCCTATCTGGGACAGGTATGTTCCACCAGACCTGGTCCTCTGTAGTTGGGATGGTTGACATGTGGCGCCATGCTCAGTCATGGATTTAGATGGATTATCCCAAACTTTTAGTCCATAGCAGCCAATTCTTGACCACAGGTGAAGCTCTAGGTAGGGCCGCAACCATCAGACCTCATTCTCCTCACAGGACAGTTTTGAGGAAACAAGGGATTTATACAGAGGAAATCTCTGGAGCATGGCTTGGCATGGAGGGAGTGGCCTTTAGAGAAGGTTCTCGGCAGTTCTGTGAGCAAATGACAGGAAGATACCCGCAAAGGGCTCAGGTGGGGTCAGTTATTAATCATGCAACAGGTGGGGATTTTGAAACAAAACATGACTCTCTTTCATCATTACCCTATCCCCATGAGGAAGGGGATCCTTCACTGTGTTGAGTTTTGCATCTGGGGAAACCGAGGCACAGAGAAGTCAGGTGATCTCCTTATGACTTCAACTTCACAGGAAGCTCGGCCTGACTTCACTACCATGCTCCCAAGGACAATGGGTGCTATTCAATCCACTTCTTGTGGTAGGAAGTCCACTTCTTGTCAGTTGTGGGGCTTGAACCCTAGGCATGGGCGCTGTTCCTGAGCTCAGCAACAGACTAGTGCCCCACCACTTGTGCCCACAGCACCACTTCTGGTTTTCTGGTAGTTCTTTGGAAATAAGAGTCTCAGAGTCGTTCCTGCAGGGGATGGCTATGAACCATGATCCTTATATCTCAGCCTCCTGTGTACTTAGGATTAGAGTTCTGAGCCACTGGCACCTGACTTAATTGTAATTCTGACTTTTCTCTCTCTCTTTCACAAAAACTGGTTGAATGGGTGCTGGAGGAGGGGGCCAGCATCCCCATGTGGCTGGAATCCAAGGTGACCCTCTCATTCTGGAGGTGGGCTATGGGTCAGGAGCTGTCTCGCTTAGCCTGTTGAAACAGCTCCCAGAGGTAAGACCCACTGTGCCCTGACTAGACTGTGAAATTCATTGTCCATCCAGCCTTACTGGACTTATTGTATTGTACTGCTTTCTACATCATTTTCTAGCACCTGGACAAACTTATGATACATAGTTACTGAATGAAAATGTAATACCTTCTTAGAAAGTCATTTAGGGCTCTGGGAATGTGGCTTCATGGTATGGTGATTGCCTAGCATGGATGAAACCCTGGGTTCAATTCCTCAGTAACACATAAAAAAGAAAAACACTGGAACAAATGCTGTGCCTCAAGTGGTAGAGTGCCAGCCTCGAGCAAAAAAAAAAAAAAAGCTCAGGAATAATTCCCTACCCCTGAGTTTAAGCCCCTGGACTGGCAAAAAAATAGTAAATGGAAAATAAAGAACCCATACTTGAAATATATAATTGCTCGTTCCGTACTGACACCTGACAATAGCCCTTAATTCATGTACTTTACTTATGTTAGGATATTATGTTAAAAAGTTTTGTTCATTAAGGCACAGCAATTAATGCCAGGAATGTGCTTAGATGTTAGGTGAAGATTTATTCTGGAAATTCAACGATTACAGGATTTTGTGTCATCACTGCTAATCACAAAGTGAAAATAGTCTGTGTGATTTTGAAATCTTTTTGGTCAGTTTTGGCACCAAAAAGGCAGAGGCTAATTAATAGTTGTGACAGAAAATAAGGAATAACTCCAGATGGAAGGAAAAAATGATAGTAACTAAGTTTACCAGAAACGTGTCGAGAGAATAATTTTTGTTTATTGAAGAACTAGTTGTCAAGTAGGCTTTTCCTCATTGCCTTTAGCATTCTAAATCTCTAGTTCTTAATCTCTGGGTGATAAATTTATCTCCTTCTATGCTGTTCTTTCATACCTTATCTCCTTTGTTTTCTAAAAATCTCATTCTTTCTATATTTCTCTATGAATATTTCCTGATACTAAATACACCTATTCAGATGTCAAAGGATGCTAATGTAAGGGTCCCAGAGCTCATAAGTCATTAATGTAACAAAATGGAAAAGGAGGACATATTTACTGCTACTTCAATTTTTCTGAAAAGCTGCTATGTTATCATTTGGTTAAAAATTCCATTCTTTGTCTATAAGTGTCATTCAGTGTACATATATGCAAATATGAGCTGGGTGTTGGTGGTTTACACCTGTAATCCTAGCTACTCAGGAGGTTTAGACTAGAGGATTGTGGTTCAAAGCCAGCCTTGTCAGGAAAGTCCATGAGACCCTAATCTTCAATTAACCACCAGAAACCCAGAAGTGGTGCTGTAGCTAAAGTGGAAGTGCACTCAACTTGAACTGAAGAGCTGAGGGACAGTGCCCAGGATCATAATTCAAGCCGCACAGCCAACAAAAAAGTGAAATATGACTTTAAGTTTCCCCAAAAGGAATGACAAGATCAATAATCTTCCCAAGCAAAAAAATCAATTCCAAAATTATTCAGTGCACCTACTTTTGCTGAGTTATGTTATGGATTCTTTGCTGGACATATCTAAAAACAAATTGTTTAGGGATCCAGGTGGACCCATTGCAACAAAGAGATGTACAAGTCGTTATGTCAAAAAACGAACTTTACAACTTTGGTGTGGGGAGGATGGGGTAGAGGGAGAGGGGGAGTGTGGGAAGGGATGGGAAGGAGAAACAAAGAAGAGGCAACAATGCTTGATAAGAAATGTGCTCTTATAATGCCCGTGTAATTGTAACTCCTCTGTACGTTATTCTCACAATAAAAAAAAAAAGAAAAAAATGTCAAATATTAGCTTTACAATAAACATCTAATATTTCTTCTTTGAAAAGAGACATCTATACTGTTGATGTCATTTAGCTTTACTCCTACGTGGAACACGAAGTATGAGGCCACTCCCTTTCTAAATCATGCTTGCAACTTTGTAGACAGTACAATGGAAGCATAATACTGTTTCCAATGCAAATCAGATAAAAGAGCATGGACTTAATTGGAAAAAAGTCCATCCTGAGAGAGCAGGGATTATACTAGCCATGAACTGGTGGATAAGATCACATTTATTTTCTTTCCTTTACTTATATATTTTTTGTTGGTGGTGGTCTTGGCACTTGAACACTGGGCCTGGGAGCTGTCCCTCTGCTATTCAGCTCAAGGCTAATGCTCTATACTTGAGCCACAGTGCCACTTTCAGTTTTCTTGTAGTTGATTGGAAAAAGAGTCTCTGGGACTTTCCTGCCTGGGCTGGATTTGAACCCTATCCGAAGATCTCACCACCACCCAGCTTAGGATCACATTTCTTTTTTTTATTTTAATTTTAATTTTTTTTGAACATACTGTACAGAGGGGTTACAATTACATGGGCAAGATAATGCATACATGTCTTATCAAGCATTGCAGCCTCCTCCTTGTTTACCCTTCACATCCCTTCCCAGCCTGCCCCCCATCACCTCCCCACCCAATCCTCCCCCCCCCCCCGCACCAACGTTGTAAAGTTCGTTTTCGACATGAAAACTTGTACTTCTCATTGTTGCCACAGGTCCACCTTTATCCTTAAAAGACCAGATTTTCCCCATCTCCTCCACAAATTATACCGGCATGAAATAGAGTGAAAGCAGGGGTTATATTGTGGGGGAGGGACATACAAAGCAACAAAGAAATAATCTTATAAATGCATTAGAAACAAATGCATGAAAGAAAAAAACGTTAAAATACATATCTAAGGGTTCATTTTCCTAACATGACATTATCTGACCATTTCTGCTTGACTCATCCATATACTAGATATTGCAAATAAGGGAAACCATGGGACCTATGTTTCATTGGGCTTGGCTTACTTCACTTAATATAAATTTTTCCAAGTCTTTCCATTTCCTAACAAATGGGGCAATGTCATTCTTTCTGATGGAAGCATAGAATTCCATTGTGTATATATACAACTTTTTCTTGATCCATTCATCTACTGAGGGGCATCTGGGTTGGTTCCATATCTTAGCTATGGTAAATATTGCTGCAATAAACATAGTTGTGCTGGTAGCTTTAGTGTGGTCTTGTTTGTAAACATTTGGGTAAATGCCCAAAAGTGGGATTGCTGGGTCATAGGGGAGCTCTATGTGAAGTCTTTTGAGGAACTTCCATACTGCTTTCTAAAATGGTTGAACAAGTTTACACTCCCACCAACAATGAAGTAAGGTTCCCTTCTGTCCACATCCTCTCCAGCATTTGTTGTTGTTAGAGTTCTTGATTTTTGCCATTCTAACTGGAGTGAGGTGGTATCTCAATGTTGTTTTGATTTGCATTTCTTATATGGCTAGAGAGGTTGAGCATTTCTTCATGTGTCTATTGGCCATCCTTCTTTCTTCTTCAGAGATGTTTCGCTTTAAGTCTTTCACCCACTTATTTATTGGGCAGTTGTTTCTTTGAGGATTTGTTGTTGGGGGATTTAATTTTTTGAGTTCCAAGTATATTTTAGATATGAGACCCTTGTCCGTTGTATGGCTAGTGAAGATCTTCTCCCAATCCGTGGGCTTTCTATTAATCTTGCCAGCTATGTCCTTTGCCATGCAGAAGCTCTGCAACTTCATGCAATCCCATTTGTCCAACCTTTCTTTGATTTGTTGTGTTTCCGGGTCTCTATTAAGAAAATTTTGCCCTGTGCCAAGGAGACCTAGGGTTTCTCCTATTCTATCCTGTAATGTTTTCAGAGTGTCAGCTTTTACTCCGAGGTCTTTGATCCATTTGGAGTTGCTTCTTGTGCAGGTTGATCTATAAGGATCTAGCTTTACTTTTCTACAAGTAGTTAACCAATTTTGCCAGCACCATTTACTGGAGAGGCTCTCTATCTTCCATTCTATTTTTTTAGTTCCCTTACCGAAGATTAGATGGCTATATGTCTGTAGGTTCATTTCTGGGTTTTCAATTCTATTCCATTAGTCCTGAGGTCTGTTCTTATTCCAGTACCAAGCTGTTTTGATTACTATGGCTTTATAGTAGAGTTTGAAATTTGGTATTGATATTCCTCCAGCAGTGTTTTTTCCATTGAGGAGCCATTTTGTTATTTGGGGTCTTTTATTGTTCCATATGAATTTTTGGATTGCCTCTTCTATTTCCTTGAAGAATGAGGTTGGAATTTTGATAGGTATCGTGTTGAATTTGTAGATAGCCTTTGGAAGTATTGCCATTTTCACGATGTTAATCTTTCCAATCCAGGAGCATGGGAAGTTTTGCCATTTTCCAAGTTCTGTTTTGATTTCCTTTTTCAAGATTTTAAAGTTTTCATCATAGAGGTCCTTCACTTCTTTGGTTAAGTTAATTCCTAAGTATTTTATTTTTTGTGGGGCTATTACAAGTGGCGTTGCTTTAGGATCACATTTCTAACAGTGTACACTCAACATAAGTAATGTGCATGTTCATCTATCTTTATATGAATTCTTGAGTTAAAAATCTAGGCTACAGCTTAGCCTTTACACTCACAAAATGTTTGTAATTTAAAAGTTGATACTACTGGAGAAATAAAACCTAAGAATGTAAAGGAGTCTGGGAAGTTCAGTTTGCATCCAGCCTGGGCAGAACAGCCTTTGAGAAACTATATATAATTAACCAGCCAAAAGCTGGATTGGGAGAATGGCTCAAGTATTGGGATACCAGTCATGAGCAAGATTGCTGAATAAGATGTTGAGGCTTTTGCATACATACATGCAATCATACAAATATATACAGAAGCACTTATATGTGCACAAATACACATATGAAGCAACTCTCAGAATATGTGGAAAAGTTAGAAAACAATAGAAAATATGTCCTGAGTAAGACTAGAATCAAGTGATAATTTTTAATTTTAGAAAGTCCTCAAGTGAACTTTCTTCAAAAAAGTTTGACTATTACATAGATAGGGACCAGAGATAATAAGAGAGTCAAATAATCATTATTAAAGGGATCAGATCCATGGAGGAATGAATCACAGACTCCTGCAGGTGCATCTGATAATGTTCATATCCTGTGTCAAATGTTAGAACATCTTTGAAAAGAGTATATGAACACTCTGAGCACTGCAGTGGATAATATTACTGAGAAGTTCAGAATTGCTAGTCTGTATCTAGATTAAATAAATAAGAAACTATGGAGGGGCAATGTGATACAAGGCTAGAATTCTAGCACTCAGACTAAGATAGGAGATTAGATAGTGGAATTACACAGTGATACCTTCGCTGGACCAGGTAGTATAATTTTGTCTTAATAAAACAAACCAAACAAGAAAGGAATACAAAGTTGGACATTTGGGCTAATTTTGTCATTATGTTTTGAGAAGTCAAGTTTCCTATTGAAATGCAACTCATATATAATCCTCAGTTGTGTTTTAAATGCTCTCTTCATTACAGAAATTCTTAGATGCAAAATGGTTCGTGATTCCCATCCAAAATTTGAAAAAGTAAGTAATCATCACTCTGTTAGATTCCAAGGAAAGGATGAAGGATTACAAAATCTTAAGCCTGGAGAAATAGCAAAGTTAATCTAATGAAGGACTATGTAGATCTTGCTAAATTAGAGTTTAGGTTTAAAATAAATATTTTGGTTTTGATTGTAATTTCATATTCTATAGGATACTTACAAAATTCTTTTTAAGTAGAGTGTTTAATTGACAAATTTACAAATGTTTCTTGCATTCTATTTGCCTAGAATATTCTTTCATGAGAGTTATAGTTAGAACTCAGTTAATAGATAATTCCAACACTTCATGTATAAAATGATAATGTGAATAATGTAGACAGAGTTGCCAACAAATGGATGATATTAATTTATAAATTTAGAAAAAGGGCAATTTTTTAAGCTTTGGTATAACATGGTATGAAGAGAATAATTGTGTGACATCTTTCTTCTACCTGTATGTAAGACAGGAAGCAAATTCCTTAATTGCGTGCCTCTGTATACAGTGAGAAAAATGCTAGGTTTGGGTTTTGTTTTTATTTTTGTTTTTGTTTTATTGGTTTGTCCAATGGCTTGAACTCTGGGACTGGACACTCTCTCTGAGCCTGTTTATGCTCAATGCTCGTGCCCTACCACTTCAACCTCAGCTCACTTGTGTCTGTCTTTTGCTGAGAAGTTTATTGGAGATAAGAATCTAGGGATCCTTCCTGCCTGGGTGGGCTTTTGTCAACATCTACTGCATTGGGGTCCCTGGATAATGGTAACGAAATCACCAGGACATAGGGGATGCAGAGTGCAAACAGCAATTGCCACTGCATGCTGTGCTTTATTTAAGTGGTATTTAAAGACAAGCAAGCATGATCTTTGCCAAGATTTGGTCAGAAGACATTCACACAAAAATTTCAACAGATACATTTTTACTTGACCTATGAGACAATGTCTTGGTATATTATTATCTAAACTATTTTAGAGCAAGCTCAAACCACTTCTTCAATATCAGGAAAATGCTTGACCAGCTGCTCATCTATGCTTAAGCAAGTAGAAGAGCTACTTCCTCAGCTCCCAGGAGTCTGTGACATGTGTTTTGAGACAGGGAGAAAGAACATTTTCCCTCTCCAGCCTGGCATGCCAAGAGCTTTCCTAATACTCAAACACAGTCCTCATATAATCCTGAGGCCGGAGCCTGCATCATTCTGCCCCTTTAACATAGACCCTGAGTCTTCACAATTTCCTTCTTTTTTCTTTTGTTTTAAAAGTAAAGCTTTCCACAGGGTTATCATAGACGCTTGCATTGGTTTCATAAAAATCAAATATAACAGTACAAGTGCAAACAAAATAATAACAATCATATAGTGGCCATAGTTTCAGCAAACACCTGCATATGCCTGGATTTAGATGTAAAGTCTTTGCAGGACCTTAAATATGCATTCACATATCCAGATTCTTTAATAGGCAATAGGGCTCGTCTACAGTCCTCATTAGCATTCTCATGAGCCAACATGTGCAGCAGTTGTTGCCGTGCAGCCTCTCCCACAACAGTACGTTCCAAGGTCACTTTCAATCGTGATAAAAATTCAACATAGGGTTTATCAGGTTTTTGAATTACTTTAGTCCAAGAGCCATAATGCTCTCCTACCGGTGGAATCATTTCTCATGCCTCAATACCTATGTCTCTTAACTGCTCATGGATCTCTTCAGGAGAGTTTACTTTTATATGAGCATCCGCATATTGTTCTGTTCCACTTAACATGGGAAACGTTATGATCTGCAGGTGTGGATTACTGCTCTGTGCATTTTGTCTAGCCCTTTTTGTACATAACTCAGTAAACCACATTTGCCATTGTAGGTATTTAGGTGTCTTAAGCAAGGCTCTACAAAGGATCTTCCAATCCATGGGAGCAAAATTATTGTAATGTCGGGAAAGCCCATTAAGCAATTCCTTAACATAATGAGACTGAGGACCATACAACTGCCTTCTTAAGTTTACCAATATCATCAACAACAACACCTTCATATCTGGCTGGTTGAGCTATACCATTCATAAGGGGTGGTCGAATTACAGGATAAGAAAAAATAGGCATTTCATCATCAAACTCACTGTATTTCTTTCAGATCCAACCCTTCCAATTGTTTAATAAATGCATCATCAATATTAGAAGAACCATCATTTGTAAATTGTTTACCAAAAATATCATGTACATTAAATTGTAACTGAGCAATCAATTGAAGAGCTGTAGAATTTCCAGATAAATACTGCTGTATTAAATTCTAATCATGTATTTATTACATTTTACATTAGTAATGCAAAAGGTAGTAAAATTCCAATCACATTTTAACAATAACTTTTTCCACAACCAATAACTTTTTTCCTAACCATCCCACTGTCTGTTTAAGAATAATAATCTGTGTTTATAATAAAGCATAAATTTCTACCTGTGAGACCCACAATTCATGTGAATCCCGGTGCTATTCTTCCACAAAGTGCTTAGTTTGTAAGGCAGTGTATAGGGCAATTCCAGACACCGCAGCAACAGTGGTAATAGAAATTAAGTTTAAGATCACAGATACAATGGCTCCAATCATATGCTTTGTACGTTTTAGTAGTTTGGTAAAAAAAAATTCAATAACAGTATCCAAAGGATTTTGGGACCATTTTCTTCCTATTTTAACAGGTAGCCAAATATGAGTTCTTTGTTGTAATATCATAGTACTATCATTGTCATTAAAATTAAGAGAGGAATTAACACAAGAATAAGGAGACAATTAAAACAAGAAATAGTAGGAGAAAATGTAAAATTTCCCACTAAAAATACATAAGGCAGAGGTACACAAGCAGTTACATCATAAGATTTGTACAAGGTAAAATTATACGTGGACGCAGAGTTCGACGTCCCTGAAAATGATCCATTTGATAGCATCACGGGTTTCAGCACCGCTCTGACCTTCCAAAGATGAGTCTGAACAGCAGTGGGTGCAGCCATGAAAGCCCATCGAGCATCTGCAATGCCTCCAACTCCCCAGGCCATCAGTTGATCTCCAGTAAGTGATTCATTAATGGTTTCCAGCATCCTAGTAACATTTGATAAATCACATCTGGTAATATTCCATTCTGAACATGTATTAATAAACTGTCCAAAAGGTCCCCAATTAATAAAATTATTGAACACTTTTCCAAATTTTCCTCTACACTCTTGCCACACAAAAGGCTGATATTTTAAATCAATATAAGTAAAATCGGGACACATAGGTAAGGATAACTTGCCATCACAGGTGACACTTTCCCAGCTACTATTAATGGACCAAGTAGTTAATCGCTGCAGCTGTGTTCTAGAATTGGAAGTGCATTTCCCAGGTAAAACCCAATGTTGCCAATTCATAACTAAACATGGAGGAGGCCCCAGACAAACAGGCAAGGGATGAGTATAGTAAGTAAAATTTAAAAAGCTACCATCATCTTTATTGTAAAATGTCAAATTATTCCAAGGAGGAGACAAAACAGCAGGAACATTATAGACGGTTATATCCATGTCTCCCCAAACAACAGGTTCCAATAAAGGAGGGTTAGGAACAAAGGCCCAATAAGTTAAATTAGCATTAGCATGGACAGAGTTTACAGTAAGCAGGGCACACATGGCCAAGAACAAGTTCTCAGTCGTGACAGGTTTACCATTGCCTTGTAACATCTTTTGTCCTTCTCCAGTCAACTTTTTAATCTGCCCCCAGATGGGCAGTGGGGATTTCTTTTTCCTCAACTGGTGGCCGATTCCTTGCAGGATATGGGGCTGTCCTCACTGGGCCGCGTCTGTATCCATCAGGCAGGAAGCCAGTATTGTTTCCATCCTGTGTAGACACAAAACCCTATCCTCGCCCCTTATGTAATAATGTTCCTAGTTGTTATTCTGCATCCAATGCAATCTTAATCCATATGGGAGCATTTAAATAAGGTTTTTCTGATATTTGTTCAAAATGGCACTCAGCTCTAGTTAAAATATCTCCTTGTGGTAAGTTTAAAATATTAAGAACAAAAAGAGCTTGATGTAAAATTATTTTAGGATTTTGCATGGAAAACCACAAAATATTCATACCTTCATCCAAACTTTTCCTCCTTTTAAATTTTTTGATTTGTTGTTTTAGTGTTCAACTATGCTTCAGCAAGCAGAAGAGATACTTCCTCAGCTCCCAGGAGTCTGTGACATTTGTTTCAGATAGGGAGAGAGAACATTTTCCCTCTCTAGCCTGGCATGCCAAGAGCTTTCTTAATACTCAAACACAGTCCTCAGATAATCCTGAGGCCAGAGCCTGCATCATTCTGCCCCTTCAACATAGACCCTTAGTCTTCACAATCTTTGAACTGTAATCTTCCAATCTTCACCTCCTGATTATCTATGATAGTTAAAAAAGTATAAAAATAAATAATATTTTCAAGAATACCAGCGGAGGAAAAATGATGCAACCCTGTTTATAGTGGTGTTCTTTCCAGAATATGGAGGGCATCACATTAGGAGAGGTGCAGTGTATTTTCACAATGGACATAAGCTATTCTTGATATGAATTAAGGGAATTTTGAGGTGCACCCTACAAGTTGGAAACTGGTGGGCTAGGATGACTTTATGGCATGAATCCTGTGATTGATGGTCATAGAAATAATAGCTTAATCTGATAAACAACTGCTTACTCTTGAAGAATTAATTATCACATGCTTCATAGTTTTATCCCATATCAGAATGTGGCTCTTTTTCTGTTCACTTCTCAGTCTGTAACACCCCATTGGAAAATGCATCTACTACAGAATTACATAACATACAAACAGGTATATTTTGAATCTCTCAGGTATGGAATGTTCAGAATTTGAAAATGAGTAGTTATTAGTCATAGGAATTTTGAAGAACATATACATTCTGTCCTATTAACAACTTATTTACTTTTAATAGTTATGGGTTTCCATAGAATGAAACTGTTTTCTGTTTTAGTATAACAAAGTATTAATTTATTCTATTTTCAAAATATTGGCAAGTATATTGTGAAAAAATTGTCTAGTTGGATATCATTTAAGTTGATGACCCTCTGATAAAGAAGAGGTAATTAATTCAAATTAGATGCCATATAATACTGATTTTTAAAAAGTTACTACATAAAGAATAATATTTACTCTACCAAAACAGTGAAATTTTAATTCATCAGCTTATTTTTTAAATTTAATTTTAATGTGAAAGTGATGTGCACTGTGGTTACAGCCATTGTAAGGTAGTGAATACATAACTTTTCAAACTTGTTATCCCCTCTCTCATTTTTCTCAGTTTTTCCTTCACCCTAATACCCCTCCCAAGTTGTAATGTACATTTCCAAATTATTGTGTTGTGAGAATTGCTATTGCATTGGTTTGCTGTTTGTCCTTTGTCTCGCCATTTTTTTTTTGTTCCTGTTCCCTTCCCTAATTAAGGTAAATGTATACACAATACACAGGGTACCAAAATCAAACACAGCAGGGGATAAACCATAGGGGAAAATCTCAAAGAAAATAGAGATCACATAGTACATCAAAAAAAGCAACCGCAAATAAATATCTGTTTCCATATCTTGGAGTTCATTTTGCTCAGCATCAGCTTATATGGTCAAATATATGCATAACAAAGCCCCTGGAAAATCGTAGTTTCATGGACACTATATCATGAAAACAACATGTCAACTGTTTTTGATGGTAAAGGTGGGATTAAGATTGGTGAATTCACGATTTTGATAAAGGAATTTCAAAAGATTTAAAAATTTATGACAGGTAAATTTTAATTGTTCAAACTTTTTAACAACTTAGCTTATTAAGAAAATTTAACATTGTCTGGGAAAATAAGCTTTCATGCAAAGAAATCCATGGAGACTTAGCTGAGAGGGAGCAATGTGGGTGAATATGGCTCATTTTCACACTAAACAAACAAACCTCACAAACCTTGCTGTAAATCCTGTAGGTTCCCTTGAGAATTGTCCTTACACAGGAAATATACTCTCACTGTGTAAAACAAAGTTGTAGTGGAATTTAAATTCAAAATTCTTTTTAAAAAAGACATCAAAATTTGTGAATTGACATTTAATTACCAAACAGTAATTCTCTGAAAAAGAAGGAAATATAATTCAAAATCACTTGACTTTATTAAAAGTAAGAGAAAAGAGTAATGAAGAGAGATGCGAGAAACCATAGAGGACTGTTTTCTCTCCGGTGGTGTAATGGGTTCTTGATCTTGATTCTTCATTCTATCTTCATAAGCTATGAAGCCACAGCTCAGGACTGGAGTAACCAGTTCAGACAAAGAATACTCACAGAATGGGGGCTGGGAAAGTGGCTCAGTGGTAGAACGCTTGCCTTGCATGCCTGAGGCCCTAGGTTCAATTCCTCAGCACCACATAAGCAAAAAGAAAAAAGCCGGAAGTGGAGCTGTGGCTCAAGTGGTAGAGCGCTAGCCTTAACCAGAAGAGCTAAGGGGCAATGCCCAGGCCCAGAGTTCAGGCCCCACGACCGGCCCAAAAAAAACAAAAACACGCACACAGAAGAAAATATTTGCAGTAGATGTAGGTGATTTATAACCTTAGACAATCTATTTAAATCTCTTCAAAATTCTCCCCTACCCTAAACTGCCCTCTTTGAACAGCTTTGTTTACTTTTCCCAAGACTGCCCTTCATTAACTGCTTAAAATTTTGTGAGGTCATATACATACTTTCTAGAGATTGCAGTTTGTTTGTGATTTTTGTGTGTTTTTGTTTGTAGTTGTGTTTTTAACTGAATTTCAAAAGGTTGTGCAAGTGTGTTACAATTAAATATGTCCATCTAATTGTCCAATGCTCTTGGATCAGAGTCACTCCTATCATTCTCAACCAACCCTTTCTCCAAGATTTATTTCAGATTTACCACTTCCTTTATTACATGTGTAATTGAGTATTCTAGCTGTACTTGCCCCTTGTTCCATTTTTCATTCATTCTATGTCTTTACTATTATTCCTTTCTGGTTTCAACTTCCTGATATTCATTCTATTAAACTGTCTGTTAATACTTTGAAAGGTTTATATACATTTCATGGAGTTTCAATCCTACATATACTTAAACTGATGTCAGCATATACTTCCATAATTCATTCATCTGTAATAACAATTTGCAAGACTGGAGACGTGAAGCACCTAAACATGATTTTATTCTCATCTTTTTGGAAGATTAATCTTTAGTCAACAAGAAAGTTTAAAAATCGCTTAGAATTTATAGCTAACTACCAGTTTTTATAAATGGCTTTGTGCAATGGTGTGTGATTATTTTATTTTATATAGGATATTTTCTACTACCTATAAGTTTTGGAAAAAGAAGAAAACTAAAATTTACTACTATAGAGGAATATGATAGAAATAGAAGATAGATTTTAGGTTTGTCACATCTCTGATCAGTACCCACATTCAAGACTTAAAGTCATATTTCTTACTATGTTAGACAGATAGGGAAAATATATGATAAGGCAACACATGATAAGGCAACTATTAATGACTTTTTAAAATGTACCTTCTTATGTGATGAAATTTACTTTATTAGCTAATATTTGGGTTTGAATTATAGGAGGCTGATCTTTTTAACACATTTCTGGAAGGCACCTACTGAACAACGCAAATGGTGGGAGATACTATTTCTACACTTTAATGAATGGTTGAACTTATTTTGCATTAGTGCTGGGTAAATAAATGAACTCTATTGTAACTTGATTCCTACACTTGAAAAACTTTTAATGTCACTATCATCTACTTGTCAAGTGTTATTTTGGTGAATATGATTCTAGAAAGTTTATTTGAAAAGGAATATACTTGAAGGAGATTAAATGTAGGTTATCATTGGTTTGAGAATTAAAACATTTTTATACTACAGAACCAAGTTTTACTGAAGTACCAGTGTTTTGAAGCACTAGGGTCTTCTCAATTTGTTTTTTTAAATTATATTTGACATCTAAGTCTAGTTTTCCTAGCCTTGGTAGAACAATTATGGATCTATCATTCCAGGAAATTTTTTGGCCTACTTATGCTGGACTGAAATCTTTCATTCATCATTAGGAGAGAGGTATTAAAAATAATCTTGTGACATTTGTGATTTTGTTTACTCATATGGGCTTGTCATCTGTAAATTGAAAGTTTGAACTACAGTACTTTCACTCATATTTTGTGGTCTGCTCTTTCATTTGAAGTTGCCTTAAATTTCACAATTGCTTACTGCTAATTACTGCAAGGAATTGGGACCCTGAAATATTATAGGAAATGAAAAATTGAGATGGGTCTTCAATTACTTTCTGTTAACATGTTGGATGGGCCAAGGTGAGAAGACTTGCCATTGTTATCTGATGATGCAGATAACCTGGGACCTGGTATCCTCGGACCCGTGTGTACTGCAGAAGAATAATAGCTTTTAGGCATAATATGGAGAAAAACACTTTGGGACCAGCGAGTTAATACAATAAACACAGCAGCAGTGTAAAATCTCTTCTAGATTAGAGGAAAACAATACTGTTTTTTTTTTTTTTTTTACTATGTGAATTCAGAAGACCAAGAACACTTAGAAGGTATCACAAGTTTATACCAAAGACATTGCATTGATACTTTTTATATTCGAATATATATTCTAAAC
Source organism: Dipodomys spectabilis (assembly GCF_019054845.1). Lineage (NCBI taxonomy): Eukaryota > Metazoa > Chordata > Mammalia > Rodentia > Heteromyidae > Dipodomys > Dipodomys spectabilis. Next base: position 1,818,459 of record NW_024871184.1, on the reverse strand, counting down.
CTAATTATTTATGTTCCAATCTATTTATGGGAATAAATTTCAATTTATTTGTCAAGTTATAAATTAATTCTAGTAAGATTCACTGTGTGAAACTTAAGATCAGCACATATAAATATAAAATATATAAGTATATATAATATAAGAAATTGTTATGCATTGTTCTGTTGTGGTTAGGGTATCAAAGGCAAATCTGTTTTAAAGTATTATTCCATTATCTCTACCTCAGTTTTTGGTAGAGTTAGACCTAAAGCTTTACCATTTGTAAATGTAAAGCCTGGAGGCAAGAGGAAACACTTTGATTAAAACATTACCAATTTAAGGCCTAACATGGAGGAGAAATATATAGACTTCTCCAGGAGCTATGGAAATATTTGGTGATAGAAAGTAGTGTAAGTTCCTGCCTGGTTGTATGGTAGACAGGCCCAGGATATTAAGTAAACATGCATATGAACAACTTTTTCACCTTCTTGGCTTTAGCTACTTTTGAAATAATAGGTATAATAAACAATTATATATATATATAGTTGTTGTTGTTTGGGTCTGGTCGTGGGGCCTGAACTGTGGGCCTGGGCCCTGTCCCTCAGCTCTTCAGCTCAAGGCTAGTGCTCTACCACTTGAGCCACAGCACCACTTCCGGGTTTTTTCTTTTTCCTTTTGTGGTGCTGAGGAATCAATCCCAGGGCTTCAGGTATGCAAGGCATGCACTCTACCACTGAGCCAACTTCCCAGCCCAAACAATTATATTTTGATAAAATACCTTCTATTCTGAACAGTTCAGTCTGAAGTGTTCATCTCTCTATGATCCCTTGTAACTAAGATTAGTTTTGTTCCAGTAAGACAATCTATGCTGTCAGTGTAAGATATTCCGGTTGGTCTGTTCCTACATGGAAGAAGGGTAAGGGTCAGGAAGATATTTGTGCCACTGAGACCTCATTTAGGAAATTTTAAGCTGCAGAAGTTTAGAAGTAGATCTTAACCAAGGCTTACTTTGAATCCATTAGCTCCACAAAGATAACTCAGCTGATAAATAAGTACTTGAAAAGCCATCACCTTTGGACTTAGCTGTAAACGCTTCAAAATATGATCAAATTTAAAATGAAAATGACAAAATAGTCATTGACAAAAAATTGCAAATGTGAATAATAGACCAAACAATATAATTTTTTCCACTATAGACAGAAATTTAGAGAGATATGATCAATAGCATTTTTAGGAACAATAAGGGTTCCTTGTTACAAATAGGCAACCATGGATATGTGCCTGTACAAACATTGCATCAATAACTACTTAAATTTAGAGGATACTACATGCTTCAGCAGCAGGTCTACCCAAATTACAACAATACAGAGATTAAAATGGTACTTGCCCAAGGATGGTATGAAAATTTGTGAAGTATTCCATATTTTTCATTCTTCAAATGGAAGAAATGAAAAACAGTTGTTAAAAAGTTGATTACAAAAATACAAGTGTAACAATACATGTAATTCATAGAATTAAAGGTTAGTTTGACATCAGTGTATTAAATCTTCACCTTAGAAAGGCCCTTACATAGCATAACCTTTATAAAACTTGAAATTAGATAACATTGTCATTTTATCCCAAAGAAATAAAATTTAAACCATGCTCATAGAGGGTTCTGGGAAGATGGTGGAGGAGAAGCTGAAGGCTAAACAAGCTCTTGCATAGAAAGCAGTTTTAGAGTTCCAGTGAACAGTCCTAAGCCAGAGAATCACACCAAGTGTGTCATCACAGCACACAGAGTTAGGCCAGAGAGGGAAAATCCAGGCAAGGAGACAGATCTGAGCATTTGCCAGCAGCTTCGGCAGCAGCGGCGGCCATAGTCACCATTCTGTAACACAGAGAGTCCAGGACAAAGGAGCCAGATGCGGTGGGTGAGCAGATTCTACTCAACACCAGCAAGAACTGACAAGGAGCAGACATCTTCATCTTGCAGTTCACAGACCAGAGACGACCCAGGAACCAAGACTCGAAAGTAGAAGCCTAATGTCCTCACTCCTTCTCAGGGAGCAGAAGAGAGAAGGCCACCCCTCCCCCCCAGAACCGGACATCTCCATCTTGGATACTGACAAAGCTCGGTGGAGCTGCTAGCTCCAACTAAGGCCTTGGAAGAAAACTCGAGTCATTTAGCAGGTCACAAGAACCTAAATTGACCTCCCAGACTCAGCTTCACCCAGAGAAATGTCACCCAGCTCAGGCGCAAGCCCTAGGAATGGCTTTCTTCACTGGGTAATCAGAGCCAGAGGCTGCCCCTCCCTTAAGCAGCCTTGCCAATCAATTGAAATTCAGTAAATATAAACCGAGAGAGTGGCTCCAGCCTGGGCTCGTGAGTTTCTAACAAGCTAGCCCCTGGGAAAAGCTAATGTTTGCTGAAAAGTCTCAACTCTACCCAGAACCTAGCCCCATCAGAGCTTCTCCAAACGAGGAAAAAGCCATCTCCCTCTTTTGTGATAATCAAAGCAGATCCCCCTCCCATTGAACTAACCTGAGAGGAGGATCACAAAATCCTGGGTAAAGCAGCATTTTTTGGCCTGTTCAAACAAACTGACTAAGAAACCAACCAAGCCACAGGAAAATGAAACACCACAAGCAGATCAGAGACTCCAACAAGAGGCTGGTTACAGACACAAGGGAGATACAGGATTTTTCCCACCACTCCCCAAAAAATCAAAATATTTTTTTCTTTTTTTTGTACATTTTATAAAAAAAAATTTCTAAAACTTTTTAATTTTTAATTTTTACCTTTTTTGAAAAAAAATGTTTCCTAGTAACTTTTTTTCCCCTCTTATACTTTTTATTTTAGGGGTATATTTGTGTGTGCGTTTTTCTTTCTTTTTTCTTCTTTAAATTTTTTTTTTTGTGTGTTTTGTTTTGCTCTATTGAACTTCTGATCTTTTATTCTTTCTTTCTTATCCTTTTCACCTTTTCTTCTCTTTCGTTCTTTTTTATGTGACTTGTTTTTCTATACATCCTCAGATATACCCATAGTCGATTATTAGACCTTATCCCCCATTGTGTACACACTTAATCCACAAATTTATTACTCAGTTCAAAACCTCTTAGACTTAAATTCCTTGATAGCAGTACTACCTCTTTATATCTATATAATATTTTAAGTATTTTTGTTTTTAAATTTTTCACATCTCCTTTATATCCCTCCCCTTCTGCATTATATGCATGTTCTTCTCTCAATATTTCATTTTCGAGTCTACATATTTTTAATTTTTACTTTTCTATTTTTTCTGGTCTCTTTTTTTCCCCCTTTCTCTTTCTTCTTTTTTTTCTCTCTCTACTTTCATCCTATTCAACCTATTTCCGGTTTTGAGATTAGGACTTAGTTAACTCTCCCCGTGCCTTCCCACATCTCTCTATTCCTATTTTTTACCCACATTTCTCCTTAAACTTAATAATTTCTGGTTTGCCAAATTCGCATTTGCGGTTTGTAGCCCATTAATATATAGTTGTTTGACACTGAATAGATGCATCCATTGAACGAGATTGTATCTGCAGACTATTGACTGTGCAAATACAGACTTTGGTTGATGCTTGCCTTAAGTTAGTGTTCTAGCACAAAACTGGTGTTTCATTCATCCCAAATGGGCAGAACAAACCTGAAAAACACAAGAAAAATGGCAAGTCTGGGTATCTCAACATCCACTCATGGTAATCAGGGGACAGAACAGATAATGAATAATCCAGAGGAGAGAAAAGATTAATCACCTATAAAGGGAAACAAATTAGAATCACCTCAGATTTTTCAGCAGAGACAATCAAAGCAAGAAGAGCCTGGAATGATGTATGCCATGCCCTAAAGACAAACAACTATCAACCAAGAATACTGTACCCAGCTAAACTCTCCTTTATAACTGAAGGCCAAATAAAAACCTTCCATAACCAAGAAAAATTGAAACAATACATCTCCACCAAACCAGGCCTACAAAAGATTCTTAAAGATGTCCTAAACATAGAAAACTAACAAGACCACAATAAAGGCCAAGAAAATGCACCCAAACCTAGAATCCAAGAAGATAGGAAGAACCCAGTTTTCATAGACCCCAAGAAGGTAGACAACATGGCCAGAACTCCCAAATACCTCTCAGTCCTATCTCTCAACATTAACGGACTTAATTCTCCAATTAAGTGACATAGACTGTCTTGTAGGACTAAAAAGCAAGATCCTTCTATCTGTTGCCTTCAGGAGTCACATCTTGCTGTTAAACACAAAAAAATTTTCAATGTTAAAAGCTAGAACAAAATCTACCAAGCAAATGGCCCCCATAAACAGGCAGGAGTTGCAATCCTAATATCAGATAAAATAAACTTCCAATTAAAATTAGTGAGAAGAGATAAAGAGGAGGTAAAGAAGGTCGCTACATATTAATTTGAAATATCTATTCGAAAAACAATGGAGCACCCAAATTTAACCAAGAAACACTACTTTCACTCAAATCCCACAGAGATCCAAAGACAATAATTGTTGGGGATTTTAGCACACCACTCTCCCCACTAGATAGATCAACTCGGAAAAACTCAACAGAGAAACCGCAGATATAAACAACTGCATAGATCAAGTATATTTAACAGATATCTATCGAATATTTCTCCCACCAGCATCAGAATACAAGTTTTTCTCAGCAGCACATGGAACATTTTCTAAAATAGACCACATTTTAGGCCACAATGCAAAATTGTCCAAATTCAGAAACATTGAAGTTATACCTTGCATTCTCTCTGACTACAAGGGAATAAAATTAGAATGCAACACCAAAAGCCACCAAAGAAAGTCTTGTAACACATGGAGGCTGAAGAACACACTGCTGAATCATGAGTGGGTCATGGAAGATATTAGAAAGGAAATCCAAATGTTCATGCTATTCAACAAAAATGAGCACACAAATTACCATCTCATCTGGGACACAGCAAAGGCAGTACTCTGAGGCAAATTTATACCTCTGAGCTCCTACATCAACAAATTGGAGAGATCTGAAACCAACAATTTAGTGAGATATCTGAACCACCTTGAAAAAGAGCACCAAGATATACCCCAATATAATAGATGGAAAGAAATAATTATTTTAATTAATTAATTAATTTTAATTAAAATTAAATCAATATTAAATGAATTAGAATCCAAAAAAACTATTGGAAAAAACCAAAAAAACAAAGAGTTCGTTGTTCGAAAAAATTAACAAAATTGACAGGCCCTTCACAAATCTTATCAGAAAAAGAAGAGAACACATCCAAATAAATAAACTCAGAAATGAGAATGGAAACATCACCACAGAAACAACCAAGATTCAGAACATTATAAGGGAATACTTCTCAAAACTTTATGCTAATAAGTTTGAGAACTTGGTAGAAATGGACCTTTTTCCTAGCAAATATTGACATGCCAATACTAAAGCAAGATGAGTTAAACCATCTTAACAGACTCATATCAAGCATTGAAATAGAAACAGCAATAAGAGACCTCCCATATAAGAAAAGTCCAGGTCCAGATGGTTTACAGCAGAATTCTACAAGACCATTAAAAGCAGAGCTCACAGCAATACTACTCCAAACCTTCAATGAAATAGAACGAGAAAGTTCACTACCATATACATTCTATTAAGTCATCATAACTCTCATCCCAAAATCAGGCAGGGAATAATGAAAGAAAGAGAACTATAGACCCATTTCATTGAGGAACATTGATGCAAAACTTCTCAACAAAATTTTGGCCAATCGTCTTCAACAATGTATCCAGAAAATCATACACCACAATCAAACAGGATTCATTTCAGGGAGGCAAAGCTGGGTCAATATTCCCAAATCAATTAATATAATTCATCACATCAACAGGAGCAAGGATAAGAACCACAAGGTTATCTCAATATATGCAGAAAAAGCATTTGACAAGATCCAACACCCCTCTATGTTGAAGGTTCTGGAAAAATTAGGAATTATGGAACATTCCTCAATAGAATAAGAGCTATATATGACAAACCTACAGCCAGCATTATACTTAATGGTGAAAAACTAAAGCCATTTCCTCTAAACTCAGGAACAAGACAAGGATGTCCACTATCACCACTTCTCTTCAATCTAGTATTAGAATTCCTATCTACAGCAATAAGACAAGATGCAAACATAAAGGTGATACAAATAGGGAAAAAAGAAATAAAACTCCCCCTCTTTGCAGATGACATGATCTTGTATTTAAAGAATCCCATAGACTCCACTCCCAAATACTCAAGTTGATTCAAAACTTTGGCAAAGTAGCGGGGTATAAAATTAACCCCCCAAAATCAATGGCTTTTCTGTATGCCAACAATGAGAAAAGTGTGGCTGAAATTAGGAAAACAACGCCACTTGTAATAGCACCACAAAAAATAAAATACCTAGGAATTAACTTAACCAAAGAAGTGAAAGAACTTTATGATCAAAACTGTAAAAACTTGAAAAAGGAAATCAAAACAGAACTTAGAAAATGGGGAAAACTCCCATGCTCCTGAATTTGGAAAGATCAACATTGTTAAAATGGCAATACTTCCCAAGGCTATCTACAAATTCAATGCGATACCTATCAAAATTCCAACCTCATTCTTCAAGGAAATAGAAGAGGCAATCCAAAAATTCATATGGAACAATAAAAGTCCCCAAATAAGAAAAACGCCCCTGAACAGAAAGAACACTGCTGGAGGAATATCAATACTAAATTTCAAACTATACTATAAATCCATAGTAATCAAAACAGCATGTTAGTGGCACAAGAACAGACTTCAGGACCAATGGAATAGAATTGAACACCCAGAAACGAACCTACAGACCTGTAGCCATCTAATCTTCGATAAGGGAACTAAAAAAATAGAATGGAAGAAAGACAGCCTTTTCAGTGAATAGTGCTAGCAAAATTGGTTAACTACTTGTAAAAAATTAAAGCTAGATCCTTATATATCACCGTGCACCAGAAGCAACTCCAAATGGATCAAAGATCTCGGAGACAAAGCAGACACTCTGAAAACATTACAGGATGGAATAGGAGAAACCCTAGGTCTCCTTGGCGCAGGCCGAAATTTTCTTAATAGAGACCCAGAAAGACCAAAGAAAGTTTGGACAAATGTGATTGCATGAAGTTGCAGAGCTTCTGCATCGCAAAGGACATAGCTAGCAAGATCAAAAGAAATCCCACAGATTGGGAGAAGATATTCACTAGCCAAACAATGGACAAAGGTCTCATATCTAACATATGCTTGGAATTCAAAAAATGAAACCACCCAACAACAAATCGTCAAAGAAACAACTGCCCAATTAATAAGTAGGCTAAAGACTTAAAGAGAAACTTCTCTGAAGAAGAAAGAAGGATGGCCAATAGACACATGAAGAAATGCTAATCCTCCCTAGCCATAAAAGAAATGCAAATCAAAACAGCATTAAGATACCTCCTCACCCCAGTTAGAATGACAAAAATCAAGAACTCTAAAAACAACAGATGCTGGAGGGTATGTTGGTGGGAGTCCAAACTTGTTCAACCACTTTGGAAAGTAGTATGGAAGTTCCTCAAAAGACTCCTCATTGAGCTCCCCTATGACCCAGCAATCCCGCTTTTGGGCATTTACCCAAATGTTTACAAACAAGACCACACTAAAGCTATGAGCACAACCATGTTTATTGCAGCATTATTTACTATAGCTAACTTATGGAACCAACCCAGATGCCCCTCAGTAGATGAATGGATCAAGAAAATGTGGTATATATACAAAATGAAATTCTATGCCTCCATCAGAAAAAATGATATTGCTCCATTTGTTAGGAAATGGAAAGACTTGGAAAAAATTATATTAAGTGAAGTAAGCCAAGCCCAAAGAAACATAGGTCCCATGGTTTTCCTTATTTGCAATATCTAGTACATGTCTAAGTCAAGCAGAAAAGGTCAGATAAGGTGATATTAGGGAAATGAACCCTAAGATATGTATTCGATTGTTTTTTTTTCTTTCATGAGATTGTTTCTAATGCATTTATAAGATTATTACTTTGTTGCTTTGTATGTCCCTCTCCCACAGTATAACCCCTGCTTTCACTGTATTTGATGTCGGTGTAATTTGTGGAGGGGAAGGTGAAAAACAAATCGTTTAAATCAGGATACAGGTAGACCCGTTGCAACAATGAGAAGAACAAGTTGTTATTTTGAAAACGAACTTTACAACTTTGGTGGCGGGGGTGGGGGGGGGAGGGGAGGTTAGGAGGGGAAGGAGTGGGGAGGATGGGAAGGGATGGGATGGAGAACAAAAAATGTTTTTTTTTTCTTTCATGTGGTTGTTTCTATCACATTTATAAGATGATTTGTTTGTTGCTTTATATGTCCCTACCCCACGGTCTAACCCCTGCTTTCACTGTATTTGATGTTGGGATAATTTGTGGAAGGGAAGGGAAAAAAACAGATCATTTAAACAGGGATATAGGTGGACCCTTGCAACAACGATATGTACAAGTCATTATGTTGAAAAATGAACTTTACAACTTTGGCCTGGTAGAGGGTAGGCAAGGGTAGGTGGTAGGGGGAGAGTAGGTGGAGGTGAAGGGTTGGGGGTGCCAGATAGAAAGGGATGGGAAGGAGAAACAAAGGAGGAGGCAACAATTCTTGACAAGAAATGTATTCAATATCTTGCCCAAGTAATTGTAACCCCTTTGTATGGTATTTTCACAATAAAAAAAAATTGTAATTTTTTAAAAAATAAAAAATTAAAAAAGAAATAAAAGAATATAAGGACCTTAGGAAAAGGAATCTTAAACTTTTTCTATATGGCTTGTAATCTGAAAGTACACATTTATTAATGAACCTATATATTATAAAACAATGTAGACTTCAAAGTACTATATCTAGAAGACAATGAAATTGATTATGGACTTTATACAAACATAGATACTTTTTGTAGACAAGCACCAGGAATATCTTTAGTTTCTATACTATTCATTTCAACCGATAAGTTAAAATTAAAAAAAATCACAAACTCTGCAGAAATCATTATAGATGCATACAAACAACTCTTGAATATATTTTGACATCAAAGTCAGGCAATTCACGTGGAAGAATACTATGCAATCCATCAATTTTTAAATTAAGATATTGCTGTTGCTTTGTATATGAAAATATTTTGTAGGGACACAAAGGATGGACTGGCACTTTTGAAATTTAAGAAACTTAACCAAACTATTTCTACATAGGAGAACAATTTGTACAGCCATCCACAACTTCAAGGAGGTAGTGATACATACTTATCCTTTTGGTAATATCAAATGCAGTTTCTTCCAAGTTGTTCTTCAGGCCCCGTTTGATATTTTGGTTCAACAGAAGGAGATACAGCATATCTTTGCTATTTCTATTTCCAGCTGCAAGATGCAAGGGTGTCAAGAGGCCTTTAGTTTGGGGATTGGTATCTGCATCATGATGAAGTAAGAAAGAATCCGTTCTGGTGTTATTCCACATATAAGCACTGTTCAGGGGTGCCAAGCCATTCAGAGTTATTGCATGAATATCTGCCTTGAGCTACCAACTCATGGACAATGTCTAAATGTCCACTCTAGGCTTCCCAATGAAGAGGGGTATACTTACCTCATCCCTAGTATACATATGAGTGGCCTTTTTGAAAAGTAGTCTCGGCACTGTAGTAAGCCAATTAATTTCGACATACCAAAGAAGAAATTTGAATGGATTCTTCTCCATTATTTTCTTGCAATTGATTCCATTCCTCACGTTTTTATATTGTTCCTTGTCTTCATCAGAATTGCCTAACCAGAGGCTTTGAGTACCAGTGGGTGTCCATATATTTCCCCAATAGTTCACATTGGTTGAACTGGTCAGAAAAATCCGGTGAATTTTCTGCATATGTTTTTTCACCATGATTTATTTTCTCTTTTTCCATTTTTATTATTCTAAATTATTCTAACTGGAGATTAGTGAATTGATAGAGAGCAGAAGAAAGATTTTCCTCCGTATTCAAATGCACAGACTGAAAATATGGACCAGTGGTGTCTTCATGTGCAGCTTATTCTAGGAAGGAGAAAATAGGAAACAATGCCTTCTACGTAAATGATTTGGGAAATACCATGATATAGTTTAAGAGAATTTACTATTCAATATATGAGCTTTAAGAGCTTTCTAATAGTTCCATTATTTATTGGTACCCAACATTAGAAAAAAATGTATAATACAGTAGTAAAATAGAAGTCATTTGCATGACTATTTAAATTCCTTTTTTTTAAAGACACGATTTCATCTAAAAAAGTAGGCCTATCTATTGTCCTTAAGTGTTTTTGGTGATTGAAGATGCTTAATAAGTCAAAATGTATTAGTAGTCCTTTGATATCAATTAAATTTCATTTTTCTTCTTGGAGAATATAATGATCAAAGCAATAGTTCAGAATCAGCAAGCAATAGTTCAGCATCATGCTTCCAGTGCAAGTGAATCACCAGTAAGTAATCCTCGATACCATTTTCCACAAAGGTTTTTCACAAATATAATCTGCCTGCTTTCTCTAGCTGCTTTTCTAGCCTGGACCTGTTCTTTCATTGTGCAGGAAAAGTGTGATTCAACTGATTTCAGTCATTTTTATTCTTATAATTATCAAGGATTTAGATTATTTTTTAAAAAAATTAGTTGTGGGGCCTGAACTATGGGCTTCGGCACTGTTCTTGAGCTCTTCAAATCAAGGCAAGCGCTCTACCACTTGAGCCACAGAATCACTTCTGTGGTTCTGTTTATGTGGTGCTGATTTGGGAAATGGTAGAGCAGAAAGTGAAATGATGCAACCAAAAATATAAAAGCAAAATAAATTAGGACAATTATGGAGCAACCATATTGTCTATGAGAATCATGAAAGAGAGAGAGGAAGAGAGATACAGATGTGCAATGACCTATCTAGACACAAAATCAATGCTTCTGATCTATTTACAAAGCAAACAATTTTATTTTTTATTTGTTAAAAGAGATGGAAATAGAATTTATGTATTTACTTGAAATTAGTACAAACATTTTTAGTCTCCTACATAAAGAGACATAGCTCTGACCAAATTACAGACAAAATCTTAATCCTTGGTCTGAGAAGGTGGCTAAGTGGTAGAGTGCTTTTCTTGTAGCTTAATACAGTGCGGATACTACTTGCCAAAAAGGCCACTCATATGAATACTAAGGATGAGGATGAGTATACCCCTCTTCATCGGGAAGCCTAGAGCGGACACTTAGACATTGTCCATGAGTTAGTATCTCAAGGCAGATATTCATGCAGTAAATCTGAATGGCTGGACACCTCTGCACAGTGCTTATATGTGAAACATATTGCAACACAAACACACACACACACACACACACACACACACACACACACACATCATCAGATTTCTTCTTAAGGATTTTTTGTGTATGGTCTTAAGAAGAAATTTACATTACTAACTTGAATTTCTGACAGAACAATATAATCACTGTACATCTTGCTTCTATACTCCCAATATTAAATTGCTATCTAAGTATGTGCAATAGATAAGTATAGGAAAAAGTAGGAGCCACACTGGTGGCTCATGTCTTTATACCTAGCTAATCAGAAAGACAAAATCTGATGATTGTGGTTTGAAACCAGACCAAGAAAAATAGTCCATTAGATTCTGGTTTGAAAGTAACCAGCAAAAGCTAGAAATGGAGCTGTCTTACAAGCAGTAAAATGCTAGCCTTGAGAAAACTAAAACAAAAAAAAATAACAAATTCTGGGACAGAGTTAGGCCCTGAGTTCAAGCTCTAGTAGTAGTATTTAACTAATGAAGGAATGAATTAATTAATTACCTAAAATAAAATAAGTGGTCACATGTGGTGGGGCAGGTAAAATGTAACAACCCTGGTGACTGGAATATGTATTATTTTGTAATAAGGCAAATTATCATTTGTCCTAATCACTACTACTTTATTTGAACTTTTTTGTAGAATAAACCCTGAATTTGGCATGCGTGTATATGTGTACATGTGCACACATGTGTGTTTAAGTGTGTGTGTGTGTGTGTGTGTGTGTGTATGCTGTTGCAATGTTGCTTGCCAATATGAACAGGGTGAGACTGAAAAGAGCTGTGTTGAAATGTTTTTATTTATCAGTGTTCTGTCCTGTCATTTCAGTTGAACCATCCTTCTGTATATTTTATTTGTTAATAACATCATCATAATCAAAGCATTTACAACATTAAGTTAGATAAAAGAGATCATATTCAGCGGTTAGTATATGTTAGGTAAAAAGATACAGATATAATTGGGTAGTAAGTTATTGGTGTAAGATGACTGTCAGTTCAAATATGTATTTGACCTCTTAAATTGGTTATATTTTTAAGAAATACTCATGGAGTGATTTTGACCGACTTGAACAAATAGGTATTACTCTCTGGTTATTTCTGTGAAACTCAAGGTGGATAAACTCTTTCTGGATTTCTGTTGAAAATAACTTTATTTGTAAGATTGTATCTATTCACACTAAGATAATAAACCCCGTATTTTTTTAGGTTTGAATATCCCATCATATTGACTGAAAATCTGTATTGTGGCTATGCTTGTTAGATATATATTTCAAAAAAACAAACAAAAACATGTGTCACCTTCAGAATGTGGATGCATTTGAAGTTTGTACATACAAAGGTTTCTTCATTAATAGTTCTTTTGTGGGAGTAATAGCACAACTTTAACAAATAAGGCTTTTCGAATATGTTTTCCAATATAAATAACATCCCAGACCGAGTCTTGTAATTTCTGAAAACCATTTAAATATTTTACTATTATTTTAGTTCATTGACTATACAGCTAAAGAGATTTCTGAAATAAATATTGTTAAGATCTGAAAATGTAAGTGGGTATGCAGGCTTTTTATGCATCATTTTATGCAAAGCCAGTGTTTATGAAACTAAAAGAAATAAAATAAAAGAATGTAAGTGAATTGGGTAACCCAATTATTAGTATAATTTTGTTTTCTATTAGCACAGTCCTTTGAATGTAGATGATGCAGTTAAATTATTTTTTGTCTCACTGTGCTTCAGTTATTTTTAGATTATTTGTAGTTATAAAAATGAATTTGTAGTATAAAGGTCTTTTAAAATGATTAGAATTAATCTTGTGCTTTGTATTCTACTCCCATGAAAATGAGTTATTTTCAAGTGTTAATAGTTTATAATTGAATCTTCAGTATCATAAGAAATTTTGAAAAAAATTGGTAGTATTGATGTCTTTTTTGGGGGGGAGGGGTCCGGTAGTGGGGCCTGAACTCTGGGCACTGTCCCTCAGCACTTCAGCTCAATTCTAGCGCTCTACCACTTGAGCCACAGCATCACTTCCAGCTTTTTTTCTTTTTACTTTTGTGGTGCTGAGGAATCGAACCCAGGGCCTCATGCATGAAAGGCAAGCGCTCTATCACTAAGCCACCTTCCCAGCCCTTCATGTCTTTTTATACCAATAGTATTCACAAAATGGAGAGTCTTTAATTCATACTTAGTGTCTATGATTTTTAACCTCTCATTTCTAACATTAATGATAGGTCAGAGTGCATTTTTGGTTATAGGACAAATAAAATATTTATCTAGGGTCAAAGGTGATTTTTATACCAGTCTTGCTTTAATAGCATTTTAAATGTTGGGTATAAAAATCAATCAAAATACTTCTAATGGTAAACAACTAAGTTGAGCTACAATTTGGAAATGATTGGTCCATAAGACCTGTAGTCTGTTTCCATCAGGAATTAGGGAGGTCATTCTTTCAGTAAGACAGTGTTAAACAGAGATAATGTCCCTATGCAGTTCAGTGTTTAGTGAAGGGTTAAAATATGATTTCTACTATTTTGAGCTAGAAATCAAGAATGTTATACATTAGCAGTTCTTTTCACCAGGGAGGTATGCATTGATTATGAACTTTGAGTATTCATATTACAGTTCCCTATTTTCTAACAAAGATAAAGTAAAATATTATGAGTGTACACAATAATTCTGGGAAATTTTCCTAGAATTTGTAGACTAAGTGCTGGTATTTTAGTCATAAAATAGAATGAGGTTAATTGATACAGTGGGAGATGAACCTCAGGCTAACACTTACCATGTGTGCAATGTTGTACTAGTAATTCTAACTCTGAAGACTTCACTATCATCATCTGAGAATTAAAAATGTAAGGAGCTCCACTTTATGCAATTATTGTGAGGATTAAATTATATAACATAGCTAAAGTACTTGGAAAAACAATCAATTAGCATTTGGCACATTCTACCTGTTATTTTATCATGTGATGAAATCTAGCATTTTTACTGTGATTTTATATGTGCAATGTGATGTATTGATATTCATTGCATTGATCACTTTTCTGTCACGATGAGGAAAATACCTGCAAAGAAAATTTGAGGAGGAAACTATTATATTGACTCATGGTTTAAGAGAATGCAGTTTAAGATCAAATGTCTCCATTGTTTTTAATCATGTTTTTATTATCTTAACTAGTTGTACATGGGAATTTCCATTCAATAATAAGTTTTTAAAGTATAATGGATCTTTATATAACTTTTCCTACCCTTCCTAACATCACCCCACTTAATTTTTTTCTAGTTTCATATTATTTCCATTGAATATAATGTCTTCACTGTTACTCCATAACTCTCTTTATTCTTTCCATTTGAATTCCCCTCACATCTTCCAAGTGATAGTTTCCTGGTATTCATTTTTTTGGGATTAAAATTCAATTTTATAAGAAATTACACCTTTTAAATATTGCTCTGAAAAATGAAAGCTTTGGTTAATACTGTTGTTTAACTTGCATAAAATTCTGGCTTCCAAATACGCGACAGAACATGGGTCCTTTGTGTGTCTGGCTCTGACTTTGTTTACTTAACATATTTTTAGATCTATCCATTTCTTTGCAAATAATGTAACAGTCCTCATAAAGGATAGGTGCAATACAATTGTGTATATATGACACACTTTCTCCAATCATCCTTCTGCCAAAGGTCATCCTGGCTGTTTCCATAACTTGGCTATGGTGAATAGTGCAGTAATGAAGATGGTTGTGAAAGTGATTTTACTGTAACCTTTTGGAAGAATTCATCACTATCTTTCTGGGAGCAATCCTCTAGCCAGTTTTCCAGAATAAGCACATCCTTCCCTTCATCTCCATCACAACGTATTGCAAGTTCTCAAAAACAAACTACCCCATACAGGTCTCAATAAGCTGAAACCACACTGTGCCCATATTCTTTCAATACATTTTTAATAATTACATAAATTTAGTGAGAACCTTCTATGTACTTTCCTAATGTGGGAATGAGACATAAAAACAGAGTAAAAGAAAGAAATATGCATTTTAATTAGCTATTATCATATTTAAAATCTTTTTCAGCTCTAACAGCCTCACTTACTATTATTTTAATCTTTATTTGATTACTTCATCTATCCCCTAAATTATAACAGGTGAGTTAAATACAGACAAAAAGTGTGGTTTGATTTTGACACTCATGTGCGAGGATGCACAATATGGGCAAATAGATGGATTGGAATTAATAGCAATTATCCATTTTGTTAAAGTAGAGATAGTTTTCCCAAACTGACTCATATTTCATTCAACAAAAAGAAACATGTAACAATTCCCTTTGTTTTCCTCCTCATTAACTTTTGTTTCCATTTTATTTTATAATCAAGGATGATTTCATATATGTACTGTAGATACAAAATATGTTAAACTATTTCTATCCGTATGTATTGATATATACACATATACATATATTACTCAGGTTACAATGATAATTTATAACTTCTGTAACTATACAATTTACCAAATTATTAAAAACATCGATGGCTCATGCCTGGAATCCTGGTTACTCGGGAGGCTAAGATCTGATGAACATGGTTTAAAGCCATCCTGGGCAGGAAAGTCCATGAGCCTCTTATCTCCAAACAATCAACAGAAAATCAGAATTGGAACTGTGGCTCAAAGTAATAGAGTGGTAGCCTTGAGAGAAAAAGCTCAGGGACATCACCCAGGCTCTTAGTTCAAGAACTACAATCTACCCAAAAAATCTATTTAATTTACACCTGTGTAAGTAGAGTATTTCCATCACCCAAATGTACATCCATGCTCATTTGCAAGGTAACTCTGTTTTGTCTGAAGTACCACTAAACATTATAACTTAAGTAGAAAGCATTGGAACGTGGGTTTATTCTATCTCTCTCATGGATTTTTCTCGATTCAAACACTCAAGTGTTACAATTATTCCAATTATTTAAAATCAGAGCATTTTTTCTTTAATACCCCTAATATTACAGTTTGAATTCAGTGTCTTGTGCCCCCTAAATAGGTGTTCTTACCACTTGGTTATGTGCCCAGCCCTAAATTATCCTGATTATTTTTCAGATAGAAACTGGCTTCCTACTTGTGTATGATCTTGGCCTCAGTCCACTTTATATTATTCTTCTTGGAATTCAGAATAATAAGTGCATGGTATTATGTATAGATCTTTCTGTCTAGTCTGGGCTTTAGCCACTCTTCTCACAACAGTGCACTCCCATTTAGTCAGGATTTTCAAAAGCTTGTCATATCTGATTTTTTAAATCTTTGCATTTCCTGCAGGTACTTGAGTACTGAATTAATTTGTGTTTTCTTGTTTTGTTTTATTTGAATGTATGTGTTGAGTTGTTCCTTACTTTTCCTTTTGTTTCTTTCCCTCAAGTTCTTACCTAAAGTGCTGAGAAAACAATTCCTCTTTCTCAAGATAGGGTGAACATTATTTATTCCAAAGTAATTTCAGTAACATTTAAACACCTTCATGTCTATGAATGGTATACAAATGCTAAGCGTTGAGAAGGGTGTTTTTACTTTCACGGTAGTTTTGTCATACACAGATCATGAAATATATGAAGATAATATAACTACAGATGCATGCCAAGAGGAGAAAACCCTATTATTAATTATTTGACAGAGGCTTCCCTTCTAGTGAAAGAAATATATTACTTGATACAGGATTTCACAAAATCATATTGCTAGGAGGAACCTAAACAATCATCTAATACTGTAGACTTGAGAGTGATGAATTGACTTCTTGAATAATTTACTTTTGGGTCAAATAAATGCAGACTTCCAAAAAGAGAGTAGATTTTAGAGAAACATGATGAATTTTATGTAAATAGGTCCTTAGCTGATTTTGTTAATTTGTGAACTAATACAGGGAAATAAAGTATAGCAAGGTAAAAAGTAAAGAACTTCACATTGGAATACTCATTTGTGTGTGTGTGTTCATGTGCATGCGAGTATGCAAACGCACATGTGCATGTGCTTATGCATGCATTCATCATTCTTGAGGCTTGATAGTGCCTGGGAACTATTACTCAGCTTCTGTGCCCAAGGATAGTGGTCTACCACTTCAGCCACTTCTGTTTTTATTTTTAGATAATCGCTTGTATTTTCATGATTGGACTGGCTTTGAACAGACTCCGAGTAGCTAGCTAAGCTTATTCAGCCTCTGAGTACCTAGTTAAAATTCTGGCTGTCCTCTATGCTTCACTGCTCTTTTATTCATTTCCTGAGGTAATCACAAGTCTAAGTCATATATATGTCTAATTGCTTTAAAATAGTTACTGCTTGGTACCAGTGGTTCCCATGTATACTCTTACCTACTGAGGAGGCTTGAGAACAGAACCCAGGCCAAAAGTTTAGTGGAATTCCTTCTCAATCTAAGCTGGGTGCATTGGATCATTTCCACCATCCTTCACTATCTAGTTACTAAGATTGGAAAGACTGCGGATCCAGGCCAGTCAAGGTAGCAGGCTAGACAATTTGGTGTGCAACTCTGATGCCATTGATGATGGGAATGCTAAAAGGGCAAATCAGGTGCATGTTCTTGTGGAAAGAAAACCCCTATCCTAAAATTAACCACTGATATGATGCTGGCCTAGCAAGAAAAATATACCACAAGTTGAAATACCCACAATTTCCCACAACCAAAGTAAGTATATACATGAACATTCAAAAACTTAGTACAATCTGTTCTTTGCTCTAATATCAGCTTTATCTGATTATCATATGATGTGACAGAATAGTTTTTTCATTAAACTTATGATAATTTAAAAAGACCTAGAAAATTCTTTATTTATTAAGTGCAAATGAATGGCAAATTGCCTCATTTCTTACATATTTGACTATCACTATAATTTCGTCTTATGACTATTATTAATAGTAATATATTCTGATTTATTACTTCAAACTTTTTACTTTTCTGCTGAAGTTGAAGTATTTAAATAGTATCATCAAAGTATATTCCTTGGGTATTTAAGGAAGTTTTTAGAAAGTTTTTAACCAATGGGTTCTAAGAATTCTTAATTGGTATATATTTTGGTTTATTTTTAATTTCAATTTAATTTTATTGTAATGGTAATATACACAAGGGTTAAAGTTACATAAATGAGGTCGTGAATACATTTCTTAGGGAAGGAACATTGTTATATCTTCCACCGATATTTTTGTACACTCAAAACAAGTACTACTGATGCTTTTGCTGTTGCTATTGATCATTGGGTACTTTTGCTTTCTTTGTTCATACAATTTTATTATAAAATTGATATACAGAGGGTTTACACTTAATTAAGTCATCTAAAGAGTACACTTCATTTTATTTTCTAAATTTCAAATTTTGGGCTTAAATATTTTCATTTGTTTCTTTAGGATAATTCATTTTTTTCAGAGTTGTAGAATTAGTTAATTTATTTTTACATGATTTTTATACATGTAAATTATTCAGACACATATATTTTGCTTTTATAATATTTAACGTGTGACTATTTAAAAATTGTTTTTTTATTTTTTATATGGTTAATGATGTTAAATAAATTTATTTTCTTATACTTATAAACATATTTGTCCAGGTAACAAATACTTACTGTATTTTTAAAAAGCGCATACTTTATTAAGAAAGGCTCCATTATTTGGTCACTTTTTGGAAATATTTTTACTTGAATTAAAAAAAAGTTTGAGCTCGGCATGGTGATTTGTGGCATCCATTTTCTAGCTCTGGTGGGAAGTGTAGATAGAGTTTGTAATTCGGGAGAGACTGGGAAACTCTGTGACCTTATTATAAAACTATTCAGGGTGAACTGATTAGAGGTATAGCCACCGCTACTGTTTTATACAGCACCTCGCTATCATATTCTAAATCTTGAGTTAACACACCAGTAACATCAATCTTTTTTCAAAATAGAAGGACACATGTTTCAAAATGTTTATTATTTAAACTTATTTGCAAAGGTTCGCATTTCTTCTGTTAATTTTCAATTTACTTAAGCTATTAAAATCGAAGTATATTGTGACTATTTTATTTCTACTACACTTTTAAATTGTACGAGCAATATTATGATTTCATATAACATACTTCTACTATTTGTGATAATTTTCTCCGTTTAATACGATAAAATCTATATTCCAAATATGTGTATGTGGTGTGTATATGTGTGTTTATGTGGTTTTTGTGTGTGTGTACTTTGTAATGTTTGGGAGGTCACACCACTGCTTCACACATGCAAGGCCAATGTTTTACCGCTGAGCTATACTGCCTAGTTATAATCCAAATAGTGTTTTAAATCATGACTTTGAAACTTTCATTCCTAGTATGTTTTTTCAAAATTATATATGATAAAATGTGATCCATATTCTATCCACTCTAGCAATTTTTATTGTTACTTAGAATATTTCCACTGCCTTTCCACTTCCAAACTATTGTGTTTGTTATTGATATAGGTTTTACTTTGCTTCTTTTCTCTCTTCATTTTTTTTCCTTTATAGTTTAGCTATTCTTTCTCTTATTTCTTTGGGAATTAATTATCATATTCCTATTATAATATCCTTACATTGTAACAGGTATATACAATGCTTTAATTTCTATTTTGTTTTGTCCCATTTTCACTGACTTTTGGTCCAAACTATTAGATGGATTAAAAAGAAACTTGACTTAGGACACTTTATTTTTCTCCTTCTCTTCTCTGAAGTCTTTCTGTTTTTTGAAACACAAAAGCAATGATATATAGCTCCTACATGGTCCATCATTCTTTCCCCTCTCTCTCTCCTCTGTTGTACAGCTCAAGTTGTTATCATTCAGATTTATTATGCTACAGCATTATCTAAATCTTAACTCATTTCTAAATTAATTTTAGTTGTATCAAGTATTCTCTAAAGACATTTCTCTCTATATATATCTGGGGTCTTGTGTTTTTACAAGGTACAAAATATGAGTGACTATCAAACATCTAGATATCTCTGTAGAATATTGGTCTACCTGCTCAATAAACTCTTATGTAAATTCAAGGAATACAGGTCAGTCAGAACAATCTTGTAAAATGTTGTAGCTTCAGCCTTCATACTAGCTTTGAATCTTTTTACCATGTTTAGTAGTGAAGACAAAATAGTTCTACTATAAGAGCAGATACATAGAAGAATGTAACAGATTTGTCAAAAATAAATTCTTAGTTTTATGGTCAGTAAATTTTGAAAACTATCCTATGACTTTATGAAATAAAAATAAAATCTTAAATGTTGTATTGGCACTATTGTCTCTCGAGATTTAAAGAATGATCTTAGACTACTACCTCAATACTTTTTTGTTTTGTTTTGTTTTTTGTCATTCATGGGGCTTGAACTCAGCTTAGGCGCTGTCTGTGTGCTCTTTCGCTCAATGTGAGTGCTCTACCGCTTGAGTCACAACACCAGATCTGGTTTTCTAGTGGTTTATTGGATTTAAGGGTCTCATGGACGTTCCTGCCCGGGCTGGCTTTAAAGTGTGATCCTCAGATCTCAGACTCCTCAGTAGCTAGGGTTACAGATATGAGCCTCAGGCACCGTCCTACCTCCATCTTTATACAAAAATTTAAAATAAAGAATTGATTATCAAACTAAATGTGAGATGTTAAAATCTATAAAACATAAATGTAAAAATTCATGACATTGCATCAGTAAAGGTTTCTAAAACTTTGATATGGAAAGCATTAGTGGCTAAAGAAAAGCAAGAATAAACTGGATTATATCAAGTGATAGCATTTCATAATTCAAAGGACACTACAACAGAAGTGAAAACATATCCAACAGATACAGGGAACATATTTGTTAACAGAAGTGAAAACATATCCAACAGATACAGGGAACATATTTGTTAATGCTACAATGTTAATGCTACAGTGATTATGAATCTTAAGTATTTTTATATCTTCTAATTCTATATAAATTTTTTTCTGAATAAGATATTTCTTTGAAGAACATATGTAAATTAATAGTCAATAGAAGGAGCATATGAAATAAGTTCCTCTTTAGTATCTAAGAAAAAAGACAAAGAAAACTCACTAGTCTGACCCTAATATAAAAAGATGACACAAAATATAGTAATGCATTTGTGGACAAAATGATAAGCTCTACATAGGAGAATGATTTGTATAATACTGGGATCATTTTAGCAAGCAAGATTTCAAGTCTTCAAAAGTTCAAAGAGAATTGTATATGATCCAGCCAGTACACTTCTATGTATGTATTAAAGAGAAATAAAAAACTTGTTTGGACAGGGAATGTAGTTCATTGACAGTGCACTTGAGTAGTATGTGTGAGACCCTGGAAATAATCCCCAAAAACAAATTTGAAAAGACACACTATAGATGATGTATGCTGGACAAATTTCTGTAAGTGAATTTTATATCTATTTTAATGTCTGTTCTAAAATTTACAGCATTTCTATTTGAAGAAATGCAAGTTTGTGAAAATTAGGCTTGGAAAACCTATTATTGTACAATTTACTTCCAAAGCACTAAAATGTATACAATAAAAGGAGATTATATATTGCATGTGAATTTCATGGCAGCAAAAAAAGAAAACTATTGTTAAAATTCTTCACACCAATTGCAGAATACCTAAAAAGATGTTTTCAGTGTTGGCTAAAAATTCTTTGTAAACTACAGCATTTAAAACAAAGATGTGATTTCTGTGTATTTTGAGTGTTTTTGGTCCGTTTTTTTTTTAGTTCATACAGAGATAACTCAATCAAAAAGTGTATGTGATACCTGTAATATCTAGGAGTTATGCATATCTTATAAGTAATTGATAAACTTTTCTGGAAGAAACTTTTAGCAAATGACAGAAGACCCAAATCTATGCATCTGCATTCTATGAAAGTCATATATCACTTCCTCAATCCAATTGCTTTTTTCTACTTTGCTAGGAAAAAAATTATTCTCAAGGTAAGATCCAATAGCAATGAAGAGAAACAAAATACATAATCAACTTGATTTATTTGTGAAAATATCAAATGAAATAAAACAATTCCACTTAAGCGACTCCAATATTAGTACCTATGAAGTTGTTCCTGAATACCAATATCCAATAAATTTTTGGAATTTTAATTTCTACCAACATATAAAAACTAGAACAAGAAAACAAATATAGCCTTGGAGCAAACCCTTGGACTAATTTTTTTAATTGTTTTGAAATTACAAAAGAATTGATACCATTAAGAAAACGATTTGTTTTAGAAATCAATTAAAAATGTTTAGTACTTATTATAACTCAAATACTAAACAAGAGTATTTTTATACAATCATTACAAATATCACTTTATTACTATAGTAAAATAGAATAAAAGACCAGTCCCAATATATTATCATTATTCTTAATTCCTAATTATTACATAAATATCTTAAACGAGCTAAATAGTCATGTCTTTAACATAAATGTAAATATTCTTCACTTTTTACTTAACATTTTCCAGGGGTATGTATTCATGTTTCTAAGAAATGTTCACAGCAGTTAAAAGGTGCTTTTGTGAAATTAATGTGCTATATTTTGTTGTTGTTGTTTGCAAGGCCTGGGCATTATCCCTAAGCCTTTTTATGCTCAAAGCCAGCATTCTACAACTTGAGGCATAGTGGGAATTCCTGTTTTTAGTGGTTAATTGGAGATAAGAATCTAACAAGTACTTTTTTAGTGTGTGGGGGTGTTCCAGTCGTGGGGCCTGGGCGCTGTCCCTCAGCTCTTCAGCTCAAGGCTAGCTCGACCACTAGAGCCACAGAGCCACTTCCAGCTTTTTTCTTTTTGCTTATGTGGTGCTGAGGAATCGCACCCAGGGCCTCATGCATGCAAGGCAAGTGCTCTAACACTGAGCCACCTTTCCAGCCTCCTAACAAGTACTTTCCTGTCTGGGCAAGTTTCGAACACAATTCTAAGATCTCATTACCCAGAACAGCTTAAATTATAGGTGTGAGTCACTGGCGCTTGGTTGGATGTAGTTTTTAAATTTTAATTATGTTTTAAGATTTTTGTTTCACTATAATATACATCGTTCTACACATAAATTCAGATTTATGTATATATTTCTGATGACAACTAATCTCTAAAAATGTATGTCTTTCTACATATATATATATATATATATATATATATATATATATATATATATATATTGCTGAAGACAGACTTACTCTAAAACTTTTATGCTATTTTTTGACCTTTTTCATTTCAAAGATATACAGTCTATTGTTCCAAAAGTTTCCTAGAATAGAATAAGTAATATTTCAATAGAATGTAGAATCTATTATTTCAAGGGAATTTTAGATATACACATGATATTGCAGTAACATTTACAGTATATTACTTGACATAATTCTGTTCACACTCAAATATTTGCGTGTAGTTATGGAGAGAGAGGAAGTTAATTCATACTGGTTAGGAATTTGCAATACTTCCAAAATCTATTCCAAAATTTGATATAAGCATCTAGTCAATCTACCGGTTATGGTTTAGTTTTTTTATTTGTGCAAATTTTTAATATGGATGCATGCACAGTGGTAACATTAAAAATATTAATCCAGATTTTGTGGGTATTTATATTTCTCTTGGGAAAACTAATGAGCTCCAAGAAAATGTCCATAAGGAGCCTTTCAATTCCAATATCACAGTTTGTCTTAAAATGCTTTAAATTCTACACACTCTAATGTGGACATAGGGTCATATTGTGGAACTTTTCTCCTCAGAGAGTGAGTACTACCCTATTGCTTAACATGGACAATGTACCTTCATACATAGACTGGGCATGTGCAAAGAAGAAGTGGTAGTTGAACAATTTTCTTAGCAGTTTATACAGATGAAATGGAAATAGAGCAACTATGAGCTCAAAAGGAATGCGCAAAGAAGACAAGGGCACAAAGTAGAATATGCCAAGAAATGCTGAAGTATAATTTCAAATAATGTGCTCAGGTGTGAGGGTGTGTTCAAAGTACAGATACAGACAATGTACTTGGATATCTTGGGGGGAAAACTGCTTTAACCTATTCTGGGATAATTGTACAAGTACAAGCCCCTAACTCTGACTCTAATCAGCCACAACATCATCATCTAGGGACTATTTTCCAACTGCAAAGTGAGAAAAAGGGGCTCATCACAGTTAGTGTTCAGGTTGAAGCAGTGGCAATCACATATCTTTTCTATAATTCTTCATTTGTTTTGGAACATTAAAATAGGAAAAAGCCAAGTAATTATTTTGCATGTACCTAAATTAAGAGGGATGTATTCTATTGGTGTCTCTTTAACTTGAAAGTTATAGATTATGTCTTTTTATACTCTATCTTGGGACAATGATCTGCTGTAGGTCATTTTCTTCTCTTCCCCTTCTTTTGCCCTTCCACTTACATAATTGTTATTTAAAGAGACATACATAAGCTTGCATTTCTAAATTCTTCAAAATTATATGAACTACTTTATACTTCTGGCAGCCTCCTATATCTTTCTCAAAGGAAATATTTTTGACACTACCATTTTTATCCTCTATGATATTGGATATCTTCCTACCTAAATCAGTGCAAGATATACATGAGACTCATCCAGATATCTCAAAACTCGTACCACCATAAAATCCTATCTTACTTAGAAATCATGCTTTTAGAATGTCTGAGGAAGTGGCATCTCTCATTTTTGAATGACACTAAGTGATACTTATATGCAGTCATGTTTTAAACCAATATGCCACTCAGTAGATGAATGAATTGACAAAATGTGTTTTATGTATGCACAGTGGAATTCTATACTTCAAATTCATATGGAACTGGAAAGACTTGGAAAAATCCTACGAAGTAAAATAAACAAGACACAAAGAAACAGATTCCGTGGTTTCCTCATTTGTAATAAGTTGGAAATGTCTAGGATAGTCCTAGCAGTTGAGCAGAATTGCTCAATAACTATGTTTGTATGACCATATAAGATGATGATGAGCAAATGACCTCCTGGATATGGGAACAGAATTTTCTGTTTCTGGTTGTTCTTTTTAATGTACTATGTGATTTCTTTTTTCTTTTGTATTTTCTCTTTGGTTTATCCCCTGTTATATTTGATTTCAGTATCCTGTGTATTGTATATACATTTATCTTAATTTGGCAAGGGAAGAGGAACAATGAAATGGCAAGACAAAGAACAAAGGGCAAACCAATGTAATAGCAATACTCAAAAACAACATGTTGGAATTTTACATTACAACTTATGAGAGATATAGGGGTGAAGGAAAACTGTGAGAAAAATGAGGGAGCGGGTAAAAAGTTCAACATGTTATGTATTCACTACCTTACAATTACTGCAACCCCTTATATATATCACCTTGATAATAAAACTAAATTAAAAATAAGATGCATAAAATATAATTTCACTGTATTGGTATAGTAAATATTATTCTATGTGTATTACCTTTTTAAAAAATTAACATTTTTGCTACTAATTTGAATTAATTACCCCTTTATCAGAGGGTCATCATCTTGAATATTATGAAACTATACAATATTTTCAGAATATACTTGCCATTATTTTGAAAAAAAAACATTATTTTAGTATTGTCTCATACTAAAACAGAAATAGTTCAATTGTATGGAAACTCCTAACTTTTCAAACTGAATAATTGTTTAAGAGGGCAGAGTATATGTGTTCTTCAACATTCCTATTATTACTAACTACTCATTTTCAAATTCTGAACATGCCATACTAGAGACATTCAAAACAGTACCTGTGTGCATTTATTTAATTTTGCAATAGGTGCAGTTTTCAATGTGGTGTTACATATTTAAATTCAAGAGAAAAAATAGCCACAGTATGGTAGAAGGTAAAACTATGAAGTATCTATATTAATTTCTCTAGAGTAAACATTTGTTCATCAAAGTAAGCCATTATTTCTATGGCCATCAATCCCAAGTTTTATGCCATAAAGTCATCCTAGCTCAACAATTTCCAACTTGTAATGTGCACCTTAAAATTCCTTAAATTCACAACATGACAAGCATATAACTATTGTGAAAAAATACTAAACTTCTGCTAATATGATGCCCTTCGTATTGTGGAAAGAACCCTACACTAAATTTTGCTGCATCATTTTCCACCCAGTGTTATTCTTAAGATCAGAGCACTTGCAAATATTATTTATAGTTATATAATTTATCTATCATAGATATTCAGGAGATCTGAATGTCTGAATATTAAGATCTGAAACTCTGGTTCAAATCCCACCCAGGAAGGTAGTTTCATCAGATTCTTACCTCCAATAAACTGCCCACGAAAAGCCTGACACAAGTGGCACTGAGGTTCAAGTGGTAGAGTAGTAGCCTTGAGCAAAAACAGGCTCAGGGACAGTGCCCAGGCCTAGAAGTTAAGTCCTAAGACAAACCAAACAACAAAAACAAAATAAAAACAGACCCTAAGCCTATCATTTTTCTCATTGTATACAGAGGTACATAATTAAGGAAATTTCTTCCTGTGTTATGTATTGTAGAAAAAAAGGTGTCACACAATTACTCTCTTCATAACATGTAACACCAAAGTCTCAAAAAATTCCTCTTTTGCTAAATTCATAAATTAATAGCATCAATTTGTTGACAACTTTATCTAGATTATTCACATTATCATGTTACTTATGAACTGTTGAAATTAACTATTAACTAAGTTCTAATTATACCTCACTTGAAAGAATATTTTAGGCAAATAGAATGCCAGAATCATTTGTGAATTTGTAAATTAAATCTTCTACTTAAAAACAATTTTATAGTATCCTATAGTATATTAAATTACAAACAAAAATATTTATTTTAACTCTAAATTCTTATTTAGCCAGGTCTACAAAGTCTTACATTAAATGAACTTTCCTATTTCTCTAGGCTTAAGCTTTTGTAATCCTTCATCATTTCTTTGGAATCTAACAGAATGATTATTGCTTTTTCAAATTCTTGGTTGGGAATCATGAGCTCTTTTGCATCTAGTAATGTTCTGTAATGAAGACGATATTTAAACACAAATGAGGATTATATATGAGTTGCAATTCAATAGGAAACTTGACTTCTCAAAACATAATGACAAAATTAGCCCAAACTTCCAAATGTGTGTTCCTTTCTGACTTATTTTTTATTCCTTTCTTGGTTTGTTTTATTGAGACAAAATTATACTACCTAGTCCAGTGAAAGTATAACTATGTCATTCCACTCTCTATTTACCTGTTTAAGTCTGAGTAATAGAATTCCTGGCTTGTATCACATTGTCCTACCATAGTTTGTCAGTTTATTTAATCTACATACAGACTAGCAATTCTGAATTTCTGGAATAATATTTTACACTAGACTGATGGCTCAGACTGTTCATGTACTATTTTCAAAGATGTTCTAATATATGAAAAAGAATATGAACATTTTCAGATGCACGTGAAGGGGTCTCTGATTCATTCCTTCCTGGATCCAATCCCTTTATCCCTTTATTAATGATGACTTGACTTTCTTACTATTTTTGTTCCCACCTACGTAATATTCTCAAGCTTTTGGGGAAATTTCACTTGAAGACTTTCTAATATTAAAAGTTATCACTTGATTTTAGTCTTACTCAGGGCATATTTTCTAACTTTTGTACAGAATCTGAGAGTTGTTCCATATGTGTGTTTGATCATATAAGTGCCTCTGTGTGTATGTGCGTATTTGTATGTATATATGTATGCAAAAAGCTCAAGCTCTTCTTCAGCAATCTTGCTCATAACTAGTATTCCATCACTTGAGCCATTCTTCTTTTTTATTTTTTTTTGGTCTGGTCGTTGGGCCTGAACTCTGGGCTTGGGCGCTATCCCTCAGCTCTTCAGCTCAAGGCTAGCGCCCTACCACTTGAGCCACAGCGCCACTTCCAGCTGTTTCTTTTTGCTTATGTGGTGCTGAGGATTGAACCCAGGGCCTTATGCATGCAAGGCAAGCACTTTACCACTGAGCCACCTTCCCAGCCCCTTGAGCCATTCTTCTAATGCATCTTTTGGCTGGTTAATTATAGTGTTTCAAAGACTGTTTGCCCAAGCTGGATGCAAACTGAACTTCCCAGACTCCTTTGCATTCTTAAGTTTCATTTCTCCAGGGGTATCAACTTTTGAACTACAACCATTTTTGTGAGTGTAAAATCTAAGCTGTAGCCCAGATTTTTAACTCGTGTTCATATAAAGATAAATGAACATACACATTACATATACTGAGTGTACACTGTTAGAAATGTGATCCTAAGCAGGGTTCAAGTGGCTCACACCTGTAATTCTTGCTAATTAGGCTGAGATCTGAGGATTGCAGTTCAAATCCAGCATCAGTAGGAAAGTTTCTGAGGCATTTATCTCTAATTAACCACAAGAAAACTGGAAGTGGTGTGGGGCTCAAAGGTAGAGAAAAAGTTTTGAGCTGAAGAATAGAGGGACAGTGCCCAGGCCCGGAGTTCAGGCCTGACTACCATCAAGAAAAAAAAAAAAGAAAGAAAGAAAAGAAAAAAAAAAGAAATGTGATCTTAGCCACCACTTTATTGCTAGTATAATTCCTGCTCTCTCGACATGGACTTTTTTCCAGTTAAGTCCATGATCTTATATCTGACTTGCTTGGAACCAGAATTATTCTTCCATTCTACTTTTTACAAATTTGCATGATTACCTATCATGATTTAGAGCTAGTAGAAGAAAGAGAGTGGTCTCATCCTTCATGTTCCACTTAGTAGTAATGCTTTCTCTATGTCACTCCCATAGATCTACATACTGGCCTTGGCTTTATTATTTCAACGTTGTCTTATTTGCAGTCTTCTATAGAGTATTGAACCATTATACTTAAATACAGAACTTCTCTTTCTCCTATACCTATTGTTTCTCCTTCTGTTAACTTATGTACACTTGGGTAATAATGCACAACACAAACACTGACCAAAAAATGTTTCTGAGAACCTTCTTCCCACTTAAAATTGGTCTTAATTTACAGAGCACTTAGGAAATTTGAATTTAATGTACTCCAGAGTAATCTTTTCGTTCATATTTTCGTTCATATTTCGTTCATTTTGTGAAAATGGTGGACAGAGTCGTTAGAGTTGCATAAGTAAGTTAATGACTACATTATCTAAGGAGCATTGTTACCTCCTCTTTTTTCTTTCCCCTGCCATCCCTTTTCTCCCCACCATCCCAACTCTCCCCTCCTATCCCCAAGTTGTAAAGTTTGTTTTCAACATAGTGTCTTGTTCATCTCATTGTTACAACAGGTCATACTGTATCCTTGTTTCACCATTTTATTTCCCTTCCCCTCCAAACATTAGAAAAATGTATATGCATGATGCGGTTCACCGATATCAAACAGTCATTATACCATGGAGGAAGAAAATAGAAGAGAAACAAAAAACATCAGGTAATTCATGTTAGATACATTAAAAACAATAGTAAAAAAGAAAAAAAAAACAAGTTGTGTCCTTATTTTGGGGCTCATTTCACTTAACATAGTCTTATATGGCCATATGTACATGGATAATGTTTTATAAGCCATGTAAATTCCATATTTTCTCGTTACTTAGTTGTCTCTGAAACACATGTTACCTCATGCCCAAAGATGTCTTTGTGCTATTTCAATGAAACCAGAAAACATTCATTTTGCCTGGAGCAGCACCGTAAATTGTTACTGGAAGTAATTGGAAGGAACTTTTACAGGAAGTAGAAACTGAATCCAGGAGAGAAATTGAACATAGAGAAATGACAAAGTTCAGGTTAATTTGTGCTCTCATTTTTACTGTACAAGAAAATAATCCAAGGCTTGAAGGAAACCCTGTCCCTGACTTTTTCCAGTGTGCTCTTTACTCATAAAACTTTCTGTAAACTTCTAGTTGAGAGTATTACAAAAGGAAACAATATGAAATTTGAAGGCCAGCATAGAAAAAAATGGAAATAACATTGTTGTACAATGTTCTACTACAAAGAAACAAAGACACGGAGGTTTTAAAATGTCTTATGCATGGATATTTTACTCCTCAGATGATTCTCTTGTTGAAAAAGTCAGATATCCATCCTTTATTCTGGTCCTGAGTTCTTCATATCAATAAGGATTCCAAAAAGCAGGATCCAGTGAGTATGATCAGCAAAAGGAGCCTCTTTTCAAATCAGTGTTTTAAGGATGGTCCAAAGAAATATGTGGGTTTTTTTTTGTTTCATGTTTGTTTGTTTAGATTGTGCCACTACTGGGGCTTGAACTCAGAGGCTGGACCCTGTCCCTGAACATTTGTCTTTCCTGCCCACCTACTCCCAAAGCTAGTACACTACTGCTTGAGCCAAAAGTCCACTTCCGGATTTTTTGGTGTTTAGTTAGAGATAAAAATTTGACAGATTCTCCTGCCTGGGTTGGCTTTGAACTGAGATAGTAAGAAAGCTAAGTGACATCAACTGTATGGACTTCTCTTTTGAACCAAGAAATATTAGATGAAGTTTATTATAAAGGTAATATTTGACAATTTTTAAAAGAAGAGAATACATCCAGCAAATAAGCCATAACTTAAATAATTCAGCAAAATAGGTGCACTGAATCATATTGGAATTTTTTTTTTTGCTTGGGAAGATTACTAGTGACTTCGTAGTTCCTTTTGGGGAAACTAAAATTATATTTGACTTTTTTGTTGGTCGTGGGGCTTGAACTCTGATCCTGGGCACTGTTCCTCAGCTCTTGAGCTCAAATTGAGTGCTCTAACACTTTAGATACAACACCACTTCCTGGTTTCTGGTGGCTGATTGAAGATAAGTGTCTCATGTACTTTCCTGACCAGGCTAGCTTTGAACCACAATCCTCTAGTCTCAACCTCTTGAGTAGCTAGGATGACAGGTGTGAGCCACCAGCACCCGGCTCATATTTGCATTTATGTGCACTTAATGACACTGTAGACAAATAATGAAAATTTGAAACAAATGATGACATTTCAGCTTTTCAGAAAATTTGAGGTAGCAATTAATATGTCTTCCTTTTCCATGCTGTTACATTAATGTCTCATGAGTTATTGGACTCTCAATTTAGCATCCTCTAATGTTTGCGACAGTGGACTTAGTATAAATAATTGTTAGTATAGAAATATAGAAAGCCTGATATTTTTATAATGCAATGGAGATCAGATAGGAAAGAACAACATAGAATGACATACAATTTATCACACAGAGATTAAGAATTAGCCTAAATGATATAGAATGCTAAAGGTAATGAAGAATAAGCTTGGATGATAACTAGTTCTTCAATAACCAAATATGGTTCCCTAGAACAGTTTCTGGTATAATTTTGTTATTATTATTGTAAGGTCCGCTCCTGGATGGCTAACACACTCCACCCTCCTCTCAGCAAAGTCTCCGCCCAGTACCTGCATTACCTAGGCAACTGGGACACCTGGAAGAAGTCACATCTGCATCCACTGAGGTCACATCTGAATTTGATGTGGCCACTCCTTTCTGGGCCCATACCCTAGATAAGGCCTAGCCCAAGTCCAGACGCCCTCTCTCTGCTCTTTTCTAGCTCTTTCTCAGCTCTTTCCTTCTCTTCTCTTTCCTAGTTCTCTCTTTCCTACCTCTTTCCCAGATGCTCTCTTTTTTAGCTCTTTTTTTCTCTTTTCTAGCTCTTTTCTCTTTCCCAGCTCTCTCCCTTTCCAGCTCTTTCTCTTTCCCACATCTCCCAGCTCTCTTTCCCAGGCCTTTCCCCAACACGTGGAGGACCAAGATGGCCTGGTGCAATCTGGAACGAAGAATAAACTTATTCCTTTCCTGAATACCACGTGCATGGTGCTGTTCTTACTCAGCTACCTCTTTTTTAAAAAACGTAACAATTATCATTTATTTCTTCCATCTGGGTTTATTCCTTCACTTCTATCACAACTATTAATTAGCTGGTGCCTTTTTGGTGCCAAAACTGACCAAAAAGTTTTATAATTCTCACTTAGACTACCCTACACATTGTGATTAGCAGTGACCACTCAAAAGCCTGTAATCTTTGAATTTCCAGGATTAATATTCACCTGATATCTAAGCACATTCCTGACATTAATTGCCATGACTTACTAACAAAACCTTTTTTTTTTTTTTTTATCAACACAGCCTTCTAATATAGGTAAAGTACATAAATTAAGAATGGTTGTTATGTCATAATTGGAAGGAGCAAATATATATTCAAATATAGGTTCTTTATTTGGCATTTACTTGGTAAATGCATTTTTGCCAGTCCTGGGGCTTGAACTCAGGGCCAGGGAACTCTTCCTCAGATTTTCCTCTTTTTATTTTGCTTAATGCTTGCACTCTACCACTTGAGGCATAGCACCACTTCCTTTTCTGTTTATGTGGTACTGAGGAATTGAACCCAGGGTTTCATGCATTCTAAGCAATCACTGTACCATGAAGCCACATTCCCAGAGCCCTAAATGACTTTCTTAAGATGGGATTACTTTTTCATTCCATTACTATGTATTATAATTTAGGCTAGGTGGTAGAAAAGGAAGTGGAAAACAATACTAAGTCCAGTAAGGCTGACATTCCTATCAATCCCTACAGAAGTACAGTGTTAAGACGTGCAGGACTCATAGGGATGTTGCATGTTATATTATTATATAAAAAAAACATAAAAAGTCTTCCCCGATATCCATAACTTTCTGCTTCCACTTTCAAGTTCAAGAGCCGAAAATCGAAGCCTTTTTAATTGATTGGGGATATTTCCTAGAAAGGAAGAAGGAGGATGTGGAAGGTGATGTTGGAAAAATATGTATATTGGCTCCCAGTCCACATTTTTTGCATTTTTAAAAAGTGCTACTGACGAGCTCCCACATCTACTTGAATATGCTGTCTGCACAAGATGCAGATAAATGAAGACATTTATTCTGGTGGATAGTTACATGTATTAACAAAATCTAGTTCTGGAAAAAATGTTACCAGTATAAAGTATTGTCTATAAAATGGTTTCATGTCCTAGCAGAACAAAATGTAGTGTTGAAATGATTAGTCCAGCTTTCTTTGAGATTTTATGCTGTCTCAGTATTAAGATGTTCTCTACTTCCAGTAACTTGGAAGCATAAAAGACATGATTTGAAGATACCAGTAGTTTTAGGAACAAAGGTACATAATACTTTCCTTCCTGCAGAGACAAGTGATGGCAAGTATGACTGATTGTATTATAGTTCTTTTCTTTTTCCTCTTTATCGCAAGTGTTGCATATCTTGGCATATTAGTTTGCCCTGCATCAGCTTCCTGTAGGTGAGATTTACCTCTACTCTGCAATGTCAAGATGGGTCATGTGACTTACTTCGGCTTACAAAAATGAACCAGAAGTGGTGAAAGGCTATTTCTAGGGGAAGATTTCTATCCCATTGTTTGTGTCTAAGAGCTAACTTCTTTTCCCTTAGCTATAAAAATAGCATATTTCCAGAGGGAATCTTTTTTCAACTTATATACTGGAAGAATATAGCATGTAAAATGAGGCAAAACTCAAACACAGCAAGAATTAAGCGAATATTAGAATGTGATATTAATGTTAGTTTCTTACCATTCTTGTATGACTACAGCACATCAGAATTTAAGAAATACTGAACCAGAACTAAACAAATATATAACACTTCCTGTTTGATGCTATTACCTTTTTTATATAAATAAGCATTCTCTATGTGATCACTTGAGGGGTTAACTTTTTCTTTTTTTTTTTTTTTTGTCGGTCGTGGGGCTTGAACTCTGGCCCTGGGCCATGTCCTTCAGCTCATCAGCTCAAGGCGAGCGCTCTACCACTTGAGCTACAGCGCCACTTCCGGTTTTCTGGTGGTTTATTGGAAATAGGAGTCTCACAGTCTCTCCTGCCCGGGCTGTCTTTGAACCGCGATCCTCAGATCTCAGCCTCCTAAGTAACAAGGATTACAGGCGTGAGCCACCAGCGCCCGGCTGGGGTTAACTTTTTCTATAAATGTGTTTAATCACTCTAGAGCACTGTATCTAACTTCCACAATCATTATCAAGAACTTGTGATTGAGATGAAGAAGAACAAAATATCTAGATTTCTCGCTTCTCTTTTCCTCTTCTCCTTTTTCTAGTGAGAATTTTCATCCTTTCTCCAAATTCTCCTATTAATAAAGGAAGAATGACACATGTGGATATCAAGCAAAAGGCTTCAAAGCGAGAATTTTATTCTTTCAGAAATAGATGAAATAAATCAGAGTGGCTCAAGGAAGAAGAAAAACATGATTTTTCCCCTTTCTGGCTTCAACAATAGAGTCTGAACACGACTCTAAAAATCTAATAAACAATTTGCCTTAGCTAATTTTTTAAAAATATTGTTTTTTAATAAATAATAATTTTAACATTTAAAAAATTTAAAATATATAGTCATTTGTTGTTTGCTTTTGGTAGGCATAAAATAAGACTGCATTAACTTTGTGTGAGTTGAGAGGCTAAATTTTATCAGAATCCAAACAAAATGAAAAATATATGATATTAAGATAAATAGCTTTTAGGTACATTTTCAACATGACATACACACAGGGACATCTTTTTCCTTCTTTTCCTCTCCACTCGTCAATAAGCAGTTCATGTAATTCAAATAGCTATGTTTCTTTCAGAAATAGATTACACATAAACAAGTTAAAAGATGTGAACCAGTACTGGTGCATTCCTTAAAAATAGCAGTCACATAACTATTAACCATAATTCCAAAATGATAACAATCAAATGCTCTTGAAAAGAGAAGATTGTAAGCAGAATATACAAAAAGTGATAATGTCAGAACTGATTCAGGAGCTGCTGTCTGACATTTAAGATTTCTAGTATATGACAATTTTTAATCAGGATTAAATGCTTTCAGGAACCCTATTTTTTCTAGTTATATTTTATTAAAGAAATATGTTGTTCAAAATTAATGAAAGCATAACAGGTTATAATCTGTAGAAAGAGTGCTTACACACTCATTGTGGTAGGCAGTAAAATACCTTTCCAAAATATCTATAGTCCCGAAATATCTAATCCATCAAATGTTGATTTACATTTTATATGTAAGGTTGTAAAATAATCACCTTTCATTACCCAAGGAACACAAATTTGAATAATTATCAGATGGGCAAAGTATACTCAAAAGTCCCAGCTATAGTTCGGAAAGGACATCATTAGGTAAGAATCATCAGAAAGATGTAAAGATGCTACATTACAAGATAAAGGAAAAGACAAGAACACAGATTCTGAAGTTTCTGGAAATTGGACCTGGAAGTAAATGCTTTTTCCACTAGAATCACCTGAAAAATATTTTAGCTCTGTAGGGGGCTCAATTTTAATCTAGTGAGACATATTTTAGATTTCTGTCCTTTAGAAATGTAAATGATAAATATGGATTATTCGAGCCAATTATCTTGTAGAAATATTTTACAGCAGATTTGGTTTGGTAAGCTAACTCAACTACAACCTTTTTCTGATGCAACTACAAGGATACCACATGTCCTAGTTTCTGAGAATAAAAAAGTTGCCACCAGCTTTGTACACATGTATGATGTACATACTACTAAGGGCCTTGCATTAATGAAGTCTTGAATTCCTAAATAATATTTAAACAAGAAGCTCCCTATATTCATTTTCACATTTGGGGATCACTAAGTACAAAAGTTATGTAGAAGGCTAGGGTAAGAATATAGAAATGAAATCTGTCTCCTATTATTATAAAGATAATTTATGTCATTTTGATTTACTATTTCTAAAGTAATAAAAAAATAAGGTAAAGCCAAAACAGTAACTCGATCTTCTCTCCTTCCTAACTTTCCAACAGAAATTAGAGAATCCAGTAAAGATAAGCAATCCCAGGATGGTATAGGATGTTATAGGATCACCAGATGGTGAAAAAGAAGTCAACAAAAATGGGTCCCATGGAACAATGGGAAACAAAATCAACACCTACAGATTGTGATATAGTTGTGATATAGAAAATAATTTCCACTATGCTAAGTCTGTGACATTTTAGGTTTGTTTACACAGCTAATTTCATCTCTTAGGAAATTACTTTATTAATACTCAAGGGTTTGCAGCGTATAACCCAGCAACAAATAATGCTTCTAAATGTAAACAAGCATAATACTAAGAGTAACCAAGGCATTGCTATTGCTGATAAACAAGAATGATCTTGGGGAATAGTCAAACAGTCTTGAACTTTTTCATATCTTTCCTCTTCTCCAACATTAGAAGACCTAGTCTAGATATGTAAAACATTAATAAAGGATTTTTATATTTTTTATCATTCACACTAATGCAAATACACTTTTCCTTTTTGCAAACCTGACTTTGAAAGAGTCAGACCCTAACCATTATTTTATAGACAAATGTTTACTGCTTTGACTTAGGTGTTTCTTGACTTTGGGTGTTGCTCTCTATTATTTTGGCAACTACATAGTAAAACAAGATAAAAGCATTTTACTTATTTTGGATTGTTCAAAGTCAAGCTGCCTTCAGTTTTCTGTTCCCTTCTTCACTGCTAATTGAAGTTTAATTATTGCTCTTAAATGATAACAAAAACGTGATACTTTAACGTATATTCTCATTGAAACCAGTGAAAACAGGAGTGTCTGCGATTGTTATATCATTGTTTTCAAATATTTTTCTTGGCTATTTTCATTATTGCCTTTATTCCTGTCTTCTAATCAGGAAAACAAGGTTACACAAAAGATCTTCCTAAGGAACAGGATGTTAGGCAGAAAAAAATAGATATATAATTAAAGGTTTTCATCTCTTAAGACTGAAAAGATCAGAAGACATTTTGTTATTACTTGTACAGTTAAGATGACTTGAAAGTTTTGGTTCTTAAACTAAGTGAAATGCATGCAAAATGTTACAGTTGTTCCAAAAAATGATTATGGTTTATACTTTTATGCTTCAATGAGATGAAACCTCTTACAAAGTTGGAGGGCATATTTATTTTAGGGTAGAAGAGTTAATATTAGAAAGCCAAGGGAGATTCCTAAAACAACACTGCCTATCACGTATCAGTTAATTATACTTATGGCATATAAGTATATAAACATACAAATATTAATTGAGTGAGAAATATGTGATTTACACAATTGATTCAATGACAACTAGTATATCTAGTGAGGATCTAAAAGTCTTATAATACATATTTTAACATTTATGCCAAAATATTTGTTTATTTGTAACTGTTTATTTTTAATTTTTGTCAGTCATGGAGCTTGCAATCTTGACCTGGACGATGTCCGTCGGGTCTTCAGCTCAAGACTAGTGCTCTACCACTTGAGTCACAGCCAGTTTTCTGGTGGGTCTTTGGAGGTAAGAGTCTCACGGTCTTTCCTGCCTAGGCTGGCTTTGAACAATGAATCTCACCTCTTAGCGTCCTCAGTAGCTAGGGTTATAAGCATGAGCCATTGGCGCCTAATAACATAATTATTTTTTACACATTTATGAAGTATGGAGTGATAATCCCATTCATTTATATATTGTTTAATGATCAAGCCACACCATATCCATTAATTTCTGCATGTAACATTTCTTTATAGGGAGAATGCTCAAAAACTTTTCTTCTGGCTGTGATGAAATATCTATTCTTAACTATAATCACTTTGCTTCTTGTAGTATAAAATTAATATATTTACTTTTAGTCATGGAAGTCTGCTAATTAAAGTTATATAAAACATGAATTGTAAAGTGAAAGAAGTTCATAGCTCCATTACTTGTTTAAAGAAAATAATTATGCATTTTTTTCAATTATATTTCTTTGAGAATGTGTAATATTCATTGATTTAACTGTTAAAATTGATAACAGTTACATTATATCAAGTAGATTCAAACTTGTATTTGAAAATTGCACACTTAACACCAATATTCTTCCACTTTCTTCTAAGACATAATTAAAATAATGGTATAGCAAAGCTTGGTGTTAGTTGTTCATGTGTAGAATCATAGAAACTCAGGAAGCTAACACCTGAAAATTTTAGCTCAATATCAGTCCAAACAGACAAAAATATGAAAACTTATCTCCAGTTATCCAGCAGGAGGAAGAAGGTGTGGATGTGGCTCAAGGAATAGCGTGTCATCAGCTATGAGCAAAAACACAAGGGAGACCATTAAACATTGAGTTCAAGCCCTAAAAATGGCATACGAACACAAGACAACAACAAAAAAGTAGTATGAGCATTAATAATGAAGACAAAATAGTAGAAAATATCATGAGAAATGTGAAAACATCTGGAAGACAGAAATTGTTAGACAGAATTTTGATTCATGAGAGGTAAAAGTCACAGTATAAATTGGACAATCTCATTGTAGTCATTTGTGCTGAAACCTGGCTATTGGGTAACATGTGAAAGAGCAGACTGGATTACCTGACATATCAGACTTCGTCTGTAACTATGCATCATCCCACTCTGCAAAAATCTAAAATCGTGCTTGTTAATTTAAAAAGAACCTCATGTTAGAGACCGCTTGGTCCACACAGACTGTGGTCCTTATTTTGAGGTTTCAGACCAGTGCTTTTTTAATAACCACTCCTGTTTTACCCCCCTTCCCTGGTGCAGCTATACCTTACTAAACTGGCACCAAGCCAAGGATTTGAACTAGATCCCCCCCTTTAGTCCCTCCCTTTCTCCAGCTACAACTCAGTTCACATACTATCTCTCTTTTAGCATTAGTTATTTTCTTACTCATCCCCACCAGAAAATTCTTACATTCATGTAAACCCACTATAAATAACCTAGTTAGAAAAGGGAGAAAGGCATTGGCTGAGACGCTCATCTGTAGCTTTGCTTTCTAATAAATCTGTGCTACACTATCTTTTTTCCATGGCTTTTGAGTCTGACAAATGATTGATTTGGTTTGATGTAATCCCATTTATCCAGACTTACTTTGGAAGTTTTGACCTGTGCCAAAGATCCCCCATGTTTCCACCTAACTCCTCCTGTTAACGTTTTCAAGGTATCTGGACTTACATTGAGGTCTTTGATCCATTTGGAATCGATTCTGGTATAGGGGGATATGTAAGGATATAACTTCAGTTGCCTGTGTACAGCCAATTCTACCAGCACATCTTTTTGAAGAGGGTGTTTTTCTTCTATCCTGTGTTTCTGGCTTCCTTATCAAAGATTATATACCTGTTGGTGTGGATTAATTTCTGGTGCTTCAATTCTCTTGTATTGATGGAATTCTGTGCTTCCATTGG
The DNA here is from genome assembly GCF_019054845.1 of Dipodomys spectabilis. NCBI lineage: Eukaryota > Metazoa > Chordata > Mammalia > Rodentia > Heteromyidae > Dipodomys > Dipodomys spectabilis. The sequence continues at coordinate 1,778,968 of NW_024871184.1, read as the reverse complement.
AAAAAAATGGCATTACCCCAATCCTGAAGAAATGGAAAGACTGGGAAACAATGATATTAAATGAAATAAGCCACATCCAATTAAGTATATGCTGCATGGCTTTCCTCATTTCTAATAACTAGATATATCCATAAATCTACCAGGTAATGCAACAGATAATAAATGACATATAAATGCACTTGGATATGATTAACAGCACTCTAAACATTCACATGGCAAGAACAATGGAAACTTTTCTTAGGATAGGATCACAATGGCTCAATAGCTATGTGCATATGACCAGATAAAGTGATGCTTATTGCAATGAACTCTAAGAATCAATCATACATGTGAAATACATATATATGCATATAATTTTAAAATATGTCATATAACAACCGACTTCACTGTAAACTCAACAGCAACATTCTATGGTTAGAAGATAAAATTGAGGAAAGTTTTCAACACATAATCTAAAATGCATAGAGGAAAAGGGAGAGAAAAGATAAGATGGAAAGTAGAATAGTTAACCACTGAAGAATTCATAAACAATTTCCAAAACTATACAAGAGAGCTGGGGTACAGCTCAGTTGTAGAACTAGACTAATATATACAAAGCCATGGGTTCAATCTCCAAGAAGGCCTAATAATAAGTTAATAAACAATAGTAATACAATAATTACTTGAAATAAATGCTTTCATATTAGAGAGGCCTGAATCCTCAAACAGTAAATAAAATATTCTCAATTCTTGTACCCAATGACATGAAACTACAAGAATGAAGAGCAAATAGTTTCCTTTTCTGTCCTTTCCTTTCCTTTTTCTGTTTTCTTCTTTTTTTTCCTTTGATAATACTGGTGCTTGAAGTTTCTATGGCTCTAACCACTTCATATTATTTTTCAGGCCAAGCCTTCCTTGAGCAATGATCTCTTACCTATGGCTTCCACAAACGTGAGTAACAGGGAAATTACACTATATCTAGCTTACTTTGGTTTGGTAATTTCTCGCTTCTTTTGTAAAAATTGGCCCTGATATGAATCTTCTAAGTCTCTGCTTTCTAATTAGCAAGGTATATTTCATCTCAAGCTGGACCCAGACTAGTTCTCAATGTAAACATTCAATATTGACTTCTGTTTTCTTGATATCATTAAATTCTATTGAGGTTAGTATGGATTTTTATGATGTTATAAGAACACAGAGATATCCCTTGAATACTTTTCCGAGTTTCTTTAAATTTTTATTGTAAGACATCACAAGTAGACATTAATATTTCACAAGTACTTTAAGCAGCATTCAGTTGTTTTAATTATTTTGTTCACATTTTTAATCCAATATAATGTTATCAACTCTATATGAATATACTATATTTACAGATACTTTTCTTTACTAAAAATGAATATGTCTCATGCTATTCTTTTATAATTAAACCCACTACTTCTCTTTGTCCCATCCCAAACATGTTTCATCCTGGTAACACATTTTTTTTTCTCTGACTTCTAGATCATGCAATAAATAAGTTTTTAAGATTGCATACACATATATGATAGATTATTCCCAATTATTGTATGCCTTAATATTGTATTGCATTCACTCGAGTTGCCTTTTGGTTCTGTTATTAAAGAATGTAGCACAATTCTTTTCCCATTCACCTGAAGAAAGCCTGAATTGATTTCCATTTTTTAGAAGAAATAATGCTGCTATAAACCTCAGTTTTTTGGCTTTGGGGTGAATGTTACATTTTATTTCTGTGAGACAAAGCCTGAAGAGCTCAATTCCTATGCTATGCTATGGGTTACATATTTCATATTCTCGGAACCTGTCACAATGTTTTCAGAAGTGGCTTTCCCATTTGACATTCCTGCCATGATCCACAGTTTCTCTGTTTCTTGATAGCATTTAGCATGGTCATTATTGTATTACATGAAGTAATTCTCATCCATATTTTATGATGTCATTTTAGATTTAATGTGCATTTATTTGATGACTAATGATGATTTTCTTGTGCTTATTTTTCACAAGATGTATTTTGCTGGTTTCTAATTTTTTTTAACAGTAGGTTTTGAGAGTTCTATGTAGAGTCAGAATTTGCAAATATTTTATCCTTGACTCTAGGTACCCTTCATTATCATCATCAATACCATCATCATCATCATCATCATCATCATCATCACTATTAGTATTACTACTATTACTTTTGTACATGTATATATGGTCCTGGGGTTTGAAATCAGGGTCCCTGAGAATTGTTGCATTTTGTTAACAATTTACCCTTTGAGTCATGCCTCACTACTGATTTTTGTAAAGTAATCAGAGATAAGATTCTCAGGGACTTTATTTTATGGGCTGGCTTCAAATAGCAATACTCAAATCACAGACTCCCAAGTAGCTAGGATGAGATACATGAGCCCTCTGCTCCCAATTTGTATTAGCTACTTGTATATGAGCTTTCACAGACCAAATTTTATTTTACACTTTTATTGAGTTCTACTATATCAAGTTTCCTTTCCTATAAGTTTAATGCCTAAGTTAAGAATACTTCATCTCCAAAATTGTCAAGACATCTTTCTTTGCTTTACATTTTCATCACTCTTTTTGATTTATATGCCACGTTCTAATCCTGCTTGAAGTTAATATTTGAATAAATTGTTATGTTTAAGTCAATGTTCATTTTTTAATTCTCCCCAATACTGGCTAACCTATCACCGCTTATTAAAAGAATATCATTCCACAAATATTTGATTTTACTCCTTATTAAATATTCCTTGATAATGATTATGTCGATCCAATCTGGTGCCTTATAGACCCATTGAGCTGTGTAATCTTTCCTTTACAAACATAACAATTTTACACTAACAGCTTTAATATTGGACAGAGAAATATATTTCCATTTATATTCCTTTGTCAATGAGTCAAAGAGTGCTGGTTAGGTGTTTTTAGAAATTGTCAAATACTTATAAATATTAATGCCAATAAAAAACTTTAACCTTCCTGAATAAGTTATAAAAAAACTTCTCAAATAAAATAAAATTAAATTAAAAAAACTGAAATACACATGTCTGTTATAATATAGCAACAACTAAAGAACATGAAAAGATCATATCATGCCTAGACATTGCATACATATAGAGATTAATGGAAATAGAAACATCAATAAGATAGCCCTGCACAACCACTATGTAGAAATTGGAATCCTTATACATTGGTGCTTGGCACTTAAAGTGATATAGTCAGTTTGTTAAACATACTGGCAATCTTTAAGATATTATACATAGTGTTGCCTCTATGATCCAGCATTTTCAATCATAATTTTATATACGAAACATATTTCAACTTATGTCAAATGAGACACATGTACAAGAATAGATATTGCAAAACCTTTTACAATAGAATATAATAAATTGTTGAAATGCCCATTGAGGATTTAGTACAATTATACACATGCATGTAAAACAACATGAAATAAATTTACATGGAATTACTTGGGAAACACTAATATTGCATGTGAAAAATGGATAAAACAGACTACACTTTCTTTCTTTTTTTTTTTTTGGTGGTGGGGGTCCCGTAGTGGGGCATGAACTCTGGGCCTGGGCGTTCTCCCTCAGCTCTTCAGCTCAAGGCTAGTGCTCTATCACTTAAGCCACAGCTCAACTTGCGTCTTTTTTCTTTTTGCTTATCTGGTGCTGAGGAATCGAACCCAGGGCCTCCTACATGCAAGGCAAGAACTCTACCACTGAGCCATCTTCCCAGCCCTATACTACATTTTCTACTTACAATGAGATGTGCAAGTCGTTATGTCAAAAACGAACTTTACAACTTTCGTGGGGGGGGGCAGGCGGGTGCGGGGAAGATTGAGTGGGGGTCGGGGGGAGGATGGGAAGGGATGGGAAGGGCAAACAAAGGAGGAGGCTACAATGCTTGATAAGAAATGTATTAATTATATGAGCTTTTTTAAATTGGCACATCTGTAGTGGTAGACTATGAAGTAATGTTTGGTCAAGTGGAGGGTATTTTCAAATGATGACAGGAAGTGACTACTACTAAATATTGGAGTATTTTGAGAGGGCAGTGATGATAAAATGTTCTAGAACTGATGGAGATGTTCATAGTCCAACTCTTAGACATTCTATGAATCATTGTACTTTATTGAAGAATTTGTAGATTGCATTTACACTAACCTTGGGAAAAATTTTAGAATAGTGGTGGGTGAATATGAGTGATAATTTAGAATTTAAAATCAGAGAATTCTGTAATGAATGAGTTTAGTATGTTGATGAATAAGACTACCAATAAAATTTTATCTGTGACATATCCTCTGAGTGACTCTGTATGACATTGTGAACCAGTAAATATTCTACAAAATTATGTAAATTGAGGGATGAAATAGGATTGAGAGGGATGAGGGATAATGACCTCAAGTTGCATTGTATTAGCCATGAAATGTGTCTTAGTGGTAGACTGTTAGCCTTGCAAGTATGAAGCCCTGAGTTTGATTCCTCAGTACTACATAAACAAAAAAAGCTGGAATTGGCACTATGACACAAGTCGTAGAGTGCTAACATGAGGAAAAGAATCTCAAGGACATTGCAAAGGCCTTGAGTTCAAGCCCCAGGACTAGCCAAAAATAAAAAAGATGCATTGTTTTAAGCCAGGCACTAGAGGCTCACGCTTGTTTTCCTAGATACACAGGAGGCTGATGATTGAGGTTTGAAGCCAACCCTAGCAGGAAAGTCTGTGAGATTCTTATCTCCAATTAAATCTCAGAAAAATCTGAAATTGCTGCTGTGCCTCAAGTGATAGAGTTCTAGTGTTCATCCAAAGGAGCTCAGGGACAGCGTTCAGACGCAGAGTTCAAACCTCAGGAGAGAAAAAAGAAAAAAAAAACTCACTAAACACTATTCAAAAACTGCTTTGTCAAACTGCAATTCCCATTCAACTACTTAAAGTTAATTAAAAAATATGATAAGAATAAAATACGAATCATTTTGAGAGCAAGACATAGATAGAATTGAAAGGTTGTTTACAGGGGACAAAGTAAATTTTACATCAGGAAGTTTGAGTTGAAATTTGTTCTTCAGTCTTCTTACATCATTTATGAAAGTGACAGTACTGCCAGTTATGGGTCAGTTTCCTTGAGGAAGAGATTGTATTCTGCTGTCTTTTCATAGAAACCATACAAGTAATTTTTTGCCTCTTTTTTTTTTTAATTGTGAAAGTACATTACATAGGGGTTACAATTACATGGGCAAGGTTATAAGTACATTTCTTTTTTTGGGGGGTCCAGTCATGGGGCTTGAACTCTGGGCCTGGACGCTGTCCCTCAGCTCTTCAGCTCAAGGCTAGCGCCCTACCACTTGAGCCATAGCACCACTTCCAGCTTTTTTTTCTTTTTGCTTATGTGGTGCTGAGGAATCGAACCCAGGGCTTCATGCATGCAAGGCAAGCGCTCTACCACTGAGCCACCTTCCCAGCCCAAGTACATTTCTTATAAAACATTGTTGCCTACTCCTTTGTTTCCCCTTCCCAACACTTCCCATCTTCCCCTCATCCCCTCCCTAGCCAAAGTTGTACATTTTATTTTTTTTAAATAAAATCTTGTACATCTCATTGTTGCAATGGGTCCACCTGTATCCTTATTTAAACAATCTCTTTTTTCCCTCACCTCCACAAATTTTACCAACATCAAATACAGTGAAAGCAGGGGATATACAGAGGGGAATGGACATACAAAGCAATAAAGAAATAATCTTATAGGTATGTTAGGAACAATCGCAAGAAAGAAAACAAATTGAATCCTTATCTTGGGGTTCATTTCACCTAACATCAAGTTAACTGACCATTTCTGCTGGTCTCAGACATAAATTAGTTACTGAAAATAAGGGAAACCATGGGAGTTACATTTCTTTGGGCCTGGCTTATTTCACTTAACTTTTTCCAAGTCTTTCCACTTCCTAACAAATGGGGCAAATTCATTATTTCACATGGAGGCATAGAATTCCATTTTGTATATATGCCACATTTTCTTGATCCATTCATCTACTGAGGGGCATCTCAGTTGGTTCCATATATTACCATTTTTAAATAAATCTGCGATAAACATGGTTGTGCTTACAGCTTTGTTTGTGAACATTTGGGTAAATGCCCAAAAGTGGGATTGCTGGGTCATAGGGGAGCTCTATGTGGAGTCTTTTGAGGAACCTCCATACTAGTTTCCAAAGTGGTTGAACCTGTTTACACTCCCACCAACAGTGCAGTAAGGTTCCCTTCTCTACACATCCCCTGAAGCATCTGTTCTTAATAGAGTTCTTGATTATACCCATTCTAACTGGGTGAGGTGGTATCTAAATGTTGTGTTGGTTTGCATTTCTTTTATGGCTAGGGAGGTTGAGTATTTCTTCATGTGTCTATTGGCCATTCTTCTTTCCTCTTCAGAGAAGTTTCTCTTTAAGACTTTAGCACCATTTGTTTTTGTCCTTCCCCTCCACAAATTATACCAACATCAAATACAGTGAAAGCAGGGGTTATACTGTGGGGAAGAGACATTAATGGTTATGTCGAAAAACGAACTTTACAACTTTGGCGGGGGGAGGGGGTAAAGATCAGATTGGAGGAGGTAGGGGGACTATGGGAATGAATGGGGAGGGGAAACAAAGAGGAGGCAATAATGCTGGATAAGAAATGTACCGTTATCTTGCCCATGTAATTGTAATTCCTCTGTATGGTTTTCTCACAGTAAATAAAAAGAAAGAAAATAATAACAAATAATAACCCTAGGAGACCTTCTAGGGTAGCTCTTATTCTGTCCTGTAATGTTTTCAGAGTTTCTGCTTTGACCCCGAGGTCTTTGATCCATTTGTAGTTGATTCTGCTGCAGGGTGATATATAATGATCTGGCTTTAGTTTTCTACAAGTAGTTAATCAATTTTTTCAGCACCATTTACTGAAGAGGCCGTCTTTCTTCCACTCTAGTTTTTTAGTTCCCTTATCGAGGATTAAGTGGCTATAGGTCTGTGAGTTCATTTCTGAGTTTTCAATTCTATTCCATTGGTCCTGAGGTCTGTTCTTGTGTCAGTACCAAGCTGTTTTGATTACTATGGCTTTGTAGTAGAGTTTGAAATTTGGTATTGATATTCCTCCTGCGGTGATCTTTCTGTTGAGGATCGTTTTAGCTATTCGGGGTCTTTTATTGTTCCATATGAATTTTTGGAGTGCCTTTTCTATTTCGTTGAAGAATGAGGTTGGAATATTGATAGGTATCGCATTGAATTTGTAGCTAGCCTTGGCAGGGAGTGCCATTTTCACGATGTTGATCCTTCCAATCCAGGAGCAAGGAAGGTTTTTCCACTTCCTAAGTTCTGTTTTGATTTCCTTTTTCAGGTTTTTAAAGTTTTCATCATAAAGGTCGTTCACTTCTTTAAGTAAATTTCTACATATTTTATTTTTTGTGCACTATTATGAATGGATTTGCCTTCCTGATTTCACCCACGCTTTACTCATTGTTGTCATACACATAAGCCATTGATTTTTGAGGGTTAATTTTATACCCTGCTTCTTTGCCAAAGTTTTGAATCAGCTTCAGGAAGTTGGAAGTGGAGTCCGTGCGATTCTTTAAAATTATGTCATCTGCAAAGAGTTTTATTTCATCTTTCCCGATTTGGAACCCCTTTATGTTTGCATCTTGTCATTGCGGTAGCTAAGCATTCTAATACTAAGTTGAAGAGAAGTAGAGAGTGGACATCCTTGTCTCATTCCTAAGTTAAGAGGAAATGGTTTTATTCTTCCACCATTAAGTATAATGCTGGCCGTAGGTTTGTCATATACAGCCTTTATTGTATTGAGTAATGTTTCCTGGATTCCTAATTTTTTCAGACCCATCATCATAAAGGGTTTGATGGATCTTGTCAAATGCTTTTTCTGCATCTGTTGAGATAACCATGTGGTTCTTATCTTTGCTCTGTTGATGTGATGAGTTATATTAATTGATTTGTGTATATTGAACCAACTTTGCATCCCTGAAATGAAACATGTTAGATCGTGATGCGTTATTTTTTGGATGAATTTTTGAAGTAGATTGGCCAAAATTTTGTGAAGAAGTTTTGCGTAAAATTCATCAAAGAAATGGGTCTATAGTTCTTGTTATTTGATGAGTCCCTGTCTGTTTTTGGAATAAGGGTTATTATAACTTCATAGAATGAGTTCGGTAGTGAATTTTCCCTTTCAATTTCATTGAAGATTTGGAGGATTATTGGTTTGAGCTCTTCTTTGAAGGACTTGTAGAATTCCGCTGTAAATCCATCTGTTCCTGGGCTTTTCTTAGATAGGAGGTCTCTTATTGCTGCTTCTATTTCAATCTTTGATATGGGGCTGTTAAGATGGTTTATCTCATCTTGGTTCCTTTTTGGCATGTCCATATTTGCTAGGAAAAGGTCCATTTATGCCAAGTTCTCAAACTTATTAATATAAAGGTTTGAGAAGCATTCCCTTATAATGTTCTGAATCTTGTTTCTGTGGTGATGTTTCCATTCTCATCTCTGAATTTATTTATTTGGGTGTGTTTTCTTTTTTGATAAGATTTGCTAACGGTCTTTCAGTTTAGTTAATTTTTTCGAAGAAACAACTCTTTGTTTTGTGGATTCTTTCTATGGATTTTTAAAAAATTCTAATTCATTTAATTCCTATTTAATTTTAAGTATTTCTTTCCATCTACTGGGTTGGGGTTTATCTTGTTCTATTTCAAGGAGGTTCAGATATCTCATAAAATTGTTGGTTTAAGATGTCTCCAATTTGTTGATGTAGGAACTCAGAGCTATAAACTTCCTTCTGAGTACTGCCTTTGCTTTGTCCCAGAAGAGCTGGTCATTTGTGTGTTCATTTTTGTTGAATATCATGAATATTTGAATTTACTTACTAATCTCTTCCATGACACACTGGTGATTCAACAGTATGTTGTTCAGCCTCCATGTGTTACAGGACTTTCTTTGGTGGCTTTTGGTTTTGAGTTCTAATTTTATTCCCTTGTGGTGTGAGAGAATGCACAGCAAAACTTCAATGTTTCTGAATTTGGACAAGATTGCTTCATGAACTAAAATGGGGTCTATTTTGAAAACTGTTCCTTGTGATGCTGAGAAAAACGTGTATTCTGATGCTGCTGGGTGAAATATGAGGTAGATGTCTGTTATATCTAGTTGATCCATGCAGTTGTTTAGATCTGCAGTTTCTCTGTTGAATTTTTGCTGATTTGATCTATCTCGTGGGTATAGTGGTGACTTAAATTCTTCAACAATTTATGTCTTTGGATCTATGTGAGATTTGAAGGAAAGTAGTGTTTCTTGGATAAATCTGGGTGATCCGTTTGCCAAATAGAGATTTTGAATTGTAATATCCTCCTGAAGGGGAGATCCCTTAATTAGTATGTAGTGACCTTCTTTATGTCTTCTCACTAATTGTAATTTGAAGTCTATTTTATCTGATATCAGGATTACCATTCAAGCCTCTTTATGGGGACCATTTGCTTGGTAGAATTTGTTCCAGCCTTTCACTTTCAAAATGTGTTTGTTTGTATGAGCAAGGTGTGAGTCCTGAAAACAGCAGATAGTAGGATCTTGCTTTTTAATCCAACTAGACAGTCTCTCACTTAATTGGAGAGTTAAGTCCATTAATGTTGAGAGTTAGGACTGAGAAGTATTTGGGAGTTCCTGCAATGCTATCCAACTTCTTGGGGGTTGGAGTAACTGGATTCTTCCTATAGTTCTTGGATTCTCCATTTGGGCGCGGTTTCTTGGTCTTTATTGTGGTCTTGTTGGTTTTCTATGTGTAGCACATCGTTAAGTATTTTTTATTGGGCTGGTTTGTTGGAGATATATTGTTTCAGTTTTTCTTTGCTATGGAACGTTTTTATTTTATCTTCAGTGATGAAGGAGAGCTTAGCTGGGTACAGTATGCTTGATTGATAGTTGTTTTTCCTTAGGACATGGCCTACATCATTCCAGGCTCTTCTTGATTTGTCTCCACTGAGAAATCTGAGCTGATTCTAATTGGTTTCCCTTTGTAAGTAGTTGATCTTTTCTACTTGATAGATTTAAGGATTTTTTCCTTGGAATTGATCCTGTGTGGATTATAATGTAATGGTGAGATATCCTGCCCTAGTCTGGTCTATTTGGGGTTCTAAAAGTTTCTTGTATCTGAATAGGCCTATCTTTTTGCATGCTTGGGAAGTTCTGTGCTAGGATCATGTTAACCAAATTTTCTAGACCATTGAATTCTGTCTCTAGGTGCTCCTCTACACCCATTATCCTCAGATTAAGCCTTCAGAGATTGTCTTCCAAATGTTGAATAGATCTGTCATATTTCTTGGATTTGTCTTGGATAGTTGTATGTTCTTTCTCTGTAATAAACTGGCTGTCCTCAATCCCTCAAATTTGCTCCTCTGCATGGTGTAACCTACTGTCGAGACTTTCTACTTTGTTTTTTATTTCTTTCCTTCAAATTCGTCAGCTCTGATGGCTTCAATTCTTTGTTGGAGCTTTGCTCTAGATCTTGTATGAACTTCTTTACCTCCTTAATTTGGTGTTGTATTTATTCTCAAATCATGTACTGGATTGGTTATGGTTTCCTTGTACTCCCATTCCTTCTATTAGGCTCCATTCAGCTTTCCCTTTGTGGTCTCCCTGAATTCTTTCAGCTTTCTGTTTATGGATTCAATGAATGCCACCTGTTCATCTTTGTCTATTGTCATCCTGCTCTCCCATGTCCTGTATTACTCTTTGATTAGCTTCCTCATGTTCATGCATTTCCTGTAGTTCTCTTTGACTGTTCTCAGCCTGCTCATGCAATTCCTGTATTTCTCTTTGACTGTTCTCATCCTGCTCATGCAATTCCTGTATCAATCTTTGAGGAGCTTCCTCACTCTCATGAGATTCCAGTATTAATCTTTGGTTTGTCTCTCTCTCTCTCTCCCTATCACACTCACATTGAATCCTTTGCAGGTTTTCAACCTTTTCATTCACCATGTTTACCAGTAGCGTTTGTAGAGATTTTTGGGAACTCTCTTCTAGATTATATATTAACTATGCTGTCAAATGATTTTCCTGAGTGGGAGTTCAGATAACTGGACTTGCAATTTTCCTTGTGTTTTTCCGGTTTGTTCTGCCCAGCTGGTATGAAAGTAAAACCAATTTTTTGCTAGAAAAAAATTTTAAGGCAAGTATCATCAAAGATCTGTAGTTGCACAGACAAAAGCCTGCAGATAAAATCTTTTTCAACAAATACAATTTATTCAACATCAAACAACTATGGCTTAATGGGCTAAGAACAGCAAAGAACAATTTGGCAAACCACAAATTATTAATTTTAGGGAGAAATGTGGGCAAAAATAGGATTAAAGGGATGTGGAGAGGTAAAAGGAGAGTGAATTTAACCAAGTCCTAATCTTAGAGAGCCTTGGCAAGAAAATTTGTGAGACACATCTCAATTAATCACACACACACATTACAACACACACACACAAACACACACACACACACACACACACACACACACACACACACAGAAGAAAAACCAGAAATAGAATTGTGGCTCAAATGATAGAGCAATACCCTTGAGGAAAATAACAACTAAGGGATAGGTCTTGAGTTAAAATCACAAGAACAAAACACACACACACACACACACACACACACAATATTATGTCTAAATGCTTATTTTAGTTTGAAGAAATGAACAATATCATGAAAAGTAATATTTGTTACATATCTTGGAACATTTGAAAAGTTGTTTTTAGTATAATTTGTCTTAAGATATAACATAGATTATTAAAATCAATATTAATCTACTTAATATTTATAATTACTCATAACACCTTAGAGTACAACAGTTGGGATTTTTTCTATTGCCATAAGAAATATTCTGAGTAAAAGGAAGAGAAGAATATAAGACGAAAGAAGAAAGAAAGAAAGAAAGAAGAAAGAAAGAAAGAAAAAGAAAGAAAGAAAGAAAGGAAGGAAGGAAGGAAGGAAGAAAGGAAGGAAGGAAGGAAGGAAGTAGAGAAAGAGAGAGGTAGGGATGGAGGGAAGGAAGGAGGAAGCAAAGAAGAAAGGAAGGAAGGAAGGAAGGGAGGGAGAAAGGAAGAAAGGGAGGAAGGAAGGAAGGACGGAAGGAAGGAAGGAAGGAAGTAGAGAAAGAGAGAGGTAGGGATGGAGGGAAGGAAGGAGGAAGCAAAGAAGAAAGGAAGGAAGGAAGGAAGGGAGGGAGAAAGGATGGGACAAAACAATTTAATTTATAAAATCTATTTAGCCCAACATAAACTCCATGTAATGAATAATTTAATAAAGTCAAGTTTGCAATTTTCACTTCTTTGCATGTTATCCATGCATGAATGAACCAACAAATGAAGGATCATAAATAACTAGGTGAATCTGTTTGCATTTGTAGTAATATGTATGCAACTCTTTTTCTTATTTTTTATACATCATCAAATAACTATTTATAAACACTTTACATTTAGTTATAAATATTTTAAAAATTGATGAAACTAAAGGATTTCAATATATTATATAATGTGAATACAAGTATTTTTAATGTTATTAATATTAAAATCTTCATGTTATATTAATTATAAAAATTTATTATGCATTTTATCAGATTAATTAGCATCCTCTGATTTTGGTGTCTGTGGGAGTCCTAATAGCAGACTGTAATTAAAATCAAATGAAATATTGATTTGAGATTTCCCCAATTGCTTGATGTAGGTATTCAAAGCTGTAAATTTTCCACTAAGTATTGCATTTAATATGTCCCAGAGTAGCTGGTATTTTGTGTGTTCATTTTTGTTAAATTCCAGAAACTTTCAGATTTCTATTCTAATCTCTTCAGTGTGCTACTGGTCATACAGCAGTGTGTTGTTCACTCTTCATGGGTTTGACCTTTTTTTTTTTTTGCTTTAGCTGTTTAATTTTAAGTTTATTCTGTTGTGGTCTGAAAAGATATGTGAATTCAATTAATTTTTCTTTCAATTTGGACAAAATTTCTGTGTGACATAGTATAGGTTCTATTTTGGAGAATCTTCCACGACCTGCTGTGAAGAATGTATATACTGATACTGAATGTATATTCTGTAGGTGTCTGTTAGGGGTAGGTGGTCAGTGTAGTTATTTAGTTCAGTTTCTTGGTTGAGTTTTTCCAGTATAACCAATCGATGGATGACAATGATGGGTTGAGATGTGTTTTTAGGTTGTGTAGTATTTGGTTGATGATGTAGGGTGGTCCAGGTTCAGGGCATTGATATTTACACTTGTTATATCCTCTTAATTGAGAGTTGCCTTTATCAACATGTAATGACTCTTCCTAATAATTTTAATTTGAATTCTATTTTATCTTAAATTATTAATTCTACTGTGGCCTGTTTATGGTGTCCATTTACTTGAAAATTTTCCCTCAGCCTTTCAGTTTGAGTATGTTTGTTTTTGTCAATAAAATGTATCTCTTGTGGACACTGGATGGATGTCTTGTTTTTTGATACTACTATCTGATCTGTTTTCTAATTGGAAATTTAATTCCATTGATAATGAAAGTTAAGACTGAGAAATATCCGATAAGCCCTGCTATGTTATACCCCTGCTGTTAGGAGCTGTGCCTCATCTACGGTTAATATATTTACCTTGTTCTCTGGTAGGGAGCATTTTATATAACCAATTCCTGTTCTTCTTGATCTTTTCTATATAGGGTATATTTAATTAACTTCTACCCTGCTGATTTGGTGGAGATACGTTCTTTTAAGTTTTCTTTGTCATGAAATATTTTTATATATCCTTTAAATGTAAAGGAGAGTTTGGCTTGGAACCGTATTCACAATTGGTAGTTGTTTACCCTTAATGTTTGTCATATATTATGCCAGGCTCTCCTTTTTATGGCTAGAAAAGTTGAGCATTTCTTCATGAGTCTAATGGCCATTTTTATTTCCTCTTCAGAGAAGTCTCTCTTTAAGTCTTTAGCCCACTTAGTTATCGAGTAGTTGTTTCTTTGAGGATTTGTTTTCAGGTGATTTAATTTTTTGAGTCCTAAGTATATTTTAGATATAAGACCTCGTCTGTTTTATGACTCGTGAAGATCTTCTCCCAGAACGTGTGCTTTCTATTGATCTTGCTAGCTATGACCTTTGCCTTGCAGAAGCTCTGATGTTTCATGCAATCCCAATTGTCCGAACTTTCTTTGATTTTTTTTGTTTCCTCTTCTCTATTAAGAAAATTTCGGCTTGTGCTAAAAAGTCCTAGAGTTTCTCCTATTCTTTCATGTAATGTATTCATGGTGTCTTTTTATTTTGAGGTCTTTGATCTATTTGGAGTTGATTCTCATTCAGGGTGATATATACAGATCTAGCTTTAGTTTTCTAAAGGTGTTGAAGCAATTTTGTCAATACCATTTAATCAAAAGGCTGTCTTTCTTCCATTCTATTTTTTAGCTCCCTTGTCAAAGATTAGGTGGCTATAGGTCAGTGGGTTTATTTCTTAGTCTTCAGTCTTATTCCATTGATTCTCAGGTCTATTCTTGTGCCAGTACTAAGCTGTCCTTTTACTATGGCTTTTTAGTAGAGTTTGAAATTTGGAACTGATAGTGCTCCAGTGCTGTTCTTTCTTCTATGGATTGGCAAACTCACAGCTAGCATTATACTTAATGGTGAAAAATTAAAGCCATTTCTTATAAATTCAGGAATGAGATAAATATGTCTGCTCTCTCCACTACTCTTCAACTTAGTATTAGAATGCTAGCTGGGGCAATAATACAAGATGCAAACTTAAAGGGATCCAAATAGGGAAAGATGAAGGAAAACTCTCCCTCTTTGCAGATGATATGATCCTGTATTTAAAGAACCGCATGGACTCCACTCCCAAATTATTGAGCTGATCAGAAACTTTGGCATACTAGCCAAGTATAAAATTCACCCTCAGAAATCAATGGCTTTCCTGTATTCCAATATCAATAAGAATGCGGTGATATTAGGAAAGCTACCCCTTTTTAAAAGCCACACAAGGAATAAAATATCTAGGAGTTAAGAGGTGAAGGACCTCTATGACGGAAATTTTAAAAATCTGAAAAAGAAAATGAAAGCAGAACTAAGGAACTGGGAAACCACCCATGCTCATGGATTGGGAGGAAAAACATCATGAAAATGGCAATACTGCCAAAGGCTATATCCAAATTCAATGTGATACCTATCAATATCCCAATCTCACTCTTCAATGAAATCGAAGTAATCCAAAAATTCATATGGAACAATAGAAAACCCAAATAGCAAAGAGGTTTTTTTAGTGATTCTCATTTTGTATTACCACTTTGATTCTACAAAGTAATCTATGGATTTTAACTTTCTTCCCTCCCTTTGGATAAAGCTCAAAAACTCTGCCTCTAACTCCCAAGACACTTAACTCTTAGGTCTGGACAATTGTTCCTAGATAGTGAATTACTTAATTGTATTTTGAACGCATAAAACATGCATATAAAAATCTCACATTGTGATCTCATGAGAAAACAGCCTTTTTTCCACTCTCAAATTTATTTCCTGAAAGGCATTTTTAGAGAGAATCTGTTTTCATTTTTAGATGAAAGGCTTGTAGGAAACTATTTTCATAATCTGGCTCCTCCTCCCGCACCTCAACACCTAAAACACAAATTTCAAAACGCATTTACAAGAAACAATACAAAAACCAAACACTGGGAATGCTTAGATGCAGAACATTTTACAAAACCCAGAATATAACTCTGCTGTCTGAGGGAGGGGCTCTCTGAATAAATTAACAAACAAACCCAAAAGAGCATCCAGGAGTATTGGATGTGAGTGTCCCTGGCTGCTATTCCATGGACAAGGAGCATGGAATGGCTTCCTAAGCCTGCTGGAGAATGCGTGGAGGAAAGTTTCCTTGCCAGTCTGAGTACAAAAGTTGGCATCACCCCGCTTGGGCCTGCTTTTTTTCTTTTCCCCACAGCGGAGCAGAATCAACCCCTCCTCCAAGGCTGATAAATTCTGTACAAACTGATCCACAGAGTGGTATCTGTTCACTCTGCACTCCTTCCTAGGTGGGTGGACTCTGTCCCATAGTGTGCGTATGCTCCCAGAGGCTGATCCTCATGGACCCGGCCCAAGGGGCAGGGAGTGCTAGATGTGAGTCAGTGGCAATGTGTCATTCATGCAGCAGCCGCCAGGTTGCTGCCCTAGGTTGCTGCCCTAGCCCAACAGCAGGTGCACCCTGATCTTCTCCCACAGTCCCAGGTGAGGGGTGCTCACAAGGGCCCGAGGTGGGCAGGCTTCCACTAGGATCCTACTTCACCAGAGGGACCAGCATGCCAGATAAAGTGGCTGCTGCCTGAATTAATTATTAATTATTTAATTAATTGTTTAATGGAGCAGGTTTTTTTTTTTTTTTTTTTTTTTTTTTTTACCAGTTGTGGGGCTTGAACTCTGGGCTTGGGCACTGTCCCTAAGCTCTTCAGCTCAAGACCAGTGCTCTACCACTTGAGCCATAATGCCACTTCCAGCTTTTTCTGCTTATGTAGTGCTGAGGAATTGAACCCAGAGTCTCATGTATGCAAGGCAAGCACTCTATCTCTGAGCCACTTTCTCAGCCCTGGAGCAGTTTTAAAGAAAATGATTCACATTACTGTATGATATTATTGGAGAGTAATTTTTCTTCCATATGTGCCCAAAGCACAATGAAATGTATACAGATTTGAACTCACGGTTGGAAGATTGTCCTATATACCACTATAAGTATTGTGGCATTTGTCTGAATTGACAGAATAGCTTTCTAGGACATCTAATCTGCTATGTCATAGACCTTTTGTAGCCACCTTGTTTCCCCATACAGGCATGGCCTAGCTTCCTTGCTGCCCCCTGTGCATTTAACAGTTCTGTTAATATGCAGTAGTCTCTTTTGTACAGCCCCCTGTCACTCTATGTTTCCCCCCCACAAAACACATATGCACAATGCTTCAGATCTAGGCTTAAAAAGAAACATATTTAGGATTCATGAATTCTAGAATATATCAAAATCACTAACATTTTAATAAATTTAGAAAAATAAATAGAATGAGCATTTTATAACTATCAGGACAAAAAGAAAAATACAGGTTTTCCCAGGAATGGGGGAAGGAATCTCTAAATCTAGATTGGCTTCTAAGTTGCCTTCAGAAAGAAATTCTGCCTCAGAGTCCTAAAAGGGATTTACTTCCTCATTAAAGACAGGGTTTTCTTCCTGAGTCCAAGGAAGGACAGATTCTAATTTCTCAATTGGAAATTGGATCCCCTGCAGGAGGACAGATTGGTCAGGATATTCTGTGAGGAAAGATTCCCTTTTCTCAACTGAATCTAGATTTTGGACCTCACTTATTGGTTTTCCTGAAGATACACTGGGGTCATTTTCCATTAGCACACATTTACCCTGCATACCAAGACATGTCTTTTTGACTTGTTTGGAGCTAATCTAGGTGGATTATGAACATCAGTGGAAGACATTCTGGATCATCTTCTTCCTTGGTGGTAAGTGCAGGTACACCTGCTTCACATGTGGGGTTCAGAACCAGTGGGATGTCCACAGGACTCAAAACCTGCTTAGCCCTTTCTATATGTTAAAAAATACCCTGTATGTCCACATGCTTTCTGGAGATCAGTAATGGCTTCTGATCTCCATGAGTCATCATAAACGACATCACTGATGAGTTCTTTATCTGGAGATCTGCAGGAGATGCTGTGATGCAAACCTAAGCATAGAAATAGGTACAGGAGTCTTAGAACTCAAGTTAAGGTGTGACTAAACTTTCATGAGAATCTAATGGGGGGAGCTGTAGAACTTGAGTTTGGACTGAACACTGATGAGAAGTTAGGATGTTTCTAACGAGTGGCTACTTCCAAGTTCTTTCAAAGGAGAACAGATATTACCTGGCAAAGAATATCCATAAAAGGATATTTTGCCAACCTGGGGAGTACTAAGGGCTCTATGCCCATACGGCCCATGCCTAGAGACCCAGGTTCCATCCATACTCACCAGCTCTGAGGTATCTAAACAAGGACTTCTTCCACTTTTTCCTGGTCTCATGGGCCATGCGTTCCTCTAGCTGGTCCAGAAGAATATGTAAGCAGAAGAGCAAGTCTGAAGAGGGCATGTTGAGCTTGACATACTGTGTAAGTTCTTTCAGGGTGTCATGGTTCTTGTTCTCATAGAAATCTTCAAGGTAGAAGTCCATCCACATAGGGAAGATGGAACAAACTATGCTATGGGCAGACTGGTGATAAGGAAAATGAGAGCCTTTCCTCCCCATCCTGAGCTTTGTACTATAGCCTCTTTCTGGTGGGACTTGCATGTTGTAGGAAGAGACTCTTGCAAGCAGGATGCTCCTCACAACCCACTTGTAGAAATTTCTTAACTATAATCATCCAAAATTCTCCCTATGATAGGAGGAGAAGGTTGTTTCTCCACTTGATCTGACTTGCTATACATAGCCCTCCTTGTCATCCATGAGAGTCCAAAACCACAACCACATCCACATTGTGTAATCTGCTATCCACTGAAGTGCCAAGCCTCAACGCCCTGGTAAAAATCACAACTGGTGTGCAAAGAAGGAAGTTGACTTTGATTCAGAAACCTCAAAGATACCTAGTTTTCAAAGACAGAATGTCTCTTTGTGCCAACGTCCACTTACTTCTTCATCTTGTTCATCTTCCTCCCAGCTATGGTGGAAGGATCTGTACCAATGGGAGGAGAGAAGGAAGCTAACTCTATGCTTCTCCTTTTCTGAACTAACAGGACACACATGGTACTGGTTAAGTCACATATGGTAATGTAAACATAACAGACAAAAAGTGGAGATATGTCTATACAATTTCATGGAAATTCTGTGAGAATGCTTATTAGCATCTGTCCAAATAAACGTCCCATGGCTCATCCCTCTAATCCTACTAATCAGGAGGGTGAGATCTAAGGATCACAGTTTGAACCCAGTCTAGTTTGTAAAATTCTAAAGACACTTATCTTCAATTAACCAGCCAAAGGCCAGACCTGGACTTGGGGCTTAAATGGCAGAGTGATACGAACGGAATAGCATTCAGGCCACAAGTTCAAGTTCCATTCTTTCTTCCATCTATATTCCTTCAAAGACCTCCAAGATAGTGATTTCCTAGGTGAGGGTGGAGGTTGGGTGACACTGGCTCATTCCTTTAATCCTAGTTTCTCAGCAAGCAAACTGTTAAGGCTCCACTAGCTTCTGAGGAAAATGAAATGTTCTGGCAAGCCACTCCTAAGGAGTTATCCAGGGAGTGCACTTCTTTGTCTCAAGCAAAGCTCCTGTGATAAAACCCCACTGAAACAGTCTCAGAGAGGTCCTGGGTTTGAATGAGGAACACTCACTTTTTAAACAATATCCAGCAACTGCTCCATTGTTCCCCACTCTCTTTAGTGGTGGTGGAAGTTTCCAACATAGAAGAGATCACCTTTCTGGTAGGCCGGGACCAGGTCCATTACCAGCATTTCCAATAAACCTGAGTCCAAGCTCCATATATTATAAGGCACATTCAGGGTTTGGGAAGACTCATTGTCACACTGAGGTAGTAAAAAGAATGCATCTTTGAAACATGGAAATGTGAGTACACTTCAAAATGAGTAATAGAGTGGATTGAAAAGTACACAGTAAATATTTTCTCAGTATACACATATAAAAGCACACAAGAAGAAGCCTGTACTGTGGGCTAGAATGAGATCAAATAGGTTTCCTGTCATAGTTACACCTGGCCTGAGTTGCCTTGTGATTCCCTTGGTTTCTTCTTATAAAAAGGCCTGAGACATTGGATTTGTGGTTTGGCACTTATCCAATGTCTGCAGCATCGAGTAAGACACTCACACCACTCATGCCTGAGACCTGACCCTCTTGAACTTTGAAAACAACACAGGAACATCTTTCTTGTTCCTGAGCTACAGGCCACCTGAGCTGGCTTGAGCTGACTGTAGTTAACAGTTGCCTGGTGCTCAGAGTTCCATATTCTATTCCATTGTGAGGGAAGTAGTGTCATCTCTCAGAACCCAATGATCTAAGCTGCTTACTCACATAAGACCATCCCAAAGACAAACTGGAGGCTGAAATTTCCTCTCCCACATCACTCTATACAAATGTGGACATTGTCAAATCCCAACATCCTCAGCTAGGCCCAGGAACCAGCACAGTCTCAGCCTCAAGGAAGCTTTCCTAGGTGAGATCCATGCCTTATTTGTCACTATTCCTCTCATCCTGCAAAAATCATTTTGCCTCTCAGGGCCCTCTCAGCTTGCCATGTGCTTCTTGCATCTATTTCTGACATCTACTTCCTAGGACACTGTTTGGTTTATGTTTCCTAATCTTCTGTTTGATCTTGAAGCCCCTGTGTGCTGTAATCTGCCAAAAAGGCAAGTACTTAGAGGTGGGAAAAATCATAAAAATATTGAAAAAACCTTACACATATAGTCAGACA
Organism: Dipodomys spectabilis; assembly: GCF_019054845.1. Lineage (NCBI taxonomy): Eukaryota > Metazoa > Chordata > Mammalia > Rodentia > Heteromyidae > Dipodomys > Dipodomys spectabilis. Next base: position 1,758,504 of record NW_024871184.1, on the reverse strand, counting down.
TTTTTACACGTGTACATTCTTTTAAGATAAAAGACTATTTTTGATACTTTTGTCATATTTTATGACAGAGGGGAAGGGGAGAAGAGAAGAGGTGCTGCATTGTCTTCTCATAATTCAATGATTATTATTTTTTTGGGGGGTGTCCAGTTGTGGGGCCTGAACTCTGGGCCTGGGCACTGTCTCTCACCTCTTCAGCTCAAGTCTAGTGATCTACCACTTGAGCCACAGCACCACTTCTGGCTTTTTTTTTTTTTTGCTTATGTGGTGCTGAGGAATCGAACCCAGGGCCTCATGCATGCAAGACAAGCGTTCTACCACTGAGCCACCTTCCCAGCCCCTCAATGATTATTATTTAAAATTATAGTTGAAGGAATGTAAGATTTAAAGATAAAAACCGTGCTCCTGTTCTTTTTATAAGCTAGTCGTTTATAAAGTATTCCTCACTAAAGTCTTGTCACCTGTGTCTCATGAACTATCCTCCTCCTTCAAAATAATCAAGAAAAACCTTCACAAATAAGTGAGCTGTTGTCCAATCTCTGGATAAGAATTTAAGATACAATATTGCCTGTGACTCTGTGTGTGTACAACTGTGTGTGAGTGTGTGTGTGTGTGTATGTGTGCAAATGTGTGTCAGTGCATATGTGTGTTTTAGGACTTGAACTCCAAGTCTATATGACAATCACAAGTATCTTTCCCTTAACTGTAGTGCTACCAATTGTGCCACAGTTCTGCTGCAAGCTTTTTGTAGTGAACTGGAGAGGAAAGACACACAATTTCCTGCTCAGGCTATCTGAACTAAATCTCAGGTCTCAACCTCCTGATTAGCTATTGTTATAATTAAGAGCCTCCAGAACCTGGTGATAAAGCATTGTTACTGGAGGCAGTGGGGTTGAAAGTTTCAGTTGAGCCTCACAACACTCTACACCATAATACAGCAACAGCAGCCGGGTGCTGGTGGCTCAAGCCTGTAATCTTAGCTATTTAGGAGGCTGAGATCTGAGGATCGTGGTTCAAAGCCAGCCCGTGCATGAAAGCCCATGAGACTTCTATCTCCAATAAACCACTAGAAAACCAGAAGTGGCACTCTGGCTCAAGTGGTGGAGTGCTCGCCTTGAACTGAACAGTGCAGAGACAGCGTTCAGGCCCTGAGTACAAGCCCCATGACCAAAACAACAAACAAAAAACAAAAACAGCAACAGCAAAGCCATATATCAAAATAAAATAATAAGATGTAATTAGAATATAAGTTAGTGATATAGTCTGCTAGTATAACTTTCAAGAAACCTTGGTCTTAATACTTTAGCATCCCAAAAGCAAACAAAATGAGATAATTTTAGTAGACTCCACAAATTTTTAATTCCATGATATAATAATTTCAAAACATTATAAAAACAGGAAAACATTCATACTTATAAGGAGAATGTAAAAAAGATGAAAGATGGCAGGTTGTGAAATGGAAAATTCTTGTCATGGTGGATATATGGTGGTATTGTCATGGTGAATATGCGATAAAGTTCTTCGGAACTGCAATAGATAAATGTATATTTATTACACTTAGTCTAAATTGTCTCTAACTCTATTAACTTCCCATTTTTAATGCACATTATCAATGTATTCATGTTTTTGAATATTCCAAAATAACTAGCAGAGTCAGGAGGTTACCAAAATACATTAGCTTCAATGTTTTAGGAGATAAATGTGCTAAATATATTGACTATTCTATATATTAAACATGTAGTGTGTTATCATTGTACTCTCTAAGTATGTACGTACACTACTTCAAAGTGAAATGGAATAAAATATGGTTTCCTGTAAAGCTAGCTATTTGGTATATCAATTCAAGACCAGTGTAGTTTTACCTGCAGTGCTCCCCAGCTTCTGGCTATGTGTGATGGAATACGTCTATCATCCCAGGTCCATGGGAGCTGAGAGCAGGAGGATTTCAATTCCTTGCCATTCTAGGCAAGAACTGGCACATGGCTCTTTCTCAGCCAAATAAGGTTCAACACTGGTTAGCACCTATCACCCTCACCTAGGTGAAAATAAAAATAAGAGCATTGTAGTATAACAAACAATATTAAAACATGCCAATAAAACCCAACATGAACAACACACACCTAGTGTCAGTTTCTCATACCTGTAATCCTATTAGCTAGGATTATATATGTGTCAGAGGCACCAAGCAGTTCATCATTTTAAAAATGAGTATTTGAAACCAGATGCCAGTGTCTCATGCCTGAAATCCCAACTACTCATGAGGCTGAGATCTGAGGATCACAGTTCAAAGCCAGCCGAGGAAGAAAAGTCCCCATAAGACTCTTATCTCCAATTAACAACTAAAAAAACAAAAGTGGGTCTGTGGCTCAATTAGTAGAGTGCTCACTAACTTGAGTACAGTCTCAGGGACAGTGTCCAGACCCTGAGTTCAAGCCCCACCACTGCCAAAAATATAAACATTTTGATATCTTAATTTCTTGTGAATTAAAATGCCTGTGGTGGTATAAAATTCTGGAGTCTACTGCAGATTTCACTATATTTGTAGTCAGAAAAAGGACATTTTTTCATAAACTAAGGCAGATTGGTCTTTAATTAGAAGAAATTGCTGGACTCATACATAATATTCTCTTCCAATAGTGCCTATGGGAGGGAGAAAATGAAGGATCATCTTGTTACGTTGGGAGCTTCTGTTATTAATCACTGCAATAAATATTATGAAAATGACACTCTGAAATTATTTAGAGATGACTTGAATGTTACCTTTCTACACACTCATGCTACTCCCTCAACTAAATCACAGAACTTAAAATAAGTAACATTTTAGCTGGGAGCCAGTGGCACATGCCTGTAATTCTAGCTAATCAGAAGCTGAGATTTGAGGATGGTAGTACAAACCTGGCAGGAAATCCATGACACACTTACCTCCAATTAGCCACCAGAAAACCTGAAGTGGCACTGTGGCTAAAGTGGCAAAGTGCTAGCCTTGATCTGAACAGCCTAGGGACAGCGCCCAGGCATGGAGTTAAGCCCCAGGATCAAGAAAAAGAAAAAAAGAAAAAAAAGGGGAGAAAAGCCACATTTTAAAGCTAATGTGCACATATACACAAAAATTGTACAGAAATAAAGTTATAAGAGCCCCTGGACTGTCAAAAAAAAGATTAAACTGAAATTGTCTTCAACCATTCATTTAGACAATCTATACTGGTGGCAGGCTATTGGAGCTCACATCACTAACTAGAGGTAGAATTTGAGAGGATCACAGTTCAGAATGACTGTGCAAGGAAAGTAATAAGATTCTCATATCATCCTTAATCCTGGCATGTTGGAATGCATTTATGAACCTAGCTACTTGTCAGACAGAGGTGAGGAACTTAGCCTCTGTTCGGCCCTCAGCAAAACTGATAACTTATGAGCAAAGTAACTAAATTGAAAAAGGATTGTTCTAATGGTAGAATACTTGTTCAGCAAACAAAATATCTCAATTCATACTCATCTCCTAAAAGAGGGAAGAAAGAAAGAAAGAAAGAAAGAAAGAAAGAAAGAAAGAAAGAAAGAAAGAAAGAAAGAAAGAAAGAAAGAAAGAAAGAAAGAAAGAAAGGGAAGAGAAAGAAAAGAAAGTAGAGAAGGAGGGGGAGAGAAGGAAGGAAGGAAGGAAGGAAGGAAGAAAGAAAGAAAGAAAGAAAGAGAAAGAAAGAAAGAAAGAAAGAAAGAAAAAGACATAGAAAGAAAGAAAGAAAGAAAGAAAGAAAGAAAGAAAGAAAGAAAGAAAGAAAGAAAGAAAGAGAGAAAGAAGGGAAGAAAGAAAGAAAGAAAGAAAAAAGAAAGAGAGGAAGGAAGGAAGGAAGGAAAAGAAAAGAAAGAAAGGGAGGAAGAAAGAAAGGGAGAAAGAGAGGTATAAATAAAAACGTCATCATGTGTTAGATGTTAATAATGACCCTAAATCATGTTAGCCATAAATGCCATCATTTAATTCTCTGGGAAGAGACATTTTGTATCAAGCCCTGTTGTATGAACTTGGAACTCCGGAAAACCACCAGAGTCCATGAAAAAATGCTAACAGCAAGCGTCGTTTATTTGCAATCTCAAGCTTGGTCCTCCGTGCACTTGGTAAATGGTGATGCTAAGAGTCCCCGAGCACAAAATCAGCACAGCTTTTATAGTATTGAACAAAGAATTTAGGGAACTTCCACATAAGTAGTTACATGATTGGTTTGATTCCACCCTAACCGCACTGCACTTTTTCTGAACTATTGGTATGTTCTGTTCCTGGAACACTTGGGCAACTCTTTTCATTTCTTAAGGGTGGGCAGGGTTTTGGGCACCTGTGTTTTTTTCTCTCTCTTGGGGTTACTCTGAGGGAAGCCTAGCACAAGATGGTGGGGTCAATCTCAAATTGGAGTTACTTTGGCTCTTCATTCTCTTCTCTTCTAGAGCATCGGGGACCAATCATGGTCCCTAATTGGCACAGTCTTCTATATTTACAATTTGGTATTGAGATCTCAGAACTAATAGATGGACTGTGCTGATCCTCTTTTACAAAGGCCAACAGTCTACAATGTCCAAATGTGAGTAACAAAATTAACACTACCAAAGGGCTTTACATTTTCTTCCAGCAATCCTGACTTCATACCTCACAGCTAACTTAATTTTATACCAGATGTACTCATATGCTCCAATTTTAAGACACATTCATACCATTTGCTACATACTTAAACTTTCTGAGGTTTGTCTTCTTTACAAACATTTTAAGACAATCCTTTCTTTTTAAATCCTTTCTTATCCAGAGGATACCAATTTTTCCCCAACTCCTTTCCGAATGCTTTCTGTACTACCCTCCTCTTCTTTACAATTCCTTGACCTTCTTTGTGGCTAGAGATTAAAACTGCCCATTTTTCCTTTGACTTGTGGAACCATGTTATCTCAGAAAGCCTCAAGGCACCAGTAGGATGAAAAGCTTGATAGATTTTAAGGCTAAAATTAGGGCTGGGTCTCATTCCTCTTACTATCTCCATTGATTTAAAAAAAATCCTCCTTTATCTTTAAAACACACCCAGGAAGAAGCAGGTTATTACCATACCAGAATGAAAAGAGGCTTTGACCTGAAGTGCCTAAGGCAATTCAACAATAACCTTGCCACTTATATCCACTGTGGAAGTAGAGAGGGATATTAGATATCACCAAAATAATGTCCCACAAGATCTTATTTTGTAGCAGATTTCAACAGGGAAACATTCTCAGGTAATGGAATCAAGCAGGAGTTCAGTCTATTTTACTGCGGTGGAGGTGGTCTGGGTGATGATGTAGATTTCCTCCAGGTGACTATCAGGCTGTCGTTGAACTTTACCCATTAGTGTATGCAGCAGCAACAGCAGCAGCAGCAGGGTCTCTCAGTGGCTCAGAGGGATAGTCACACCTCCTGCTGAGCTGCAAATTCCTACACAACCTGGTTAAGGACACAAGGCATAGGCTTGGCAGGCTGTGACCCCACTAGATTTTAAAACTATTTAGACAATAGCTCGGGACAATTTACCAAGATGATAACTTTTTTTTTTTAATTTTATTTCTGAACATACTGTACAGAGGGGTTACAATTACATGGGCAAGATAATGCATACATTTCTTACCAAGCATTGTAGCCTCCTCCTTTGTTTATCCTTCACCTCCCTTCCCAGCCTCCCCCCTCCCCCCCACCCAATCCTTCCCCCCTCCCCCCCCCACGGACATTGTAAAGCTCGTTTTTAACATGACAATTTGTACTTCTCATTGTTGCAACAGGTCCACCTGAATCCTTAAACGACTTGTTTTTCCCCATCTCCTCCACAAGTTATACTGACATCAAATATATTGAAAGCGGGGGTTATACTGTGGGGGAGGGACATACAAAGCAACAAAGAAATAATCTTATAAATGCGTTAGAAACACATGCATGAAAGAAAAAAAAATTAAAATATCTATCTAAGGATTCATTTTCCTAACATCACATTATCTGACTTTTTCCGCTTTACTCATACATATACTAGATATTGCAAATAAGGGAAACCATGGGACCTGTGTTTCTTTGTGCCTTAAATTAGATAGTTCTTTTAATAAGGATAAGATTTTCTAGGCAGATATAGAGGGCTCAGGCCTGTACTATTATTTCCCATGTCTTTTCCTTCTGTCTGTTTTGTCACATTTTTAATAAAGTGAATCTGGTCCCTTGTTCTTAAAAGGGGATGACGGGCAAAGATTCATCTTCTGTCACTTCTTCAAGCTGAATCAGGAACGTTGATTCTAGTTAGCCAGGAACCTATAACCATAGCCTATTTTACAAAGAGGTTATCAGGGTTAAATGTCATTAAGAACAATATTTTAACTTTTAACAAATGCACAGACCTTTTTCCTGGCTACTGCAGTGGAGCTTATTTAGACTTCTGGTTTGCAAAAGGATCTTTCTAGATGGCATAGGAATGTGATCTCTAGAAATCCTAACAATGCCTCATTTACCTATGTAGGCCTTTAGACAGATATCAATAGAAACACACTCTCAGGTTTACAAAGTTTTTTTCCTGAGCAGATGAATTTCATGTAGGTGGCATCAGCTCAAAATTTACTGCCAATTAGAGCTTTTGGCACATACAGGGGTTGGGATCTAAACTATCTTCCACATTTTAAAACCTTATCTTTTTAGTACTATCACAGATGACTGACGAGTTCCTGTCCCTTACAAGGTAGATAGGCATAAACAGTAGGCATGCTTACAAACTATGTTCTCATGACCTCCTGGCTCTGACCAATTTTTGAAAGGCCACGCACAAATTACTCTAGGATCTGACATTATTTCTGCCATCCAAGCAGTGGCTTATGGTCTCTGGATGCTCCTCCATTATTTTCATCCCAGGAGTGTCTTCTCCACACTGGGAAAAATGCCTCATTGGCATTTCCCTTAGTTAGTTGCTGAAGTTGAACTCGGGGCCTGAGTGCTGACCCTCAGCTCTACAGCTCAAGGCTATCACTCTGCCACTTTGAGTCCTAAAGTAACTCTGCTTGCTCTTTCAGCCATCTTTTGGCTGAGTAGAGGTGACAGTTTCACAAGGACCCTTTTCTGCCTGGGCTGGAGTGGAACCAGTTTGCAAATCAACAATTCTCATAAAAGGCCACTTTCATCCACTTAAAAGCAACAAGGTGGTCAACATAGAAGTGTCTTTTAAGCATGTGCTTACCTGAAAATTACTAAGAGCCAAAGTTACATCTGATAAACTTACAAGAATCCTCACTCTGTTTTGTGGGCCTGCTAGGACCTGTTGCAAAAAAAAAAAAAAAACCTATGAGAGCAGAAGGAAATAGGAATTAAGCAATTATTTTGATAATCCTAATTTTTCCCTTTAGCATTTTGAGGCAAATGATTAGAACATTTTTACTTTTAAACCTTATATACAGAAATCAATTCCTAATTTGTAATCTCCATTTTAATACTCTATACTTTAGTTTTTAGTTGCATTTTGAAAAATCCCTTGACCTCTCAAGGCTAGGTGTCACTCATTTCCTTTTGGCTGCTTGTTTTAAAACAGATACACATTAAAACTTTTAAACTCAAATAACATTTTTTTCTTATTGCAAAAATTACAATCACCATCACTGTACCAAGAAGCTAGACTTAACACCATTATGCCTTAAAAAATATCCAATAGCAGAATATCATTGAGAACAAATCACATTATATAAATAAACTTTTTAACCCTTTTTGAAGGCCTTCTTAATTTTAATTTTAACACATCCAAGGGACAGTTTTAGCAATGCTAATCAGATTATTACATCATTCAGTTTTACCATCATGTTTCCAATGTCTATCTGAAGGTAAGGTACAGAATAAAGATGAGCCCCTTAGCCCTTCCTGTGTAATGGGCAAGCACCCAGTCTGACTCTTTAGGGTTAGATGAACTGCATTTGTTCCAGCTTGCCCTCTTTCACCATGCATGGTTCCACTGTGCATGACCAGCTGAACTGCACTTCTGCATGTTCACCCTTCACTCCTAAAGATAGTTCTTCTCTTGTCTTATAAGTTTCTCCTTGTTGTTAAGCCAGAAATCTTGATTACAGTGTAAAGAGACTTATGCATTCTAAAATACATTTTCAAGTTAATGAATCCTTAAAAAGCCATTTAAAACAAAGTGAAAAATTTTTTAAATTTTTGGTAATGTCCAAACTTCATAACCTTTTGAATTTTAAATTTAAACTCACCTAATTGTTACAGAATGTTGAAAATGTCTATCTTCAACATATTACCAAACATATACAAAAAATACTCTCACAGAACTTTGAGCATGCAAAAATAAACACAACTTGTACATACATTTTCAAAAATTTTCAAACAAAAATTTAAGACAATATTTCTTTTAAACTAAGTGTCTTTGTTGAGCTTAATTTTTCCAGGGCTTGCTTGTTTACAAAGGCATTTCACCAATTAATCTTTTGAATCCCTTCTGTTGGATGAATGCTGGGGGAAGGGTCACCTGAAACTAAACTGGCCTGATTTTTATCCAATTTTAGACAAGAGCACTTTACATTGTCAATACTAGCTGAAAAGTGAAACCCAGCCACACAGCCTTCTCTGTGACTGAGCTCAGCTGGAGGCTGGAGCTTTCATTTCCCCAGAGATGTTCAAATAAATAACAAAAACACAAAAACCAAAAACCCACATTAAAGCTCGTACCAATTCTAAAACAGAACTAGACAACTCAGCACCCAAAGGCTGAGTTTATCCCTACCAGAACTCTGTGCCGTTCTCACTCAGCAAGCTGAATCCAGAGTCTGCTGAATGAGCCTGCCACTCTCACCCAGAACTTCCCTACCTCAGGAAACATAGAACAGAGAACAATCAGGTCTCAGTGAATGGGGTGATGTCTCACCAACCTTTGTTGACCCAGGGGCCTTCCAAAATGGAAGAGAAGTACCAGTCATTTTGGGGCAAGGGAAATAAGTCCCTAGCGGCCATCCCTTCAGACGGACAGATTCTCCCCCATATTCAGACCCTCCTGGGCCAAGGACAAAGGCTAAGATAAACGCCAAATGACAAACAGAACACTCAACACAAAGACAGAACTTACAAAGACACACTACATCATTGTAAATTGTAAACCAGAAAGTGCCAAACTACAAATGGAGAGTTTTCCCCAAAATGGAAAACTTCCCAATACAGATGGAAAACTTCCCAAAAAATGTCTGCATGAAAGTGCCAGACTACAGACAGAAAATTTCCCAAAAATGTCCATACTAAACAGCAATCTACCAAGAGGGGTCTGGGGACATCTTCTCACAGACCCCGTTGGCAGTCTTATAGAGCGTCTACCAAGAGGCCTTGCCAACCAGAATAGAGACCCTGTGGGAAACCAGAATTACAGATACAGAAATTGCAGGCAACCAAATATACAGAACAGCAGTGCCTTCACTTAATAGCTGTTATTTTTTTTTTGAGTCTCTGTGGTAGGGCATCTGGATGGTTTTGAGGGGGATTCCACATGAACCCCCAGAAATGTTGTACAGACTTGAGACCCCCGAAAGACCCCCAGAGACCACGACCAATATGAACAGCATAAGAGTCCTTTATTTGCAAGCTCAAGCTGGTCCTCTGTGCACTCACTAACTGGTGATGCTAAGAATCCCTGAGCACAAAATTAGCACAGTTTTATAGTACTGAACAAACAAATTTAAGGAATTTCCACACAAGCAATTACATGATTGGTCTGAGTCCACCCGAACCGCACTGCCTTTTCTCTGAACTTTTGGTATGTATTGTTCCTGGAAAACTTGGGCAACTGTTTTGATTTCTTAAGGGTGGGCAGGGTTGGTGGCAACCTGTGGGGTTTTTTTTCTCTCTCTTGGGATTACTCTGAGGGAATCCTAGCACAAAATGGTGGGGTTAATCTCAAATTGGAGTTACTTTGGCTCATCAGCCTGAATAAACCATAGCATACCACATACAAGGCTTTGGTAAAACACAGGTCTGGCTTACACTGTTGGACTAATAGGAATGTATGTCTACTGCTGTTGCAGGTGTGTCTTAAGGTGTGTGGAGTTTTTCATCCTGATGTTCTTGCAATGATGAAATTGACTAAATACACAATTACCTGGGCAGATGCCTGCTGAGACTTTTAATATTAAGTCACAGGGTAACAAAGAACAATATTTACAATGAAATATATTGAACAATCAGACATGGTGACCAAAATAATTTTTACTTGATTCAGTGTATTTTTTACATGCTATATCATATGTACAAGTTCTTCATTCCCTTCTGTGTCATTATGTTGTCTTTCCTTATTTTGGTTTTGTTTTCAGAACCATGGTATAACAGGGCATTTCTTATATTTTTGTATTCTAGTCTTCAGAAAGTCTACAGTTAAATGGGCTTAAGTTCCTTTTGCTGGAAAATTAAAAGCACATTGGGTGGGGTCTTTATCATAATTTTGTTATGATCTAAAATACGTTTTTATTTCTGGCATTTTACCTGTATAATCTCACTTCAATCTTTTCCAAAGGACACTTTAGTGGAAGGAGGAAATTCAAAGTGGAATCTGTCAGAGAATTACTGTTTTCTTTTTTTTTGGGGGGGGGGTCCAGTCATGGGGCCTGAATTCTGGGCCTGGGCGTTGTACCTCAGCTCTTCAGCTCAAGGCTAGTGCTCTACCACTTGAGCCACAGCGCCACTTCCGGCTTTTTCTTTTTTGCTTATGCGGTGCTGAGGAATCGAACCCAGGGCCTCATGCATGCAAGGCAAGCACTGTACCACTGAGCCACCTTCCCAGCCCCCTGGTAGAGAATTTCTGTTTCTAAAAACTCTGGTACATAGTAAGGTAAGCAACTCCAAAATTATTTATTATAGAGATGAGTTGAAAGTCATCTAATACTCTTTCCTCAATGAAAACAGAGGATTTAAAATAACTAATATTTTTTAAAGTTAATGCGCACAAATATGCACGAATTTTCTAGAAATAAAATAATCATTCATGAAACCTTACTGATACTTCAAAGAATGGTTTCCAATAAGAGGAATCACCTTCATACATTTTCACACAATGTGTATCTGCCTGGTAACAGAACCCCAAACTAGAATAAGGCATCTAATAGCTGTCTAATTTTTGTTGCCTTTTTGCATTACTGCTTTCTTATCATATTGATTAGTATGAATTCTATGGCCAGTACAAAATCACATTTGTAATAACAGTTACTAGATTGGACCTTCATGGATGAGATGGTGTGGGTTTCTGGTGGAGCCCTCTCTGGTTAAAAGGGGGAATTGGTATTGGCACAGTCTCTGTAGTGGAGCAGGGTGAGACTGGTCTGTGTAGGGCTTTGAGACCGCAGGGAGGAGACAGGAAGTACTAGACTTGTTAGGGGCCTGGTCTCTTGTAGAGTAGGCGGTACTTTAGTAAGAAGGCTGGGTCACAGGGCTGGAGGCTGATTGGGGCAGAGCTTTGAGAAGGAAGAACAAAGCTACAAAGGAGGAGGTTACTTACAGGAAGGGTTCTGGGGGAGAATTGTGAGCCCTTGTGGGATATGTAGGATGAGGTTTCCCATAAGGCAGGGCAGTGAATGTAGCCAAGAGGCTGACAGAAGGTGGGGATTCTGGTGCAGGAATGCAGAGCTATGAGGGAGAGGCTTTTCAGGGTCTGGCTTTGAGAGGTCAGGGTGGTAAAAGGAAGACATGGACTAGTAAGGGGCGGGGTTTCTGGTGGACAATGGCAGGCCTTTGGGGAGTATGTTAGGGTGGAAGTGAGGTTTCCTGCAGAGAAGGGTGTAGTCACAATGTATGGAGGAGATTTTCAGAACCAGAGCTTAGTGAGAGCAGGGATAGGATCCAGTGGACTAGACAAGTTAGGACAGGGTTTCTGGTGTAGCCAGTCACCACTTCGAAAAGAGGATTAAGGTTGGGTGGGGATTTTAGTGTTTCAAGGCAGGACATTAGACTTTGGACAGGGTTTCCAGTGGGGCAAGGCAACCTTCAAAAAGGGACTATGAAGGGGCAGGGATTTACATTTGAGCCTGGTGAGGCTTCCAGAAGGAGGCCAACAGATGCAGTGGTTTGCAGTGGAGCAATGTGGGTGTCGAGAGATGGGATAGTGTGGTGGAGTTGTCTAGTGGGGGTTTTCTAGAGTAGGTCAGGGCTTGGAGCGATGGGGTTAATTGGAAGAGGGACTTTGAGAAGGAGTGGAAGGTCTACAGAGGTGTAGGGTAATTATGGGCAGGGTAACTGGTTGAGTAGAACTAGTAAGGGCTGAGTAGTAGTCAGTGTTCACTTGTTGCCAGTGGTATTGCTCTGAGGAATTTCTGTCAATGTTGCCCACAGTATATAGTACAAGGCCTCTCAGAAAGGCTCCAGACCCAAACTACTTGAGTCTCTGTGTTAGCTAATCATCATTGAGCAACTATGTTCCATGGTTCATGAGATATTCACTTCTCTGAGCATATGCATATGAGGGCACAAGAAGAGAATTATCTGGAAGGAAGGTCCTAGAAGGCAAAACGTCTAATAGGATAATGGAAACCCATGGTTGGCATGTTAATGTTTTAACCTGTGCACTGATCTAACAGGACAAAATGACACACTAAGAAACCTACCAATTATGCCAAATAAAGAGATATGGTGAAGGTCAGAGAAAGGACATTGATTTAATGGTAATCATGACAAGACAACAGCTTAGCACACCTTCAGAATACTAATCCATACTCAACTATTTTCTATTCAACCTTGTCATTAGGTCTGTGTTGTATGTAGGAGTCCTCAGGCCTTCAGATCAGGAAGATCTAGGGGAGAGCCTAAGATTGGTCTACCAATTGGGACATAAAATAACTAGTTTGATGAAAGCCCTTAGTAGTATCCTATAAATATGTGGATTTATCCTTCTACATTTGATAAGTATCCCTTCACTAAATTATCTTTGGTTGGGTCACTTGCTGACATAGCAGCTGTCTAGTATTTCCATTGTGACTTCACTTTATTCTACTTAACAAGAAATGGAGAAGGAGAGACTGACCACAACACATTTGCATCTTTCTCAATGAGCAGTGAATTGCATGGGAGTATTTAAGGTGCTCCCCATGTTCTCAGTTAGCTAGTACCACGTGGGATTCCAGCTCAAATCTTGATAAACAGATAAAAAAAGGTACATGTAGCTTGTTGTGCCAGATTCACAGCTAGAGAGATAGATGAGAAAGTGGAAGGGCTTGGTGTGATAGCCACAGGTTGACATGAAGCACAATTCAAAGGAAGTGGAGATGAAGCGAGCTACCTGGAGGGAAAAGGAGAGGCAGCTGAAGATGATGAGCACCTAGAGAGAGAAGATAGAGCTAGTCTAAGGCCTCCTAGACATCCAAGTATCCCATCTGAGGTAGAACAGTCTGGCTGTCCAGAGCCACAGAGAAAAGTTGGAAGAGCATCAGCAAGTGCTCTTGCCCATTTCTAGGGATCTCCCAGAATGCCAGGGTAAGAATTGGCAGATTCTCAGAACACTGCTGTTGAGCACATCTCAGATCCCTTTCTATCATGATAATTGACACTGGAGAGGACCAGCAAGAGTTATTTGAGGTGATTGCAACTCACTATGTGGAGCCTGTTCTGCAGCATTGTGGAGTATGGTCTCTCAGGATGCTTAGGGCAAAGATAATATAGCTGGTGCCAAAGAATGCAATCTACTTGGAGTAGGTATTTATAGATGGCAAGTTCCTGAACACAACAAGCTGATAATGAGCTGCTAGAGGTAGTTCCCTAAAGATCTAACAGCCAAAACTGGAGAGGTAAACCCAGAGCTTTGAACCACATCAGCCCACCATTCCAATTGCTTCTACCATAGTACTGGCTACTCATTTTCACACCCATGACCTTGTTACCCTGATTGTGCCCCACAATCCCTCACAACTTTTACTCTTTCACTTTTTCGATGCTTTCTTGTCCTTGCTAAACAATTTTGTATGCCTGTATTAGCTGTTGCTGCTACCTAATTTCCTGCCACTGCAACTCAGCAATTACAGTCACAATTACCATTTCCCTGGTATCCTAGTCTCTACTACTCTTTTCTGCTACCCATAATTCATAATACCATGGTTCCAGCCACCTGATCCCTGAAACCCCTGTCTCTGATACCCCATCCCCAAGCAAAGTAAGTGATGAGTGGTTACAGACAGTCGACTTGGATACTCCTCTTGCAGGCACATTGGGACAAGTAATTCCTCAGGTATTTAACATGAGGGACTAACTGGCAGTGGAAAGAAAAGACGTTACTCAGAGATGACTAAAATCCAAGGACATATATCTATATCTATATCTATAGATATATAGATATAGATATATGTATATAGATATACATATATATGTATATACATATATGTATGTAGATATACATCTATATGTATAGTTGCATATATATATATATATATATATATATCACATTTTCTTGATCCATTCATCTACTGAGGAGCATTGAGGTTGGTTCCATATCATAGCTATGGTGAATAATAATGCTGCAATAAACATGGTTGTTCTGGCAGCTTTGGTATGATCTAATTTGTGATCATTTGGGTAAATACACAAAAGTGGGATTGCTGGGTCATAGGGCAGCTCTATGTGGAGTCTTTTGAAGAACTACCATACTGCTTTCCAATGAGGTTAAAGAAGTTTGCACTCCCATCAACAATGCAGTAGGGTTCCCTTTTAGGCACATCCACTCCAACAACTATTGTTATTATATTTCTTGATTATACTCATTCAAACTAGAATGAGGTGCAACCTCAATGTTGTCTTGATTTGCATTTCTTTTACAGCTAGAAAAGTTGAGCATTTCTTCATGTGTCTAATGGCAATTTTTATTTCCTTTCCTGAGAAATCTCTCTTTAAGTCTTTAGCCCAATTTGTTATAGAGCAGTTGTTTCTTTGAGGATTTGTTGATGCGGGGATTTAATTTCTTGAGTCCTAAGTATATTTTAGATATAAGACCTGGTCCATTTTATGACTTGTGAAGATCTTCTCCCAGAACATAGGCTTTCTATTATCTTGCTAGCTATGTCCTTTGCCTTGCAGAAGCTCTGATGTTTCATGCAATGTCATGTGTCCAATATTTCTTTGATTTCTTTTGTTTCTGTTTCTCTATTAAGAAAATTTCTGCCTTTGCTAAAAAGCCCTAGAGTTTCTCCTACTCCTTCATGTAATGTTCTCTTGGTGTCTTCTTTTATTTTGAGGTCTTGATCCATTTGGAGTTGACTCTCGTGCAGGGAGATAGCTTTAGTTTTCTAGTGGAGTTTAACCACTTTTGCCCACACAATTTACTCAAAAGGCTGTCTTTCTTCCATTCTATTTTTTAGCTCCCTTGTGAAAGACTAGGTGGCCATAGGTCAGTAGGTTCATTTCTGAGTCTTCATTCCTATTGCATTGGTCCTCAGGTCTGTTTTTGTGTCATGCTGTTCTTTTACTATAGTTTTTTAGTAGAGTTTGAAATTTGGAAATGATATTGCTCCAGTGCTGTTTTTTCTGCTAAGGACTGACAAACATACAGCTAGCATATAGTTAATGGTGAAAAGTTAAAGCCATTTCTTATAAATTCAGGATTGAGATAAAAATGTCTGCTCTCTCCACTACTCTTCAACTTAGTATTAGAATGATAGTTGGGACAATAAGACAAGATGCAAACTTAAAGGAAATCCAAATAGGGAAAGATGAAGTAAAACTCTCCCTCTTTGCAGATGACATGATCTTGTATTTAAAGAACTGCATGGACTCCACTCCCAAATTACTTGAGCTGATCAGAAACTTTGGCAAACTAGCATAGTATAAAATTAACCCACAGAATTCAATGCCTTTACCGTATTCCAAAAACGATGAGTGCAGCTGAAATTAGGAAAGCAATTCCTTTTTAATAGCCGCACAAAAAATAAAATACCTAAGAGTTAACTTAAGAGATGAAGGACTTCTACGATGGAAATTTTTAAAACCTGAAAAAGAAAATAAAAGCAAAATTAAGGAAGTGGGAAACCTCCAACGCTCCTGGATTGGGAAGATTAACCTCATGTAAATGGCAATATTCACAAAGGTATATACAAATTCAATGTGATACCTATCAATATCCCAATCTCACTCTTCAATGAAATAGAAGTAATCCAAAAATTCATATGGAACAATAAAAGACCTTGAATAGCAATGAAGTTTATTGTGATTCTCATTTTGTATTACCACTTTGAGTCTACAGAGTAAGCTATGGAGTTTAACTTTCTTCCCTCCCTTTGGATAAAACTAAAAAAAAAAAAAAAATCCTGCCTCTAGCTCCCAAGACACTTAAGTCTTAGGTCTGGAAAACTGTTACTAGATAGTAAATTAATTAATTGTATTTTGAACCATAAAATATGCATATAAAAATAGCACAGTTTGATCTCATGAGAAAACAACCTTTATCCCCACCTCAAATTTCTTTCCTGAAAGGCATTTTTAGAGATTATCTGTTTTCTTTTGTAGATGAAAGGCTTGTAGGAAACTATGTTCATAATCTGTCTCCTCCTCCCACACCTCAACACATAAAACACAAATTTCACAACACATTTATAAGAAACCATACAAAAAATCCAAACACTGGTTATGCTCAGATGCAGAATGTTTAACAAAACCCAGAATATAACTCTGCTGTCTGAGGGAGGGGTTCTCTGTATAAATTAACATACAAACCCAAAAGAACAGCCAGGAATACTGGATGTGTGTGTCCCTGGCTGCTACTCCATGGACAAGGAGCATAAAGGGCTTCCTGAGCATGCTGTAGAGTTGGCATCACCCCTCCTGGGCCTGTCTTTTTTGTCTGTGCCCACAGTGGATCAGAATCATCCCCTGCTCCACGAAGGATAAATACTGTACAAGCTGATCCATAGAGTGGCTTCTCTTCGGTCTTCAATTCTTCCAAGGTTGGCCACGCTGTGTGTGTGCTCCCAGGGGCTGATCCTCAGGACCCAAGCCCATGGGGCAGGTGGGTGCTAGATGTGAGTCAGTGGCACTGTGTCATTCATTCAGCAGCCTCAATGTTGCTTCCCTAGCCCAACAGCAGGTGCATCCTGATCTTCCCCCACTGTCCCAGGCGAGGTGCCAACAAGGGCCCGAGTTGGGCAGGCTCCCACTGGGATCCTACTTCACCAGAGGGACCAGCATGCCAGATGAAGTGGCTGCTGCCTGAATTACTTATTATTTTATGGGGCAGTTTTAAACAAAGTGATACACATTACTGTATGATGCATAATGATATACCCTTGAGTCTCTATTCTAAAATCATTAAACTTGATACTAGCAAGAATAGATTTTATTATTTGTATTTATAAGGCTATAATGGCAAATGGAAATAAAAGTACAACAAAACCCTTATCCAAAAAACACATGATTAAATCTCAGAATTTGAAAAAAATTTGTATGTAAGTAGTGCAAATGAAGTTATACTACAATACTAAAATACACACAAAATATATTAGTTACATTCAAAATTAAAATAAGTAATTACAGACAGAATTCCTACTGAATAAAAAATATTACAATGTTTTAACAGGTTGAAGTGATATAGGTTATATATGTTGTTTTTATATAACTTATTTATATTTCACAGTTCTGTTTATCTCAGTGAAGGAAAATGTTAGAAAGTAGAAATTATATGTGGCACCTCTTGCTTACAGTACCATGAAGGGGAGTAGCACTTCCTAATGAAGTCCTTGGATGAAACACACACCCAGCCCATGTAGACCTATCAGATGTCCATGTGGTGTCCCTGAGGGGGTCCAAGACACCGCATTGGTGCTGAAGCAAGTGCAGCACTTGTTGCAGTAGGCTGTAGCCAACAAGGCTCCATCATTGACCAAACCAAGCAATCCAGACTCAGGTGCCAAAGTCATGGGGATAAGCAGGGCAGACTCCAAGTCCTGTTTTCCACCTGTGCAGTCTACGTTGCCAAGGCCAAATCCATTCCCCTTCTTTGGAGACCAACGATGGTAGGGGGTGAGCCCATTGCCTCCAAAAAGAGGGCCCTCGGAATGGCATCCAGAGCTGGGCCCATGTGGACCAGAAGGACGACAGAGGAGGCTACACAGCAAAGCCAAAGGGGTTTCGTGCTCCCGGTGCTGCAGCTGATACTCTGCAAATCCAGGTCCCTCTGGCAGTGATGGGCATATGCAGGGATGACCCTTTACCCGAGTCCACAGGGACCAGAAAATGGAGGTCCGTAGAGACACTGAAGGGGATCCAGGTTGCTGAGCTTCTGCAGCTTTCACAAGCCCACTGGCAGAGGGGCTAGCACATGGCTCCAGTCCCCATATGAACTTAAAGACTGATGAGGTGAAACAAGGTTGCCCTGCCTTGCCCCAAGGTGGCTGGCTACACACCCAACCTTCCTTCTAACATGGACTGTGCAGTGTACAAACATAGTGTCCCCCCACCCCACACCCATGGGTGCAGGCAGTGACCCCATAACAGAGTCTCCCTGGGATGGCACTTGCACCCAGGACCACTGCAGAGCAGTACCAGCACAACTGGAGGGGAGGGCATCAGTGGACTCAATTCCAACCCCATGGCTGCCAGCTCCTGGGTGAAATGGAAAAACTGAGATTGGAAGTTAGATGGGCAAGGTGGGCAGGGTTCATCTGACAATGGTGGGGAGTATGCACACACATACACTCACTGCACATCCACTGCAAGGGAAGGGGCCACACTTCTCAACGGGTGATCTGAGGAGGCACCCACAACCACAGAGACGACAGGAATGGATGCTCACATGGGGACTTGGAAAGGGCTCCAGGGCACAGCCTTGGAGCACTGAACAACTGGCAAAAAAGAAAAAAGAAAAGACAAAAAAACGAAAAGCATCCACTAAAACTTTCTTTCTGAATTAAGGGAGGTTGCATTTAGTTCTTTCCCATGTTTGATTCATTGAAAAGAAATCCTGAAGTGTTCTGTAAAACACCAAACTCAGGATTTCATCTGAATTCCTCACTGAAGAATGAATAAAACAACCGAGCAACAGGTAACACGCATATTGTCACTGTGCTATCTCTCTCTGATTAGAAATTAATCCTGCCATGCACATGCAGATCACTTATGCAAAATGTTTTCCAACAATTCTTGTTTTTATATTGCATTTATCTTCCTCCTCCTGCCTCCTCTCTTGCTCCTCTTCCCCAGGGTAATGTACCCTCTTGCTTCTCTCCTCCCCTCTACATTTTCCCTCTCCCTTCCTTTTCTCCCTCCTGCTATGCCCTTCCTTCTTTCTTACCACTTCCTTCTCCTTTCCTTTCCTCTTTCTCCTATACTTTCACACTCTTCTACTTCTTTATGGTCCTGGGGGTTGGACACACACTAAGCAGATGCTCTACTGCTCACTACAGGCCTCCAGTCTGTACTTCATTTCAATGACTATTTCTTTGCTGCAAGCCCAGCAAAGACTTTTGATTCAGGATTTAATTCATTGTACATATTCTACATCATAAATATATGCTACTTCATACATTGTGGCTAATAGGTTTTGATTATGTTTTGGTCTTCAATTAAACTCATTAGAAACAATGTGTTTGAAGGCAATCTAATGTGATCCTGTTAGTCCCACATTAATGAACTGGTTACTTTGTATCTAGTAAAAGTACTACATATTGCTCCCAGTTTAATGAACTGTCACTTTGTGGTAGCACCCATAGAAACACTAACACAATGATTGCTGGGGATCAGAGATTAAGTCCTGACAGGAAAATCCATATGTATCTCAAATTAACTACTAAAAAGCCAGAAGAAAACTTATGGCTACGAGGTTTAGTGCCATACTTGCACAGAATAAGCTGATGACAAGACCCAGGCCTAAGTTGAAGACCTGTGGTGGGTGCACACACACACACACACACAAACACACACACACACACACACACAAACACACACACACACACTCACACACACACACACACACAAACAATTTCCCAGCTAGAGCAAGTAGAATATCTGTTTTCCCAATAACATGTCTCAGTTTTTATCCCATGTGTTTGGATATTTATGAAAGCTTTATCATCAACTTACCTAATTTTAATAAACGACACCCTGCTCACTATTCTTTGATTCTAGTTGGAAAATATTTTAAGACACATTTTCAGGTAGAAAATTGAATTTATTTTCAAAATCGTGACTATCTTGGTTTGTAAGAATGAAAGAATTGTGCCTTTAATTCATTAGTTCATAAATTAGAAAAGTAATCCTAACCCTAGAACCAATTGCATTTGGATTCTAAAAGCCACACAAATATATTAGATTTATTAATCCCTTCTTTGATTCAACTCATCTTTCTTAAAATAGGTTGTAGTTTTGCTCAATATTTTGTTATTTTTCTCATCTGAACCCTAACTGGAACATTCAGGAAAAGCTGTGATAATGGAAGTACAATGTATTTCTAATATCTTTTCCTAAATTCCTAGAACCTAAAATAAGTTCAGATTTACTAAATATTTATCCCATTCTTTTTTTTCTTTTTGTTGGTAGTGGGGCATCATTTCTGGGCCTGGGTACTATCCCTGAGTTCTAGGCATGGGCACAATCCCTGAGTTCTTTAACTCAAGGTGTGTACTTTACCTCTTGAGACACAGCAACCCTTTATTGTTTTCTGGTGGTTAATTGGAGATAAAATTCTCACAGACTTTCCTGCCTTGGATGGCTTTGAACTGTGATCCTCAGAAATGAGCTTCCTGAGTAGCTAGGATAATAGGCGTGAGCCACAAGTTTAATCCATTTCTTTACTCTATCCTCAACCCCCTTTAACCAGAAACCAAATCCTAATCACAATCTGAGTTGACAACAAATGGTTAATGTAAGTAAAATTGTTTGGATTTTATTGAATCACTAATATTTACTTTTCTTCTACTTATTAGTGCAAAAGTAAATTTTACCTTAAAGCTTATTCTTCCCTAATCCTAACAAGAACTAAAACAGTAACTCACAGTTTAAACCAAATTATATCTGAATGTTTAAAATTACACCGACACTGGTTTTCATTCATTTTAACTTTGATGCCATTCATTCTTCTTAAAATATGTTGCAGTTTTACACAATATCTTACATCTTTTTTCTTATCCTAACCCCAGCTCTAACTGGAAAGCCTTGCCTAATCCTAAGTCTACATATAACTGAATCATAATGATAATAGCAATCCTCTATTTCACAAATATCATATCTCTTGCTCAGCGTGTAGGTCTAAATTTTACTTGCATTTTGAATCTAAATTTTTAAAGTTTTAAAGTGTTTTTCTATTTCATTTTTCTATTTCATTTTCTATTTTTACTTTCCTTTTACATTTCTATGTCTGGTTTTATTTTTCATTAATTTTTACACCTTATTATATTGTAAAGAGGCTTACAAAGGGATTACAATTACATGTGTAAGGTAATTCATTCTTTTCTCGTAGAGCATTGTTACCCCCTTCTTTGTAGTTGTCCCACTATCCTTTCCCTCTCCCACCTCCCTCAATCTTCCCTCCCAATGGTGTAAAGTTCATTTTCAATAGAGTGTGTTGTCAGTATCATTGTTTCAATGGGTCATCCTTTGTTGAACCTAAATTTTCTGTTACTCTAACCCTAATTCTAATTCTGTCTGGGATCCTAACCCTAACCAAAATAATAATGATAACTCAATTCAGAAGTTAACTGAAAATACTCAAGGTTTTGTTCATCCTGTTCATCCACTGTACATCTTGAATTAAGTTGCAGTTCACATTAAATTTTCCAAATTAGATTATATGTGCATATAAAAAGATGTAATTTGATGTGAAATGCAGAAGATCTTTGGAGAATATAATAATAAAAAGGAAATAGAGGGAATATAATCAAAAGTTTTAAATATATTATGGAAAGAGCATAATGCAAATGCCACTTCTGAAAATTAATAACCATTAACAAAATAACTAAAAATTAATAAATACATAACACTGTCTTCCAGTGTTCTTTTATTTTGGGGGGGGGGGGTCTGGTGGTGGGGCCTGAACTCTGGGCCTGGGCGCTGTCCCTCAGCTCTTCAGCTCAAGGTTAGCACTCTACCACTTGAACCACAGCGCCACATCGGGCTTTTTTCTTTTTGCTCATGTGGTGCTGAGGAATTGAACCCAGGGCCTCAAGCATGCAAGGCAAGCGCTCTACCACTGAGCCACCTTCCCAGTCCCCTTCCAGTGTTCTTTAAGAGTGCCATTTGTCTTTTGAAAGAAATACATATGCTAGATAAACTTTGTTCATGCATAATTTATATTGTTATTGGGTAATTATTTAACTTAATGAATAAAAATCAAATAAGATTCCATGACAAAAATATAAACAATTACTTAGAAATTGCTTGAGAAAAAGTTATAGTAATGAGTTTTAGGAAACTAAATTTCTATTTCCCTACTAAGCAATGATTTAGGGTTACTAATCTAGTATTTCTAGTAAGTTTAGAGAACATAATTGGCATGAAAACCAACGAACTGTACATCTTTTGTCTTGCATGAGTGATATTTTAAACATTGTCATTTATTCAAATGTATACTTAGGTTTACTGTTAAAAATAAATGCAATTTTATCTCCTTTCAGAACAAGTACTTACACTGCAATTCAATGTATTACTATATTCAGATATTTGAATGCTAAGTGTTCTGTTTAATATATGATTTAAATATTCAGAATGACATGATTTTTGTATTTGTAAATGTCTAAGTGCTAGGATTTTTGCTTCATCAATATAAATTATCTCATAAGGGTGTTGTGAAGGCTCCAGTAACCAGTGTGTTCAAAAACATTTCTTAAATTCTAAATTCAAAAACTAATCATTTTTAGCCTTTTATTATATCAGTTCTTGTCTCTTCAAAGTAATTAAATTAAAATAAATACTATTTTTAAACATTTCACTCACATTGTAAATAATGTTAACATAGTTCAAAAAGAGACTAATCATTTCAAAGTCACCATATTTGATGATCTTAGTGTGATGAATGTAGAGAGTATAAGAACCTTATACTCAATAATAGTTTCGGTTAAATTAAATTAAATCATATATCTGGATTTCTAATTTGGAGGTAAATCACATGGAAATAGGAAAATAATAAGAAAAACTGTTACTTTGGGATTGTTTCCTTCTTAAAATTATTTTCTTTTTTTTTTTATTGTGAAAACACCGTACAGAGGGGTTCCAATTACATGGGCAAGGTAATGAGTACATTTCTTATCAAGCATTGTTGTCTCCTCTTTTGTTTCCCTTCCCATACCTTCCCATCTCCACCCCCCTACCCAAAGTTGTAAAGTTCGTTTTTCGACATATGACTTGTCCATCTCATTGTTGCAATGGGTTCACCTGTATACCTAAAATTATGAAGCAAAAATATCTCCAAGAAATATATTTTTCAATAAAATGTTTCAATCCTTAGGTAAAGGGAATTACGCTTTAATATAAAATGTATCTCAAATTAGAAATTCTGCAACTAATCTAATGTATGTTTTCCTGCACAAAATGCTGTGACTTCTAGTCTTGTCATGTGATTTTAATTATATTTTTTGTTTGTGGCATGTTCCCTACTTACATTTATTACAAACTTCTATAATTTTACAAATCATGCCTGTACCCACTAATTTATGTAATTTAGTATTCAAACAAAATTATCTTTTTTCCTGTCTCCCACAGGGAAAGATGAGGTGCTGCAGTATATTAAATGAAAGCACTCTAAAAGAGAGTCTGTATGGAATGGAAATTTGTAACATGAGGATGGGATCATGAGCATTTTTTACTTGGCTGAACAGTACAGTATTTTCCTACAGTACTTTCCTACCATTTAATCACACAGGGAAAGCCACAAAATTTGAAGTTCATATGAACGAATTACATTCCCAAAATATGTAGCAACCTGCTCAAAAGTTTGCTCTTATCACTAGTACTTTGTGCTTGCTGGCTGATCTATTTCTCCATCATATGTTTCCTATTATTAAGCATATTAATAATTCAGCTGTCAGTACATTGCAAGAGACTCCTGAAATCACATCTATTGCTGTGTAATATTTAGAAGAGAGGAAAAAGTTTAAACTAATCTCCAATTTCTCCCTTTGGCCTTCAATATACTAATTAATTATCAAAACAATCGCGTTAGATGTTAGTTTATTTTCCCTATTTAATTAGAGATTAAGCAAGTGTTTTTCGCAGTAAAAAGTGATGACAATGGTATCAGAGCTCTGATATGAGCACCTCCTCCCTAATAAGTAATGCTCTATGGACTATAACTTTGGAAGCCATACTAAAATCCTCTCTCTCACTCTCTCTCTCTCTACACACACACACACACACACACACACATGCAAACACACACAGCTGCCACCCAGAAACATCACAGATCAGTTCCATTCTTTTGTAATTATAGTTGATTGGTGTTTGTTCCATTGATTTTTCTTTGCTTCAGGATCTTGCCTGGACCTGTATGTTTCCCTGAGATCAAGTCCCTTCTTTTTAGTATACTGTGTGTCTTTGTATGCTTCAGGCCAATTAACAGTAACCTGAATACAATATCTACAATCTTGACATTCAAGTCAAACTCCATGAATTCATACTAATCCAAAATACTCAAATGTATTGGATCTAGAGACCAAAAAAAAATCCACCTTGTTATTTTAGTAGGAATTGACATCATGAAATAGAAGAATATTGATCAGGAACTGAGGTAAGAGAACGGGAATATGTGGGAAAATGCAGAATATTGTATGTGAGTTAGAAATACAGAATCACTTTCTATAAGCCCATTTATCGAAAACTTGGCATCTTATATTGAAAGCTCAATTTATATATACAGTTTTCCAGTTACTTTGCTTACCTATCATTTCTGATCATAAATCCTCTTATGAATTTTTATAGTATCTTTGAATATATCACATGGTTTGCAGGTACTTATCATGTTAAGGAAAGACAGTCTACTTCTACATCTTACATTCTGTGTCAAACCCTTATTTTTATTTCCCTGTTTGCTGAAAAAATGTATTCCTGGAAACAGGATATTGACAGCAAATCTGGGTGTAATTTTCATTTTGTAAACTTCAAATATAATATAAACTTTGTATTGAGTATTCATTTTTTAATAATAGTGATATTCATGAACACAATGTTTTGGTGCCTTTAAGTCAATTGAAAATTGATGTGGAGTCCTTGTGTCTTATTGTCTTAACCATTATATTATTTATATATATAAATATGTGCATGACACTTTTATATTTTTATATGTAAAATAGTCTCCAGGGATTTACGTTAAAGTGATAATGGTGGGGGGTGGCTTCCAATTCCAAACCTTATATTTCATTAAAAGTACTAGGCACATGATGTTTATTGGAGCAATATAAAAGATGAGAACATATTTCTAAAGAGAATGCATTTATTGATTAAAACATACAATAAGTAAAATAGGTTTCGTGCTTGAGACTGCATAAATTACATATGAATGTAGCTCAAGATGAGGCTCAGAGATAAATTCGTATTAATATTACTGAGATTTATAACACAATATAAGAAATGTAGGTATTTTAAGGAATTGGTCATTCAAAGATATGTAATGGATGAAGAATGGAATTGAAAATAGCAGAGGAAAACAATTCAACATGCAGGTACTATGATTTTATAATATTAATATGAAAGAAATGGAGCTTTTGCCTTTCTGAAGAAGAATGTTTAGCCAGTAATTTCAATATAAGGTATCAATTGTAATGAGTCTAAAGTCTTTTCCTCCAAGATATTCGCGAGTACTATACTCGTCCTCTGTAGAGTAAGAAGTGATTATTTTCATTAGCTTTGCTTAATATTAATTTAATTGTAGCAAATAGGTTAAAATGTCTTCTTTATTTCTCTCAATGTAATAACAAATATTTCTGTCTCTTTGTGTCTCTTCATAGAAGCCTGAAATAACTACTTCAAAATAACACAAGCACAAAAACAAAAATAACCTGATATGAGGAAAAACAATGGCAGAATAACAACAGAAAATTTCCCTAGCTCTCTCTAATGAAACAGAGATTTAGAGTCCTGGCCAGTACTCCATTTCTAGAGGGTCACACCAAGACAACTATAATTATAGATATACAGATGTAATTATAGATATAATTATAGACATAAAATTCATAAGAACATTTTATACTATCTTCACTGGAAAACAGAAATCTATGAAAACGTGCCCAGGCAGGCAGGTGACTGCTGTGACTGTATTGGCCAACATATTCAAAAGACATCTGCACTGTAGAATTAAAAGGGCCACATGGAAAAAAGTAGAAACAGAAGTGTACATCAGAGAAAGCCACATCCATACACAGAGACAATTCAACATACCATTGGACAGTCCGAACTGTCACTGGAACCATAAGTATTAACGTCACAACATCTCACCATAATTGATTTATATTGCTACACTTAATTGTATAGACATAAACCTAATTCCAGAAAAACAAATCAAAACAGAAGACCAAACCAACACCTGGCAAATCAACCAAGAACATAGAGAGTCAATTATTAACATCATAGCTTCCTCAAGAGAAAACCTCCAAATGGACACAACCAATCAGAAAAAAATACAAGAAAAATTATGTCAAGGTACTTCAATTCACACAGCAAATAACCAGGCATTAGAATAGCAAATCAAGGACTTAGAAGATATATCAAAATACATTACAAATGCTGCTGAAAGTGTGATTAATGAAAAGATAGAAAACCTATACAAGGAAATTTGTGAACAAGATGAGACCAAACAAAGATTAGCAAAATAATTCGTGGAGATAAGAAACAAAGATAAATAAATTCTGAGAAGTAAAGGGAGTCCAAAATAAAAATGGATGCCTAGTTAAAAGATATCAGAGAAGGCACAGCTAAGAAAACAACCTTTGCAACCCCCTCACCCAAAGAAAAAATGTACAGAAATTCCATACAAGACCTAAAACAAATCTTTAATAAAGAGATAGAAGCCCTAAAAAAGGACCAATTTGAAGACAGGGAAATCGAAAAAAAAAATAGAAAGTCTCCACAGCAAATAAATGACATAGAAGATAATCTCAGGGGCAAAGACAGAATAAGTTTAACAGGAAAGAGGAAATTATCATTTAGAACAAATACAAGAAATAAGAAATGATATTGCCAGAAGTACAAGAATCATATAGAAATCAAATTTCGAGTAGATAGGTATCAAGAAGGAGAAGAGCAGGAAACTAAATGGATGGGAAACATGTTACAGAAATATAGCAGAGAACATGCCAAATATCCAAAGAGATAGGCTCATTCAGAAAAGAGAAAACTTTAGAACACCAAACAGAGAATTCTAGAACTGAACAATCAACCACTACATCATAATCCATTAGAGGATCATTAAGGATCAAGGAAAGGATTCTTAAGGCTGCTACAGAGAAAAGACTGATTATTTATAAAGAATATACAGTCAGATTAAATACAGATTTTTTAGCTGATATGGCAAAAAGGAGAGCCTGGCATGATATATGACAAACATTAAAGGTAAACAACTACCAATCATTAATACGGTCTCAAGCCAAACTCCTTTACATTTAAAGGAAATGTAAAAATATTTCATTACAAAGCAACTTAAAACAATGTATCTCCACCAAATCAGCAGGATAGAAGTTAATCAAATATATCCTACATAGAGAATATAAAGAAGAACAGGAACTGATTATGTAAAATGCTCCCTATCAGAGAACAAAGGAAATATATTAAGAGTAGATGAGGCACAGCTCCTAACAGCAGATGTATAACATAGCAGGACTTATCAGGCAATTCTCAGTCTTAACTCTCTACATCAATGGACTTAAACTTCCAAATAGAAGACATAGATTAAATAGTAGTATCAAAAAACAAGTCGCATCCATCTAGCATCTACAAGAGAAATATTTTATTGACAAAAACAAACACATACTCAAACTGAAAGGCTGGAAGGAAAATTTTCAAGCAAATGGACGCCATAAACAGGCTGCAGTAGAATTACTAACATAAGATAAAATAGAATTAAATAAAAATTAGTACAAAGAGACATTAGATATTGATAAAGACAACGCTTAATTAGGAGGATATAACAAGTCTAAATATCAATGCCCTGAATCCTGGAGCATTCCACATCATCAACCAAATACTACTTAACCTAAAAACACATCTCAACACATCATTGTCATCCATGAATGACCTATCCAGGAAAAACTCAACCAAGAAACAGCAGACCTAAATAACTACATTGACCACCTAGCCCTAACAGACATCTACAGAATATACATTCATCGTCAGAATATACATTCTTCACAGCAGTTCATGGAAGATTCTCCACAATAGAACATATCCTATGTCATTCAGAAATTCTGTCCAAATTGAAAGAAAAATTAATTGAATTCCCATATCTTGTCAGACTGAAACATAATAAACAGAATTAAACAGCTAAAGCAAAAAAAATTGTCAAACCCATGAAGACTGAATAACACGTTGCTGAATGACCAGTGGGACACTGAGAGGATTAGAAAACAACTGAAAGTTTCTGGAATTTAACAAAAATGAACACACAAAATACTAGCTTCTCTGGGACACAGGAAATGCAGTACTTAGAGGAAAACTTATAGCTCTGAGTGCCTATATCACGCATTTGGGGAAATCTCAAATAAATATTTTAATTATGTACCGCAAACTCCTTGAAAACAGGAGCAAGCCCTAACCCAAAGCAGGAGACGGAAACAAATTTTTAAAAATCAGAAATAAATAAATAAAGACAAAATAAACATAGAAAGAATAAAAAAAACAGAGCTGGTTTTTTAAATAAATTAACAGACTTGACACAACCTTACCAAATCTGACTAAGAAGAGAACTTATATAAATAAGTAAATAAAAAAGCCAGCAGATTGGGAGACCTTTACTTGCTCTGCAACACACTATGGCCTCATATCTCAAATATATTTAGAGCCCCAAAAGTTAACTCCCCCCCAATAAAAACAAATCCTCAAAGAAATAACAACTCTCTTAATAAGTAGGATAAAGATTTAAAGAGAGATTCTCTGAAGAAGAAATATGCATGGCCAATAGACGCATGAAGAAATATGCAACATTTCTGGCCATAAAAGAAGTGCGAATCAAAGCAACATTGAGCTTCCACTTCACCCCAGTTACAGTGACCATTATGAAGAAAACTAAAAATAACAGATGCTGGGGTAGTGGGGATGTAGGCAAAAAGGAACATTACTACAGTATTGGTGGAAATGTAAACTTGTTCAAATACCCTGTAAAGAAGTATGGAGGTTCCTCAATAGAGCTCCCTTATGAGTCCGCAATGAGGGATCAAGAAAATGTCATATACGTTCACAACAAAACTCTATGCTTCCATCAGAATGAATGGCATTGCCCCATTTGTAAGGAAATGCAATCACTTCGAAAATATAATAAGTCAAACAAGCAAGACCCAAAGAATCATAGGCCACCGATTTTCACTCCTTTGGAAACACTAGAATATGTCTACAATATTCACAATAGCTCAAAAGCAATATGCATATCACATATAAAATGATGCTTATTGAAATGAGCTCCAAGAAATGGGTACAAGATGATCGTATAGTGAGCTGTTTTTGGTTATTTCTATTTAGTTTATACCCTTTGGATTATTCCTTGTACTCACTGTTTTTTTATTTCTGTACCCTTTGTCTTAAACATGTTTATCTGATTTGGGGAAGGGGAGAGAAATCACAGAAATGGTGGGACAAAGATTAGCCAAAGCAATAGTGATGTACACTAGACACTATGTTAGAAATGAACTTTACAACTTTGGGGGAGTGGGATGTGAGGGTTGGGGGAAGCAGGAAAAAATAGGGAAGGGTTAACACAAAAAAATGTACTCATTACTTATGTAACTGTAACGACCCCTCTGTATATCACTTTCATAATAAAAAAATAAGAGGACTCACTCAAATAGAGAAAATTAGAGACAAAAATGAGACAGCACAACAGATATAAGCAAAATTGAGAATGTTATAAGAGAGTACTTGGAAAACCTTATGCCAATAATCTGGAGAATCCTGGAGAAATTGATGCTTTCCTATACTGAATCTGAGGCAAGAAGTTACACATAAGAAGTAATGAAAATTAAATGTCAATAAACCACTTCCAGAAAAAGCTAGGACTCAATGAATTTACAATGAAATTAAGGCCTATAAAAAACTTACAATATGCAGGTCTAACTCTTCAATGGAATGGAAAGGGAAATGGAATTATCAAACACATTCTATGAAGATAGAATTAGACACTTCCCCAAATCACATAGGGACTCACCAAAGAAAGAAAACTCTTTGATAAGCATGAATACAGAACTTCTTAATAAAATTCTCACCAGCCAATTTCAGTAACTAACAAAAAAGCCATATGGTATGATCAAATAAGATTCATCCTAGGATACAATTTGATTCAATATTCTTGTCAATAACCATAGCACAAACTATCAGCAGAAGCAGGGGTGAGAAACACATGATCATCTATATGGATATAGAAATAGCTTTTAAAAACCTCCAATACCCCTTTAGGATTAAAAAAGTCTGAGAATGCATGGAACACTCCTCAGTATAATACAGTGTATGGTTATGATAGAGATAATTAGCATTTACCTAATGGTGGAAGCATTAAGACATTAAAATCATGAATGAGACAAGGATGTCCACTCTCTACTACTCTTCAAAATGGTAGCGGACTTTCTAGCAAGAGCAATTGGAAAGAGAAAAAAAAGGGGGATACAAATAGGGAAGAAGTAAAACTATCCCTTTTTACAGATGAAATGATCCTGTATTTAAAAGTCCTTATAGCTTCCTCCTTCAAGTTAGTAAAGGTGATGCTCACCTTCAGCTATGTAGCACGGTATAAAACCCACAAGAAATCAGTAGTTTTTCTGTGTTACCAACAATGGGAAGAAGCAACCTGAAATCCAAAGTACAACCTCATATGTATTAGCCTCAAAATCAAATCTAATCTAAACAAAACAAAACAACAACTAAACTAGGAATTAATTAATTTAACTAAAAATGTGAAGGAACTCTACTGTGAAAACATCAAAATCTAAAAAGGGAAGTTAAAGGCGATTCAAGGATATGGAAAATCTTTCAATGTTCCTGGTTGGAAGAATTAAAGTGGCAAAAACTGCAATACTGCCCCAAACAATTGACCATGCAATACTCATCTAAATCTTAACAATATTTTTCAATGCAGTAAAGAAAGCAATCCAAATTCAATATGGAATTACAAAAGTACACATGAAACAGAAGACATAGAAATGAACTCATGGGCCTATAATCATCACACACACACACACACACACACACACACACACACACACACACACACACAAACACACTGGAATTCTATTCACCCATCAGAAAGGATGACTTTTCACCAGTATTAAGGAAAATGAAAGGCTTGGGAAAATTATACTAAGAGAAAAGAGAAAGGAATGCAGACTCTGAGCAATATAGATTTCATGGATTCATTCATGATAGCTAGAAGGTGCTCACAAATCTACAACTAAACAAGACAGATTCTACCTCATCCCAATTAGAATGGCCATTATCAAGAAAACTAGCAATAGAAAATGCTGGCATGGATATAACCAGTTGGGAACTCTATTACACTGTTGGTGGGAAACTAAACTTGTTCAACCACTGTGGAATGCAGTACGGAGTTTCTTGAAAATACTAAACATAGATCTCCATTTAGACCCAGTAATTACCCTCATTGGCAGTAATCCAATAAATAACAAACAAGCTCACATGAAAGCTACCAGTATAACCATGTTCAGGGTCCAGGCCCAGAGTTACCACTGCTGGTATTTTTTTCCACAAATATGAACCTTTTGTCATAGGATACCAAATCATTCTATTTGCAGTAGCTAGAATAGGACTTAAATGTAGTGCTTGATAAAATGGCTTCTTTGTTGAATGTTAGGAAAAGATGTAGTCAGTCAAAGAAAAGAGAGATTTTTGTTGTTGGTTGACGGGCTTGAAGTATGGGCTTGGACACTGTCCCTCTCTTCAAGTCAAGGTGAGTGCTCCACCTCTTGAGCCACAGTGCCACTTCTGTTTTTCTGGTGGTTAAATGGAGATAAGGGTCTCAGGAACTTTCCTGCCCAGGTTGGCTTTGAACCGCCGTCCTCAGATCTTAGCTTCCTGAGTAGATAGGATTACAGCTGTGAGCCACTGGCACCAGGCTAAAAATGGGGGACTTTTAGAATAGAAAATCCACCTCATCACCTGTTTCTAAACTTCAGATATCATTATTAGAACACTTCACCCTCTATTCATTTCATCAGACATTTGTAAATTTTCTCTTTTTCTTCATGTGGGAATACTGTGGTCAGTATTAACTCAGCTGTGGGACTGGATCAATTGTATGGTAATTGCTAGCACCTAAATCAAGAACTTTTAGATCAAAACGAAGCCCTCATTTGCAATAATTATTTACTCTTTTTATTACAAATCTGTGCTTGATTACTTCCTAATGCGATGCTGGACTTCCTAACAGAGTGATGGCATTTTCTTTCTCTTCAGCCTTCTTACACATGTGATCAAATATTTAAGAATTCACATATTTCCATTGCTAATTCATTAAGCTGACCTCTAAGAAAATGTGCATTTCTGGAATTTGGTTTACTGTCTTGTTCTTATATGCGCAGGCTTACTGTGATTTATTTCTTCTGCGAGGAATTTTATTTTCCAATCTTTGTGTGACCAATTTTAGTCTCTCTGATCAGTCTTCGTGACCCTCTCTCTGGGGTCTCATTTCAGTCAGCCTCATAAAAAATATATTGGTTATCAGCTAAATAACTCTCAGCTTCTCTTTTTTTGCCTGACTTCAAGTAGGCTGTGATAGCAGCCCTGACTGGCTGTACTAACTGGAATTTTTTGTTTCTTTGATTGTTTGATTTGTGTGTGTGTATGTGTGTGTGTGTGTGTGTGTGTGTGTGTGTGTGTGTGTATGTGTGTGCGTGTGTGTGTTTTGTTTTAGAGGTCTAGGATTACTATTCAAGGTATTAGCTTCTCTGGGTCCCAGTGATTCCCTGGCCTAGCGTCAATTGGTTTTTCACTGAAAGATTCAAAAACAGGTGACTAAATTCCTGTTAAATTGTCTCAAAATGAGGCAATCTGCCACCTTACAAAGCCATGAACAACTCTGTAGTAATCCACTTACAGAAATGGTCTATCAAGATGGCTTTTCAAAGTTGACTTTGAAAAATGTTCATTTTCAAGTAACTACCATAAAGCAGATCACATCTCTGGGAGCAGACTTTTGGAAGGGATGTTGCCCATCCTTCCTTCTCTTATGATAGATCAAACCATAATATTCTGCACTTGTGACCAGCCTGGAGCACATTTTCCCAAGAATATTCTGTAGTGTAAAAGAGGACCAGCTATCAAAATAAAGGTGAAAATACTTTTCTACTTCAGACTGATTTATCTTGCTTATATATGTTGTTATTTCAATTACTTCTAACACATGGATAAATTATATTAGTATTAGACAACTGGCAAAGGATTAATGGCAAAGAATTACTTTCATATATCCAATATAATACACAACCCAGTTATGAAAAATTAAATCTAACTGTAGAAACAATATCAGGAACATAAAATAAGCCTCAATATGCATAATCTGGCCGACATATATCATCATCTACTCAGAAATTCAGTCTCTCTATAAATATTTATTTGGTACAAAATAATAAAAATTTAATTAATGAATATAAATTTTAAGTATCATCTGAAGTACTCCTCATGCATATAATTCTATACACTTGTATAGATGTCACCTAGACAGGAATTTAACATTCATGTAGAAATCAAATTTCCACAACTTAAACTAGATGAGAGGGTTCATTCCCTCGTGTATTGTGTGGTGTGAATTTTACCACAGTGCTGAATCGTTCCACTTAAAACTGAGTCACGTGAAATAATTTATAATTTGATGTTAAGATGAGTGTTAAGTGTAGAATAAACTTTGAATTATTACATTAATTCACAGAAATAAAACCATAATGATAAATTATTTGTTTAAATTCTAATGTTTCTCAATTTTACAATACATGAAATATATCATTAAATATTGTCTTATTGCTGTAGCTAGGCATTCTAATACTAGATTGAAGAGAAGTGGAGAGAGTGGACATCCTTGTCTTGTTCATGAGTTAAGAGGGAATGGCTTTAGTTTTTCACCATTAAGTATAATGCTGGCTGTAGGTTTGTCATATACAGCCTTTATTGTATTGAGGAATGTTCCATGGATTCCTAATTTTTCCAAAACCTTCATCATAAAGGGGTGTTGGATCTTGTCGAATGCTTTTTCTGCATCTATTGAGATAACCATGTGGTTCTTATTCTTGCTCCTGTTGATGTGATGAATAATATTAATTGATTTGTGTATATTAAAACAGCTTTGCATCCCTGAAATGAATCCTGTTTGATCATGGTGTGTGATTTTTTGGATGAATTGTTGAAGTCGATTGGCCAAAATCTTGTTGAGAAGTTTTGCATCAATGTTAATAAAAGAAATAGGTCTATAGTTCTCTTTCTTTGATGAGTCCCTGCCTGGTTTTGGGATGAGGGTTATTATGGCTTCATAGAATGTGTTCGGTAGTAAACTTTCTCTTTCAATTTCGTTGAAGAGTTGGTGTAGTATTGCTGTGAGCTCTGCTTTTAATGGTCTTGTAGAATTCTGCTGTAAACCATCTGGACCTGGACTTTTCTTATATGGGAGGTCTCTTATTGCTGTTTCTATTTCAATGCTTGATATGGGCCTGTTAAGATGGTTTAACTCATCTTGGTTTAGTTTTGGCATGTCAATATTTGCTAGGAAAAGGTCCATTTCTGTCAAGTTCTCAAACCTATTAGCACAAAATTTTGAGAAGTATTCCCTTATAATGTTCTGAATCTTGGTTGTTTCCATGGTGATGTTTCCATTCTCATCTCTGAGTTTATTAATTTGGGTGTGTTCTCTTCTTTTTCTGATAAGATTTGCTAAGGGTCTGTCAATTTTGTTAATTTTTTCGAAGAACCAACTCTTTGTTTTGTTGATTCTTTCTATAGTTTTTTTTGGATTCTAATTCATTTAATTCTGATATAATTTTAATTATTTCTTTCCGTATGGAATCAACCCAGATGCCCCTCAGTAGATGAATGGATCAAGAAAATGTGGTATATATATACAATGGAATTCTATGCCTCAATCAGAAAGAATGACATTTCCCCATTTGTTAGGAAATGGAAAGGCTTGGAAAAAATTATATTAAGTGAAGTAAGCCAGGCCCAAAGAAACATAGGTCCCATGGTTTCCCTTATTTGCAATATCTAGTATATGTATGAGTCAAGAGGAAAAGGTCAGATAAGGTGATGTTAGAAAAATGAACACTTAGATATGTATTTAAAGGTATTTTTCTTTCATGCATTTGTTTCTAACGCATTTATAAGATTATTTCTTTGTTGTTTGTATGTCCCTCCCCCACAATATAACCCCTGCTTTCACTATATTTGATGTCGGTATAATTTGTGGAGGAGATGGGGAAAAATAAGTCGTTTAAGGATACAGGTGGACCCATTGCAACAATGAGAAGTAAAGTTGTCATGTCGAAAACGAACTTAAAACTTTGGTGTCACAGGGATGGGGGGGAGGGTTTTGGGGGGCGGGAGGAGGCTGGGAAGGGATGTAAAGGGTAAACAAAGAGGAGGCTGCAATGCTTGATAAGAATTGTACTCATTATCTTGCCCATGTAATTGTAACCCCTCTGTACAGTATGTTCACAAAAAATAAAAAAGTAAAATAAAAAATAAAACAAAAAATATATTAAAAAATGAAATAAGCAGTGACAAAAGAATCACTGAGACTGACTATAGAAATTGTACAAAGTTACAAACTAAGCTATGCAAACGGGGAAATATAAAATAGATCTCCCCTCACACAAAAAAATATATATCGTTAAAATTAATTTCACTTTCTTCTTTGCTATAGCTGCTAAAATTAAAATTATGTATTAAACATTCAATATTAAGAAATCAAAAATAAATAACATTATAAAAATGATATATTATTTAACTGTGATTTGTATTATAGTGCTAACAAATTGTGATGTAAACAACATTTATTTGAATTATGGGTAATATTTTTTTAAACTTACCAGCTTGTTATTTGTTACCTAATTGTGTCATTTGTTATTCTTGGTCCAAGTCATCCATTCAACTTGCTTAGTTTTCTATTTTATCTCTATTGGTTTGCTGATTGTGCATTTGTTTTCCCTTTTTAATGACTGGCATGAGGCTGAAAATCTGTGTGCTAGTTTATTACTTCTTATGTAAAAGTAAAATTTCTGGACTCCACAGCTGTTTTACTGCACTATACTACAGTATTTCCCCCCTCTCCTATCTCCTGTATTGCTGGTCTCATATATCTTATTTTTTATTTAAATTCTATTTTTAAGGTAAAGTACAGAGTGGTTATACTTACACAAGTAAGGTAAGGAATTCATTTCTTTTCTAACTTGTTACCCCTTCTCCAATTTTTTTTTCCCTCTTCCCTCTCAACACCCTCCCCCCAAGATTATTTCCAACATATTGTCTTGTGAGTATCACAGTTGCATAGGTTACTCTTTTGGCCTTTGTCTCACCATTTTGTTTTTTCTCTTTCCATTCCCAAGTTCAGATCAACATATTTACAATACCCAGGGCATCAGATTAAAATACAGTGTCTTCAGGCAATAAACCATAGGTGGGGAAAACACAAAAGGATAAAAACAAATCACGTAGTATATTAAGAACAACAAAACGTTAAATCAACAAATGTTCATTTAACTTTGAATCACCTTATAGAGTCATATGTACATAGCTATTGAGCTATTCTGCTCAACTATTAATATTATCCTTGATGTACACAATAATGTTCCCCTATTACCTAGTAAACCCACTTCTGGGCATTTACCCTAGTGACCACAAACAAGGCCACACTAAAGCTACCAGCCCAATTATGTTTTATCACAGTAGTATTTATCCTAGTTAAGATATGGAATCAACCAAGGTGCCCCTGAGTAGATGAATAGATCAAGAAAGTGAAACACACACACACACACACACAAACACACACACACACAACAGAGAGATATATGTACATGCAATACTATGCTTTCATCAGAAAGAAAGGTACCATCTCATTTTTAAGGAAATGGAAGATCTTGGAAAAATATCATATTAAGTGAAGTAAACTAGACAAAGAAACAAAGGTCCTATGGTTTCCTTTATTTGCAATAATTAGTTTACACCAAGGATAATATCATGTATTTTAATTTGACATTTTGTTCTATATTGAGCATGCAACATTATTGGTATCTTGTTTGTTATTATTTCTGCAAACAGGCAGGTATATTTAAAGAATTATGTTCATCTTATCCATTACCGAAGGAAGCACAACACAAAGAGCAACCCCTACTCGGAAGAACAACTCCTACTTACTTAGCTTCATTCCTTTTTTTTATTGTGAAAATAATGTACAGAGGGGTTACAATTAAATGGGCAAGATAATGAGTACATTTCTTATCAAGCATTGTAGCCTCCTCCTTTGTTTCCCCTTCCCATCCCTTCCCATCGTCCCCCCGCCCCCCACCCAATCTTCCCTTCTTCCCCCCCACCAAATTATAAAGTTCATTTTCGACATAATGACTTGTACATTTCATTGTTGAAATGGGTCCACCTGTATCCCTATTTAAACGATTTGTTTTTCCCATTCCCCTCCACAAATGATACTGACATCAAATAGAGTGAAAGCAGGGGTTGTACTGTGGGGGAGGGACATACAATGCAACAAATAAATAGTCTTATAAATGTGTTAGAAACAATCGCATGAAAGAAAAAAAATTGAATACATATCTTAGGGTTCATTTCCCTAACATCATCTTATCTGACCTTTTCTGCTTGACTTAGACATATACTAGATATTGCAAATAAGGGAAACCATATAAGGCCAGTGTTGTCTCCTGTGTCCTCATGTTGTACATTACAACTCTATACCAGTTCTTCCTGTATATCTATTATCTTCTACATTGTGACCTTAATGCCCCAGCAATTCCACGTTGCTTTACTTTCTAAAAATTTCTCTCTTAATGTTTGATGTTGGTTTGTGTGTGTGTGTGTGTGTGTGTGTGTCTGTGTGTGTGTGTGTGTGTGTGTTTATAAAGATCAGAAGACAATATTTTTCTTCATTTAGAATACATCTTTCAGGTCATTGTAAGTTGTGGCTAATGGGAGAAGTCTCTTGCTATTTTAAGGATGAAACAGAAAAAGATATTTGTGCATGTACCACAGTTGATTTATTAGTCTGTAGTTGAACACTGAACTTCGATTTATATCTTGGCTGTTGTTGTGAATGATGAATACAATGAACTGCAGATATATTTGAGTTACTCATAGAGAAATAATCACATGATTGGTGGGGCAGATGATATTTCAACTTTGGAGTTCTTTAGAAAGCTGCATATTACTTTCTACAAGGAGAATACTAACCTGCATTTTGTTGAAGAGTGCAGAAAATTTCCTTTTCTCCACACTCTCAGCATTATTACCTTTGTTAAAAGGTAATAAAGGGCAGGTTTTTTATTATCTTCAGTATTCCAGACTGGCCTTAGACTTAAATCCAACCTCCTAAATGCTTGGAATTAAAAGCCTTTACCATCATACCTGATTCCTTTAATTTTTTTGATAAAAGTTATAATAATTATGAAGTAGTATCATAGTAATTTTGAATTACATTTCTCTAATGACTTCTGCTCAAAAAGAATTAAATCAGCATAGAAGTGGTATTAAAGAACTTTGTAAACCCACTGGAAATTTTCAGGGCTTTAAGGAGAACATGTCTATTCAGAACTTTTCTCCACTTTTAATCAAGTTTCTTGTTAATCTCATCTTTAATCTTTCTATACAAAAATCAATAATTAACTCAAGGTCTTAGAAAGGAACAATATTAAGCAACTCTTAACATTTTCAATTTTAAATAACATGATATTGCTTAATCATTTTCTGTTTATGCTTGAGACTATATAACTCAGTTTAGTCAGACCTTTTACAAGGCTGTATGCATTTTATTCATTTCACATTGATTGTTCTTTCAAAAGAGTGAGTGTCTAATTTCCTTGTTTTCTTTCAGTCTCAAGTAGTTCAGATTTCAAATGAAGAATAAATGGACAGAAGCAAACAAAAAATAATATAGTTCCCCTCATCTGATGATGCCTTTACAAGAATGAGGAAAGAGTTCATCCAAGGACCTATGATAGGACATCAAAAAGAGAATCCATTTTTCTAGGTCTTTCTTAACTTTGCAATGTAACTTAAATGATGTAAAACACAATATAATGCTCAGATACTTTTATGTTTTATCAGTTTTGCACATTTTCATATGGACTTCACCTGAGTCTACAACATTCCTTCGTTATTTTGTCCTGATATTTTTACACTATCAAGACATAAGATAACAAGTTTGATTTACAGCATGAGAAATAATCCACCTGGCTTCCTTGGAAGAAGAGCATGGTCAATAGATAACATTACTTCTGTTTGCTCACTATATGCAATGGTTTCTGTAATACTTATCACATTCTTTTTAGTATTTAAAAAAAATTGCTGGCTAAACTCAAAACTCATTCATGGAAGGTTATGTTAAGTATTTCACAAGTTTTATTTTCCTTAATTCTTTAGATAACATTTTCTAGCATGTTATTACCATTTTAGTGTTGAGAAAAATTGTAATTAAAGGCAGTAAGTGCATGGCCCAAACACACACTGTGAGGAAGGAAATGAGTCAAAGTTTCCAAAAGTCTTTCAGCAATACACAAAAGGTAGGTAAAATCTCTCCATTCTCTTACACTCTCTATTCAATGTTCATATTGTCCAAGAAATAATACCATAGCAATTATTGCCCATGGTGATTGTTTTCTGTTACATTTTTTCTTCAACACAGACTGTGTTGGTGACATTGGGTTATCATGCACAGAGCTGAGCTTATAAGAGAGACAAATATATTCTGTCCCATTTTTCCAGGTTCCGTTTAAAATGTACTAAACTTTTAAATATCATCACTTACTTTCTTAAGAATCCAAAAAACGAAAAAAATACACAAATAATCACTACAAAATGCTTTAAAAGTAGGAGATGATAAAACAGGCCCCCGTGAAGTAAACTTTCTTCTACTTTTAAAATTATTCTGAAAGCCTTGTGCTGTTTGGTCACACCTGTAATCTTAACTACTCGGCATATATACTCAGGAGCCAGAGACCTGTGTATAACAGTGGAAGCCAATCAGGGCAAAATAAATTCATGAGATTATTTTTCAAAAATTTCAATCAGAGGGGTTCCTGGAAGATGGCGGAGGAGAAGCTGGAATCTGAACAAGCTCTTGCATAGAAAACAGTTTCAGAGTTCCAGTGAACAGTCCCAAGCCAGAGAATCACACCAAGTGTGCCATCACAGGACAGAGAGTTAGCCAAGAGAGGGGAAGCCAAGCAGACACATCTGAGCGTCTGCCAGCAGCTGCTGCGGCGGCGGCAGGGTCGCAGCGGCGACCGCAGCCACGGCCATACCTGAGCGCTCACACAGAGAGTCCGGGACAAAGGAGCCAGACGCAGCGGGCGAGCGGATTCTACTCAACACCAGCAAGAACCGACAAGGAGCGGACAACTTCATCCTGCACTTTGCAGACCAGAGACAACCCAGGATCCAAGACTCAGCGTGAGTAGCCCCACTTCCTCACTCCTTCCCAGGGAGCAGAGGACGGAAGGCCACCCCTCCCCCCCCCCAGCACCGGTGATCTCCATCTTGGATACCGACAAAGCTCGGAGGAGCGGCTAGCTCCAGCTCAGGCCTTGGAATATAACGAGTCATTTAGCAGGTCACAAGAACTTAACGGCGAAGTGACCTCACAGACTCAGTTCCATCCAGGGAAAAGTCACCCAGCTCAGGCGCCAGCCATTGGAGGGGCTCTCCTCACCGGGTAACCAGAGCCAGAGGCTGCCCCTCCCTCTAGCAGCCACCACAATCAATTGAAAAACAGAAACCCTGAGAATGGCTCCAGGCTGGGTGCTGTGAGTTTTTTTCACAAAATAGCCCCAGGGAAAAGCTACTGTTTGTTGAAAGGCCTCAACTCTACCCAGAACCTAGCCTCATCACTGCATCCCCCTCTTTTGTGATTCTCAAAGCAGATCACCCTCCCAGTAAACTAACCTGGGAGGGGGAATCTCAAAATCTTGGGTAAAGCAGAGCATTTTTCTGCCTGTTCCAACAAACTGACTTAAGAAACCAATCAAGCCACAGGACCTCAAGCTGACCAGAGACTCCAACCACACTCTGGTTATAGACAAAAGGGAGATACAGGACTCTTCCCACCCCTCCCCCCCCCCAAAAAAAAATCAAAGACCTTTTTTTTTTTTTCTTCTTCTTCTTTTTTTCTTTTTTTTTGTTTTGTTTTTTTTTTCTTCGTTTTTTGTTACCTTATATATATAAAAAAATTTTTTTTGCTTTTCTAAAACTTTTATTAATCTTTAATTTTTGCCTCTTCTGAAAAAATAATTGTTTTCCATTAACTTTTTTTTTTTTCTTTTCTCCTCATAACTTTTATTTTAGGAATACGTGAATGTGTGTTTTCCTTTCTTTTCTTGTCTTCTTTCTCTTTTTCTTTCATTCTTAATTATCTTTTTGTTTTTTGTCTAGCTCTACTGAACTTCTGATCTTTTCTTCTCACTTTCCTATCCTTTCCATCTTTTCCTCTTTGTTCTTCTTTATGTGACTTAACTCTTGTCCTGCACATCCTCAGATAAATCCACAGTAAACCAGTAGACATTACCCCCCATTGTGTACACACTTAACCCACAAACTTATTACTCAATTCAAAACCTCTGAGACTTAAATTCATTAATAGCAGTACTACCTCTTTATACCTATATAATATTTTAAGCATTTTTTTAAAGTTTTCCACATCTTCTCTATGTCCCTCCCTTTCTCTCAACATATTCATATTCCTCTATAAATAGATGGTCTTTTAATCTCTAAAATA
The DNA here is from genome assembly GCF_019054845.1 of Dipodomys spectabilis. Taxonomy (NCBI): domain Eukaryota; kingdom Metazoa; phylum Chordata; class Mammalia; order Rodentia; family Heteromyidae; genus Dipodomys; species Dipodomys spectabilis. The sequence continues at coordinate 1,716,427 of NW_024871184.1, read as the reverse complement.
ACATTAATTTTTACATTTCTATTTTTTTTTCTGGTCTCTTTTCATTCCCCTTTCCCTTTCTCCTTTCTCTCTCTCTCTCTACTTGCATCCTACCCAACCTATTTCCTGCACTGTGATTAGGACATAGTTAACTCTCCCTGTGCCTCCCCACACCAATCTATTCCTATTTTTTACACACATCTCTCCCTAACCCTAATAATTTCTGGTTTTCCAAATTCTTCTCTGCGGTTCGAAGTCCTTTAACATATAGTTGTTTGATGTCGAATAGATGTATCTGTTGAACTAGATTGTATCTGTAGACTATTGACTGTACAAATGCAAACTTTGGTTGATGGTTGCCTTAAGATAGTGTTCTAGCACAAAACTGGTGCTATCTTCATCTCAAATGGGCAGAGTAAGCCGGTAAAACACAAGAAAAATGGCAAATTCGGGTATCTCAATTCCCAATCTTGATAATCAGGGGTTAGAACAGATAATGAATAATCCAGAGGAGAGTTCCCAAACAGCTCTACAAACACTGCTGGCAAACATGATAAATGAAAAGTTTGACAATGTACAAAGGACTCTGTATGAGCGTGACAGGGAGAGAGAGGAGGCATCCCAGAAGTTTATACAGGAATATCATAAGCGTGAGGAAGCTACTCAAAAACTGATACAGGATTTGCGTGAACAACTTGAGAATACTCAAAGAGAAAGGGAGGAATGGCGTGAGCAGGCTGAGAACACTCAAAGAGATCTGCAGGAATCCCACGAACGGGAGGAAGCTAATCAAAGAGTAATACAGGAATTGAGAGACCAGGTAGAGAACACACAAAAATCACTAAAGGCATTCATGGAATCCATTAACAAAGAGTTGAAGGAAGTCAGGGAGACCACAAAGGGAATGCTGAATGGAACCCAACAGAAGGAATGGGAGCCCAAAGAAACCATAACCAATCAACTAAGTGATTTGAGGACAAACACTGAACACCAAATTAAGGAAGTAAAGAAATTCATACAAGACCTAAAACAGAGCTTCAACAAAGAACTTGAAGCCATCAAAGCTGACCAACTAAAAGGAAAAGAGATAAAAAACAAAGCAGAGAGTCTTGACAGCAGGTTAGACCATGCAGAAGATCGAATCTCAAGGATTGAAGACAGCCTAGATATTATAGAGAAAGAACATACAACCATCCAAGACAAGTCCAAGAAATATGATAGATCTATCCAACACCTGGAAGACACCATCAGAAGGGGTAATCTAAGGATAATGGGTGTAGAGGAGCACCTAGAAACAGAAGTTAATGGTCTAGGAAATTTGTTTAACAGGATCCTAGCAGAGAACTTCCCAAACATGCAAAAAGATCGGCCTGTCCAGATACAAGAAGCCTTTAGAACCCCAAATAGACCAGACCAGAATAGGACATCCCACCGCCACATTATAATCCACACAGGATCAAATCAGAACAAGGAAAAGATCCTTAAAGCTGTCAGAGAGAAAAGGGTAATCACTTATAAAGGGAAACCAATTAGAATCACCTCAGATTTCTCAGCAGAGACAATCAAAGCAAGAAGAGCCTGGAACGATGTATGCCATGCCCTAAAAACAAACAACTATCAACCAAGAATACTGTACCCAGCTAAACTCTCCTTTATAACCGAAGGCCAAATAAAAACCTTCCATAGCAAAGAAAAATTGAAACAATACATCTCTACCAAACCAGCCCTACAAAAGATTCTTAAAGATGTCCTACACATAGAAAACCAACAAGACCTCAATAAAGGCCAAGAAACTGCACCCAAACTGAGAATCCAAGAACCATAGGAAGAACCCAGTTTTCGCAGCCCCCAAAAAGGTAGATAACATGGCAGGAACTCCCAAATACCTCTCAGTCCTATCTCTTAATGTTAACGGACTGAACTCTCCAATTAAGCGACATAGACTGTCTAGTTGGATTAAAAAACAAGACCCTTCTATCTGCTGCCTGCAGGAGTCACATCTTGCCCGTAAAAACAAACACATTTTCAATGTTAAAGGCTGGAACAAAATCTACCAAGCAAACGGACCGCATAAACAGGCGGGAGTTGCAATCCTAATATCAGATAAAATAGACTTCAAATTAAAATTCGTGAAAAGAGATAAAGAAGGTCACTACATACTAATTAAAGGATCTCTCCTTCAGGAGGATATTACAATTCTAAATATCTATTCACCAAACAATGGAGCACCCAAATTTATCAAAGAAACACTACTTTTCCTCAAATCCCATATAGATCCAAAGACATTAATAGTTGGGGATTTTAACACACCACTCTCCCCACTAGATAGATCAACTCGGCAAAAACTCAACAGAGAAACCACAGATCTAAACAGCTGCATAGATCAACTAGACTTAACAGACATTTACCGAACATTTCACCCAGCAGCATCAGAATACACGTTTTTCTCAGCAGCACATGGAACGTTTTCTAAAATAGACCACATTTTAGGCCACAAAGCAAACTTGTCTAAATTCAGAAACATTAAAGTTATACCTTGCATTCTCTCTGACCACAAGGGAATAAAAATAGAACTCAACACCAAAAGCCACCAAAGAAAGTCCGGTATCACATGGAGGCTGAACAACACACTGCTGAATCATGAGTGGGTCATGGAAGAGATTAGAAAGGAAATTCAAATGTTCATGCTATTCAACAAAAATGAACACACAAAATACCAGCTCCTCTGGGACACAGCAAAGGCAGTACTCAGAGGCAAGTTTATAGCTCTGAGCTCCTACATCAACAAATTGGAGAGATCTGAAACTAGCAATTTAATGACGCATCTAAACCTCCTTGAAAAAGAGCAGCAAGATAAACCCCAATCCAGTAGACGGAAAGAAATTATCAAAATTAAATCAGAATTAAATGAATTAGAATCCAAAAAAACTATAGAAAGAATCAACAAAACAAAGAGTTGGTTCTTCGAAAAACTTAACAAAATTGACAGACCCTTAGCAAATCTTATCAGAAAAAGAAGAGAACACACCCAAATTAATAAACTCAGAGATGAGAATGGAAACATCACGACGGAAACAACCAAGATTCAGAACATTATAAGGGAATACTTCTCAAAACTGTATGCTAATAAATTTGAGAACTTGACAGAAATGGACCTCTTCCTAGCAAATATTGACATCCCAAAACTAAATCAAGATGAGGTAAACTATCTTAACAGGCCCATATCAAGCATTGAAATAGAAACAGCAATAAGAGACCTCCCAGCTAAGAAAAGTCCAGGACCAGATGGTTTTACAGCGGAATTTTACAAGGCCTTCAAAGCAGAGCTCACACCAATTCTCCTCCAACTCTTCAATGAAATTGAAAGAGAAAGCTCACTACCGAACACATTCTATGAAGCCATCATAACCCTCATCCCAAAACCAGGCAGGGACTCATCAAAGAAAGAGAACTATAGACCCATTTCTTTGATGAACATTGATGCAAAACTTCTCAACAAAATTTTGGCCAACCGACTTCAACAATTCATCCAAAAAATCATACACCACGATCAAACAGGATTCATTTCAGGGATGCAAAGCTGGTTCAATATACGCAAATCAATTAATATTATTCATCACATCAACCAGAGCAATAATAAGAACCACATGGTTATCTCAATAGACGCAGAAAAAGCATTCGACAAGATCCAACACCCCTTTATGATGAAGGTTTTGGAAAAATTAGGAATCCATGGAACATTCCTCAGTACAATAAAGGCTGTATATGACAAACCTACAGCCAGCATTATACTCAATGGTGAAAAACTAAAGCCATTTCCTCTTAACTCAGGAACAAGACAAGGATGCCCACTCTCTCCACTTCTCTTCAATCTAGTGTTAGAATGCCTAGCTACAGCAATAAGACAAGATGCAGACATAAAGGGGATCCAAATAGGGAAAGAAGAAATAAAACTCTCCCTCTTTGCAGATGACATGATCTTGTATTTAAAGAATCCCATAGACTCCACTCCCAAATTACTTAAGCTGATTCAAAACTTTGGCAAAGTAACAGGTTATAAAATTAACCCCCAAAAATCCATGGCTTTTCTGTATGCCAACAATGAGAAAAGTGTGGCTGAAATTAGGAAAGCAACTCCATTTGTAATAGCCCCACAAAAAATAAAATACCTAGGAATTAACTTAACTAAAGAAGTGAAGGACCTCTATGATGAAAACTTTAAAATCTTGAAAAAGGAAATCAACACAGAACTTAAAAAATGGCAAAACCTCCCATGCTCCTGGATTGGAAAGATTAACATTGTGAAAATGGCAATACTTCCCAAGGCTATCGACAAATTCAACGCAATACCTATCAAAATTCCACCCTCATTCTTCAAGGAAATAGAAGAGGCAATCCAAAAATTCATATGGAACAATAAAAGACCCCGAATAGCAAAAACGCTCCTCAACGGAAAGAACACTGCTGGAGGAATATCAATACCAAATTTCAAACTCTACTATAAAGCCATAGTAATCAAAACAGCTTGGTATTGGCATAAGAACAGACCTCAGGACCAATGGAATAGAATTGAAAACCCAGAAATGAACCTACAGACCTATAGCCATCTAATCTTCGATAAGGGAGCTAAAACAATAGAATGGAAGACAGACAGCCTCTTCAGTAAATGGTGCTGGCAAAACTGGTTAAATACATGTAGAAAACTAAAGCTAGATCCTTATATATCACCCTGCACCAGAATCAACTCCAAATGGATCAAAGACCTTGAACTCAAAGCAGACACTCTGAAAACATTACAGGATGGAATAGGAGAAACCCTGGGTCTCCTCAGCTCAGGCCGAAATTTTCTGAATAGAGACCCGGAATGGGACAAATGGGATTGTATAAGGTTGCAGAGCTTCTGCAGGGCAAATGACATAGCTAGCAAGATCAATAGAAAGCCCACGGATTGGGAGAAGATCTTTACTAGCCATACAACGGACAAGGGTCTCATATCTAAAATACACTTGGAACTCAAAAAATTAAACCACCCAACAACAAATCCTCAAAGAAACAACTGCCCAATAAGTAAGTGGGCGAAAGACCTAAAGAGAAGCTTCTCTGAAGAAGAAAGAAGGATGGCCAATAGACACATGAAGAAATGTTCAACATCCCTAGCCATAAAAGAAATGCAAATCAAAACAACATTGAGATATCACCTCACTCCAGTTAGAACAGCAAAAATCAAGAACTCTAACAACAACAGATGCTGGAGGGGATGTGGACAGAAAGGAACCTTACTTCATTGTTGGTGGGAATATAAACTTGTTCAACCACTTTGGAAAGCAGTATGGAGGTTCCTCAAAAGACTCCATATAGAGCTCCCCAATGACTCAGCAATCCCACTTTTGGGCATTTACCCAAATGACCACAAACAAGGCCACACTAAAGCTACCAGCACAACTATGTTTATTGCAGCATTATTTACCATAGCTAAGATATGGAACCAACCCAGATGCCCCTCAGTAGATGAATGGATCAAGAAGATGTGGTATATATACACAATGGAATTCTATGCCTCCATCAGAAAGAATGACATTGCCCCATTTGTTAGGAAATGGAAAGGCTTGGAAAAAATTATATTAAGTGAAGTAAGCCAGGCCCAAAGAAACATAGGTCCCATGGTTTCCCTTATTTGCAATATCTAGTATAGGTATGAGTCAAGCGGAAAAAGTCAGAGAATGTGATGTTAGGAAAACGAACCCTCAAATATGTATTTTAATGTTTTTGTTTCATTCATGCATGTGTTTCTAACGCATTTATAATATTATTTCTTTGTTGCTTTGTATGTCCCTCCCCCACAGTGTAACCCCCGCTTTCACTATATTTGATGTCAGTATAACATGTGGAGGAGACGGGGACAAACAAGTCGTTTAAGGATTCAGGTGGACCTGTTGCAACAATGAGAAGTACAAAATGTCATGTCAAAACCAGCTTTACAATGTCGGTGGGGGGGAGGGAGGGGGGATATGATTGGGTGGGGGGGAGGGGGGAGGCTGGGAAGGGAGGTGAAGGGTAAACAAAGGAGGAGGCTGCAATGCTTGGTAAGAAATGTATGCATTTTCCTGCCCATGTAATTGTAACCCCTCTGTACAGTATGTTTTCAAATAAAATAAAATAAAATAAAATAAAAATTTCAATCAGTTAACAAAGGGCCAGCAATGGAAATGTAGCTCATATAGTAGCTCACCTATCTAGAGAGGAAAGGCCTAGCAAGACTTTGAAGCCCTTTTTTCAAACTGTGAGCACAACAACATACATGCAAGTGCATGAGAACACGTGCATGTGCACATATACACATTTATTCAAAATACCTTCATATCAGTGTTTTGCATTGATTTCTTTTTTTTTAATTTAATTTAATTTTTTTTAAATTTAATTTTATTTTATTTGTGAACATACTGTACAGAGGGGTTACAATTACATGGGCAGGATAATGCGTACATTTCTTACCAAGCATTGCAGCCTCCTCCTTTGGTTTACCCTTCACATCCCTTCCCAGCCTCCCCCCTCCCCCCAATCCCAATCCTTCTCCTTCCCCCCCATTCCCGACGTTGTAAAGCTTTTGGACATGACAACTTGTACTTCTCATTGTTGCACCAGCCATATTATATGAGTAAAATAAAGGAAATAAACTCTTTCATCTCAGAACATTTTCATATTTTTTATTTTAAAAATACTGTACAGAGAGGTCACATTTACGTGAGCAAGTAATGAGTACATTTCCTAACAAGCATTGTTACCTCCTCCTTTATTTTCCCTCTACCGTCCCTTCCCTCCCACCTCTACAAGTACACTCCCCTCCCCCCTTCCCCTGCCTAAATTGTAAAGTTCAGTTTTCAACATAGTGTCTTGTGCATCTCATTGTTACAATGGGTCAACCTGAATCCCTATTTAAGCATTTTGGTTTTTCCTTCCCCTCCCCAAATTACAGGAGTGTATATGCAAGAGGTGGGCACACCAAATTCAAATACAGTGAAAACAGCGGTTATAGCATGGGGGAGGAACATATAAAGAAACAAAAAAATCACATAGCCTGTTATAAGTACGTTAGAAAAATAGCAAGAAAGAAAAAACAAAACACTTGTGTTCCTATTTTGGGGGTTCATTTCCCTTACCAACATCTTATCTGGTCATACGTGCATAGATTTGACCTTTTCTGCTTATCCCAGACATATATTAGTTATTAAAAATTAGGGAAACCCTGGGACCTATGTTTCTTTGGACTTGGCTTACTTCACTTAATAATTTTTTTAAGTCTTTCCATTTTCTAACAAATTCGGCGATGCCATTCTTTCTTATGGAGGCATAGAATTTCATTGGTATAAATAGCACATTTTCTTGATATATTTATCTGATGAGGGGCATCGGGGTTGGTCCGATATCTTAGCTATCTTAAACAATGCTGCAATAAATATAATTGTGCTGGTAGTTTTAGTACCGTCTTGTTTGTGATATTTTGGGTAAATGCCCAAAAGTGGGATTGCTGTGTCATAGGGGAGTTCTATGTGGAGTCTTTTGAGGAACCTCCATACTACTTTCCAAAGTGGTTGAACAAGTTTATACTCCCACCAAGAGTGCAGTACAGTTCCCTTGTGGCCACATCCCCTCCTGCATCTGTTGTTGTAAAAGTATGGAATGGTACAGGAATTTGCCTGTCATCCTTGCGCAGGGGCCATTCAAATCTTCTCTGTATCGTTCCAATGTTAGAGTACGTGATGCTGAATGGAGCATAGAACATGTTTTATATATAAAGTGTAATTGATTTTCTTAAACTAGACAATTCAACAAAAAGTAAGTTTAAAAAAATTTTCATGAAATTTTAGAGCCATGTACTTCTTACATAAGCACACATTTAAGAATAAAGCCAAGATTGACATGTCAAAAACAAAATAATTCCAGATATTTGTTGTTCAAGAGATGTGTAGGAGGAGGAATTCAATTATTCTATACAAGGCACCTGTCTAATGAACACTGCAGCAAGTGTTGAGTTTTGTTAAAAGTTTTAATGGTTTAAATATATTTGATTTTGCGAATTTGCTTATATATGCTAAAACTAGGACTGTTTGACAGGTAATAAAACTTTTCGATAAAGTATTTAAGATTTATGGTAACAGACATATGCTACTATGTATGTATATTTCAGAGTTTCTAGAAACATTACTAATGAGAGGTTGCCAAGTCTTTGTGTAAAGGAGCAGAATAAAGAGTTAAGACTTTGTTAACTTCAGTTTCTGTTAAAACTATAGGGCTTCCTTATTTTATTTTATGTTTTTTTAATTTTTTGGGGGTCCGGTTGTGGGGACTGAACTATGGGCCTGGGCGCTCTCCCTCAGCTCTTCAGCTCAAGGCTAGCGCTCTACCACTTGAGCCACAGTGCCACTTCCGGCTTTTTTCTTTTTGCTTATGTGGTGCTGAGGAATCGAACCCAGGGCCTCATGCATGCAAGGCAAGCGCTCTACCACTGAGCTACCTTCCCAGCCCCTGGCTTCCTTATTTTATACGATAGCGAGGAACAAATGATGATATAAGTCATATACAAATGATTAGATGTGCCAGAAATAGTAATCTTAGTGGGTAACTTTAAAGATTACTCATAACCTAAAAACCTCTTGTTGAATATCATAATCTTAGCCCATTTTCAATGTACAGGAATATGAGAAAATAGTAAAATCTAATAGGTAGTACCCTTCAAATACTGAAAAAACTGATAATTACTTTAGTTTTTATTTTAATCATTAATATTTTCTTATTGGTTTTCCTTTATGTAGCATTGTTTCCTTGTAATATAATACAACTTTTTAAAAGTCGTCATTAGGAGGTACTTTGAGAAGGTTACTGGGATGGCCAAACCATTTTTTATAGGGCATGTGAATTTACAAAGAGGAAAATTAAGAACAAAATATTTATTAAAAATGATTAAGTAGAGTCTGAATCAGGAGTGTTGATAAATATCCACACCTAAAATCTTAACCCTAGGCTGAAGCAGTGGTATTACAGAGTTGAGGCCACAAAAGTGAGAGACTGTGTTTTGTTTTGTTTTATATTTTGATTTTTCTGGTCATGGGGCTTGAACTCTGGGCTCTAGGTGCTCTCCCTCAGCTCCAGGCTAGCGGTACCACGTGAGCCACAACACACTTCCATCTTTTTCTGCTTATGTCATGCTGAGGAATCAAAACCAGGGCCTCATGCATTCAAGGCAGGCACTCTACCAATGAGCCACCTTCCTAGCACCTGAGAGACTGTGTTTTAAAAAATCACCTAAACAATATTTGCTTTCTTATTTGGGTTATATAATGAAATATATTAATATCTTTTTATGTCTTTTTGAATTGCCATACTTCTAAATTTATACTAACTTCAGCCACTTTATTCTTCTCAAAGTGATGAAATATTTCTGAGAGTTTGCTTTTGTGAAGATTGTTTTTGCATTTATAATTTCTTCTGAATCATTTATATTTTTATCAAAATAACTTTATATTTCATATTGATGGGTTATCATACATCAAATACCTCCAAATGTACATGTAGAGTCTAAAGATAGCAGTATGAATATTCTCATACAGTTCTTGTTTATCTGTTATGTACTTTCAGTGTTGTGATATTTCTCTTTCTCTTTCACTCTTTTATTTACTCTCTTTTTCTTTCATGCTCCATGTCTGGTACTTAGAATTTCTGCTGCTCTACTATGATCCTTCAGAATCCACTGGTATTGTGGAAACATGATAGCGACCATCAGTTACCCTTGCATTCTTTAAGAGTTATAACAGTGACGTGATGTTATTGTTTCCTATTCTAAATGGCAAAACAACAGATCTAGGAATTCCTTGTCACTTTTACTACTATTACAAATTTTATCTCATAGGAATCATCGAGACGATAGGATACTTTTATCCTCTGACCTAAAAGTTCTTTTTCTTTTACAAACAAACTTTTTCTTTTATTATCAGTGAATACATATAATGAAAACAATGCTAACCTTTTCATATTTGGATTCTAATTTGTTTAATTCTGATGTAATTTTAATGATTTCTTTCCATTTACTGTATTGGCGTTTATCTTGCTCCTCTTTTTCAAGATGGTTCAGATGTCTCATTACATTGTTGGTTGCAGATCTCTCCAATTTGTTGATGTAGGAACTCAGAGCTATAAACTTGCCTCTGAGTACTGCCTTTGCTGTGTCCCAGAGGAGCTTGTAATCTGTGTGTTCATTTTTGTTGAATATCATGAACATTTTAATTTCTTTCTCAAATCTTCCATGACATACTGGTGATTCAACAATTTGTTGTTCAGCCTCCATGTATTACAGGAAGTTCTTTGGTGGATTTTGGTGTGGAGTTCTAATTTTATTCCCTGTGTTCTAAAAGAATGCAAGGTATTACTTCAATATTTCTGAATTTAGACAAGTTTGATTTGTTACCTAAAATATGGTCTATTTTGGAAAATGTTCCATGTGCTGCTGAGAAAAACAAGTATTCTGATGCTGCTGGTTGAAATACTCAGTAGATGTCTTCTAAAACTAGGTGATCTATGCAGTTGTTTAGAAGTGCAGTTTCTCTATTGAGTTTTTGAAGAGTTGATCTATCTAGTGGTGATAGTAGTGTGTTAAATCCCCCAACACTTAATGTCTTTGTATCTATGTTATCTTTGAGACAAAGTAGTGTTTCTTGCATAAATTTGGGTTCTCCGTTGTTTAGCGAATAGATATTCAGAATTGTAATATCCTCCTGAAGGAGAGATTCCTTAATTAGTGCATCATAAACTTTTTTTATCTCTTGTGACTAATTTTAATTTGAAGTCAATTTTTTCAGATATTAGGATTGTAACTCCCGCATGTTTATGGGGGCCATTTGCTTGGTAGATTTTCTGTTTGTCTTTTTTGGTTTTGTGTTATTATGAAAATATACAGAGGGTTTACAATTACATGGTCAAGATAGTGAGTAAATTTCTTATCAAGCATTGTTGCCTCATCTTTTGTTTCCCCATAACATCCCTTCCCATTTCCATACCCCCACACCTACTGGCGTCTACCGCCCCATCCCCACCTGTCCACCCCCCACCGAAGTTGTAAAGGACATTTATAAATATAACGTCTTGTTCATCTTATAGTTGTAATGGGTCCACCTGTAAGCCTATTTAAACAGTTTTTTTCCGTTTCCCTCCACAAAAATATATCAACACCAAATACAGTGAAAGCAGGGCTTATACTCTGGGGGAGATACATACAAAGCAACAAAGAAATCATCTTGTAAACATCTTAGAAACAATCACAGGAAATTAAAAAATTTGAATCCTTAACATGTGGTTCATTTCACCTAACATCAAGTTGTCTGACAGTTTCTGTTTGTCTCACACATATACTAGTTATTGCAAATAAAGGAAACCATGTGACCTATATTTCTTTGGGCCTGGCTTACTTCACTTAATATAATTTTTCAAAGTCATTCCATTTCCTAACAAATGGGTCAATGCCATTCTTTCTGATGGAGGCATAGAATTCCATTGTGTATGTATACCACATTTTCTTGATCCATTCATCTACTGAGGAGCATCGGGGTTGGTTCTATATGTTAGCTATGGTTGGAGTTCTGGGAAGATGGCGGAGGAGAAGCTGGAATCTGAACAAGCTCTTGCATAGAAAACAGTTTCAGAGTTCCAGTGAACAGTCCCAAGCCAGAGAATCACACCAAGTGTGCCATCACAGGACAGAGAGTTAGTCAAGAGAGGGGAAGCCAAGCAGACACATCTGAGCGCCTGCCAGCAGCTGCCGCTGCGGTGGCAGGGTCGCGGTGGTGACCACTGCCCCGGGGCATACCTGAGACACAGTCCGGGACGAAGGAGCCAGACGCAGCAGCGGACAAGCAGATTCTACTCAACACCAGCAAGAACCGACAAGGAGCGGACAACTTCATCCTGCACTTTGCAGACCAGAGACGACCCAGGATCCAAGACTCAGCATGAGTAGAAGCCCGACTTCCTCACTCCTTTTCAGGGAGCAGAGGGGGAAGGCCACCCCTCCCCCCCCCAGCACCGGTGATCTCCATCTTGGATACCGACAAAGCTCGGAGGAGCGGCTAGCTCCAGCTCAGGCCTTGGAATAAAACGAGTCATTTAGCAGGTCACAAGAACTTAACGGCGAAGTGACCTCACAGACTCAGTTCCATCCAGGGAAAAGTCACCCAGCTCAGGCGCCAGCCATTGGAGTGGTTCTCCTCACCGGGTAACCAGAGCCAGAGGCTGCCCCTCCCTCTAGCAGCCACCACAATCAATTGAAAAACAGAAACCCTGAGAATGGCTCCAGGCTGGGTGCTGTGAGTTTTTTTTCACAAAATAGCCCCAGGGAAAAGCTACTGTTTGTTGAAAGGCCTCAACTCTACCCAGAACCTAGCCTCATCACTGCATCCCCCTCTTTTGTGATTCTCAAAGCAGATCACCCTCCCAGTAAACGAACCTGGGAGGGGGATCTCAAAATCTTGGGTAAAGCAGAGCATTTTTCTGCCGGTTCCAACAAACTAACTTAAGAAACCAATCAAGCCACAGGACCTCAAGCTGACCAGAGACTCCAACCAGACTCTGGTTATAGACAAAAGGGAGATACAGGACTCTTCCCACCCCTCCCAAAAAAAAAAAAATCAAAGAACTTTTTTTTTTCTTCTTCTTCTTCTTTTCTTCTTTTCTTTTTTCTTTTTTTGTTTTTTTTTTTTTCGTTTTTTGTTACCTTATATATATAAAAAAAATTTTTTCCTTTTCTAAAATTTTTATTAATCTTTAATTTTTGCCTCTTCTGAAAAAATAATTGTTTTCCAGTAACTTTTTTTTTCTCCTCTTATAATTTTTATTTTAGGAATACGTGAATGTGTGTTTTCCTTTCTTTTCTTGTCTTCTTTCTCTTTTTCTTTCATTTTTAATTATCTTTTCGTTTTTTGTCTAGCTCTACTGAACTTCTGATCTTTTCTTCTGACTTTCCTATCCTTTCCACCTTTTCCTCTTTTGTTCTTCTTTATGTGACTTAACTCTTGTCCTGCACATCCTCAGATAAACCCGTAGTTAACTAGTAGACCCTATCCCCCATTGTGTACACACTTAATCCACAAACTTATTACTCAATTCAAAACCTCTGAGACTTAAATTCATTAATAGCAGTACTACCTCTTTATACCTATATAATATTTAAGCATTTTTTTAAAGTTTTTCACATCTCCTCTATGTGCCTCCCTTTCTTTCAACATATTCACATTCCTCTCTAAATAGATGGTCTTTTAATCTCTATAATAACATTAATTTTTATGTTTCTATTTTTTTTCTGGTCTCTTTTTATTCCCCTTTCCCTTTCTTCTTTCTCTCTCTCTTTCTACTTGCATCCTACCCAACCTATTTCCTGCATTGTGATTAGGACATAGTTAACTCTCCCTGTGCCTCCCCACACCAATCTATTCCTATTTTTTACCCACAACTCTCCCTAACCCTAATAATTTCTGGTTTTCCACATTCTTCTCTGCAGTTCGAAGTCCTTTAACATATAGTTGTTTGATGTTGAATAGATGTATCTGTTGAACTAGATTGTATCTGTAGACTATTGACTGTACAAATGCAAACTTTGGTTGATGGTTGCCTTAAGATAGTGTTCTAGCACAAAACTGGTGCTATCTTCATCTCAAATGAGCAGAGTAAGCCGGAAAAACACAAGAAAAATGGCAAATTCGGGTATCTCAATTCCCAATCTTGATAATCAGGGGTTAGAACAGATAATGAATAATCCAGAGGAGAGTTCCCAAATAGCTCTACAAACACTGCTGGCAAACGTGATAAATGAGAAGTTTGACAACGTACAAAGGACTCTGTATGAGCATGATAGAGAGAGAGAGGAGGCATCCCAGAAGTTTATACAGGAATATCATAAGCATGAGGAAGCTTCTCAAAAACTGATACAGGATTTGCGTGAACAACTTGAGAATACTCAAAGAGAAAGGGAGGAATGGAGTGAGCAGGCTGAGAACACTCAAAGAGATCTGCAGGAATCCCATGAATGGGAGGAAGCTAATCAAAGAGTAATACAGGAATTGAGAGACCAGGTAGAGAACACACAAAGATCACTAAAGGCATTCATGGAATCCATTAACAAAGAGCTGAAGGAAGTCAGGGAGACCACAAAGGGAATGCTGAATGGAACCCAACAGAAGGAATGGGAGCCCAAAGAAACCATAACCAATCAACTAAGTGATTTGAGGACAAACATTGAACACCAAATTGAGGAAGTAAAGAAATTCATACAAGACCTAAAACAGAGCTTCAACAAAGAACTTGAAGCCATCAAAGCTGACCAATTAGAAGGAAAAGAGATTAAAAACATAGTAGAGAGTCTTGACAGCAGTTTAGACCATGCAGAAGATCGAATCTCAGGGATTGAAGACAGCCTAGATATTATATAGAAAGAACATACAACCATCCAAGAGAAGTCCAAGAAATATGATAGATCTATCCAACACCTGGAAGACACCATCAGAAGGCCTAATCTAAGGATAATGGGTGTAGAGGAGCACCTAGAAACAGAAGTTAATGGTCTAGGAAATTTGTTTAACAGGATCCTAACAGAGAACTTCCCAAACATGCAAAAAGATCGGCCTGTCCAGATACAAGAAGCCTTTAGAGCCCCAAATAGACCAGACCAGAATAGGACATCCCACTGCCACATTATAATCCACACAGGATCAACTCAGAACAAGGAAAAGAACCTTAAAGCTGTCAAGGAGAAAAGGGTAATCACCTATAAAGGGAAACCAATTAGAATCACCTCAGATTTCTCAGCAGAGACAATCAAAGCAAGAAGAGCCTGGAATGATGTATGCCATGCCCTATAAACAAACAACTATCAACCAAGAATACTGTACCCAGCTAAACTCTCCTTCATAACTGAAGGCCAAATAAAAACCTTCCATAGCAAAGAAAAATTGAAACAATACATCTCCACCAAACCAGCCCTACAAAACCTTCTTAAAGATGTCCTACACATAGAAAACCAACATGACCTCAATAAAGGCCAAGAAACTGCACCCAAACTGAGAATCCAAGAACCATAGGAAGAACCCAGTTTTCGCAGCCCCCAAGAAGGTAGATAACATGGCAGGAACTCCCAAATACCTCTCAGTCCTATCTCTTAATGTTAACAGACTGAACTCTCCAATTAAGCGACATAGACTGTCTAGTTGGATTAAAAAACAAGACCCTTCTATCTGCTGCCTGTAGGAGTCACATCTTGCCTGTAAAAACAAACACATTTTCAATGTTAAAGGCTGGAACAAATCTACCAAGCAAACGGACCCCATAAACAGGCGGGAGTTGCAATCCTAAGATAAGATAAAATAGACTTCAAATTAAAATTCGTGAGAAGAGATAAAGAAGGTCGCTACATACTAATTAAAGGATCTCTCCTTTAGGAGGATATTACAATTCTAAATATCTATTCGCAAAACAATGGAGCACCCAAATTTATCAAAGAAACACTACTTTCCCTCAAATCCCATATAGATCCAAGACCAGATGGTTTTACAGCGGAATTCTACAAGGCCTTCAAAGCAGAGCTCACACCAATAATCCTCCAACTCTTCAATGAAATTGAAAGAGAAAGTTCACTACCGAACACATTCTATGAGCCATCATAACCCTCATCCCAAAACCAGGCAGGGACTCATCAAAGAAAGAGAACTATAGACCCATTTCTTTGATGAACATTTGATGCAAAACTTCTCAACAAAATATTGGCCAACCGACTTCAACAATTCATCCAGAAAATCATACACCATGATCAAACAAGATTCATTTCAGGGATGCAAAGCTGGTTTAATATATGCAAATCAATCAACATTATTTATCACATCAACAGGAGCAAGAATAAGAACCACATGGTTATCTCAATAGATGCAGAAAAAGCATTCGACAAGATCCAACACCCCTTTATGATGAAGGTTTTGGAAAAATTAGGAATCCATGGAACATTCCTCAATACAATAAAGGCTGTATATGACAAACCTACACCCAGCATCATACTTAATGGTGAAAACTAAAGCCATTTCCTCTTAACTCAGGAACAAGACAAGGATGTCCACTCTCTCCACTTCTCCTCAATTTAGTATTAGAATGCCTAGCTACAGCAATAAGACAAGATGCAGACATAAAGGGGATCCAAATAGGGAAAGAAGAAATAAAACTCTCCCTCTTTGTAGACGACATGATCTTGTATTTAAAGAATCCCATAGACTCCACTCACAAATTACTCAAGCTGATTCAAAACTTTGGCAAAGTAGCAGGGTATAAAATCAACCACCAAAAATCAATGGCTTTTCTGTATGCCAATAATGAGAAAAGTGTGGCTGAAATTAGGAAAGCAACTCCATTCATAATAGTCCCACAAAAAATAAAATACCTAGGAATTAACTTAACCAAAGTAGTGAAGGACTTCTATGATGAAAACATTAAAATCTTGAAAAAGGAAATCAACACAGAACTTAAAAAATGGCAAAACCTCCCATGCTCCTGGATTGGAAAGATTAACATCGTGAAAATGGCAGTACTTCCCAAGGCTACCTACAAATTCAACCTGATACCTATCAAAATTCCAAACTCATTCTTCAAGGAAATAGAAGAGGCAATCCAAAAATTCATATGGAACAATAAAAGACCCCAAATAGCAAAAATTCTCCTCAACCGAAAGAACACTGCTGGAGGAATATCAATACCAAATTTCAAACTCTACTATAAAGCCATAGTAATCAAAACAGCTTGGTATTGGCATAAGAACAGACCTCAGGACCAATGGAATAGAATTGAAAACCCAGAAATGAACCTACAGACCTATGGCAATCTAATCTTCGATAAGGGAGCTAAAACAATAGAATGGAACAAAGACAGCCTCTTCAGTAAATGGTGCTGTCAAAATTGGTTAACTACATGTAGAAAACTAAAGCTAGATCCTTATATATCACCCTGCACCAGAATCAACACCAAATGGATCAAAGACCTCCAAGTCAAAGCAGACACTCTGAAAACATTACAGGATGGAATAGGAGAAACCCTAGGTATCCTTGTCTCAGGCCGAAATTTTCTGAATAGAGACCCAGAAACTCAACAAATCAAAGAAAGGTTGGACAAATGGGATTGCATAAAGTTGCAGAGCTTCTGCATGGCAAAGGACATAGCTAGCAAGATCAATAGAAAGCCCACGGATTGGGAGAAGATCTTTACTAGCCATACAACGGACAAGGGTCTCATATCTAAAATATACTTGGAACTCAAAAAATTAAACCCCCCAACAACAAATCCCCAAAGAAACAACTGCCCAATAAACAAGTGGGCGAAAGACTTAGAGAGAAACTTCTCTGAAGAAGAAAGAAGGATGGCCAACAGACACATGAAGAAATACTCAACCTCCCTAGCCATAAAAGAAATGCAAATCAAAACAACATTGAGATACCACCTCACTCCAGTTAGAATGGCAAAAATCAAGAACTCTAACAACAACAGATGCTGGAGGGGATGTGGACAGAAGGGAACCTTACTTCATTGTTGGTGGGAATGTAAACTTGTTCAACCACTTTGGAAAGCAGTATGGAGGTTCCTCAAAAGACTCCACATAGAATTCCCCTATGACCCAGCAATCCCACTTTTGGGCATTTACCCTAATGTTTACAAACAAGACCACACTAAAGCTACCAGCACAACTATGCTTATTGCAGCATTATTTACCATAGCTAAGATATGGAACCAACCCAGATGCCCTTCAGTAGATGAATGGATCAAGAAAATGTGGTATATATACACAATGGAATTCTATGCCTCCATCAGAAAGAATGACATTGCCCCATTTGTTAGGAAATGGAAAGGCTTGGAAAAAATTATATTAAGTGAAGTAAGCCAGGCCCAAAGAAACGTGGACCCCATGGTTTCCCTTATTTGCAATATCTAGTAAATGTATGAGTCAATCGGAAAAGGTCAGATAATGTGATGTTAGGAAAATGAACCCTTAGATATGTATTTTAATGTTTTCTTCTTTCATGCATGTGTTTCTAACACATTTATAAGATTATTTCTTTGTTGCTTTGTATGTCCCTCCTCCACAGTATAACCCCTGCTTTCACTATATTTGATGTCAGTATAACTTGTGGAGGAGATGGGGAAAAACAAGTCGTTTAAGGATACAGGTGGACCTGTTGCAACAATGGGTAGTATAAGTTGTCATGTGGAAAACGAGCTTTACAATGTTGGTGCGGGGGGAGGGGGGAAGTATTGGGACTGGGGGGGGAGGGGGGTAGGCTGGGAAGAGATGTGAAGGATAAACAAAGGAGGAGGCTGCAATGCTTGGTAAGAAATGTACCCATTATCCTGCCCATGTAATTGTAACCCCTCTGTACAGTATGTTCACAAATAAAATAAAATAAATTAAAAAAAAAGAAAAAATCAAAATAAATGGAGACATATAATTTTTGTGGATTGGAGGATACAATTGAGCCAAATATAAATTGTCTCCTCCCCTATTTGTTGGTCATTCGTGGGTTTTGAAATCTGGTCCTGGGCACTGACCCAATGCTTTTCAGCTCAAATGAGTGCTCTACCAATTGAGAATCTCTGGCACTGCTGGTTTTCTGGTTGTTAATTGGACATAAGAGTCTTACGGACATTCCCAATCCAGCTGGTTTTGAACCACAATCCTCAGATCACAGCCTCCTCTGCAGCTAGGATTACAATCATGAGCCAACATCGTCCAGCTTCACAGTTTTATTTATGTTTATGACAACTTCTAAAAACACCTGACAAGCACTGTGACTCATTCACAAAGGAAAATAAACTGGAATATATTTCTCTGTCCAATATTAAAGCTGTTAGTATAAAATTGTTATATTTGTAGAGAAAAAATGTACAGCTCAATGGGTCTGTACAGCACCAGATTAGCTCCACATAAATATTATCAAGGAATATTTAATAAGATGTAAAACCAAACATTTGTAAAATGACATTCTTTTTAATAAGTGGTGAGAGGTTAGACAATATTGGGGAGAATTAAAAAGTAAACATTGACTTAAACATAACAATTTATTCAAATATTAACGTCAAGCAGGATTAAAACATGGCATATAAAACAAAACTAGTGATGCAAATGTAAAACAAAGAAAGATGTCTTGACAATTTTGGAGATGAAACTTTCTTAAATTTGGCATTAAAATTATAGGCAAGGAAAACAATATAGTAGAACTTAATGAAAGTGTAAAATAATTTGGTCTGTGAAAGCTCATATACAAGTAGTGAATAGAAGTTGGAAGCAGGTGGCTCATGTGTCTCATCCTAGTTACTTGCTAGCCTGTGATTTAAGTTTTGCTATATGAAGCCAGCCCCCCACAAAATAAAGTCCTTGAGAATATTATTTCTGATTAATCAGCAAAAAGCCAGAAGTGAGGTGTGACTGAAATGTTAAATTTTTATTAAATTGCCAGAAATTTCAGGGACCCTGAGTTCAAGCCCCAGGACCATACATACATGTAGAAAGCTAATAGTAGTAATAATGATAGTGATGATGATGATGATTGTGATGATTATAATGATGATGAGGTGTACCCATAGTCAAGGATAAAATATGTATAAATCTTATACCTGAAGAATGCCTCAAATCTAGATTCTACATAGAACTCTCAAAACCTAATGTTAAAAAGAACATCAATTAGAAACCAGCAAAGTATATCTTGTGAAAAATAAGCACAAGAAAATCATCATCAGTCGCCAAATAAATGCACATTAAAACCAAAATGACATCATAAAACATGTATAAGAATTACTTCACATAATACAATAATGACCATACTAAATGTTATCAAAAAACAGAGAAAATGGATCCTGGCAGAAATGTCAAATGGGAAATCCACTTCTGAAAACATTTGACAAGTTCTTAGCATATGAAATAAGCAAATACCCACTGTATAGCACAGGAATTGATCTTTCCAGGCTTTGCCTCATAGAAATAAAATATAACATTCACCCAAACGCCAAAACACAGAGGATTATAGCAGCATTATTTCCTCTAGTCAAAGAAAAGGATATCAATTCAGGCTTTCTTCAAGTGAGTGGGAAACGAATTGTGCTACATTCTCTAATAACAGAACTAAAAGGCAACTCGAGTTAATGCAATAAAAAATTAAGGCATACAATAACTGGGAATAATCTACCATAGATTTGATGGCAATCAGGTTTATTTATTGCATGATCTAAATGTTGGAGAAAAAAATATGTTGGTTGCCAGGATAAAAGAGGTTTCAGATGGAAAAAAGACAAGTGGTGGGTTTAATTATAAAAGGCAAACATGAGACAATTATTTTTGGTAAAGAAACGTATCTGTAAATACTGGATATTAATATAGATTTGATAAAATTATATTGGACTTAATATGTGCACAAAATAATTAAATTAACTGGTCTGCATAAGATACTTGAGACATACTAATGTCCTATTTGTGATGTCATAATAGAAATATTTAAATAAATTGGAAAAAGTATTCAAGGGATTTATCTATGTTCTTATAAGATCATAAAGATCCATACTAACCTCTATAGAATTTAATATCTAGAAAACAGAAGTCAATATTGAATGTTTACATTGAAAATAATGTGGGTCCAAGCTTGAGATGAAATATACCTTGCTAATTAGAAGGCGGAGATTTAGGAGACTGATATGAGGGCCAGTTCTGAAAAACACAAATTCGTGAGGAACTACAAAAACAAAGAAAGCTAGATATAATGAAATTTCCTGCTATCTCACGTTTGTGGAAGCCATAGGTAAGCGATAATTACTCAAGGGTGGCTTGGCCTGAAAAATAATCTAAAATGGTTAGAGCCTTAGCAACAAAAATAAGTCTGTAGCATGCTTCCGTTTTATAATTAAACCCACTACTTCTATTTGTCCCAACTTGTTAAAACAGGAGTGGTTATAAACAAAAGCACTGGTCTGAAGCCTCAATATAAGGACCTCAGTCTATGTGGGCCAAACAGTCTCTAACATGAGGTTTTATTTAAATTACCAAGCATTATTTTAGATTTTGCATAGTGGGATGGTGCATAGTCACAAGCAAGGTCTGCTAAGTCAGGTAATCCAATCTACTCTTTCACAGGTTACCCAATAACCAGGTTTCAATAAAAATGACTACAATGAGATTGTACAAATGAGACTGCCACTTTTCCCTTTCATGAATCAAAATTCTGTCAAATGATTTCTGTCTTCCAGATGTTTACATATTTCTCATGATCTTTTCTACTATTTTGTCTTCATTATTGATGTTCATATTACTTTTTGTTGTTGTCTTGTGTGTATATGCCATTTTTAAGGCTGGAACTCAATGTTTTATGGTCTTCCTTGAATTTTTTGCTCATAGCTTTTTGTTTGCTCTATTTTTTTGCTCTAATTTTTTACTCTATTCCTTGAGCCACATTCTCACCTTCTGCTTCTTGCTGGATAATTGGAGATAAGTTTTCTCACATTTTTGTCTGTTTGGACTGACATTGAACTAAAGTATTCAGGTCTTAGACTCCTGAGTTTCTAGGATTCTACACATGAATGGCTAACGCCAATCTTTGCTTTGCTGTTATTTTATTTATGTGATAGAGGAAAGTGGAAGTATATTTGTGGTAAGGGTGCAATTTTCAAATACAAGTTTGAATCAACTTGATATAATGTAATTGCTATCAATTTTAACAGTTAAATCAATGAATATTACACATTTCCAAAGAAATATAATTGAAAACAAAACGCAAAATGGTTTACTTAAAACAAGAAACAGAACCACGAATTTCTTTCACTTTACAATTAATGTTTTATGTAACTTTAATTAGCAGACTTCCATGACTAAATGTTAATATATTAATTTTATACTACAAGAAGAAAAGTGATCATAGTTAAGAATAGATATTTCATCACAATGAGAAGGTAAGTTTTTGAGCATTCTCACTAAAAAGAAATGTTACATGCAGAAATTAATGGATATAGTTGCTCATGCTTGTAACCCTAGCTACTAAGGAGGTTGAGAACTGAGAAACATGGCTCAAGGCCAGCCTACGCAGGAAAGTCTGTGAGTATATTATTTCCAATGAGACAAAAGAAAACTGGAGTGGCTCAAGTGGTAGAGCAGTAATCTTGAGCTGAAGAACTGAGGGACAGTGTCCAGGTCCAGATTTCAAGCCTCCAAACTGACAATTAAAAATAAACCATTAAAAATAAACAGTACTTTGAAATAAATCTTAAAATATATATTCTAAAAATTTTTAAATCCTCACTAGATATACTAGTTTATATAAATAAATAGAAGTGTTTTCTGGTTTTAGTTGTTATTGAATGAATTGTGTAGATCACACATTCCTTATTCAAATCATATTTGTAGGTATATACACTTATATGCCACAAGTATAACTAACAGATATGTGATAGGCAGTGCTGTTTTAGGAATCTCCCTTGGCATTCTAACATTAACACTTCTCCCCTGAAATCGATATGCCCTCCAATCTTGTCAGAAGTTTCAACTCATTGGAGCAGAAAAGTATAATCCATAATCATTGTTTGGAAAAACTGTAATATTTTACACGTATTTCACTTAGTTTAAGAACCAAAACATTTAAGTCATCTGAAATATGCCAGTAATAGCGAAATGTCTTCTGAGCTTTTTAGTCTCTTAAGGGATGAAAATCTTTAAATATACATCTAATTTTTTCTACCTAACATCCTATATCTTAAGAAGATCTTTGGCATAAAGGATAAATACAGATTCTCTTGTGAAATGAAAGAAAGAGATGAGAAAATACATACTTACAGTGATTGTGTAAATAAACTAAGAAATTCGTTCAACTTTCTGAGGGCTCTTAGCTCATTGGACTAGAACAATGCTGGAATCTAAGATTATACTAAAATTTTAGACTTGAGCCTATCTTTAAGACTGCTTAATACTATTGATTTTTCAGTCAGTATTCTTTTTGTTGTTGGTCATGGTGGTTGTGGGGGTTATGGGCCTTGAACTCTGGGCCTGGGTGCTGTCCCTCAGCTCTTCAACTCAAGGCTAGAGTTCTACCACTTGAGCCATAGGGCCACTTCAGGTTTTCTGGTGGTTTATTGGAGATAAGAGTCTCATGGACTTTTCATGCACAGGCTGGCTTTGAAACATGATACTCAGATCTCAGCCTCCTGAGTAGCTAGGATTACAGGGGTGAGCCACCAGCAACTCAATTGGCTTCTCTGTACAACATCAACCATAAAATAAAATGAAGTAAAATCAATAAAGGACGTGTTTGGCAAATAAAGTAAAATGATAACTTACAGACAAATGAAAATAATAATATACATATATGTCTATATACATGTATATACACATCTGTATATCCTTATATAGGTATTAGTATATATACACATATAAGTATGAATATATGCATATGTACATATAGTGTGTATACATATAAATTTATTGAAAGAGACTTGAATCAGAAATATATTAATAGCATATTAATGCCAATGAAAAACTTTAACCATCCTGAATAAGTTATAAAAGATCCAAATACATATCTCTATAGTAATATAATAACAACCAAGTAACATATGGAAAGATCATAACATACATAGAAATTGCATACATATAGAGATTAGTGGAAATAGAAATAATAAGATAGCCCTGCACAACCATTATGTAGAAATTGGAAACCTTATACATTGGTGTTTGACATTTAAAATGATATAGTCAGTTTGTTGAACATACTGGCAATCTTTAAGATATTATATATAGAGTTGCCTCTGTGATCCAGCATTTTGAATCATAATGTTATATACAAAATAGATTTCAACATATGTCCAATGAGACACATGTACAAGAATATACAGAGCAAAACCTTTTACAATAACATGTAATAAAGAATTTAAATGCCCATTGAGGATGTTATTCTATTATACATATGCTCTATCCATGAGAAAAGTTTACATGGACTTACTGTAAAAACAGTAATATTACATGGGGAAAATGGATAAAATAGACTACATTTTCTAATTATATGAGCTTTTTAAAATTGGCTCATCTGTAGAGGAAGAATATGAAATAATAGCTGCTCAAGAGAGGTATGTTGGAATGTTGACAGGAAGTGACTAATAATAAATATGGGAATATTTTGAGAGGGTAGTAAGGATAAAATGATCTAGAACTGAAGGTAACATTCTTACTCCAACTCTTTAACATTCTAAGAATCATTTTACTTTATCAAAAAATTACAAATTGCATTTGCATTAACCTTAGGAAAATTTTTAGAATAGTAGTGGGTGAATCTAAGTGATAATATAGAATTTAAAATCACAGAATTCTATAATGCATAACTTTAGTATGTTGATGATTAAGACTATCAAGAAAATATGATCCGTGGTATATTTTCTGAGTGACTATACATGCTATTGTGAGTCAGTGAATATTCTACAAAATTATGTAAATTGAAGGATGAGATAGGATTGTGAAGGATGAGGGATAATGATTATCAAGAGGCATTGTATAGGGCTGGGAATGTGGCTTAGTGGTAGACTGCTTGCCTTGCATGTGTGAAGTCCTGGGTTTGATTCCTCAATACTACATAAACAAAAAATCTGGAATTGGCACTATGACACAAGTCATAGAAGACTAGAATGAGGAAAAGAAACTCAAGGACATTGCCAAGGCCCTGATTTTAAGCCCCAGGACGAGTAAAAAAAAAAAAGGTGCATTGTATTAAATCGGCAGTAGTGGCTCACACCTGTAATCCTATATAATCAGGAGGCTGAGGATTGAGGTTTGAAGCCAGTCCAGGCAAGAAAGTCTGTGAGATTCATATTTCCAATTAAATCTCAGAAAAATCTGAAAGTGCTGCTGTGCCTCAAGTGATAGAATTAAAGCATTCATCCAAAGGCACTCAGGAACATCATTCAGACCCAGAGTTCAAACCTCAGGAGAGAAAAAAGAAAAAAAAAAAAAACCTCACTAAACACTATTCATTAGCTGCTTTGTCAAACAACAACTCCCATACAACTACTTAAAGTTAATTAAAAATATGATAAAATGTAAGTCATTTTGTGAACCAGACATAGATAGAATACATGGGACGAAGTAAATTTTTTTTTTTTAAATTTTATTTTATTTTATTTGAGAACATACTGTACAGAGGGGTTACAATTACATGGGCAGGATA
Organism: Dipodomys spectabilis; assembly: GCF_019054845.1. Classification (NCBI taxonomy): domain Eukaryota; kingdom Metazoa; phylum Chordata; class Mammalia; order Rodentia; family Heteromyidae; genus Dipodomys; species Dipodomys spectabilis. The sequence continues at coordinate 1,691,198 of NW_024871184.1, read as the reverse complement.
ATGCATACATTTCTTACCAAGCATTGCAGCCTCCTCCTTTGTTTACCCTTCACCTCCCTTCCCAGCCTCCCTCCTCCCTCCGGGACGAAGTAAATTTTAATACATGCAGTTTAGGTTGTAATTTGTTCTACAGTCTTCTTACATCATTTATGAAATTGACAATGCAGTCAATTATAGGCCAATTTCCTTAAGGAACAGATTTTATTCTGCTGTCTTCTCATAGGAAAACATAGAGGTGATTTTTTTGCCTCTTATTGTAGTATATCTGATATTTTAAACTAGATTTGTCTTAATATAATATTAATTTAATCAATCATTTCATTAGGGCGATATTGGTCAGATTTTTTCCAGTAAATCTTATCCCTTATAATAAATGTGAGGATGCTGTGTCAGTCTCCTATTAATATGACAAAATACTTTATAAAATTAACTTAAAAGGGGGAGAGATTAATCTTGTCTTCTGATTTTACACATTTCAGTTTATATTTCTTATCCTCATTGCTTTGGGTTGGTGGTGGCACAGTACCCCATGTCAGGAACATGTGATGGAGTATGTGTATTCATGGAAGCCAGGAAGTAAAGAAAAGTAGGAATAAGAGTGGGGAAAGAGAGAAACATGAGGAGGGGAAGAGGGAGAGGGAGAAGGAAAAGCAAAAGGAGAAGGAGACAGAGAAGTAAAAGAAGGAAGAAGAGGAAAGGACTTTGATCTTAACATTCTCTTTGATCATAAGTTCTCAATGACCAAATCTCTACAACTATGCCCACGTGAGAGGGTTCACCTTTTTATGGCAACATAGTGAAAGCTAATTATTAATCCCAACACTTTATGATTTCAGTTTTAATTTCTAGAGTTATGGGTAGATATTTCTATAAATTGTGATAACTTCTGTTCCTAATTATTTACTTGAATTAATCAGAGAAGCTTTTTGAAATCGAGGAGGTTGATTATACCATTACTGAAGAGATGAATGAAATATTTTGAGTGCAAATACATTTTATTTAACAGATAAGAAAGCTTCAAGAGATTTCATTTTTTGACCTTCAAAAATGACTATTTCATCTAACTCATAATAACTTGAATTTTTCATAATTTTATGACATTTCCATTCAAGTTTTTGTCATATATTGTGAGGTTCTTTCTTTCTAGTGGAAGAAAAAATAAATACTATCACGATCATTTATTTTTTAATTATTCTATAGAGTAGGTATAATATGAATTTCCTACCATTCAAAAAAAAGTTATATTCAATTCTAGGAATAATTGCATGAGCCATGGAATATCTTGCTTTATATCATATTGAGATTGATTCAATTTCTAAAAATCACAGTTGACATAGTACATGAAATTCAGTTTTTCCCTGAAATGTCTTAGTAATCAAACTTCAGAAATACATGACTAGTTACTAAAATATTTATATACCCAAAAAACGTATGAATCTATACATTATGTCAAAACCGCTTAGGTTTTAAAGAAGAAAAAATCATGTGACTACAGTAGATAATATTTAATTTAATGAAAAATTGCTTCACTCACCCTGACAGAGCCTATTGCTTTTAGCTTAAGTGAGAAATTTGATTAAGGATCCCTTTGTCACTTTGAATAATAGAGTATTTCGATTTGTGCAAAGATTCTGACATTTAAACCTTTGAGTGTATTTTTTTATAAAAATGAAAACTATTTTTCACAGTGCATGTTCAGCATTAATAACTAAATAAATATCTAAATGTTAATTTGTTAAATTGAGCCTCTAAAATTAAAATGATAAGAAATATATTTTATTCTTAGGTATATCTGTGCTTAATATGGGTTTCTCTAGCTTGTAATCCTTGCTACTCAGGGACCTGGGGTTCAAAGCTTGCCTTGGCAACAAAGAAATCATCTTATAAATATGTTAGAAACAATTGCAAGAAAAAAAAAAAACATGTAAATACTTATCGTGAGGTTCATTTCACCTAACATCAACTTATCTGACCTATTCTGCTTGTCACAGACGTGACCCTCCCCCACGGTATAACCCCTGCTTGCATTGTATTTGATGTTGGTATGATTTGTGGAGAGCAAGGGAAAAATCATATGGTTTAAATAAGGATACAGGTGGACCCATTGCAACAATGAGATTTACAAGTCATTATGTAGAAAAAAGAACTTTACAACTTTGACAGGGGGTGGATGGGGCAGGAAGGGGGGAGATGAGAAAGGTTGAGAAGTAGAAAAAAAGGATGAGACAACAATGCTTGATAAGAAATATACTCATTACCATGCCCATGTAATTGTAACCCCTATTTTCACAATAAAAAAAAATTTAAAAAGTTTTAAAAAGCCAGCCTTGGAAAGAAAGTTCATGAGTCGCATCTCAATTAATCACACACACATCAACACACACACACACACACACACACACACACACACATACATGCACGCACACACACACACATACACACACAAAGCCAGAAGTGGAGTTGTTGCTCAAACGTTAAACCAATATCCTTGAGAATTCAAATCACAAAAACAACACACACACAATATTATGCCTAAATTCTTATTTTACTTTGAGGAAATAAACAATATCATGGAAAGTGATATTTGTTACATATCCTGCAACTTTTGTGAAGTTGTTTTTAGTACAATTTCTCTTAAGATATAACATAGGTTATTAAAATTAATATTATTCTACACTATTCATAATTACTCATAACACCTTGAAGTAAAACAGTTGGTGTTTTTTCTATAGCCGTAAGATATGTTCTGAGTAAAAGAAGAAAGGAAGAATGGAAGAAAAAGAAAGATTGAAAGAACGAAAAAAAGAAAGAAAGAAAGAAAGAAAGAAAGAAAGAAAGAAAGAAAGAAAGAAAGAAAGAAAGAAAGAAAGAAAGAAAGAAAGAAAGGAAGGAAGGAAGGAAGGAACAAAGGAAGGAAGGAAGGAAGCAAGGAAGGAAGGAAGAAAGGAAGGAAGGAAGGAAGGAAGAAAGGAAAGAAGAAAGGAAGGAAGGAAGGAAAGAAGGAAGGAAGGAAGGAAGAAAGAAAGGACAGAAAGAAAGAAAGAAAGAAAGAGAAACGAAGAGAGAGAAAGAAAGAAAAAGAGAGAGGGGTAAGGAAGGAGGCAATGAGGGAGGAGGGAAAGAAGGAAGGAAGGAAAAAAGGAAGGAATGAAGGAACGAAGGAACAAAGGAAGGGGCGGAGGAAGGAAGGGACAAAAAGGATTCAATTTATAAAATCAGGTATTTAGCCCAACATAAACTTCATGTAATTAACACTTTAGTCAATGCAATTTTGCAATTTTCATTTGCATGTTCCCCATGCATGAATGAAACCAACAAATGAAGGATCAGAAATAACCAGGTGTATCTGTTTGCATCTATAGTAAATATGTATGCAAATTTTATCTCAATTTCTACACATAATCAAATAATTATTTGTAAACAATTCACACTTAGTTATAAGTATTTTAAAAATTGAGGTATCCAAAGGATGCCAATATATTATATAACGCGAATACTAGTATGTACAATTCTATTAATATTACAGTCTTCATATTTTATTAATTGTAACAATTTTATTTTGTATTTTATGAGAGATATTAGCCTCTGATTTTGGTGTCTGTGAGAGTTCTAATAGCAGACCTTAATTAAAATCAAAGGAGATCTGTATTTGTTGGCTAAACGAATATTTTTGAAAGCAATTAACACATCAGAGATTGTTCAAATACATCAGAAGGGCTTTAGGCTGTACCACGTTTACATGTTTACCTATGATGTGATTCAAGAGCCACTAAACAATCATACTTCACTTTGTCATCACTATAATTATCCCCATTGTAAGAATAATCATTCACATAATTCACATGATATAAGCTTGTCCTTAAGTTATTATTTTCTATGAAATAATATCCAAATGATATACCACACTGAGTTAAAGAAAAAGTTGCAAAGCGTATTGGAAGATGTAACTCCTTCCAGGTAAACATGTTGAAATTCTATTCCTCTGCCTGGTGACATTAGAATGAACGTTTCAGAGATTACCCTGCAGTAATGATCCTGATAAAAGAAGCCCAGTATAACTACTCTGCGATGTGAACGTCCAGAAAATAGATTATAATGAACCAGAAAATGGACCCCTATCAGACAAAGAATTGCTTTGAATTACCACTTTTATAATCAATGTTGAAGCTTCTAGAGTATGGATAATATACTCCTGATGTTTTTAAGCCACTTACTTTGAAATATTCTAACAGCCCAGGGGCTGACAAAAAGCAAAGTAGTTTTGATTTAAATTTCACAAATTCAGGTAAAAAAGATTAATAAAGTTATATTATTTGAATTTTATTCTCCATATCTCCAGGTTTAAAATATTTTAAGGGCTGGGAAGGTGGCTCAGTAGTAGAGCACTTGCCTTGCATGCATGAGGTCCTCAGCACCATATAAGCAAAAACAAATTCGAAGAGATGCTGTGTCTCAAGTGTTAGAGCACTAGCCTTGAGCTGAAGAGATGAGGGATAGCACCCAGGCCCGGAGTTCAGGCCCCACAACTGGCAACACCCCCCAAAATTTTTAAATGGGAATCTAATTGAGGTTCAACTCTATATTCAACTATCATAATTAATTTTTTGAATATTTTTATTATCTTTATCTGTAAAAATAGTTGGTATTCACTGAAACAGTGTATGGATACATCTTGATCAATGTCACCCCATTCAACATTTTCATCCACCCATCCCAATCAACCCTGATTCTTATGTATCTCAATATTATGTTCTGGAATTACTTGCCATTTAACAAAGCAGTTTATGTGTATGAAGCACCTGGAATTGTGTTACCACATCAATATCTTCACCCCCTATTTCACACTACGCCTTGCTTTGCATATTTCAATTCTGGGAAGTATACAATGGATTCTTGCCTGTATTACATCCTTTTCCCCTTCAATTTCCTACCCATCTCATATTGCCCCCCATTGTCCTCTCTTGCAGTACACATTTACTGGTATTTATTTTGTTGGGCTTTGACTTAGTCTTTTAAGAGAATTATAGTATTTTTAGTCTCCGTGGACTCTGCCACTTCAGATAATTCATTTGTACCTCCTTGAATACCATCCAGTGTGTTTACTTTTACATTTTTAGGCACCTTCTTTCTAACACAAATGAGGAAAATCATGCAAGCTAAGTTTCTCTGAGTCTGCTTTATTTTACTTAATATTATTCCCAAGTGTTTCATTTTCCTTAAGAATGGTGCAATATTATTCTTTCTGAGGATGAGAAGAATTCCATTATGTATGTATGTATATATATATATATATTTTGTATATATGTATATATGTATGTTTATATACATATATGCATACATATACTTGTAAATTGGGATCAATAAGATTATATATATATATATTATATATATATATACATATATATATATATAATTTATATATACATATATAATTCTCGACCTCTTTTTACAATGAGAGGTATCTGGGCTGATTCCATATGCTGGCTACAGAAAATAATGCAATAATGAACATGATTGTGCTGGTAGCTTCAGTGTGGCCTTGTTTCTGCTCTATTGGATAAATGGCCATAAGGGGAGTTGCTGGATCATAGGTAGGTAGCTCTCTATTCACTTGTGAGAGCAATTTCCATAGTGTTTTCCAAAGTGATTGAACAAGATTACATTCCCATCAACAGTGTAATAGAGTTTCCTTTGGGCCACATCCATATCAGTATCTGTGATTGTTCAGTTTTTCATAATGACATTGTAACAGGGGTGAGATGAATCTCAGTGTTGGTTAAATTTGCATTTCTTTTATGGAGAGAGATGTATCTATTTGTCATTCTTGCTTCTTCTTCTAAGAAGTTATCTTTAAATCTTTATCCCATATATTGATTGGGTTCTTGTTTATTTGAGAGTCTATTTTTATTGGGTTTAACTTTTTGATATCTAAATATGTGTTAGCTATGAATACCCTTGTCTGATGCTTAGCTAGTAAAATTCTTCTTCCATTCCATTTTCTTACTATATATCCTGCTAACTTTCTCCTTTGCCTGAAGAAACGCTTCAGTATGATGCAATTCTATTGATCCAGAAAATGATATTACACTATTCATAAGGAAAAGGAAAGACTTTGAACAAACTTATATTAAGTGAAGAAAGACTAAAAGAAATATATGCTGCCTGATTTCCCTCATGTGTTGCATTAGAATGTGCCTTTATTTCTACAAGTAAAGACATGTGGATGGTAAAAGAGAAAACATTACAATTGGACATGATAAATTATATGGGATTCTAAACTTTTATACAGTGAGATCAAAGGAGGATGCCCTGTGGAGAGGATCACAAAGGCTCAATAGCTATATAAATATTATCATATAAAATAATGTTCATTAAAATGGTCTCCAAGAAATGATAGTTTTTTATCATTTTGCTTTTCCTTCTGTGGTCTCATGTTTTTTTGTTTTTTTTTTAAATTGTGCACCTTTGTTTTATGTGTAAGTTTAGAAATGGCAAGAGAGCACAGAAAAGGTGGGACAAAGGGTTAACAAATGCAGCAGTGCTACTCAATAGACACTACATTGTAAATGAACTATACAACTTATGGGAGAGGGAGCTTGAAAGGGAAAAACTGGGAGAACATGAGGGAAGAGGTGACACTGTTCAAAAAGAAATGTGGTCATTATCTGACTTAAGTAATTGTAACCTTTCTGTACATTATCTTTACAAATTAAAAATGGACCTCATAAACAGGCCAGAGTAGCTGTAGTAATATTAGATAAAATAGACTTTACATTAAAAGTGGTATGAAAGTAAAAAGAAACAAAGAAGGACATTAAATATTGATAAAGAAAACTCTCCATCAGAGGGATATAACAATTCTAAATATCAATTTCCTGAATCCTAGAGCTCCCAAATTCATTAGACAAATACTACTTACCCTAAAACCACGCATATCCAGATATATTGTTGGTTGATTGAACACAACATTCTTACCTCTGGACAGGCCATACAGGTAAAAAATTAGCAAAGAAACTTCAGGGTTAAATAACTGCATTGACAAGCTATACCTAACAGATATCTACAGAATATTTGACCTAGCAGTGTCTTAATATATATTCCTCTCAGCAGTCCATGGAATGTTCTCCAAAATAGATCATATTTTATATCACAAGAAAAATCTGTGAAAGGGCTGGGAAGATTGCTCAGTGGTAGACAGCTTGCCTTGCATGCCTGAGGCCCTGCGTTCAATTCCTCTCCACCATATAAGCAAAAAGGAAAAAGCCGGAAGTGGCGCTGTGGCTCAAGTGGTAGAGCGCTAGCCTGGAGTTGAAGAGCTGAGGGACAGTGCCCTGGCCCAGAGTTCAGGCCCCATGACTGGACCCCTCCAAAAAAATAATCTGTCAGAATTCAAAAATAAAAATGAAATAAGTCTTTGTATCCTGGCAGATCACAATGGGGCCACATTAGATCTCGACATCAAAAGGAATCACAAAAAATTCTGAAACTCACAGACTGAATAACACATTGCTAAGTAATCAGTGAGTCACTGAAGACATACGGAGGGAAGTAACAACTTTTATGGAATTCAATATAAGTGAACACACAAAATACTACCACCTCTGGGACACAACAGCACAGCTGATACTCAGGAAAATATATAGCTTTGAGTATGTACATCAGAAAATTAGAACAATCTTGAATCAGCACTAATGATGCACCACTAGGTCCTTAAAAAACAGAACAAGCCAAACCAAAAAACAGTAGACAGAAATAATACATATTAGATTGAAGAAATAAATGAATCAGTCTTAAAAAACCATACAATCATAATTGACTTTTACCTACTATTAGCTCACAAATTCACTCAATGAATGTCAACGTAGCTATTTTCAGAGATAATCTCAACCAGCTCAAACCAGAGAACAAAACAAACTCCTAGGATTCTAAGAAACAACATTTTGTTTGCCTTTTTAAAATAAATTTACTCTGTTGTTCTTAATAAGGCGATTTATAGATGGATTACAATTACAAGAGTTAGGTAATGAGTACATTTCCTTTTGTGAAATGTCTTCAGTTCCCTTAATTGTTCCCAGTCCAACTCTCCTGTCTCCACCCATGTGTTAAATAGTTCACTTTCATCAATGTTCAATGAACTCCACTGCTGCAATTTTTCACAATTTTCCCTAAAGCTCTGTGCCCACCCCTCACATTCCTGAAGATGTACAATGAATATACCAAGCATAAAGTAAAGAAGAAATAATCATCACAAACTATAAACAACAACAATCACAAAACAAAAAAGGACTTTTCTGTTTCCATATATCATAGTTTGTTTCAGTATTTATATCTTGTTATATAAATATAAATGTTTTTTATTATGAAGTTAATTCAGGGATTAAGGTACGATAACATAATCTTGCTTTCTATTTAATAATGATTTTTATTTTAATATTAAATTTGTAAGTAACACAATTATAGTCCTAGTGAAATTTGAAGGTTCAGATTTAAAGTTAAATTTTCAAAATGTCTAATAGTTTCATTTTGGCAAACAAAATGAAAGATAGGCATGTTTTATCCTCAAGAATGTTATTATTTCATGGGTAAAAAAGTAAAATAAATATAATATTAATTCAGTGGAAATAAGGAATCAAATACTTATTCAATGAATCAATTCTATAGATTATGAGATCTGTTGATAAAATTAATAAAACTTCTTTAAGTAGATTACTTAAGATATGAAGCAAATGATAATTTTCTTTTTAAGTGAAGTTGATAGAAAAATCAATATCCAATGATTCCAGAGTTCTGTATGCTTGATACATGTCAATTAACTCATATGCTTGGCTCATCTCAAAGTTATTTGAAGATAAATGAAAGCAGGACTAGAATAAAAAAAATCATGCAAAGGTTTAGCTGCATTTTGTGATTAAATATGTCTCCTTTATATCTCTTTATTGCATTTGAAAAATCTGGAAAATTTAAGTCACATCAACAACAATGAGAAAAGAAGATCCCCTAGCTCCTTAAAAGACCAACAATAAGGAAAACAAGAAACAATAAAAAAAAAATTGAAGTTGATTGTGCTGCTTTGCAATTGTGGATTATGTGCCTATCCCATGAATCTGGGCTCAAATCACAAGGGCTACTGGAAGAAAATTTCAAAATCTAGAGAGGCCAATACAGCTCTGCAGTTGTTTTTAGGTTTCACTACAGTTGCAGCTGGACACCAACTGTACAAAGAAAATAATTCTACTGCTTTTGAGGCAAGAATGTGATGAAAAGCATACTTACATCTTCTTATATGAAATAAGAATACCACACTTTAAAAGATGACTAAATGATGAGCCCTTTGCATAACAGTGCCAATTTTAAGGCACTCTAGATAATTCAAGTCCTTCAACATTAATGCCGTTCACAAAGCATTGCTGAGGGCAATTTCCAGTTCTATTTGATATTTCAAATGGCTTAGGAATAACATAAATAATAATGCAAGTTGTTAAGAAAATTTAATTTTGAATAAGCAAACAAATCAGATTCAACTCCATAGCATAACTTTTAGGAAGTATGAATTAAGGAATTAGGAATATCCTTTGTAATTTAATATTAGAAATTAGGGCAAAATGCCAGAAACAGAATCTGAAAGAAGAAAAAAGAAGTCTGTGATAAGATATATTAAAGCTTACCTAGGGACAAGTAATTTTACCTACATTTGGTATTATATGATAGCATATGTTGTTCTGCTAATCAGAAAGACTCAAAAAGATTTTTAAATATGATATGAAAATGCATCATCATGAATGAATGAAATCAGGGAGAAGATGGCTGAAGAGCTTATTGGTTCTGTTAAATATTCTCATTATTTTGAATGATCTGGTGTTTGTTTATGTGTGGAATTATGAATATATTTTATGTCTAGGCAGGAAAGTTTGATTATTAGATCATGGTCTGATACCCAATGTCAGGAACCTAACCTGAGTCAGAGTGGTGATTGTGTGTGTGTGTGTGTGTGTGTGTGTCTGCAAATCTGTATTTAGAAGGAAGTATCTTACTTCCCTCAGGGTATTTACTTAATTGTATTTGTTATACTAAATTAATGACAGCAAATAAAGGTAATTAACATTTTCAGACATATATTTATGTTCCTATGATTGCATGAACAAACTAAAAAGTAATGTTTCGGGTATGAGTTTTGTGGAAGGTCAGCTGAAAGTATAAACATTTGGAATCTTGAGAAAGATCTCGATGGCAATAATTTCAGTGTCGATCAATTTTAGACAACACTTGCAAGGATATGTAATCCTATATTAAAATGCAACATGTATTGATTTCCAAAACTACACTATTCTAGAAATTTGTAGGAAAACATGTTAAATTACAGAAACATAAACGTAATGTGATTATTTATTCCATACACTTTTACATTTTAGTTTCGTCAAGTAAAAATACCATTTATTTTTCTGTATAGGAAGGAAAACCCTAAATATTACAATTTATGCCATATTTTACATTGAGAAGCTTTGTCTATATCACTAAGTTTATTTCTATTGTTTCTGCTTTCCTGTTCATAATTCTGCTTCTCATGGTATTCTCCTAAGGACCTTTATTTTCTCCCAGTTTGGGGCTTGAACTTACCTCATGCTCTCAGTTTGTTTGCTAACGGTACTCAGTCTATCATTTGAACCATCCCTCCAGCATAGAAAATTTTTTTTTAATTTAATTTAATTTTATTTGTGAACATACTGTACAGAGGAGTTACAGTTACATGGGCAGGATAATACGTACATTTCTTACCAAGCATTGGAGCCTCCTCCTTTGTTTATCCTTCACATCCCTTCCCAGCCTCCCCCCTCCCCCCCAATACCAATCCTTCTCCTCCCCCCCCCTCCCGCACCAATGTTGTAAAGCTCGTTTTGGACATGACAACTTGTACTTCTCATTGTTGCAACAGGTCCACCTGTATCCTTAAACAACTGGTTTTTCCCCATCTCCTCCACAAGTTATACTGACATCAAATATAGTGAAAGCAGGGGTTATACTGTGGAGGAGGGACATACAAAGCAACAAAGAGATAATCTTATAAATGTGTTAGAAACACATGCATGAAAGAAAAAAAACATTAAAATACACATCTAAGGGTTCATTTTCCTGACATCACATTATCTGACCTTTTCCGCTTGACTCATACATATACTAGATATTACAAATAAGGGAAACCATGGGACCTACGTTTCTTTGGGCCTGGCTTACTTCACTTAATATAATTTTTTCCAAGTTTTTCCATTTCCTAACAAATGGGGCAATGTCATTCTTTCTGATGGAGGCATAGAATTCCATTGTGTATATATACCACATTTTCTTGATCCATTCATCTACTGAGGGGCATCTGGGTTGGTTCCATATCTTAGCTATGGTAAATAATGCTGCAATAAACATAGTTGTGCTGGTAGCTTTAGTGTGGTCTTGTTTGTAAACATTAGGGTAAATGTCCAAAAGTGGGATTGCTGGGTCATAGGGGAGCTCTATGTGAAGTCTTTTGAGGAACCTCCATACTGCTTTCCAAAGTGGTTGAACAAGTTTACATTCCCACCAACAATGAAGTAAGGTTCCTTTCTGTCCACATCCCCTCCAGCATCTGTTGTTGTTAGAGTTCTTGATTTTTGCCGTTCTAACTGGAGTGAGGTGATATCTCAATGTTGTTTTGATTTGCATTTCTTTAATGGCTAGGGATGTTGAACATTTCTTCATGTGTCTATTGGCCATCCTTCTTTCTTCTTCAGAGAAGCTTCTCTTTAAGTCTTTCGCCCACTTACTTATTGGGCAGTTGTTTCTTTGAGGATTTGTTGTTGGGTGGTTTAATTTTTTGAGTTCCAAGTATATTTTAGATATGAGACCCTTGTCCGTTGTATGGCTAGTAAAGATCTTCTCCCAGTCCGTGGGCTTTCTATTGATCTTGCTAGCTATGTCATTTGCCCTGCAGAAGCTCTGCAACCTTATACAATCCCATTTGTCCAACCTTTCTTTGATTTGTTGTGTTTCCGGGTCTCTATTCAGAAAATTTCGGCCTGAGCCGAGGAGACCCAGGGTTTCTCCTATTCCATCCTGTAATGTTTTCAGAGTGTCTGCTTTGAGTTCAAGGTCTTTGATCCATTTGGAGTTGATTCTGGTGCAGGGTGATATATAAGGATCTAGCTTAAGTTTTCTAAATGTAGTTAACCAGTTTTGCCAGCACCATTTACTGAAGACAGCATAGAAATTTTTATAGTTAATTGGAGATAGAACCTCATGAACTTCCTACCAGCCTGAAGACCATTATCCCCCAAGTCTCATCCTTCTTAATCACTAGGTTATAAAGACGAATCATGAACCCCAATATTCAATGACTTTTCAGATTTTATAGATTCCCCATATTTGCTAGTAATTTTAATAATAAACTACCACAGATTGTTTGGTATTAACACTGTAAATACATTGCCTCTGAGTTGGTGGATCTATAACTCCAATATCAGATTTGGCTTCTGAGTCTTCTTTCCTTGGCAAATTCAAGGCCTTCTGTGTGGGACACATGGGCAGCAAAGATATTGCTGAGAGGAAGTTGAGTGGGCAGCGTCCGAGTTGTTTATGTTAAAGTCTGACTGGATACCACAATCAGGCGAAGTGACATCAGTGTATAAAAAGCTCGTGGACAGCAGGGAAAGTATAGAAAGCTTAAGTGCATGATAGGGTGACCTCTACATTGATTGGTTGGTTCCTTTTCCTCCCCTTCCATGCCACATGTTTTTTTGCTTTAAAAAGTCCTTGCTGTGTGGTAATAAATGAGTTCCTGCTTGACTTGACTCCCTGCTGCATCTGTCTCTGAAGCTAAGAGAAGCTGGGGAACAGGCAAGTGGCACATGAAGCTTTCCTAGCAGTCTGTCCGTCTTCCATGGGATGAATGAAAACCCAACATCTGGTGCTTAACATTGAGCATGAAAGGAAAATATACCGCTCGAAGCTAACCAGTCTCTCAGGGTAAGTGAAACCATTAAGTATGGGTAATTCTCTCTCACAAAAGGAGAACTTGGGAAGTGAAGAAGAAAAGGAATGGTCAAATTTGACTGAGAATGCACTTATCAGACATAAGCACACTCAGTGGAAGTCAACACGAGTGTGAAGGTTACTTCCCTCCCCCGACTCGCGTGCCCCTGACAGTCCTAGGCCCCCACCTTATGCCTCCAAAATTGGGGAAGGGACAACACCCTACGGAAGGACCTGTGAGATGGATCCCGATGACCGAAATTCCACAGAGGGGCCGAGGGCCAGGGAAGTAACCTATGTGGAGGCCTACCTTGTAAAGGAAGGGCCACAGGGGAGCCTGGACCCTGGGCCACAGAATTTGCTTCCCAAAGAGTATCCGGTCAATCTTGCACCAAGAGCTAACAGACCCTTGGAATTGTATCCATGGGAAGCTAAGGATCTTAAAGACCCCCAGAAGGTGGTGGTGGAGGATGACCTGAACTCTCCTTGGGCCCAGACCCTATGACAGGACATTGCTTATCACACATGTGTCCCTAAGGACTGGATGGATGTGGCCAAAGCCGTCCTCACCAGTTCTCAGTTTATCAAGTGGTGTGCCTTCTTTAAGGCAGAAAATAACCAGCAGGCTCAACCTGCAATACCTATTATTTATGCCATATTAACAGGAGCAGGGGAAGGTACTCCACTGGCATCCAAAAGGCTGCAATACCTGGCACGTACTGTGACCAAGTGAGGCAGGCAGGACTTGCCACATTTTACAAACTGGATGAAGGGCCCACTGAATCCCACATAGCAGGAAAGACAAAAACATAGTGAACCTCTACCTCATTTTATAGACCCCGTCCTACAGAGTGTTCAACAAGGCTGACAGCAGGGAACCTCCGGGATCAATTTGTAAAGCTAATGGTTTGGGAAGGGATGAATGCAGACCACCGCGTGGCCTGCGCTGGATTGAGAGAGAGTTCTCTGAGCAGATGGGTGGTGGCCTCTCAAGATGTGGGAATGCAACAGTACCATCCCAATCACTAGCTTTAGTTTTATAGGCTCAGAAACCTGTAATGACTGAGGCTATCACCCAGGCACTGGCAACCAAGAGCCAAGGAACTCCAAGACCATTGGGGAGAGGGACTTGTTTTAAATGTGGGCAAGAGGGGCACTTTAATAGGGACTGTTCACAACAATCCCCCGCCAACCAGCAGAGGGAGTCTAAACTGCCCCCTACACCCTGGGGGGTGCAGGAAGGGGTACCATGGGGAAAAGGATCGTCGATTCAAATTTGATTTAGATGGGAAGCCTTTACACTAGAGGAGGGGCATCCTCCAACCCTTTTAATTCATGGAGGAACTCCCTCTGCTGTAAGGTCCAGGCAGCCTCATGGCAAGACAACCCAGGCCCATTGGACTGTCCCCCTGGTAAAAAGACTCAGCCCTAAAATGAGTATTTTTATAGGCAGGAAGCGGTTTCATGCCTAATTGACATGGGGGCAGTCTGAACCGTACTCAGGGAGGAGGAAGTGCCCTTGGACTGGAAGCTTGCACCCAGGTCCCCAATATTGGGGGTAAGGGGCAACTCCCAGTCCAAAGAGATGGTTGCCCTTATGAAATGGACTAGCCAAGATAGAGAGAAGGGAAAGATATGCCCTTTAGTGGCAAAAAAAAAAAAAAAAAAAAAAAAACTTACCACCAATTTATTAGGGCAAGACATGCTAAGACAAATGGATTCTATGGTCACTACAGACCATCGAGCATTCTATGATGATATCCTGGATGGAGAAGAAGCACAAAGGCTTAAATGGGATCTAGAGGGACTTAAGGAAAAAGATTTTTTTAACTTTCATAATTATAGAGAGGAACATATGGTACCCACTTGGTTGCACCCCCAAACCTAAAGGCCACTTCCCCCCAAGTACCTCCCATTAGGTGGAAGCTGGGAATCTCTATTTGGGTGGAGCAGTGGCCATTGACAAAACTTAAACTTCTGGCCCTCCACCTTTTGGTGGAGGAACGGATAAACATTGGGCACATACATCCTTCTATGAGTCCTTGGAACACCCGTATTTGTTATCCAAAAAGCATCCAGGGCCTGGCACATGCTCCAAGGTAGGAACGCCCCTATGAGCTATGCCCTGGACTCCTGCTATACCTTCAGAATATGCCTTGGTTGTGATTGATATTAAAGATTGTTTGTTTTTTTTTTCTCTATCCCACTGCAACTGGATGACTGCAAGAAGTTTGCCTTCTTCATCCCTTCTCTTAATTTTTCCCAGCATGATTGGAGGTTCAAATGGACGGTGTTGCAACAGGGAATGGCCAATAGCCTGGCCTTTTGCCAACAATAGTTGGTCACAATTTTAGGGCCTGTGCTGGGTTCAGATACCTCCCTTGCCTATGCCTACAAGGATGATATTACTCGGAGGCACCAAGACCCCGTCCACCTGGAGGGACTTCTGGCCCAGGCTCTTGTCATATTAAAAAAGGGAGGTTTTACTATAGCCCTCAATAAAATAAAAAGTACCTCCTTTTAAGCTGCTCGGATCCCACCTTACCTGGTCTCAGGTCAGCCCCCATAAATCTTTGCTGGATATTCCAGCCTCTCTGACCCTAGCCCAACTTCAAAGTCTTTTAGGGGAAATCAATTAGCTGTTACCATGGGTTCCCATCCCTAAAGATTGTCTTGTGAACTTATTTGACTTACTAAAAGACATGATGCCCCAAGAAGTTATTACAATTACAAGCAGGTATCGGGCAATATTTTTACAGTTCCAAAAAGCCCTGGATGAAGTTTCCCTGAAGAGGTATTCTATTCTTGAGCCCATTTCCCACTGGTTGTTTGTGGGTGACACATTGATTTCTGCAATTTTAACTCAAACTGGGGAGCCATTAGAGTGGGTTCACACTCCCCTGGTGGGCACACTTTGGATGTACTCTTAGGCAAAACAAATTGCCGATGCTATTATCAAGGGAAGGACCCAAGCCCAAAGGAAATATACCCTTGACCCTCACTCCATTGTTTTTCCTTTTCGAATGACAGACGTTGAGTGGCTCACTCGAGCCAATGCTCATCTTGCTCTCTCCCTAAAGGGGTTTCTAAGCCATATTGACTGCCATTATGGGCTATCCAGTCATGTTATGGTGACTTCCCCTCAAAATGCCTTCTCTATTTTCTTCTACACCTTTTCCTGGCATCCTCCATGTTTTTACTGATGGAGGTATAAAACAGGCTCTGCCTATGCACCGTTTGATGAGCAACAAAAAACTGAGCCAACAAAGATTTCAACCTTGTCAAGGGTCGGCACAATATAAAGAAATGTTCACTGTAATAATGGCCCTTCAGGACATTCAAAAACCCTTTAATTTGTATTCTGATGGCCTATATGTAATTATCTTGCTCCCTCATATTCCCCAGACACATATTAAGTGGGATGGAAACCCTATTTTCCCCCTTATGGTTACCTTTAAGGGCCTATTAGAAGGACAGGGAGACCCTATTCATATTCAACATTGAGAGGGCATTCAAAACTTCCTGGGTTTTTATCCATGGGCAATAATTGGGCAGACCAGTTAGCTACTGGCCCACAAGCATTAATGTTACAAGAGGCCACCCGTTTACATGATTTAATCCACATCAATTGGAGAGGTCTTCAACATAAATTCCCTCAGTTTCCTGTAAAGGACCTCAAAAGGATAGGACATACCTGCAAAACATGCTAGCCCTTCTTAAAAGTACTCCCTTTACAACCACCAGGGTTAAAACCCAGAGGCCTCAAACCCAACATCCTCTAGCAAACAGATTGTACTCGTTTCCCAGGCTTTGGTAAGATTAAATATATTTTTGTTTCTATAAATACCTATTCATGAACATGTTGGACCACAGCACATAGAGGAGAAAAGAACTAAACATTCACAAACACCTTTTCTTCAATGCTTTGCCTCCTTGGGTCTACTACCACACGTTTAAACCAATAATGAACCCTGTTTTGTTAGTATAGCAATGTCAGTTTTTTGACAGATGGCATATTAATCAAACTACAGGAATTCCCTATAATCCCCCAGAACAAGCAATTCTAGAAAGAAAGCACCAATGTCTTAAGGAACAATTATTGAAACAAAAAGGGGGAGTTAACACCCATATACAGTTACAGATAGCTTTATTTACCATTAACATTTTTAAATTTTTCAAAGATGCAAATGAATCCAGATTTCAGAAGCACTGGGGACAATTAAACCCTAAGCCCCAAGGGAAAGTCAGGTGGAAGGACCCTCTGACACAACAGTGAAGAGGACCTGACCCCCTAGAGACCATGGGCAAGGGATTTGGATGCATTTTTCCCATAGAGTAGACAGCCCCCATTTGGATCCCGGCCAGGAACCTTAAGTTTTTACCCATTACCTCTATACACGAGGATGCCCAAGGATAAACTAAACAACAAGGAAAGAAAATGGCTATGGTGGTCGTGGCTCGTGTTTAAAATGGGAAAGCTAAAATGATAACTACTAACCATCCCCAAGGGCAACCAGCCCTGGAGAAACTCTTATTTTCCCTAACAATTGCAGATGGTGATACTCCAGCTGTTGGCTGTCCTGACACTCCCAGTCCCAGCAATGGCCCTGCAGAATCCACATCAACCTCAACAGGTAACCTGGGCAGTGATCAGCAATGGCAATGGAGAAATCATCAATAGCACCACGCATGATAGGGTGAACTCTGCAATGATTGGTTGGTTCCTTTTCCTCCCCTTCCATGCCGCATGGTTTTTTTGCTTGCTGTGTGGTAATCAACAAGTTCCTGCTTGATTTGACTCCCTGCTGTGTCTGTCTCCAAGGCTAAGGGAGGCTGGGCAATGGGCGAGCAGAGCACTTACCTTTCCTAGCAACTAGTCCATATTCCGCAGGACAGACGAAGACCCAAAACTTTTACATCTCTTGGAGGAGTTTTCAACTTACATGCTACCTTTGAGATTCTGTTTCCATATCCAGTCACTTTCTAAGACAATGGGTTTTTGTTCTTTAGCATGATTTCAGTGGGACAGTAACCAACACATAATGTATTACTTAATGCATAGAATAAAATCTCATAGGAAATTGTTTTGGACATGTAAGTTATGGTTATACTTTTAAAAAATAGCAAAAGAGGTAAAGGTTTCATTAGAGCTTGTAAAATGAGTATGAAGTCTTGACTTTAGACATGCCAAATTCTTACCCTGGCACACACTTAAATTCCTGGGGGTACTGGAGGATTAAACCCAAAACCCTGTACTTGTGAAAAAAACATCTCTACTACTACCAAACTTGCAGATTATAAATGGATTGATTATTTTGAGGTAGTATGGCTATGCCTTGGCCTTCTTGAACTGTGGTCCTCCTAACACAAGCATAAAACATTGCACCCAGCAAATGGTTAGAGTTTCTGAAACTTCTTTGTGTGTCTGGGCTTGCCTGGAACTGGAATTCTCTAATCTCTGTTTTCCAAGTAGATAATATTATAGCTTTGAGCCACTTTATTTAGTAAAAGTATACAATTTCAAAATATCTTGATATTACCTATATCTGTGCTAAACATTAGAGCTAACCTTAATTTTCTCCCTCTTTTGTTTAGTACTCTGAGCTGGAAACGTTGGCTTTCTTGATACACATAGCTTTTTTGGGATGGAAACCCATCACAATCAAAAAAATCTCCCAGCTGGACGATGGTGGATCACACCTGTAATCCTAACTTCTCAAGAGGCTGAGATCTGAGGATCGCGGTTCAAAGCCAGCCCCGGCAGGAGAGACCGTGAGATTCCTATCTCCAATAAACCACGAGAAAACCGGAAGTGGCGCTGTAGCTCAAGTGGTAGAGAGCTTGCCTTGAGCTGAAGAGCTGAGGGATAGGGCCCAGGCCCAGAGTTCAAGCCTCACGATCGACCAAAATAAAAAAATCTCCATGTCAAAAATCATGGAAAAGAAGGCTTCAGTTTGGAAAAAAAACTGAACCCTAAGTTATAAATGCAGTATATTTATAGTGTTAGTCAATGCTTTCTTAAGTATAAGGAAGAAGGCAGAAATGTGAAAGATGTCAGGTCTCTGTAGAAATTCTGTAGTTGTCACTTCATGTTAATTTCCTTCCTTAAGGCTTGCTTTATTAAAACCCTGGGTGAATATTGGTTGGACTGATTGGTAATCTTCTCCAGGAAATGAAGCTGATTTTAGAAGCCTGATAGTGTGTGAAATAAAGGAATGATGAGAATGAGCACAGATATTGTCACAGAATGAGCCGACTACATTAATTGCTGAACAGCAAAACAAAGCAAAGTTTCAAGTCTGATGATCCACATTGGAACATACATAGATAGATACATATACAGATACAGGTAAATATACATATACATACATACATGAAAAATTAAATCTCCAGTAGAATATAGAAAAACTTGGCCTGACAAATATTAAACTAAATCAAACTGGTTTTAGGAAAAGTACAGTAAAATATCAATAGTTTAGCATAGATTTTTGTAAAGGATGAAAATTCTTCCTTCATTATATATTTTACAAATATCCTTAGTAAGTTTTAAGGTTTTTTTGTGAAAATACCATACAGAGGGGTTACAATTACATGGGTAAGGTAATGAGTACATTTCTTATCAAGCATTGTTACCTCCTCCTTTGTTTCCCCTTACTATCCCTTCCCATCTTCCCCTCCTGACACTCCTCCCCACCCGGAGCCAAATTTATAAATTTTGTTTTTCTACTTAACATCTAGTATATCTCATTGTTAAAAGGGTCCACCTGTCCTAGCTGCTGCAAATAGAATTATTTGGTATCTTTGGTCAAAAAGTTCATATTTGTGGAAACAAACACCAGCAGTAGTAACTTTTTTTCCAGTCCTTGAATTCTGGTTCTGGGCCCTGAACATGGTCATGCTGGCATAGTTAATGTGAGTTAGTTTTTTTATTTATTGGATTACTGCCCATGATGGTAATTACTGGTTCTTAAGGGAGATCTATGTTTAGAATATTGAGGAATCTGCATACTGCATTCCAGAGGGGTTGAACATGTGTAATTTCCCACCAACAGTGTAATGGAGTTCCCTTTTGGCTACATCCACGTCAGCATTTGCTATTGTTAATTTTCTTGATAATGGCCATTTAACTGGGACGGGGTAGAATCTGTCTTGTTTACTTGTAGATATATAGGCAGCTTTGAGCGACCATAAATGAATGAATCTATGAAACCTTTATTGCTCTGAGTGTGCATTCCTTTCTCTTAGTATAATTTTCTCAAGCCTTTCATTTTCCTTATGACTGGTGAAAAGTCATCCTTTTTGATGGGTG
Source organism: Dipodomys spectabilis (assembly GCF_019054845.1). Classification (NCBI taxonomy): domain Eukaryota; kingdom Metazoa; phylum Chordata; class Mammalia; order Rodentia; family Heteromyidae; genus Dipodomys; species Dipodomys spectabilis. The sequence goes on along the minus strand of NW_024871184.1, from coordinate 1,670,893 downwards.
AATAGAATTCCATTTTGTGTGTGTGTGTGTGTGTGTGTGTGTGTGTGTGTGTGTGTGTGTGTGTGTGTGTGTAACATGACTATATGCCCATGAGTTCATTTCTAAGCATTCTGTTTCAACTGAAATTGGGTAATACCATATTAAATTCAAATTAATTTCTCTACTGATTTGAAGAATATTGTTGGGATTTTGATGGGTATCACATTGCCAATTATTTGGGGGCAGTCAGAATTGCAGTTTCCAGAATGTTAATTTTTCCAACCAGGAGCATTGAAATATTTTCCATTTCCTTGAATCTCCCTCAATTTTTCGTTTTTAGATTTTTAAAGTTTTCACAGTAGAGGTCCTTAACATTTTTAGTTAAATTAATTAATTCCTAGTTTTGTTGTTGTTTTGTTTTTCCTAAATTTGATTTGATTTTGAGGCTAATATATATGTGGGTTGTTTTTTGGATTTCAGTCTGGATCTTCCCATTGTTGGTAACACAGGAAAACTACTGATTCTTGTGTTTTTTATATCCTGCTTCATTGCTGAAGGTTAGCATCACCTTTACTAACTTGATTGAGAAAGCTACAGTGTCGTTTAAATACAGGATCATTTCATCTGTGAAAAGGGATAGGTTTTCTTCTTCCCTATTTGGATCCCCTTTTTGTTTTTCTCTTGCCTATTGCCCTTGCTAGAAAGTCCACTACTATATTGAAGAGTAATAAAGCGAGTGGTCATCTTTTTCTCATTCCAGATTTTAGTGTCTTCATGCTTCCACTGTTAGGTATGTGCTTATTCTCTCTTAGTCATATACATACACTATTATACTGTGGAAAGTTCCATGTGTTCCTAGATTCTCAGATCTTTTAACCATAAAGGGGTATTCGATCTTTTTAAAAGCTATTTCTACATCCACATAGACGATAATGTGGTTCTTTTCACTGCTTCTGCTGATGATCTCTGTTATGTTTATTGACAAGTATATTGAATCCAATTGTATCCTAGGATGAACACTGTTTGATCATAGCATACTTTTTTTGTGTGTTAGTTGCTGAAGTTGGTTGGTGAGAATTTTATTGAGAAGTTCTCTATCAATGTTTATCAAAGACTTGGGTTCATAGCTCTCTTTCTTTGATGAGTCTCTATCTGATTTGGGGAAGAGTCTAATTCCAGCTTCATAGAATGTGTTTGATAATTCCATTTCCCTTTCTATTCCATTGAAGAGAGAAATCTGAGTATTGTAAGTTCTTTGCAGGCCTTAATTTCATGGTAAATCTATTGAGTCCTACATTTTTCTGTTATGGGAAATTGTTTTTATTGAAATTTCATTTTCATTACTTCTTATGTATCACTTCTTGGTTCAGGTAGAGTATAGGAAAGCATAAATTTTTCCAGGATTCTCCAGGTGATTGGCATATGGTTTTCAAGTACTCTCATATAACCATCTCAATTTTGCTAATTTATGTTGTGATCTCATTTTTTCCTCTAATTTTATCTATTTGGGTGAGTCCTCTTAGGAGCTGTTAGGAGCTGTGAATCATCTACTCAATATATTTACATTGTTCTCTGGTAGGGAGCATGTCATATAACCAGTTCTTGTTCTTCTTGATCTTTTCTGTGGAGGATATCTTTGATTAATTTCCATCCTTCTGATTTGGTGGAGATACATTGTTTCAAGTTTTCTTTGTCATGAAATATTTTTATATATCCTTTAATTGTAAAGGAATATTTGGCTTGGGACCATATTCATGGTCCATAATAGTTTGCCCTTAATGTGTGTTATATATCATGCTGAACTCTTCTTTTTGTTTTTACCATATCAGCTAAGAAATCTGTAGTTATTCTGACTGTATATCCTTTATAAATAATCAATCTTCTCTATGGCAGATTTAAGAATCCTTTTCTTGATTTCTAATGATCCTCTAATGGATTATGATGTGGTGGTGGGTTGTTCTTTTCTAGAATTCTCTGCTTGGTGTTCTAAAGGCTTCTCTTCTCTGAATGAACCTATCTCTTTGGATGTTTGGAATGTTCTTTGCTAGAATTCTTTAAAATTTTTCATGTTTCCCATCCATTTTGTGTCCTGCTGTTCTCCTTGATACCAATCTAACCCAAATTTGATCTTCTCAGTCTTGAAGTTCTGGCAAGATCATTTCTTATTCTTTGGATTTGTTCTAAATGCTTACTTCTTCTTTCCTATTAGAGCTATTTGGTCTTTGACCCCTGAGATTATCTTCTATGTCATCTATTTGCTGTGGAGACATTTTACTTTGTTTTTGATTTCCCTGTCTTCTAATTGGTCATTTTTTTCTGGCTTCTATCTGTTTATTAAAGCTTTGGTATGGACTTTCCTTACATCCTTTCTTTGGGTGGTGGGGCGGTTGGAAGGTTTGTTTTTTTAGCTATGTCTTCTCTCATATCTTTTAACTAGGCATCCATTTTTTCCTTGGACTCCCTTGCCTTTTCAGAATTTATTTCTCTGTTTGTAGTCTCCATGAGTTATTTTGCTAATCTATAGTTGGTCTTATCTTATCTATAGTTGGTTTTGTATCTTTTCATTAATCACATTTTTCAGCAGTATTTGTAATGAATTTTGAAAACTATCTTCTAGGTCCTTAATGGTCTGTTCTAATGCGTGGTTATTTACTGAGTAAATTATACTACTTTGACATCACTTTTCTTGTATTTTTCTGATTTGTTATGTTCACTTGGGGGATTTCTTTTGGGGCATCTATGATCTTAAGAGGTGACTTTTTATGTTCTTGGTTGAATTGCCAGGTGTTGTTTTGATCTTCTGTTGTGATTTGTTTTTCTGGAATTAGGTTTTTGTCTAGACCATTAAGTGTAGGAGTAGAAATCAATTATGGGAAGATGTGATGTTAATACTTGTGGCTCCAGTGACAATTCGGGCTCTACAGTGGTATCTTGAATTGTCTCTGCATATGGATTTGGCTGTTTCCATTGTACACTTCTGTTCCTGCTTTTTTCCCATGTGGACCTTTTATTTCCACACTGCAGCTGTACTTTTCAATATATTGGCCACCACCTTCACAGCAGGCACCTGCCTGGCTGGGCACCTTTTCAAAGTTTTCTGTTTGCTTGGAAGTCATACAAAATCTTCTTTTGAATTGTATCTATATGTAATTATAGCTGATTTGGTGTGGCCCTCTAGAAGTGGAGTACCCTGTAGGACTCTAAAGATCTGTTTCATTAGAGATAGCTAGGGTAATTTTCTGTTGTTATTGTGCCATTGGTTTTCCTCTTCCTGAGATTTATTTTATTTATTATTGATTTTTTTCACATAATTTAGGATTTGTGATGGTGGTATCAGGTTATTTTCGTTTTTTGTTTATGTTAAATTGACATAGTCATTTCAGGCTTGTATGAAGAGACAGTAATAATATTAAATGCATGTTATTACACTGAAAGAAAGATAGCAGACATTTTAACCTATTTACTACAAGTAAATTAATATTAAGCAAAGCTAATTAAAATAATTCCTTCTTTACTCTTCAGAGGATGAATATATTACTCTTGGATATCTTGGAGGAAAAGACTTTAGATTCATTACAACTGATGTCTTACATTGATATAACTGGCTAAACTTCTTCAGAAAGGCAAAAGATTAATTTCTTTCATATTAAAAATTATAAAATCATAATATCTGCATGTTGAATTGTTTTTCTCTGCTATTTTCAATTCCATTCTTCATCCATTAGGTTTCTAGGGCTTTGAATGACCAATTCCTTAAAATAACTATACTGCTTATTGTTAGGTTTTTAAAAAGAGGTAGCCGAGTAAAAACTGCACCAGCATGCACGTGGTATTCAGGTAAGGGGGAGGTTTATTCAGTAGACCTGCTGGGACCAGGCAAGGTTGGCACTCCACGTGGCTGGGAAAGAGAGAGGAAAGAGCTAGAGCAGAGAGAGAGCAGACAGAGCTAGAAAAGAAAGCAAGAGCAAGAGCTAGAAACGAACAGAGAGAGAAAGAGAGAGAGTCTGGGCTGGGCTAGCCCTTATCTAGGGTATGGGCGGGGAAAGGTGTGGCCACATCAAATTCAGATGTGACCTCAGCGGATGCAGATGTGACCTCTTCCAGGTGTCCCAGTTGCCTAGGTAACGCAGGTACTGGGTGGAGACTTTGCTGCCAGGAGGGTGGAGTCTGCTAGCCATCCAGGAGCGGACCTTACATTCCAGCCTTTTAATAATCATGAAATAGGGCGAGGATTCTCTCTGGCTACTTCCTGCTGACAAGGGGCGTCGACAATAGGGGTAAAAGGCTGGAATTTGGTCTCCTCCCAGAGAAGGCAGTGAGCAGCAGCTGTCCCTTGGTGGCGTGAGTCCTTAGGTGAAGTCTGGAGAAGTCTCATGAGCATTGAGGGGCTGGAAAAAAATACTAGAGAGCAAATAAATGGCAAGAGGAAGGACTTGGGCTGAAAATGTTGTTAGAAATGTCCCTAGCTACTTCTGACATCTGGCTACTAGGTAGAGAAGTCAGGTGACAAAGGCAAGAATATAAATTCCTGTTCAGTTAATAGATACACAGGTATAGACATTAGCTGGGTAGGCTTCTTACTTCCACTGACCTCCCGGCTCTGGTTAATTTTGAAATGGCAGGCACAAAGTAGCTGATGTGACATTATCTCCTCTTACTCTTCTCCATGTTCCCTTGTTCCCCAGACTGGCTGAGTCTAGGTGCTCATTGCTGGGATGGCTTGTCCCAGTTGGTATTCAAGATTTGAACTCAAGGCCTAGGTACTGTCCCTGAGCACTTCTGCTCAAGGCTAGCACTGAACCACTTTGAGTTATAGTACCACTATTATTTAAGGAGGTTTGAACTCAAGGCCTGGGCACTGTCCCTGAGCACTTCTGCTCAATGCTAGCACTGAACCACTTTGAGTTATAGTACCACTTGCAGAGTTCAGCTGGGAGGCGGAGTCTTAGAGATTTTTTAGCCCGAGCTGGCTTTGAACTGAAATCTTTGCCACAAAAGCCCTTTATTATTTCCAATTAAGGCAACAAGGAGATCAAGTAGAATAAGTAGAGCTTACCTGGTTCTTATCAAGAATTGCCAACAAATATTCTGAAATGATGAAACTCATTAGATGTGATGAGAATTTTAGCACAGATATACCCAGTATTTTAGAACCACATAGTCAGTAGTAGAATACACAACACAAAACAAAAAAGGCAAAACTTAAAACCTAAAATTTCGACAACGTTTAGACATCTTTGCTAACAAAGCATTTCAGCTGGTTGGGCCTCTGTTACCAGGGCCTGTGAAAAGAGCAACTTGTTAGCAAGGCACCTTAGAATAGATGGAGTAGTAAACTTAGTGGAAGGTTAAGGGCCAGATGGGGCCAAACCCTTAACCCACCACGTGGCCAAGATGGCGAATTCAAGATGGCGAATTTCTGAAAAAATGCAAAGAAAGCCTGAATAGATTAAGCCTACATTGGCTAGCCTTTGAGAGGGAACCTAGAGGGCGGTCCCTGGGACCCAGCCTGCGTCGCACTCTTCAAGGCACAAGCCAAAAAGTTGTAGAAAAAAAGTGTAGAAAGTTGCACATGAATGGCAGAGAGAGAGCAAAGAGAGCCTGAAATTAAACAAACTTCTGACCATTTACCATTGCAGTAGCAAAAACTGTACTTCCTCAGAGCAAAAAGGGAAGAACAAAAAGAGAAAAAAGAGGAAAAAAACAGAAATCCCAGCTTTCCTGACTATAAGCCTTTATCCGAGTCACGGCACCATTTATGTTAGGTTTTTAAAAAGAGGTAACCGAGTAAAAACTGCACCAGCACGCACGTGGTATTCAGATAAGGGGTAGGTTTATTCAGTAGACCTGCTGGGACCAGGCAAGGTTGGCACTCCACGTGGTTTTGAAAGGCCTGGGAATGAGAGAGAGCTGGGAAAGAGAGGAAAGAGCTAGAAAAGAGCAGAGAGAGGGGTAAGAACAGTAGCACTCACGTGGTATTCAGGTAAGGGGTAGGTTTATCCAGTAGACCTGCTGGGACCAGGCAAGGTTGGCACTCCACGTGGCTGGGAAAGAGAGAGGGAAGAGCTACAGCAGAGAGAGAGCTAGAAAAGAAGAGCAAGAGCAAGAGCTAGAAAAGAACAGAGCGAGAAAAAGAGAGAGTCTGGGCCTGGGCTAGGCCTTATCTTGGGTATGGGCGGAGAAAGGTGTGGCCACATCAAATTCAGATGTGACCTCTTCCAGGTGTCTCAGTTGCCTAGGTAACGCAGGTACTGGGTGGAGACTTTGCTGCGAGGAGGGTGGAGTCTGCTAGCCATCCAGGAGCGGACCTTACACTTATGATGTGATATAAATCTCAGTAATATTTTTTACTTACAGATTTTTTATTGTGAAAATACCATTTCCCTTATTGCAATAACTAGTATAAGTGTGAATCAAGCAGAAAAGTAATATTAATATGAATTTTCCTCTGAGTCCCATCTTAAGCTACACTGATATGAAATTTATGCAGTCTCAAGCAAAAAACCTGACAATTTTATTCGTTTCTGTTTTAATCCATAAATCCATTTTCTTTAGAACTATGTTCTCATCTTTTATATTGCTCAAGTAAACATCATGTATTTCTAGGACTTTTACTGAAATAAATAAAATGTGTGGAACATGAAGACAAGCCCCCCTTTACACTTTAAAGTAAATCTTTGGGGACTATTTTATATATTAAATATAACAGTGCAATGCACATGTTTATATATGAATCATCTAATGGTTGAGTCAATTAGAAACCAGAACTACCGTATTACATCAAGTCTCTATTTACTTAAAGGCACCAAAATATTAGTGTTCATGAATATTACTGATTTTTAAAAAATGACTAGTCACAACGAAGTTTAGTTATATTTCAAATTTAAAAAGTTAAAATGACCACCAGATTTGCTGTCAATATCTTGTTTCCAGGAATACATTTATTCAGTAGAGAAACAAAAAATAAGGGTTTGTCACATAGAAAGACAAATGTAGAAACAGACTGTCTTTTCTTAAGATGATAAATATTTGCAAATCATGTGATTTATTCGAAGATACTATAGAAATTCATAAGAGAAGTTGTGATCAGGAGAGACAAGTTTACAATAAATGAGTCTACAGAAGATGATTTTGTATCTCTAACACACATTCAGTGTTCTACATTTTCCCACAAACTCCTGTACCCTTACCTCAGTTCCTGATCAATGTTCTTCTACTTTCATGATGTCAATTCTTAATAATATAAAAAGGTGGGTATATTTTGGTTTCTAGATCCAATAAATTTTAGTATTTTGGAATAGTAGTATGAATTCATGGAGTTTGCCTTGAATGTCAAGTTTGAGGATACTGTATTCCGAACACTGTTAATTGGCCTGAAACAGCCAGGAACATACAATGAATATATAGACAAAGTATACTAAGAGCAAGGGACTTGATTTCAGAGAAACATTTAGGTCCAGGCAAGATCTTCAAGAAAAGAAAAACCAATGGAGCAAACATCAATCAACTATCATTACAAAGTAACTGAACTGACCTCTGATGTGTCTGGGTGGTAGCTGTGTGTGTGTGTGTGTGTGTGTGTGTGTGTGTGTGTGTGTGTGTGTGTGTCTGTTTCTGTGTCTTTGTCTGTGTGTGTCTGTGTTTGTGTCTGTGTGTGTAGAGAAAATTTTAGTGTGGCTTCCATATTTACAGCCCATAGAGCAATACTTGTTAAGGAGAAGGTGCTCATATCAGAGCTCTGATACCACTCATCACTTTTTACTGAAAAAAAACACTAGCTTAATCTGTACTTAAAAAGAGAAAAATAAACTAACATCTTAAATGACTGCTTTGAGAATTAATTGGTATATTGAAGGCCAAAGGGAGGAATTGGAGATCAATAACTGTGATTTCAGGAGTCTCCTGCTATGTATTTACAGCTGAATTACTAATATGCTTAATAATATGAAATATATGATAGAGAATTAGATAAGCCAGCAAATACAAAGAACTAGTGATGAGGCCGAACTTTTGAGCAGGGTTGTCACATCTTTTAGAAATGTATTTCCTTCATATGCACTTCAAATTTTGTGGATTACCCTGTGTGACTAAAAGGTTAGAAAGTACTGTAGAAATGAGAATTCCTGTTAGCCAAGTAGAAAGAGCTCATGATCCCATCCTCACGTTACAAATTTCCATTGCATAAAGAATCTCTTTTAGAATGCTTTTATTTAATATACTTCAGCACCTCATCCTTCCCTTTTGGAGACAGGAAAAAAGATAATTTTTGAATATTATCTTACATAAGTTAGTGTGTACAGGCATGATTTGTATGCTTACAGAAGTTAGTATTAAGTGTAAATAGGAATCATGTCACAACTAAAAATATAATTAAAATCACATAACAAGACTAGAAGTCACAGCATTTTGTTCATGAAAACAAAATTAGTTTAGATTAGTTGCAGAATTTCTGTTTTGAAATAAACTTTATATTAAAGTATAATGCACTTTACCTAAGGATTGAAACATTTTATTAAAATATATTTTAATATATTTAATATATATAATATATATTTAAGATATTTTAAGATATTTTTGCTGCATAATTTTAAGAAGAAAATGCTCCCAAAGTAATTATTTTTCTTATTATTTTCCTGTTTCCATGTCATTAACCTCCAAATTAGAAATCCAGATAAATGATTTGATTTAAATTAAACAAAAATATTATTGAGTATAAGGACCTTTTACTCTCAACATTCATCACACTAAGATCATCAAATATGGTAAGATTGAAATAATTAGACTCTGTGTGCACTATGTTAAAATTATTTACAATGTGAGTGAAATGTTTAAAAAGTAGTATTTATTTTAGGTTAATTGCTTTGAAGAGACAATGAATGATATAATCAAAACCTAAGAAAGATTAGATTTAAAATTTAGAATTCAGGAAATGTTTTTTACCACACTGTTTACTGGAGCCTTCACAACAACCTCATTAGATAAGTTATGTTACTGATGCAAAAATCCCAGAGGTTAGACATTTACGAATAGAAAAACCATGTCATTCTGAATATGTAGGGTTACATAACAAACAGAAAATTTAGCTTTTAAATACCTGAATATAGTAATACATTTAATTGCAGGGAGAAAAAAGGAGATAAAATTGCATTTATTTTGAAAAGTAAACATATGTATTCATTTGAATAAAAGACAATGTTTAAAACATCACCCATTCAAGAAACAAGATGTACATTTAGCTGTTTTTTTGCCAATCATGTTCTCTAAACTTACTAGAAATACTAGATTAGTAAACCTAAATCATTGGTTTGTAGGGAAATAGAAATTTAGTTTATTAAAAGTCATGACTACTTTTTCTCAATTACTAACTGATTTATATTTTTATAATGGAATTTTATTTGATATATTTTTATTGATTAAGTTAAATAATTGGCCAATAGCAATATGAATTATGCATGAACAAAGTTTATCTAACACAAGTATTTTATTCACAAGACATATTATGGCTCTCTTAAAGAACACTAGATGGCAGTGTGTTATTTACTTATTAATTTTTAGTTATTTTGTTAATGGTTATTAATTGTCAGAAGCGGCAGTTTCCTTGTGCTCTTTCCAAAATATATTTAAAGCATTTGATTATACTCCCTCTATTTCCTTTTCATTACTCCTTCCTCCAAAGTTTGCTGTTTTTTACATAAAATTACATTTTTAAATATGCACATATAATCTAAATTGGAAGATTTAAGGTGAACTGCAATTTAATTCAATATGTACAGTGGATTAACAGGATGAATAAAAACTTGAATATTGTTTTTTATCTTCTGAATTTGGCTATTATTTTTATTAAGGTTAGGGTTAGGATCTCAGACCGAATTAGAATTAGGGTTAGAGAAAAAGAAAATTTAGGTTCAACACAAGATGACCCATTGCAACAATGATACTCACAACACACTATATTGAAAATGAACTTTACACCATGGGGACAGAAGAGTGAGAGAGGTGGGAGAGGGAAGGTATAGTGGGAGAACAACAAAGAAGAGGGTAACAATGTTCAACAAGAAGTGTACTCATTACTTTACACATATAACTATAATCCCTCTGTAAGCCTCTTTACAATAACGAAAATTTAAAAAAAAAATGTAAAATAAAACCTGACAGGAAATAGAAAAACACTTAAAAACTTTAGGTTCAAAATGCAAGTAAAAGTGCAAGTAAAATTTTGACCTACATGCCTAGCAAGATTTGGGATAAATGTGAAATAGAGGCTTGCTATTAACATTTTGATTCAGTTACCTGTAGGTTTAGGATTCAGCAAGCTGTTTCAGGTAGAGCTGGGGTTAGGATGAGAAAAAGATGTAAGGTATTGTGTAAAACTGCAATATATTTTAAGAAGAATGAATGATATCAAAGGTAGAATGAATGAAAACCAACGTCTGTGTTACTTTTAACATTCAGATATGATTTGGTTTAAATTGTGAATTGCTGTTTTAGTTCTTATTAGGGTTAGCGAAGGATAGCATTAGGCTAAAATTTAGTTTTCCACTAAGAAGCAGAAGCAATAAAATGTGTGTTTGAATGGAATCCAGACAATTTTCCTTACATTAACCATTTGTTGTTAATTCAGATTGTGATTAGTATTAGGTTTCTGATTAAAGGGGGTTGAGGAAAGAGTAAAGAATTTGGTTAAACTGGTGGCTTGCACTTATTATCACAGCTGCTCAGGAATCTGATTTCTGAGGACTGCAGTTCAAAGCCAGCCCTGGCAGGAAAGTCTGTGAGACTCTTATGTGCAATTAACCACGAGAAAACCTGAAAGTGGTGCTGTGGCTCAAGTGGTAAAGTGCACACCTTGAGCTAAAGAACTCAGGGATCTTGCCCATGCCTAGTGCTCAGGGATCGTGCCCAGGCCCAGAGACCAAACCACATGCCCAACAAAAAGAAAAAAAAGGAATCGGTTAAATGTGAAGTAAATTTGAACTTATTTTAGGTTCTAGGAATTCAGGAAAAGCTGGGATAATGGAAGTACAATGTATTTCATAATATCAGGATTTGAGATAAATGGGTATAATGACTCCTCATATGGAACAAGATAGGTTCAAAGTTAAGAGTGAGAAAATCTATAGGGTTTAGGAAAACCTGCAATTTATTTCAAGAATTACAAGTGGAATTTCAGTTAGGATGACACAAAACAAGCATTTTTCATAAATTTTAGATTTGGGATACCATTAGTGTCAAGGTTATGGTTAGGATTCTAGCCATGGTTAGGGTGAGAGTGTAGGAGAAAAAAAATGAGGGTAAAATTGAAAGTAAATTTCAGATTAAACCAGGTAAGAATTAGAACGAATGTGAACTAGAGAATTACTATTAATATTAGAATCTACTTACACTTAGGCTTATGGTTATTCTCAATGTTCCAGTTAAGATTACATAATGGTTAGAAAATGACTAAGATATTGGGAAAAAAATTGAAACCTATGTTTGCAAGGCTTATTTGAATCAATTAGGATGAGTGAAAACTAGTTTGCTTGTGTTAACGTTAGTATTGATATATAATTTGGATTAAGATTAGGGTCAGTATTTTGCTCTGATTATGATTATTGTTATGAGTAGGAAAGTTTCTAGTATAAAATTCAGTTTTCAAGCCAGCTGCCAGTGGCTCATGCCTGTAATCCTAGCTACTCAGTAGGCTTAGATCTGAGGCTCACAGTTCAAAGCCAGCCCGGGCAAAGAAAGTCTGTGAGACGCTTATCTCCAATAAACCACTAGAAAATCGGAAGTGGCACTGTGGCTGAAGCAGTGGAGCACTCGCCTTGAACTGAAGAGCTGAGGGATAGTGCCCTAGCCCATTGTTCAAGCCCCATGACCGACCAAAAAAAAATTCAGTTTTTACTAACAAGTAGAAGCAAAAATGTGAGACTGAATAGTAACTAGAGCATTATCATTAAAAATAGCCAAGGAACATACTTGAAAAAAATTTAAAAAGTAATCGCAGACACTCCTGTTTTAATCAGTTTCCATGAGAATATACCTTAAAGTATCACGTTTTTTTAATCATTAAAGAGCAATAATTAAACTTTAATTAGCAGTGAAGAAAGGAACAGAAAACTGTGTTTGAAGACAGCTTCACTTTGAATAATTCAACATAAGCATAATGGCTTTGTCTTGTTTTTTCTATGTAATTACCAAAATAATAAAGAGCAACACCCAAAGGCAGGAAAACACCTAAGCCAAAGCAATAAACTTTTGTATGTAAAATAATTGTGATTGGGCTGGGAAGGTGGCTCAGTGGTAGAGCGCTTGCCTTGCATGCCTGAGGCCCTGGGTTCTATTCCTCAGCACCACATAAGCAAAAAGAAAAAAGCCAGAAGTGGCACTGTGGCTCAAGTAGTAGAGCGCTAGCCTTGAGCTGAAGAGCTGAGGGACAGCGCCCAGGCCCAGAGTTCAGGCCCCATGACCGGACCCAAAAAAAAAAAATAATTGTGATGGTCTAACTCTTTCAAAGTCAGGCTTGGAAAGAGGAAAAGTGTATTTGTTTTAGTGTGAACAAGAAAAAATATAAAAATCCTCTATTAATGTTTTACATATCTTGACTAGGATGATTCGTGTTGGAGAAGAGGAAAGATACGAAAAAGTTCAAGATTGTTTGACTATTCCCCAACAACATTCTTATTTATCAGCTATAGCAACACAAGTAGCCTTGGTTACTCTTAGAATCATGCTTGTTTACATTTAGAAGCATTATTTTTTGCTGGGTTATAAGCTGCAAACCCTTGAGTATTAATAAAGAGTCGTTTTCTAAGGGAGGAAAGTTGTTGTGAAAACAAACATCAAATATCAAAGACTTAGCATAGTGGAAACTATTTTGTAGCTATATCACAACCTGTAGGTGTAGATTTTGTTACCCATGGTTCCAGGGGACCCATTTTTGTTATCTTCTTTGTCACTGTCTAGTGATCCTATATCATCCTATACCATCCTGGGATTGCTGTATCTTTACTGGATTCTCTAATTTCTGTTGGAAAGTTAGGAAGGATGGAAAATTGAGTTTCTGTTTCTGTTTTACTTTATTCTATAATACTTTAGAAACTGTAACTCAAAATGACATAAATTATCTTTATAATATTAGGAGACAGATTTCATTTCCATATTCTTACCCTAGCCTTATACATAACTTTAGTACTTTGATCCCCAAACGTGAAAATAAAGATAGGGAGTTTCTTATTTAAATATTGTTTAGAATTTGAAGACTTCATTAATGCAAGGCCCTTAGTAGTATATCCTTCATACATGTGTACAAAGCCAGTGGCAAATTTTTCTTATTCTCAGAAACTAGGATATGTGATGTCTCTATAGTTGCATCAGGAAAAGGCTATAGCTGAGTTAGTGTACTAAACCAAATCTGCTGTAACAAATTTCTACAAGTTAATTGGCTTGAATAATCCGTATTCATCATTTTACAGTTCTAAAGGACAGAAATCTAAAAGAAGTCTCACCACATTAAAATCAAGCCACCTACAGGGCTAAAAGATTTTTTAGATGATTCTAGTGGAAAGGCATTTACAACCTGTTCCGCTTTTCAGAAATTCAGGATCTGGGTTGTTGTCTTTTCCTTTATCTTCTAATGTAGTATCTTTACATCTTTCTGATGGTTCTTACCTGATCATTTCTCCTTTGAACTACAGCTGGGATTTTAAGTACCCATTTGAGTTATACTTCCCCCGTCTGGTAATTATTCAAATTCGTGTTCCTTGGGTAATGAGAGATGAATATTTTACAAATGTATACACACACACACACACACACACACACATATATAGTGCATATCTACATTTGAGGGATTAGACATTTGTGGGATGAGAGACATTATTGGAAGGTATTTTACTGCCAACCACAATGAATGTCTAGCACTTTTTTCTATTATAACTTGTTATCCGTTCATTAATTTTGAACAACATATTTCTTCAATGAAATATAACTAGAAAAAAAGTTAGTTCCTGAAAGCAATTAATCCTGATTAAAACAACGTCCTGTACTAGAAATCTTAAATGCAAGAGAGCAGCTCCTGAAACAGTTCTGGCACTATCACTTTTTATACATTCTGCTACAATCTTCTCTTTTCAATAGGAGTTGATTGTTATTATTTTGGAATTATGGTTAATATTTATTTGACTGCTATTTTTAAAGAATGCACCACCCAATTCTGGTTCTCTTTTTGTAACATTTTGTGTCTAATCTATTTCTGAAACAGAGCTATTTGAATTACATGAACTGCTTATTGAAGTTGAATCAGTGTGGAGAGGAAAAGAAAATATATGTCTCTGTAGGTATGTCACATTAAAAATGTACCTACAAGCTATTTACCTTAAAATCATCTATTTTTCATTATGTTTAGATTCTGATAGAATTTAGCCTATCAACTCACAAAGTGTTAATGCAGTTTTATTTCATGCCTCTCAAAAGCAAACCACAAATTACTATTTATTTAAAATTTATTTTTTTTAGTTTTAAAATTTTTCTTTAACAAACTATATTTTTAAAAAGTTAGCCCAGGCAAATGGTTTATTAGATATTTAGAGTCATGTTCAGACTCTATGGTGGAAGCCAGAAAGAGAAAAACATCATGTTTTTTTTCTTCCTTGAGGCACTCTTATTTATTCATCTAATTCTAAAAGAATGAAATTTTTGATTTGAAGCCTTTTGCTTGATATTCACAACGTGTCATTCTTCCTTTATTAATAGAAGAATTTGGAGAAAGGATGAGACTTCACACTAGAAAAAGGGGAAGAGGAAAAGAGAAATAGAAATCTAGATATTTTGTTCTTCCTCATCTCAATCACAAGGTCTGGATAATGATTGTGGATATTATAGACAATGATTTAGAGTGATTAGCCCCATCTATAGAAAAAAAATAACCTCATAAGTGATCACATGGAGAATCCTTATCTATAAAAATTGTAATAATTTCGAACAGGAAATGTTATATATTTGCTTAGTTCTTGTTTAGTATTGGTTAGATTCTGACGTGCTATAGTCAAGTATCATAAAAGGTATACAAGAATGGTAGGAAACTAACATCTTACTATCATATTCTAATATTAGCTTAATTCTGCCTGCATTATTTGTATGAGGCTGTATTTGAGTTTTGCCTCAATTTCACATGTTATATTCTTCCAGTATATAAGTTGAAAGAAGACTCCTTCTGAAAATATTCTATTTTTATAGCTAAGGGAAAACAAGTCAGCTATTAAACACAAAGAGACAGAAATCTTCCCCTAGAAATAGTCTTTCATCACTTCCGTTTCATTTTTGTAAACTGAAGTAAGTAACATGACCCATCTTGACATTGCAGAGTACAGGTAAATTTCACCTACAGGAAGCTGATGCAGGACATACAGTAAAATGCCCAGATATGCAACACTTGTTATAAAGAGGAAAAAAAAAAGAGAGCTACACTACAATCCATCATACTTGCTATCACAAGTCTCTGCAGGAAGGAAGCTATTATGTTCCTTTGTTTCTAAAATTACTGAGATCTTCAAATCATGTCTTTTATGCTTGGATGTTACAGGAATTAGAGAACATTTGATCCTGAGACAGCATAAAATCTCAAAGAAAGTTGGAGTAAGTATTTCAATTCTACCTTTTGTTCTCCAAGAAAAGAAACCATTTTATAGACAATACTTTATACTTTCTTACCTAGTATCTTTTTTTTTTCCAGAAATGGATTTTGTTAATATATGTGATTATCCACCACAATAAATGTCATCATTTATCTGCATCTTGTGCAGACAGTATAGTCAATTAGATGTAAGTGGGAGTTCATCAGTAGCACTTTTTAAAAATGCAAAAAAATGTGGACAGGGAGCCAATATACATATTTTTCCACCATCACCTTCCACATCCTCCCCTTCCTTCCTAGGAAACACACCCTATCAATAAAAAGACTTAGATATTTGGCTCGTGACCTTGAAAGTGGAAGCAGAATATTAGGGATGTCGGAGATGATGGTCAATAATGGTTTACATAATAATGTCACATGCAACAGCCTTATGACTCCAGCAGGCCTTAACACTGTACTTCCTTAGTGATGTGATAAGAATGTCAGCTTTACTGGACTTAGTATTGTTTTCCACTTCCTTTTCTACCACCTGGCCTAAATTATAATACATAGTAATGGAATGAAAAAATAATGTCATCTTAACCAAGTCCCATTGTGACAATGAGATGTATAAAACATTATGTTGAAAAACGAACTTTACAACTTTGGCGGTGGAAGGATGGAGAATCAGTGGGCAGGGATGGTAAGGGGAAGGAGGAGGCAACAATGCTTGCTAAGAAATGTACTCTTTACCTTGCTCATGTAATTGTAACCCCTTTGTACGGTATATTCACAATAAGAAAACGTATTAATATAAAAAAGTAAGAAAGTTATTTAGGGCTTTGGGAATGTGGCTAAATGGAACAGTTATTGCTTAGCATGAATCAAACCCTAAGTTTAATTCCTCAGTCCCACATAAATAGAAAAAAGAAAACACTGAAAATTGAGCTGTGCCTCAAGTGGTAAAGTGTTAGCATTCAGAAAAAAAAAAAAAAGCTCAGGAACAGTTCCTTGTACCTCAGTTCAAGCCCCAAGACTGTCAAAAAAGTCATTTAGCTAGTAAATGAAAAACAAATAACCCATATTTGGAATATAAAATTGCTCATTCCAACTGATACCTAGCAATAGTCTGTAATTCATTTCTTTTATCTATATTAGAATAGTATTTTTTATAAAAGGGCAGGGAAGGTGCTTCAGCCATAGAGCACTTGCCTTGCATGCATGAGGCCCTGGGTTCAATTCCTCAGCACTACATAAGCAAAAAGAAAACAGTCGGAAGTGTCACTGTGGCAAAAGTAGTAGCGCACTAGCCATGAGCTGAAGAACTGAGAGACAACGCCTAGGCCCAGATTTGAGGCTCCACGACTGGACCCCCAAAAAACAAAACCAAACAAACAAAAAAAATGTTCTGTTAATAGGTCATGGCAATTAATGCCAAGAATGTGATTAGATATCAGATGAAGATTAATCCTAGAAATTCAAAGATTCCAGGATTTTGAGTGGTCACTTCTAATCACAATTAGAAGGGTAGTCTATGTGAGATTTGGAAAACTTTTTGGTAAGTAACGGCATCAAAAAGGCATAGGATAATTAATAGCTTTGACAAAAGAGAAGGAATAACTCCCCATGGAAAGAATAAATGATAATAATAACTAAGTTATACCACAAACTGTTCTAGGGAACCATATTTGGTTATTGAATAACTAGTTATCAACTATGCTTATTCCTCATTGCCTTTAGCATTCTAGTCACTTAGGCTAGTTCTTAATCTCTGTGTGATAAATTGTATATCCTTCTATGTTATTCTTTCATATCTTACTTCCTTTGCTTTCTAAAAATCTTAGTCTTTTTTATTTCTCTATGAACAATTTCTGATACTAAGTCCACATACACAGACAGCAGAGGATGCTAATGTAAGAGTCCCAAAACACATGAGTCATTAATGTAACAACATGGAAAAGGAGTATATATTTATTGCTACCTCAATTTTTCTGAGAAGCTGCAATGTCATCATTGATTGAAAAATCGATTCTTTGTCTACATAGTGTCATTAAGTGCACATCAATGCAAATATAAGCTGGAAGCTGGTTGCTCAAACCTGTAATCCTAGCTACTCAGGAATATGAGACTAGAGGATTGTGGTTCAAAGCCAGCCTGGTCAGGAAAGTCCATGAGACCCTTATCTTTAATTAACCACCAGAAATCCCGAAGTGGTGCTGTACCTAAAGTGGCAGAGCGCTCAATTTGAGCTGAAGAGCTGAGGGACAGAGCCCAGGATCAGAGTTAGAGCCCCATGATCAACAAAAAAACTGCAAATAGGACTTTGAGTATCCCCAAAAGGAACAACGAAGTCAATAGTAATCTTCCCAAACAGAAAAAATAATTACAAACTGATTCAGTGCACCTACTTTTGCTGAGTTATTTAAGTTATGGCTTCTTTGCTGGACATATTCTCTTCTTTTAAAAATTGTCAAATATTAGCTTTATTATATTTCTTGTTTCAAAAGAGAAGTCCATACAGTTGATGTCACTTGGCTTTCTTACTGTCTCAGTTCAAAGTCAACCCATGCAGGAGAGTCTGTCAAACTCTTATCTGTAATTAAACACTAAAAAAACCAGAAGTGGAGTTTTGGCTCAAACAGTAGAGTACTAAGTTAGGGTACAGGTGTGCAGGAAAGACAACTGTACAGGGACAGTGTCCACCCTCTGTATTCAAGCCCCAGAACCAGCACAAACTAAACAAACAAACAAGAAAATGAAAAAACCCACATATATCTTTGGGACCATCCTTAAAGCACTGGTTTGAGAAGAGGCTCCTTTTGATGATCATGCTCTCTGGATCCTGATTTTTGGAATCCTTATTGCTATGGAGAACTCAGGACCAGACTAAAGAAATGGATAACTGACTCCTGCAATAGGAGAACCATCTCAAGAGAGAAATATCCGTGCATAGGACACTTTAAAACCTGCATGTCTTTCTTTCTTTGCAATAGGACACTTTTAAAATAAAGTTAATTTCTTTTATTCTATGCTTGCCTGTAAATGGCATATTGTTTCCTTTTGTTATACTCTCAACTGGAAGTTTACAAACAAGTTTTATATGAGTAAAGGACACACTACAAAAGATCAGGGACAGAGTTTCCTTCAGGCCTTGGATTATTTTCTTGTATAGTAAAAAAGGACAGCACAAATTAACTTGAAGTTTGTCATTTCTCTATGTTCAATTCCTCTCTTGGGATCAGTTTCCACTTGCAGTAACAGTTCCTTCCACATACTTCCTGTAACAATCTGTGATGATGCCCCAGGTAAAATGAATATTTTCTGGCTTCATTTAAATAGCACAAGCACATCTTTGGACATGAGGTAACGTATTTCAGAGATAAATTCATAATGAGAAAATATGTAATTTAAATGTTTTATAAAACATTATCCATGTACACATGGCTGTATAAGATGATGTTAAGTGAAATGTACCCCAAGATATGGACACAACTTGCTTTTTCGTTCTTGCTATTGTTTTTAATGTATCTAACATCTACTGTGTGATTTTTTTCTTTCTCCATGGTATAACCCTGTTTTCACTATATTTGATGTCGGCGACCTGCATCTTGCATATACATTTTTCTAATGTGGGTAGGGGAGGGGAAATAACCAAAAGCTGAAAAAAGAATACAGTATGACCCATTGTAACAATGAGTTGTACAAGGCACTATGTAGAAAATGAACTTTACAACTTGAGCAGGGGAGAAGGGAGTTGGGGCGGTGGGGAGGAAAGGAATGGAAGGTGAAAATCAAAAGAGGAGGTAACAGACCTTGATAGATATAGTACTCATTTATTTACTTATGTAACTCTAACCCCTGTTTACACCATTTTATAATAAAAAAAACATGAAAAAAACATCGTGGAGTAGTTTAAGTTCAAATTTCCTATGTGCACTTTAATTAAGACCAATTTTACGTGGGAAGGTTCTCAGAAACATATTTTTGTGAGTGTGTGTGTTGTGCATTATTTCCCAAGTGCACACAAGTTAACATTAGGAGAAACAATAGGAATAATAGAAGAAAAAGAAGTTTTTGCTTAAGTATAATGGTTCAATACACTACAGAAGACTCTGCAAATAAGAAAACTTTGAAACATTAAAGCCATTCCAGTATGTAGATCTATGGGATATAGAGAGCATTATTACTAAGTGTAACATGAATGATGAGACCACTCTTGTTTTCTACTTAATCTAAATCATGGTAGCTAATCATGCAAATTTGTAAAAAGTAGAAGGGAAGAATTATTCTGGTTCCAAAGAAATCAGATATAAGAGCATGGACTTAATTGAAAAAACAGGCTATGTTGACAGAGCAGGAATTATACTAGCAATGAACTGGTGGCTAAGATCACATTTCTTTTTCTTTATTTCTTTGATGGTTATAGGTCTTGAATTCTGGACCTGGGTGATGTCCCTCCACTCTTCAACTCATGGCTAGAGCTCTACCACTTGAGCCACAGTGTCAATTCCTTTTTCTGGTGGTTAATTAGAGATAAGTGCCTCAGAAAACATTCCTACTTGTGCTGCATTTGAACTGCAATCCTCAGATCTCAGCCTCCTGAGAGGATTATAGGCATGAGCCACCAGTACCCAGCTCAAGATCACATTTCTAGGAGTGTAAACTCGGGATATGTAATGTGTATATTCATCTATCTTTATATGAATTCTTGAGTTAAAAATCTGGGCTACAGCTTAGACTTTACATGAACAAAGTATTTCTAGTTTAAAACTTGATACTCATGGAAAAAATAAAAACTAAGAATGTAAAAGAGCCTGGGAAATTCAGTTTGCATCCAGCCTGGGCAGAATAGTCTTTGCAACAATACCTATAATTAACCAGCCAAAAGTTGCATTGGAAAAATGGCTCAAGTGATGTAATACTAGTTATGAGCAAGATTGCTGAATAAGAGGTTGAGGTTTTTGCATACATACATACAAACATTCACATACACACAGAAGCACTTATATGAACAAACACACATATGAAACAACTCTCAGAATATGTAGAAAAGTTAGAAAATAATAGAAAATATGTCCTGAGTAAGACTAGTATCAAGTTATAATTTTTAATATTAGAAAGTCTTCAAGTGAACTTTCCCCCCAAAAGCTTGAGAATATTACATAGGTAGGGACCAGAGATAGTAAGAGAGTCAAGTAATCATTAAAAAAGGGATCAGATCCATGGAGGAAGGTATCAGAGACACCTGCAGGTGCATCTGAAAATGTTCATATCCTATGTCAAATGTTAGGACATTTTTGAAAATTGTATATCAACAGTTTGAGCAGTCAGTCTAGAGGATAAGATCATCGGAGAAGTTCAGAATTACTAGTATTCTAGATTAAATAAACCAACAACCTATGGCAGGGCAATGTGATACAAACCTGAAATTCTAGCACTCAGATTAGGACTGGAGATTAGAGAGTGGATTGCATAGTGATACCTTCCTTGGGCTAGGTACTATAATTTTGCTCAATAAAACAAACCAAAGGACAAGAAAGGAATTCACAGTTGGAAGTTTGGGGTAATTTTGTGATTATGTTTTTGAGAAGTCAAGTTTCCTATTGAAATGCAACTCATATATCATCCTCAGTCATGTTGTACATGCTCTCTTCATTACAGAATATTCCTAGATGCAAAATAGCCAATGACTCCGAACCAAAAATTTGAAAAAGTAAGCATCATTCTGTTGGATTCCAAAGAAATGATGAAGGATTACAAAAGCTTAAGCCTGGAGAAATAGAAAAGATATCTAATGTACGACATTGTAGACCTGGCTAAATGAGAATTTAGATTCAAAATAAATATTTTGTTTGTACTTTCATATTCTACAGAATATTACAAAATTCATTTTAAGTAGAAGTTTTAATTTACAAATTCACAAATGATTCTGGCATTCTATTTGTCTAGAATATTCTTTCAAGAGAGTTATAATTAGGACTTAGTTAATAGATAATTCCAACAGTTCATGTATAACGTGATAATATGAATAATCTAGAAAGAGTTGTCAACAAATGAGTGATAGTAATTTATAAATTTACAAAAAGAGCAATATTTTGAGATTTTGGTGTAACATGGTATGAAGAGAGTTATTGTGAGACATCTTTTTTCTTCTAACTATACATAACACAGGAAGAAATTTCTTTTTTTATTGTGAAAATACCGTACAGAGGGGTTACAATTACATGGGCAAGATCATGAGTACATTTCTTATCAAGCATTGTAGCCTCCTCCTTTGTTTTCCCTTCCCATCACTTCCCTTCCTCCCCCGCCCCCCACCCAATCTTCTCCTTTCCCCCCACACAAAGTTGTAAAGTTCGTAGAAATTTCATCAATTACGTACCTCTGTATACAATGAGAAATATGCTAGGTTTCGGGTTTTTTTTTTTCATTTTGTTTTTGTTGTTTTGTTTGTCCTAGGGCTTGACCTCTGGGGCTGGGCACTGTCCCTGAGCCTGTTTTTGGTCAAGATTACTGATCTACCACTTGAACCTCAGTGCTACTTGTGTCTGGCTTTTCCTGAGCAGTTTATTGGAGATAAGAATCTAAGAAATCTTCCTGCCTGGATGTGCTTTGAACCATAATATTCAGATCTTAGCCTCCTGAATATCTATTATAGATAAAAAGATAAGTATAAAGAATATTTGCAAATTTTCTGATCTCAAGAATACCACTTGGGGGAAAATGATGCAGCAAAGTTTAGTGCAGTGTTCTTAGAACAATAGAAAGGGCATTACATTAGTAGAAGTGTAGAATTTTTTTCACAATAGTGTTAAGCTAGTCATGCTGTGAATTTAGGGAATTTTAAGGTGCACCTTACAAGTTGGAAAATGTTGGGCTAGAATGACTTCAATGCATAAAATGTTGGGATTGATTGTCATAGAAATAATAGCTTACTCTGATGAATAAATTTTTACTCTAAAGGAATTAATTATTATAGACACTTCATAGTTTTATCTTCTACCAGAATGTGGCTAGTTTTTCTTTTGACCTTTAATTATGTAACTCCTCATTAGAAACTGCATCTATTGCAGAATTAAATAAAATGCATATAGGCACTGTTTTAAATGTCTGTGGTATGGCATGTTCAGAATTTGAAAATGAGTAGTTAGCAGTCATAGGAATTTTGAAGAAAACATATATTCTCTCCTCTTAACAAAAATTCAGTTTTAAAAGTTAGGAGTTTCCAGAGAATTGAACGATTTTCTATTTAGTATGAGACAATACTAACATAATGTTTTTTTCAAAATAATGGCAAGTATATTCTGAAAATTTTGTATAGGTTGATAACATTCCAGTTGATGACCCTCTGATAAAGAAAGGGGCAATTAATTCAAATTAGAAGCCAAATATTGTTCATTTTTTAAAGGTAATATACATAGAATAATATTTACTATACCAATACAGTGAAATTATATTTTATGTAGCTTATTTTTAAATTTAATTTAATTGTCAATTTAATATATAGAAGGCGTTTCAGTAATTGTAATGTAGTGAATACATAACATGTCGAACTTTTTACCCCCTCCCTCATTTTTCTCACACTTTTCATTCACGATACCCCTCACAAGTTGTAAATTTCCAACATGTTGTCTTGTGAGTATTGCTATTGTATTGGTTTTCCTTTGTTCTTTGTGTCACCATTTTGTTGTTACTCTTTCCTTGCCAAAGTAAGATAAATATGTATACAACACACAAGATACTGAAATCATAGGCATCAGGGGATAAACCACAGGTGAAAACACAAAAGAAAAAAGAAATCACATAGTACATTAAAAACAACAACCACAAAGGAAAACCTCTGTTTCAATGTCTAGTTCATTTTGCTCAGCATCCACTTATATGGTCATATATACATAGCTCTTCAGCCATTCTGCTCATCTGCTAGGACCATCCTAGAAATTTCCTACATGGAATCTGTTTCTTTGTGTCTTGCTTATTTTACTTAGTAGGATTTTTTTAAGTCTTTCCATTTCCTTATGAATTAGAAGCATAAAATTGCACCGTGTGTGTGTGTGTGTGTGTGTGTGTGTGTGTGTGTGTGTGTGTGTGTGTAATATCAATTTCATCGATTTTATCGATTCATTCATCTTCTGAGTGGCATATTGGTTTAAAACATGATTTCATGTAAGTATCACTTAGGGTCATTCAAAAATGACAGATGCCACCTCCCCAGATATACTAAAATCATAATTTCTTTTTTTTGGGGGGAGGGTCCAGTCGTGGGGCCTGAACTCTGGGCCTGGGTGCTGTCCTTCAGCTCTTCAGCTCAAAGCTAGCGGTCTACCACTTGAGCCACAGCACCATTTCCGGCTTTTTTCTTTTTGCTTATGTGGTGCTGAGGAATCGAACCCAGGGCCTCGAGCATGCAAGGCAAGCGCTCTACCACTGAGCCACCTTCCCAGCCCCTAAAATCATAATTTCTAAGTAAGATAGTATTTTATGTTGGTACAAGTGTTGAGATATCTGGATGAGTCTAATGTATATTTTGTACTGAATTAGGCAGGAAGATATCATATAGGATAAAAATGGTAGTGACAAAATATTTCCTTGAGAAAGATTTAAGAGGCTGCCAGAAGTATGAAGAAATTCAGATAATTTTGAAGAATTTAGAAATGCAAGCTCAAGTATGTCTCTTTAAATAAAAATTATGTGAGCGGATGGGCAAAAGAAGGGGAAGAGAAGAAATAACTGAGAGCAAATCACTGTCCCAAGTTAGAGTATGAAAAGATATAATCTACAACTTCCAAGTTAAAAGAGAGAACAATGATACATCCCATTTAATTTAGGAACATGCAATATATTTACTTGGCTTTTCCCTACTTTAATGCTCCAAAAATAAATGAAGATTTATAAGAAAACTTATGTGATTTCCATTACTTCAACCTGAACACTAACTGTGATGAGCCCTCTTTTTCTCACGTTGCACTTGGAAAATAGTCTCTAATTTAATGATGTTGTGACTGATTACAGACAGAGTTAGGGGCTTCTACTTGTACAATTATCCCAGAATAGTTTAAAACAGTTTTTCCCCCATGATATTCAACTATATTCTCTGAAGCAGTACTTTGAACACATCTTCACACCTGAGCACATGAAATTATACTTCAGCATTTCCTTGGCACATTCTACTATTTGCCTTTGTCTTCTTTGCACATTCCTTTTGAGATCATGGTTGCTCTATTTCCATTTCATCTTTACAAACTGCTAAGAACATTGTTCAACTACCAGTTCTTGTTTGCACACGCCCAGTTTATTTATCAAGGTACTTTGTCCATGTTAAGCAATAGGGTAGTACTCACTCTCTGAGGAGAAAAGTTCCACAGTATAATCCTATGCCCACATTCGAGGATGTAGAATTTAAAGCATTATGAGACAAACAGTGATATTGGAATTGAAAGGCTCCTTAGGGGCATTTTCTTGGAGCTCATTAATTTTCCCAGGAGAAATATAAATATCTACAAAATATGGAGCTAATTAGTAAGTATCTGAATTAACACTAGATCCTAGATGCTGCGTTAATACAAGTCAAAATTTTATCATTGTTACATCAGAATCCTTCCCCACTTGCCAATGTGTATGAAAAAATAAAAGAAAGGCATTAACACAAAATGTCTAATCTTTTTAGGCATTTAATCCTAGTGGTGAGGGTAATGTCTGAACTCTTCCATTCAATAAAAACTTGAAGTTTATAAGATCACTTCCTACATATAAGAATTTGTGGCAGGTTGATTGACAGGGTTATTACAGCATGGAGATATTCCTAACAAAAATTAGATTTAAGTAGAGTATATGACAGTTATGATTTGTCAATGGCTATTGAGGTATTTTTTATTCTAAAGAAGAATCAATTCGAGGAGTCTTCAGTCACATCAGTAAAGCTGTATGTTAACCTAATACTTGGTGCTATTGTCCTACATTTATAATGACTAGACTGATAAGATATCCAAACAAATCTAAAAACATTTCAATAAAATCCCAAACTGGTGTGGATACATGGGTCACTCCTTGGAACTGTAGCACAAATTAGGCTTGCCTGTGCTGTAGTTCAATCTTTATTCACCTGGCTAAACAAAGTCTTCAAAAATATTCACAGAATACCTCTAAGTAGTTAATGAGAGTTATATCTGTATAATTCTTCTAAGGTCAGGATAAAAGCATTTGTTGCCTGCATTTAAAATCAACAGGATCTGTTGAATTCATGGATCCAGAATTTCATGTCTTCACATTCATATCTCAAAATTTTATCAATATGACTTTCACCAAAACACTGTTCTTTTTGAACTTGTCTATGTCCTTTACTTTTCAAATCCAAATAGCATATTTCCTTCAATACATTCCTGCAAATTCTTTCCTTCCTTTACTTCTGTAAATCTGTGTTTATTACTTTTTTGGTTCCTTATTTATCTCTTTCTTCTAATCTTGTCTACACTGTTGCTCACATTGCTCACACATGTGTCAGAATTTTCCTTTTCCTCTTCCCTTTAATAATACCCCTGGTTTTATTATTTATTCATATTCATGGTCATGGATATTTTGATGATATCTAAACAGACCTATCTTTGCATCTGTTTAACATAAACTTTAGAATTTTCTGAGAGTTTTTTCCTCTAAATCTATCATTTCCACTTGTAGTCCTTATCACCAAGAATATAACTAACACAAATGCTAGCCAGAGATGTGGATGCACTTTAGATTTCTTCTTACCCTTCTACTCCCTGCCATTAGATAAGATGAATGATCAAGATTTTCTGTTTCTGTCACTAATACAATTTCTATGTACTCCCTTTTATGCTCCTGACACCGGCCTGTTTCAAATACTCATTACTGATCCCCTAGTCCTAAATCAACCATTTACAAGGTATGATTTTTCCACATAGTCTTTTCATATTGGTCCTCTCAATCACCAAGTTATTCTCCTTGTAAGCACACAGAGTGAAGAGCTCAGATACAAATTCCAGTATCATTATTTACTCATTATATTGACTGTTGGCCTTACATTTCTCATCTGTAAATGGAGGTAATCTACCAGAAATATTGAAGAATATATTTGTTGACTTCTGGAGCAAGAAAAAAGATAAGTGAAGAGTCCTTACATTTTCCACCTTAGCTTATAAATAAAGAGTCAAATTCAATTTGTTGGTATAAATTCACAAATAGTTTCATGCAGAAATAAAAATAAATTTTAACTACGGGCTCTAGGGCCTGTGTCCTTTTATGGTAACTACAGATATGTAAGTGGTATTATGTAAATTGGGTCATGTGTTTACAGCTGTACTGAAGAACATACTCAATATATCATTGGAAACATTGGTTTGAATACTATCTATATGAGAATGTTATTTGAACTAATCACATTTAGTTGAAAACTATAGCTTAGTCCATCAAAATGTGGAAATAAACAATTTTATTTATTAGAAAAAAATACCACCAAGAAAAGTGAGTACACATTACAGAAACTGCAGGAATAACGTTAGTGTTTTTTTACTGTCTGTACCTGCTTCTGTGATTTTATTTATTGATATTGAAACTCTCCTCTTGTTATTCTTTTTGTATGTAATCCAACAGTGTTTATAACTATGTATTCAGTGTGGGAAATCTACCTTCAAAGATGTCTAAAGTTTTTTTTTTCCTTTTCAATCACAACATTGTCATTATCAGGCTACACTGTGGTCATCATCATCATCTTCAACAAAATTATTATTAGCATCATAGTGCTAATCATTGGAAGTCTGAGACGTGTCTATGATTTTGCGATTATTTTTCTTTTAATTAATAATTTTAATGTTACCACTGTGCATACATCCGTATTAAAATTTTGAACAAATAAAGAAACAAAAAAACCTAAACCATATCAGGTAGCTTGACTATGTGCTGATAACAAATTATGGAATAGATTTTTGAAGCATTGCAAATTCCTAACCAGTATAAATTAACTTCCTCTTTCCCCCTCACTACACAAAAATATTTAAGAGTTTGGACAGAACTTTTTCAAGTAATATACTGTAAATATTATTACAATATCATGTGTATATCTAAAATTCCCTTGAAGGTAATAAACTCTACTTTCTATTGAAATATTAATTATTTTATGCTAGGAAACTTTTCGAAAAATAGACTGTATATCTTTGAAATGAAAAAGGTCAAAAACAGTAGAAAAAAATTTTAGAGGGAGTCTGTCTTCAGATATATATATAGATAAGATATATATATATATATATATATATATATATACACACACATATATGCATATATATTTATATGTTATGTTTCGAGTGACATACATTTTTAGAGATTATTTGTCATCAGAAATATATACATATGTCTAAATTTACTTGTAGAAAGATATACACTATGGTGAAACAAAAATCTTAAAACATAATTGAAATTAAAAAATACATCAAAACAAGTGGCAGTGACTCACTATTATAATTCAACCTATTCTGTGTAATGAGATCTTCAAATTCTGTTTGAAACTAGCCCAGACAGAAAAGTACTTGTTAGATTCTTAAAAACATAAATTAGCTCTGGGCCTCAAGTTGTAGTGTACTGTCCTTGAGCAGAAAAAGGCTTAGGGACAATGCCTATGTCTTGCAAACAACAACAACAACAACAACAACAACAAAATGTATCACATTAATTTCACAAAAGCATCTTTTAACTGCTGTGAGACAAAATTATACTACCTCGTCCAGGGAAGGTATCGATATGTAATTCCACTCTCTAAACTCCTGTTTTAGTCTGAGTGCTAGAATTCCAAGCTTGTATCACATTGCTCTGCCATAGTTTGTTGGTTTATTTAATCTAGAAACAGACTAGCAATTCTAAACTTCTCTTATGATCTTATCCACTAGACTGACTGCTCAGACTGTTTATGTATTATTTTCAAAGATGTTCTTACATTTGACACAGGATATGAACATTTTCAGATGTACCTGCAGGGGTCTCTGATTCCTTCCTCCATGGATCTGATCCCATTAATAATGATTACTTGACTCTCTTACTATCTCTGGTCCCTACCTATGTAATATTCTCAACTTTTTTGAAGATAGTGCATTTGAGGGCTTTCTAATATTAAAAATTATCACTTAATTCTAGTCTTACTCAGGAGTTATTTTCTATTGTTTTCTAACTTTTCTACATATTGTGAGAATAGTTTCATTTTGTATTTGTGTGTGCACATATAAGTGCCTATGTGTGTCTGTGTATGTTTGTATGTATGTATGCAAAAGTCTCAAGCTCTTATTGAGCAATCTTGATCATGACTGATATGCCAGCTTTTGGCTGGTTAATTATAGGTAGTGTCTCAAAGCCTGTTCTGCCCAGGCTGGATGCAAACTGAACTTCCCAGACTCCTTTACATACTCAGGTTTTATTTTTCCAGGAGTATCAACTTTTAAACTACAAATATTTTTGTGAGTGTAAAGTGTAAGCTGTAGCCCAGATTTTTAACTCAAGAATTCATATAAAGATAGATGAACATACACATTACATATCCTGAGTGTACACTGCTAGAAATGTGATCGTAAGCCAAGTGCTGGTGAGATCTGAGGACAGGGGTTTAAAGCCATCCCAGGTAGGAAAGTCCTGGAGACACTTTTTTTCCAATAAATACCATAATACTGGAAGTGGCACTGTGGCTCAAGTGATAGAGCGCTAGCCTTGAGCTGAAGAGTTGAGGGACAGCGCCCAGGCCCAGAGTTCAGGCCCCATGACTGGACCTCCCCTCAAAAAAAAGTGTTATACTGCAAAGAAACCAAAATATGGAGGTTTAAAGTGTCTTATGAATGGATGTTTCACTCCTGAGATGATTCTCTTGTTGCAGGAGTCAGTTATCAATTCCTTTAGTCTGGTCCTGAGTTTTCAATAGCAAGAAGGATTTCAAAAAAGCAGGATCCAGTGAGTATGATCAGCAAAAGGAGCCTCTCCTCAGACCAGTACTCCTTCAAAGAAGGTCCCAAAGAAATACTTGGGGTTTGTTTTGTTTGCTTGTTTGTTTAGTTTGTGCTGGTTCTGGAGCTTGAACTCAGAGGGTGGACCCTGTCTCTCTACAGTTATCTTTCCTGCCCACCTGCCTCCAAAGCTGGTACTCTACTGCTTGAGCCAGAACTCCACTTATAGCTTTTTCGGTGTTTAATTACAGACTCTGCCTCCTGGGTTGGCTTTGAACTAAGATAGTAAAATGGACTTCTCTTTCGAACTAAGAAATATTAGATGAAGATTATTATTAAGCTAATATTTCACAATTTTTAAAAGAAGAGAATATGTTCAGCAAAGAAGACATAACTTAAGTAACTCGCAAAAGTAGGTGCACTGAATCATTTTGGAATTATTATCTCTGCTTGGAAAGATTAATATTTACTTCATCATTCCTTTTGGGGAAACTTAAAGTCATATTTGCACTTTTTGTTAGTTGTGGGGCTTGAACTCTGATCCTGGGCACTGTCCTTCAGATCTTCAACTCAAGTTGAGCGCTCTACCACATTAGCTACAGCATCACTTCTGGGTTTCTGGTGGTTTAATGCAGATAAGGATTTCATGGACGTTCCTGACTAGGCTGGTTTTAACCACAATCCTCTGGTCTCAACTTCCTGAATAGCTAGAATTACAGGCATGAGCCACCAGCACCCGGCTCATATTTGTGTTTAGTGCAGTTAATGACACTAGACAAAAGACAAAATACAAAGAATGGAAATCTGAACCAAAGTATGTGACATTGCAGCCTTTCAGATTAATTGAGGTAGCAATAAATATGTCCTACTTTTCCATGTTGTTACATTAATGACTCATGAGCTATGGGACCCTTACATTAGCATTCTCTTCCATCTGTGTAGGTGTACTTAGTATCAGGAAATGTTCATAGAGAAATACGGAAAGAGGTTTTTAGACAGCAAAGGATATCAGGTATGAAAGAACAGCATAGAAGGAGATACATTTATCACACAGATTAAGAATTAGCCTAAGAGATTTAGAATGCTAAAGGCAAAGAGGAATAAGCCTAGTTGCTAACTAGTTCTTCAATAACCAAAAATGGTTCCCTAGAACGGTTTCTGTTATACCATAGTTACTATCATTTATTCCTTCCATCTGGAGTTATTCCTTCTCTTCTGTCACAACTATTAATTAGCCTCTGCCTTCTTGGTGCCATGACTGGCCAAACAGGTTTCCAAATCTCACTTAGACTACCCTTCTCATTTTGATTAGCAGTGGTCACTCAAAAGCCTGGAATCTTTGAATTTCCAGAGTTAATCTTCATGTGACATCTAAGCACATTCTTGGCGTTAATTGCCATGACCTTATAAAGAAAACTTTTTTTCAACACATTATCCTAATATAGGTAAAGTACATGAATTAGGGATTATTGTCAGGTATCATTATGGAAGGAGTAATTATATGTTCCAAGTATAGGTTCTTTATTTTGCATTTACTAGGTAAATATTTGTTGCTGTTGTTGTTGTTGTTGTTTTGTCAGTCGTGGGGCTTAAACTCAGGGATAGGGAATTATTCCTCAGATTTTTTTTTCTCAAGGCTAATCCTCTACCACTTGATGCACAGCACCATTTCCAGTGTTTCTTTTTCTGTTTATGTGGTACTGAAGTATTGAACCCAGGGTTTCAGGCATGCTAAGCAATCACCATACCATGAAGCCACAATCCCAGAGCCCTAAATGACTTTCTTAGGATGGCATTACATTTTCATTCTGTAACTATGTATCATAATTTTGGCCAGAAATTTTTGCTAGAAAAGGACATTGAACACAATACTGTGTCAAGTAAGGCTAGATGGACAATGAATAACTGTCATGGTCTAGCCAGGCACAGAGGGGCTTACCTCATGGAGCTCATACAACAGACTGAGCGAGACAGCTCCTGACCCACAGCCCACCTCCAGAATGAGAGGACCACCTTGGTTCCAGCCACATGGGGACACTGTGCCACCTCCTCCAGCACCTATTCAATCAGTTTCTGAGAGAGAGAAAGAGAAAGAAGTTCAGAAATACACTTAAGGCAGGTGCCAGTGGTTCAGGCCTATAACCCTAAGTACACAGGAGGCTGAGATATGAGGATCATGGTTCATAGCCAACTCGGGCAGGAAAGACTGTGAGACTCTTATCTCTAAAGAACCACAAGAAAATTGGAAGTGGCCTTGTGACTCAAGTGGTAGAGTGCTAGCCTTGTGCTGAGGAGCTCGGGGACAGCACCCAGGCTCTTAGTTCAAGCCCCACGACTGAAAAGAAGTGGACTTCCTACCACAAGAAGTGTGGTGAATAGCACCCATTGTCCTAGGGAGCCTGCCTCGGCAAGTCAGGCTGAGATTCCTGTCAGGTGGGAGTCATGTAAGTCACCCAGCTTCTCTGTGCCTCAGTTTCCACATCTGCAAAACTGAAAAAAGTGAAGGATCCACTTCCTCATAGTAATAGGGTCATAATGAAAGAGACCCATGTTTTGTTCATAATCCCATGCCTGTCTCACCATTAACACACACCATTTGAGCTCTTTCCGGGTATCTTTCTGTCATATGCTCACACAACTGCTGAGAACCGTATCTGAGGGCTGCTCCCTCTGTGCCTGGCCGTGCTCCAGCGATCTCTCTGTATTAATCCCTTGTTTCCTCACAACTGTCCCATGAGGAGATTGAAATCCAATGGTGGGGGCCCAACCCAGAGCTTAACCTGTGGTTAAGAATCGGCTGCCATGGACTGAATTTGCGACAATCCATCTAAACCAATGACTGAGTGTAGCACCACGTGTCTACCATCCCAACTACTGAAGACAGGGCCTGCTGGCACACACATGTCACAGATAGGAGGACCGCAATCCAGCCCAGCCTTAGCATATATTAAGTCTCCATCTCAGAAATACCCAAGACAGAAAAGCTTGTCTTGCATGGTAGAAGACCTGACTTGCAAGCCTAAGGCCTTGAGGTCAATCCCTAACATACCTAAGAACCAGAGGCCCACTGCCCAAAGCTCATGCCTATAATCCTAGATACTCAGGAGGCTGTGATCTGAATATCACAGCTCAAGATTCCAAATAGGGTTGGCCTTGCCCATCAGACATCATGATGACAAGACCCGGAGTCTGACCTATGTTGTTGTGCTCCATACTAGCAGGGCTCTTATCCTTACTAAGTGTTGGCCATGCTCTCTGTAACCCTGGGAAGCCACCCACTGCGGGCCAGTCCCAGGTCTTCCCAAGCTCCCCACTGCTAACTACCAGACCCGAGAGTACACAGCTCCAGGTAAAAGAGATCCCTTGTTCTTGTATTTTAAATGTGCTGAGTCCCCTACAAACGTCTCACCCTTCCAGGCCCCCAGACTTCAGCTGTGAAACCCATGCACCCCCCCCCCCAAAGATAGCAGGTAGAAGTTACCAAAGCATCCAGCCTCCTTGTTACAACCCACTCCTACACACGCATGCGCACGCACACACACACACACACACACACACACACACACACACATCCAGATCAGTGACAACACTCATCCATGCAGCACCTGTAATTTGCCAACTTATCACTCACCTGAGTACAGTCAGGCTGTACAAGGAGAAAGATGATCTCTCTGTCTCTCTGTCTATCTCTGTCTTTCTGTCTCTCTTTGTCTCTCTGTCTCTTTCTCTGTCTCTGTCAGTCTGTCTCTGTCTCTGACTCTGTCTCTCTCTCTGTCTCTGTCTCTCTCTCTCTCTCTCTCTCTCTCTCTCTCTCTCTCTCACACACACACACACACACACACACACACACACACACAGAGATTCAGAGCAGTGCCTCTCCTGAGTTTGTTGGAGACCAGATGGCCCGGGAGCACCAGCAGAAGCTGGCAGAGCTGGAAAATATGATCAGCCTATGAGAATTGTTGACAGCTGGGGGGGGTGGAGACAGGCCGGGTGCAATGTTTGTGTGTGTCTGTGGGTGTTCCTCCCAGATATTCACCTTCTGTTCTGACCCCCAGCACCCTCACCTCCCTACTGGGCTTTTCTGGGACCCTCTTCAGTTGAAAAGTGTGACCAAGCACAGAAGACAAGGGCTCACACAGCAAGGGGGTTCTATCATCTGCATCCAACACCCTCCACCCCCACGAAAAGACACCAGAAGGCAGGTATGGAGGTGCTGTTCCCCTCTGACTAAAGCCACCAGGTTCCCACCAGGGATAGGAAGAGTGCAGATGTGCAGCTGTGTGACTCCCACTGCTCCAAGTCAGGGGCTCTGTGGCGCCCATTCCTCACCCAATCCTGCATCTCCCCTTTTCCTGGGACACTGGCCACTAGGGATGGGGGTGGGATCCTCGGGTCAACACCCACCTCCACCCTGGGACGCATTTTGGCCAGAATGTGGGGCACCAGGGAGGTGCGCGTCTGGGTCAGGAGGAGGGGAAAGGGGAATATAGGGTCGCGGGGAGGGTGGCAGCCACTCACATGTGCTGCAGGGAGAAGCTGTTGGCAGCTGCTCTGGCGAGCAGCGATGGCAGAGGCATGGTGGGCACTCAGGCCCTAAGCAAAGTACAGGGTGGCCAGGACCAGAACAGAGCCGCAAGCCAGCCACTGGTGCACTATTGCACAATTGCCTGAGGCCTACAAGAGACACCACAGGTCTGAGCAGGCAGCACAAGGTTTGAAATGCTGCACCGCGGGGACGGGTGGTAGAGGGCTGGGGCACAGGCGGGCATGTGGTGGGGCTGAGCAAGGCCTCTGCTCCTAGGCCTCAAATCTCTTGCTCACCACTCAGTCACCTCTACCTCCCTCAACTGCTGGTAGTGGTGTCAACCAACAGAGGGAATCCTGGTGCTACAGGGCAGAATGGAATATGAGTGTGGCCACCATTCTTGTATCCCATTGGACAGAAAGAACAATGAAAGAATGGGGGTCTGGATCCTGTGATCCAGGCAGAATGGGTGGAGTCAAGATGACAGCAGTGCCTTTCCCAGAAAACTCTGTCCAATCCAGTTGGAGACAAGAGGGTGACCTGCTTTAGCGGGATGGCTGCACAGATTTTTCTGTATGTCTGTTTGTTGCCACTCTTGGACCTTCAACTCAGGATCTAGGCACAGTCTGTGAGCTGCTTTTGCTCAAGGCTACCCGTCTACCACTGGAGCCACACAGCTCTATTTCTGGTTTTGTTGGCATAATTGGACAGGGGTCTTAACAACTTTCCTGCCAGGGTGACTGACCATGATCCTCCCAGCACAGCCTTGTAAGTATGAAGGAGGACTGCTGAGAGCCACTGGTGCCTGCCTAATCATTGGTCTTGCTGATATTCTTGGACAGATCGGTGAGTTCTCTATCCTCGGGTTTAATTGGTAGGAGCTGGAACCCACAGTTTGATTCCTGGTCCTGCCACCTCCAAATGGCAGGAGATCCTAAGAAACTCATTCCTATCCATATGATTACCAATGGAATGTGATGTATATCATGATTGAATGGGCAGTTTTTGAATGATTCCAGGATAAAATTATACACAATTACATTATGGTACACTGATCAATTTTAATGAATACTTTATGAAGCATTTAAAAATTACATTCATTAAATGGAGGCATAATGAAATACCTAAAAATTTCACGTCACATAGTATAAAGGTGGCATTTTTTCTTCCAGGAATGGGATGTGAACTCATTGTCTGGGTCACACTTTTGGACTGTGTAGGAAGGGGAAGCTTGCCTCCTTGAAGTCAAGAAATTCAAGTCTGTTCCTTAGGCCTGAAATCAATCCCACCACTGGAAACCATCCTATTTGTGTACATTTTAAATATGTGATTTATATTTACACACATATGTTGACTTCATAGTGCATTCAGTGTAATTATTCATTTTATTTTTTTATTCATGTATTGACTATTCATTTTTTGACTATTATGAAATATAGAACATTGATTACATAGATATAGTTCTGCATATGTATTCCACTTCATACCTGACACCCAGGACTTTCACTTAAAAGGAAAACGTGTCACCATCAGCTTCTTACTCCATGATTCATTTTTTAGAAGTGCTGGCATCTGAACTCACAGCCTCCAAGGCCCAATTCATGAATGGGTGAGTGTCAGCATGCCATTCTGTGGAAAATTGAGCTGACAGGCAGTTCCCAGGGCCTGAGATCGAGCCCCAGTGGTTGACAAAATAAGAATAGATTGACACGCAGATGGTAGTACACTAATAAATAAATATATTTACAGAGTGCCAGAGATGTCTATCCAATATTTAGTTAGATAGACTACATTCCTACCAATTCTTGGGTATTTATTATGCCTCCATGTAATTAATATTATTGTTTTCATCCTTAACGAACTATTAAGTAAATCAATCAGGGTGCTGAAATTATTGCATTCCTGTAAGCAATAGTATTCTTTTAATACTTCATAAACATTAAATAAAATCAGTTTCCTGAAATCATGCTGTCTAATTTTGTAGGAGCATCATTCACAATCAACTCATTCAACCATAATATTGATATCATTCCACTGTTATTTCCTATGCCATTGGTTGGTGTCAGGAGGGGGATTCAAAATCAAGGCCTACATTGCCACGTGGGTCTATGACTTCCCAAATAGTCTGCCAACCTTTAGCAATGCACGGTGAAGTACCTTTGCAACAGTGTCATTCAGACCCAGGAAGGTCATCGTGCAAAGGAAGAAAAGGTAAAAAAGCCATCTCGCTGCATTTTTTCTATGCATTTTTTTCCCACACAAGGCGTGGGGATCTAGGATCACAGAATCAGCTGTGGGTCCAGTGGCTGCACCCTAGCTTTGGGTGATCAAAGCTGAGGCAGAGTTGCCACGACCTGAGTTCAAGCCCCTTGTTGAGCCAAAAAAAATATTAAAAGAAATTAGCTCCCTGGCTTGCAATTCAACCCGTTTTTTTCTGCCAGGCTTTGGATTTGAACTCAGGGTCTGGGTACATGTGCAACTCTGTGGAAGAAGGGGAAGCTCACCATACTTGAAGACAAGAAAGTCAGGATTGTACTCTAAGCCTAAATTCAAGCCTCAGCCCTGGAAAAGATACTATTTATATACATTGTAAAAACAGGATTTGTACCTATGGATGTTCAGTCCATACAAATTTAGTGTGGTTGCTCCTTCTATTTTTTGTTTTCTTCATTTATTTACTGTTGATTTTACTATGATGACACCCATTCCGTTTATTACATTGATGACATGCTATTACATGGCATCTAGATTTCTAGACCGTGTTCTCCAGCGTGCCTGACACCCTGGACTCTCAGAGAAAAAAAAATTCACACTCAGCTTCTTACAACATTATCCAATTGTTGGTAGTGCTGGGATCTGAACTCAGGGCTTAACAGGACCAATTGGCGAATAGTTCAAGGTGAACACACCAGTCTGTGAGCGACTAAGAAGTTAGGCCATTCCAAGGATCTGACATTGATCCCCAGGGTGGGCCATGGTAGTCATAAATTCATTATTTAAACACAGGATCTATATTTACATACATGTGTGGACAGCATCTTGCGTTTGGTGTACTTCTTCTACTTATTTTCTGTCTTATTCATGGAAGTATTGTGTATTTTACTGAACATGGTGACAGATATAACAGTGCTTACATGGATGACACCTATTGCCATGGCTATAGGGTTTCCTATGCATTCTCCATCATAGCTGAGACTCAGGACTTTCACAGGATAGGTGAATCGATGGGCTTCTCACATCAGGATTCATCTTTTGGCAGTGTTGTGATTTGAACTCAGAGCCTTGCAGTCCCAACTGGGGAAAGGGTCTAGGTGAGGACACCAGCCTATGAGCAAGGGAGGAGATAAGCCATTCTCAGGACCTGACATCGAGCCCCAATGAGGGCCAGATATTCATAAATTCATAATTTAAACATAGGGTCTATGTTTACATATATGTGTGGACAGCATCTTGCATTCAGTGCATTTCTTCTCCTTATTTTGTCTCCAATTCATGGGGGTATAGTGTATTTTACTGAGTATGGTGACAGCTATAACTGAGCTTACATGGAAGACAACCTGTTCCCAAGGTTATAGGTTTGCCTATGCATTCTCCATCCTAGTTGAGACCCGGGACTTTCACAGGAGAGGAGAGGAAAACATGTGCAATGACTGGTTTCTGACGACAGAATGAAACTCTTTTTTTTGAGGGGGAGGGTATGGTCATGGGTCCTGAACTCTGGGCCTGGGCACTGTCCCTCAGCTCTTTAGCTCAAGACTAGCTCTCTACCACTTGAGCCACAGTGCCACTTCTCCCTTTTTTCTTTTTGCTTATGTGGTGCTGAGGAATCGAACCCAGGGCCTCATGCATGCAAGGCAAGCGCTCTAAAACTGAGCCACCTTCCCAGCCCAGCTGACAGGTGGTTCCCAGGTGCTGAGATTGAGCCCCAGGTTTGGCCAAAACAGTGATACATGGATAGGCAGAGGGTGGTATACAAATAAATATATATTGTTATGGAGTTCCAGAGCCATCTATCTATGATTAAATGACATTTGCTACGTTCCTACCAAATCTTAGGTATTTATTATATTGATAATTGAAATAACATTCTTTTCATGCTTAATAGACTATTAATGAAGATCAATCAGCATCCTAGGATTATTGCATCCAATTTTAGACTAGACAAATGCATGAACTACTCTTTCAATCAGTATTCTTATGCATAGGAACGAGTCTCTTGTGATCTCTTGCCAATGGTTGGTGTCAGGACCAGGATTTGAACCCAGGGCTTATGTTGACTTGTTGACTTATGGCTTCCCTGATAGCCTGCCAGCCATCAGCACTGGAAGGCCAGGTCCACTTTGCAACTGTGTCATTCAGACCCAAGATGGTCACCGTGCCAAGAAAAAATTGTAAAATACCAAGCCCTATACAGCACCCCACTTTTTGTGCTGTCCCACTTTTTTTTCTTCCTGCAAGCCCTCTGGGTCTAGGCCCAGGATTGGTTATGGGTCCCGAGACTGCACCCCAGGCAGGGAGAACAAAGCTGAGGCAGAGTTGCCACGACCTGAGTTCAAGCCCCGTGGTTGTTTTAATTAATTAATTAATTAACTAAATTTTTAAAAAGAAGATTCCCTGATTTGGAATTTCTGCCAGTTTTCTTTCCTAGCCTGGGATTTGAACTCAGGGTCTTGGTAAATCTGTAGCAATGTAAGGGAATGTACACAGTTGCCATTACTTGAGTTCAAACCCCATGCCAAACCAAAAATAAATAATTAAGTCACTGCTCGGCAGGAAAATGTAGTTGTGGAGATGGGAAGTAAGGGGTGGTAGGGGGAAAACAAAGGAGGAAGCAACAATGCTCCAAAGGAAATGTACTCATTACTTTGCTAATGCAACTGTGAGCCCTCTGTACAACATTTTTACAATAGAAAACATACAAAAAATAATGTAGTGCTCAAGAAGCACTTTGGGGGTAAGGGAAGGATGTCTGAATAGCTGTACAAAATTCTACACTGATATTTTTTAATGTTCATTATGGAGCTGAATAAACATAACTGCTTCCATTACAAATATTAAGTCACTGTCTCAGAACTGGGACCAGTATTTTTGCCATTGATGGGATTTGAGTTCACCATCCTGGTAACTCTTTTACACCATTTGTGAAGGGGAAACTCACTGTCTTTGAGGAAAAGAAATTCAAGCTAGAGTTCCCAGGGCCTGAATTAAGGTCCTGGAATGGAAAAAAAAATTTGTATACATGTGTAATATATGATATATAGGTACATATATATGTTTATTTCATATTATGATTATTATTATTGATTTTGTATTAATTTTATTTTTATTTTATTCATTTTGTTTATTGTATTTAGTACTATTATACACATACTATTTATTACGTTTTGCACATCTAATATAAAATTATACAAAATAATTTAGGACACTGACTCTTTTTCATTAATACATATTAAGTGTTGAAACATGATACATAATTAAATGGAGCCATTTGTCATAGCCATCACATATTTGGAGTCTATCCCCAGTATGAGCTTTATCTTATTTATATTTGGACAACTTCCTATAGGGATTTCATTAGATGATTTATATTCAGAAGCCTTTTTCTGAGGATAGACAAGTGGAACGTTAAAATTGTAAGGTTGGCGCTGGGAATGTGGCTTAGTGGTAGAGAGCTTGCTCAGCATGCATGAAACCAGGTTTGAATCCTCATTGCCACATACTCAGAAAAAGCTAGAAGCTGTGGAGTGGCTCAAGTGGTAGAGTACTAGGCTTGAGAAAAAAGAGCTCAGAGACAGTACCCAGCCCTAAGTTCAAGCCCCAGGTCTGGCAAAAGCAATAGGCCAGATTCCGGTGGCTCTCACCTGGAACCCTATCTTCTCAGGGGGCTGAGATCTGAAGACCACAATTTGAAGCCAGCCTAGGGAAGGAAAGCCTGTTAGACTCTTAACTCCAATGAACCACCAAGAGATTCCATGTGGCACTGAGGGTCAAGTGGTAGAATGTTCACCTTTAGCTGAAGGGCTCAGGGACAGAGCCCAGCTCCAGTTTGAGACATGAAACTGGAAATAGAGAGAGGGATAATCAAAGTACTTTTCCTAATTGCTAATTATGAGAAGATTTTCTGGAAAATGAATGTTGATGTACACCAGAATTGGAGTCAAGGCTCAAGGTACAAGTGTAGCAGATCCATATGCCCAGCCTCTCAGACTCTAGCATTATAAACTTGTGTCCTACAGGGTTCTGAAAGGTCCATTGTTGAAAGGCTTAATATGCTCCCCAAGCCTTTTGTGAAAAGCATTTGACTTGTATTGTCAATGTCATTACAGTTCTGAACCTAGCAGAGAACCAAGAGGTCATGCCCGTCACCCTAACTGAGGAGGCTGAGGTCTCAGGATCACAGGGTGAAATCAGCCAGGGTAGGAAAGTCTATGACACTCTGACGATCACTTCTTAAAGGTCAGATGTTCAAGAGCTTTCTGTGTTTCCCTTGGTGATGAGAAGCTACTTTAACTGTAAATGTTGTTAGAGTTCTTGAGCTATAGAAGCAGGACAGAAACATTATTGACCCATCTGGGGTTCAAATGAAGTTCTCAGGATCCAAGCCCTAGCCCTGTTAGCAGGATGAACTCCAGTGCAACGCTGTATTTGAAGGACAGAAAACAGTTGCAAAAGCCAGGCTAGGTGCAGAGACCTAGCCCTGCAGGATTAGGAGGAAGAATGTACATACTCAACAGGGAAGTGAGCTGCAAAACCATTTCATTCATTCCAGGCATAGCAAGCAATGGGGGGGGAAAGCTGAAATATTTGTTAGAGGTACACCAGGGTCAGGCTTTTCTCAGCCGCTTCAAGCAATGACTAATTAACCTTCCTTCCTCAGGTGAAGAGAGCCTCAAGCTATCTTTGGTTACCAATAGAGAGCCAGTTTAATTGGGAGAGGAAAGGAACAGAGTAGAAAAACCCTGCTCTCTAGTCTTAGGGAGTGAGTTTTTGACTCTCCTCTGTCAGATTTGAAGGCCCTTCTATCTCTGCCAGTCCATTCTCCTTTCATTCTCCATATCATTAATGCAAATTCCCAGTCCAAGAAAAGGCAGAGCCCTTTCTCTTCTGTCTCTAAGCACCTGAGTTAGAACCTGGCTCTGCCCTCTTGACTCTGGGGCTCTTGTCTGCCTGAGAAGTGGGATAGAGACACTCTTCCTGATCTGTGTTTGGGTGAAGGTGATGTTGGTGTCCTGACACACTGCAGAAGGCCTCATGACTGGGAAGTGTTCCTTTCTTTCCTTCTGAGGTCAAAGACCAAATTCATCTATCAACTTTATTTCTTTATTTCTTTGTTTCATTGCTTCTTTCTTTCTTTCTTTCTTTCTTTCTTTCTTTCTTCCTTTCTTTCTTTCTTTCTTTCTTTCTTTCTTTCTTTCTTTCTTTCTTTCTTTCCTTCTTTCTTTCCTTCTTTCTTTCCTTCTTTCTTTCTTTCTTTCTTTCTTTCTTTCTTTCTTTCTTTCTTTCTTTCTTTCTTTCTTTCTTTCTTTCTTTCTTTCTGTCTTTCTTTCTGTCTTGTCTTTCTGTCTGTCTTTCTTTCTGTCTTTCTGTCTTTCTTTCTCTCTTTCTGTCTTTCTTGCTCTTTCGCTCTTTTGCTCTTTCTTTCCTTCTTTCTCTCTACCTACCTACCTACCTACCTACCTACCTGCCTACCTACCTACCTACCTAGCTATCTCTTTGCCAGTTGTTGGGTTGAACTCAAGGCCTAGGCACTGTCTCTAGCACACTGCTTCTTGAGCCATAGCACCAATTCTGGCTTTGTCTGTGTATGTGTGCCTGAGGAATAGAACCCAGTGTGTCTTGCATGCTAGGCAAGCACTCTCTCACTAATCCACATTCCCAGCCCCTTCATCATTTTTAATGGTAGTTTTTACATAAGTATGCTACCATTTTATGTTCTCAAGTTTAATTTTCTGAATAGGAGTTACTTATACGAAACCTGATGTTCTCTTCTCCTGCCTAATTAGAGACTGTTCCTGCCTTAGCCTCATAATAAAATGTAAATAAAGGCTGCTGAGAGCTTCAGTGTGCATCATATAAAGAAACAGGCCTGCAACCCTAGAAGACAAAAGCTATGGGCCTGAAATGAAGAGTATGATTCAGTATGAGCAACTAGATTATCTGAAAAATAAACCAGTAAATAAAAGCAGAAGCATTGCATAGGTCTGTTTGCACTAGGGGAGGTAATATAAATACACACATAAGTAGGTAGGGCACTGATACATAAACTTGGCCTTCTCTTTTTGAAATTTTTTGAAGCCATCCCAGGGATTAAACTCAGGGCCTGATGTGTTCCTGAGCTGTTTTGTACAAGGCTGAGGCTCTACCACCACCACAGCTCCACTTCCAGCTATCTGGTCATTAATTGGACATAAGCAACTCCCAGGATTTCCTGCCTGGTCTGGCTTGCATCTCCTGCTAGGCTTTCTCTCTCAAAGCTGGAGCTCTACCCTCTGGGCCACTGCTCAAATTCTGGTTCTCTGGAGGTTTATTGAAGATAAGAGTCTGACAGACTTTCCTGCTCGGCCAGGTTAAATGACGATCTCCTGAGGAGGTTTCAAGTGGCTTTCCTCAGGGATTCACAGAGGAGCCACTCCACACAAACCCTAAGTATAAATCTCGAGTGGTACTAGGAAACATGAAGATACTACTAGTGTGTTCTAGATATTAAGGTTGTAGACTCAAAACACTCATAATTATTAGATCATTTTATAGGGAAAAGGAGCAATGCAGACAGTATGTGGATTGCTTCAGCTTTCAGTCCTCTCATCCTGAGACAGTAAATTCACAGCAGCTCAATGCTAAGTGACAGAACTGGCATGTCCTGTGGATATTTGCTCCCAAATCCTGTGACACTCATTTCTCAATTTTGGTCTCAAACCTGTGACCAGATGGTAAGATGAGGAGAGAAAATAAGCATTGTGTACTTTGCTTATAAATTCAAACCATTGGAATGACCCTGTTAAGAAGTCAGATTGTCAAGAGTAAAAAATGAAGAAGTAAAGAAAGAAAGTACCAGTGGCTGCTGACTGTAATCCCAGCTCCTCAGGAGGCTAAGATGTAGAGAATATTAGTTTGAATCCAGCCAATGTAGGAAAGTCCATGGCACAGGTATTTCTAAATCACAGAAAAACCCAGAAGTGAGGCTGTCAAGCTTAATGCACTACCCTTGAGCAAAAGGAGCTCAGAGACAACACCTAAGCTCATAGTACAGTGCACTACCTAGAGCACTGTACCTAGTTTCTCTTGTAAAAGGATATCCCTCTCCCACTTGAGCCACAGAGCCACTTCAGACATTTTCTAGTGAAGTTGTCCTAAGAAATCAAGGCCAAGGTTTCATATATGCAAAGTACTCTACCCCTAAGGCACATTCCCAGCCCTCTACTTCAGTTTTGTTAGTTTATTTCTGTCTTTTTTATTGTTGTTGTTGTTGTCGGTTGTAAGAGTTGGGCCTGGGTGTTGTCCCTGAGCTCTTCAGCTCAAGTCTTGTGATCTACTACTTGAGCAACAGCACCACTTCAGGTTTTCTGGTGGTCCATTGGAGCTAAGTGTTTCAAGGACTTTCCTGCCCAGGCTAGCTTTGAACCATGATCCTCAGATCTCATCCTCCTGAGTAGCTAGGATGACAGGTATGAGCAACAAGCATGCAGCTTCCACTTCAGGTGATTAGTGGTGAATTAGAGATAATAGTCTCATGGGACCTTTCGTGTCTGGGATAGTTTAGAACCCAGATCCTCAGATCTCAGCTTCCTGAGAAGGCAGGATGATAGACTTCAGCTACCGACCCCTTGACCACGACCTTTGCTGCAAGAGGGTCCATGGCTCCACGTTGTGGAGTGCTAGCCATGAACCCAATAGGTAAGGGTCATCGCCTAAACCCCACGTTCAAGGTTCATGACAATTGTCTGCAGGAGACAACTCATAGTCTTCAGTAATACATAATTTCGTCCCTGCCATGGGGACCTATCTGAGCCCTAATATTCTTGTCAGCATAATCATCGTAGTTGTGGAGCTCTTACAAGGACAAGATGTAAAAATGCACCCGGTGAAAGATACAACACATGGCACTCTTTGCACACAGCATCCTATGAAAGACTCAGCACCCAACACCCAATGTCGGACTCAGCACACTGCATCCTCTGAAGGACTCAGCACATAGCACCCTGTGCAGGACTCAGCACGGAGCACCCTATGAAGGACTCAGCACATAGCTCTATTCCACAAGCTGTCATTAGAGTTAGGGTGCTTTCATCAGTGTCACCATTCTTTGAGGAACATTGCACAAACCACACAATTTCATATCTAATGGTTTAGTGGGGTGTTTTTATTTGTGGAGTGAGACTACCCTGCGGGTTGAGCTCAAAGCATGGGGATACTGTTCTAATAACATTTACTCAAGGCTAGAGCTCTACCACTTGGACCCACATTTTGCAGTGTCTCACAGACTTCCTGTCAGGACTGGTTTTAAAGCCCCCAAGCAGCTAGGATGATAGGCATATGCCATGATGACATGGGTAACCCGTGGAGCTGGGTTACAGTGGTTTACATGTGGGTAAGTCATGTTAGGTGGCAGCTGTCAGCACCAGACTTCTAGCTTGCTCTGTTATGAGGTATTTGAAGTTATGTCCTTCTATAATTGCAGTTAGAACATACTACTGTTTTTTGGCATCAGTCCTGGGGCTTGAGTAAGAGCTTAGACACTCTCCCTAAGCGTTTGTGCTCAAAGCTAGCACTCAATTGATTCAAAGGCAATAGAACTTCTGGGTTTTCTGTTTATGTGGCACTGAGGAATCGAACCCAGGGCTTCATGCTTACTAGGTGAGCACTCAACCACTGAGCTCCAGGAGTGAATGAGATATA
This sequence comes from Dipodomys spectabilis, assembly GCF_019054845.1. Lineage (NCBI taxonomy): Eukaryota > Metazoa > Chordata > Mammalia > Rodentia > Heteromyidae > Dipodomys > Dipodomys spectabilis. Next base: position 1,625,964 of record NW_024871184.1, on the reverse strand, counting down.
AATAGAGATTGTTGTATATAAATAGTATATACACAAAAAGAAATTTCTACATATTATTACATTATAGATATTAATACCAATTATTAGGTATTAAATTATATCTCCATTTAATGATGTGTCCCAGTTAACAATTAATAAAGCATTAATTAATAATTACTCAATATCTTATTATTTTATCACATATGTACATATATCCATACATATTTCATATTTCATAGAATGAGGCTGATATTAAATTCTGCATCATGTGCTACTACCAATTATTAGTTATTTAATTATGTCTCCATGTAATATTTGTTTTGTTAATACTTAATAAAATATTAATTAAACTTAATGCACATCCTATACTTATTGTGTCTAATTTTTATTCTAGAATAATTCACTACTAATTCAATCTGTTTATCATTTATTGTAGTGACAATTCTTTCACCTATGACATTTTTTACCTTTATTACATCCTATTACATAGTATATAGATTTGCACCCAAGTTATACATCCTACCTGACACCAAGCACTTTCACAGAAAAGGAAAACTTATATGTCATGCTCGAGTTTTCCCTCCATGATTACATTTTTGGCAGTGCTGGGATCTACACTCAGGGCCTAGAAGGCTCAATTTATGAATGGGTGACTGCCAGCGCAGCAGCCTCTAGCCAATTCAGGTGTCAGGCAGTGCCCAAGCCCTGAGATGGAGCCCCATATGTTGACTGCAAATTGCGCTTACTGTAGTTACTCCTTTTATTTTTTGTTTTATTCATTAACCATTTATTTTATTGACTTCTATAACACATGGAATTTTTACTATATTTATTACATAGATTATACATTTGTCTATGTATGAAACTTCACACCTGACACCCAGGACTTTCACAGAAAAGGAAACCATGTGTAATCATGGGCTTCTTACTGCACGATTCAATTTTTGTAAGTGCTGGCATTGAAACTCACAGCCTACAAGGCCCAATTCATGAATGGGTGAGTGTCAGCATGCCAGCCTGCGGCATATGAAGCTGACAAGCAGTTCCCAGCACCTGAGATCCAGCCCCAGGGATAGACAAAATAACAGATTGACATGTAGATGATAGTACACAAATACATATAGATATTTATAGAGTGCCAGAGATTTCGATATATTATTCTGTTATATTGGCTACATTCCTCCCAATTCTTTGGTATTTATTATGCGTCCATGTAATTATTATGATTGTTTTCATCCTTAATGAATTATTAATTAAATCAACCATTGTCCCGAAAATATTGTGTCCAGGTAATTAATAGTATTCTTTCAATGTGTCAAAAATATTCATTAAATCCATTGGCCTACTAAAATCACTCTCTAATTTTATCATTAGTATCATTCAGGAACAACTAAGTCAACCTTGACATTCATAACCTTCCATCGGTATTCCTATGAATATGAACTAAAATCTTAGGATCTCCCTCTATTCGTAGGGGTCAGGACCCAGCTTCAAAAACAGGGCCTATGTTGTTGGGTTGGCCTATGGCTTCCCTGGAAGCCCACCAGTCTTCAGCAATACCAGGTTACCAACACTTTTCAGTCATGTAATTCAGACCCAGGATGGTCACCATGAAAAGAAAACAAATTAAAACCAGCAGCCATCAGCAAGTTGCTGGGTTTTTTTTCTGTGTCATTTTATTTATTTTTTCCTGTCAGACTTTGAGGCCCAGAAACCCAGGTTCGGCTGTGGGTCCAGTGGCTGCAACCCAACTTAGAGTGATCAAAGCTGAGGCCGAGTTGCCACGCCCTGACTTCAAGCCCTGTGCTTGACAAAATAAAAATACCTACCTACCTACATATATATAAGTATATGTCTGTATGTCACAATGGCAATGTTATGTCACAAAGGGATTGTGATGTCACAATGATTATGAAGTCAAAAATGTGTTTTTGATATGAACTCACATGCCACATTTGAAATATAATGAAATCAAATAATAGGCATTCATAATGTATATATGATGTCACAATGACAATGTGATATCATAGTGATATGAAGGCAGTACATATTTGTGATGTCACAATGAGCTGATGTCATAATGACAATGTGATATCACACTGATCATTATATTGTAAATCCTTTGTGACATCCATATATCATCCATCCATACTCAGAAACATGGAGTTATTGCCTTCTTTTTTTTTTCTTTGGCAGGTCCGAGGTTGAAATATGAGCCTAGGCCCTATCCCTAATCTCCTCTTGCTCAAGGCTAGTCCTCTGCCCTTGAGCCACAGCCCCAACCCATGGGGATATTTTCCTGTGATCTCTTAGAAATAAGAGTGTCATGGACTTTCCTGCCTTTGCTAAATTCAGATTGGCATTCTATACATCTCAGCCTCCTGAGGAGCTAGTATTACAAGCAGGAACCACTGACACCTGGCTTTCTTTTCTTCTTGTTGTTCTTTTTCCATCGTGACAATCTGAAATCTTCACAGTATTATTCCAATGGTTTTCATTGGAAATAAACGACCTAGCCCTGGAGTTCAAATGCGAGGACTGCCACCCACAAATGGAGAGAGATCCTGACAGACTAGTTCCTATTTATGTGAATGCTAATGAAATGTTATAAAAATAATTAATTTTGCAGTTAATTCATGATTATATTTTAGAATGCCACACAAAAATTATTGGATTTATATCTTCCATTCTAGCACCATGGTATGATTCCCCTAATGGGAGGATATTGACTCATTTTTATTAAATGAATTTAATTTATTTAATTTATTAAATTAATTTTCATTAAATGAAGACATAATTTAATAACTAATAATTGGTAACTATATTTATATAATTTAATGATATCCTCACATTCTTTCTCTCTGTATATATATATATATATATATATATATGTGTGTGTGTGTGTGTGTGTGATTATATATATATATATATATATATGTATATATACAGCCTTCTACATATCTATCAATATATATATAGGGCACTACTGTGGCTTGATCACAGGTCCTTAGAACTTCCTGGTAGCTCAGTTTGCCAGAGGCTGGTGTGCTAAGAATGTGACCCCATTTATGGGTTGGCCATTGTAGGCCGTGAGTTGAAATCCCAGCATCACCAAAAATTTATTCGTGGAGTAAGAAACCACTTTCGACACATTTTTTTCCTGAAAAAAAATCCTGAGTCTCAGTATGATGTATAATCCATATGCAAATATATCTTGTGTGATAGGATGTAATAAATGAAATGTTATATGTGTAATAATAATAAATAAATAAGAGTAATAAATGTCATACTTACTAAACCCATGTATGTAAACAGTGACCATATATGAATATTATTTTTTCCAGTGCTGGGGCTTCAATTCAGGCCCTGGGAATTCGTCTGAATTTCTTGTCTTCAAGGACCGAGAGCTTCCCCTTCACCCACAATCCCACAGAGTTACCCAGACCCTGAGTTCAAATCCTATGCCAGCCAGAAAAATTCCAAAAAATTCAAAAAAAATTCCAAGCCAGGGCTTTACTTTATTATTATTTTTTTTTGCCAAACATGCGGCTTGAACTCAGGTCTTGGCATCTCTGCCACAGCTGAGCTTGGGATCCTAGGACCCAAGTTCAAATCTTGGGGCTAAGAAAAACTAAAAATAAAAAGGAGAAGGATAAAATGGAGAAGTTAAAGAAGGTGATTTTACATTTTTTTGCTTTGCATTGTGACCATCCTGGGTCTAAATGACAAGGCCAAGAAAGTGTACATGACCTCACATGCTGATGTTTGGCTGGCTATTATGGTAGCCATAGCCAAAACCTCAACTTAAGCCTGGAAGTCAAATCCTGGGACTGCCACTAATGATTGGCAGGAGATTCTAAGAAACGCATTATAATATACATCCATACAAATGTTATAAAATTAACAATTAAATTAGTAGTTAGTATATGAGTATATTATAAAATTATACACAACAATTACACTACATTGACTAATTTTCAATTAATACTTTATTATGTATTCAACCATGATACTTAAAAATGGAAGGAATAATTTTTCAATAATTGGCAGTAATATAATTTATTTAATTTCATAATATACAGTCATCTTTCTCTTGTTTTATACATATATTTATACATCTACATATATATGTAGACACATATATATGCCAATCTACACATTTATCTGTTTATTCACGTCACTCCTGTGGCTCAGTGCTATAGTGATGGCTAGCACATACAAAGCCCTGGATTCGATTCCGCACTACCACATGCACATAAAAATACAGAAGTTGTGCTGTCGCTCAAGCAGTCGAGCACTAGCTTTGAGCATAAAATCTTAGGGACTGTGTCTAGAGCCTTACTCAAGACCCAGGACGGGCACCAAAAAAGATTGAATGTTGTGACTGCAACTCTATAAGAATATGACTTCAAATACCTCATCACAGAGCAAGCTGGGTGTCTGGTGCTGACAGCTGCAATATAATCTGAATAGCCAGATGTATACCACTGCAACCAAGCGCTATGGAACCAGATGCTGCTGGCTTGCTCACCCCTGTCCTCCAAGATACTTGGGGGCTGAGACCTGACACTGGTAGTTTTAAAACCCAGCCCTGGCAGGATGTCTGTGAAACTCTGAGCTGTGGCTCAAAATGGTAGAGCTCTAGCCTTGAGCAAAAGATCTTAGGATAGTACCCCCAACATTTTAGTGCAATCCCTGTGGGTGACTACCTCCCCCAAATAACACCCCTCTAAATTATTAGATGTGAACTTTGTGCAGTTTGTGATGTGTTTCTGAAAGAATGGTGATACTGATGAAAGCACCCTAATACTAATGACAGCTTGTGGGATACAGCTATGTGATGCGTCCTTCCTGGGGTTCTGAGTCCCTCACAGGGTGCCGTGTGCTGAATCCTGCACATGATGTTATGTGCTGAGTCCTTCACTGGGTTCTGTGTGTTGAGTCCTGCATTGGGTGCTGGGTGCTGAGTCTTTCACAAGATGCTGTGTGCTGAACCCTGTAAAGAGGGTTATGTGGAGCCAGGCACCGGTGGCTCATGCATGTCCTCCTAGCTACTCAGGAGGCTGAGATCTGAGGATCGGGGTTCAAAGCCAGCCCAGGCAGGAAAGTCGGTGAAAACCTTTTCTCCAATAAACCACAAGAAAACCAGAAGTGGTGCTGTAACTCAAATGGTAGAACACTAGCCTTGAGCTGAAGATCTGAGGGACAGATCTCAGGCCAAGAATTCAAGCCTCATGACAGAATAAAAAAAGGGTGTTATATGTTTTGTCCATCAAAGGGTGCATTCATTCATCTTATCCTTGTATGAACTCCACAACTGAGATGATTATGCAGACAAGAATATTGACACTCAGATATGTCCCCATGGGAGGGACAAAATTATGTATTACTGAAGACTAGTGAGTTGTCTCCTGCAGACAATTGTTTTGTTTTGTTTTGTTTTTTTCTCACTTGTGAACCTTGAACTCAGGGCCTAAGCACTGACCCTTACCTCTTGGGCTCATGGATAGCACTTCACCACGTGGAGCCAAGGAACCTCTTGCAACAGCGTGTCACGGCCTAGGGTTCTATAGCAGAGGTCTGTCATCCTGCCTTCTCAGGAAACGGAGATCTGAGGATCTGGGTTCCAAACTATCTCAGACACAAAAGGTCCCATGAGACTATTATCTCCAATTCACCACGAAGAAACCTGAAGTGATAGCTGGGTACTTGTGGCTCATGCTGATCATCCTAGCTACTCAGGAGGATGAGATCTGAGGATCATGGCTCAAAGCTAGCCTGGGCAGGAAAGTGCTGGAACCAGCCGGCAACGAAAGGGACTCCTGATTTAGAGGGCGAGGATGGAAAAATAAAGACATAAGACAAAGGATGGGGTCGGGAGGTCTGCAGCTCAAGACTGCAGCCCCGTTTATTTTTAACTCTCCTTATTTATACTATTAGAAGTCAAGAGGTAACCTAAGGTCACCATAGTGTAGAAAAGCAAGAAAAGTCTTTAATAAAAACAAGAGTGTAGAAAGAAACAAGACAAGGTCAACTGATAGAAAGTAAAACAAATTTTACAGACGTAGCAAGGCAAACCCGGACACCTGGTGTTATTCATGAAAGCCAGTTCCTTGTACATGACTTTAAGTGAGTACAAGGTCAAGATGACCTTGGAGTTTTACTGTCTGCTCCCAACATCTCCCTCATCTCTTTTTTGAAGAAGCGAACCCGCCTGTCTTAGGTTGGGTGGATCACCTTGTCTGTCTTACCCGTCTTTGGGAACTTCTTCAGAGCAAAGCTGAAGGCCCTGTCTTAGATTGGTCAGACTGGCACCCCCCTCTTACCCGTCTCTGGCTGTAGTTTTTCTCGGGGGGAATTCATTTATTTGGAGCTTGATTTTATGTAGCTGGCTGGCTAAACTCATAAGAGAGTTTTGTAGTGTATGTAATACAAGGAAGGCATAGAAAACCATTAACAAAAGTATTTTTAGGCCAAGCAATGTCATTAGCAATCCTTTAACATAAGTCAGGGAAGGGATATAGCATTGAAATTGTTTAAACAGTTTTTTTAAACAGTTTTTGTCACTTTAGAGTCCAGAGGTAAGGCTTGTGTAGTATTATCAGCAAGCTGATTAAGATAATAGGCAGTTTGTACATTTTGTGTTAGTGTCACAGCAGCTGCCGCTGTAGAGGCAGCTAACGAAGTAAAGGCCAAAACATCAGCTACAAGTAGCCCAACAAATTGAAGAGAGCGCATTAGTTTTTTCAATTGTTTTAACACCTGAATACTAAAATCTTTATGCCAAGTTTTAGAAATATTTACAGGAAGCATAACAAAAGATGGTTGTCTCACAATAAGTATGAATTTAGTTATGTTGTTATACAAGCAATTAATAAAAGAACAATTAGAACAGGTAACATTAAAATAATTAGCTCCTACAGAGATATTAAATGGTCCATACATAATGACATGGGGTGGTGATACACAATTTATAATATTTTTTTAAAAGGGATGAATTGGGCCAGGTTATGTTGTTGAGTGTAGCTACCAGCATCCAAACATGATGTTGAGGATGTCCATTTATCCACCACAGTCCAAGATTGTACTTATTAGTAAGATTAGCTCCAGACCAGTCCATTAATTGAGAATTAGTTTCAGAAATATTGGTAACAAATGGCTGTACATGCCTACACCTATTTGGATGAGGCTCTCCTGTAGATTTTACTACTTGTGAAGAATTAATGTAATGGGGTATCCTAAAGGATGGAGCAGAATTTGTATAAACTAAGTGCCCAGTTGGCAAAGATATCATCTGTATATTGTACATTTGATTTTTGTCTGGGAATCAAATTTTATGAGTCATGGATAGCATTATAACACAGCCTGGAATGGACCCTTTAGAGCTGGTGGTAAAGGAAAAAGGAGTTCCAATATCTGAAGCTGAGATATCTCTCATCTTGGTGTGCTGGATGAAGGGATCGGGGGCTGTATTGAATGCTGATCTATTTATGTGAATGATTACTTTAACTCCCTCCCAAGTTGTAGGGTGCACAATCAGGGGATCTGGCACATAAGCCCAATGTGTCAGCATTTGTGTCATCTGAATGAGTCTCCACAATCCTAACGCAGCGTTCAGGCAACCAGCGGGCGTCATTTTCTTCCTGCGAGAAAACACAAACATGTCCTCGACCCCCATGTTAAAACCAGATCAGGCCCATGCCAAGCACCTGTTAAAGGATCCTTTCACTTTACTTGAGCAAAAGTTCTTTGCTCTCTTTTTTCCCAAAAACGCTGTGCTGTGGTAAGGCCATTACATTCTAAGTTTAAAAAATTTAGTACAAAGCATGAGAAAGAATATTAACAGGAGAGATGGGGTATAATTCCCCACCTTTTAATTTAAAAATTTCATGTTTGAGTAAACCATTAGCTCATTTAACAATTTTTTGATCTTGAGGATTATAGGGAATACCTTTGTGTGAATAATCTGATAAGATTTACAAAAATTTTGAAAAGCTTGTCTGACATATCCCAGACCATTATCAGTTTTACTATGTTTAGGAAGTCCCATAGTGGCAAAGCAGTGTAGGGAATGGGCAATACAATGTTTGTTAGTCTCCCCAGCAAGAGGAGTAGCCATAATAAAATTAGAGTAGGCATATGGTAACATGGACAAAGCAAAGCCATCCAAAAGATGGAATCAGGCAGGAGTTTAGTCTACTTTTTTTACAGTGGAGGTGGTCAGGATAACGATGTAAATTTTTTCCAGGTGACTGTCAGGCTGTAGCAGCAGCAGCAGCAGGGTCTCTCAGTGGCTCCAAGGGAGTGTGTTACACCTTGTGCTGGGCTGTAAATTTTTGGTTAAGGATACAAGTAATATATAGGCTTGGCAGGTTGTGGGCCCACTAGTTTTTAAGACTATATAGACAATAGCCCAGGACAATTTACCAAGATGACAACTTTTTAAACTAGATAGTTCTTTTAATAAGGCTGATTTTTTAGGCAGATATAGAGGGTTTAGGCCTGTACTACTATTTTCCATGTCTTTTGTGTGTGTGTGTGTGTGTGTGTGTGTGTGTGTGTGTGTATTTTGTCATCCTTTTTTTTTATGACTCTGGTCCCTTGTTTTAAAAAGGGGATGATGGGCGAAGATTCATCTTCTGTAACTTCTTCAAGCTGACTCAGGGGTGTTGTCCTACCTAGCTAGGAACCTATAACCTTAGTCTATTTTACAAAGAGGTTACCAGGGTTAGATGTCATTAAGAACAATATTTTAACTTTTGACAAATGCATAGACTTTTTCTCTGGCTACAGCAGTGTAGCTTGTTTTACACTCTGGTTTGTAAAAGCATCTTTAGGAATATGACCTCTAGTGACTCTAACAATGTCTAAGTCACCTGTGCAGGCCTTTAGACAGATGTTAATAGAAACACACTCTCAGGTTTACAAACTTTATTCTTGAGCAGATAAATTTTATGTAGCTGGTATTAGCTCAAAAGTTACTGTCAATTAGGGATTTTGGCACATACAGGGGTTGGGATTTAAACCATCCCCCACATTTTATAACTTTAGCTTTTTTAGTACTATCACAGATTACTGACAAGTTCCTGTCCCTACAAGGTAGATAGTCATGGACATAAGGCATGCTTACAACCTATCTTCCCATGACCTCCTGGCTCTGACCAATTCTTGAAGGGCCACACACAAATGACTCTATGATCTGACATTTTTGTTATCCAAGCAGTGGCTTACTGCCTCTGGATGCTCCTCCAGTGCTCTTGTCCCAGGAGTGTTTTTTTTACACTGAGATAAATGCCTCATTTGTATTTTTCTTAGCTGGTCACTGGACTTGAACTCAGGGCCTGAGTGCTGTCCCTCAGCTCTACAACTCAAGGCTAGCACTCTGTCACTATGAGTCCCAAAGCAACTCTGCTTGTTTTTTTTAGCACTGCTGGCTGAGTAGAGGTGACAGTCTCACAGGGACCTTTTTGTGCCCGGGCTGGCTTTGAACCAGTTTGTAAATCAATGAGTCTTATAAAAGGCCACTTTACTCCAATTAAAAGCAACAAGGTGGTCAACATAGAAGTAGCTATTAAGCATGCTCTTACCTGAAACTTGTTAAGAGCCAAAGTTACATCCGACAAACTTATAAGAATCCTCTGTGCTTTGTTCTTGGCTTGCTGGAAACTTAAAAAACCTATAAGAGCAAACTGGAATAGCAATTAAGCAATTATTTTGGTAATCCTAATTTTTTTACTTTGAGGCAAATGTTAAGAACAATTTTACTTTTAAACTTTATATCCAAAAATCCATTCCTATTTTTTAAGCCTCCTATTAATCTCTTTTATTTTTTATATTTTAGTTTTTAGTTACATTAAAAAAAATCCCTTAAAATCTTGAGGCCAAGTGTCACTCATGTCTCTTGGCTGTTTGTTTTAAAACAGATACACATTAAAACTTTTAAACTCAAATTTTTTTTTTAATGTAAGAATTACAATCACCATCTCTCTACCAAGAAGTTAAACTTAACACATTTATGACTTTTAAAAACATATCCCAGGGCTGGGAAGATGGCTCAGTGGTAGAGCGCTTGCCTTGCATGCATGAGGCACTGGGTTCAATTCCTCAGCACCACATAAGCAGAAAATAAAAAAGCCAGAAGTGGCACTGTGGCTCAAGTGGTAGAGCTAGAGTGCTAGCCTTAGGCTGAAGAGCTGAGGGACAGCACTCAGGCCCCACGACCAGACCCCCAAAAAAAAAACAAAAACAAATTTAAAAAAAAAATAAAAAAATAAAACATATCCCAATTATAAAACATTATAGAAAGCAAATCACATTACACAAAAACATTTTTTAACCCTCTTTTTAAGTCCAAGGGGCAGTTTTAGCAATACTAATCAGATTATCACATCACTAATTTTTATCATCATGTTTTTAGTATTTATCTGTAGAGAAAAAGGACAGAACAAATTTGGGCCACTTGGCCCCTCCTGTGGAAATGGGCACGCAACTAATCTCTCTCTTTAGGGTAAGATGAACTGTGTTTGTGTCAGCTTGTCCTCTTTTACCATGTGTGGACTCCTCCCATGGCCTGTCCCACCATGTATGACCAGCTGAACTGTACTTTTACCTGTGTACCCCTTACCCCTAAAGATAGGTCTTTTGTTGGCTTTAAAGTTTTTTTTTTTATCTCTTGGTTTTTAAATGAAAATACACAGTTTTAGACAGACAGAACAGGTAATGTCTTTTACAGTGTTAAACAAACTTTTATATATAAACTTTTAATATTTATCCCCAAATTTTAGCCAAGAGAACTAAATTTTAAACAGCCAATGCAGTTTTGTTAAGCCAGATAATTTGATTACAGTGAAAACAGCCTTATGTATTTTAAAATACCAGATTTTTTTAAGTTAAAGAATCTTTAAAAAGTCATTTAAAACAATGTGAAAATTTTTTAAAATTTTTGGTAAAGTTTAAACCTCATAACCTTTTGAATTTTATACTTAAACTCACCCAATTGTTACAGTATGTTGATAATTTTTATCTTGAACATGTTCACAAACACATACAAAACACACACAGATCTTAAAGCACGCCAAAATCAAAATCAGTTGTACGTACATTTAAAACTGGTACCAATTTTAAAACAGAACTAGACAAGACAACAACCAAAGGCTGAATTGGGACTAATAAAATGGGCCCCAGTTTATCTTTATCTCTACCAGAACTTTGTGCTGTTTTTACTCAGCAAGCTGAATCCAAAGTCTGTTGAGTGAGCCTGTCACGCTCACCCAGAACTTTTTTACCTTAGAAAACATAAAGCAAACAAACACACTAAAGTAAACAAGACAAACAAGTGGCCACAAAGACAAAATCAGGTCTCAGTGAATGGGGCAACATCTCACCACCATTTACAAGTGGGACTCAAACCCACTTACCAGGGGACTCAGACCCCCTCTACTCACCTCCCGAGGATTTTTTTTTTAGATTTCTGCAAACATTGACCCAGGGGCCTTTCAAGGTGGAGGAGAATTTTCAGTCATCTTGGGGCAAGGGAAAGAAGTCCCTAGCGGCCGTCCCCTCAGACTGACAGGTTCTCCCCCATACTCAGACCCCCTGGGCCAAGGCCTGAGGCTAAGATCTTGCTGGTTTCACTTGTAGGTGGTCAGTGGCAGTTTTATCTGGCTGCGAGTTTTCCCTGCCAGCCCTTTTAAGTTATTGTTAGATCCTCCAGGTTTTTTGCAACCCATCACTCCCCTACTTCTGGATCCAGAGAGGGTGGAGGAGGTGGCAGTGAATGGGAGAAAGGGGGTCAGTTTAAAGTGTAAGTAAAAAAGAAGGAGCTAGAGGGAAACAGATATTGAGGGGGTGTTAGCCAGTTTTTTTCGGGCTCTCGCATCAGGATGAATCTGAGAGAAGAAACATTTTAACAATTTTAAAATACATACACAAACATTGAGAAAAAACATATTTACAGCATGTGCGTTGTAGGCTGTCAGACAGAAGGTGCCAGACTACAGACTGGCCCAAATGTCTGCACTAGTGGATAGTTTACCCTGATGGGGATTTGGGGGACGTCTCCCATCGGCCCCGTTGGCTGTCTTATAGCACATCTGCCAAGACTCTTGTCAACCCCAATACAGAACCTGTAGGCTACACAGATACCAGACAATTACAAAGCAGCAATGTTTTAACTTACAGGCCATTTGTATCATGGTGTCCCTGAATCCTTTTCTCCAAAAAAAAAAAAAGATTATTTTTTTTTTAAGTTTTAAAACTAATGGTTCCTTCCTCCGGGAACCAGGGGTATACTTCCTCAACAAAGTGAAAGAAACATTCTAACTGACTCTGTCTAACTTTTACTCCTTGAGCGTGAAGCATACCCTTGAGAGCCTGCACGTATAACGTGTGGCTGTTTCCTTGCCCCATAATTTCTTACTCCCGACTATACTATCACCCGCTCTTTTTCTTTTTTTTTTTTTTTTTGTCGGTCGTGGGACTTGAAATCTGGGCTTGGGTGCTGTCCCTCAGCTCTTCAGCTCAAGGCGAGAGCTCTACCACTTGAGCTACAGTGCCACTTCCGGTTATCTGGTGGTTTATTGGAGATAGGAGTCTCACAGTCTCTCTTGCCCGGGTTGGCTTTGAACCACGATCCTCAGATCTCAGCCTCCTGAGTAGCTAGGATTACAGGTGTGAGCCACCAGCGCCCGGCTACACCCGCTCTTTTTCTGGACGCGTCCTCTTTCCTTAGCGGGGTCCTCTGCCTTGATCCCAGGTTTTTAGGGTCCCTGTTCGGGCGCCACTTGCCAGAACCAGCGGGCAACGAAAGGGACTCCTGATTTAGGGGGCAAGGACGGAGAAATAAAGACATAAGACAAGGGATGGGGTCAGGAGGTCTGCAGCTCAAGACTGCAGCCCCGTTTATTTTTAACTCTCCTTATTTATACTATTAGAAGTCAAGAGGTAACCTAAGGTCACCATAGTGTAGAAAAGCAAGAAAAGTCTTTAATAAGAACAAGGGTGTAGAAAGACACAAGACAAGGTCAACTGATAGAAAGTAAAACAAATTTTACAGACGTAGCAAGGCAAACCCGGACACCTGGTGTTATTCATGAAAGCCAGTTCCTTTTACATGCCTTTAAGTGAGTACAAGAGTCAAGATGACCTTGGAGCTTTACTGTCAGCTCCCAACAGGAAAGTCCTTGAGACACTTAGATCCAATGAACCACAAGAATACCAGAAGTGGCTCTGTGGCTCAAGTGGTAGAGCAACAAGATTTGAGCTGAAGAGCTCAGAGACAGTCCCCAGGCCCAGCTTTCCACTCCTACAACCGACAATAATAAAAAAAGATAGATACACACTAACAAACTGAAGTAGAAGGCTGGGAATGTGCCTTAGGGGTAGAGTGCTTTGCATATATGAAACCCTGTCCTTGATTTCTCAGGACCACATCACTAGGAAAAAGCCTGAAGTGCCTCTGTGGTTCAGTAGGAGAGGGCAATCCTTGTAGAAGAGAAACTAGGTACAGTGCTCATGTCCTGTGTTCAAGCTCCAGGACTAGAATATGCATACACACACACACACACACACACACACACACACACAAAGCAGAAGTGAAGCTGTGACACAAAATGGTAAAGCACTAGACTTCTGTTCTGAGCTCATTGCTAGCACCCAGGCCCTGTGTTCAACCCCAAAACCTAGTCACCCAGGGCCCAACTAAGAGAGGTCAAATGTTTCAAAATCGGATGAGCTTCACCAGCTCTAGATGACTGGAACCTTTGTGATATCCAACATATGCTTGGATTTCAAAGCTTCCAGAAAATTAGAAAAGGCATCATAGGCCCATCATTGCCCTCAATGGAACATTTCATTAAGTTCAGTGCCCTAGTTGTCTGCCAGAAGGACTCCTGAATTATATTGAGTACTGTATCTGAGCTTTGAAATATAGTCTCACAAAGGCAAGATGAGTGCACAGAACTTGGCCTGCCATGGGAGTTGGCACAAATGAAGGCTTCCTTTCAAAAAACAGCATTAAGATGAGAGATAGCTTGTTGTACAAAGAGGAATTTTTCTCCTGACCTTCAGAGCCCTCCCACACTCCTCCTCACTAATTGGCCCAGATGGAGTTGTTTGATACACAGCTCTACATGAGTGAAGCCTTTTGTGTGCCTGTCCAGACAATGAAAGAGAATTTTTCCAGCTGGCCTGGGATGCAGAGAAACCCTCAGGCTACACTGGGAGCAGTGAAGGGAGCCCTAGAACATGTAATGTCATAAAAGCAATCTCTGTGTTATGAACTCATTGTATTGAATACAAATTTCCTACCTTGGTGCCATGTATCATAGCTACTCGGGAGCTTCACTTATAGGAAGATATCTATACATACACAAAGACATGGAGGTGCAGGTTCTTTTTGAGGGGGCAGGTCCAAGGGTTGAACTATGAGCCTAGGCCTTGTCTCTGAGCTCCTTTTGCTCAAGGATAGTGCATTAAGGTGGAGTAACACCCCACTTCTGGGTTTTTCTGTGATCTCTTTGAAATTACAGTGCCATGGACTTTCTTATGCTGGCTGGATTCGAACTCAGATTCTCTACATCTTAGCCTCCTGAGGAGCATGGATTAGAGTCAGCAGACACAGGCACCTTCTTTCTTTTCTTCTTCATTTTATAATCTGGACAATCTGACTTCTTAATAGGGTTATTCCAATGGTTTGGACTTATAAGTCAACTACCCAATGTTCTTTATAGCTACGTTCTCTGAGAAGGATTTTCTCTACTCATCATCCCCTCTGGTCACAGGTTTGAAACCAAAAGTGAGAATTGAGTGTCACAGATTTATGAGCAAATGTCCACAAGACATGCCAGTTCTGTCACTTAGCATTGAGATGCAGTTATTTTAGTGTCTCAGGGTATGAGGACCGAAAGCTAGAACGATCCTCATACTGTCTGCATTGCTCCTTTTGCCTAGAAAATGATCTAATAATTATGAGTGTTTTGTGTCTCCAACCTTGAGTATCTAGAACACACTAGAGGCATCTTCCTGTTTCTGTTTTTCTCTAGTACCTCTCAAGATTTAGACGAAAGATTTGTGTGGAATGGCTCCTAGGTGAATCCCTGAGGAAAACCACTTGAAGTCTCCACAGGAGATCATGATTGAAAGCCAGTCCTAGCAGGAAAGTCTGTGAGACTCTTGTCTCCAATAAACCATCAGAAAACTAGAAGTGGAGCAGTGGCCTAGAGGGTTGAGCTCCAGCTTTGCAAGAGAAGGCCAAATAAGAGACACAGGCCAGACCAGGCAGGAAAGCCTGGGAGGTGCTTATGTTCAGTTAACGACCTGATGGCTGGCAGTGGAGCTGTGGCAGTTGTAGAGCCTCAGCCTTGAGCAAAACAGCTGAGGAAGGTATTACACGCTGAGTTTAAGCCATGGGATGGCCACCAAAAAAATTTCAAAAAGCAAAGACCAAGTTTATGTATTAATGCCCTACTTACAGGTGTATATTACCTCCCTGATTGCAAACAGGTTGTATGCAATGCTTCTGATTTTATTTACTGATTTATTTTTCAGATATGCTCATTGAGCATACTGCATCATTCTGTTCATTTCAGCCCCATCTTTTTCTCTTCCCAGATTCCAGGCCTGTGTCCTTATATGATGCACACTAAAGCTCTCAGCAGCCTTTATTTACATTTTATTATGAGGCCAATGCAGGAACCATCACAAATCAGGCAGGGAAGAGAAGATCAGGGTTTATAGGAATAACCTGTGTTCAAAAAATACAGTTGGGGACGTAAAATGCTAGCATACTTATGTAAAACTACCTTTAAGAAAAAAGATGAGGGGGCAGGGATTGTGGATTAGTGAGAGAGTGTTTGCCTAGCATGCAAGAAGCCTTGGGTTCAATTCCTCAGTAGCACATACACAGATAGAAGCCAGAATTGGTCCTGTGGCTCAAGTAGTAGAGTGTTAGAGACAGTGCTCAGATCTTGAGTTCTGCCCAAGAATTGTCAAAGAGACAGCTAAGATGGTAGGTAAGTAGGTTGGTAGGTAGGTTGGTAGGTAGGTAGGTAGGTAGGTAGGTAGGTAGGCAGGTAGGTAGGTAGATAGGCAGATAGATAGATAGAGAGAGAGAGAAAGAGAGAGAGAGAGAGATACATACATAGATACATAGATAGATAGGTACATAGATACAGAGATAGATACATAGATAGATACATAGATACATAGATTAGATAGATAGATAGATAGAGAGAGATAGATACATACATAGATACATAGATAGATAGATAGATGCATACATACATACATAGATACATATATACATATATACATAGATACATAGATATATACATAGATACGTAGATTAGATAGATAGATAGATAGATAGATAGAGAGATAGATAGATAGATAGATAGATAGATAGATAGATAGATAGATAGATAGATAGATAGATAGATAGATAGATAGATAGATAGATAGATAGATAGATAGATAGATAGATAGATAGATAGGTAGATAGATAGGTAGGTAGGTAGGTAGGTAAGTAGGTAGGTAGGTAGGTAGATAGATAGATGGATAGTTAGATAGATAGATAGATAGATAGATAGATAGATAGATAGATAGATAGATAGATAGATAGATAGATAGATAGATAGATAGATAGATAGATAGATAGATAGATAGATAGACACATAGATACATTGATACATAGATACATAGATAGATACATAGATAGATACATAGATACATAGATAGAAAAATGGTAGATGTATCTGGTCTTGGACATCAGCAGGAAAGAAGGGAACAATTCCTAGTAATGAGGCCTTCTGCAATGTGCCAGGCCACCAGCATCACCTTCACACAACCACAGAGGAGGAAACCTGTCTTTTTCCCACTTTTCAGGTAGCCAAAGGCCCCAGAGACAAGAGGGCAGAGCCAGGTTCTAACTCAGCTGCTTGGAGACAGAAGAGAAATAACTTTGCCTCTCCTTGAACTGGGGATTTGCATTAATGATGTGGAGAATGAAGGAAGGAGAATGGACTGGCAAAGTTAGAAGAAGGGCCTTCATATCTGACAGATGGAGAGTCAAAAACTAGTCCCTAAGACCAGAGATCAGGGATTTTCTACTCTGTTCCTCCCCTCTCCCCCACTAAACTGGCTCTCGATTGGTAATCTAAAGATAACGTGAGGCTCCCTTCACCTGAGGAACAAAGGTGAATTAGTCATTGTTTGAAGAGGCTGAGAAAAGCATGACCCTGGTGTAACTCTAACAAATATTTCAGGTTTCCCTTCATTGCTGGCTGTGCCTGGAATGAATAAAGTGGTTTTGCAACTCACTTCCCTGTTGAGTGTGTACATTCTTCCTCCTAATCCTGCAGGCCTTGGTCTCCTTACCTAGCCTGGCTTTTGAAACTGTTTTCTGTCCTTCAAATACAGTGTTACACTGGAGTTAATCCTGCTAACAGGACGAGGGCATGGATTCTGAGAACTTCATTTGAACTCAGGATGGGTCAATGATGTTTCTTTCCTTCTTCTATAGCTCAGGAGCTCTAAGAACATTTAGAGTGCAAGTAAATATTTATATATACAGTGGAATATACATATATAGAGATATGTATATGTATTCGTAGCAATATACACACCTATCTATTTATATATTGGCCACTCCTGGGTCTAGAATTAAGGTCCTGGGAACTGCCTGGCAGTGAATTTGTTTGAGGCTGCTGTGCTTACACAGACCCCTTGATGAATTGGGCATTCCAGGCCCAGAATTCAAATCTCAGCAATGCCGAAGGCAATAGGTAGAGTAAGAAGTCAATGTAGACCTGTTTTCCTTTCTGTGGTAATATTGTGTCCTAGGTAAAATGTGTTTATCTATACAAATACATATATATGATATATATTATACATGTATATGAATATCATTTTTGCCAGTTCTGGGGCTGGAATTCACGCCCTGGGAATTGATCCTGAATTTTTTTTTCTTCCAGGAGGTTAGCTTCCACTTCACCCAGAGCACAATAGAGTTATCCAGTCCCTGAGTTCAAATGCCAGGTATGGCTGATAAAATGGCCCAAATTCTTAGCCAGGACTTTAACATTTTGTGGGGGCAGGCACAGAGCTTGAACTCAGGTCGTCACAACTCTGCCTCAGCCTTGATTACCCTAGGCTGGGGTGCAGCTTTTACACCCACAGATGATCCGGGGATCCTAAGACCTGAGTTCAACTCCCAGCTCTGGCAAAAAAAACCAACCAACCAAGATGGAGGAGGAAAAACTAAACCAGGAAGTTTTACACAACAGTTTTACCTTTGATTCCTTTGTACTGTGACCATCCTAGGCCTCAATGACTCGGCTTGAAAATTGTATGTGACCTTGCAGAGCAGAAGGATGGTGGGCTGTCAGTGAAGCCTGAGCCCAACCCAGAAACCTAAGCCCTGAGTTCGATCCTGGGACTGCCACCTACTCATTCCTATCTATAGGAACAATCTATAAATTTATTTATGGATGCATATACATATGTAAATACACATGCACACACACTGCAATCTACACATCTATCTATTTACATATTGGCCACTCCTAGGGCTTGATCTCAGGTCCTCAAATTTTCCCGACAACTCCACTGGCATCAGAATGGTGTACTAACATTAACCCATTCATGAATTGGGCCTTCTAGGCCCGGAGCTCAAATCACAGAACTGCCAAAAACGTAATCCTCGTGGAAGAAGCCAATTGTCCCGCTTGTTTTCCTTGTAAGTGAAATTCCTGGGTTTCAGGAATGATGAATAATACATAGGCAAATCTATGTCCTATGTAATAGGATATAAAAATATATACATGTAATTATACTATCTAAAATATATAATAATTAAATAAAACACAAAATAAAATGAATGCAGTAAACATGTGCATATAAATAGACATCATGTATTTAAAATGTATTCGAATGTTATTTTGTCGAGTGCTAGGGCTTGAATTCAGCTCCTGGGAACTGGCCTGTCTTTTTTGTTTTCCAGAACTGTGAGCTTTCCCTTCCCCCACAGTGCTGCAGATTTATCCAGACCCATTGAGAGCTCAATCTATTTTTGACATATTATTTCAGGTATGACATAAAATATTAGCAATATACTGTGATATCATGAACATTGTGACATCACACTACTAGATTTAATGACTATTGTGTCACATTGTCATATCACAAATCTGTTCTGACTTCATCACATTTGTGCCAACAAATGCTTTGGAATCGTCACAAGCCCATTCTAAATTTATATACTCATTGTGAGTTAATGACAATTGAGGTCTGGAATGCCATTGTCACATCACCATTCTACTGCAACATCACAAAACTATTTTGAACTCATCTCTATTATGGCATCACCAACTAATTGTGATATAACAACACTATTATGACATTATAATTTGACATCATATTGCAATTGTGATATTACATACTTTCACAAACATTACATAAATTAATGGCAATTAAGATCTGACATGCCATTGTGACATCACAAGCCCTTTGTGACATCATTATGAGTGTGAAATCTGACTGTTGTTATGACATCATCAGCTCATTGTGACATTACCAAGCTACAGTGACATCATAGCATTATGACATCACATTGCCATTTTGCTGTCATAGACACATTGTGACCTCATAACCATTGTAACATTACAAACTCTGTATGATGTCATAACCAGTGTGACATCACAATGTTGTTATAACATCTTTAGCTTATGACATTATAGCATTTGCCATTATGTCATTGTGAAATCATAGTCACATTATGAATGCCTAATTATTGTATTTGAAATGTGGCATGTGGGTTGATATCAGAAACTCATTGGGATGTCATAACCATTGTCACATCAAAATCCCTTTGTGACATCAATTTGGCAATGTGACATCACAATGGCAATGTAATGCTACTAAGGCAACATGATATCACAATGGTCATGAACTCACAATGGGTTTCTGATATCAACTGACACGCCACATTAAAAATAGAATGAAAAACATAATAGGCAAGCACAATGTGTGTATGACATCAGAATGACAATGTGATGTTACAATGCTGTGATGTCATTGTAGTTTTACATGTCAAAATGAGCTGATGGTGTCATAATGGCAACATGATGTCACAATTATGATGAAGTCAGAAAGAATTTGTTATGTTTCAATGGTATGTCTGTCAGTTGTCATTAGTTCCCCATAAGGATATGGATACAAAAATGTTTCTGTGATGTCACAGAGGCCATGTGTGTTTTCAAAGGTGGTAAGAGGTCCTCAGTGGAATGGCACAATGTGATTCATAATGTCACAATGGAAATGAGATGTTCCATTGTGTTTTTTGATGTCACTGTGGTGGTGATGAGATCACAATGATTTTGTGATGTCACAGTTTGTTTGTAATATCAGAATGATATATCCAATTTCAATTACTTTGAATTCAATCTGAGGATACCAGGAGATAGAAGAAGCTTCATAGTATGGGGTCATATTATGAGAAAACCCAATGGGACAGTGATTTCACAAACACAATGTGATGACTCAACATCTTTTTATAATAATGTTTTGATGTCACAATTGGTGACGCCATACTGATGAGGAGGTCGTAATAGATTGGAGATGTCCCAAGGAGTTCGTGATGTCACAATGGCATATGGGATCTCAATTGTCATTAACTCACCATGAGTATATGAGTTTGGGAAGGGATTCTGATGTCACTAATATATATGTAGTCAAAAAGGTGAAGAACTGAAAGGTCTGAGATGTCACAAAATGACACAATGGTTATGATGTCCAGCAGTGTGATATCAATATGTTACACTGCATTTTAGATATCTCATGTCATATCTGAAATATGAGGTCAAACACAGATTTTCAACTCACAAGGGCCTAAGATATCACAATAGCATGTCACAAAAGTTATGAGGACAGGAGAGGTATTTGATGTCACAGTGTTAGTGATATAACAAAGGCAATGTGCTGGGACAAAGAGATTTTGATGTCACAAAGGTTATGAGTTCACAGTGGTTTCCTGATATAAACCCATATGGCACATTTGAAATAGAATGAAATCAAAGAATAGGCATTCACAATGGGTCCATGACATCAAAATGACAAAGTGATGTCAATAGAGCAATGTTTGATAGTATATGAACTCATTACCTTGCTCATGTTACTGTAATCCCTCTGTACACTATACTTATAATAAAAAAGACACAGAAGAAAAAAAGAGAAAAATGGTATGGTGTCATTGGGGTTTGGTGATGTCACAATGAGATGACGGTGTTATGATGATAATGTGATTTCACAGTCATAATTATTGCAGAAAGTATTTGTGATGATACAATACTATGTGTGATCACAATTTTCATTAGTTCACTATGAGGATATGGCTACACAAAGGTCTGTGATGCCACAGAGGTTATGTGTTTCTTTAAAGGTGCTTAGAGCTCACAATAGATTTGTGATGTCACAATGTGATTGTGAAGGCACAACAGCAATGTGATGTCACAATGGGGTTGTGATGTCACAGTAGTGATGAGTTCACAATGAGTTTGTGTTGTCAACATGAGTTTGTAATATCACCATGACATGTCCAATTTTAATTTCTACTAGTTCACAATGAGGATACAATTTCAAAGAAAGAATCTTAAGCTCCAAAGACCATGAGTTTTTAGTCATAACTTGTGTGATATGCAGCCATTAGGATATTTTAGTCCTTCAGTACGCTTAGAATCTGTTTTCAATCTCATAATAATTCAGGTATGACATATGACATCTATCAGAAATTGACTGACATCATGACCATTGTGACATCATATTGATAGACATCAAGACCATGGTGTCACATTGTGAACTCACAAATCTGTTAGGACTTCATCACATTTGTGCCAAAACGTGACATTGGAGCAAACACAGTCCCTTTGTGAACTCGTATCTTCATTGTGAATTAATGACATTTGAGATCCAGCATGCCATTGTGACATTTCCAGCCAGTTGTGACACAAACAAGACCACACTAAAGCTACCAGCACGACTATGATTATTGCAGCATTATTTACCATATCTAAGATATGGAACCAACCCAGATGCCCCTCAGTAAATGAATGGATCAGGAAAATGTGTTATGTATACACAATGGAATTCTTTGCCTCCATCAGAAAGAATGACATTGTCATTGCCCCATTTGTTAGGACATAGAAAGACTTGGAAAAAATTATATTAAGTGAAGTAAGCCAGGCCCAAAGAAACATAGGTCCCATGGTTTCCCTTATTTGCAATAACTAGTATATGCCTGAGTCAAGCAGAAAAGGTCAGATAAGTTGATGTTACTGGAATGAACCCTAAGATAAATATTCATTTTTTTTGTTTTTTTTTCCTTTCATGCAATTTTTCTATCATATTTACAAGATGATTTCTATGTTGCTTTGTATGTCCCTCCCCCACAGTGTAACCCATACTTTCACTGTATTTGATGTTGGTAGAGTTTGTGGAGGGGAGGGGAAAAAATAACAAATCTTTTAACTAGGGATACAGGAGGACCCATTGCAACAATGAGATGTACAAGTCGTTTTGTCGAAAAACAAACTTAAAAACTTTGGTGGGGGGGGGTGTGAGGAGGATTGGGTGGGGAGAGGGGAGGAGTATGGGAAGAGTTGGGAAGGAGAAACAACGAGGAGGCAATAATGCTTGATAAGAAATTTACTCGTTATCTTGCCCATGTAATTGTAACTTCTCTGTACGGTATTCTCACAATTAAAAAAAAAACAAAAAACACAAGACATTACAAACCCCCTCCCAAAAAAATTGTGACAGCACAAACCTATTATAGTAGAAACACATTGTGATCTAATAGCCATTGTAGTAGCACAATCCCTTTGTGACTCCACATTTCCATAGTAATATCACTAACCCACTGTGAAATTCCAATCCTCTCATACCCAATCCAAGTATGAAATGGTGATACCCGAATCCAGTGTGACATTTAGATCATAGTGACATCACACTGATAGATGTTAAGAGCATATTGTCACATTCTGACAACACACACCTGTTAGGACTTTATCACTTTTGTGACAACTCATGCCTTTGGAGATACCACAGTCCCTTTATGAGCTCATATACTCATTGTGAGTTAATGACAATTGAGATCACATGTGTCATTTTGATATCACCAACCCATTTTGACATCACACACCTCTTTGACATCACTAGTGTGGCTTCACCAATTGTGATATCAAAACCTTATTAAGATATCATATTGCAACATCACATTGCCATTATTATATCACTGTTCCATTGTGTTTTCTAAGACCTAGTATGTCTTCATATCATTTTAGAAAATTCATGGCCTTTTATACTTGTCTTCTTCTGTGAACTCATATCCTCATTGTGAAATAGTAGCAACTGAAATTGGACATGTGATTATGAGATGTGACTTCACAAAACTATTTGATTTCATTACCAATTTGACATCCAAACCCATTGAGAACTTTCATTGCCATTTGACATCACTATCACATTCTGACATCCCAAACTTATTAGGACCTCTTAGCCCTTTGAAAAAAAACATATGGCCTTTGTGGCATCACAGTCCCTTTGTGTAACTATACCCTCATTATGAACTTCCAATTGGTATCAGACATGCCATTGTAATATCATGAACCCTTTGTGGCATCACCAGTGTTGCATAAGATTTTCATTATGACAGTGTCAACTACTTTTGACATCACAAAAGTACAATGACAAGATAGCATTATGAGATCACATTGTCATTGTGATGTTACAGATAGATTGTGAATGCCTATTTTTAATTGTTTTTTTTTTTTTCTGGTTGTGAGGCTTGAACTCTGGGCTTGGTTTTTGTCCCTGCTCTTCTGCTCTAGGTGAGCACTCTATCGCTTGAGCCACAGCACCACTTCTGGTTTTCTAGTCGTTTTTATTGGAGATGAGTCTCATGAACTTTCCTGCCTGAGCTGGCTTTGAACTGCGATCCTCAGATCTCAACCTCCTGAGTAGCTAGTATTACAGGTGTGAGCCACCAGTTCAAGGCTATTTCATTCTATTTCAAATTTCACATGTGTGTTGATATCAGAAATATAATGTGAACTCATAACCATTGTAACATCATAAATCAGCAGTGACATCAAATTGTCATTATGACACCATCAGCTCATTGTGACATCACCAAACGACAATGGCATCATAGCAGTATAAATCACAGTGACATTGTTACATCATAGACGTAACAGTGTAAAGGCCTATTGTATGAATTCATTCTATTTCAGAAACACATTTGACAATATAACCATTGTGATATCACAATACATTGTGACATAACATTGCCATTGTGATATCATTAACCTGCTGTGCCATCACAAACCAGTCCTGTCCTTATAAGTTTTGTGCCATGCTGCCCTCGTTATATATTAGGCCCTTTGTGAGCTCATAATCTGTTTGCAATCTCAAATTTCTGGTATGACATGTGATATCAGAAATCCCCTGTGACATCATATTGCCAGATTTCATGAATATTGTGTCACATTGTGACATCACAAAATTGTTAGAACAGCATCACATTTGTGACAACGCATGCTTTTGGAGATATTACAGTCCCTTTTTGAACTCATATATTCATTGCCAATTAATGACAATTGAGATCTGTCATGCCACTCTGACATCATGAACCCATTGTGACATCACAAATTTATTGTGCACATCATGAGAATGGCATCAACAACTAATTGTGATATCAAATCATTATTTTGACATTATATTGTAGTATTGCCGTTGTGACATCATTGTTCCATTGTGTTTTTACAAACCTATTATGGCGACATCACATCTTAGAAAATTCATGGCCTTTGAGATTTCAAGGTTTTTCTGTGAACTCATGTACTTATGACCCCTAAGGCAAGGAGACAAGCCATCGAGTCACAATTAATACAATAAACCAATTTACAATAGAAAGGGGACTGTGATTACCTTATCCTGGACTGGATACTCAGGTACAAGAGCATCCTTGACCAACCTCAGAACTTCAATGGGCAACCCCACCCTTTTTAATTGGTCTGCAAACCATCAACCAAAAAATTATGATATCCAAAGCTCCAAACCTCAATGGGCAAGGCTTTTTACTTTTCCATTCCTCCCTCCTTCACTACAGAGCTGTCCTTCCTTCCTGGTCTTTCCCTTTATCCCTTCCATCACTTGCTTCTTTTCTTCAGGCCTCTCCACTCTCCACAGGCCTGCCCTACTCTGCCCCAGTGACCACTTGCCAACCTTCTGCTCTCCATCAACTTCCTCTCTTCTCAGGTTTTTCCCTTTATTCCATCCAGGTAGCACCCATTTTTATTTCCCCTTCCAATGCTCTGAAAATGCAACCTATATATAGGTTTACCCCCTCTTCATTCCAACGGGTCTTCTGCCTAACAGTTTTCAACCATCACTTCCCAAACTGCCCAATGTTCAATCACTTCATGACACCTCACCATGTGAGGCTTGACACTTCACCTTTGGCGGCATTTCCCACACTCTCTGGTGGGCCAGGCCAAGAATTTACAATGATTATCAGCTCCCACAGATAATTCTGGCCCCACTGGTTATTACAGTATCCTCATAGTGAATTAGAAGAAATTGAAATTGTATATGTCATTGTTATATTACGAACTTGATGAGACATCACTAACCCATTGTGACCTAAGCACCATGGTGACATCACAAACTCATTGGGATATCACATTGGCACTGTACCTCTATGATCACATTGTGACATCCTAAACCTATTATGACCTCAGAAGCTTTGAAAGAAAGCATGGCCTTTGCGAAATCACAGGCCTTTTGGTATCCATACGCTTATTTTGAGCTAATGACAATTGAGATGAGACATGCCATTTTAACATCGCAATACCTTTGTGACATCATCACCGGTGTAATATCACATTGTCATTATGACAACATCAGCCCATCATGACATCATAAAACAATGACATCATCGCATTATGATATCACATGGTCATTGTGATGTCTTTGATTTCATTCTATTTCAAATGTGGCAGGTGGGTTGATATCAGAAATACATTGTGACCACATAACCATTATGATATCACAATACCTTGATGACACCGTATTGCAATTATGATATCACTAACCCACTGTGACATCACAAACTGTCCTATACTCATAAATTTTTGACATGCTTCCAGTGTGATCTCTTCGGCCTCTCTGAGTTCATAAATTGTTCAACTCATAATACTTCAGGTATAGCATGTGATATCAGAAATCCACTGTGACATCATGACCACTGTGACATCACACTGCCAGATATCATGACCACTGAGTCACATTGTGACATCACAAACCTGTTACGACTCATGACACTTGTGCCAACATATGCCTTTGGATACATCATTAACTCTTCTGAACTTATATATTCATTGTCAATTAGAGATCTGGCATGAGATTTTGACATCACCATCTCATTGGGAAATCACAAACCTATGTGACCTCATCACCTGTATGGCATCAAAAACTATTTGTGACTTCAAAAAAAATACTATCCCATGTAATGGTAACATCACATTACCAATGGGATTTTCACCATTACATTTTCACCAACCAATTATTTCCTCATAATATTTTACAAAATTCATGGCCTTTCTGACTTCTAGCTCCTTATGTGAACTAGTATCTTCATTGTGATCTAGTAGAATGAAATTGGACATGTAATGGTGATATTACAAATTCATTGTGACACCATTATCCAAGTGTGACCTTATCACCACTGTGACATCACATTGCCACAGTGATATCTCGGTCACCTTGTGACATCCCAAACCTTTGTGACCTCTTAGCACTTTTGAAAAAGCACATGGTACTTGTGACATCACAGTCCCTTTGGGTAACCATATCCTCTTTGTGAACGAAGGACAACTGACATCAGACATGCCATTGTAACATTAAAAACACTTTGTCACATCATCTCCAGAGTGAGATCACATTGTTGTTAGGATACCATCAAATCATTGTGACATCCCAAAATGACAATGACATCATAGCATTATGACATCACATTTTCATTGTTAGGTCATAGAGACAATGTGATTGCCTATTCTGTGATTTCATTATATCTCTAATGTGGCATATAGGTTGATCTCAGAAACCCATTGTGACCACATCACCATTGTGACATTAGAATCCCTTTGTGACCTCATATTGACATTGTGATATTATTAATGCAATGTAATATCACAAACCTCTCTTGTCCTCATAAATTTTGTAACAAGTGTCTACCTTGACCTGGGCTGGATGCCCACAGCTAAATACAGCTTCAACCATGAACCCTCAGACCTCCAGAGAGCAGCCCAGCCATTTGTTATCTGGTCTGCAAACAAGCAACCCCAAAAATAATGATTTCCAAAGCTCCACACTTCAAAGGACAAGGTTTTTTTCTTTCTCTTCATCCTCCTTCTCTACAGACCTTTCCTACCTTTCAGGTCTTTTCATTTTTTTCCTTCCACCATTCCCTTCTTTTCTGAAGGCTGCTCTACTCTTGACAGGCCTGCCCTGCCTTGTCCAGGTGGCCAGTTGCCGTTCTTCACCTCTTGGTCTCCCTCAATTTCCTCTCCTCCCAGGTTTTTATCCTCCTGCCGTCTCTTCACTTCTTTCCTTCCAGGCCTTTCCCCCTTTTCTCTCCCCTTCTGTTGCTCTGAACATGCCGCCCATGTATAGGCTGTACCTACCCCCACTGCAGTATGTTTCCTGCATAACAGTTTTCAATCATCACTTCCCAAATGTCCGTGCCCAATCACTTCATGGCATCTCACCATGTGGGGCTTGACAACCTATCTCCTTCAGCAGCATGTGCTGCCCCTTTAGCTGCATGCACCCCCATCTCCGGTGGTCCAGACCAGGAGGCCTTGATGACTATCTGTTCCCATGGATGATAGGGGCACTGCTGGTTATTAAGTGTATCATGGTGAACTAAGAGAAATTGAAATTGGACAAATTTGTGATATTACAAACTCATGATATAACTAACCCATTGTGACCTCACCAATACTGTGACATCACAAACCCATTGTGACATCACATTGCTGTTTTTGACACCAGGATCACATTGTGACATCCCAAAACTATTATGACCTCTTATAACCTTTGAAAAAAATACATAGGTTTGTGACATCATAGTCCCTTTTTGTACCTGAATCCCCACCATGAAATATTGACAATTGAGAATCAGACATGACATTTTAACATCAAAAAGTTTGTGAGATCATCACAATTGTGACATCACATTGTAGTTTTGACACCATCTGCTCATTCTGAAATCACAAAACTAAAATAATATGATAGAATTATAACTTCACATTGTCATGTGACATCATAGACACATTATGAATGCCTTTTCTGTGATTTCATTGTATTTCATTAGGACTTCAAGCTCCTTCTGTGAACTTGTATGCACATTGTGAAATAGCAATTGAAATTGGACATGTGTTTAAGATATTACAAATCATCATGACATCAAAAACCTATTGTGAACTCATCACAACTGTGTATCATGAAGCTATCATGGCCCCTACGTAGCTTTGAAAACACACATGACATTTGTGACATTACAGTCCCTTTGTACCCATATCCTCATTGTGAACACATGACAATTGTATTCATATATGCCATTGTAACATCACAAACCTTTGTTACCCCATCATCAGAGTGACACCATTATCTCCTTGCAAAATCACCAATTTAAAATGACCTCATAGCATTATGACATTATATTGTCATTGTGATGTCATTGATACATTGTAAATGTCTATTCTATTTCATTCTATTTCAAATGATGTGGCCTGTGGGTTGATATCAGAAAATCATTGTGATCTCATAAATATGTGGCATCATAATCACTTTGTTATATCACAGTTCCATGGTGGTATCACTAACACACTGACATCACAAACTTGTCCTGTCCTCATGTCTTGTGATGTGCTGCAATTGTGATGTCTTAGGCCCTTTATGAGTTCGTAATCTATTTTCAACCTTATAATATTTCAGTTATGATATGTGATATTAGAAATCCACTGTGACATCATGATCATTGTGACATCATACTGACAGACATCATAAATATTGTGTCACACTGTGACATTACAATCTTCTTAGGACTTCATCACATTTGTGACAACACATGCCTTTGGAGATATCACAGTCCGTTTTGGAACTCATATTCTCTGTGATTTCATGATAAATGAGATCCTTTATGCCATTTGGATATCACCAACCAACTGTGACATCATAGGCCTACTGTGACCCCTTACCTGTAGGTCATCATCAATTAATTGTGACATCAAAACCTTTTGTGATGCCACAATGTGACACGATGTTCATTATATCTGTCAGTGTGATGTCACAATGGTCATGATGTCACAGTGGATTTCTAGTATCTAATGTCATACATGAAATATGAGGTTGAAAACAAATTATGAGGGCAAAAGGTCTGATATCACAATGTCAGCATGTCACAAATGTTATGAGGAGAGGAGATGTTTGTGATGTCACATTGTGCTAGTGATATCACAATGGCACTGTGATGGCACAAAGTGATTATGATGTCAAAATGGTTATTTAGGTACAAAAATGTGTTTCTGATAGCAACTCTCATGCCACATATGAAATACAATGAAATCACAGAATAGGCATTCACAATGTGTCTATGATGTCAAAATGAGAATTGTTGTCATAATACGATTATGTCATTGAGTTTGGTTATGTCACAATTAGATGATGCGCTTATAATGAAAATGTGATGTCACACTGTTGAGGATGTCACAAACACTTTTTGATGTTATAATGGCATGTCTGCTTTCAATTGTCATTAGTTAACAACAAGGATATGGGTACACAAAGGGACTGATGTTGAAAAGGGCATGTGATTTTTCAAAGGAGCTAATAGGTCATAATAAATTTGAGATGTCACAATGGAATCATGATGTCACAATGACAATGTTGTCACCATGGGTTTGTGATGTCGTGGTGGTGATGATGTCAAAATGTGTTTGTGATGTCACAACGAGTTTGTAATATCACAATCAAATTTCCAATTTCAATTGCTACTAGTTCACAAGGAGGATACTGTAATAATCAGCAGGGCCCTGATAATCTACAGGTTTGGATAATCAGTGTGGCCCCATCTCCTGGCCAGATGGTGAGGCATTCTGTGGGAGGGGCTGGGGCATTAATCATCACGTGCTGAGCTGTGAAGAAGTGATTTGGCTGTGGGCAGTTTGGGATTTGACAGTTGAAAACTGTTAGGCAGTTGGAGTAGAGAAGGGGTACAGACTTTATATAGGCTGCTGGTTCAGAGCAATAAAAGGAGAGAGAAAAAAGGGGAAAGTCCTGTAAGGAAGGAAGTGGTGTGATAGCAGAAGGAGAAAGTCCTGGGAGGAGAGGAAGTTGAGGGAGGTCAGGAGGTAAAGGATGGCAACTGACGACCCAGTCAAAGCAGTTCAGGCCTCTGGAGAGTGAAGAGGCCTGAAGAGAAGAAGGAACCGGTAGAAGGGGGAAAAAGGGAAAGACCTCGAAGGAAGTATAGTTCTGTAGTGTAGAGACAAAAGGAAGGGTAAAAAAAAGCTTGCCCTTTGATATTTGGAGTTTTGGATATCATAATTTTGGGGGTTGGTAGTTTGGAGAACATTTATTATATTAAATGTTTCTCTATGGATTCTCTTGAACTATAGAGGTCTTAATTTTTGGAGACCCCCATCGAGATAATCCATTTGGATGGCATCAGGCCTTGGCCTCAGGGAAAAATCCCCATAGGTGTGAGTGTCAGCCCTCAGGGTTGAGAGTCTACCTCGAGTGTTTGTCTCTGGAGGAGAATCATGGACAAAAGTCATTTAGGGGCCTCTAGGGGTGTGTCTGGGCAAGCTTGCCAGCCTGTTTTGGGGATCCCCTCTGGAGGTCATCTGCTGCTTCCTTGGGAAGCCATCTGGGAATTCCTTGAGAGGTCATGCAGAGCTTCTTTGGGAAACCATCTGGAACCTCCTTGAGAGGTCATGTAGGCCGTCCTTGGGAAGCCATCTGGAACCTCATCAAGAATACATCTACAACTTCATTGAGAAGCCATCTGAGACCTACCCTGGAGGTCATCTGGAGCCTTCTCCCGGGGCCATATTGGACTTTCTCCAGAGGTCATTTGGGGCTTCCTCAGGAGGTCATCTGAGACCCCTGTAAAAGTAGTGATTAGGAAATAAGGGAAACCACGGACATAAGTTTCTTTGGGCCTGGCTTACTTCACTTAATATAATTTTTTCCAAGTCTTTGCATTTCCTAACAAATGGGGCAAAGTCATTCTTTTTGATGGAGGCATAGAATTCCATTGTGTATATAAACCACATTTTCTTGATCCATTCATCTACTGAGGGGCATCTGTGTTGGGGCTTCCTTAAGAGGCAATCTAGGACCACCACCTGAGGTCATCTGGAGCTTCTTTTGAAGGTCATCTCAGTTTACCTTGATAAGAAATCTATGACTGTCTTCGGACATCATCTGGGACTTCCTTGAGAAGCCCTATAGGACCTTCTCTGGAGGTCATCTGTGGCTTTCTCAAGAGGGTTATCTGGAACCTCCTCTGGAGTTCATATGTGGCCTCCTTGAGTGGCCATCTGGGAGCTACTCATGAGGTAATGTCAACCTTATTGAGAGGACATCTGGAACCTCCTTTGGAGGTCATCTGACACTTCCTTGGGAAGCCATTTGGAACATCCATGAGAGGTCATCTAGGGCTTCCTAGGGAGGACATATGTGACATCCTCCAGAGGTCATCTGCGACCTCCTCAAGAGGCAATTTGGAATGTCCTCTCTGTCATCTGGGACCTACTATAGAGGTCAACATTGAGAGGTTTGGGGCATGTAGATTAAGTGTCTGTGGCTATTGTTCTGTGTGTGCATGCTGATAGTTCTATCTGTGTCCTGTATGCACTTCTGTTTACTCCTTTTATCAGGATGGGAGAACAAGGCCTAAATTTGTCATATCCAAAAAATATTCTCCCCCAGAGTTACAGAATCCCTCAGAGGAAGATGCGCTGATGTACTCTTTCTCCTATTCTTTGCCATCAGCACCTCTAATGTTACATCCTCCCATGCCAAAATTGGTTACTTGTACCATCCTGAGGTGGTACAGTGTGGTATGTTACCCTTATTACCCTTGAGACAGGAACAGGGAGGAGATGGTGGGCAGGCCCCCCTTTTAATATATGGTCTCTTTACAACTAGTGACCTGTATTACTGGAAACAGCAAAATCCATCCTTTTCAGAAAAAAAAATAACCAGGGCTCATGACCTCATTACAGACAGTAATTTTCACACACAAGCACAACTGCGATGAGTGTCAGCAAACTTTACAGATGCTTTTCACCTGGTAGAAAAGGGAGTGAACCCTGCTCGGTAAATTGAATGTGGTCCCTGGACCGGACAGTAGCTCCACTATTGAACCAGACCATTTGGATCAAGTCTTTCCCCAGACTTATCCAAGCTGAGACAAACAGCAATCGAGGTATGGAGGTGCTTATCAATTATTGCCAGGTTTGGTTAGCAGGGATACCGCAGAGGCTAGAAAGCCAGAAAGGTGAGTGAGATGGGAGAGTTCCCCAGTGAGTACCCTAATGCTTTTCTGAAACTTCTCCCAGAAGCCTATAGGACCTATAGGCCTATAGATCTTGAAGCCCTGGAGAATCAAAGAGCCCTAAATATGGCCTTTGTTAGTCAGCCCCATATCTTAGAAGAAAGCTTCAAAAGTTATAAGGTTTTGAGGGAAAGGTGTATTTTGAGTTGAAAGTGGTTGCCCAGTAGGTGTTTGATAACAGAGGTACCCTGGAAAAAAAAAGAGTAAGAAGGGGGTTTGAGTTTTGTTAGGAGCACCAGAATAGGGATCAAGAAACCTTGGCAAAGATAGTACAATTCATTTGCAAATAGCAGTAGGGAACCTCTAGGACTAGATTAGTGTGCTTATGGCAAGCAAAATGGACATTGGAAAAAGGAATGTCCAAGGGGGAGAAAGATTCAAAAGGACAGGCTATGTAATCCCATTAACACCTGGAAAATGTGTTCGTATCTCTGGAGAAACATGCAAAGGAGCTTGTGGCTCTGAATTCCAACTGTGTTCAATTTAAAAACAGCCCTATAAACTTAAGAAGAAATGTGGCAAACAAAAAATTTACACACTTCTATCTCAAAACACAGGTTATAAAATACTGAATCTCCAATATGTGCCAAACAAAACCCACTAAGAGGCTAAAAGCAAATAGAAGAGCACACTGGAGAAACCAGAGAATTATTGACATGAAGAAAAGTTTTGAAGATATAAATTACGAACTTGTGAGAGTAAAAAATGAGAAGAAAATCCTCAAAAGGAACCTAGAAAATAGTCAGAATCAAATGAAATTCAAGTACATTAGCCTGAGTGAGCATGAGGCAAGTTAGGGGACCACAGGTCAGAGGCCAACAGAAGCACAAGACAGCAATGCTACCATCCTTGCTAACCACAACTGAGGCCAAGAAGAGATCCTGATGCTTCATTAAGAAATTGTGGACATAATAAAAGAGCTGGATCTGATATAAGAATGTATTAGGTTGAAATACATGTTGATTATAAGCTTTGAAGAGTGTCACCAGATATTAAAACAACAGAGAAAGAAGATGAGAGTAGTTATAGAGAAAAACGAGGAAGTGCTATGTCATAGAAGATGAGGCCAAGAAAAGTGAACAGGAAATATCAGGCTCAAGAAAGAGATTGTTACTCTTCAGTAAGAGTTAAAGGACCACATGGTCTGATAAAGAATGCCAGGGAAAGGAAAAGAGCATTAGGAAGAAAAACAGAAGAGCTAAACAAACAGTTGAAAGATCTGTCACAAAAATACACTGACGTGGAAAACTAGAAAGAGAAACTACTAGAGTAAAAGGCCAAAAAGACTGCTGAGATCTTCACCATAAATGTAATGCAGAAACATCATGTCCCAATGGAACAGGTGGAGGTGGGAAAAATTACCTCTCAATAACACCTTTGTGAACTTAAGGGAGGAGCTGAAGAGCAAGCAAAGGGGTTGTGAGGAGGAACAGCAGTTGGCCAGTCAAAGGAACTCTCATGTGACCCTGCCAAAACACTTGCAGGTTAAGGAGCACATTGAGAAGGAGAGTGGGATCATGAAAGGAAGTTTGAGAGAAAAGGAGCAGAATAAAATGGAAGAAGTCTCCCAGGTTCAGAGTACTCTACAGGAATTAAAGAAACTAGAGACCCTAAGATACAGAGAAACATCTGAGCTGATTAGGTAGCTTGGGAGACCACTCTAAAACCAGCGAGGTCTCTAGAGCTACTAGTTGTTAAGATTAAAGGAAGAAGCAAAAACAGTGGTAATAAGTGTGCAAATTTCGAAACTAAACTTGGGAAAAATGCATACAGGCTTTCTGTCAGTTTACATGTAGATATTTGCACCAAGGTAAATTGCCCGAGGCCACTGCCTAAGACAGTTCTGAAAACCAGTGGGGCCTCAGCCTGATAATCCTTTGTAATGTGTGTAGGTAATTTCCAACAGGTAAAAGCTGAAAAGCTGGAACATATGGAAAGAATTCATATGTGAGGAACATCAGATGGTGAATTTGGGCAAATGGACTTCACAGAGGTAAAGCCTGGCAAGTATGGGTATTGGTATCTATTATAATAGTGGACACTTTTTCAGGCTGAGCTGAGGCATGTAATAATTCCTTGATTTGACTTACCCTTAGCTGTGGGGTCCAAAGTTGGCCCTGCATTCATGGCCCAAGTTCTCAATTATTAACTAATGCTCTAGGAATAAATTGGATGTTACAATCCATATATAGACCTCAGAGTTCAAGGCACTAGAAAGAATGAATATGACCTTAAAGGAAACTTTAACTAAATTAAATACAGAGACTGGCCATGGCTACGTAAGTCTCCTTCACTTTGCTCTTCTTCGAGCAAGATGTAGCCCTTATGTTAAAGAATTTAATCCCTTTGAAATACCTTAGGGTAGACCACCCCCTTTGTTCCCTAATCTTGTGAAGGCTATATTAACAGAAATGTCTAACTACAAACTGCTGGCTTTACAACATATTCTTTTATGTACCTATCATTTGGTAACCAAGGCCCACTTGCTGCCTAAGAAAAATTTCACCTGAAAAGAAGGGGCCAAGTTGGCAATGGAACAGCAGGGAAACACCACAGCTCTCTCCAACCAAATAGTGTGTTTGGCTTTCAATGCTCTGTTTCACCAAGTGACACCCCCACCCTAAAAAGCAATTGCTCAGAGAAATATAGGAAGTGAAAAAAGAAAAAGGAAAAACCTACACAGACAGTAAAGTGGGAAGATCCTTCCCCCACACCTTGTTGGTGATGGGGCTCTGTGCTGAGCAGCGTAAGTTGTGGGGATTCGTGCCAGGTTGCTTAAATATCCCGGCTCTGGACCCTCTGAAGACCACACACTGGCAAGCATCCCAAGGCTCCCAGAAGACTCCCAAGGTACGGTGCCAACCCAGAGAATACAAACAGAAATCTCAAATGCATGGCCGGCATGAAGACTTCCCTCATTGGCCCTGGCACAGTGCCTCTGCCTGGTTGGTGCAAGCAGCCCAATCCAGTCAGGAACAGCAGCAGCTGTCAGCAGTGGTGAATGACCCTAGACTCACACTGTGTTACCTCTGTCCTGCTGGTGTAAACAGCCTAGCCTAACCTGGAGCAGCAGCAGCATCTGGCAGTGGCGGCAAACCACCAAGACTCCGGGCACAATGCCTCTTGGCACTAGCCCACAGGAACAGCCCAGACCAGCCCAGGGCGGCAGCGGTAGCTGGGGCGGGGACAGCTGCAGTGAACAACTCCAGACCCGTGGTGGTTTGTGCCTCTCCATACTGCTCCGCATAAGCGGCCCAGCCAAGCCAGAGGCAGCAGCAGTGTCTAACACCTGACTCATAGTGGAGTGCCTGGCTTGCATATGTGGCCCAGCTGATCCTGGGCAGTGGCAGCAGCTCAGGCAGTGGCATCAGCTGTGGCGGCAGCAGCGGCATCGACAGCGGCAGTAAACAACTACAGACGTGTAGTGGGGTGCGATCTCTCTCCATACTGGCTTGCATAAGCAGGTGGTGAACAGTCCCAGACTTGAGGCAGGGTGTGGTGCTGAATTACCCCAGAAAATCCTCATGAACATTCCTGCCTGGGATGGCTTTAAAACTGAATACACAGATGTGAGCCTCCTAAGTAGCTAGAATTACAGGGATTCGCACCAGCAGGGTCTTATTCTTGCAAACTCCCTTACTTTTTCTCAAATAGATCATTTGTTAGTTCATACAAGGAATTTAAGCAAATGCTTGATAAGGAATGTACTCATCATCTTGCCCATGTAATTGTAACCCCTCTGTACAGTATTTTCACAATAAAAAAATAAATTAAAAAATTGAAAAATTAAAAAATTAAAAAAAGAAAACAAGAGGATCGACATAATACTCTGTATTCTATCTGACCATACTGGAATCAAACTAGTTCTCTCAATAACAAGGCATAAAGTAGAAAAAACTTAAACATATGGAAATTAAACAACAATCTGTTGAACAATAGACAGGTTACAGAAGAAATTAAAGAAAAAAGTAAAAAGTTCCTACAATTCAATGAAAATGAAAATACATTATGAAGAAACCTATGGGACCCAGCGAAAGGAGTCCTGCGGGGCAAATTTATTGCACTCACAACGCATATCAAGACCAATAGAAAGCCTACGGATTGGGAGATCTTCACTAGCCATACAGTGGACAAGGGTCTCATATCTAAAATATACTTGAAACTCAAAAAATTAAATCCCCCAATAACAAATCCTCAAAGAAACAACTGCCCAATAAATAAGTGGGCTAAAGACTTAAACAGAAACTTCTCTGAAGAGGAAAGATGGATGGCCAATAGACACATGAAGAAATGCTCAACCTCTCTAGCCATAAAAGAAATGCAAATCAAAACAACATTAAGATACCACCTCACCCCAGTTATAATGGCTAAAATCAAGACCTCTAATAACAACAGATGCTGGAGGGGATGTGGACAGAAGGGAACCTTACTAATTGTTGGTGGGAGTGTAAACTTGTTCAACCAGTTTGGAAAGTAGTATGGAGATTCCTCAAAAGACTCCACATAGAGCTCCCCTATGACCCAGCAATCCACTTTTGGGTGTTTACCCAAATGATCACAAACAAGACCACACTAAAGATACCATCACGACTATGTTTATTGCAGCATTATTTACCATAACTAAGATATGGAACCAACCCAGATGCCCCTCAGTAGATGAATGGGTCAAGAAGATGTGGTATATATACACAATGGAATTCTATGCCTCCATCAGAAAGAATGACATTGCTCCATTTGTTAGGAAATGGAAAGACTTGGAAAAAATTATATTAAGTGAAGTAAGCCAGGCCCAAAGAAACATAAGTCCATGTTTTCCCTTTTTTGCAATATCTAGTATATGTCTGAGTCAAGCAGAAAAGGTCAGATATGGTGATGTTAGGGAAATGAACCCTAAGATATATATTCAAATGTTTTTTTTCTTTCATGTGATTGTTTCTAACAAATTTATAAGATTATTTCTTTGTTGCTTTGTATGTCCCTCCCCCACAGTATAATCCCTGCTTTCACTGTATTTGATGTCGGTATAATTTGTGGAGGGGAAGGGGAAAAACAAATAATTTAAATAGGGATACAGGTGGACCTATTGCAACAATGAGATGTACAAGTCGTTATGTCGAAAACTAACTTTACAACTTTGGTGGGGGGGAGGGGGAAAGGGGAGGATTGGGTGGGGGAGCAGGGGGAGGATGGGGAGGGATGGGAAGGGGAAACAAAGAGGAGGCTACAATGCTTGATAAGGAATGTACTCATCATCTTGCCCATGTAATTGTAACCCCTCTGTACAGTATTTTCACAATAAAAAATAAATTAAAAAATTAAAAAAAGAAAACATAGACCAAGTAAACAATGTTATGATGCAACTAAAACTGCTAGAGAAACAAGAAAAAATTGAACTAAATTTGCTAGACAGAAAAAGATAAGTGAAATAAGAGCTGAAATTAATGAGATACAAAGAAAATTAAAAATAAAATTAATAAAACAAAAAGCTGTTTAAAAAATATCTCAATAAAGCTGACAGACCACTGGCAAGAGTAATGAACAAAAGAGAGGAGACCCAAATCAATAATATCAGAAATACCACAGGAAAAATTACAACAAACATCCAAGACATCCAATCATAAAGAAATAATTCCAGACTCTACTCACAAAGGAAGGAAAACCTAGCAGAGATGGATGAATTTCTATCGAAATACAAATTGCTATCTCCTCCCTTTCCATTTCAGACAGGCTTCTCCACCATGTATGGTGGGGGCAGCAGTCCGGTAAATAAACTTCTTTTCCTGCCTGAATAGCTTGTGGTGTTCTCTTCATCCACTACCTAATGAAATCTACCTATTTAATATACCTTACATATGATGCCGTGACTCAGATGGGGTTTTTGAGTTGGAAATGTTAGAATTTCCCAACCACCCCTCTTCTGCGAACCAAACTGCCTGGGACATCACGTGAGACTTTTCACCAATACCATTGCTGGCCTTCATATCCACGTCCACACCACTTCTCTACTCTGGTGAGTGCAACTACTCTCTATGGCTCTCTGTTGCTCAATCTCTGTTCAGATGTGGTGTCATGCCAGAGAGCTCCTATGGTCTTTAGCCAAACGGCTGGTAACCTCCGATGCTGAGGATTCTTGGTTGGGTGCTTGGCCATTTCTCTCTTTAGGGCTCTGGGGTAAGTCGGAATGCTGCTTCTGCCTGGTCAGCTTTCCATCACTCTCCAGACTGACTCTCCTACACATTCACTGGGGTGCTGCAAGTCATTCTCCAGCTGTGAAACCCCTCTGAAATGCCTCCTGCACTCCCTGGATAGACAGAGCACATAATATTTTTATGCTGTTCTCAGATTTAGATAATTTTTGCCTCTGCAATTTTGGTACATGTTCAGAAGTCTGTTTACTTTCAGGCTCTCTCTGCTCTCTGCTATTCATGTTCAACTTTCTATATCTCTCCCTTTCTTTTCTAAATTTTTTTGGATTGTGTCCTGAAGAATGTGACATGGCCTGGGTCCCAGGGAGCCCCTCTAACTTCCCTCTCAAAGGCTAGCCAAAGTAGGCTTGATTTTTCTTCAGCCTTTCTTTGCATTTTTTCAGAAATTTGCCATCTTGAGTTCACCATCTTGGCCACATGATGTTAAGGGTTTGGCCCCATCCAACCCTTACCCTTCCACCAAGCTTACTACTTATCCATCCATCTATTCTAATGTGCCTTGCTAACAAGTTGCTCTTTTCACAGACCCTGTTAACTGAGGCCCAACCATGTGATGTGCTTTGTTAGCAAAGATGTTTATACATTGTTGTCAAATATTTTAGGTTTTGAGTTTTGCCTATTTTGTTTTGTGTTGTGTAGTTTAGTACTAAGTACGCGATTCTAAAATATTGGGTATATCTGGGCTAAGATTCTCACATTTAATGAGTTTTGTCATTGCAGAATATTTGATCAATTCTTGATAAGGACCAGGTAAGCTCTACTTATTCTATTTGATCTCCTTGTTGCTTTAATTGGAAATAACAAAGGGCTTTTGTGGCAAAGATTGCAGTTCAAACCAGCCCGAGCTGAAAAATCCCTCAGACTCCATCTCCCAACTAACCTGCAAAGAGCCAGGCTGGAAGCATGGCTTGAGCCTCTTATCTCTAACCAGCAAACACTGCAAGTGGTACTATAACTCAAAGTGGTAGAGTGCTAGCCTTGAGCAGAAGTGCTCAAGGACAGTGGCCAGGCCTTTTGTTCAAACCTCCTTGAATACCAACTGGGACAAACCATCTCAGCAATGAGCACGTAGACTCAGCCAGTCTGGGGAGCAAGGGAACATGGGGAGGAGTAAGGAGATGCTATCACATTATCCACTTTGTGCCTGTCCTTTCAAAATTAACCAGAGCCAGAAGGTCAATAGAAGTAAGAAGACTGCCCATCTAATATCCATACCTGTCTACCTTTCAACTGGACAGGAATCTATATTCTTGCCTTTGTCACTTGACTAGGGATATTTCTACCAACATTTTCAGCCTCAAGTCCTTCCTCTTGCCATTTATTTGCTCTCCAGTATTTTTTCAGTCTCTGAATGCCTCATGAGACTTCTCCAGACTTCATCCAAGAGATTTGCCTCCTCCAGATTGCATCTAAGGACTCAATGCCCAAGTGAGAGCTGTTGCCTGCTGCCTTCTCCCAGAGGGGACCACATCTCAGCCTTTTACCCCTACTGTCAATGGCCCTTGCAAACAGGAAGTTGCCAGAGAGAATCTTCACCCTTTTTCTTAATTATTGAAAGGCTGAAATGTAAAGTCTCAACAGGGGCACCTCCCTCCCTCTTGGCTAACTTTCTGCCCAGTAACTGTCAGACCTGGAAGCCATCACCTTCCCTTCCTGCTAGGTAACATGCTGAGCCACCTCTGGTCACATGCCTCCCATCTGACCTTAGGAGGGCCACGGACCCTGAGGTCACATCCAAATCCAGTGTGGCCACACCAGGGGACTCAGCACCATTAAATTATAAGACCAAGGGATCTTTGTGCCCTGGAACTGTCTACTCCCTCGGGCCTGGTTGGTGGCATAGAGAGCTTGGGAGGACCTGGGGATGGGGTCGCAGGGGGTGGCTCCCCAAGGGGACAGAGAGCATGGCCAGCACTTAGTAAGGGTACAAGCCCTGTTAGTATGGAGCATATTGGTATGGGTCAGACTCTGGGTCTTCTCATCATGACGTCTGATGGGCAAGGCCAACCCTATTTTAAATCTTGCCCTCTGATCTTCAGATCTCAGCCTCCTTAGTAGATTGGATTATAGGCATGAGCCTCTGGCACTAAGCCTCTGATTCTTTTTGGTATATTAGGGTTTGAACTCAAAACCTTAGGCTTGCCAATCAGGTCTTCTACCATCGGAGCCAAGCCTTTCTCTCGTGGGCATTTCCAAGAGAGAGACTCAATATAAGATCAGGTGAGGCTGGATCACGGTCCTCCTGTGACAGGCGTGCACCACCACCTGGTCCTCTGTAGCTGGGATCCTAGACATGTAGCACCATGCTCAGTCATCAGTTTATATGGATTTCCCAAACTTTTAGTCCAAGGCAGCCGATTCTTGACCACAATTAAAGCTCTGGGTTGGGCCTGGAACCATCGGACCTGAGCCTCCTCACAGGACAGTTGTGAGGAAACAAGGGATCAATGCAGGGGGATTTCTGGGCCAGGACCAGGCATAGAGGGAGTGGTCGTCAGATAAAGTTCTTGGCAATTCTGTGAGCATATGACAGGAAGATACCTGGAAAGGATTCAGATGGGGCCGGTTATTTATCGTGCCACAGGTATGGGATTATGAAACAAAACATGGCTCTCTTTCATCCTTACCCTATCCCCATGAGGAGGGGATCCTTCACTGTTCAGTTTGCAGCTGGGGAAAATGGGGCATGGAGAAGGTGGGTGAACTACTCATGACCCCCAGCTGACAGGAAACTCAGCCTGTGTTCTCAGCCATGCTCCCTAGGACAATGGGTGTTCTTCAGTCCACTATCTTGTGGTGGGAAATCAACATATTGTCAGTCGTGGGGCTTGAAATCTGGACCTTAGCTCTGTCCCCGAGCTCCTCAGATCAAGGCTAGCACTCTACCACTTGAGCCACAGCACCACTTCCGGTTTTCTGGTGGTTCTTTGGAGATAAGAGTCTCATAGACATTCCTGCCTTGGCTGGCTATGAACCATGATCCTCATAACTCAGCCTCCTGTGTAGTTACCCTTATAGGCCTGTGCCACTGGCACCCCGGCTTAAGTGTAATTCTCTCTCTCTCTCTCTCTCTCTCTCTCCCTCTCTCTCTCTCTCTCTCTCTCTCTCTCTTTCTCTCTCTCTCTCTCTCAGGAACTTGTTGAATGTGTGCTGGAGGAGGTGGCCCAGTATCCCCATGTGGCTGGGACCCAAGGTGGCCCTCTCATTCTGGAGGTAAGCTGTGAGTCTGGAGCTTTCTTGCTCAGCCTGTTGAACTTGCTCCCTGAGGTAAGCCCCTCTGTGCCCAGGCTAGACCATGATGGTTATTCATTGTCAGTCCATCTGGTGAGTCCTTTCTCACTACCCTCTGCTAACAAAAGAATGTGAATGAGGAGGTGTTGCATTGTCCAACCACACAGCCTGTGATCCTCACCCCCACCTATCTGACCAGACCCTGATTATAAGAAAATGAATTCGCTCTTTCTACTTTGCTTTTTTGGGGTGTGTCATTTCGGGGAGGGTAGGTGGTGTGCAGAGGAAAGACCCCAGACCTAACACCTCCTGGGGGCATTTGTTCTTGTGACAGAGCCAAGTTATTGCTGTGGACAAGGTGGAAGCTGCCATTAGACTCACCCAGAACAATGCTCAAGGTAGGGAGGCTGTTGAAGTATCAAAACCACCCATGTTTGCTTCCCACTCACAGCAAGGGGGGTGCAGTGTGGGTGGCCTGGTTCTAAGGGATTGTAAATGGATTGTGGCAGTCAGGTGCCAGTAGCTCTAGCCCATCATCCTGGCTATTGGGGAGGTTGAGGTCGCATGGTTGTGACTCAGAGCCAGCCCAGGCAGGAGAGTCTGTGAGATTCTTATCTCCCATAAACCACTCCCCCCACCACAAAAAGTGCCAGATGTGTTCTGTGGCTAAAGTAGTAGAACCTCAACCTTGATGAAAAGAAGGTCAGGGATGACACCGATGCCCTGAATCCAAGCCCTGGGACTTACAAAAGTAAAATAAATAAATAGTGGGCACCTGTTATCTTACTACCAAAAAGGATGGATTCATTCTTCTCTCTGGTACTTGTAGCTAAAGGTAAGGGGCTTCCATTGATGTTTCTCTAAACTTCTCCTTCTCTCTATTATCTCTCTTGGCTTCAGTTGCAGGATAGAATTCAGATCATTCCACTTTATGTGACCTTACGTACCTTCCTCTACCCGCCTTCTTTGGGGTGGTGATCCTGGATGTACTCACCACTTGGAGAATGAAGCACTGGAGAGATGGGGGTAGGTATCCCTGAAACTCATACTCTTGCACACACATACTCCCGTAAGCCAACTCAGACTAGCCTTTTCCAAAGACATTTTATCTCCTTGGATTAACTGACCTAGGAGAGGAACTTTATCCCCTGTAAATGACTATTTTAGCTAGGGCTTGTTAGTTGACACGAGATAAACAGAACCTCAAAGGAAAGGTTCTGATGCCTGTCACTTCTGGTTCAGTCTCACTCATGACATTCTGGCTAATCGGGAGGCAAAGTTCTAAGGATCAAAGATAGATTGAAGCCATCAATAAGCTGGAAATTCAGTGAGACTTTATTCTCCATAGAACCATCAAAACATTAGAGGTTGAGCTGTGGCTCAAGTGGTAAGACACCAGCCTTGAGCATGAAAACCCAGTGAGACAGCTCCCAGATCCTCAGTTCAAGCCCAAACAAAGAAATGGTCCAATTTGTTTTCCCCAGATTGCCTGGGCCTCGTGTGCACTTTCATGGAGTGTGATATAGCACCGGTCCCTGGGTCCTTTTATACAATTACAGATGCCCACAATACAAAGGTACACACTTTAGATTCCAGGGCCAGGGAACTGGGGGATGAGAGACTGGTATGGCCAGTACCTCAATGTTCTGGGGCATTAGCCTTGACCTGGCTATGTCCCCCTTGTGTAATTTTCTTCTTTGCCCAGTACTGGCCACACACCAGCCACTTGTGCTGTGAAAGTGGCTGGAGCAGAAGTGAGATCTAGGATGACCAAAATCTGTATCTATGGCCTGATTGCGGTGGGGTTGTCTTTAAAAAAAGTCTTAGAGCTGGAACTCAGAGCTTGGCACTGTCCCTGAGATTGCTTTGCTCAAATCTAACACTTTAACACTGAACCATAGCTCATTTTTCATCTTTTTTAGTAGTTTAGTAGACAGAAGTGTCTCACATACTTTCCTGCCTGGGCTGGCTTTAAGTTGCTATCCTAAGATCTCAGCCTATTGAGTAGCTAGGATTGCTGGTATGAGCCACTGGCATCTGCTAAAGATGTGTGTGTGTGTGTGTGTGTACCGGGGCTTGAACTCAGAAACTAGGTGGTATTCTTTAGCTTGTTTGCACATGGTTGGTGCTGTACCACTTGAAATGCAGTAGCTCTGCTTCCCATCTTTTTGGTGATTCATTGAAGATAAGAGTCTGCCCAAGCTAGCTTTGAATCTTGATTGATCCTCAGGTCTCAACTTAGAGTAGCTAGGATTATAGGCACGAGCTACTGGCATCCAGCTGCAAGGATGTCTTTTCATACTCTCTTCTGTTCTAACAGCTGTCTACTTGCCCTGGCAAGTATCTGTGACCTCCACATAAGCTCCCACCAGGCCCTGATTTTGTGGAGAACATAAAGCTCAAACCTGATCCCATTTCTTTATTCTCAGGGAAGGAGGTTATATTTCTTCTGAAGCCTTGGGTTGGAGGGGTAGCTATAGATGGGTGCTCGGCTGGGAGAGAGGTAGTCTTTGTTAGCCAAGAAGGAAAGTGTGGCCAGATGCTAATAGTTCATGCTCTCATATTCCTAGCTCCTCAGGAAGCTGAGATCTGAGGATTGCCACTCAAAGGCAGCCCAGCTAGAAAAGTCTGTGAGACTCTCTTCTGCAAATAATCACAAAAAGGCTGGAAGAAAAACTGTGGCTCAAGTGGTAGAGTACTAGACTGAATTGAAAAAGTGAGGGACAGAGACCAGGCCCTGAGATCAAGTCCTAGTTCCAAGATGCGTAAGCGCAC
Source organism: Dipodomys spectabilis (assembly GCF_019054845.1). Classification (NCBI taxonomy): domain Eukaryota; kingdom Metazoa; phylum Chordata; class Mammalia; order Rodentia; family Heteromyidae; genus Dipodomys; species Dipodomys spectabilis. The sequence continues at coordinate 1,581,096 of NW_024871184.1, read as the reverse complement.
ATGCACACACACACACACATTCATGGTCAAGAAAATCCTGGGGTCCTATTTCTCACTTCAAGGATACCACCTAGATAACCAGAAGACCTCCTAGGACACACCCTAAATAACCAGAAGACCTCCCACTAGGCCTTATATTCTCATTTGCACCATCTCTGAGAAGCTAAGGGCTGAATCTTTCAAACATAGGTGTTAGGTGGACACTTAAGATATAGACTATAGCATTGCTTTATTTATTTATTTATATTGTGAAAAAACCATATAAAGGAGTTACAATTAAATGGGCAAGATAATGAGTACATTCCTTATCAAGGATTGTTGCCTCTTCCTTTGTTTCCCCTTCCCTTCACTTCCCTCCTCACCACCACCACTCCTGCCAAAGTTGTAAAGTTTGTATTTCGCCATAATGACTTGTACATCTCACTGTTGCAATGGGCCCATCTGTATCCCTATTTAAACAATTTGTTTTTCCCTTTCCCCTCCACAATTTATACCGACATCAAATATAGTGAAATAAGGGGTTATACCGTGGGGGAGGGACATACAAAACAACAAAGAAATCATCTTATAAATATGTTAGAAACAATAGCATTAAAGAAAAAAAGCATTTGAATACTTATCTTGGGATTAATTTCACCTAACATCAACTTATCTGACCGTTTCTGCTTGTCTCATACGTATATTAGTTATTGCAAATAAGGGAAACCATGAGACCTAAGTTTCTTTGGGCCTGGCTTACTATACTTAATATAGTTTTTCCAAGTCTTTCCATTTTCTAAGAAATGGGACAATGTCATTCTTTCTGATGGAGGCATAAAATTTCATTGTGTATATATACCACATTTTCTTGATCCATTCATCTACTGAGGGGCATCTGAGTTGTTTCCATATCTTAAATAAAGTGGCAAAACCTCCCATACTCCTGGATTAGAAGGATCAACATCGTGAAAATGGCAATACTTCCCAAGGCTATCTACAAGTTCAGTGCAATACCTATCAATATTCCAACCTGGTTCTTCAAGGAAATAGAAGAGGCAATCAAAAAAATTTATATGGAACAATAAAAGAACAAAAATAGCAAAAATCATCCTTAACAGAAAAAACAGTGCTAGAGACATATCAGTACCAAATTCAAACTCGACTACAAAGCAATAATAATCAAAACAGTTTGTTACTGGCACAAGAACAAACCTCAGGACCAATGAAATAGAATTGAAATCCCAGAAATGAACCTACAGTCTATAGCCATCTAATCTTGGATAAGGGAGCTAAAAAAAATAGAATGGAAGAAAGACAGCCTTTTCAGTAAGTAGTACTAGCATTACTTCATGAACAATAATGTGCATATAAATTATTTGGGAATTTTGTTAAATGTAGCTTCAGGTTCAATGGGTCTGGGGCTTATGAGAATTTTTGAACTTCTAATAGGTCCTATGTTAACACATGCTTAGGTTTGGGGATCACTTTTTTGAGTAAGACTGCTCTTTGTAGCACATATGATTCCACAAGCTGCAAGTTTTCAGCTAGTATCAACACTGGAGTAATGAGAACAAGCAAAAGAATATATATATATATATATATATATATATATATAGCTATATATATATATATATATAGCTATATATATATATATATATAGCTATATATATATATATATATAGCTACTAGGCCCCTAAAAGCCACAGAAAATAGGCAAAGAGATAAATTAAACACTAGCACAGGTTTATTTGGAAGAAAAGTCTACAGGAAGGATCTTAGATGCTGTAAAGAAAATTATCAGAAAATTCAGAGAAACTACTTTTGAGAGGTAGAATCTTGGAGTTTTTGTTACAATGCACTGTCTACAGACTGCTAACTGTATAATGAAGGCCTTCAATCCACAAATACACTTAACATGGCTTGGAAACAGGATAGAGAGTAAAGAACAAAAACAAATCAGCTCTCTGATGGAGAGCTGAATTGGGATACCATGATGACTAGAGACAAGCCAAGAGACCAGAGACAAGACAGAAACATGGAGATACACATGGCATGGGGTCCCCCACCAGGGAGATGGGTCACAGCACACCCCAGTTCCAGACACTGAACTGAAGGGTTCAATAACCTATCAGCCAAGGGCCCACCCCTGTCTCTAAGGATCCAGGTATGCCTATCACCTGAGGGGGAGGGGGGCATCACTCTCTCCCACCATGAATATGCCAAACCTTAAATGGACAGCAGAACTTTTCCATCTAGGGAAGATAGGCCTTAACCTTCCATATATAGTATGCTTAGAGGCTACTCAGAGGCTGGTGATTCAAGCCATTTAGGCGGTTAATCAATGCACTGTGATGACCCTCCCCTTCAAAAGGAATGTAAAATATGAAATTATCAACGGAACTAAATTATTGATTTTTAAGAATTAGGGCCAAACTTTGCAAGGCAGGTTTGAATGGGAACAAGTAGCTCTGAGGAAAGGACAAGACCTTTTTACTCCTTCTGCCCCTTGTAGTATAACTGGCCTGTTTGCCCTTGGCTGCCCCTTCTACTGTAAACACCTGGCCCTGAAACCAGGAACTGTCCATTGCTTTAGTTCAAAAAATTGCTAGCGGGGTATTTATGGTTATAATTGTTTCAGGAATGTTTGTGATTTATGTGCTTGCAAAATAACTGCTAAGTTCTGCTTCTGTACCCCAGCTTGCTTGTATCTGCTCTAAAAGAATCCATTTTTTGCCTTTATAAACACTGAACTAATTCAGTTCGAGGCTGCTCATTCCAGAAATGAGTTAGCCCTGGTCAGTGGGTCAATTGAATAAACTACACCTGTTTAGATACTGGTTAGCATCTGTGATTTGACAAGTGGGTCAGTCCACTTCATCTGGAGGTCCCAGAAAGATCCTATTCTCGCTCAGACAGGAGGACCCCTGTCATGACCTGACTCCTGTGTCAGGGGATAGTCCACATCGATGCAACCAGGGAAAGACCTCTGAGAGACGTTCCTCAGACCCAGGTGCCCTTGCTCTGTGGAGCCCCTGAAATAGACTCGAGTTTGTTCTACAGATACGTTACTGCCTGTCATCATGTTGTAAAAAAAAGAATGAGTTAAGTTTTAAACTCCCCAAGAAAAGTCAGCAAGTTTTGGTGTTAGTAAAACTTGAAATTTAACTAACATTCCTCTTTAAAATAATGCAATAATCCCTTACACTTGTAATAAGTCAGATAACTTGATTACAATGTGAACAGCATAATGCATTAAAACACCAGATCTTTGGTTTTCTGTAATATCTGAGTAACTATTCACTGGCAAAAATTTCTTCCTATTGTCTGGCCTCAGTCCTTCCTCTGACTCCCCTTTTAACTGGGAAAAGAATAGCCATAGGTACAAAAATGTGAAATCAGAAAACAAAACAAAATTATTGATAAAAGGAAAAAAAACCTCTTGGTAAAGAAATACCACAGACAAAGGCTGACCAGTATTCAGCTTTTGTCACTTACCCATTCTTGCTAAAAAGCAAAAGAACATCGCTCCCTCACTCAAGTTTACCAAGCCGGCAGCTTTGCAGAAGGCTACTGACAGCTTTGAGGCTTCTCATCAGCTGCACTAAGTTGCTGTGTTAGTCAGGAGTTTATAATAAAAATAATTTCTGTAATAGTGTCAATAGCTTTGATAGTATTGATCATGTTGACCAAGTCAAGATTATGTTTTGCCTATGCTCCTGTGACTCAAGGCTATGTTTTTGCTATGTTTTGCTTCTGTAAACTTGCTTGCTTGCCTCAGTAACAGTGCCTTAAGCCCACGAATTGAAGACCACCGCCTAGTGTTCCCACTACTAGTGGCCTTTTGTAAGACTCATTGATCTACAAGCTGTAGTCTAAATCCAGCCAGGGTAGAGAAAGGTCCTGGTGAGACTGTCACCTCTAATCAGACTGCAGAGTTCTTTGGGGTTCAAAGTGGTAGAGTGCTAGCCTTGAGCTGCAGAGCTGAGGAACAATATTCAGGACCTAGGGCTTCTCCTATTCCTGTAATGTTTTCAGGGTGTCTGTTTTGACTCTGTGGTCTTTTTTCCATTTGAAGTTAATTGTGGTGCAGGATGATATATAAGGATCTAGCTTTAGTTTTCTAAAGGTGATTAACCAATTTTGCCAGCACCATTTACTGGAGGCTGTCTTTCTTCCATTCTAATTTTTTCGCAGCCCATCTCTTCTAATCTAGAGATTCCTGTTTAGATAAAGTTCAAAGACAGCATTACATCACCTAGAGGAGACTACATCATCCTGACCACCTTAGTTAGGGGGAAAGTGGACTGGACTCTTGCCTGACTCCATTACCATAACTGCTTTCCAGTAAAAAACTGCTTTGGATCTGCCAAAAGTATGACTTTGGTTGTGGGACATTCTTTCTTCGGGAAATGAATTTGAACCTTCTTTCCCAGGTTAGGCAGGGTAAGGTTTACAAAGTTCAAGCCCCCTGTCTATATGGATGCCATCCATATGGAGCCAACTTTAACTGTTGGAGAGTCCTTAAATTACAAAGGAAACAGGCCAGGCAAAAGTTTGGATCTCTTACAGAAAAATCACTGATTTGGTTTCACGTATACAAGAATAAAAAGGGAATGAATGAAGTAAAGGGGCAAGTCTGGCAGGAGCCATATTGGCCACATGGACTGGCATCTTGTCTTCATGATGGGGGAAGGAAAGGCCTCTACCCTTCATCTGCTTCCCAGGTAGTGGGTATGCCCTGGAGGCAGAGACGGGCACTTGGCTGAAATGTTCACAGACATGTTCACAGAGACACATGTGGCATGGAGTAATGGCAGCTGGTGTGGTCTGGCCCGGCCCTAAATAGTGTCTAAGCAGGGGACAGTTCCACAAGTTACTGAATCTGTCAGTCCAGTGCCTGGGACTGGTAATTTCTCCTGACTCCTGACTCATCTCCACTCATCATGGCTTCCCAATTCATCTTTCCAGTGGAGCTGAATTGGCTTGTTGGTGGGTATTTTTTTTTTGTTTTTTTTTTCTATTGTGAAAATATTGTACAGAAGGGTTACAATTACATGGGCAAGATAATGAGTACATTTCTTATCAAGCATTTTACCTCCTTCTTTGTTTCCCCTTCCCATCCTCCCCCTGCCCCCCTACCCAGTCCTCCTCACCCCCCCACCATTTTGTTCTTTGTTTCCTCTCTGACCTGTTTCCTAACTGTGTTTTGTGTATTTGGGGGCGACAGCCTTTTGTAACAATGGGTGGCCTGCAGCCTGCTAACTGTGTAATAAAGACTCCATTGTTCCATACCTAAATGTGGCTTATAGAGTGACTCACCATACAATATGGCTAATGAAGATCTTCCAGTCTGTAGCCTTTCTATTCATCTTGCTAGGTATGTCCTTTCCCATGCAGAAGCTCTACAGTTTAATAGAGTCTAATTTATCCAATCTTTGATTCGTTGTGATTCTGGAACTGTATTAAGGAAGTTTAAACCTGTGGCAAGGAACCCTTGTGTTTGTCTTATTCTTCCCTGTAATATTTTCTGGGTATCTGCTTTTACCTTGAGGCTTTGATCCATTTGGAATTGATTCTGCTTTCAGGGCTGCATACAAAGATGTAATTTCAGCTTAGAAAGACAAGTTTTTAACAACAATGCAGATTTTGAGGCTGGGAGTGGTAGAGTGCTCGCCTTGCATGCATTCGATTCCTCAGCACCACATAAGCAGACAAAGCTGAATGTGGCACTGTGGCTCAAGTGGTAGAGCACTACTAGCCTTGAGCTGAAGAGCTGAGGGACAGCACCCAGGTCCAGAGTTCAGGCCCCATGACTGAAAAATGAAACAAAACAAAACACAGATTTCCTTTTCTAAAATCAACTGCTGGTTCAATTCTTGGTTTACATATTTTTTTCTGTAAAGTACAAGTTCTGAATGATCATAGTTTCTTTAGTTCTTGTGCTTTATCTCCTTTGGCATTTCCTTAATTTGATGGAAACTTGGTAACCATACTTACAAACTATCTTCACATTTTATTTCTTTTCTTCTTCTTCTTCTCTTCCTCCTCCTCCTCCTCCTCCTCCTCCTCCTCCTCCTCCTCCTCCTCCTCCTCCTCCTCCACCTCCTCCTCCTCCTCCTCCTCCTCCTCCTCCTTCTCCTCCTCCTTCTTCTTCTCCTTCTTCTTTGTTGGTCATGAGGCCTCAACTCTGGGCCTGGGCACTGGCCATCAGCACTTCAGCTCGAAGCGAGAGCTCTACCACTGGAGCAACAGCCCCAGTTCCAGCCTTTTCTGCTTATGTGGGTGCTGAGGAATCAAACCTAGGGCCTCATGAATTTGAGGCAAGCACTCTACTACTGAGCCACCTTCCAACCCCACAGTTTTATTTCTTAAAACTAGGTCCAAATCTCAACATCCTAAAGCAACTGTGATTTGAACACACAGATGGACCATCTCTTCTTCTAAGACAGGCCACATATCAGAATTGAGCTTATTAGGAAATGAAATCTCAGACTGAGTAGGTAAGACAAAGATAAGAAATCTTTGTAGATAGCCTTTGGCACTATTGCTATCTACAAATTCAATGTGATACCTACCAATACGCAAACTTCATTTTTTAATGAAATAGAAGAAGAAATCCAAGAATTCATATGGAACAATAAAAGACCCTTGTAGCAAAAATAATCCTTAGTAGAAAGTAAGGAGGAATATTAATACCAAATTTCAAACTCTACTACAAATCTATAGTAATCGAAACAGCTGGGGACTGGCAAAAGAAATGACCCGAGGAAAAATGGAATAGAAGTGAAAACCTAGAAATGAGTCCCCACACCTACAGTCACTTCATCTTTGATAAGGGAGCTAAAAAAATAGAATGGAAGAAAGACAACCTCTTCAGTAAATAGTACTAGCAAAACTGGTTAAACACCTATATAAAACTAATGCTAGATCCTTATATATCATACTGCACCAGAATCAACTCCAAATGGATCAAAGACCTTAAAGATATTACAGGAAAAAATAGGAGAAACTCTATACTGCACAGGCTGAAATTTTCTTAATAAGGATCCAGAAACACAATAAATCAAAGAAAGGTTGGACAAACGGGATTCAATGAAAATTCAGAGCTTCTGCATTGCAAAGGACATAGCAAGCAATATCAATAGAAAACGCATGAATTGGGAGAAAATCTTCACTAGCCATATAATGGACAAGGGCTTCATATCTAAAATAAACTTAGAACTCAAAAAATTAAATCCTTTAGTTTTGTACAAGTGATTAACCAATTTTTCCATCACCATTTACTGAAGAGGCTGTCTTTCTTCCATTCTAATTTTTACCTCCCTTATCAAAGATTAGATGGCCATAGGTTCATTTCTGGGTTTTCAATTCTATTCCATTGGTCCTGAGGTCTGTACTTGTGCCAGTACCAAGATGATTTGATTACTATGGCTTTGTAGTAGAGTTTGAAATTTGGTATTGATATTCCTCCAGCGCTTTTCTATTAAGGATCGTTTTTGCTATTCGGGGTCTTTTATTGCTCCATATGAATTTTTGGATTGCCTCTTCTATTTCCTTGAAGAATGAGGTTGGAATATTGACAGGTGTCTTATTGAATTTGTACATAGCCTTGGGAAGTATTGCCATTTTCACGATGTTGATCCTCCCAGTCCAGGAGCATGGGAGGTTTTTCCACTTTGAAAGTTCTGTTTTGATTTCCTTTTCCAGGTTTTTACTGTGAGACAAGCAGAAACAGTCAGATAAGCTGATTTTAAGTGAAATGAGCCCCAAGATAAGGACTCAAATGGTTTATCTTTCTTGCTATGTTTCTAACATATTTATAAGAGGATTTTTTTGTTTCTTTCTATGTCCCTCCCCCACGGTATAACCCCTGTTTTCACTGTATTTGATGTTGGTATAATTTGGGGAGGGGAAGGGAAAAAATTGTTTAAATGGGGATACAGGAGGACCCATTGCAACAATGAAAATGTACAAGATGCTACAGTGACAAACACACTTTACAAAATTGGTGAGGATTGGTGTTGGGGTTGGCGGGGCTGGGGGGAGGAGGTATTGTGGTTTGGGATGGTAAAGGGAAACAAAGGAGGAGGCAACAATGCTTGATAAGAAATGTACTCATTACATTGCTCATGTAATTGTAAACCGTCTGTACGATATTTTCATGATACAAAAGTTATTAATAAAAAAATTGAATCGTCCAACAATAAATCCTCAAAGAAACAACCTCCTGGTTATCAAGAAGGCTAAAGAATTAAAGAGATACTTCTCTGAACAAAAAATACGAATGGCCAAAAGACACTTGAAGAAATGCTCAATTTCTCTAGCCATAAAAGAAATGCAAATCAATACAACATTGAGATTGCACCTCACCCCAGTTAGAATGGCTATAATCAAGAAAACTAATAACAACAGATGCTGAAGGGGATGTGGCCCAAATGGAACCTTACTACATTGTTGGTAGGAATATAAACTTGTTCAACCACTTTTGAAACAAAAGACTCCACATAGAACTCTCCGATAACCCAGCAATCCTACTTTTGGGCATCTACCCAAATGATCACAAACAAGACCATACTAATGCTACCAGCACAACTATGTTTATCGAAGCATTATTTACCATAGCTAAGGTAAAGAACCAGATGCTCCTAAGTAGATGAATGGATAAAGAAAATATTATCTATATCTATCTATCTATCTATCTATCTATCTATCTATCTATCTATCTATCTATCTATCTATCTATCTATCTATCTATCTATCTATCTATCTATATATATATATGCCTACAATGGAATTCTATGCCTCCATCAGAAAGAATGACATAGGCCCATTTGTTGTGAAATGGTAAGACTTGGAAAAAAAATTAAGTGAATTAAGCCAGGCCCAAAGAAACATATGTCCCATTGTTTCCCTTATTTGCCATAACTAGTATAAGTTTTGGACAAGCAGAAAAGATCAAAAGCTATGTATATATGATCATATAAGATGATGTTTAGTGAAATGAACCCCGAGATAGTGACACAACTTGTTTTTCCTTTCTTGCTATTGTTTTTAATATATCTAAAATGAACTATGTGATTTTTATTGTTTCTCTACTGTGTCTTTCCTCCATGGTATAATCCCTGCTTTCACTGTATTTGACATGGGTGCCTGAATCTTGTGTATACATTTTTCTAATTTGGGGAATGGAAGGGAAATAACAAAATGCTGAAACAAGGATACAGATTGACCTATTTTAACAATAACACGTACAAGACACTATGTTGAAAATGAACTTTACAATTTAGGGGGTGATGGGGGATTTGGGGAGGTGGGGAGTGAAGGGAAGGTATGGGCAAAACAAAGGCATAGGTAACAATGCTCTATAGGAAATGTACACATTACCTTACTCTTGTAACTGTAACCCCTCTGTATACTATTTTTAACAATAAAAATATAAAAAATGCCTGAGTAACATTAATTTCATTATGTTACCCAACCTGTATACATACGTGCAAATAATTTGGAGAAGGATAAGACCCAGTTGATACAGAATAGGGGTAAAGTAACACTTTGTCGTCCTTCCTCTGAATTTCACTAAATTCAGTGCCTTTCAATAAATTCAGAGCTATGACAAAAATTCCTGTATTTTAAGGAGGGATCCCAGAAACCATGAGTGAGCAAGTAGGAAGAAATGAAACAAGAAAAGTGGAAAGCCTACACAAGAGTACATTTCCAAAATGATCATCACTGGGAACACATGGGAACTGGTTCTACTGGGAATTTCTAAGGATCCACAGAAAATGTAACTTAAAAATATCCAATTGTCAAAATATAGGAATATATATCCACATGTCCAAAAGCTAAAGATGTCAGATCATTTTCCACAGTGCCCAATTGAGTGTTTCTGCATCACCAGCTATGTTGACTTGTCAGCATTTTGTCAGTGCTTATATTTCAGAAAGGGATATTGGAAAGCAATGGAAGAAGGAGCGTGGTCCAAGAACTGAGAATCTCCTGGGTACAGATTCTGACCTTTGGAGGTTGCTATTTTCAGTGCCCCCACCCCCGATGATACTTAGCCATTCACACAAAGTCACAACAGGTTTGAAAATGGTTCAGAACAGGCATCTGCATAGGAGTTCATAAAGAGCTCCATTGACATGACCAAAATAGACTCCTGTCCTCAATGCCTGGCCAAATTCTCAGACTAAAAGATGCTTCCTTTGTTAAATATTGTAGCATATCCTGCCATTACAGATAGCAGAGCTCTGGAGCTTGGGCGAATGCAGGAGACACAGGAGCAGGCAGTGGAGCATTGCAGAGAGCCAGGGTGAGGGGGCGGAATTAGGGGCAGTGCCCAGCCCACCAGGGCCCCTAGAAGTACCAGGGGAACCGGTGGCAGTGTGTGCATGTGGCCTGTGGGCAGATGTGGTGCAGGAGTAGCATGGAGCAGTAGCCCATTTGGGCATGTGGCATCATGGACATGAATGTGTTCACCAAGAACCTGGACCAGGGGATTGAACAGCTGAATGAGTGCAAGCAGCTAACCGAGTCCCAGGTCAAGAGTCCCTGTGAGAAGACTAAAGAAATCCTTACAAAAGAATCCCATTTATAAGAGGTTCCATGTACAGTCATTTCTGTGGAGATGTGCATGAGCAATTTCAGTCTCATGGAACTGTTTAGAGTTGGTGGAAAAATCACCAGATACAAATTACTTGTTTATGTTGACAAAGGGTATTATTTACTTGAAACAGTCACACTGCTTGTAGTTCTGAAGGTACATTACCATGAATGGTTCACCATTCTTTGAGGAAATCATAAGAACACAAAACTGTATGATTTCTATGAGTGTTTAGGGAAATATGGAAATGCAAATGTTTGGAAATACTTTACAGATCTTTTTGGCTCTTCATCTCACTGCCTTGGTGGATGGGCATTCCTTATGTCTACATGGTGTTCTCTCACCATTCATAGAAACACTGGATCACATCAGAGCACTTGATCTCCAGGAAGTTCCCCTTCAGGGTCTGTGACTTGCTGTGGTCAGATCCAGATGATGGTAGTGGTTGGGGTATATTTCCCTGAGGAGCTGGTTTCACCTTTGGGCAGGATATTTCTGAGACATTTAATCATGCCAATAAATGGTCTGACATTGGTGTGGCATAAGTTGGTGATGGAGAGATAAACCAGAATGTAGTAACAAATTTCAGTGCTACTAACTATTGTTATCTTTGTGGTAACCAATTTGCAATCATGAAACTTAATGGCACTCTAAAATATTCTTTCTTGAAATTTGACCCAGCACTTTCTAGAGGTGAGCTACATATGATATGTCATACCCCAGATTACTTCCATGGTATCTCAAGTTTCAGAGTGCACATCTATGTTTAGAGACATGCTCCCAGCAACAGAACCAGATCCCACAGCTGAATCCATAGTCTGAACATCCTCTTCCTCATTTTCTCAAGCAAGGATTTTTTGGAGATATTTCATGTTTGATTTTTCTTGTTCTTTAAGGTGAATTATTGGATGTTAAGTAAGATGCTCAGCTTTCTCAGATCTTTCTTTTTTTCCAACAAGGTCTTGGATTTGGTAATATAGTAGGAATTTGAACAAGCCTAAAGCAAACTTTTCTTACTCTTTTCTGATAAACTATTTGCTTTCTTCTTTTGACCACCTCAATTCATGTTGTTAAGTTGATCGTCAACACACTCACGGCTCCAGTTGGGTAAATCCTGATTGTTCATACTTTCTTCAAAAGGACTTCCTTCTGTGGTCATGCTGGCTTTCACAAATAACTTTCCTCAGAAGCTAGTTTTTTCCACTCAGGAACACCGCCTTTCTGGTAAACGCTTCAAATCTGTTGTGTGCTGTAAAGGAGACCCATGCAGTGATGGGCAGGACCCCAAACCAGCAGAAACTCTTCTTCAGAGAGTGCAGCAGAGTAGCCCACAACTTATCTGCTGACACTTGGAGTTCAAAAGCCATCTTTCCTACCTTAGCAGCTTGGTGTCAACCAGTGCAGCCAATGCCATTTTGGGAACTCATCCTGGTGGGGTCGTACATAATTTTTTTTGTGTGTGAAAATATAGTACAGAAGGGTTACTATTTCATGGGCAAGATAATGAATACAGTTCTTATCAAGCATTGTAGCCTCCTACTTTGTTTTCCCTTCCCATTTTTTCCATACTACCCCCACCTCTCCACTCAATTCTCCTCCCCCGCACCAAAGTTGTAAAGTTCTTTTTCGACATAACGACATGTATATCTCATCGTTGCAATGGATCCACCTGTATCCCTATTTAAACGAATTGTTTTTTCCCTTCCCCTCCACAAATTATACCGACATCAAATACAGTGCAAACAGGGGTTATACCATGGGGTGGGACATTAAAGCAACAAAGAAATTATCTTATAAATATGTTAGAAACAATCACATGAAAGAAAAAACATTTGAATATATACGTTAGGGTTCATTTCCCTATCATCAACTTATCTGATCTTTTCTGCTTGACTCAGACATAATATAGTTCTTGCAAATAAGGGAAATCATGGGACCTAAGATTCTTTGGGCCTGGCTTACTTCACTTAATATATTTTTTTCCAAATTTTTCCATTTCCTAACAAATGGGGCAATATCAATCTTTCTGATGGAGGCATAGAATTCCATTGTGTATATATACTGCATTTTCTTGATCCATTCATCAACTCAACTGAGGGGTATCTGGGTTGGTTCCATATCTTAGCTATGATAAATAATGCTGCAATAAACATAGTCGTGCTGGTAGCTTTAGTGTGGTCTTGTTTGTAAACATTTGGGTAAATGCCTGAAAGTGGGATTGCTGGGTCATAGGGGATGTCTATGTGGAGTCTCTTGAGGAACCTCCATATTGCTTTCCAAAGTGGTTGAACAAGTTTACACTCCCAACAACAATGCATTAAGGTTCCCTTCTGTTCACATCCTCTCCAGCATCTGCTGTTATTAGAGTTCTTGATTTTAGCCATTCTAACTGGGGTGAGGTGGTATCTCAATGTTGATTTTTTTTAAAATTTTATTTATTTTTTATTGTGAAAATACTGTACAGAGTGGTTACAAGATAATGAGTACATTTCTTATCAAGCATTGTAGCCTCCTCCTTTGTTTCCCCTTCTAATCCCTACCCATCCTTCCCCCGGCCCCCCACCAAAGTTGTAAAGTTCGTTTTCGACAGAACAACTTGTACTACTCATTGTTGAAACTAGTCCACCTGTATCCTTATTTAAAAGACTTGTTTTTCCCCTTCCCCTCCACAAATTATACCGACATCAATTGCATTGAAAGCAGGAATCACACTTTTGGGCATTTACCCAAATGTTCACATACAAGACCACAATAAAGCTACCAGCACAACTATGTTTATTGCAGCATTATTTACTATAGCAAAGATATGGAACCAACCCAGATGCCCCTCAGTAGATGAATGGATCAAGAAAATGTAGTATATATACACAATGGAATTCTATGCCTCCATCAGAAAGAATGCCATTGCCCCATTTGTTAGGAAATGGAAAGACTTGGGAAAAAAATTATATTAAGTGAAGTAAGCCAAGCCCAAAGAAACATAGGTCCCATGGTTTCCCTTATATGCAATATATAGTATAATTCTGAGTCAAGCAGAAAAGGTCTGATAAGGTGATGTTAGGGAAATGAACCCAAAGATATGTATTCAAATGTTTTTTTATCTTTCATGCATTTGTTTCTAACGCATTTATAAGATTATTTCTTTATTGCTTTGTATGTCCCTCCCCCACAGTATAACCCCTGTCTCAATATTCTTTTGACTTGCATTTCTTTTATGGATAGGGAGGTTGAACATTTCTTCATGTGTCTATTGGCCATCCTTCTTTCCTCTTCAGAGAAGTTTCTCTTCAAGTCTTTAGCCCACTTATTTACTGGGCAGTTGTTTCTTTGAAGATGTGTTGTTGGGGGATTTAATTTTTTGAGTTGCATGTATAATTTAGATGTGAGATCCTTGTCCATTGTATGGCTAGTGAAGAACTTCTCCCAATCCGTGGGCTTTCTATTGATCTTGCAAGCTATGTCCTTTGCCATGCAGAAACTCTGCAATTTCATGCCATCCCATTTGTCCAACCTTTCTTTGATTTGTTGTATTTCTGGGCCTCTATCAAGAAAATTTCAGCCTGTGCCAAGGAGACCTAGAGTTTTCCTATTCCATCATGTAATGTTTTCAGAGTGTGTGCTTTGACTCTGAGGTCTTGATCCATTTGGAGTTGATTCTGGTGCAGAATGATATATAAGAATCTAGCTTAATTTTCTAAAAGTAGTTAAACAAATTTGCCATCACCATTTACTGAAGAGGCTGTCTTTCTTCCATTCTATTTTTTTAGCTCCCTTATTGAAAATTAGATGGCTATAGGTCTATGTAGGTTCACTTCTGGGTTTTCAATTCTATTCCATTGGTCTTGAAGCCTGTTCTTGTTCCAGTACCAAGCTGTTTTGATTAATATGGCTTTGTAGTAGAGTTTGAAATTAGGTATTGATATTCCTCAAACACTGTTCTTTCTGATGAGGATCGTATTAGCTATTCGGGGTCTTTTATTGTTCCATATGAATTTTGGATTGCCTCTTCTATTTCCTTGAAGATTGAGGTTGGGATATTGATACGTATCACATTAAATTTGTAAATAACCTTTGGAAGTATTGTAATTTTATTGATGTTGGTCTTTCGAATTCAGGAGCATGGGGGTTTTTGCCACTTTCTAAGTTCTTTTTTGATTTCCTTTCTCAAGTTTTTAAAGTTTTCATCATAGATGTCCTTCACTTTTTGGTTAAGCTATTTCCTAGGTATTTTATTTTTTGTGGGCCTATTACGAATGGATTTGTTTTCCTAATTTTATCCACACTTTTCTCATTGTTGGCATACAGAAAAGCCATTGATTTTTGAGGGTTATATACCCTGCTAATTTGCTAAAATTTTGAATCAGTTTGAATAATTTGGGAGTGGAGTACGTGGGATCTTTAAATACAAGATCATGTCATCTGCAAAGAGGGAGAGTTTTACTTCTTCTTTTCCTATTTGGATCCCCTTTATTGTATCTTGTCTTATTGCTGTAGCTAGGCATTCTAATACTGGATTGAAGATAAGTGAAGAGTGTCTCATTCCTTGTCTCATTCCTGAGTTAAGAGGGAATGGCTTTAGTTTTTCACCATTAAGTATAATGCTGGCTGTAGGTTTGTCATATACAGCCTTTACTATATTTGGGAATGTTCCATGGATTCCTAATTTTTCCAAAATCTTCATCATAAAGGGGTGTTGGATCTTGTCAAATGATTTTTCTGCATCTATTGAGATAACCATGTGGTTCTTATCCTTGCTCCTGTTGATGTGATGAATTATATTAATTGATTTGTGAATATTCAAACAACTTTGCATCCATGAAATGAGTCCTATTTGATTGTGGTGTATGATTATTTGGATGAATTGTTGACGTCGATTGGCCAAAATTATGTTGAGAAGTTTTGCATCAAAGGTCATCAAATAAATGTATCTATACTTGTCTTTCTTTGATGAGTCCCTCCCTAGTGTGTGGATTAAGGTTATGATGGCTTCATAAAATGAGGTCGGTAGTGAACTTCCTCTTTCAATTTCATTGAAGAGTTGCAAGAGTCCTGATGTGAGCTCTGCTTTGAAAGCCTTGTAGAATTCCGCTATAAAGCCACCTGGTCCTGGCCTTTTCTTGGATGGAAGGACTCTTATTGCTGTTTCAATTTCAATGTTCCTTATGGGCCTGTTAAAATGGTTTAACTCATCTTGGTTTATTTTCAGCATGTCAATATTTGCTAGGAAAAGGTTCATTTCTTTCAAATTCTCAAAATTATTAGCATAAAGTTTTGAGAAGTATTCGTTTACAATGTTCTGAATCTTTTCGTTTCTGTGGTGATATTTCCATTTATTTATTTGGGTGTGTTCTCATCTTTTTCCTGATAAGATTTGGTAAGGGTCTATCAACTTTGTTGATTTTTTCGAAGAACGAACTCTTTGTTTTGTTGATTCTTTCTATGTTGTTTTTGGATTCTAATTCATTTAATTCTGATTTAATTTTAATTATTTCTTTCCATCTACTGGACTGGGGTTTATCTTCTTGTTCTTTTGTAAGGAGGTTCAGATGTCTCATTAAGTTGTTTGTTTCAGATCTCTCCAATTTGTTGATGTAGGTACTCAGAGATATAAATTTTCCTCTGAGTACTGCCTTTACTGTGTTACAGAGGAGCTAGTAATTTGTGTGCGCATTTTTGTTGAATATCATGAACACTTGAATTTCCTTTCTAATCTCTTCCATGACCCACTCATGATTCAGCAGTGTGTTGTTCAGCCTCCATGTGTTACAGGACTTTCTATGGTGGCTTTTGGTGTTGATTTTTAATTTTATTCCCTTGTTGTCTGAGAAAATGCAAGTTATACTTCAATGTACCTGAATTTGGACACATTTGCTTTGTAGCCTAAAAATGTGATGTATTTTGGAAAATGTTCCATGTGCTGCTGAAATTAACGTGTACTCTGATGCTGCTGGGTGAAATATTCGGTAGATGTCTGTTAAATCTAGTTGATCTATGCAGTTGTTTAGGTCTGTGGTTTCCCTGGTGAGTTTTTGTAGAGTTTATCTATCTAGTGGCGAGAGTGGTATGTTAAAGTCCCCAACAATTAATGTCTTTAGATCTATGTGGGATTTGAGGGAAAGTAGTGTTTCTTGGTTAAATTTGGGTGCTTCATTGTTTGGTGAATACATATTTAGAATTGTAAAATCCTCCTGAAGGAGAGATCCCTTAATTAGCCTGTAGCGACCTTCTTTGTTTTTTCTCACTAATTTTAGATTGAAGTCTATTTTATCTGATTTTAGGATTGCAACTCCTGCCTGTTTATGGGGGCCATTTGCCTGTTAGATTTTGTTCCAGCCTTTCACACTGAAAATGTATTTCTTTTTATGGGCAAGATGTGACTCCTGAAGTCAGCAGATAGAAGGATCTTGCTTTTTAATCCAACTAGACAGTCAATGTCACTTAATTGGAGAGTTAAGTCTGTTAATGTTGAGAGATAGGACTGAGAGCGTTATCCTGCCATTTTGTCCACCTTCTTGGGGGCTGCCGCAACTGGGTTCTTCATGTGGTTCTTGGATTCTCAGTTTGGGTGCAGTTTCTTGGCCTTCATTGTGGTCTTGATGGTTTTCTATGTGTAGAACATCTTTAAGAATCTTTTGGAGTTCCGGGAAGATGGCGGAGGAGAAGCTGGAATCTGAACATACTCTTGCATAGAAAGCAGTTTTAGAGTTCCAGTTAACAGTCCTAAGACAGAGAATCACACCAAGTGTGCCATCACAGGACAGAGAGTTAGTCAAGAGAGGGGAAGCCAAGGAGACACATCTGAGCCCTTGCCAGCAGTTGCCGCTGCGGCGGCGGAGTCGCAGCTGCGACCACCACCGCGGGGTAATACCTGAGACACAGAGAGTCCGGGACAAAGGAGCCAGATGCAGTGGATGAGCGGATTCTACTAAACACCAGCAAGAATCGACAAGGAGTGGACATCTTCATCCTGCACTTTGCAGACCAGAGACGACCCAGGATCCAAGACTCGGCATGAGTAGAAGCCCGACTTCCTCACTCCTTCTCAGGGATCAGAGGAGGGAAGGCCACCCCTAGTCCCCCAGCACCGGTGATCTCCATCTTGGATACCGACAAAGCTCGGAGGAGCTGCTAACTCCAGCTCAGGCCTTGGAATAAAACGAGTCATTTAGCAGGTCACAAGAACTTAACGGTGAAGTGCCAGACTCAGCTCCATCCAGGGAAAAGTCACCTAGCTCAGGCAGCAGCCATTGGAGTGGCTCTCCTCACTGGGTAACCAGAGCCAGAGGCTGCCCCTCCCTCTAGCAGCCACCACAATCAATTGAAAAACAGAAACCCTGAGAATGGCTCCAGGCTGGGCACTGTGAGTTTTTTCACAAAATAGCCCCAGGGAAAAGCTACTGTTTGTTGAAAGGCCTCAACTCTACCCAGAACCTAGCCTCATCACTGCATCCCCCTCTTTTGTGATTCTCAAAGCAGATCACCCTCCCAGTAAACTAACCTGGGAGGGGGATCTCAAAATCTTGGGTAAAGCAGAGCATTTTTCTGCCTGTTCCAACAAACTGACTTAAAAAACCAATTAAGCCACAGGACATCAAGCAGACCAGAGACTCCAACAAGAGGCTGGTTACAGACAAAAGGGAGATACAGGATTCTTCCCACCCCTCCCCCCCAAAAAAAATCAAAGAACTTTTTTTTTCTTCTTCTTCTTTTCTTTTTTTTTTTTTGTTTTTTGTTACCTTATATATATAAAAAAAAATTTTTTCCTTTTCAAAAACTTTTATTAATCTTTAATTTTTGCCTCTTCTGAAAAACTAATTGTTGTCCAGTAACTTTTTTTTTCTCCTCTTATAATTTTTATTTTACGAATACGTGCATGTGCGTTTTCCTTTCTTTTCTTGTCTTCTCTCTCTTTTTCTTTCTTTCTTAATTACATTTTTGTTTTTTGTCTAGCTCTACTGAACTTCTGATCTTTTCTTCTCCCTTTCCTAACCTTTCCACCTTTTCCTCTCTTTTGTTCTTCTTTATGTGACTTACCTCTTGTCCTGCACATCCTCAGATAAACCCGTAGTTAACTAGTAAACCCTATCCCCCATTGTGTACACAGTTAATCCACAAATTTATTACTCAATTCAAAACCTTTGAGACTTAAATTCATTAATAGCAGTACTACCTCTTTATACCTATATAATATTTTAAGCATTTTTTTTAAGTTTTTCACATCTCCTCTATGTCCCTCCCTTTCTCTCAACATATTCACATTCCTCTCTAAATAGATGGTCTTTAAATCTCTATAATAACATTAATTTTTATGTTTCTATTTTTTTTTCTGATCTCTTTTCATTCCCCTTTCCCTTTCTTCTTTTTCTCTCTCTCTCTACTTGCATCCTACCCAACCTATTTCCTGCATTGTGATTAGGACATAGTTAACTCTCTCTGTGCCTCCCCACACCAATCTATTCCTATTTTTTACCCACATCTCTCCCTAACCCAAATAATTTCTGGTTTTCCAAATTCTTCTCTGCAGTTCGAAGTCCTTTAACATACAGTTGTTTGATGTTGAATAGATGTATCTGTTGAACTAGATTGTATCTGTAGAATATTGACAGTACAAATGCAAACTTTGGTTGATGGTTGCCTTAAGAGAGTGTTCTAGCACAAAACTGATGTTATCTTCATCTCAAATGGGCAGAGTAAGCCGGAAAAACACAAGAAAAATGGCAAATTCGGGTATCTCAATTCCCAATCTTGATAATCAGGGGATAGAACAGATAATGAATAATCCAGAGGAGAGTTCCCAAATAGCTCTACAAACACTACTGGCAAATGTGATAAATGAGAAGTTTGACAACGTACAAAGGACTCTGTATGAGCGTGATAGGGAGAGAGAGGAGGCATCCCAGAAGTTTATACAGGAATATCATAAGCGTGAGGAAGCTACTCAAAAACTAATACAGGATTTGCATGAACAACTTGAGAATACTCAAAGAGAAAGGGAGGAATGGTGTGAGCAGGCTGAGAACACTCAAAGAGAACTGCAGGAATCCCACGAACGGGAGGAAGCTAATCAAAGAGTAATACAGGAATTGAGAGACCAGGTAGAGAACACACAAAGATCACTAAAGGCATTCATGGAATCCATTAACAAAGAGCTGAAGGAAGTCAGGGAGACCACAAAGGGAATGCTGAATGGAACCTAGCAGAAGGAATGGGAGTCCAAAAAAACCATAACCAATCAACTAAGTGATTTGAGGACAAACACTGAACACCAAATTAAGGAAGTAAAGAAATTCATACAAGACCTAAACAGAGCTTCAACAAAGAACTTGAAGCCATCAAAGCTGACCAACTAGAAGGAAAAGAGATAAAAAACAAAGTAGAGAGTATTGACAGCAGGTTAGACCATGCAGAAGATCGAATCTCAGGGATTGAAGACAGCCTAGATATTATAGAGAAAGAACATACAACCATCCAAGACGAGTCTAAGAAATATAATACATCTATCCAACACCTGGAAGACACCATCAGAAGGCCTAATCTAAGGATAATGGGTGTAGAGGAGCACCTAGAAACAGAAGTTAATGGTCTAGGAAATTTGTTTAACAGGATCCTAGCAGAGAACTTCCCAAACATGCAAAAAGATAGGCCTATTCAGATACAAGAAGCCTTTAGAACCCCAAATAGACCAGACCAGAATAGGACATCCCACCGTCAATTATAATCCACACAGAATCAACTCAGAACAAGGAAAAGATCCTTAAAGCTGTCAAGGAGAAAAGGGTAATCACCTATAAAGGGAAAACAATTAGAATCACCTCAGATTTCTCAGCAGAGACAATCAAAGCAAGAAGAGCCTGGAATGATGTATGCCATGCCCTAAAAACAAACAACTATCAACCAAGAATACTGTACCCAGCTAAACTCTCCTTCATAACTGAAGGCCAAATAAAAACCTTCCATAGCAAAGAAAAATTGAAACAATACATCTCCACCAAACCAGCCCTACAAAACCTTCTTAAAGATGTCCTACACATAGAAAACCAACAAGACTGCAATAAAGGCAAAGAAACTGCACCTAAACTGAGAATCCAAGAAACATAGGAAGAACCCAGTTTTCGCATCCCCCAAGAAAGTAGATAACATGGCAGGAACTCCCAAATACCTCTCAGTCCTATCTCTTAACGTTAACGGACTGAACTCTCCAATTCAGGGACATAGATTGTCTAGTTGGATTAAAAAAACAAGACCCTTCTATCTGCTGCCTGCAGGAGTCACATCTTGCCTGTAAAAACAAACACATTTTCAATGTTAAAGGCTGGAACAAAATCTACCAAGCAAACAGCCCCCATAAACAGGCGGGAGTTGCAATCCTAATATCAGATAAAATAGACTTCAAATTAAAATTCGTGAGAAGAGATAAAGAAGGTCGCTACATACGAATTAAAGGATCTCTCCTTCAGGAGGATATTACAATTCTAAATATCCATTTGCCAAAAAATGGAGCACCCAAATTTATCAAAGAAACACTACTTTCCCTCAAATCCCATATAGATCCAAAGACATTAATTGTAGGAGATTTTAACACACCACTCTCCCCACTAGATAGATCAACTCGGCAAAAACTCAACAGAGAAACCGCAGATCTAAACAGCTGCATAGATCAACTAGACTTAACAGACATCTTCCGAACATTTCACCCAGCAGCATCAGAATACACGTTTTTCTCAGCAGCACATGGAACGTTTTCTAAAATAGACCACATTTTAGGCCACAAAGCAAACTTGTCTAAATTCAGAAACATTGAAGTTATACCTTGCATTCTCTCTGACCACAAGAGAATAAAATTAGAACTCAACACCAAAAGCCACCAAAGAAAGTCCGGTATCACATGGAGGCTGAACAACACACTGCTGAATCATGAGTGGGTCATGGAAGAGATTAGAAAGGAAATTCAAATGTTCATGCTATTCAACAAAAATGAACACAGAAATTACCAGCTCCTCTGGGAAACAGCAAAGGCAGTACTCAGAGACAAGTTTATAGCTCTGAGCTCCTACATCCACAAATTGGAGAGATCTGAAACTAACAATTTAATGACACATCTAAACCTCCTTGAAAATGAGCAGCAAGATAAACCCCAATCCAGTAGACGGAAAGAAATAATCAAAATTAAATTAGAATTAAATGAATTAGAATCCAAAAATCTATAGAAAGAATCAACAGAACAAAGAGTTGGTTCTTCGAAAAACTTAACAAAATTGACAGACCCTTAGCAAATCTTATCAGAAAAAGAGAACACACCCAAATTAATAAACTCAGAGATGAGAATGGAAACATCACCACGGAAACAACCAAGATTCAGAACATTATAAGGGAATACTTCTCAATACTTTATGCTAATAAGTTTGACAACTTGACAGAAATGGACCTCTTCCTAGCAAATATTGACATGCCAAAACTAAACCAAGATGAGTTAAACTATCTTAACAGGCCCATATCAAGCATTGAAATAGAAACAGCAATAAGAGACCTCCCACCTAAGAAAAGTTCAGGACCAGATGGTTTTACAGCAGAATTTTACAAGGCCTTCAAAGCAGAGCTCATACCAATACTCCTCCAACTCTTCAATGAAATTGAAAGAGAAAGCTTACTACCGAACACATTCTATGAAGCCATCATAACCCTCATCCCAAAACCAGGCAGGGACTCATCAAAGAAAGAGAACTATAGACCCATTTCTTTGATGAACATTGATGCAAAACTTCTCAACAAAATTTTGGCCAAACGCCTTCAACAATTCATCCAAAAAATCATACACCACAATCAAACAGGATTCATTTCAGGGATGCAAAGCTGGTTCAATATATGCAAATCAATTAATATTATTCATTACATCAACAGGAGCAAGAATAAGAACCACATGGTTATCTCAATAGACGCAGAAAAAACATTCGACAAGATCCAACACCCCTTTATGATGAAGGTTTTGGAAAAATTAGGAATCCATGGAACATTTCTCAATACAATAAAGGCTGTCTATGACAAACCTACAGCCAGCATTATACTCAATGGTGAAAAACTAAAGCCATTTCCTCTTAACTCAGGAACAAGACAAGGATGCCCACTCTCTCCACTTCTCTTCAATCTAGTATTAGAATGCCTAGCTACAGTAATAAGACAAGATGCAGACATAAAGGGGATCCAAAGAGGGAAAGAAGAAATAAAACTCTCCCTCTTTGCAGATGACATGATCTTGTATTTAAAGAATCCCATAGACTCCACTCCCAAATTACTCAAGCTGATTCAAAACTTTGGCAAAGTAGCAGGTTATAAAATTAACCCCCAAAAATCAATGGCTTTTCTCTATGCCAACAATGAGAAAAGTGTGGCTGAACTTAGGAAAGCAACTCCATTTGTAATAGCCCCACAAAAAATAAAATACCTAGGGATTAACTTAACTAAAGAAGTGAAGGACCTCTATGATGAAAACTTTAAAATCTTGAAAAAGGAAATCAACACAGAACTTAAAAAATGGCAAAACCTCCCATGCTCCTGGATTGGAAAGATTAACATTGTGAAAATGGCAATACTTCCCAAGGCTATCTACAAATTCATCGCAATACCTATCAAAATTCCACCCTCATTCTTCAAGGAAATAGAAGAGGCAATCCAAAAATTCATATGGAACAATAAAAGACCCCGAATAGCAAAAACGCTCCTCAACGGAAAGAACACTGCTGGAGGAATATCAATACCAAATTTCAAACTCTACTATAAAGCCATAGTAATCAAAACAGCTTGGTCTTGGGATAAGAACAGACCTCAGGACCAATGGAATAGAATTGAAAACCCAGAAATGAACCTACAGACCTATAGCCATCTAATCTTTGATAAGGGAGCTAAAACAATAGAATGGAAGAAAGACAGCCTCTTCAGTAAATGGTGCTGGCAAAATTGGTTAACTACATGTAGAAAACTAAAGCTAGATCCTTATATATCACCCTGCACCAGAATCAACTCCAAATGTATCATAGACCTTGAAATCAAAGCAGACACTCTGAAAACATTACAGGATGAAATAGGAGAAACCCTAGGTCTCCTTGTCTCAGGCCGAAATTTTCTGAATAGAGAACCGGAAACACAGCAAATCAAAGAAAGGTTGGACAAATGGGATTGCATAAAGTTGCAGAGCTTCTGCAGGGCAATTGACATAGCTAGCAAGATCAAAAGAAAGCCCAAGGATTGGGAGAAGATCTTTACTAGCCATACAACGGACACGGGTCTCATATCTAAAATATACTTGGAACTCAAAAAATTAAACCACCCAACAACAAATCCCTAAAGAAACAACTGCCCAATAAATAAGTGGGCAAAAGACTTAAAGAGAAGCTTCTCTGAAGAAGAAAGAAGGATGGCCAATAGACACTTAAAGAAATCTTCAACATCCCTAGCCATAAAAGAAATGCAAATCAAAACAACATTGAGGTATCACCTCACTCCAGTTAGAACAGCAAAAATCAAGAACTCTAACAACAACAGATGCTGTAGGGGATGTGGACAGAAAGGAACCTTACTTGATTGTTGATGGGAATGTAAACTTGTTCAACCACTTTGGAAAGCAGTATGGAGGTTCCTCGAAAGACTTCACATAGAACTCCCCTATGACCCAGCAATTCCACTTTTGGGCATTTACCCTAATGTTTACAAAAAAGACCACACTAAAGCTACCAGCACAACTATGTTTATTGCAGCATTATTTACCATAGCTAAGATATGGAACCAACCCAGATGCCCCTCAGTAGATGAATGGATCAAGAAAATGTGGTATATATACACAATGGAATTCTATGCCTCCATCAGAAAGAATGACATTTCCCCATTTGTTAGGAAATGGAAAGGCTTGGAAAAAATTATATTAAGTGAAGTAAGCCAGGCCCAAAGAAACATAGGTCCCATGGTTTCCCTTATTGGCAATATCTAGTATAGGTATGAGTCAAGCGGAAAATGTCAGATAATGTGATGTTAGGAAAACGAACCCTTAAATATGTATTTTAATGTTTTTGTTTCTTGCATGCATGTGTTTCTAATGCATTTATAAGATTATTTCTTTGTTGCTTTGTATGTCCCTCCCCACAGTGTAACCCCCGCTTTCACTATATTTGATGTCAGTATAACATGTGGAGGAGATGGGGACAAACAAGTAGTTTAAGGATTCAGGTGGACCTGTTGCAACAATGAGAAGTACAAAATGTCATGTCAAAAGCGGCTTTACAATGTCGGTGTGTGGGGGGGAAGGGGGGGTATGATTGGGTGGGGGGAGGGGGGAGGCTGGGAAGGGAGGTGTAGGGTATACAAAGGAGGAGGCTGCAATGCTTGGTAAGAAATATATGCATTATCCTGCCCATGTAATTGTAACCCCTCTGTATAGTATGTTCTCAAATAAAATAAAATAAAATTTACAAAAAAAAAAAGAAAAAAAAAAAAGAATGTTTTGTAGGGCTGGTTTGGTGGAGACATATTGTTTCAATTTTTCTTTGCTATGGAATGCTTTTATTTGACCTTCTGTTATGAAGTACAGTTTAGCTAGGTACAGTATCCTTGGTTGATTGTTGTTTTTTTTTTTTAAGGCATTGCATACATTATTCAAGGCTTTTCTTGCTTTGATTGTCTCTACTGAGAAATCTTAGATGATTCTAATTGGTTTCCCTTTATAGGTGATTGATCTTTTCTCCTTGACTTAAGGATATTTTTCTTGATCTGAATTGATCCTGTGTGGATTTTAATGTGACGGTGGGATATCCTGTACTGGTCTGGTCTATTTTGAGTTCTAAAAGCTTCTTGTATCTGAATAGGCCTATCTTTTTGCATGTTTGGGAAGTTCTCTGCTAGACCCTGTTAAACAAATTACCTAGACCATTAAATTCTGTCTCTAGGTGCTCCTCTACAACCATTATCCTCAGATTAGGCCTTCTGATGGTGTATTCCAAGTGTTGAATAGATCTATCATATTTCTTCGATTTGTCCTGGATGGTTGTATATTCTTTTTCTATAGTATCTAGGCTGTCTTCAATCCCCGAGATTCGATCTTCTGCATGGTCTAACCTGCTGTCAAGACTTTCTACTTTGTTTTTTATTTCTTTTCCTTCTAGTTGGTTGGCTTTGATGGCTTCAAATTATTTGTTGGAACTTTGTTTAGATCTTGTATGAACTTCTTTACTTCCTTAATTTGGTGTTCAGTGTTTATTCTCAAATCACTTATTTGATTGGTTATGGTTTCCTTGGAATCCCATTCCCTTTGTTGGGTTCCAGTCAGCATTCTTTTTGTGGACCCCCCTGAGTTCTTTCAGCTCTATGTTTATAATTCCATGAATGCCTTTAGTGATCTTTGTGTATTCTCATCATGCTCAATCAATTCCGGTATTACAATTTGATTAGCTTCCTCACGTTCATGCAATTGCTGTAGTTCTCTTTGAGTTTTCTCAGCCTGCTCACACCATTCCTGACTTTCTCTTTGTCTATTCTTGGCAAACTCCTGCAATTCCTGTCTATCTCTTTGATTGATCTCAGCAGGCTCACTCCTTTCCTTCATTTCTCTGAGTGTTCTCAAGCCGCTCATGCAATTCCTGTATCAATCTTTGAGTGACTTCCTCACGTTCCTGTATTAACCTATGGTTTGCCTCCTCTCTCTCCTTCTCTTGCTTGCACTGAATCCTTTTCGGGTTTTCAATCTTTTCATTTACCAAGTTTACCAGTATTGTTTTTAGAGGTTTTGGGGAACTCTCCTCTGGATTACTCATTATCTGTTCTGTCCCCTCATTATCATGATTAGGAGTTGATATACACGGACTTGCCATTTTTCTTGTGTTTTTTCGGCTTGTTCTGCCCATTTGGGATGAAAGTAACACCACTTTAGTGCTAGAACACTATCTTAAAGCAAGCATCAACCAAAGTCTGTAGTTGCACAGTGAAAAGTCTGCAGATACAATCTAGTTCAACAGATATATCTAGTCAATAACAAACAACTATTAATGTGCTATGAACCGCAAAGAAGAATTTGGCAAACCAGAAATTATTAGGTGTAGGAACAGATGTGGGTAAAATTGTCATAGACGGATGTGGATAATTAGAGGGAGAGTTAACTAAGTCCTAATCTCCAAGCAGGAAATAGGTTGTATAGAATGTTAGTAGAGAGAGAGAAAAAAAGAAGAAAGAGAAAGAAAAAAGAGACAAGAATAAATAGAAAAACAAAAATTAAATAGTGTCACATTAAAAAGTATGCTAATTTAACAATGTAATATACAGAGAAGAACTGGGATAGCATAAGAGAAGGAGAGGGATAGAAAGGAGACATGAAAAACTAAAAACTGAAAATGCTTAGAATTTTATATACGTAAAAAGAGATAATACCGCTATTAAGAAATTTAAGTCTAAGATGTTTTGAATTGAGTAATAAATTTCTGGATAAAGTGTGTACAAAATGGGGGATAAGGTCTAATAATCGACTACGGGTATATCTGAGCATGAGCAGAACAGCAATTAAGTTACGTAAAGAAGGAAAGAGAAGAAAAATTGAAAAGAATGAGAAAGAAAGAAAAAAAGGATCAAAAGATCAGTAGAGCTAAACAAAAAAGAAAAAGAAAAAAAGGAAAAAAATCATCCACAAATATATCCCTAATATAAAAGGTGTAGGAGGAAGAAAAAAATTTAATAGAAAACAATTGTTCTAAAGTTAAAAATTAAAAAAAGTTTAAAATTTTTTTTATAAAAGGTACAAAAAAAGAGTTCTTTTATTTTTTTGGAGGGGATGGGAATATCCTGTATCTCTCTTGTGTCCTTAACTAGTCTCTATTCTCTGGTCTCCTTGTGGTGTTTGATTGTCTTGTGGCTTGGTTGGTTTCTTAACTCAGTTTGTTTGAGCAGGCAGAAAAATGCTCTGCTTTACCCAGGATTTTGTGATTCTCCTCCCAGGCTAGTTCAATGGGAAGGAGATATGCTTTGAGTTTCACAAAAGAGAGAGATGGCTGTTTCTTCTAGTTTGGAGATGCTGTGTTAAGGCTAGGTTCTGGGTAGAATTGAGGCCTTTCAGCAAACATTAGCTTTTCCCTGAGGGGCTAGCTTCTGAGACACTCACAGAGCCCAGCCTGGAGCCATTCTCAGGGTTTAGGTTTACTGAATTTCAAATGATTGTCATGGCTGCTGTAGGGAGGGGCAGCCTCTGGCTCTGTTTACCTAGTGAAGAAAGCCATTCCTGCTCTGCCTGGGCTGGGTGACATTTCCCTGGGTGGAGCTGAGCCTGGCAGGTCAGAATAGGTTCCTTTGATCTGCTAAATGCCTCTAGTTTTCTTCCAAGGCCTGAGTTGGAGCTAGCTACTCAGCCAGGCCTTTGTCAGTATCGAAGATGGAGATCTCCAGTAGTGCAGGGGGAGGATTGGCCTTCCCTCCTCTGCTCCCAGAGAAGGAGTGAGGATGTCAGTCTTCTGCTCACACTGGAGTCTTGGTTCCTGGGTCCTTTCTGGTCTGCGGTCTGCAAGGTGAAATGTCTGCTCCTTGTCAGTTCTTACTGGTGTTGAGTAGAATCTGCTTGGAGCTGCGTCTGGTGCCTTTTTCACAGACTGTGTTGCAGGTATGGCAGTTACGGCCAGTGCCACCACCATCGCCGCAGCCGCGGCTGCTGGCAAGTGCTCAGATCTGTCTCCTTGTCTGGATTTTCCCTTTCTGGCCTAACTCTCTTTACTGTGATGCTACACTTGGTGTGATTCTCTGGCTTAGGACTTTTCACTGGAGCACTAAAACTGCTTTCTATGCGAGAGCTTGTTTAGCCTCCAGCTTCTCCTCCGCCATCTTACCGGAACTTCCACTTATTCATAATTTATTTTATAATAATACAAATTCTCACAACTTACATTAACTTATTTACTCAGTCTTCTGTGATATTATCACATTTTCCTTTATTTGTCTCTTTAACAGAAAAACCAAAAGAACACTCTCAAATGTTGATTTCAAACTTTCCCTGGGGACTATGGTGCAAGGAAACAAGAAGTTAGTCTCTATCTTAAAAGAGCTTAATATAAATACCCAAATCAGTATTAACTACTTACTTTTTGGGGATAAAAATAATGTGTCATTATAGTTTAGGTGAAAAAGTTTATCCTAATGCTCTGTACTTTATTCTTACTCCCTGACTTTTTCCTAATACTCCCTGATTTTATCCTAATACTCTGACAGTCGGGGAATAACAAAAAGAAATTTTCACTAAAATGAGAAAATGACTTAAAAGATGAGAGAGTTCAAGGATCAGAAAGACAGGACAGGTGTAGCAAAAGATCTGCTGAACAGATATTTTATTTTCAGTTGAACATATGAGTTACCATTTAACCAAGCAATTTCTGAAGACAATTCATCTTAATCACTGTTACTCAGCATTCTCACTCACCCCTCCTGACCTTTTCTTAGTTGTTCTTCCTTTTCATAGTTGTTTGAAATATACATGGAATTTTTTATTTTATTCTCCTTTCTACTCTTCATTTGTCTTCTGCTTTCTCCTTGGCCACAATCAAGTACTGTTTCTTGGTGCTTATTCTTTTGGGCTATCACTACTTTTCTAAGTAATTTTGAGTCTTTGTGTATTCCTTTTAATCTGCCACTTGCCTATTACTCGGTGTTTACTTACAGTTGTCATTGTGTATATACACCACATTTTCTTGACTCATTTGTACATTGAAAACCACCTGGGCTGATTACATTCCATACTGGATATCCTTACTATATTTTTGCTATGCCTTAGGTTGAATAGCTTTTTTGGTTAAACTCACAGAATCCAGCCAGATGTCATATATCTACAATCAGCGTATGTTACTTTCAATGATTTGTTTGTTCTTCAGTTTTCTCCTCTGCAAAATGGGGTAATTGGACATACCCATCTTTCCAATGCTGGTAAAATTAGAAATTAAACGTCAATTAATAAGAAAATAATTGAAAAAGTACCCCACACATGATAGTCAATGTTATGTGAATCCATACCATAATTTGCTTGTGTTTAAAATGAAGGTAAGAAGAAGATGACAATTCTGACCTCTTAAGATTAAGTGAAATATTGAAGTACCTAACACATAATAAATGTTCCCTTAGTACTTTCATAAAATGTACTTTTACAGTTTGAAATAACATGCATACACACACATACTTGATTAAGGATTACTATGGCAAACTCTCAGAAGGCAGTATTAGAAATCTTTGAAGTTGCTAGTAAAAGCATTGGTTCAAGTT
Organism: Dipodomys spectabilis; assembly: GCF_019054845.1. NCBI lineage: Eukaryota > Metazoa > Chordata > Mammalia > Rodentia > Heteromyidae > Dipodomys > Dipodomys spectabilis. Next base: position 1,551,251 of record NW_024871184.1, on the reverse strand, counting down.
TTTCAGGGCAATGTATTATTTATGCCTAAGGTCAAAAAGTTGTCAACTTGCAACAACTGACAGAAATTTACATGATATACTTGATGAAGCTTCTGAAGAGGCTAATTTATGTCATTTTAGAATTAAGCAAACGTCAATATCAATGTCAATAAAGCTTTGCAGCATTCATTTCTTTCACCCACCCGAATAATTTTAAAGTCTGTAAGCTTGTCAAGAAGCTATTGCTTTCCATTTCACTTCAGAACTGTCCATGATAATAAATGAGAAGTCCTACATTAAAGGGCAGTTATAATAACAGTAATAAAACATTCATACACTTGAAGATAATCTAGCTTTAAAAATGAGTTTTGCCTGTAAACTTATTCTTTCTCATTAACATATTTTGAACAAAGCCATGCAAATATTTGAGTGTGGGAAGTTGTATTTTTCATAAATAATGATTTTTTTTGTTTTATATTTCACAGCAAAAAAATATTGAGTAGAAGATACAGAGATTTCTCCCTACATATCCATGGCCTCCCACACTATCAGTATCCTCTGAGTGGTACATTGTTCCAAATGACACCTCATTATCAACTGGTGTCCTCCACAGTTTCCATCAGGATTCACTCTTGGTATAAATTTATTCACATTCATGGAATGAATATGACCATGGATCTACAAATGTAGCATCAATCTATTTCTCTTTATCCTTCCTCTCATTTCTCCAATGTGTCCCTTGGCCCTTAGGAACTACTGACCTTTCTACTCTCTCCATGGCTTTGCCTTTTTATGCCATGTAGTTAGAAACTAGTACATACATACATACTATTCCGATTGTTTTCTTTTAACTAGTGATTGCTTAACTTTCCTCCATGTCTATGGCTGGATGCTCATTTACATTTTAGCACAAATTACTACATTGGATGGGCCACAGCTTATCGATTCAGTTAGGTATTGAAGGACATTTTGGTTCTTTCCAAGTTTAGACAACTATGGATAAACTTGTTGTGAATGCTCACACTGTAATTTTGTTTTAAACTTGAGTTTTTAGCATTTTTGTGTAAACAGTAAGGAACATGATTTCTAACAAAACTAAATATTTTCACCATATAACCTTGCCATCATGTTCCTTGCCCCCAGCATAACTGTATAATTGCATTCTCACTGGCAATGAGTGAGTTTCTGTTCACGGCCTTCAGCATTTGGTGGAGTAAATGCTTTGGATTTGGGCCATTCCAATAGGCTTATAGTACTACTTTATGGTTTAATGTGTTCCCTTGGAGCAGTATACAGGCATATTTGCCATCCTTGCATATTTTTATAATATACAGGTTGGAATTTTTCACGTTTTTTCTTGGGTTGTTTATTAATAGTGTGTTTATCAGGATATTCAGACTTTTCTTGTCCCTTAGATTTTATATAATTGCTGTTAATTATTGAATTTCTTACCTTATAAATGTCCTGTGTTTGGAGAGAGTTTCATGGAAATCAGTTGCACCAATAGCTCAATCTGCAGTAATAACTTTAAATTTTGATACAGTTTACACCAGTAAACTTTTTTTTGTTTTTGTGTTTGCCCAACCTGGACCTTAAACTCATGGCCTGCGCATTGTCCTTGAGCCGTTTTGTGCTCAAGGTTAGCACTCTACCACTTGAGCCACAGCGCCACTTTCAGCTTTTTCTGTTTATGTGGTACTGAGGATTCGAACCCAGGGCTTCATGCATGCTAGGCAAGCACTCTACCACTGAGCCACATTTCCAGCCCATACACCAGTAAACTTTAAAATGTCCTGGTACACATCAGTTGAAAAGTGTAAGTTGATTGTTCTTAAATCAAACTAGTTCTATTAAAAATAGCATTTAAACAAAAGATCTCAGAATCATGGTTTCATGGCTTCACTGTTTGAAGCCATTCTGGTTAAGAATGTCTGTCAGAGTGTCATCTCCAATAAACAAAAACAGGCTGGATGTGGAGCTATGGCTCAAGTGGTAGAGGACTAGCCTTGAGAAAAACTCCGGGTCAGTGCCCAGGCCTTGAGTTAAGCCACAGGACTAGCACACACAAAAAGAGGTTTTTAATAGGATGGGATTTGTGCATTTAAAACTATGACATTAAGTAATTCAAAGAAAAGGAAAATGAATGAAAGTATATGCTATGTAATAGACTTAATAAGAATTGCTTAAAATCTCCATACAATAAGAAATAATACATAGATTCATTTCAATCTCTTAAATTGCCAGTGTCACTATTCATAGAAAGAGTAAAAAAAAATAGAATACACAAATGGAACCACATAAGACCTTCTATAGCCGAAGAAATCATGATGAAGATGAGCTGGATTATCACCCTAGCTACTTCAGAGGCTGATATCTGAGGAACACGGTTCAAAGCCATCCTAGATAGGTAGTCCTCTTATACAATTCCCCTTAGAGAATGAGGTCCATTAATACACTTAGTACACTCCTTCCCCTCTCCATGTTTTAGCATGCTTCCTTCCTAGGCAGGATGAGGCCCATTTAGTAAAGGCAGTAAATAATCCCCCTCCAACCTCCTTTACTTTTAGATGTCACTTCTCTGGGGCAACTACACCATATAAGGCAGCAAGAGCCCCTTTGAGTGACTTCAAGTCTGGTCAGTTGCAAGACCCCTTATCTATGATTTGGACAGCAGCCATAAATCCTAGTTCACCATAATGAAACCCCTGGCCCACATATCCACACCTCCTATCCCCTTCTAGTCCCTGCTAAACCTCCCAGGTTATATAGGTTACATAAGACAATAGCTGGTGCTTCTTTTCACTTCTCCCTTGTGAGAAGGGGTCTTGTTGGCCCATTTCCTGGTAATAAACTTTTCTTTGTTCTGTGTAGCTGCATGTCTGCATGGTTTTCTGGCAAAATGTAATTTAATCTAACAATTCATTTATAGAATCATTTTGAAAAATGTATTTTTGCCTAGCACTCTGGAATGTCACAAGTATTATATTGGGATGACATGGTTAAAATCCAGTTTATGACCTTATTTGATTTCCCTTATTTGCAATAACTAGTATATGTCTAAGACAAGCAAAAATGGTCAGATAAGTTCATGTTAGGTGAGATGAACCTCAAGATAAGGATTCAAATGTTTTTCTTTCTTGTGATTTTTTCTAACATATTTATAAGATGATCTCTTTTTTGCTTAGTATTCCCCCTCCCCAAGGTATAACCCCTGTTTTCACTGTATTTGATGTTCGTATACTTTGTGGCCTGGAAGGGAAAAATAAAATTGTTTAAATACGGTTACAGGTGGACCCAGTGCAACAATGAGATCTACAAGACGTTATGTCAAAAAACGAACTTTACAAGTTAGGCAGGGTTTGGGAGAAGGGCAGGGTGCGGGAGGAGAGTGTAGAGTGTGACAGGGGTGGAGATCAGAAGGGATGGGAAGGGGAAACAAAGGAGGAGGCAACAATGCTTGATAAGAAATGTACTCATTACCTTGCCATGTAATTGTAACCCTTCTGTACGTAATTATCACAATTTAAAAAAAATCGAGTTTATGCTGGGCACAAGTGGCTCATGCCTATAATCCTAATGACCCAGGAGGCTAAGATCTGAGGGTTGTAGCTCAATGCCAGCTCAGACAGAAAGGTCCATGCTTATCTCTAATAAAATACTCAGAAAAAACCAGAAGTGGCACTCTGGTGCAAGTGGTAGAGTTCTAGCTTTTATCACAAAATGACTCAGGGACAGTGCCCATGCCTTCACTTCATGCCCCAGGATTGGAATAAAAAAATCTGGTTTATTATCTTATCACAGGTCCAAGGAAGTCTCCCTACTTTTGGAAAATTCTGACAATGCAAAGCACTTTATTTTAAATTTCAAAATCAACCCGAAGTTTTCCAGAGCTAGCTATCTTTAGGATTACACAAAACAATTAATTCTTGCTGGGTCATTATGGTAGGTCGAACAATGGTCTCCCAAGAAATAGTTACATTCTAATCCCTAGTACCTGTGGCTGTTGATGGTAAAGAAAGACAGAGAAGGATCTTGAGACTGGATAATTCAAATAGCTCTGTCAGGGATATAATCGGGACTTTCCTTAAACTAACCACAGAGAAATATAGTTTCATTATTTCCTTCATTTGTTGTAACTACAATGTGCCTATAACTTTCTGGAAGGTAAGCAGTGTGTGAGAAAGGGGTTGCAAATGAATTAGTTGAAGTGTAATAGACTTTATGATTGAGAGCACAAATAGAATAATTCTTTTTAAAAAACTTTGTAAAGATTTTTAAAAACTCAAAGTCCAACCAAATAAATACCAGGAAATGGGTTCTTGTAAGAGGGGCGATTGGAGCCAAGTGGAGGGGTAGAAGAATGAAGAGGCAAGGGCTAGAATAGAGGCAAGTATTAATTGTATATACCACAGAATTGAGAACTCTAAGGCAAGGAGTGGGTGAAAGGTGTTGATGATGTTGAAGTGATGACACAGATTAAGATGCATTGTACAAATAAATTGCTGTGTTAAATGACAAACAATTTCATAAATAACCTAAAATTAAGATAAATGAGGGAATGGGTGTGTTGTGAGGGATAAGATATTATCTTGAAGTATTTTTACAAAAGAATTTTCATTCACCAAAGCAGAGGTAGATTTCATTTGAGAGGGGGTGATGTAATGAAAGCAGGTGATGTGATGAAAGCAGAGTTAGGGTGATATGCTTTGGTGATGGAAGAAGATACCACAGAGAAAACAATACACTAATAGTCACTAGAAGCTGGAAAATAAATAATCTAACAATTTTCATTCAGCCTCCATACAGAATCTATTTCAAGTTTTCTAGTCATTTTGACGATGGAATCTCATAGATGTTTCTGCTCAAACTGGCTTCAAACTGCCATCCTCTAAATCCTGCATAGGTAGGATTACAGATATGTGCTACTGACACATGGTTTACCAGTGTTTTTGTTTTGTTTTGTTTTGTTTTCACATCAACTTGCTACCTGGCCTTTTATTTAGGGACTCCTTCACCTTTGATCATTTTCCATCATTTTTGTTTTATGTCACTGGTACAAGACCATATGTCTCAATTTTAGAGCTCTTCAACTAAAAGTTACTACTTTTCTAAGAAATTCCATAAGCTTTATTATACTGCTTTCTGTTGAAGGGCTTTATATAATCCTTGCCCAATACTATTTTTGATATCCATGTAATAGCTTATTAAAGGCAAAAGAAAAATCCTGGACAGTACTCAAAAAAACAGGGCATTTTACTTTGAAATAAATTATCTATTATTTGGTCTCAGGGTATATTGCATGGGCTATAAGAAATCTCTAGGTAGGAAGTTAAAAAGAGAACTTAAGAGTGTTTTTGAGCAGCAATATTGTTTTGTTTACTTATTCTTTCAGTATGGTCAGTTTCCTACTCTACAGCTTACCTAAGTATTGTCAATTTCCAGTGTCCATTTTTTACTATTCTGTAGTTTCCCAAGTTCCCCAGTAATTGACTATATTGGCTATTTCATTTTAGCACTCTTAAATTCAGTTTATTTCTTTATTTTGGGATTTGCCTTTTAGACTTTGCATTATATTCACAAACTGCATTGTTGAAAGGGCAATTCCTTTGTACAACTAAAAGATTAAAATAAAATAAAATCACAAAGTTCTGTGAGTTTCTAAGTTGTTGAACACTTGATTGGCAGAAAAGTGAGTTATGTCTTTTATAATCCTTAATGTAGGAGTAAACTTTTTCTGAGGATTGTGAACCATTCTAGCAAATGATCTAACAAAGAAGGGATAATGATTGACATCTGATGGGGGGGCAATCTTGTAAGGTTCTGCCCTTAAGTGGATGAACCTGATGATTTACCAATGCGTACCTGAGAACTGAAAAATTCCCATAGATGTCCAAAAGAGTTAAGTTTGAGAATAAAGTTTATTTTCCCCTGTAGTTGGGCACAAAAATGTAATGGGGAACAGTATTTAAGAAGTTTAGGAAGGGGCTGGGAAGGTGGCTCAGTGGTAGAGCGTTTGCTATGCATGCATGAGGCCCTGGGTTTGATTCCTCAGCACCACATAAGCAAAAAGAAAAAAGCCGGAAGTGGCCCTGTGGCTCAAGTGGTAGAGCACTAGCCTTGAGCTGAAGAGCTGAGGGAAAAAAGAACCTGAGGAGGTACAAATGTGAAGCACAATGACCAGTAAATAGTTAACTCCAAACTGAACTTTAGTGTTGATTCCTAACAAAATTCACTTTCTTTTTAGTTGGCTTTTTTTTTCTAAAATTTAGTAGCAGTTTCTGTATATAGTGAAGTTTGTTGACCATATATAAGGTAAAATTCCCCATGTTCCTTCTCTTCTTCAAGGACCTGACCTGGAAACTGTCAAGAAGAGGAGACCATCTGTCCCAACTTAAGGGCTCCTCTTCCATGGAAGTTTCCCCAAATCTGTACACTGTTATTTGATTGGGGATAGTGTAACAACGTTACTCTTTGGAGGCCATGTGAATCATGATATCTCCCATCCAGGTTTTTCAGCTAAATTTATTTTTGCAGCAAGAAATTAGCTTGACAAATGCTTGATTATTAAGGGTGACATTGTTTCTCAGATCCAAGTTGGAGAGTGGATATCATTGTTAAAGACATAGACAATCTGATTCTCAGTATAGACCTTTAGGGGATCTCTTGAAGTTTGGTTCACCATTCTTTTTGATGACATCTGAAAACAGCTACCAAATTTGATGACAGGTCAGATTTACAGCTAATAACACTGAACATTTTGCAACTCCACAGGTTACAAGTGACAATTTCTGAAAGGGTATTTATGATCTGGGTGGCACGGATTATGATGACGAGTCACTCTATTATGTCAAAATTATCATGGATGACAAATAACTAAGAAGTGTAAGTATTTGTTGAGGCTAGAGTCATTTGTTGTTGACATTGTTGAAGTTATAATTCTCAGGGATCACATTCATGACAAACATTGAAATATCAGAAAAAGGACACAAATGATGATCTTTTTTACTTCCTTCTTTAAGCCCAGCCTCCTCCTAGTGAAGACATCAGAGAACTCCACAAATAATTCCAAGCTCACCCCTTTGATGTTGGTGGAAGATGAGGAGGGGTTTTACATTGATGACAAGCTTCTCTGTGTCAGATATGATTGTGCCACTCATGGGCTCACAGTGGAACATATACACTATTCAGTTGTTCAAAAAGATCACATTAATGACTATGGTACGCACTTTGTCAGAGCTAAGGTATCTCTGTTTACCAGGTACCCAATAATAGCCATATACATTTGCTTTGACATTTACTGTTATGTCTTGAAGACTTAATGGAAATTTATGCAGAGGAGTAGAGAACCTACCAATTCTGTAATTCCATTAGGAATTAATTTCTTTGCACAAAATGGGTCCTTTTTTCTACAGAAATCCTGTTAGCCTGTATCTTTTCATTTGATGAAATAAATCAAATGTCATCACTCTCCAGAATTGTGACACTGAGGAAATGACTAAATCTCCCTTATTTCTAAAGTGACTCAGATCTGTTCCAAGTTCATATAAATTTCTTCTTACCAACAACTTTTTGAATACGATACTTCTGCTTTGTTGACCAAGTTAAGCACCTTTGGATACAAAGAACTTAATGGAGAGTACATACAAGGGTCAACACCACTTTTGAGAGGACAAAGGAATCTGGCAATGAAGGAGCAAGCATCACAGCTCAACATTGAAGGAATCATTTCCCCATAAATTTCTTTTGGTACATCATACAACATGAGGGAGGGAATTGTAGTTTTAGACTACTTTATCATAAAAATGATAATCTCCCCTTTATTAAAGGAAGGGAAGAATCAGGCTTGAATTTTTACTGGGAAAACTCATTTAGCTAGTTATATATTTTAAAAGATGCTCTGTTTTGTATATGAAATTTTAACTTATTCGAATCCCCTGAATTACAAATAAGTGTTCAAAGTAAAGACCTAGTCATGCAGTCTCCTCTACGAACCTCTCTAAAATCACAGGCTCTTACTTTTTTTATATCTCTAAAAATTTCTTTGGTGTCAATAAGCTGTTCTGCTGAAATTCAGGTGACACCTGTTTTTACTGTATTCAGGCCACTGTTTCTGCAGATGTCTTCATTGGGTTGTCAACATGCATTTCAACCATCCAACCTGTGTAAAATAAACTCAACTGAAATATACATGTTAATAATTGAGACAAGTTTATTAATGAAAAACATAAGTTTAAATGATTTTGTAGTAAGAAGTTCTGCTCATCCCGTCTTAACTTTAACCTAGTTAAATTCAGATGATTTATTATTTAATATCTGTAGGGGCAATGGCTAGAGTTAAATGAAAATATAGTCAGTTCATTGAATTAAGGTTGATTAAATGCCAATTATTTACCAGTCACTATGTTTAACATTGAAAAAGTAAGGTAAATTAAATATATTAATAGCTTTAATTTATGTTAGCTTTTAATTCATGACATTAGTTTTACAATATACCTCTAAATTTTATAAATCAAGTAAGGTTTCGAGAGTTAGGTAATATATCCAATGGCATAAAATAGTCAGGCCTCGAGTTTAAATATGCCGAAGATTAATCTTTATGTTCTTCATGCTACCTAATTTTACCTCTCAGAATCTCGAAATCTAAACCCTTACAACTTCAGCAAATATATTCACGTATTATTTGCAGTATTCTAAGTTGGTATTTTTTTATAACATTACACATAGCCATGTCACAAAACTGAATGAAAGGTAAATAGTTTGGAGTATTCACACTTCTTTTAATCCTAGATATTAAAAATTGCAAAAGAAGTTGGTTTTAAAGAATTTTAGATGGTTTGGAAGGTTCTCAAGGCAGGTAAATGGAGATACATTAAAAAAAAGATGAGAAGAGAAAAATTAAGAAATGATAGACTCTTGATTAGAGGAGGGTATATATGGCTAGCAGCGGGAGAAGAAAAGAAAGGTTGACTAGACCTTTAAATGAAGTTGACTCACAAGAGATCTTAAATAGGAGGACTATGTGAAGAACTGTGCTTTAAGATCCACCTGAAAATAATTTACAGGTTGAATCAAGAGGTAGAGGAATAGAAGAGTGAGGAAACTATGTCTGAGGACATGTAAATAACTTCATGGTCGTGAAGGCATGGACTGAGTGGCAGTTATGGAGCCAAAAACACTTCCAACTACTCACTAACTGTCCTGAGATTATAGATCTGCAGAGCTGCCAGGCACTGGCTTACACTCTAGAAAAAAGATGACAACACAGAGTTGGGGAGATGAGCATAAGACATGCCCCAATGTAGGAACACCAAAGGAAATAATCTAATGCATTAGGGCAAGTGAGATACCAATAGTAGTACCTCAAGGAACTACCAGGAAGGACAGAGGAAAACCATCAGAATCAGATAAGACCCTATAAGCTAATATAGGTATACTTCGGAAAAACAGGGAATATTCTGTTTTTCTGAAGATCTTGATGAAACTGAGACTATAGAAAAAATATTTCACACCTTTGAAATACTACTTCTACAAGATGAGGTGAGGTAGATCAGGGAAAGTGAAGCATGGGAAACAGCAACATGGAATTGAGAGACACTGTATTAGTAATTCTATTAAAAGCACAGAAGCATTATCTTTAAGGTCTATATTCCATCAAAAGCTTCATTATTAGTTAAAAGAAAAAGAATAAAGTAAAAGAATAGATCTCTTCCTCTGACTTAGCCTGCTTGTCCAAAATAAAGTGTGATCTGAAAACTGAACACGATATCTTAAAGAGACTCATCCTGGAAAAACAAACAGTTGGGAAAAATAACTTTTCTTGATAAAATGTGTTTAAAATTTTTGTTTATCTCACGAATGGACAACTGTCTTTAGTATGTTGCAAAATCCATCCTTTCTTTTAAGGACTTACCAGACATCAATGACCAAAATTTAACAAATAGGTCAGTCTAGAAGTCTCTGAGCCTAATTGATGAAAGTGTACCTGATGTGTTTATCTTTGTTCTCACACTTTGTACATTTAATCACTCTTAATAAATATGAGTTAATCCCTCAACCTCCCTTTGAGCACAGGCATCTTGAATGCTTTAACAGCATGAGGAATTTATGGTTAGATATGCCCATACCCATTTCTGGGTTGTGCACTATCTTTTTGTCTTTCCTTCACTCTGCTTTACTAATAAACTTTCTTGACCTTTACTTTGTATCCTCAAATTCTTTTCTGAGTCAACTTCAGAAACTCAGTATGCAAGGGCCAGGCAGATGACTTCTCCCTTTTGGAGACCTCCTCGCTGGGGCATCAGCGATCAGCAATCCTGTACCAGTCGTATTATCTTCAGTGTAGTCTTGCTGTCGGTTGCCTGCTGGAACGTTACTGTGTAAGTTGAAAATGGCTGTCTAAGCAGGTTTTGGTGGCTCAGATTTGTATTCCCAGCTACTCAGGAGGCTAAGATCTAAGGATTGCAGTTTGTAACCAGCCTGAAGAAGCAAACTCTGTGAGATTCTTATCTCCAATTAACCACCAAAACCCCCAGAATCCCCAGTGCTCAAGTGTTAGAATGCTAACCTTGAGTAAATAAATTCAGGGACAGAGTCCAAGCCCTGAGTTCAAGCCCTAAAACGGGCACAGAAAAGGCTTCTTGTTTTGACATGTAATTTCTAAATTCTAATTTACAGTCCTGTATATTTTCTATTTTCCCAATTTGACTGTGCGTTTATGAAACATAGCTATACATGTGGTAGATTCCTTCATGTGACTGATTACCCTTGGCACAAACTGTACAGTTGCATGAGTTTCTTAAATAAAAATAGAATAATGATCTTTCCATCTGGCAAAGTCGCATAATTAAAGTCATCAGCAGTGCATAGAATTAGCACTTCATGTTTTTTTTCACAGGTTTGGACAGCATGCATCATCTGTTTGACAGATGGAATTGCTTTTTTAAAAAATATTGTTCAATTTTGTTCTAATTTCTATAGCTACACAATCCCTTTCGAGGGCCCCATGGAAGATAAAAAGTCATGGGCCCAGGATAATTGTCCTTAGGAATAATCTGTTAGCTTGCTTCATTATTTATCACCAGAAACTCTTAACTATGTGCCATTAAAGGCCAATCTGTCCAATATGACATAGGAGAGAACTTTACAGAGCACAGAAGGATATTTTGTATTCTCTAGCTGGAAATAGAAAAAAATGACATCTTTGATTGGTGGAAACATTTTCTTAGAACCTCTATGTACTTAGTTCTAGGTGTTTTTATAAGAGTTACAGATGGTTTGTGCTTGCATCTGCAAATTCTAGCTTTAGTTATCCCTTCAATAGTAATTACTAGAGTTGTTGACATGTCACAGACTCTGTCCTCTCATGTTAAACCTGAATAAACTTGAGAGCTAAAGTCACATGCTTAGTAACAGAACAACCTATATAAAGTAGATACATGTAGCTTAGTAGTAGGCAGAATGATTTATTTTGGTTTCAGATATGTAAGAATGTCCATAAGGAAGATAAAGCAGAAAAATAATCTCTTATTCAATTATAGGTAGAAGTATAGACAATATTCAAATCAGAGGGACAGGTTTTAAAACTATCTGCTATTAGGCATTTGTCCAAGTAATGGTATGATAATATAGCCATTGTATTTTGTGGGTTGTGGGGCCTGAACTCTGGGCCCCGGCTTGGTCCCTCAGCTCTTCAGCTCAAGGTTAGCGTTCTAGCAGCCCTATGAGTTCTATTAGTCCTGCAAGTCTTAAAACTGTACTTCCTTAATGATGGGATAGGAATTTCAGCCTTACTGGACTTAGTATTGTTTTCTACGTCTTTTTCTATCACCTGGCCAAAATTATGATACATAGTTACGGAATTAAAACTTAAGAAAGTCATTTAGGGCTCTGGGAATGGGGCTTCATGATACAGTGATTGCCTAGCATGCATAAACCCTGGGTTCAATTCCTTGGTACCCAAGAGAAACACTGGAAGTGGTGCTGTGCCTCAAGTGGTAGAGGGCTAGCCTGGAGAAAAAAAAAAAAAAAAAGCTCAGAAATAATTCCCTAGACCTGATTTTATTCCCCAGGACTGCCAAAACAAAAAACAAACAAACAAAAAACAAAAAAATTATTTACTTAGTAAATGCAAAATAAAGAACCCATACTTGGAATATATACATGTTCCTTCCATATTGACACCTGGCAATAGTCCCTAATTCATGTACCTATATTAAGATACTGTGTTGAAAAAAAAGTTTGTTCATTATGTCACAACAATTAATGCCAGGAATGTGCTTAGATGTCAGGTGAAGTTTAATTTTGGAAATTCAAACATTCCAGGCTTTTAATTGGTCATTGCTAATCACAATTAGAAGGGTAGTCTAAGTGAGATTTGGAAACCTTTTTGGTCATTCATGGCACCAAAATATCAGAGGCTAATTAACAGTTGTGGCAGAACAGAAGGAATAACTCCAGAGGGAAGGAATAAATGATAGTAACAAAGGTATACCAGAAAATGTTCTGGGGAACTATCTTTGGTTATTGAAAAACTAGTTATCAACTAAGCGTATTCCTCATTGCCTTTAGCATACTAAATCTCTTAGGTTAGTTCTTAATCTCTGTGTGATAAATGTATCTCCTTCTACGCTGTTCTTTCATACCTGATCTTTGCTTTCTAAAAATCTCAGTCTTTCTATATTTCACACTGAGCATTTCCTGACAATATATACACCAGCACAGATGGCAGAGGATGCTAATATAAGGGTCCCATAGCTCAGGAGTAATTAATGTAACAACATGGAAAAGGAAGACATATTTATTGCTACCTCAATTTTTCTGAAAAAGCTGCAATGTCATCATTTGATTCAAATTTTTATTCTTTGTCTACATAGTGTCATTAAGTGCACATAAATGCAATTCTGAGCCCGGTGCTTGTGGCTCATGCTTGTAATCCTAGCCACCCAGGAGGTTGAGACCAGAAGACTGCAGTTCAAAGTCAGCCTGGTCAGGAAAGTCCATGAGACTCTTATCTTCAATTAACCACCAGAAACCCAGAAGTGGTGCTGTAGCTAGTGTGGTAGAGCGCTCAACTTGAGCTGAAGAGCTGAGGGACAGCACCTAGGATCATATTTAAAGCTCCATGACCAACAAAAAAAGCGCAAATATGACTTTAAGTTTCTCCAAAAAGAAAGATGAAGTCAATAGTATCCTTCCCAAGCAGAAAAAAAATAATTCCAAAATGATTCAGTGCAACTACATTTGCTGAATTATTTAAGTCATCACTTCTTTGCTGGACATAATCTCTTCTTTTAAAAATTGTCAAATATTAGCTGTATAATGAACTTCATCTAGTATTTCTTGGTTCAAAACAGAAATCTTGATACAGTTGGTGTCACTTGGCTCTCTTACTATCTCAGTTCAAATCCAACCCAAGCAGGAGAGTCTGTCAAAATCTTATCTGTAATTAAACACCAAAAGAGCTGGAAGTGGAGTTTTGGCTCAAAGAGTAGAGTACTAGCATAGGGGGCAAGTGGGTGGGAAAGACAACGATTCAGGGACAGGGTCCAGCCTCTGGGTTCAAGCCCCAGAACCAGCACAAACTAAACAAACAAGCAAACAAAAAAATCCAGGTATTTATTTGGGACCCTCCTTAAAGGAGTACTGGTCTGAGAAGAGGCTGTTTTTGCTGATCATATTCACTGGATCCTGCTTTTGTGGAATCCTTATTGCTATGGAAAACTCAGGACTAGACTACAGGAATTGATAACTGACTCCTGCAACAACAGAATCATCTCAGTAGTGAAATATCCATCCATAAGACACTTTAAAACATCCATATCTTTGTTTCTATGCAGTAGAACACTTTTAAAACAAAGTTATTTCCTTTTGTTCTATGCTGGCCTTCAAATGGCACATTGTTTCCTCTTGTAATACTTTCAACTAGAAGATTAGAGACAAGTTTCATATGAGTAAAGAACACACTCGCAAAAGTAAGGGACAGAGTTTCCTTCAAGCTTCGGTTTCTTTTCTTGCACAGTAAAAAGGAAAGCATAAGTTAATTTGAACTTTGTCATTCCTCTATGTTCAATTCCTCTCCAAGGATCAGTTTCCACATACAGTAACAGTTACCTCCAATTACAATCTATGGTGCTGCTTGAGGTATAGTGAATGTTTTCTTTCTTCATTGAAATAGCACAAGAACACCTTTGGACATGAGGTAACACGTGTTTCAGAGACAATTTAGTAAAGAGAAAATATGAAATTTAAATTGCTTATAAATACATTATCCATGAGTACATTGAGTTTAAACTACATAAGTTCTCTGTAAATCAAGGTAAATTTTAATGGGAAGAAGGTTCTCAGATCATTTTTTGGGTATATGTGCTGCGCATTATTTCCCAAGTGTACATGAGTTAACAGTAAGAGAAACAATAGCAATAATTGGAGAAACAGATGTTCTGTCTTTAAATATAAGACAATATAGAAGACTATACAAATAAGACAACATTGAAACAATGAAGCCAAGTCCAGTATGTAGATTTATGGGAGTAATATAGGGATAGCATTACTCTTAAGTGGAACATGAATTATGAGGCCAGTCCCTTTCTAAATCACGCTTGCTAATCATGCAAATTTGTGAAAAGTACAAAGGAGGAATAAATAATTCTGGTTCCAATGCAAGTCAGATATAAGAGCATGAACTTAACTGGAAAAAAGTCTTTCTTGAGAGAGCAGGGATTATACTAGCAATGAACTGGTGGCTAAGATCACATTTCTTTTTCTTTTCTTTACATATCTATCTATCTATCGATCGATCAAGTTGTTGGGGGTGGTCTTGGCACTTGAACTCTGGGCCTGCGCACTGTCCCTCTGCTACTCAGCTCAAGGCTAGCTAGTGCTGTACCACTTGAACCATAGAGGCCTTTCAGTTTTCTGGTAGTTAATTGGAGAAAAGAATCTCCGGGACCTTCCTAGCTGGGCTGGCTTTGAACCCCAATCCTCAGAACTCACTGTCACCCATGCTTAAGATCACATTTCTAACAGTACACACTCAGGATATGTAATGTCTATGTTCATCTATCTTTATATGAATTCTTGAGTTAAAAATCTGGGCTACAGCTTAGACTTTATACTCACAAAAATGTTTGTAGTTTAAAAATTGATAGTACTGGAAAAATAAAACCTAAGAATATAAAGGAGTCTGGGAAGTTCAGTTTGCATCCAGCCTGGGCAGAACAGTCTTTGAGACACTACCTATAATTCATCAGACAATAGCTGAATTGGATGAATGGCTCAAGTAATGGAATACAAGTCATGAGCAAGATTGCTGAATAAGAGCTTGAGACTTTTGCATATATACGTACAAACATACACATACACACAGAGACACTTATATGTGCACACACAAACACACAAATGAAACAACTCTCATAATATGTAGAAAAGTTAGTAAACAATAGAAAATATGTTCTGAGAAAGACTAGAATCAAGTGATAATTTTTAATATTAGAAAATATTCAAGTGAACTTTCTTCAAAAAAGTTTGAGACTATGACATAGGTAGGGACTAGAGATATTAAGAGAGTCAAGTAATCATTATTAAAGGGATAAGATCCATGGAGGAATGAATCAGAGACCTCTGCAGGTGCATCTGAAAATGTTCATATCCTGTCAAATGTTAGAACATCTTTGAAAATTGTACATAAACAGTGTGAGCAGTCAGTCTAGTGGATAAGAAAATAGGATAAGTTCAGAATTGCTAGTCTGTATCTAGATTAAATAAACCAAGAAACTATGGCAGGGTAATTTGATACAAGCCTGGAATTCTAGCACTCAGACTAAGACATAAGATTAGAGATTGGAATTACATAGTGATACCTTCCCTGGATCAGGTAGTATAATTTTGTCTCAATAAAACAAACCAAACTACAAGAAAGGAATTCACAGTTGGAAGTTTGGGCTAATTTTGTCATTATGTTTTGAGAAGTCAATTTTCCTATTGAAATGCAACGCATATTTAAATCTCAGTTGTGTTTAAATGCTCTCTTCAATACAAAACATTCCTAGATGCAAAATGGCTCAAGATTCCCATTCAAAAATTTGAAAAAAGTAAGTAAGCATCATTCTGTTGGACTCCAAAGAACTGATGAAGGATTACAAAAGCTTAAGCCTGGAGAAATATCAAAGTTCGTCTAATGTAGGACTTTGTAGACCTTGCTAAATTAGTATTTAGATATGAAATAAATATTTTGGTTTTGTTTGTAATTTCATATTCTATAGGATAAAACAAAATTATTTTTAAGTAGAAGGTTTAATTGACAAATTCATAAATAATTCTGGCATTCTATTTTCCTAGAATACTATTTCAAGAGAGATATTATTAGAATTTAGTTAATAGATAACTCCTACAGTTCATGTATAGCATGATAATGTGAATAATCTAGAGAGAGTTGCCAACAAATGGATGATATTAATTTATAAATTTAGAAAAAGAGCAATTTTTAAGAGTTTGGTATTAGATGCTATGAAGAGAATAATTGTATGATATCTTTCTTCTACCTCTGTGTAACACAGGAAGAAATTTCCTTAACTATTTGCCTCTTTATGCAAGAAGAAAAATGCTAGGTTTAGGGTTTGTTTTTATTTTATTGGTTTGACCTAGGGCTTGAACTCTGGGCCTAGACACTGTCTCTGAGCCTGTTTATGCTCAAGGCACATGCCCCATCACTTCAACCTCAGTGCCACTTGTGACTGGCTTTTCCTAAGAAGTTTATTAGCGATAAGAATCTAAGTATCCCTCCTGCCTGCATGGGCTTTGAACCCTAATCTTCTGATCTTAGCATCCTGAACATCTATAATAGTTAAAAAAGTATTGTTTACTCTTGAAGAATTAGTTATTTCAGATGCTTCATAGTTTTATCCTCTACCCGAATGTTGCTATTTTTCTGTTGACTTCTCAATCTGTAATACCCCATTGGGAACTTTATCTATTGCAGAATTTCATAACATGCAAGTAGGTACTGTTTTGAATCTCTCAGGTATGAAATGTTCAGAATTTGAAAATGAGTAGTTATTAGTCATAGGAATTTTAAAGAACACATATATTCTGTCCTCCTTACAACTTACTTACTTTGAAAAGTTATGCGTTTCCATAAAATTAAACTGTTTTTGGTTTTAGTATGAGAAAGTACCAAATTTTTTTTTTTGAAAATATTGGCAGGTATATTGTGAAAATATTGTCTAGTTGGATGACATTCAAGTTGATGACCCTCTGATAAAGAAGGGGTAATTAAATCAAATTAGATCCCAAATAGTATTAATTTTAAAACAGTTTCTACCTAAAGAATAATATTTACCTTACCATTATAGTAAAATTATATTTTATGCAGCTTATATTTTAAATTTTATTAACAAATTGATGTACAGTGTGGTTACGGTAATTGTAAGGTAGTGTATACATAACTTTTCAAACTTGTTACCCCCTTCCTCATTTTTCTCACAGTTTTCCTTCATGCTAATACCTCACAAGCTGTAATGTCTATTTCCAACATATTGTCTTGTGAGTATTGCCCTTTGTCCTTTATCTCACCATTTTGTGGTTCCTCTTCTCTTGCCAAATTAAGATGAATGCATATACAATACACAGGGTAACAAAATCAAATACAGCAGGGGTAAACCATAGGGAAAAACCCAAAAGAAAATAGAAATCACAAAGTACATTAAAAACAAGAACCATAAATAAAAATCTCTTTTTCCATATCTTGGAGCTCATTCTGCTCAACATCAGCTTATATGGTCATATATACACATAAAAAGCCACTGGAAAATAAGAGTTGCATGGAAAGTATTTCAAGAAAACAACCTGTTAACTGTTTTTGATGGTAAAGGTGGAATTAGGATTGGTGAATTCGCAGTTCTGATAAAGGCATTTCAAAAGAGTTTTAAAATTATGACAAGTAAAGTTGAATTGCTCAAACTTTTTAATAACTTATCCCATGAGGACAATTTTAAATTGCCTGGGAAAATAGGCTTTTATGCACAGAAATCCATGGAGACTTAGTGGAGAGGGAGCAATGTGGGTGAAGATGGCTCTTTTTCACACTAAACAAACAAACCTCAGAAGCCTTGCTGTAAATCTTGTAGGTTCCTTTGAGAATTGTCCTTACCCAGGAAATGTACTCTCATTGTGTGAAACAAGGTTGTAGTGGAATTTAAATTCAAAGTTCTTTAAAAAATAAGACATCAAAATTTGTGAATTGACCTTTAATTACCAAACAGTAATTTCCTGAAAAAGATAATTTGGGTCAAAATATTTAGGAAGAAAGTGCCCTTCACAATGAATGAAGGTATTGGGATTACACTTATGTTTGTAATACTTTCCACAATGTCTTTGCACATGAGGCATTGAAATACAGAAAAAAAAAACAAACATCTGATTGGATACTTCATACCAATGATTTCACATTTCTAAGTGGCTCACAGAATATAAGATCCTTATTAATATGAAATAGTGAAGATTTCTCTAATGGGCTGTGGGTCTGAAGATTGTGATTCAAAGCCAGCTGGAACGGGAATGTCTATGAGACTCTTATCTCCAATTAACCACCAGAAAACCAGAAGTGACACAGTTGCTCAATGGGTAGAAGACTCACTTTGAGCTGAAGAGCTGAGGGACAGTGCCCAGGCCACATTTCAAGCTTCATGAATGACCAAAAAAAACGGTGTGGGGGACAATTATTGTATTTGCTCAATTATATCCTCCAATCCACAAAAATTATATGTCTCCATTTATTTAGCTGTTTGCTTTTTATTCAGCATTGTATAATTGTCAGTGATAGTGGGTGAACAACACTGAAATACATTTTGACAATGTGTGAAGATAGCACAAAGAAATTCACAGAAAACAGTTGAAAACTAAGGGGCAATGGGAATGGAGAACGACAGAAACAGGTTAATCAGGCCCTTGATCAATATGTGAGTGTGTTAAGTATTTCAGTAAGATATCTTCTTACAAATAATACACACCAACTAATAAATATCTTCCAAAGGCATTGGTATTCATGTATGACAGAAAGGATAAATACGAATTCTGTGGTGAAATGAAAGAAAGATAGATGAGAAAACATACTTATAGTAATTGTGTAAATAAGAAATTTGGTCAACATTCTGAGGGCTCATGGCTCATTGGACAAAAAGGCTGTTGGTATCTAAGATAATACTAGAATATTAGACATGAGCCTATCTTTAAGACTGTTTAAAGCTATTGCTTTTCGAGTCAGTATTCTTTATGTTGTTGTTAGTGGTGGTGGTGGTCGTCGTGGGCCTTGATCTCTGGGTCTGGGCGCTGTCCGTTAGTTCTGCAGCTCAAGGCTAGACCTCTACCATTTGAGCCATAGAGTCACTTCCATTTTCTGGTGGTTTATTGGAGGTAAGAGTCTCATGGACTTTTTCTGCCCAGGCTTGCTTTGAACAGCGATCCTCAGATCTCACCTTCCTGAGTAACTAGGATTATAGGTGTAAGCCAGCAGCACCGGGCTTAGATCAGTATTCTTATTTCAAGGAAAAAATACAAGTGTTTGGAACCAAGCTGTAGAAGACTGCTTTTTGGCTTTAGAAGAGAGATGGCAGGTATCTTAGGAGTAGATAGATTTAGAAAAAAATGAACATATTAGTGCATATGGAAAGCTATAAAACATTTTAGCAAAGTTCCAAAAATGGTAAGGACATGAACTGAAATAACTACCTTGACAATAAAGGACATGTTTGGGAGTTCTGTCTCTATTGTTACTGTTGTAAATGTGCAATGCAATTTTATTCATTTTTGTTGTTGTTGTTTCCTTTGTATCTTTCTCCTATGGCATATCCCCTCTTATCACTACTCAGTTTTGATACCCTGCATCTTGTAATTACATGTCTAATCTAGGGAGGGGAATGGGAATTACAAAACGCTGAAACATGGACACAAGTTAACCCATTGCACTAAAGATACCCACAAGACAGTATAATGCAAAGGAACTTTACCACTTCATGCTGCAAAGGGTGGGTAAATAAGAATGTGGGATCTGGGGGAGGGAAGTGATAGTGGGACAACAACAAGGAAGGGAAAGGGTAACAATGATCAACAAGTAATGTACTCATTGCCTTACTCATGTAACTGTAACCCCTCTGTACAACATCTTAACCATAAAATTAAATAAAGTAAAATCAATAAAGGACATGTTTGGCAAATAAAATAAAATGATAACTTACTGACAAATGAAAGTAATAATATACATGATGTGTATATATACATGTATATACACATCTGTATATTCATATATATACAGGTATTTGTATATATTTACATATAAATATGAATATATGCATATGTACACAGTGTGTATACATATACATTTATTTAAAGAGACAAATAAGTAATATATTAAGAGCATATTAATGACAATGAAAAACTTTAACCATCCTGAATAAGTTATCAAAAAATCAAAATACATATCTCTATAATAATATACCAACAACCAAAGAACATATGGAAAATTCATAAGAAAAGTTAATACCTAGACATTGCATACATATAAAGGTTAGTAGAAATAGAAACAACAATATGATACTGCACAACCACTATGTAGAAATTGGAAACATGGAAAGTTCATAAGAAAAGTTCAGTCCTAGACATTGCATACATATAAAGGTTAGTAGAAATAGAAACAACAATAAGATAGCACTGCACAACCACTATGTAGAAATTGGAATCCTTATACATTGGTGCTTGGCACTTAAAGTGATATAGTCAGTTTTTAAACATACTGACGATCTTTTAGATATTACACAGAGTTGCCTCTATGATTCACCATTTTGAATCATAATTTTATATACAAAATAGATTTCAACATACGTCCAATGAGACACATGTACAAGAATATACGTAGCAAAACCTTTTATAATAACATACAATAAAATATTGAAATTCCCATTGAGGACGTTACACCCGTATACACATGCATACAAAACAATATGCTCTATCCATTAGAAAATTTAAATGGACTTACTTTGGAAACACTAATTTTACATGGGGGAAATTAATAAAATAGACTACATTTTCTATTTATGTGAGTTCTTTTAATTGCCACATCTGTAGAGGTAGTATATGAAATAATAGCTGCTCAAGGGGAGGGTGGGTTGAAATGATGACAAGAAGTGAGTACTAATAAATATTGGAGCATTTTGAGAGGGTAGTGATGATAAAATGTTCTAAAAGTGAAGGTGATATTCAGAGTCCAACTCTTTAACATTCCAAGTATTATTGTACTTTATTGAAGAATTACAGATTGCATTTGCATTAACCTTAGAAAAATTTTAGAATAGTAGTGGGTGAATCTTTGTGAAAATTTAGAATTTAAAATTACAGAATTCTTAAAGGCAAAAATTTATTATGTTGATGAATAAGACTATCAATAAAATCTGATGTGATATATCCTCTGAGTGACATATGACATTGTGAGTCAGTGAATATTCTACAAAATTATGTAAATTGAAGGATGAGATAGGATTGAGAGGGATGAGGGATGATGATCATCAAGATGCATTGTATTGGGCTGGGAATGTGGCTTAGTGTAGACTTAGTTGTAGTGTGAAGCCCTGGGTTTAATTCCTAAGTTCTACATAAACAAAAAAAAAGCTGGAATTTGCACTGTGACACAAGTCGTAGAGTGCTAGCTTGAGGAAAAGAAGCTCAAGTACATTGCCAATCTCTGAGTTCAAGCCCCAGGCTGGCCAAAAAAAAAGATGCATTGTATTAAGACATACACTACCAGCTCATGCCTGTACACTTAGATACTCAGGAGGCTGAGGACTGAGGTTTGAAACCTGCCCAGGTAGGAAAGCCTGTGAGATTCTTATCTCCAATTAGATCTCAGAAAAATCTGAAGGTGCTGCAGTGCCTCAAGTGATAGAGTTCAAATCTTCATCCATAGGAGATCAGGGACAGTGCCCACACCCACAGTTCAAACCTCAGGAGAGAAAGAAGAAAAAAAATCTCAGTAAATAGTATTCGTAAACTGCTTTGCCAAACAGCAACACCCATACAACTACTTAAAGTTAATTAAAATATGATTAGAATAAAATGAAAGTCATTTTGTGGACCAAACATAAGTAGAATAAAAAAGTTTCTTACATGGGCAAAGTAAATTTTATATCACACAGTTTGAGTTGAAATTTGTTCTTCAGTCTTCTTAAATCATTTATGCAATTTACAATACTGCCAGTCATAGGTCAATTTCCGTGAGGAACAGATTGAATTCTGCTTTCTCTTCATAACAATCCATAAAGGAGAATTTTTGTGCTCTTTTTGACGTATATCTGATATTTTAAAGTAGATTTGTCATAATATAATATTAATTTAATCAATCATTTCACTAGGGCGATGTTGGTCAGTTTTTTCCAGTAAATCTTATCCTTTATAATAAATGAGAGCATGCTGTGTCACTCTCCTATTAAAATGACAAAATACTTTATAAGATGAGCTTGAAAGGAGGAAACATTAATCTTAGCTTCTAGTTTTATACATTTCAGTTTATGTTTCTTATCCTCATTACTTTGGGTTGGTGGTAGCACAGTGTCCCATGTCAGGAACATGTGATAGATTATGTGTATTCATGGGATCCAGGAAGTAAAGAAGAGGAGGAATAGGAGTGGGAGAGGGAGAAAGAGGAGGAGGGGGAGAGAGAGAGGGAGAGGGAGAAGAAGGAGAAGAAGGAGACAGAGGAGAAAAAGAAGGAAGAGGAGGAAATGACTTTGATCTTAACGTCCTCTTTGATCACAAGTTCTCAGTGACCAAATCTCTACAAATGTACCCACTTGAAAAGGTTCACCACAACTTTATGGCAACATAGTGAATATTAATTATTAATCCCAATCCTTTATGATTTCAGATTCAATTTCTAGAGTGGTGGGTAGATATTTCTATACAATTGTGATGACAGTCACATAATTTATACGACATAGGTTTGTCCTGAAGTTATTATTTTCTATGAAATAATATCCAAATGATACACTACACTAAGAGTTAAAGGAAAATTTGCAAGGTGTATGGGACGATGTAATTCCCTCCAGATACACATGTTGAAATTCTCTTTCCCTGTCTGGTCACATTTGACTCAACCTTTCAGAGATGACCCTGCAATAATGATCCTGATAAAAGAAGCCTAATATAACTACTCTGCCAGGTGAATGTCCAGCAAATAGATTATAATGAACTAGAAAATGGACCCCTATAAGACAAGAAATTGCTTTGAATAATCATTTTTATAATCAATGTTCAAGTATGGGTATTATACTCCTGATGTTTTTAAGCAATTTACTTTGAAGTATTCTCTTATAACAGCCCAAAGGCTGACAAAAAGCAAAGGAGTTTTAATTTAAATTTTAAATTTTCTGAAATAAAGATTCATAGTATTTTATTATTTGAATTTTATTCTCCAAACCTTCAGGTTAAAAATATTTTTAAATGTGAATTGAATTGAGGTTCAATTCTCTATTCAAATGTCATAATTAATTTTTTGAATATTTTTTATTATCTTTTATGTAGTTGTACAAAGGAGTTGTCATTAACTGAAACAGTTTATGGATACCATGCATCTTGATCAATGTCACCCGTTCCAACATTCTCATCCACCCTTCACAATCAACCCCACTCATTCATATCTCAATATTATATTATGTACAGAATTACATGTCATTTAACAAAGCAATTTATGTGTACAATGAACCTGGAATTCTGTTACCATTTCAACATCTTCATACCCATTAAACACTACCCCTTGCTTTGTGTATTTTAATTCTGGGAAGTATGCAATGGATTCTTGCCTGTATTCTATCCTTTTCCCCCTCAATTTCCTACCCCTCTCAAATTGCCCCCCACTGTACTCTTTTCTAGTACACATTTACTGGTATTTATTTTGTTGGACTTTGACTTAATATTTTAAGAGAATTATAGTATTTTCACTCTCCATGGACTCTGACACTTCAGATAATTCATTTGTACCTCCTTGCATACCATGCAGTGTGTTTACTTTTACAATTATAGGCACCTTCTATCTACCAAAAATGAGGAAACTCATGCAACCTAAGTTTCTCTGGGTCCAGTTAATTTCACTTGACATGATGATTTCTAAGTCTTTCATTTTCCTTTAGAATAGTGCAATATTATTCTTTCTGATGGATGAATAGAATTTGATTATGTATGTATACATATATATTCATACATACATGCATAATTGTAAATAGGGATCAATAAAATTATACATATAATTCATATACACACACAATTCTTGATCCCTTTTTACAATGGGAAGCATCTGGGCTAATTCCATGTGTTGGCTTCAGAAAATAATGCAACAATGAACATGATTGTGCTGGCAGCTTCAGTGTGGCCTTGTTGTTGCTCTATTGGATGAACACCCGTAAGTGGAATTGCTGGATCATAGGGAGCTCTCTATTCAGTTTTGTGAGCAACCTCAATAGTGTTTTCCAAAGAGCTTGAAGAAGATCGCATTTACAGCAACGGTGTAATACAGTTTCCTTTGGGACACATTCCTATCAGTATCTGTGATTGTTTTTTCAAAAGATATTGTAACAGGGTTTTAGATGAATCTCAGTGTTGTTTGTATTTGCCTTTCTTTTATGAAGAGAGATATGTCTACTTGTCATTTTATTTCTTCTAAGAAGTTCTCTTTGTCTTTATCCCATATATTAATTAGGTTGTTGTTTATTTGAGGGTTTATTTTTGTTGAGTTTAAATTTTTGATCTCTTAATATGGGTTAGTTATAAAAATCCTTGTCTGATGCTTAGCTAGTAAAAATTTTCATCCATTCTGTTCTCTTTCTATATATCTTGCTAACATTTTCCTTTGCCATGAATAAACTCTTCAGTTTCATACAATTCTATGGATCCAGAAAGAATGATATTACACCATTATTCATAAGGAAATGGAAAAACTTGGAATAAACTTACATTAAGAGATATGGAGGGAAGTTCCAACATTTATGGAATTCAGTGGACGTGAACACATAAAATACTACCTTCTCTGGGAAACAAGAGCACAGGCAATACTCGGAGGAAAATTTATATCTTTGAGTATGTACATCAACAAATTAGAACAATCTTAAATCAGCAGTAATGATGAACCACTATGTCCTTGAAAAACAGGAACAAGCCAAACCAAAAACCGGTAGACAGAAATAATACAAATTAGATTAATGAAATAAATGAATCAGCATCTCAAAATCATACAAACAATCATAATTGACTTTTATCTACTAGTAGTTCACAAATTTGCCCAATGAATGTTAATGTAGCTATTTCCAGAGATAGACTCACCCAGCTCAAACCAGTGAATGAAAGAAACTTCTAGGATTCTAGGAAACAGTGTTTTGCTTTTTTAAAATAAATTTACTCTGTTGTTATTATTAAGGTGATTTTTACAGGGATTACAGTTATATGAATCAGGTAATGAGGACATTTCCTTTTATGAAATGTCTTCAGTTCCTTCACTTGTTCCCAGTCCCCCCCTCCTGCCCCCACCCATGAGTTAAATAGTTCACTTTCATCAACGTTCAATGAACTCCACTGCTTCATTTTTTCACCCTTTTCTCTAAAGCTCTGTGCCCACCCCCCACCTTCCTGAAGATATAAATGGATGTAACATGCATAAGGTCAGGAAGACAGACCCATCACAGACTATAAACAACAATAACAAACCCAAAACAAAAAGAAGGAATCTTCTGTTTCCATATCTCAGTTTGTTACAGTATATACATATAATTGTATTTAATCATAAAGTCAATTCTGGGAATAAGGTGTGATAACTTTTAATTTTGTATATATAATTGTATTTAATCATAAAGTCAATTCTGGGAATAAGGTGTGATAACTTTTAATTTTGTATATATAATTGTATTTAATCATAAAGTCAATTCTGGGAATAAGGTGTGATAACTTTTAATTTTGTTTTGTATTTAATAATGCATTTGATTTTAACATTAAAGGTGTAAGTAAGACAATTCAAGTCCTAGTGAAATTTGAAGGTTCAGATTTAAAGTTAAATTTTCAAAATGTCTAATAGTTCCATTTTGGAAACAAAAATGAAAAACAGGCATGTTTTATCCTCAAGAATGTCATTATTTCATATGACAAAAATAAAATTAATATAATATTAATTCAGTGGAAATAAGAAATCAAATACTTATACAATGCATCAATTCCATAGATTGTGAGATCTATTGATAAAATTAATAAAACTTGTTTTAAGTAGATTACTTAAGACATGAAGCAAGTGATAATTTTCTTTTCTAGGTGAAGTTGATGTGGAAATCAAAGCCCAAATATTCCAGAGTTCTGTGTGCTTGATAGGGTCATTTTACGTGCATGCTTGGCTCATCTCAATGTTATTTGAAGATAACTAAAAACAGGACTAGAATAAAAAAGACTCAAATGTTTAGTTTTATTTTGTGACTAGATATGTCTTTTTTAATATCTCTTTATTTTATTGGAAAAATCTGGTAAATTTATTTAAGTAACATCAACAATAATAAGAAATCAACAATCCCTAGCTCCTTAAAAGACAATCAATAAGAAAAAAGGAAACAACAAAGAAAGAAATTGAGTCTCATTTTGCACGTGGTCTTTATATATTGTGGTGCTTTGTAATTGTGGATTATGTGACTATCCCATGAATCTAAGCGCAAATCACCAGGGCTACTGGCAGAAAATTACAAAATTTAGAGCAGCTACCACAGCTATGCAGTTGTATGTGGGTTTCAATACAGTAGCAGCAGGGCATAAACTGTACAAAGGAAAAAATTCTAGTGATTTGCAAGCAAGAATGTGATGAAAAGCTTACTTTTATCTTCTTAAATGAAATCAGAAGACCACACTTTGAAACTTACTAGATGATCAGCCCTTTAAGTAATAGTGCCATTTTTAAGGCACTAGATAATTCAAGTCCTTCATCTCCCCTCAAACATTACTGCCATTCACAAATTATTGCAAAGGTGAATTTCCAGTGTGTTTTGATATTTCAAAAGGCTTAGGAGTAACATAAAAAATATTTTAAGTTGTTGAGAAAAATTAATTTATAATAAGCAAACAAATTAGAGTCAACTCTATAGCATAACCTTTAGGAAAAATGAATTTAGGAATATGGTATGTCCTTTGTAATTTAATATTAGACATTAGGGCAAAATGCTGGAAACAGACTCTGCAAGAAGGAAACAGAAAGGGCTGGGAAGGTGGCTCAGTGGTAGAGCGCTTGCCTTGCATGCATGAGGCCCTGGGTTTGATTCCTCAGCACCACATATGAAAAAAGAAAAAAGCCAGAAGTGGCTTGTGCCTCAAGTGGTAGAGCGCTAGCCTTGAGCTGAAGAGCTGAGGGACAGAGATCAGGTCCCACAACCGGACCCCCAAAAACAAGAAAATAAAAGGAGGAAACAGAAGTCTTTGATAAGATATATTAAAGATTACCTAGGGACAAGTAATTTCACCTACATTTTCTAATATATGATAACATACTTTTGTCTGCTAATCAGACAGACTCAAAAAGACTTTTAATTATGATATGAAAAATGGATCATCATGAATGAATGAAATCAGGGAGTAGATGGCTCAGGAGCTTGATGGTTCTGTTAAATATTCTCATCATTTTAAATGATCTGGTGTTTTTATATGTGCAGAATTATGAATGTACTTTATGTCTTTGTAAGAAAGTTTGATTAATAGATCATTGTGTGATACACAATGTCAGGAACCTAACCTGAGTCACAGTGGTAAATATGTGTATGTATCTGTATGTGTGTGTGTGTGTGTGTGTGTGTGTGTGTGTGTGTGTGTGTGTGCAAGTCTGTATATAGAAGGAAGTATCTTATTTTCGTCAGGGTATATATTTAATTTTATTAGGTATACTACATTAAGGACAGCAGATAAAGGTAATTAACCTTTAGTGCCATATGTTCCTATGATTTCATGAACAAACTAAGAGTTATGTTTGGGGTGTGAGTTTTGTGGAAAATCAGCTGAAAGTATAAACATTTGGAATCTTGAGAAAGATATCAATGGCAATCATTTCAGTGTAGATCAATTTTAGACAACACTTGAAAGGATACATAATCTTATATGAAAACAGTTTTTATTGATTTTCCATAGCTACACTATTCTATAAATTTGTAGGAAAACAAGTTAATTTATGGAAACATAATATTAATGTAATTATTTATTGCATACAGTTTTACTTTAGTTTCATCAAGTCGAAATACCATTTATTTCTACTATACAGGAAGGAAAACCCTAAATATTGGAGTTTGTGCCATATTTCACATTGGGAAACTTTGTATCAATAAGTTTATTTCTTTTGCTTCTGCTTTCCTATTCATATTTCTGTTTCTCATAGTTTTCTATTAAGGACTTTTTCTTTCTCCCAATTTGGGGCTTGAACAAAACTCATGCTCTCAGTTTGTTTGCTAACAATAGTCAGTCTACCTTTTGAAACATGCCTACAGCCCAGAAATTTTTATAGTTAATTGGAGACAGAACCTCATGAACTTTCCTACCACTCGGAAAAACATTATTCCCAAAATCTCATCCTTCTTAATCACTAGGATTATAAAGATGAGTCATAGACCCCAAGAGTCAATTACTTTTCATGTCTTATAGATTCCACATGTTTGCTAGTAATTGTAATAATAAACTACCACAGATTAAGTCGCGTTAACACTGTAAATATATTGCCTCTGAAGTGGTGGATCTAGCACTCCAAGATCAGGTTTGGCTTCTTCTGAGTCCTCTTTCCTTGGCATATTCAAGACCTTCTGATTCTTTTGGAGGAGACTTCAACTTAAATGCTACCTTTGAGATTCTGTTTCCCAATGCAGTCATTTTCTAAGGCAATGGGTTATCGATCTTTTTTTTTTGGGGGGGGGGTCTGGTCGTGGGGCCTGAACTCTAGGCCTGGGCACTGTCCCTCAGCTCTTCAGCTCAAGGCTAGCACTCTACCACTTAAGCCACAGCGCCACTTCAGGCTTTTTTTTTTCTTTTTGCTTATGTGGTGCTGAGGAATCGAACCCAGGGCCTCAAGCATGCACGGCAAGCGCTCTACCACTGAGCCACCTTCCCAGCCCGTGGGTTATCGATCTTTAGTATGATTTCAGTGGACAGTATCCAACACATAACATTTTACTTAATAGATAGAAGAAAATCTCTAATAAGAAATTATTTGGTTTGTGCAAGGAAGTTATGGTTATTCTTTAAAAAATTAGTAAAAGAAATAAAATTTTTATTAAAACTTGCTAAACCAGTATGAACTGTTGACATTAGACATGCCAAATTCTTACTCTGGCACACACTTAAATTCCTAGTGGTGCTGGAGGATTGAACTCCAAACCCCATTCGTAAGTTAAACAGCATCTCTACTATAGCCATACCTGCAGATTGTAATTGGATTTTTATTTTGAGGTAGTATTACGGTGCCTGGGTCTGCTTGGACTGTGGTCCTTCTAACACAAGCCCAACACATTGCACGCAGCAAATAGTTAGAGTTTCTGAAACCTCTTTTTTTGTCTGGGCTTTCCTGGAACTGGAATTCTTTAATCTCTGTTTTCCAAGTAGATAATATTAAAGGTTTGAGCCACCTTATACAGTAAAAGTATACAATCTCAAAATATCTTGATATTGCCTATATTTGTGCTTAACATATATAGCTAACTTTAATTTTCTCACTCTTTTGTTTAGTACTCTGATTTGAAAACATTGGCTTTCTTGATATACATGGCTTTGTTTGGATGGAATCCTATAACAAAAAAATTTCCCAAATGTTTATGTCAAAAGGCTTCAGGTTGGAAAAAAACCCATTGATCCTTAAGCTATAATTGCATCATATTTATAGGGTTAGTCAATGCTTTCTGAAGTATGAAAAGAGAAGGAAGGCAGAAATGTGAAAGATGTCAGGTCTTTGTAGAAATTCTGTACATGTCACTTCATGTTATCTTCCTTCCTTAAATCTTTAATTATTAAAACCTCCTGGGTGGATATTGGTTGGACTGATTGGTAACCATCTCCGGGAAATGAAGCTGATTTTAGGAGGCTGGTGGTGTGGTAAATAAAGAATGATGAGAATGAGCACAGATATTGTCATAGAATGAGCCGACCAGATTCAACCGCTGAACAGCAAAATAAAGCAAAGTTTCAAGTCTCATGATTCACATTGGATCATTTATAGATAGATACATATACATATACATGTACATATACATTTACATATACATATGCATAGATACATGAAATAGTAAATCTGCAGTAGAATATGGAGAAAGTTGGCTTGAAAAGTATTAAACTATTTCAAACGATTTGCAGGAAACGTAGAGTAAAATATAAATAGTTTAGGATAGATTTTGCAGAGTTTTTGTAAAGGATGAAAATACTTCCTTCATTATATACTTTACAAATATCCTTAGTACGTTTTAAATTTTTTTATATTGTAGTAGTAGCATCTATACAATGCTGAGAATAGGAATTACACAGAATATGCAACATGGCTAGGCACTGGTGGTTCAAGGGTGTAATCATTTGGGTAAATGCCCAAAAGTTGGATTGCTGAGTCATAGGGGAACTCTATGTGGAGTCTTTTGAGGAACCTCCATACTACTTTCTCAAGTAGTTGAACAGTTTACACTTCTACCATCAATGCAGTAAGGTTCTCTTCTGTCAACATCCCCTCCAGAATCTGTTGTTATTAGAGTTCTTGATTATAGCCATTATAACTGGCATGAGGTGGTATCTCAAAGTTGTTTTGATTTGCATTTCTTTTAAGGCTAGTGAGGTTGAGCATTTCTTCAGGTATCTATTGGCCACCCTACTTTCCTCTTCAGAGAGATTCTCTTTAAGTTTTTAGTCCACTTACCTATTGAGCAGTTGTTTCTTTGAGGATTTGTTGTTGAGGGATTTAATTTTTTGAATTCCAGGTATATTTTAGATATGAGACCCTTGTCCGTTTTGGCTAGTGAAAGTTATGTCGAAAAATGGTCTTTCCAACTTTGGCGGGTGGTGGGGGGAGGAGAGGGGAAGGGATGTTAAGGGGAAACAAAGAAGGATGTAACAATGCATGTACCTCCCCCCCCCCAGTATAACCCCTCCTTTCACTGTATTTGATGTTGGCATAATTTGTGGAGGGGAAGGACAAAAATAAATTGTTTAAATAGGGATACAGGTGGACCCATTGCAACAATGAGATATACAAGAAGTTAGGTCGAAAATGAACTTTACAAGTTTGGCTGAGGCGGGAATGTGAGGGAAGGGAGAGATAGAGGGGATGGGAGATGGGGAGGGATGGGAAGAGGAATCAAAGGAGGAGGCAACTATGCTTAATGTGAAATATAATCATTACCTTGTCCATGTAATTGTACCCTCTCCGAATGGTATTTTCACAATAAAAAAATTATCTGAAAAAAATGGTATCAGTTGATAGTGCATATGATTTTATTGTTCATTACAAAGATAATGTAGTAAAAATTTTCATAGCAATTACATTGCACTAGGTTGTGGGCAGATTCTAATGTAAATAATATATTGTGTTCATGTAGACAGTTTGAGTATCCAAAGTTTTTATATGCCTGTGGCCCTTAAACCACTGATATTGAGTGACAAATGCAATTTCCTATCAGTAAAGAAGTTTTCCTTGTATCTTTTCAATATATATTTTTATTGTAAAGATCCTGTGCAGAGGGGTTACAGTTACATAAGTAAGGTAATGAGTACATTTCTTATTCACCATTGTTACCATCTCCTTTGTTTTCCACTACCATCTCTTCCATTCATACCTTCCCAATTCTTCCCTTCATCCACCCCCTTTAATAGAGTGTATTGTACATCTCATTGTTACAATGGGTCAACCTGTATTCTTTCCTTGTATCTTAAATGCAGAAATGCTGGCTTGTTTCATGCTGATTCTACTTGTGTAGACACACCTAAAGTCACTTGCCAAGTCCAAGAGTACATAAATAAAACGCACAACATTTATTTTAATTTCTTTTTTTTATTGTGAGAATACCGTACAGAGGACTTACAATTACATGATAACGAGTATATTAATTATCAAGCATTGTTGCCTCCTCTTTGTTTCCCCTTTCCATCCCTTCCTATACTCTCCCCCTCTCCCCACCTGATCCTCCCCCCAGCCCTCACCAAGATTGTAAAGTTTGTTTTTCAACATAAAAACTTGAACATCTCATTGTTGCAATGGGTCCACCTGTATCACTATTTAAACAATTTGTTTTTTCCCTTCCCCTCCACAAATTATACCAACATCAAGTACAGTGAAAGCATGGGTTATACCGTGGTGGAGGGACATACAAAGCAACAAAGAAATCATCTTAAAAATATGTTAGAAACAATTGCATGAAAGAAAAAAAACAAAAAATTTGAATCTTTATCTTGGGGTTCATTCCCATAACATCAACTTATCTGAACTTTTCTGCTTTACTCAGACATATACTAGTTATTGCAAATAAGGGAAAACATGGGACCTATGTTTCTTTGGGCCTGGCTTACTTGACTTAATATAATTTTTTTCCAAGTCTTTCCATTTCCTAACAAATGGGGCAATGTCATTCTTTCTGATGGAGGCATAGAATTCCATTGTATATATATATATATATATATATATATATATATATATATATATATATATATACGACATTTTCTTGATCTATTTATCTAGTGAGGGGCATCTGGGTTGGTTCCCTATCTTAGCTATCTTAAATAATGCTGCAATAAACATAGTCGTGCTGGTAGCTTTAGTATGGTCTTGTTTGTGATCATTTGGGTAAATTCCCAAAAGTGGGATAGCTGGGTCATAGGGTAGCTCTATGTGGAGATTTTTGAGGAACCTCCATATGGCTTTCCAGTATTTGAACAAGTTTACACTCCCACCAGCAATGCAGTAAGTTTCCCACATCATTTTTTTGAGTTGATATAATAGTGTTCTACACATTTATAGACAGGTTACAAATTATTCTCAAATTTTAATATATTAAAAATACTTTCTTATTTTCTTGGCCAGGAAATCAGCAAGACCTCAGTCAGCATTTCTCACATAAGACTTTTCACATGGGTTGGTTAAATGTTGACCTAAGCTCCAAACTTCTGAGGACTCACTCATCTGCTTAGGAATTGATGCTGGCTGTTGAATGCCATTTAAGTCCATAGAACTTTATTCTTTTCCAGGGTATTCTCCATCTACTTTGGTTGTTGAGAAGGTCTGCAAGAGCAACCATTCTGTTGGGAGCAGGGAGACACCATATGATGTTTACTTACTGAGATTTCTGAGTGACTTGCTGTCACTTGTATTGCATTTTACAAGTTGAATCTAGCAAAACCTACCAGTTTTAAGAGATAAGAGGAGTGGTAAAAGAACTTTTGGAGACAAACGTATCTTCAACATTATTTTGTTCCAAGCATTCCCTCTAAGGCATATTCAACAAGTAGTGAAACTAGTGTTGGCTGTATCTATGTCTTTCTCCTTGTGTGCATGTGTACATGTGTATATGTATGTGTGTATTTGTGTGTATAATAACATGCATTGTACATGTATAAGGGCATATACAGACATATATGCATATATAAATAAATATACATATATAAATATATGTGTATATATATATATATATATATATATCAGTTGTTCAGTGATTTAATTTATACATCTCAGCACATTTCATTGTCACAAAGTGTACATGATAAACTGCTCTGAGGATCTGTGCTCTATGACGGGCATCCTTTGTGCTCACTTCCCCCCATCCCTGTGAACAACTTCGGCCTACTTTTCATAGGATAGCTTTGTTTTCATTACATGTAGTTACTTACTGATAATAAAAAAAGGTTTGTTTGTAAAAGAAAAAGAACTTATAGGTCAGAGGTTAAAAGTATCCTATCCGTCCCAATGATTCCTATGAGATAAAATTTATAATAGTATAAAAGTGAAAAGGAATTCCTAGATCTGGTGTTTTGCCATTTAGAATAGAAAAGAATAATATCATGTCACTGTTATAATTCTTAAGAAATGTAAGGGTAACTGATGGTCCCTCTCATGTTCCCAAAAAACCAGTGGATTCTGTAGGATTATAGTAGACCAGCAGAAATTCTAAGTAGCAGACATGGAGCATGAAAGAGAAAGAGAGGAAATGAGAGGAAATGAGAGAGAGTTAAAGAGAGAAATATCATAATGCTGAAAGTGCATAACAGCTAAACAAGAGCTGTATGAGAATAATCATTTTGCGATCTTCAGACTCTTCATGTACATTTAAAGGTATTTGATGTATGATAAACCATCAACATGAAATATAAAGTCATTTTGACAAAAAATAAAAATGATTCAGAAGAAATTATAAATGCAAAAACAATCTTCACAGAAGCAAACTCTCAGAGATATTTCATGACTTTGAAAAGGATAAAGTGGCTGAAGTGAGTATAAATTTAGAAGTACAACAATTCACAAAAACATCAAAAGATATTCATATATTTCATTATACAAC
Organism: Dipodomys spectabilis; assembly: GCF_019054845.1. NCBI lineage: Eukaryota > Metazoa > Chordata > Mammalia > Rodentia > Heteromyidae > Dipodomys > Dipodomys spectabilis. The sequence goes on along the minus strand of NW_024871184.1, from coordinate 1,516,722 downwards.
CCAAAGCAGAAAGCAAATGTTGTTTAGATGATTTTTTTTAAACACAGTTATCTCAGGTGCAGGGAAGATGGCTCAGTTGTAGAGTGTTTGCCTTGCATGCATGAGGCCATGGGTTTGAGTCCTCAGCAGCACCACATAAGCACAAAAAGATGGAGTGGTGCTTTGTCTCAAGTGGTAATGCTAGCTTTAAGCTGAGGGACAGCACCCAGGCCCCAGTGTTCAAGCCCCATGACCAACAAAATCAAAATAAAAAAAACACAGTCTCACTTTTGTGGCCTCAACTCTGTAATACTGCTGCTTCATCCTAGGGCTAAGATTTTAGGTATGGACATTTTTCAACACTCCTGATTCAGACTCTACTTCATCATTTTTTTAAATAAATATTTTGTTCTTAATTTTCCTCTTTGTAAATTCACATGCTCCTATAAAAATGATTTGGCCATCCCAGTAACCTCCTAATGAGGACTTACAAAAAATAGTGTTATAGTACAACAAGGAAAACAATACTACAAATAAGAAAAACCAATAATTAAATATTAATGATTAATAAAATAAAAAACAAAACAATTACCAGTGTTTTCAGTATTTGAAGGGTACTACCTATTAGATTTTACTATTTTCTCATATTCCTGTACATTTAAAACTGACTAAGATTATGATGCTCAACAAGAGTTTTATAGACTATGTGCAGTCTTTAAAGTTACCCACTAAGATTACTATTTATGGCTCATCTCATCATTTGTACATGGCTTATATCATCATTTGTTCCTCGCTAACATATAAAGTAAGGAAGCCCTATTGTTTTAACAGAAACTGTAGTTAACAAAGTCTTAACTCTTTATTCTGTTCCTTTACACAAAGACTTTGCAACTTCTCATTAGTAAAGTTTCTATAAACTCTGAAATGTACATAATTAGTAGTATATGTCTGCTACCATAAATCTTAAATACTTTATAGAAAAGTATTATGACCTGACAAACAGTCCTAGTTTTTGTATATGTAAGTAAATTCCCCAAATTAAATATGTTTAAAACATTGAAAGTTTTATCAAACCTTAACACTTGCTGCTGTGTTCATTAGGACAGTTGCCTTGTATAGAATAATTGCATTCCTTCTCCTACACATATCTTGAACAACAAATATCTGGGATTATTTTGTTTTTGACATGTCAATCTTGACTTTATTCTTAAATGTGTGCTTATATAAGGAATACATGTTTCTAAAAGTTCACGACGATTCTTTTAAACTTACTTTTTGTTGAATTATATAGTTTAATAAAATCAATTACACTTTATATATAAAAAGTTTTCTGTGCTCAATTCAGCATGACGTACACTAATATTGGAAAAATACAGAGAAGATTAGCATGCCCCTGCATAAGGATGACAGGCAAACTCCTGAAGCATTCCAACAGATGCTGGAGGGGATGTGATCACAAGGGAACAGTACTGCATGGTTGGTGGGAGTGTAAACTTGTTCAGCCACTTTGGAAAGCAGTATGGAGGTTCCTCAAAAGACTCCACATAGAGCTTCCCTATGACCCAGCAATCCCACTTTTGGACATTTACCCAAATGATCACAAACAAGACCATACTAAAGCTACCAGCATAACTATGTTCATTGCAGCATTATTTAAGATAGCTAAGATATGGAACCAACCCCGATGCCCCTCAGCAGATGAATGAATATGTGGTATATATACACAATGGAATTCTATGCCTCCATCAGAAAGAATAGCATTGTCCAATTTGTTAAGAAATCAAAAGACTTGGAAAAAATTAAGTGAACTAACTAGGGCCAAAGAAACATAGGTCCCATGGTTTCCCTAATTTTCAATAACTAATATATGTCTGGGATAAGCAGAAAAGGTCAAAAGCTATCTGCATATGACCAAATAAGATGATGTTAAGGAAAATGAACCTCAAGATAGGAACACAAGTGTTTTTTTTTTCTTTATTGCTATTGTTTCTAACGTACTTATAATGTGTGATGTGATTTTTTTTGTTTCTTTATATGTTCCTCCCCTATGCTATAACCCTTGTTTTCACTGTATTTGAAGTTGGTGCACCTACACATTGTATATACGCTCCTCTAATTTGGAGAGGGGAAGGAAAAAAACAAAATGTTTAAATAGGGATACAGGTTGACCCATTGAAACAATGAGATGCACAAGACACTATGTTAAAAAAAAATGAAAAATTTAGGCTGGGGAAGGGAAAAAAGGAGTGTACTTCCGGAGGTGCGAGGGAAGTGATGGTAGGGGAAAAATAAAGGAGGAGCTAACAATGCTTGTTAGGAAATGTACTCATTACCTTGCTCATGTAAATGTGACTCCTCTGTACAGTATTTTTACATAAAAAACGTACAAAAATATTCGGAGAGGGAAGAGTTTATTTCCTTTATTTTACTCATAAAATATTTTTAACAAAGAAATTAATGCGAAACACTGATATGTGTGTGTGTGCACGCGCATGCATGCACACAAACTTGCATGTGTGTTAGTATGCTCAGAATTTGAAATCAGAGCTTCAAGGTCTTGGCAGGCCTATCCTTTCTAGATTGCTGATCTAATATATGAGCTACATCTCCATTCCTGGGCCTTTGCTGGTTCATTACAATTTTTGAAAAATAATCTCATGAATTTATTTTGCCCTGATTGGTTTCCAACTGTTATCCACAGATCTCAGTTAGGATTACAGATGTGACCAATCAAAACATGGCTTACAGAATTACTTTAAAAGTAGAAGAAAATTTACTTCACAGGGCCTGTTTCATTATCTCCTACTTTTAAAGCAATTTGGAGTGATTATGTGTGAATTTTTTCGGTTTTGGATTCTTAAAAAAGTAAGTGATTATATTTAAATGTTTTAGTACTTTTAAAAAAGGAAACTGGAACTGTGGGACAAAAGAAATTTGCCCAGGGCTGGGAAGGTGGCTCAGTGGTAGAGCGCTTACCTTGCATGCATGATGCCCTGGGTTCAATTCCTCAGCACCACATAAGTAGAAAAAGAAAGCCAGAAGTGGCACTGTGGCTCAAGTGTTAGAGTGCTAGTCTTGATGTAAAGAGCTGAGGGACAGTGCTCAGGTCCAGAGTTTAGGCCCCACGACTGGACGCCCTCCCCCCCAAAAATTGCCTCTCTTGTAAGCTCAGCTTTGTGCATGATAACCCAATATCACCAACACAGTCTGTGTTGAAGACAAAATGTAACAGAAAATAGTAACCATGGGCAATAATTGCTATGCTACTATTTCTTGGACAATATGAATATTGATTTGAGAGTGTAAGAGAATGGAGAGATTTTACCCACATTTTTTGTATTGCTGAAAGACTTTTGGAAACTTTGACTCATTTCCTTCCTCACAGTGTGTCTTTGGGCCATGCTCTCACTGTCTTTAATTACAATTTTTCCCAACACTAAAATGGTAATAACATTAGCATTATAGCAAATGTTATCTTAAGAATTAAGGGGTCTGGGAAGGTGGATCAGTGCTAGAGCGCTTGCCTTGCATGCCTGAGGCTCTGGGTTCGATTCCTCAGCACACATAAGCAAAAAGAAAAAACCGGACGTGGTGCTGTGGCTCTAGTGGTAGAGCGCTAGCCTTGAGCTGAAGAGCTGAGGGACAGCACCCAGGCCCAGACTTCAGACCCCACGACCGGACCCCCCCAAAAAAACAAAAGAATTAAGGGAAATAAAACTTGTGAAATACTTAACATAAACTTCTATGAATGAGCTTTGAGTTTAGCCAGCTGTTTTTTTTAAAAAATAATAATAAATAGAATACGATAAGTATTAAAGAAACCATTACATGTAGTGAACAACCAGAAGTAATGTTATCTATTGACCATGCTCTGATTCCAAGGAAGCCAGATGGATAACTTCCTATGCTGTAAATCAAACTAGTTATCTTACGTCTTGATAGTGTAAAAATATTAGGGACAGAATAATCAAGGAATGTTGTAGACTGAGGTGAAGTCCATATGAAAATGTGCAAAACTGATAAAACAAAATTATCTGAGCAATAATATTGTGGTTTAGATCATTTAAGTTACATCACAAAGATAAGAAAGTCCTAGAAGAATGAATTCTTTTTGATGTCTTATCATAGGACCTTAGAACTCTTTCTTCATTCTTGTAGAGGCATCATCAGTTGAGAGGAACTGTAAATTTTTTTGTTTGCTTCCTTCCATTTATTCTTGTTTGAAATCTGAACTTCTTGAAACTGAAAGAAACCAAGGGAAATTAGACACGCAGGCTTTGGAAAGAACAATCAAGGTAAAATAAATAAAATACATACATCCTTGTAAAAGGTCTAAATTGAGTTATATTTTCTCAAGTGTAAACAGAAAATAATTAAGCAATATCATGTTTGAAAATTGAAAAGTGGTAGGAGTTGCTTAATTTTTTTCCTTTCTACTACCTTGAATTAATTATTGACTTTGTATAGAGAGATTAAAGATGAGATTGACAAAAAACTTGATAGACATGTTCTCCATATAGCCCTGAAAATTGACACTGGGTTTACAAAGTTGTGTTTAATACAACTTCTATGCTGGCTTAACGCTTTGTGAGTAGAAGTCATTAGAGAAATATAATTCAAAATTACTATGATACTACATCAAAACTATTATAACTCTTACCAAAAACACTCAAATGAACCAGGTGTGGTGGTAAAGGCTTGTAATTCCAATCATTTAAAGGTTGGATTTAAGTCTAAGACCAGTCTTGGGTACTGCAGATAGTAAAAACCTGCCCTTTATTACCTTTTGAATAAAAGGTAATATTGTTAGTGAGAGTGTGGATAAAAGGAAATTTTCTACAGTCTTGGTCAAAATACAGGTTAGTATTCTGGTTGTAGAAAGTAGTATGCAGATTTCTAAAGAAATCCAAAGTTGAAATATCATCTGACCCACCAATCATGTGATTATTTTTCTCTGGGTAACTCGTAAATCTATCTGTAGTTCATTGTTATTCATATTATTCACAACAGCCAATATATAAATCAAAGTTCAGTGTTCAAGTACAGAGAAATAAAGCATCTGTGGTACCAGCAAAAATATCTTTTTCTGTTTCATCCTTAAAATAGCAAGAGACTTCTCCCTTTAGCCACAACTTACAATGACCTGGAAGATGTATTCTACATGAACAAAAATGTTGTCTTCTGATTTTTGTAAACACACACACACACACACACACACACACACACACACACACACACACACACACAAACCAACATCAAACATTAAGAGAGAAATTCTGAGAAAAAATAAACCAGAGTGTAACTCTTGGGGCATTCAGGTCACAATGTAGAAGATAGTAGATATACAGGATGAACAGGTATAGAGTTGTAATGTACAACATAAGGATACAGGGGACAACACTGACCTTACATAGGAATGAAGCTAATTAAGTAGGAGTTGTTCTTCCTAGTAGGGGTTGTTATTTTAGTTGTTCTTTCTTAAGTAATGTATAAGATGAATGTAATTCTTTAAATAAACCTGCCTGTTTGCAGAAATAATAGCAAACAATATAGCAAGTATGTTGCATGCTCACCATAGAAGAAAATGTTGAAATAAAATACATGAAATTATCCTTGATGTAAATTGATTATTACAAATAAAGGAAACCATGAGACCTATGTTTCTTTAAATCTGGCTTACTTCAATTAATATGATTTTTTCCAAGTTCTTCCAGTTCCTTAAAAATGAGGTGTTACCTTTCTTTCTGATGAAAGCATAGTATCCCATGTTTGTGTAACTGTGTGTGTGTGTGTGTGTGTGTGTGTGTGTGTGTGTGATTTTCTTGACCCATTAATTCACTGAGGGGTATCTGTGTTGATTCCCTATCTTAGATATGGTAAGTTCTACTGTGATAAACGTAATTGTGCTGGTGGCTTTAGTGTGGCTTTTTTTGTGGTCACCTGGTTAAATGCCCAGTAGTGGGATTACTGGATAATAGAGGAGCATTATTGTGTACATCAAGGATAATCTTAGTAGATGAGCAGAATAGCTCAATAGCTATGTATATATGACCGCATAACGTGATTCCAAGTGAAATGAACTCCAAGACATGTTCTTTGTTGTTGTTGTTCTTAATGTACTACGTGATTTCTTTTTATCCTTTTGTATCCGCCCCCCCCCATGGTTGCCTGAAGTCACTGTAGTTGATTTTGATACTCTGGGTATTGTAAATATGTTGGTCTGAACTGGGGAAGGGAAAGGGGCAAAAACAAAATGGTGAGACAAAAGACAAAGGGGAAACCTATGCAACAGTGATACTCACAAGATAATATGTTGGAAATAATCTTGGGGTGGGCTTTGGGATTGAAGAGGGAGAAAATTGGGGAAAGGGAAACAAGTTAGAAAAGAAATGAATTCATTACCTTACTTATGTAACTATAAACCCTCTGTATATTACCTTGACCATAAAATTTAAATAAAAAATAAAATAAAATATATGAGAGATAGGAGATAGGAGTGAGCGAAATACTGTAGTATAGTTTAGTGAAACAGCTGTGGAGAGCAGTAATTTTACTTTTACATAGGAAGTAATAAACTAGCATACATATTTTGAGCCTCATGTCAGTCACTAAAAAGGGAAAACAAAATGCATAATTAGCAAACCAATAAAGATAAAATAGAAAACTAAACCATTGAGATGAAGAAATGACTAAGACTAAGAATAACAAATGACACAATTAGGTAACAAATAACAATATGGTAAGTTTAAAAAATACTACTCATAGTTCTATTAAATGTTGTTTACATCATAGTTTGTTAGAACTATAATTCAAATCACAGTTTAATAGTATATCATTTGAATAATAGGTTACTTATTGTTGATTTTTTTAATATTGAATGTTTAATACATAATTTTAATTTCCGCAGCTATAGAAAGAAAAAGTGAAACTAATTTTAATATTATATTTCATGAATTGTAAAATTGAGAAGACCCAGCAATCCCACTTTTGGGCATTTACCCAAATGTTTACAAACAAGACCATACTAAAGCTGCCAGCACAACTATGTTTATTGCAGCGTTATTTACCATAGCTAAGATATGGAACCAGCCCAGATGTCCCTCAGTAGATGAGTGGATCAAGAAAATGTAGTATATATACACAATGGAATTCTATGCCTCTATCAGAAAGAATGTCATTGCCCCATTTGTTAGGAAATGGAAAGACTTGGAAAAAAATTATATTAAGTGAAGTAAGCCAGGCCCAAAGAAACAGAGGTCCCATGGTTTCCCTTATTTGCAATAACTAATATATGTCTGAGACAAGCAGAAATGTTCAGATAAGTTGATGCTAGGGGAAATGAACCCCAAGATAAGGATTCAAATGTTTTTCCTTTCTTGTGATTGTTTCCAACATATTTATAAGAGGATTTCTTTGTTGGTTTGTATGTCCCTCCCCCACAGTATAACCCCTTCTTTCACTGTATTTGATGTTGGCATAATTTGTGGAGGGGAAGGGAAAAACAAATTGTTTAAATAAGGATACAGGTGGACCCATTGCAACAATGAGATGTACAAGAGTTTATGTCGAAAAATGAACTTTACAAGTTTGGCTGGGGGGAGTAATAGGTAGGAGGGGAGAGCAGGGGGGATGGGAGATGGGAAGGGATGGGAATAGGAAACAAAGGAGGAGGCAACAATGCTTGATAAGAAATATACTCATTACCTTGCCCATGTACCCTTTGTATATGGTATTTTCACAATAGAATAATAATCTGAAAAAATTGTATCATTTGATAGTGCATATGATTTTATTGTTCATTACAAACGTAATGTAGTAAAAGTTTCATAGCAATCACACTGCACTAGGTTGTGGGCAGATTCTAATGTAAATAATATACTGTGTTCATGTAGAGAATTTGAGTATCCAAAGTTTTAATATACCTGTGGTCCTTAAACCAATACGTTACTGATATTGAGTGACAAATACAACTTCCTTTCAGTACAGAAGCTTTCCTTGTATCTTTTTAATACACATTTTTATTGTAAAGATCCTGTGCAGAAGGGTTACAGTTACATAAGTAAGGTAATGCGTACATTTCTTATTGAGCATTGTTACCCCCACCTTTGTTTTCCCCCTACCATCCCTTCCCAGACTTCAAGCCCCCTGAACAACAACAAAAAGTCTCAATTTTCTTGGACTGTCTAACTCTTCCTAACATTCAACAAAGAAGCATTTTATCACCCACTACATTTAAGTCCTATCCTAGCTACTGCAAATAGAATGATTTGGTATCTTTTGTCAAAAGTTTCGTATTTGCAGAAACAAATACCAGCAGCAGTAACTTTTTTCCAGTCAATGAATTCTGGGCCTGGGCCCTGAACATGGTTTTGCTGGTAGCTTAAATGTGACCTTGTTTGTTATTTATTGGATTAGTGCCGAAGAGGGAAATGACTGGGTCTTAAGAGAGATCTATGTTTAGTCTTTTCAGGAAACTCCATACTGCATTCCACAGCGGTTGAACAAGTTTAATTTCACACCAAGAGTGTAATAGGGTTCCCATTTGGCTACATCCCTGCCAGCATTTACTATTGTTACTTTTCTAGATAATGGCCATTTTAATTGGGACGAGGTAGAATCTGTCTTGTTTACTTGTAGGTTTGTGGATACCTTCTAGTTACCATGAATGAATCCATGAAACCTATATTGCTCTGAGTCTGCATTCCTTTCTCTTTTCTCTTAGTACAAATTTCCCAAACCTTTCATTTTCCATAAGACTGGTGAAAAGTCATCCTTTCTGATGGTTGAATAGAATTCCAGTGTGTGTGTGTGTGTGTGTGTGTGTGTGTGTGTGTGTGTGTGTGTGTGTGTGTGTGTATGTGTGTGACTGTGTATTCCTTTCTTGTCTAGTTTGTTTTATTAAGACAAAATTATACTACCTGGTCCAGGGAAGGTATCACTATGTAATTCCACTCTCTAATCTCTTGTCTTAGTCTGAATGCTAGAAGGCATGTATCCCATTACCCTGCCATAGTTTCTTGGTTTATTTAATCTAGATACACATTAGCAATTCTGAACTTCTCCAGAGATATTATCCATTAAACTGCTCATACTGTTCATGTACTATTTTCAAATATGTTCTAAAATTTGACACAGTATATGAGTATTTTCAGATGCACCTGCAGGGGTTTCTGATTCTTTCTTCCATGGATCTGATCCCTTTAATAATGATTACATGACTCTCTTACTATCTCTGGCCCCTACCTATGTAATATTCTCAAACAATTTTGAAGAAAGTTAACTTGAGACTTTCTAATATTAAAAATTATCACTTGATTCTAGTATTATCCAGGACATATTTTCTATTGTTTTCTAATTTTTCTACATATTCTGAGAGTTGTTTCATTTGTGTATTTGGTTGTGCACATGTAAGTGTCTCTGTGTGTATGTGTATGTTTGTATGTATGTATCCAAAACTCTCAAGCAATCTTGATCATGACTGGTATTCCATCACCTGAGTCATTGTTCCAATCCAAGTTTTGGCTGCTTAATTATAGTTACTGTTGCAAAGACTGTTCTGCCCCAGCTGGATGCAAACTGAACTTCCCAGACTCCTTTACATTCTTAGGTTTTATTTCTCCAGGAGTATCTACTTTTAAACTACAAATATTTTTGTGAGTGTAAAGTCTAAACTGTAGCCCAGACTTTTAACTCAAGAATTCATATAAAGATAGATGAACATAGACATTACACATCCTGAGTGTACACTGTTAGAAATGTGATCTTATGCTGGGTGGTGGTGAGATCTGAGAATTGGGGATCAAAGCCAGCCCAAGTAGGAAGTCTCAGGGATTCTTTTCGCAAATTAACTACAAGAAAACTGGAAGTGGCATTGTGGCTCAAGTGGTAGAGCATTAACCTTGAGCTGAATAGCAGAGGGACAGTGCCCAGGCCCAGAGTTCAAGTGCCAAGAACATCACCAACCAAAAATAAAGTGAAAAAGAAAAAGAAATAACACCTTAGCCAACAGTTCATTTCTAGTATAATCCTTGCTCTCTCAAGATGGACTTTTTATCCAGTTAAGTCCATGCTCTTATACCTGACTTGCATTGGAACCAGAATTATTCTTCCATTCTACTTTCTATAAAGTTGTGTGATTAGCAAGCGTGATTTAGAAAAAGAATGGCCTCATACTTCGTGTTCCACTTAGGAGTAATGTTTTCTCTATATCACTCCCATAAATCTACATACTGGACTTGGCTTTATTGTATCAATGTCATTTTATTTGTAGAGTCTTCTATTGTACATTGAACCCTTATACTTAAACACAGAACTTCTCTTTCCCCTTTTATTACTATTGTTTGTCTTACTGTTAATTCATGTACACTTTGGAAATAATGTGCAACACATACCCTCACAAAAAGAATGATCTGAGAACCTTCTTCCCATTTAAAATTTACCTTAATTTACAGAGAACTTACAAAGTTTGAACTCAATGTACTCATGGATAATGTATTTACAAGCAATATAAATTTCATATTTTCTCTTTATTAAATAGTCTCTGAAACACTTGTTACCTCAGGTCCAAAAGTGTCCTTGTGTTATTTCAGTGTAGCCAGAAAACATTCATTATATCTCAAGCAGAACCATTGCTTGCTACTGGAAGTAACTGTTACTGGATGTGGAAACTGATCCCAGGAGAAGGATGGAGCATAGAGGAATGGCAAAGTTCCAGTCAACTTGAGCTTTCCTTTTCACTATACAAGAAAAGAATCCCAAGGCTTGATGGAAACTGTCCCTGACTTTTTCAAGTGTGTTCTTTACTCATATAAAACTGTTCTGTAAACTTCAAGTTGAGAGTATTACAAAAAGAAATAAAGTGCCATAGAGCAAAAGGAAATAACATTGTTTTAAAAATGTTCTATTGCAAAGAAACAAAGACATGGAGGTTTTAAAGTGTCTTATGGATGGATATTTCACCCCTGAGATGATTCTCTTGTTGCAGGAGTCAGTTATCAATTCCTTTAGTCTGGCCCTGAGTTCTCCAGAGTAATAAGGATTCCAAACAAGCAGAATCCAGTGAGTATGATCAGCAAAAGGATCATCTTCTCAGACCAGTACTCCTTTAAGGAGTGTCCCAAAGAAATACCTGGTTTTTTTGTTGTTTGCTTGTTTGTTTAATGTGTGCTGGTTCTGGGGCTGGAACCCAGAGGCTGGACCCTGTGCCAGAACAACGTGTGCCAACCTGCCCCCAAAGCTAGTACTCTACTGCTTGAACTAGTACTCCACTCCTGGTTTTTTGGTGTTTAATTAGAGATAAGAATTTTACAGACTGTCCTGCCTGGGTTGGCTTTGAACCAAGATAGTAAGAAACCCAAGTGACATCAACTGTATGGACTTCTCTTTTGAAAAGAGAAATATTAGATGAAGTTTATTATAAAGCTAATATTTGACAATTTTTAAAAGAAGAGTATATGCCCAGCAAAAAGCTATAACTTAACTCAGCAAAAGTAGGTGCACTCAATCCTTTTGGAATTATTTTTTCAGCTTGGGAAGATTATTGATCTTGTCTTTCTTTTTGGGGAAACTTAAAGTCATATTTCACTTTTTTGTTGGTCGTGGGGCTTGAACTCTGATCCTGGATGTTGCCCCTTAGCTCTTCAGCTCAAGTTGAGTGCTCTACCACTTTAGTTATAGCACCACTTCCAGGTTTCTGGTGGTTAATTGAAGATAAGTGTCACATGGACTTTTCTGAGCAAGCTGGCTTTGAACCACAATCCTCTGGTCTCAGCCTCCTGAGGAGGTAGGATTACAGTCATGAACCACCAGCACCCAGCTCATATTTGCGTTTAGCTGCACTGAATGATACCATGTAAACAAAAAATGGAAAATTTAACCAAATGATGACATTGCAGCTTTTCAGAAAAATTGAGGTAATAATAAATATGTCCTCCTTTTCTATGTTGTTACATTAATGACTCATGAGCTATGGGACCTTTACATTAGCATCCTCTGCCATCTGTATAGGTGTATTTAGTAACAGAAAATGTTCATAGAAAAATAGAGAAATACTGAGATTTTTAGAAAGCAAAGGAGATGATCAAGTATGAAAGAACAGCATAGAATGAAATGCATTTATCACACAGATATTAAGAACTAGCCTAAGAGATTTCAAGTGCTAAAGGCAATGAGGAATAAGCCTAGTTTATAACTAGTTCTTCAATAACCAAAAATGGTTCTCTAGACCAGTTTCTGGTATACCTTATTTACTATTATTTATTCCTTCCATCTGGAGTTATTCCTTCTCTTCTGTCACAAATGTTAATTAGCATCTGAATTTTTGGTGCCATGACTGGCCACAAAGATCTCCAAATCTCACTTAGATTACCTTTTCCTTTCTGATTAGCACAGACCACACAAAATCCTGGAATCTTTGAATTTCCAGAATTAAACTTCACCTGACATCCAAGCACATTCCTGGCATTAATTGCTGTGACCTAATGAACAAAACATTTTTTTTCAACACAGTATCCTAATATAAATAAAGTACATGAATTAAGGACTATTGTCAGTTGTCAATATGGAAGGAGCAATAATATATTCCAAGTATGGGTTCTTTATTTTGCATTTACTAACTAAATTTGTTTGTTTGTTTTTTGCCAATACAGGGCTTAAATTCAGGGCTAGGGAATTATTCCTGAGCTTTTTAATTTTTTTTTCTCTTTTCTCGAGGCTAGCACTCTACCACTTGAAGCACAGCACCACTTCCAGTGTTTTTCTGTTTATGTGTTACTGAAGAATTGAAATTAGGGTTTCAGGCATGCTAGAAAATCACCATACCATAAAGCCACCAGAGCCCTAAATGATTTTCTTAGAATGGCATTACATTTTCATTCCAGAATTATGTATCATAATTTTGGCCAAGTACTAGAAAATGATGTAGACAAAAATACAATAAAATAAGTCCAGTAAGACTGGATGGACAATGAATAACTGTCACAGTCTAGCCAGGGCACAGAGGGGCTTACCTCATGGAATTGTTTCAACAGGCTGAGCGAGACAGCTCCTGACACACAGCCTAACTCCTGAATGAGAGGGCCACGTTGGGTTCCAGCCACATGGGGACGCTGGGCCACCTCTTCCAGCACCCATTCAACCAGTTCCTGTGAGAGAGAAAGTCAGAATTACACTTAAGCCGGCTGCCGGTGGCTCAGAACTCTAATCTTAACTATAAAGGAGGCTGAGATATGAGGATCGTGGTTCATAGCCAGCCAGGGCAGGAATGTCTGTGAGACTCTTATCTCCAAAGAACCACCAGAAAACTGGATGTGGTGCTTTGGGCTCAACTGGTAGAGTGCTAGCTTTGTGCTGAGGAGCTTGAGAACAGCGCCCAGGCCTAGAGTTCAAGAAGTGGACTGACAAGAAGTGGACTTTCCACCACAAGAAGTGGACTGAATAGCACCCATTGTCCTAGGGAGGATGGTAGAGAAGTCATGCCAAGCTTCCTGTGAACTTGAATTCAAAAGTATGTCACCTGGCTTCTCTGTGCCTCGGTTTCCCTAGCTGCAAAACTCAATACAGTGAAGGATTCCCTTCCTCATTGGGATAGGGTAATGATGAAATAGAGCCATGTTTTGTCTCATAATCCCACAGTTGTTGCATGATTAATAACAGGCCTCACCTGAGCACTTTCCGAGTATCTTCCTATTATATGCTCACAGAATTGCCAAGAACCTTATCTGTAGGCCATTCCCTCTGTGCCTAGCCATGTTCCAGAGAGCCCTCTATATACATCTCTTGTTTCCTCATGACTGTCCTGTGAGGAGATGGTTGAGGATCTATCCAAACTTACCTGTCAAGAATCAGCTGCTGTGGACTAAGATTTTGGGATAATCTATCTAAACCTATGACTGACCATGGAATGGCATGTCTAAATCCCAACTACAGAGGACTAGGCCTAGTGGGCATACTTGTCACAGATAGGAGGACCACAATCCAGCCCAGCCTGAGCATATATTGAGTCTCTATCTCAGAAATGCCCAATGTGGCTCCTCAGAGCCAGGGAGAGGAAACAAGAAGGGGGTCATTGTGTCCCCAGAGGGGTGCTTGACGCTGGGTGGCGGTGGTGTTGGGGCGGCCACTCACCTGTGCTGCTGGGAGAAGCTGTTGGCGGCTGCTCCACGTAGGGTGAACTGCGATGATGGTTGCATTGCAGACACATGGGCTCAGAGCAGAGGGCCAGGGGCAGGGACCAGGTCAGGGCCTTAGGCCGGCTGGCAGCGTGCAATTGTATAGAGTAGGAGAGATGGTGATCTGTGATGGAATACAATCTGTGTGACTACCTATTCTTGGATCTTTCCTGATGCCTCCATTTCATGACTGTGGTGTTTATTGTCACGCTTCATCAACTCTTCTTTACAAATAATCGGTACCTCATGAGTCTTGACTATCATTTCCTACTCACATCATGCATGCACTACTCATTCAAGGATGAGATCGATCTCATTCCATGACTCTTCCTAGGTCCAGAAACGAGTATCTCAAGATCTCCCGCCATTCTCTCCTCCTAGGGGGACTGAATTCAAGCCTAAGACCTGGAAAAGATACTCCTTATATACATTTTAAAGATAGGATTTATATTTCCGTACAGATGTTCAGTCCATATTGTGTTTGGTGTGGTTATTTATTTTATTTCTTGTTTTATTCATTTATTTACCATTTATTTTATTGACTCTGATGACACTTCTACCATATATTACACTGTTTACATCCTATCACATAGCATCTAGATTTTAGCTGTGTTCTCCATCATGCCTGGCAGTGCTAGGATATGAACTCAGTGCCTAGCAGGCCCAATTCATGGATAAGTGAGTGTGATCACAGCAACCTCTACCCAATGAAGCTGTAAGGTGGATCCCAGGCACTGAGATCGAACCCCAGGTTAGGCCAGAACAGTGATACATGGATAGACAGACTGTGGTATACAAATAAATATATATTGGTAAAGAGTGCCAGAGCCATCTACCTATGATTCAATGACACCTACTACGTTCCTACCAACTCTTAGGCATTTATTATGCCACCATTGAAGGAATATTATTCTTTTCATGCTTATAAAATTATAAGTTAAGATCAATCAACATTCTAGATCTACTGCATCCAATTTTAGACTAGACGTATGCATAAACTACTCATTCAATCAGTACTCCTATACATAGGAATGAGTCTCTTGTGATCTTCTGCCATTGGTGTCAGGACTGGGATTTGAACCCAGGGCCTATGTTCAGAGGTTGGCCTATGGCTTCACTGATAGCCCACAAGCCATCAGCAATGCCAAGTCAGATCTAATTTGTAGCCATGTCATTCAGACCCAGGATGGTGCAAAGAAAAAAATAATAAAATCCCAGCCCCCTGAAGCTCGCCACTTTTTCTGATTTCCAGTTTTTTTTTTCTTCCAGAAAGCCCCCTGGGCCTAGGATCTTAGGATCAGCTATGGGGCCAGAGGCTGCACCCGAGCCTAGGGATTTCCAAGCTGAGGCAGAGTTTGCATGACCTGAGTACAAGCCCCATGGTTGGCCAAAAAAAAAAAAAAAAAAGAAAAGAAAAGAAAAAGAACAAAGAAAAATAATTATTTAACTAAATATTTTAAAAATAAACTTAGTTTGGAATTTCTGCTAATTTTCTTTCCTAGCCTGGGATTTGAACTCAGGGTCTTGGTAAATCTGAAACAATGTGAGGGAAGAGTTGCTACTACTTGAGTTCACACCTTGTGCCATCCAAAACTGGAAAACTAAGTCACTGACCTAAGCAGGAGGAGGTAGTTGTGGAGATGGGAGTGAAGGGATGGTAGGGGGGAAAAAAAGGAGGCAGTAACAATGCTCAATAAGAAATGCACTCATTACCTTGCTCCTGTAAACTTAACTCCTCTGTACAATATGTTTACAATAAAAAACGAACAAAGACAAACAATGTAGTTCTCAGAGAACCACTTTGTAGGTAAGGGAAGGATTTCTTAGTGAATAGCTGTACAAAATTCTACATTTTTTAAAATGTTCAGTATGGAACTAAATAAACATAACTGTTTCCAGTAAAAAGTTATGTCAGTGTCTTGGAACTGGGGCCAGTATTTCTGCCATTGCTAGGATTTGAGCTCACCGTCCAGGTAACTATTTTGCATCATGGGTGAAGGCGAAGCTCACTGTCCATGAAGAAAGAAATTCAGGCTAGAGTTCCCAGGACCTGAATGAAGGCCCTGCAATGGAAAAAATATTTCAATACATGTGTAATACATTATCTATATACTTACATATGTATGTTAATTTCATGTTATGATGAAGGTGGATCAGTGGTAGAGATCTTGCCTTGCATGCATGAGGCCCTGGGGTCAATTCCTCAGCACCACATAAGCAAAAAGAAAAAATTAGGAACTGTCGCTGTTCCTCAAATGGTAGAGTGCTAGCCTTGAACTGAAGAGCTGAGGGACAGCACCCAGGCCCAGAGTTCAGGCCCCACAACTGGACCCTTCCAAAAAATGATTTTGTATTTTATTTTTCTTTGATTCATTTATTTCTTGATTACTGTATTTAGTATTTTTATACACATAATATTTATTACATTTTGCACATCTATTATAAAATTAAACCCACTAATTTAGGATATTGACTCATTTTCATTAATAGTTTATTAAGTATTGAAACATAAAACATAATTAAATGGAAGCATTTGTCACAGTCTTCACATGATTAGACTCTCTCAAAATCATGAGCTTTTTCTTATTTATCTTTGGAACTTTCCTATCAGGTTTTCTTTAGATGATTTATACTCAGAAGCGTTTCCTTGAGGATGGGCAAGTGAGGGATAAAATTGTGAGGGTGGGGCGAGAAATGTGGCTTAGTGGTAAAGTGCTTGCTCAGCATGCATGAATGCCAGCGTTTGAATCCTCAGTGCCACATACTCAGAAAAAGCCAGAAGCTGTGGAGTAGTTCAAGTGGCTAGGCTTGAGAAAAAGAAGCTTAGAGACAGTACCCAGGCCCTAAAATCAAGCCACAGGACTGTCAAAAACAATAGGCCAGATGCCAGTGGTTCATTAGTGGAACCGTAGCTTCTTGGGAGGCTGAGTGCTGACGACCACAGTCCAAATACAGCTTAAGCAAGGAAAGCTTGTTAGATTCTTATCTCCAGTGAACCACCAAAAGACCCCATCTGGCATTTTGGATTAAGTGGTAGTGTGTTCTCCTTGAGCTGAAGGGCTCAGGGTCAGTGCCCAGGCTAGAGTTCGAGACACACAACTGGAAAAAAGTGAGGGTTAATTAAAATACTTTTCCTATTTGCTAATTATGAGAACATTCTATGGAAGATGAACACTGATGTACACCAGAATTGGAGTCAGAGCTCAAGGTTCAAGTGTAGGACATACATATGCCCATCATCTCAGAGTGTAGCATTGTAATATTGTGTCCTACAGGGTTCTTAAAGGTCCAAGGTTGAAAGGCTTAATATGCTCCACAAGCCCTTTGTGATAAGCTGTTGACTTGTATTGCCAATGTCACTACAGTTCTGAACCTAGCAGAGCACAAGTAGCTCATGCCCATCACCCTAGCTCAGGAGGCTGAGGTCTCAGGGTCACAGGGTGAAGCCAGCCAGGGCAGGAAATCTATGACAAAATGACTTCCACTACTGAAAAGTCAGGTGTTCAAGAGCTTCCTGTATTTCCCTTGGTGATGAGAAGTTACTTGCACATTAAATGTTCTTAGATTTCTCAAGCTATAGAAGAAGGAAAGTAACATTATTGACCTATCCTGGATTCAAATGAAGTTCTCAGGATCCAAGCCCTAGCCCTGGTAGCAGGAAGAACTCCAGTGTAACTCTGTAATTGAAGGACAGAAAACAGTTTCAAAAGCCAGGCTAGGTGCAGAGACCAGGCCTACAGGATTAGGAGGCAGAATGTATACACTCAACAGGGAAGTGAGCTGCAAAACCACTTCATTTATTCCAGGCAGAGCCAGCAATGGGGGAAAACCTGTAACATTTGTTAAAGTTGCACCAGGGTCAGGCTTTACTCAGCCTCTTCAAACAATGACTAATTAACCTTCCTCCCTCAAGTGAAGGGAGCCTCAGGTTACCCTTAATTTACCAATAGAGAGCCAGTTTATTGGGAGAGAGGGGAGGAACAGAGTAGAAAAACGCTGCACTCTGGTCTTAGGGAGTGGGTTTTTGACTCTCCATCTATCAGATTTGAAGACCCTTTTACCTCTGCCAGTCCATTCTCCTTCCTTCATTCTCCACATAATTAATGCAAATCCCCAGACTAACTAGAGGCAGGACTGTTTCTATTTTGTCTCCAAGCACATGAGATAGAACCTAGCTCTGCCCTCTTGGCTCTGGGGCTCTTGGTTGCCTGAGAAGTGGGAAAGAGACAGTCTTCCTACTCTGTGGTTATGTGAAGGCACACTGCAGAAGGCCTCATGACTAGGGAGTGTTCCCTTCATTCCTCTTGACGTCCAAGACCAGATTAATCTATCATCTTTCTTTCTTTCTTTCTTTCTTTCTTTCTTTCTTTCTTTCTTTCTTTCTTTCTTTCTTTCTTTCTTTCTTTCTTTCTTTCTTTCTCTTTCTTTCTTTCTTTCTTTCTTTCTTTCTTTCTTTCTTTCTTTCTTTCTTTCTTTCTTTCTTTCTTTCTTTCTTTCTTTCTTTCTTTCTATGTATCTATGTATCTATCTGTCAGTCTGTCTGTCTGTCTATCTACCTACCTACCTACCTACCTACCTATCTAGGTATCTCTTTGCCAGGTCTTGGGTTGAACTTAAGGCCTGGGCACTGTCTGTAGCCTCTACTACTTGAGCCACAACACCAATTCTGGCCTTTTCTGTGTATGTGCTACCAAGGAATCATACCCAGGGCTTCTTGCATGCTAGGCAAGCACTCTCTCACTAATCCACATTCCCAGCCCCCTCATATTTTTCTTAATGGTAGTTTTTACATATGTTTGCTTCCATTTTATGTCCCCAAGTTTAATTTTCTGAAGACTGGTTACTTCTAAGAAACCCTATCTTCTGTTGCCCTGCCTGAATTGTGACTGTTCCTGCATTGTCCTCATAATAAAATGTAAATAAAGACTGCTGAGAGCTTCAGTGTGCATCATGTAAGGACACAGGCCTGGAAACCTGGAAGAGAAAGCAATGGGCCTGAAATGAAGAGAATGATGCAGGATGCGTAAGGATCATATCTGAAAAATAAATAAATAACTAAATAAAAGAAGCAGTATTGCATACAGTGTGTTTGCAATCAGGCAGGTAATATACACACATAAGTAGGTAGGGCACTGATACATAAATGTGGCTTTCTCTTTTTGAAAATTTTTTTGAGGCTATCCCTTGGCTTAAACTCAGGGCCCGATGAGTTCCTCAGCTGTTTTTCCCAAGGCTGAGGCTTTACCACCGCCACAGCTCCACTTCCAGCCATCTGGTCGTTAATTGGACATAAGTGCATGCTAGGCTTTCCTGCCTGGTCTAGCCTGTTCCTCCTGCTCAGCTTTCTCTCTCAAAGCTCGATCTCTACCTTCTGGGCCACTGCTCCACTTCTGGTTTTCTGGTGTTTTATTGGAGTTAAGAGTCTCACAGACTTCCTGCTCAGGCTGACTTTGAAGGGTGATCTCCCAAAGAGGTTTCAAGAGACTTTCCTCAGGGATTCACCAAGGAGTCCCTCCACACAAACCTGTAGCCTAAATCTCGAGAGGCACTAGAGAAAAGTGATGCATGAAGATGCTTCTAGTGTATTCTAGATACTTAAGGTTAGAGACACACAATACTCATAATTATTAGATCATTTTATGGCAAAAGAAGCAATGCAGACAGTATAAGGATCGCTCTAGCTTTTGGTCCTTTCATCTTGAGACAGTAAATTGCTGTAACTCAATGCTAACTGACAGAGCTGGCATGTCCTGTGGACATTTGCTCCCAAATCCTGTGACACTCATTTCTCACTTTTGGTTTCAAACCTATGAACAGATGGTAAAATGAGGAGAGAAATTCCTTCTCAGAGAAAGGAGCTATAAAGAACATTGGGTAGTTAACTTATAAATTCATAACACTGGTATTACCCTGTTAAGAAGTCAGATATTCTAGATTAAAAAATGAAGAAGAAAAGAAAGAAAGTGCCAGTGGCTTCTCATTGTAATCCCAGCTCCTCAGGTGGCTGTGATGTAGAGAATCTGAGTTTGAATCCAGCCAGCATAGGAAAGTCTATGACACTGTTATTTCTAAGAGATCACAGAAAAACCCAGAAGTGGGGTTTTGATTCAAGGTTAATGCACTACCTTTGAGCAAAAGGATCTTAGGAACAATGCCTAGGCTCATAGTTCAACATCAGGATCTGCCCCCTCAAAAAGAGCCAGTACCTCAATGTCTTTGGGTATTTATGTATGTATTCCTATAGGTGAAGCTCCAGAGTAGGTGTGATGAATGGCGCCAAGCTAAAAAATTTGTATCCAATAAAATGATCTCATAACAGAGACTGATTTCATGATAGTGCATGTTCTGGGGCTCCCCTCACTGTTCCCAGTATAGCCTGAGGGTTTCTCTGCATCCCAGGCCTGCTGGAAGAAGTCTCTCTCATTGTCTGGACAGGCAGACAAAAGGCCTCACTTCTGTACAGCTATGTAACAAACAACTCCATCTGTGTCAGATTGTGAGAATGAGTGTGGGTGGGCTCTGAAGGTCAGGAGAAAAGGTCTATTTTTAGCCCAATCTATTTCTTTCCCCAGTGTTCTGGTTTGACAGGAAGCCTTCATTTTTGCCACCTCCCGTGGCTGGCCAAGTCCTGTGCACTTATCCTGCCATTGTGAGACTATATTCTGGTGTTCAGATACAGTACTCAATATAATTCAGGAGTCCTTCTGGCAGACAACTAGGGCACTGAAACTCATGAAATATTTCATTGAGGACGATGATGGGTCTATGATATCTCTCCTAGGTTTTTGGAAGCTTGGGAAATCCAAGCACATATCTGATATCACAAAGCTTCCTTTCATCTAGGGCTGGTGAAGCTCCTCAGGTTTTGAAACATTTGACCTCTCCTAGTTGGGCCCTGTCTGGCTAGGCTTTGGGGTTGAAAGCAGGGATGGGGTGCTGACCATGAGCTCAGTGTAGAAGCCTGAGCACTGTCCCTATTTTCTCTTGTATAAGGATACCCCTCTCCCACTTGAGACCCAGAGACACTTCAAGCTTCTTTTTAGTGATATGGTCCTGAGAAATCAAACCCAGGGTTTCATATATGCAAAGCACTCTACACTCTACACATTCCCAGCCCTCTACTTCAGGTTTGTTAGTTTGTTTATGTCTTTTCTTTATTGTTGTAGGAGTTGAAATCTGGGCTTGGGTACTGTCCTTGAGCTCTTCTGCTCAAGTCTTGCGCTCTACCACTTGAGCCAAACACCACTTCAGCTTTTTTGGGGGTCCATCAGAGCTAAGTGTCTCAAGGACTTTCCTTCCCAGGCTAGCTTTGAACCATGATCCTCAGATCGCATACTCCTGGGTAGCTAGGATGACAGACATGAGCAACAAGCACCCAGATTCCACTTCGGGTTTCTTAGTGGTAAATT
The DNA here is from genome assembly GCF_019054845.1 of Dipodomys spectabilis. Taxonomy (NCBI): domain Eukaryota; kingdom Metazoa; phylum Chordata; class Mammalia; order Rodentia; family Heteromyidae; genus Dipodomys; species Dipodomys spectabilis. Next base: position 1,495,166 of record NW_024871184.1, on the reverse strand, counting down.
GGAACTAATAGTCTCATGGAGATAATTGGAGATAATAGGCTTTTGTGTCTGGGATAGTTTGGTACCCAGATCCTCAGATCTCAGATCCTGAGAAGGCAGAATGACAGACCTTAGCTATAGACCCTTAGGCGGTGGCCTCTGCTACAAGGGGATCCTGTCTCCACGTGGTGGAGTGCTAGTCATAATCCCAAGAGGTAAGGGCCAGCACCTAGACCCTGAGTTCAAGGTTCATGACTGAGAGAAAACAAAACAAAACAATTGTCTACAGGAGACAACTTACTAGTCTTCAGTAATACATCTTTGTCCCTGCCATGGGGACATAAATGAGCCTCAATATTCTTGTCTGCATAATCATCTCAGTTGTGGAGATCTTACAAGGACCCAAAGAAAGAATGCACCTTGTGAAGGACACAGCATATTGCACTCTTTGCATGACTCAGCACACAGCATCCTTTGAAAGACTCAGCACAGAGCACCCAATGCAGGATGCAACAAACTGCACCCTGTTAAGGACTCAGCACCTAGTTCTATTCCACAAGCTTTCATTAGAATTAGGGTGCTTTTATCAGTATCACCATTCTTTGAGGAACATTTCACAAACCACACAAGTTCACATCTAATGGTTTAGTGTGGTGTTTTTTGGGGGGTGGGGGGTTAGCCATGGGGCTTGAACTCAAAACATGAGGATACTATTCTAATAACATTTGCTCAAGGCTAGACCTCTACCACTTCAAGCCATATTTCAAAAATTCTAGCAGACTTCCTGCCAGGTTTTAAAGGCCCTGAGCACCCAGGATGTGGGGATAAGCCAGGGTAACCAGGATGACGGGGATAACCCATGGATCTGGGTCGCAGCAGTTTACATCTTGCTAAGTCAGGTTAGGTGGCAGCTGTCAGCACCAGACTCCTAGATTGCCCTGTGATAAGGTGTTTGAAGTCCTGTCCTTCTTGTCCTTCTGTAGTTGCAGTTAGAACATTCTACCTTATTTTGGCGGTAGTCCTGGGGCTTGAGTATGAGCTTTGACCCTGTCCCTAAGCGTATGTGCTCAAGGCTAGCACACAATTGAATGAAAGACAGCAGCACTTCTGTGTTTTCTGTTTATGTGGCACTGAGGAATCAAACCAAGTGCTTCGTGCTTCCTCGGTGAGCATTCAACGACTGAGCCCCTGCAGTGAACGAGATATAAATAGATAGAGATTGCTGTATATAAATATTATATACACAAAAAGAGAAATGTCTGCATATTATTAAATTATAGATAGTATTACTACCAATTATTAGGTATTAAATTATGTCTCCATTTAATGATGTGTCCCAGTTAACAATTAATAAAGCATTAATTAAAATTACTCAATATCCTGTTATTGTTTATCACATATGTACATACATTCCTACATATAATTATGTATTTTATAGAATGAGACAAATTCCTATGTATTATTAAATTATGCATCGTGCGTTACTACCAATTATTAGGTATTTATGTTTCCATGAAATTTTTATTCTGTTAATGCTTAATAAAATATTAAACTTAATCCACGTCCTATAATTTTTGTGTCTAATTTTATCCTAGAATGATTCCATACTAATTCAATCTGTTTTTCATTTATTGTAATGACAATTCTTCCACCTATGAAATTTTTTACATTTATTACATCCTATTACATAGCATATAGTTTTGCATCTGAATTATACATCCTACCTGTCACCGAGCACTTTCAAAGAAAAAGAAAACATGTGTCATGCTCGGCTTCTCACTCCACAATTACATGTTTGGCAGTTCTGGGATCTAAACTCAGGGCCTAGAAGGCTCAGTTCATGAATGAGTGACTGTCAGCACAGCAGCCTCTAGCCCATTCATCTGCCAGGCAGTTCCTAGGCCCTGAGATTGAGCCCCGTATGTTGAGTAACTACACTAAGTGTAGTTACTCATTTTATTTTTTGTTATATTCATTTATTTACCACTTACTTTATTGACTGTTATTACACATAAAATATTTATTACATTTATTACTTAGGATAATTTTGCCTATGTATGAAACTTCACACCTGACACTCAGGACTTTCACAGAAAAGGAAAACATCTCACCATGGGCTTCTTACTTTACGATTCAAATTTGTGAGTGCTGGCATCTGAACTCACAGTCTACAAGGCCCAATTCATTAATGGGTAAGTGTCAGCATGCCAGCCTGGAGCATAATGAGCTGACTAGCATTTCCAGCACCTGAGATTGAGCCCCAGGAGTTGACAAAATACGAACACATTGACATGAAGATGGTAAAACACACACAAAAAAAATCATTATAGAGTGCCAGAGATGTCTACATATTATTCAACTATATAGGCTACATTCCTACCAATTCTTGGGCATTTATTATGCCTCCATGTAATTAATATTATTGTTTTCATCCTTAATGAAGTATTAATAAAATCAACCACTGTCCCGAACCTATTACATACATGTAATTAATAGTATTCTTTGAATGTGTCAAAAAATATTCATTAAAATCAATTGGGCTCCTAAAATCACTCTAATTGTATAGTAGTATTCAGAAATAACTAATTCACCCTTGCTATTCATAATCTTCCATCGGTATTCCTATGAATAGGAATGAGACTCAGGATCTCTTAGGGGTCAGGACAGGGCTTCAAACACAGGACCTATGCTGCTGTATAGGCCTATGGCTTCCCTGGTAGCCTGCCAGCTTTCAGCAATGCCAGGTTACCAACATTTTTCAACCATGTCATTCAGAGCCAGGATGGTCACCTAACAAAGATAAAATGTGTAAAATTTACAGCCATCTGCAAATTGCCAGCTTTTTTCTGTTTTGCATTAATTATTTTTTTCTTGTCAGCCACTGGGGCCCAGGAACCCAGGTTCGGCTGTGGGTCCAGTGGCTGCACCCCAGCCTAGAGTTATCAATCCTGAGGCAGAGTTGCCACGACCTGAGTTCAAGCCCCGTGGTTGACAAAATAAAAATACATACAGGAGTTGTGTCAATATGCCAGAGGAGAAGCTGGAGGCTAAACAAGCTAACACATAGAAAGCAGTTTTAGTGCTCCAGTGAACAGACCTAAGCCAGAGAATCACACCAAGTGTGCCATCACAGTACAGAGAGTTAGGCCAGAGAGGGAAAATCCAGGCAAGGAAACAGATCTGTGAGCTTGTCAGCAGCCACGGCTGTGGCAGCGGTGGCCGCAGCAGCCATAACTGCAACACAGAAAGTCCAGGACAACGACGCCATACGCAGCAGGTGAGTGGATTCTACTCAACACCAGCAAGAACTGACAAGGGGCAGACATCTTCATCCTGCAGACTACAGACCAGAGATGACCCAAGAACCAAGACTCTGGCATGAGTAGAAGCCTGACATCCTCACTCCTTCTCAGGGAGCAGAGGAGGTAAGGCCACCCCTCCCCACCCCAATACCAGAGATCTCCATCTTTGATACTGACAAAGGCCTGGCTGAGCAGCTAGCTCCAACTCAGGCCTTGGAAGAAAACAAGAGTCATTTAGCAGGTCACAGGAACCTATTTGACTTGTCAGGCTCAGCCCCACCCAGCGAAAAGTCACCCAGCACAGCTGAGCAAGCTCCACCAGCCCCAGGAGTGGCTTTCTTCACTGGGTAAACAGAGCCAGAGGCTGCCCCTCCCTATAGTAGCCTGGACAATCAATTGACATTCAGTAAACATAAACCCTGAGAATGGCTCCAGGCTGGGCTCTGCTAGTGTCTCAGAAGCTAGCCCCTCAGGGAAAAGCAACTGTTTGCTAAAAGGCCTCCACCCTACCCAGAACCTAGCCTCATCACAGCATTTCCAAACTTGAGGAAAAAGCCATCTCCCGCTTTTGTGATACTCAAAGCCGATTTCCCTCCCATTGAACTAACCTGGGAGGAGGATCGCAAAATCCTGGGTAAAGCAGAGCATTTTTCTGCCTACTCAAACAAACTGACTTAAGAAAACAACCAAGCCACTGGAAAATCAAACACCACAAGCAGACCAGAGACTCCAATAAGAGACCAGTTACAGACACAAAGGAGATACAGGATCAATCCATCCTCCCAAAAAAATATCAAAGAACTTTTTTGTACATTTTATAAAATTTTCTTTAAACTTTTTAAACTTTTTAATTTTTATCTTTAAAAAAAATTTGAATGAACTCTTTCTTTCTTCCTCTTATACTTTTTATTTTAGAGATATATGAGTGTGTGTAATTTTTTTTAATTTAATTTTTTGTTTAGCTCTACAGACTTTTGATCCTTTTCTTTCTTTCTTTTTTCTCTCTTTCTTTCTATCTTTCTTTCTTTCTTTCTCAATCTTTTCACTTTTTCTTCTTACGTTCTTCTTTGTGTGACTTAATTGCTGTTCTGCTAATCCTCAGACATACCCGTAGTTGATTATAAGACCTTATCCCCCATTTTGTACACAATTATCCAGAAATTTATTACTCAGTTCAAAACCTCTTAGACTTAAATTCAATTAATAGCAGCATTTCCTCTATTCTATATACCTATATATTTTCAGCATTTTTATTTTTAAGTTTTTCACATCTCATTCTATCCCTCCCCTTCTCTTATCCTATCCCTGTTCTTCTCTGAATATTACATAGTTGATTTGCATAATTTATAATTGTTTCACTTTTTAATTTTTAATTTTTGTTTCTATTTTTTCTTGTCCTTTTTTATTTTTCTATTTCTTTTTTTTCTCTCTCTACTATTGTTCTATCCAACCTATTTCCCCCATTGAGAATAGGGTTTAGTCAAGTTAACTCTCCCTCTACTTTTCAACATCCCTCTATTCCTATTTTTACCCACATATCTCCCTAAACCTAATAATGTCTGCTTTGCCAAATTCTTCTTTGCAGTTCGCAGCACACTAATACATAGTTGTTTTATGTTGAATAGATATATCTGTTGAACTAGACTGTATCTGCAGATTTTACTGTGCAAATACAGACTTTGGTTGATGCTTGCCTTAAGATAGTGTTCTAGCACAAAACTGGTGTTTCATTCATCCCAAATGGGCAGAACAAACCTGAAAAACACAAGAAAAATGGAAAGTCCAGGTATCTCACTTTCCACTCATGGTAATCAGGGGACAGAACAGAAAATGAATAATCCGGAAGAGAGTTCCCAAAAAGCTCTACAAACACTACTGGTAAACATGGTAAATGAAAAGGCTGAAAACCTGCAAAGATTCTGTGTGAACGTGATAGGGAGAGAGAGAAGACAAACCAAAGGTCAATACAGGAATATCATGAGCATGAAGAACCTACTCAAAGATTGATACAGGAATTGTATGAGCAGCTTGAGAACACTCAAATAGAAATAAGGAATGGTGTGAGCAGGCTGAGATCAGTCAAAGAGATAGACAGGAATTGTGGGAGCTGGCATAGAAGAGACAAAGAGAAAGTCAGGAATGGTGTGGTGAGGCTGAGAACACTCAAAGAGAACTACAGGAATTGCGTGACCATAAGGAAGCTAATCAAAGAGTGATACAGGAATTGAGAGAGCAGGATGAGATTACAAAAAGATCACTAAAGGCATCCATGGAATCCATAAACAGAGAGCTGAAAGAAGTCAGGGAGTCCACAAAGGGAATGCTGAATCCAACCCTACAGAAGGAATGGGAGTCCAAGGAAACCATAACCAATCAACTAAGTGATTTGAGAATAAACACTGAACAACAAATTAAGGTAGTAAAGAAGTTCACACAAGATCTAAAACAAAGCTCCAACAAAGAATTTGAAGGCATCAAAGCTGACCAATTAGAAGGAAAAGAGATAAAAAAACAAAGTAGAAAGTCTTGACAGCGGGTTAGACCATGCAGAAGATCGAATCTCGGGGATTGAAGACAGCCTAGATATTATAGAGAAAGAACATACAACCATTCAAGAAAAATCCAAGAAATATGATAGATCTATTCAAAATGTGGAAGATACCATCAGAAGGCCTAATCTGAGGATAATGGGTGTTGAGGAACACCTAGAAACAGAAGTTAAAGGTCTAGGAAATTTGTTTAACAGGATCCTAGCAGAGAACTTAACAAACATGCAAAAAGATAGGCCTATTAAGATACAAGAAGCTTTTAGAAATACGAATAGACCTGGCCAAAACAGGACATCCCACTCTTAGAGTATAATCCTGGCAGGATCAATTCAGACCGAGGAAAAGATCCTTAAAGCTGTCAAGGAGAAAAGCTTAATCACCTATGAAGGGAAACCAATGAGAATCACCTCAGATTTCTCAACAGAGACAATTAAAGCAAAAGAGCTTGGAATGATGTATGCCATGCCTTAATGACAAACAAATATCAACCAAGAATACTATACCCAGCTAAATTCTCGTTCATAACCCAAGGTCAAAGAAAATCCTTCCATAGCAAAGAAAAATTGAGACAATTTATCTCCACAAACCAGCCCTACAAAAGATTCTTAAAGATGTCCTACACATAGAAAACCAACAAGACCACAATAAAGGCCAGGAAACTGAACCCAAACTGAGAATCCAAGAAGCATAGCAAGCACTCAGTTGCCACAGCCCCCAAGAAGGTGGATAAGACGGCAGGAAATCCCAAATACCTCTCAGTCTTTTCTCTCAACATTAATGAACTTAACTCTCCAATTAAGCAACATAGACTGTCTAGTTTGATTAAAAAGCAAAATCCGTCTATCTGCTGCCTTCAGGATTCACGTCTTGCTCATAAAAACAAAAACATTTTCAATATGAAAGTCTCGAACAAAATCTACCAAGCAAACGGCCCCCATTATCAAGTGGGAGTTGCAATATTAATATGAGATAAAAATAGACTTCAAATTAAAACTAGTGAGAAGAGATAAAGAAGGTCACTACACACTAATTAAGGATATCTCCTTCTGGAGGAAATTACAATCTAAATATCTTTTCGCCAAACAACGGAACACCCAAATTTATCCTAGAAAAACTACTTTCCCTCATATCCCACATAGACCCAAGGACATTAATTGTTGGGGACTTTAACACACCACTCTCCCCACTAGATAGATCAACTCGGCAAAAACTCAAAAAAGAAACTGCAGACCTAAACAAAAACATAGCTCAACTATATTTAACAGACCCCTACCAAATATTTCAACCAGTAGCATCAGAATACATGGTTTTCTCAGCAGCACATGGAACATTTTCCCAAATAGACCACATTGTAGGCCACAAAACAAACTTGTCCAAATTCAGAAACATTGAATTTATACATTGCATTATCTCAGAACACAAGGGAATAAAATTAGAACTCAACACTAAAAACCACCAAAGAGGTTCCTGTAACAATGCAAGGAGCCTGAACAACATACTGCTGAATCACGAGTGGGTCATGGAGGAGATTAGAAAGGAAATTCAAATGTTCATGATATTCAACAAAAATGAGCACACAAACTACCAGCTCCTCTGTGAAATATCAAAGGCAGTACTCAGAGGCAAGTTTATAGCTCTCAGTTCTTACATCAACAAATTGGAGAGATCTGAAACCAACAATTTAATGAGACATCTGAGCCTCCTTGCAGTAAAATAAACTTAAATCCAGTAGACAGAAACAAATAATTAAAATTAAATCAGAATTAAATGAATTAGAATAAAAAAAAAACATAGAAAGAGTCAACAAAACAAAGAGTTGGTTCTTCGAAAAAATCAACAAAATTGACAGACCCTTAGCAAATCTTATCAGAAAAAGAAGAGAAAACACCCAAATAAATAAACTCCGCTATGAGAATGGAAACATCACCACAGAAACAACCAAGATTCAGAACATAATAACGGAATACTTCTCAAAACATTATGCTAATAAGTTTGAGAACTTGGCAGAAATGGACCTTTTCCTAGCAAATATTGACATGCAGAAACTAAACCAAGATGAGTTAAACCATCTTAACAGGCCCATATCAAGCATTGAAATAGAAATAGCAATAAGACACTTCCCATCTAAGAAAAGCCCAGGACCAGGTGGCTTTAGAGCAGAATTTTACAAGGCCTTCAAAGCAGAGCTCACACCAGTACTCCTCCAACTATTCAATGAAATTGAAAGAGAAAGTTCACTGCCGAACTCATTCTATGAAGCCATCATAACTCTCATCCCAAAACCAGGCAGGAACTCATCAACGAAAGAGAACAATATATCCATTTCTTTGATGAACATTGATCCAAAACTTCTCAACAAAATTTTGGGCAATCGACTTCAACAATTCATTCAAAATATCACACACCATGATCAAACAGGACTCATTTCATGGATGCAAAGCTGGTTCAATATACACAAATCAATTAATATAATTCATCACATCAACAGGAGCAAGGATAAGTACCACATGATTATCTCAATAGATGCACAAAAAGCATTTGACAAGATCCAACACCCCTTTATGATGAAAGTTCTGGAAAAATTAGGAATCCATGGAACATTCCTCAATACAATAAAGGCTCTATATGACAAACCTACAATATCCATTATACTTAATGGTGAAAACTACAGCCATTCCCTGTTAACTCAGAAACAATACAAGGATGTCCTCTCTCTCTCTCCACTTTTCTTCAATCTAATATTAAAATGCCTAGCTACAGCAATAAGACAAGGTACAATAAATGGGATCCAAATAGGGAAAGAAGAAGTAAAACTCTCCTTCTTTGCAGATGACACCGTCTTGTATTTAAAGAATCCCACAGACTCCACTCCCTAATTACTCAAGCAGATTCAAAACTTTGACAAAGTAGCATGGTATAAAATTAATTCTAAAAATCTATGGCTATTCTGTATGCCAACAATGAGAAAAGTGTGGGTGAAATTAGGAAAGCAACTCCATTTGTAATAGCCCCACAAAAAATAAAATACCTAGGAATTAACTTAACCAAAGAAGTGAAGGGCCTCTATGATGAAAACTTTAAAAACTTGAAAAAGGAATTCAAAACAGAACTTAGAAATTGGCATAAACTCCAATGCTCCTGGATTGGAAAGATCAACATTGTGAAAATGGCAATACTTCCCAAGGGTATCTGCAAATTCAATGCGATACCTATACATATTCCAACCTCATTATTCAAGATAATAGAAGAGGCAATCCAAAAATTCATATGGAACAATAAAAGACCCCGGATAGCAAAAACGATCCTTAACAGAAGGAGGAATATCAATAACAAATTCCAAACTCTACTACAAAGCCATAATAAGCACAACAGCTTGGTACTGGCACCATAACAGACCTCAGGACCAGTGGACCAGAATTGAAAACCCAGAAATGAACCTATAGACCTAGAGCAATATAATCTTCGATAAGGAAGCTAAAAAAATAGAATGGAAGACAGACAGCCTCTCCAGTAAATTGTACTGGCAAAATTAGTTACTTGTAGAAAACTAAAGCTAGATCCTTATATATCAACCTGCACCAGAATCAACTCAAATGGTTCAAAGACCTTGGAGTCAAAGCAGACATTTTGAAAACATTACAGGATGGAATAGTAGAAACTCTAAGTCTCCTTGGCACAGGCAGAAATTTTCTTAATAGAGACCCAGAAACACAACAAATTAAAGAAAGTTTGGACAAACGGGATGGCATGAAATTGCAGAGCTTCTGCATGGCAAATGATATAGCTAGCAAGATCATTAGAAATCCCATGGATTGGGAGAATATCTTCACTAGCCATATAATGGACAAGGGTCTCATATCTAAAATATACCTGGAACTCAAAAAATTAAACCCCCCAACAACAAATCTTCAAAGAAACAACTGCCCAATAAATAAGTTGGCTAAAGACTTAGAAACTGCTCTGAAGAAGAAAGAAGGATGGCCAATAGACACATGAAGAAATGCTCAACCTTCCTAGCCATAAAAGAAATGCAAATCAAAACAGCATTGAGATACCACCTCACCCCAGTTAGAATGGCTATAATCAAGAACTCTAATAACAACTCATGCTGGAGGCTATGTAGAGAGAAGGGAACCTTATTGCATTGATGGTGGGAGTGAAACCTTATTCAACCACTTTGGAAAGCAGTATGGAGGTTCCTCAAAACACTCCTCATAGAGCTCCCCTATTACCCAACAATCCCACTTTTGGGCATTTACCCAAATGTTCACATACAAGACCACACTACCAGCACAACTATGTTTATTGCAGCATTATTTACCATAGCTAAGATATGGAACCAACCCAGATGCCACTCTGGAGATGAATGAATCAAGAAAATGTGGTTTATGTATACACAATGGAATTCTATGCCTCCATCAGAAAGAATGACATTGCCCCATTTATTAGGAAATAGAAAGACTTGGAAAAAAAATATATTAAGTGAAATAATCCAGACCAAAGAAACATAGGTCTCACACTTTCCCTTATTTGCAATAACTTGTATATGTCTGAGTCAAGCAGAAAAGTTCAGATAAGTTGATGTTAGGTAAATGATCCCTAAGATATGTATTCAAATGTTTTTTTTTTCTTTCCTGTGATTGTTTCTAACACATTTATAACTGATTTCTTTTTTGCTTTGTATGTCCCTCCCCGATGGTATAACCCCTGCTTTCACTGTATTTCATGTTGGTATAATTTTTGGAGGGGAAGGGAAAAAACACATCATTTAAATAGAGATACAGGAGGACCTATTGCAACAATGAGATGTACAAGTAGTTATGTCGAAAAGGAGCTTTCCAACTTTGGTGGGGGTGGAGGAGATTTGGGTGGTAAGGCGTGGGAGTATGGGAAAAGATGGGATGGGGAAAAAAAGGAGGAGGCTAAAATACTTGATAAGAAATATACTCATTATCTTGCCCATGTACTTGTAACCCCTCTGTATAGTATTTTCACAATAAAAAAGAAAAATATACATACATACATATATCAAAAATATTTAAAATATTATGAGGCTCCTTTGCTTGAAATTCATGCCGTTTTTTCTGCCAGGCCTGGGATTTCAACTCAGGGTCTGGGTAAATCTACCACTGTGTGGGAAGGCGAACCTCACCGTGCTGGAAGACAAGAAAGTCAGGCCTGTTCCTATAGCCTGAATTCAAGTCCTAGCACACAAAAAGGTATATTCGTGGGCTGGGAAGGTGGCTCAGTGGTAGAGCGCTTGCCTTGCATGCCTGAGGCCCTGGATTCGATTCCTCAGCACCACATAAGCAACAAAAAAGCCAGAAGGGGCACTGTGGCTCAAGTGGTAGAGCACTAGCCTTGAGCTGAAGAGCTGAGGGACAGCGTCCAGGCCGAGAGTTCAGGCCCCACGACGGGACCTCTCCCCCCCACCCCAAAACAAAAACAAAAACAAAAACTAAAACAAAAAAAAAACAAAAAGGTATATTTGTATACATTTTAAATACATGATTTATATTTACACACACATGTTTATTTCATATTGCGGTTAGTATATTCATTTTATTTGGTTTTTTATTTTTTCTTATGTATTTTAGTATGATTACACATATAATATTATTTGCATCTTGTTACATAAGACATAGATTTGTCTATGTATTCTGCATCATTCCTGAGACCCAGGACTTTCACAGATAAGGTAAACAAGTGGGACTATTGGCTTTTCCACCAGAATTAAGGTTTTTGGCAGGTCTGTGACTTGAACTCAGGGCCTAGCAGGCCCACTTCATGAATGGGTAAATATTAGCACAGCAGTCTGATGCAAGTGAAGTTGGCTGGAAAATTTGAGGACCTGAGATCAAGCCCTAGGAATGGCCAATATATAAACATATAGATGTTTAGATCTCAGTGTGTCTGTGTGTGTGCATGTGTGTGTATTTACATATGTATAAGCATCTATAAATGTATACAGAGACACAAATAGACATTTTTGTAGCTTCTAGTGTATAGCCCTATATAAAGTGTGATGTCTATATCTTATTTTTATATATTCTATTGCTACCAATTATTTGGTCTAAAATTATGCCTCCAATAATTAATCATGGTAGAAGACTTAGTAAAGTATTAATTAATCAATGACCTATGTTTATTGCATAGAATCTTATCCTGGAATGACTAGGTAATATGTAATTCAATTAGTACATTTCAAACATTCTATTAATGTTTGAGCAGATAGGAATGATTTTCCTATGATATTCAGCCGTGTGTAGGTGACAATTTCAGGATCGAACTCAAGGCCTAAGTGTCTGGTTTGGACTCAGGCTTCACTGACAGCCCCCCAGCCTTTGTCCATGCAAGGTCACATACAATTTCCAAGTCAAGTCATTGAGACCCAGGAGGGTCACAGTGCTAAGGAAACAAAGATAAAACTGTTGTGTAAAACTTCCTGGTGTTTTGCTCTTTCATTTTTTTGGTTTGATGTATTTTTGCCAATGCTGGGAGTTGAATTCAGGTCCTAGGATCCCTGGATCATCTGTGCGTGTAAAATCTGCACCCCTTACTAGGGTAATCATGGTTTAAGACACAATAAAATACTTCCTGAGCAAAAGGAGCTCAAGTAAAATGTCTAGGCTCACAGTTCAAGCCTCAGGACCTGCCATAAAAAAGAGCCAGTAACTCCATGTGTCTGTATATGTACGTATGTATTTGTACCAGTAAACATCCAGAGTCTCCATGAAGAAAGGCACCCAGCTAGGAAATTTGATTTGGATAGAATGATTTCATAACACAGAGAGTGCTTTCAAGGCAGTGCATGTTCCAGGGCTCCCCTGTTCCCACTGTAGCCTAAAGGGTTCTCTATACCCCAGTCTGCTGGAGGAAGTCTGCCTTATTGTTGGAATAGGCAGACAAAAATCCCCACTCCTGTACAGCTGTGTAACAAACAATTCATCTGGGCCAACTAGTGAAGATAAGTGTGGGCAGGCTCTGAAGGTCAGGAGAAAAATGCTTCTTTGTACTCCAAGCTCTCTCTCTCCCCAATGTTCTGTTTTGACCGGAAGCCTTCATTTGTGCCACCTCCTGTGGCAGGCTAAGTTCCTGCACTCATCCTGTCTTTGTTAGACTAGGTTTCAGTGTTGAAACAAACTGCTACAATTAATTCAAGAGTCCTTCTGCCAGACAATTAGGGAGCTGAACCTAATGAAATGATATTGGCAATGGTGCCTCCGTGTGTGTGTGTGTGTGAGTGTGTACATACACCAGTCCTGGTGCTTGAACTGAGGACCTAACTACTGTACCTGAGTTTCTCCTGTACAACGACAGCACTCTACCACGTGAGCCACAGAGCCACTTCAGGATTTTTTTTCTAGGCATGTGGTACTGAGGGTTTAAACCCAGGGTTTCACACATGCAAAGCAGTCTACCCCTAAGAAACAATCCCAGAACTCCGCTTCAGGTTTCTTTCTTTCTTTTCTTGTAAGTTGGAGGAATTGAAATCTGGGACTGGCTGCCGTCTCTGAGCAATTCAGCTCAAGTCTAGCACTATACCACTTGAGCTACAGTGCCCCTTCAAGCTTTCTGGTGGTTTATTGGAGATGACAATCTCAAGGAATTTCCTGCCCAGACTGTCTTTGGACTGTGATCTGGGATAATTTTGAACTGAGATCCTCAGCTTCCTGAGCAGGCAGGATGATAGACCTCAGCTAAAGACACCTAAGCCATGACACTTTGTTACAAGGGTGTCCTTGGCTCCACATTGTAGAATGTTAGCATGAGGCCAAGAAGAATGTCAGCAAATAGGCTCTGAGTTCAAGGTTCATGATGGGGAAAAATAAACCAAAACAATTGTCTGCAGAAGACAAGTCATTAGAGCTCAGTATATACATAAATTTGGCCCTGCCTTGGGGACAGTGTCTGATCTCATATCTGAGCCTCAACTTTCTCATCTTCAAAATCATCTTACTTGTGTAGCTCTTATAAGGACCAGATGAAAGAATACAACTCGTGAAGGACTCAGAACATAGCCCTCTGTGAAGGACTCAGCACACAGTACTCCATGAATGACTTATCACCCTGTAAAGGACTCAAAACCCAGCACCCCAGGAAGAACTCTTCACATAGCTGTTTCCCACATACTGTCATTAGAATTAGGGTGCTATCATCAGTATCACCATTCTTTCAGATACATGTCACAAAATGCACAAGTTCACATCTAATGATTTAGAGTGGTGTTTCTTTTGTGGGGAGGGTCATCAGCCTCGGGGATTGCACTCCTAGGTTGGAGGTACTGTCCTAAGATCTTTTCTTCAAGGCTAGAGCTCTATCACTTTGAGGCACAGCTCAGAGTCTCGCAGACTTCCTGCCAGGGCTGAGTTTTCAACCCAACAGTTTCTGATCTGATCCCCTGAGCAGCTAGAGATGAGCCAGCAGCTTCTAGTTCCATGGTGTTGGGTTGCAGCTCTTGACCTCTGGCTAAGTCAGGTTAAATGGCAGCTGTCGGCTTCAGACTCCCAGCTTGCTCTGTGATGAGGTATTTGAAATCTTGGCCTTCTATGCTTGCAGTCAGAACATTCTAACTTGTTTTTGGTGCCAGTCCTGGGGCTTGAGTAAGGACCTAGCCACAGTCCCTAAGCTTTCATGCTCAAAACCAATGCTCAACTGCTTGCGTGACTGCACTACCTCCGGATTTTCTGTGCATGTGATAGTGTGGGATTGAACCCAGGGCTTCATACATAGGAGGCGAGCACTCTACCACTGAGTCCCAGGAATAACAAGCGTAGAAATAGATATGTAGATTGTTACAGATAGATAGATAGATAAAACAAGACAGAAATGTATCTACATTATTTAATTATATGTACTATATTAATATCAATTATTGATAAATTTTTCCTTCCTTTATTTAAGTATTATGGTTGAATACTTAACAAAGTATTAATTGAAAATTAGTCAATATACTATAATTATTGAGTATAATTTTATAATATAATCATACACTAACTACAATTGTGTTACTTTACAACATTCCATTTGTATGGATATATATATCAGAATGCATTTCCTAGGATCTCCCGTGATTCATAGGTGGCAGTCCTGGGATTCACACCCCGGGCCTAGGTTGCTGGTTGGGGCTATGGCTTTCCCTGATAGCCCACCAAACTTCATCAGTACAAAGTCATGTAAAAACTTTCCGGCCATGTCATTTAGACATAGGATGGTTGCAATGCAAAGGAAAAAACAATGTAAAACTGCCTTTTGGACCTTCCAGTTTTATCTTTTTCCTTTTTATTCTACCTCTCTATCTTTCTTTCTTTTCGGTATTGGGGACAGAACTCTGGGTCTGGGTGCTGTCCCTCAACTCTTCAGCTCAAGGCTATCGTTCTACCACTTGAGCCATAGCCCTACTTCTGGCTTTTTTCTGCTTATGTGGTGGTGAGGAATCGAACCCAGGGTCTTATGCATGCAAGGCAAGCACTCTATTACTGAGCCACCTTCCCAGTACTTCTCCCTTATTTTTTTGCCAGTCCCAAGATTTGAACTCGGGTCCTAAGATCTCAGGATGGGCTGTGGGTCCAGAGGCTACAACCCAGCCTAGGATGATTGAAGCTGAAGCAAAGTTGCCATGAGCTGAGTTCAAGACCCAGGCCAGGCCAAAAAACATTAAGGCCCTGGCTTGTAATTTGCATCATTTTTCTGTCAGGCCTGGGATTTCAACTCAGGGACTGGGTAACACTGTGGCACTGTAGGGGAGAAGAAGCTCACCATCATTTAAGACAAGAATTTCAGCCCAGTATACAGAGCCCAAATTCAAACTCCAGCAATGAAAAAATAATATTCATATATGAGCTTTATTTACATACATGGGTTTACTCCATATGACATTTATTATCCTTATTTTTTATTTTATGTACTGTTATTACATATATAACAGTTATTCCATTTATTACATCTTATCACATGGATTTATTTGCATATAGATTATACATCATACTGAGACCCAGGATGTAAAAATTAGCTTCTGACTCCACATATAAAATTTTGGCTATGTTGGGATTTGAACTCACAGCCCACAATGCCCAATTCATGAATGGGTCAGTTGTAGAACAAAAGCCTCTGCCAAACTGAGCTGCCAGCCAGTTCTGAAGACCTGAGAACAAGCCATAGTAGTGGCTGATATATAGATAGAGATATAGCTCTAGATACAGATATAGATATAGATAGATTGATAGATTGTAGTTTGCAATATATATTAGAGAGACAATGTGAGGATATTAAATTATATATTATGAATTATTGTTAAATTATGCCTCCATTTAATGAAGGATCATGATTGAATACTTATTAAAGCATTAATGTAAAAGTAGTCAGTATTCTTTAATTGGGAGAATCATACCATTGTGCTAGAATGGAAGACATCATCTACTACTTTTTGTGTAGCACTGTATAAGAGAATCATAAACTACCTGCAAATTTAATTGTTACTTTTTTAACATTCCTTTAAGCATTCACATGATAGGAAAGATTTTCTCAAGATCTCCCTCCATTTGTAGGTGGCAGTCCTGGAATTTGAACTCCAGGCCTGGGTAGTTTACTTCAAATGCAAACCATTAGCATGACACTGTGTAGTTTTCAGTTTGTCACAATGAAAAAAAGAACAAGAACAAAAGAAAGCCAGGTGTCATTTGCTCCTCCCTGTAATCCTAGCTCTTCAGGAGTCTGAGAGATAGAGAATGACAGTTTGAATTCAGCCAGTACAGGAAAGTCCACAAGCACTCTTATTTCTGAGGGATCAGAGGAATAAAAAATCACTATGAGTGGGGTTGTGGCTCAAGGGCAGAGCACTAATCTTGAGCAAAAGGAGCTCAGGAACAGTGCCTAGGCTCATAATACAAACCCCGGGCCTGCCAAAAAACCACAAAAAAACAAAAAACAAAAAACCCGAAAAACAACTCCATGTCTCCCCATGTATGTATGCCTGCATTTCAATCAGTGAAGGTCTAGAGTCCCTATGATGAAAGGCACCCTGCTGGGAAATTTGCTTTAATAGAATGATTTCATAGCACAGAGAGTGCTTTCAAGACAGTGCAAGTTCCCAGGCTCCCTCACTGTTACCAGTGTAGCCTGAGGTTTTCTCCACACCCCAGGCTGCTGGAGGAAGTCTGCCTCATTTTTGGAACAAGAAAACAAAAGGCCTCATTGATGTAAAACTGTGTAAAAGCAACTCCATCTGGCCCAATTAGTGAGGAGAGTGGGCGGGCTCTGAAAGCCAGGAGAAAAAGGCCTCTTCGTACCCCCAAGCTATCTCTCCCCCCCAGTGCTGTTTTGACAGGAAGCCTTCATTTGTGCCACCTCCCTTGGCAGGCCAAGTTCCCTGCACTTATCCTGTCTTTGTTATACTATATTCCAGTGTTGAAATAACCGGCTAAAATTAATTCAAGGGTCCTTCTGGCAGACAACAAGGGAGCTGAACCTAATAAAATGATTCATTATTGTCAACAGTGCCTTCCTAGTTTTCTGGAAGCTAGCTAATTCTAAGCACATGTATAATATCACAATGCTTCCTGTCATTTAGGGCTGGTGAAGCTTATCAGATTTTGAAACCTTTGACCTCTCCTAGTTGGGCCCTGAGTGACTAGGTTTTGGGGTTGAATACAAGGACTGGATGCTGAATATGAGCTCAGAGCACAAGCTCAGTGTTTTACCATTTGGTGTTACAGCTTCACTTCTGGCATCTGTGTGTGTGTGTGTGTGTGTGTGCATGCGTGGGTGTATGTATATGTGTGCATACACTTGTCCTGGAGCTTGAACTCAGGACCTGAACACTGTACCTGAGTTTCTCCTGTACAAGGATAGCACTCTATTGAAAGACCCCCGAAGACTTGGGGTGTCCTTCAATCAGAAGAGACCCTTCCCCAAGGAACAACGAGACCACTTGTGCGGATGCAATCAGCAAGAGGTTTATTCGGGCATGCCTCGGCTCCCAGGTGCACTTAACCACGAGATCCACAAGGTTCGAGTCAAGTGTCTGAGAACCGGTTACACGGGTACCCGGGGCGACAAAGTCTATCGGGAGACTTGCGCGCCGAGTGCCTGAAAGCACCCTACTTTTATGGGCAGCAGAAGCGAGGTTACAGAAGCGAGATGCATGGTTACAGGGGGATGATTGGTTATTTTCAAATTACGCTCAGGATGGGGATTGGACAGGTTAAGCTGGCCAGATGGGGTAGGTGGGGTTGGGGGGGAAGCTGACGTGTCGGTACTTGCCCGGACAAGTCTGTGCGGGTCGTTATGCACCGAAACTGTTTGTTCCCTAATTTTGACAAGTGATTTATTACATCCTGCCCTACCCTGCCATTAGGGTTAAGTTTTACAGGAAGGGACAGGTGGGTCGGCTATTTTCTAGGAATGTCTGGCTTTAAGGCATGTACTAGGGTCAGGCTAGGGTCTGCAGGCGGTGACTCAGAGGCTCGAGGTTTCGTTTCCTGGTTAGCGGCCTGCACTTATCCTGCCCCACCACCCCCTTAGGTATGCAGGGTAAGGGGCAGCAACTTTCTTGGGGTACCTAGTGGGCAAGCACGGGCTGGGGTCTTTCATCCCCCCATTTTCTTTTTGTATGAATGAAATCCTTCATTCACCCGACGTTTCCTCTGTTAATTTAAGCTGATGATATTGTTGGGTTAGTACTAGGGCCTGTACGACCGATAGTCGGTCTTTTACAAATTGTATCAGGCGATTTATAATGCAGGGACCTAAGGTAAGAATTAGCATTAATAGTATTAGTGGTCCCATTAGGGAGGATAACAGGGTAGCGAACCATGGGGACTTGTTCCATGATCCTTTGTACCAGCTGTACTTGTAAGCTCCAATTTTAAGACATACTCATACCATTTGCTACATACTTAAACTTTCTGAGGTTTGTCTTCTTTAAAGACAATTCTTACTTTTCAAATCCTTTCTTATCCAAAGTGGATATCAATTTTTTCCCCAATTCCTTTCCCAAGGCTTTCTTTACTACCTTCTTTACAATCCCTTTTCCAAGGCTTTCTTTACCACCCTCTTTCTTTACAATCCCTGAGCATCTTTGTAGCTGTAGTTTAAAACTGCACAATTTTCCTTTTGCTTGCGGAACCTTTATCTTAGAACAGCCTTAAGGCACCACTGTGATGTAGAAGCTTGCTAGATTTTAAGGCTAAGAGTATTACCTCCATTGATAACACACTCAGGTTATTACCATACCAGAGCCAAACTAGGCTGTGACCATAGAGTGGATTTCCAGTCACTATGCACTGAAGTGCCTAAGACAAGTAAGCCAATGATATCCTTGTCCCCAATATCCACTGTGGGAAGAGAGGGTTTTTGGATATCACCCAAAAGAATGTCCGACAAGATCGTAGATTTAGCAGCAGTCAACCAGGAAGCGGACTGAGGTGATGGAATCTTTAGGCAGGAGTTTCTCCAGGTGACTGTCAGGCAGTCGTTGAACTTTAACCATTAGGGTATGCAGCAGCAGCAGCAGCAGGATCTCTCAGTGGCTCCAAGGGACTGTCACACCTCATGCTGGGCTGTAAATTCCTACACAGACTGGTTAAGGATACATTGCATAGGCTTGGCAGGCTTTGATCCTGCTGGTTTTTAAGATCATTAAACAATAGCCCAGGACAATTTACCAAAATCACAACTTTTTTACTAACCAGATTATTTTTGTAAATAGACACAGAAGGCTCAGAAGGCTTAGTCTTGTAACCATCTCTGACAGATGCAGTCTCCACACCTGGCATATCAACAACTGTCAGCCCTATTTTTTATGCCTTTAAAAGAATTATTTTATCTATTTTGCCTCATTTTTCCAAAACTGACTCTGGACCCTTGATCTTAAAATGGGGGTAGAAGGGCGAAGATCCATCTTCTGTAACTTCTTCAAGCTGACTTCAGGGGCGTTGATCTTACCTAGCCAGGAACCTATAACCTTAGCCTATTTTACAAAGAGGCCATCAGGGTTAGATGTCATTAAGAACAATATTTAACATTTGACAACTGCACAGACCTTTTCTCCAGTTACAGCAGTGTAGCTTGTTCAGCACTCTGGTTTGCAAAAGCATCTTCCTAGATGGCTTAGGAATGTGATCTCAACAATGCCTAAGATGCCTAAGTTACCTTTGCAGGCCTTTAGACAGATATCAATAGAAACACACTCAGGTTTGCAAACTTTTTCCTGAGCAGATGAACTTCATGTAACTAGTGTCAGCCAATCAATTAAAGCTTTTTGGCACATAAAGGGGTTGAGATTTAAACTATCCCCCACATTTTATAACATTAGCTTTTTACTATCATAGAGGATTGGCAAGTTCCTGTCTCTTACAAGGTAGTCATGAACATTAGGCATGCTTCCAAACTATCTTCCTATGACCTCCCGGCTCTGACCAGTTTTGAAAGGCCACGCACAAATGACACTAAGATCTGACATTTCTGCCATCCAAGCAGTGGCTTACTGCCTCTGGATGCTCCTCCATTGCTTTTGTCCCAGGAGTGTCTTCTCCACATTGGGATAAATGCCTCATTGGCATTTCCCTTTAGCTGGTTGCTGGACTCGAACTCAGGGCCTGAGCACTGTCCCTCAGCTCTACAGCTCAAGGCTAGCACTCTGCCACTTTGAGTCCCAGACTCAGGGCTTGAATGCTGTCCCCTAACTCTTCAGTCCAGGGCTAGTACTCTGCCACTATGAGTCCCAGACTCAGGGCTTGAATGCTGTCCCCTAACTCTTCAGTCCAGGGCTAGTACTCTGCCACTATGAGTCCCAGACTCAGGGCTTGAATGCTGTCCCCTAACTCTTCAGTCCAGGGCTAGTACTCTGCTGGCTGAAGAGAGGTGACAGTCTCACAGGGACCTTTGTCTGCCCGGGCTGTCTTCGAACCAGTTTGCAGATCAATGCGTCTTATGAAAGGCCACTTTACTCCAATTAAAAGCAACAAGGTGGTCAACATAGAAGTAGCTTTTAAGCATGCTCTTACCTGAAACTTATTAAGAGTCAAAGTTACATCTGACAAACTTGTAAGAATCCTCTGTGCTTTGCTCTGGGCTTGCTGGAAACTTAAAAAACCTATAAGAGCAAACTAGAATAGCAATTTTTTGATAATCTTAATTTTTCTTTGTGCACATTGAGGCCAATGTCAAGAACAATTTTACACTTAAACTTTATATCCCAAAATCCATTTTTTTTTTATTTTTTTAAAGTTTTCCATTAATCTTTTTTTAATATACTTTAGTTTTTATTTGCATTTAAAGAACCTCTTAAAATCTTGAGACCAAGTGTCACTCATTGTCTCTTGGCTGCTTGTTTTTACACATTAAAACTTTTACATTTAAATGACAATTTTTTTTTTTTTTAATGTAGGAATCACAGTCACCTTTACTATACCATGAAGCTAGACTTAACATCTTTATAACTTTTAAAAACATCCTAATTGTAGAACATAATTGAAAGTAAGCCACATTATACAAATAACCTTTTGGCCCTCTTTTTAAGGCCTTTCTAATTTTAATGTTAACACATCCAAGGGGAAGTTTTAGCAATACTAATCAGGTCATCACATCACTTATTTTAACCATCATGTTTTCAGTGTCTGACTGCAGAGAAAAGAGAGAACAAAGATGGGCCGTTCGGCCCCTTCTATGGAATGGGCACACCCAATCTGACTCTTTAGGGTTAGATGAACTGCGTTTGTGCCAGCTTACCCTCTTTCACCCTGCGTGGACTCTTCCCAGGGCCTGTCCCACCATGCATGGCCAGCTGAACTGCACTTCTGCTTGTTCACCCCTTACCCCTAAAGATAGGTCTTCTGTTGGTTTCTTTTCTCCATCTCTTCTCTTGGTTCTCGAATGAAATACAGTTTTAGACAGACAGAACAGGTAACATCTTTGACAGTGTTAAACTAACCTTTACATTTAAATTTTTAATATTTATCTCCAAATTTTAGCCAAGGGAATTAGATCTCAAACTGCCAATGCATTTTTGTTAAGCCAGATAATTTGATTACAGTATAAACAGTCTTATGCATTTTAAAACATTAGTCTTTTAAAATACCAGATTTTCTAATTTGCAAGTTAAAGAATCTTTACAAAGCCATTTAAAACAATGTGAAGATTTTTAAAATCTTTGGTAATGTCCAAACCTCATAACCTTTTGAATTTTAAATTTAAACTCACCCAATTGTTACAGCATGCTGACAATTCTTATCTTTGAACATGTTCACAGACATACACAAAGCACTCACACAGATCTTAAAGCGCGCAAAAATCAAAATCAGTCGTACGTACACCTTTTAAAGTTCTTAAACAAAAATTTAAGACAGTATTTCTTTTAACTAGGTACCTTTGTTGGGCTTTATTTTCCCAGAGCTTGCTTATCTAGCAAGGCGATTCACTAATTAGTCTTTTGAATCCCTTCTGTAGGAGGAGGGCTGGGGGAGGGGGTCACCTAAAACTAAACTGTCCAGATTTTTACATTGTCAGGACTAGTTGAAAAAGTCCAAACCAGGCACACAGCCTTTTACACCCTCCCTGCTAGCAGCCTGCACAAGGAGAAAAATGCAGCCTGAGGCTTGAAGGGAACCAAACTAGCCCAGTCCATGCCTCACAGGGAGGGTGGGCGTAGCAGGTCTGTGACCCACCCAGCTGGAACTTTTATTCCCCCAGAGATGTTTAACTAAATAACAAAAACACAGATAAACACAAAAACCAAGGATCCACATTTAAAACTGGTACCAATTCTAAAACAGAACTAGACAAGAACTGAAGGCTGAGTTGGGGACTAATGAGCCCCAGTTTATCCCTACTGGAACTCTGTGCTGTTCTCACTCAGCAAGCTGAATCCAGAGGCTGCTGATTGAGCCTGTCACACTCACCCAGAACTTCCCTACCCCAGAAAACATAAAACACACACACTAAAGTTAACAATACAACCAAGTGGCCACAGAGACAAAATGAAGTCTCAGTGAATGGGGCAACTTCTCACCACCATTCACTTACCAGGGGACTCAACCCCCTATTTACCTCCGGAGGATTTTTTTTTTTTTTTTTTTTTTCTCCTGCAGACGTTGACCCAGGGGCCTTCCAAGGCGGAGGAGAATTCCCAGTCATCTGGGGCAAGGGAAAAGAAAAATCCCTAGCGGCCGTCCCCTCAGACTGGCAGGTTCTCCCCCACGCTCAGACCCCCTGAGCCAAGGCCCAAGGCTGAAATCTAACTGGGGCCACTCACAGGTGGTCAGTGGCAATTTCATAATTGACAAACAAGCAAGTTCCTAAAACCTGACAATCTAGGCTCGGGCTGTCCTTCCAGTGCTGTAAAGTAAGGCTAAGGGGGGTTGTGACAGTCTGTCCCATGCTTAGATTTTAACAAACACAAAAACAATACTGACAACACTTAGAACATTTAGCTTCGCTGCGCGTGTTTGCTCACAAACTGAAAGCAAAACCTGATGGAGACTTTATTGAGAGTCCGGATCTCTCGTCTCCCCTGATGAACCACGCGTCCAAAAGGACCGGGTTCCAGATGGGCCACTTTTTCAGGCCCTCCGATGAGCCACTTTTTCAGGCTCCCAGAAGCCCCCAAGACGTCTCCTGGGGACCGCGGTCGGGAGTACGAGCTCGTCAGCTCCTCCACGGGTCCGCCTGATACAGACGAGAACGGCCGAACTCACCAGATTCGCAAGCGCACAACACTTGGCCACACAAGACTTCAGACAGCGTACAGACAGCACACAGACGACACACAGATGCTGGCCAGCTTACCTCCCGAAAATGGGTCGGTGGTCCCTGGGTGGGGGTCTCTATCCCGGACGAGCCCCCACATGAAAGACCCCCGAAGACTTGGGGTGTCCTTCAATCAGAAGAGACCCTTCCCCAAGGAACAACGAGACCACTTGTGCGGATGCAATCAGCAAGAGGTTTATTCGGGCATGCCTCGGCTCCCAGGTGCACTTAACCACGAGATCCACAAGGTTCGAGTCAAGTGTCTGAGAACCGGTTACACGGGTACCCGGGGCGACAAAGTCTATCGGGAGACTTGCGCGCCGAGTGCCTGAAAGCACCCTACTTTTATGGGCAGCAGAAGCGAGGTTACAGAAGCGAGATGCATGGTTACAGGGGGATGATTGGTTATTTTCAAATTACGCTCAGGATGGGGATTGGACAGGTTAAGCTGGCCAGATGGGGTAGGTGGGGTTGGGGGGGAAGCTGACGTGTCGGTACTTGCCCGGACAAGTCTGTGCGGGTCGTTATGCACCGAAACTGTTTGTTCCCTAATTTTGACAAGTGATTTATTACATCCTGCCCTACCCTGCCATTAGGGTTAAGTTTTACAGGAAGGGACAGGTGGGTCGGCTATTTTCTAGGAATGTCTGGCTTTAAGGCATGTACTAGGGTCAGGCTAGGGTCTGCAGGCGGTGACTCAGAGGCTCGAGGTTTCGTTTCCTGGTTAGCGGCCTGCACTTATCCTGCCCCACCACCCCCTTAGGTATGCAGGGTAAGGGGCAGCAACTTTCTTGGGGTACCTAGTGGGCAAGCACGGGCTGGGGTCTTTCACTATTACTTGAGCCACACAGCTACTTCAGACTTTTTTCTAGTGATGTGGTACTGAGAAATCAAACCCAGGGATTCATACGTGCAAAGCACTCTACTCCTAAGACACATTCCCAGGACTACACTTCTTTCTTTCTTTTCTTGGAAGTTGGAGGAATTGAAGTCTAGGCCTGGGTGCTGTCCTTGAGCTCTTCAAATAAAGCCAAGCACTCTACTACTTGAGCTACAGAACCTCTGCAGGATTTTGTTGGTCACTGGAGAGAAGCCTCTCAAGGAATTTCCTGCCCAGCCTGGCTTTGGACTGTGATCCTCAGCTCTAAGGCTCCTGAGTGGCTAGGATGACAGCCGCAAGTCTCTGGCGCCCAGCTTCCACTTCATGTTTCTAAGTGGTGAATAGGAGATAATAGTCTCATGAGACCTTCTGTGTCTGGGATAATTTGGAACCGAGATGGTCATATCTCAGCTTCCTGATTAGGCAGGATGACAGACCTCAGCTACAGATACCTAAACTGTAACACTGTTGCAAAGGGTTCCTTGGCTCCACATGATAGGGCGCAGGTCAGTGGCTAGGCCCTGATTTCAATGTTTGCAACCGAGAAACATAAACCAAGACAATTGTCTGCAGGAGACAACTCAGTAGAGTTAGGTACATACATAACTTTGTGCTTGACATGGGGACATATATGAGCCACAAGTTTCTCACCTGCACAATCATCTTACTTGTGGAGCTCTAACAAGGACCAGAAGAAAGAATGTACCCCGTGAAACACTCAACACACAACACCTCATGAAGGACTCATCACATAGCTGTATCCCACACACTGTCTTTAGAATTAGGGTGCTTTCATCAGTATCATCATTCTTTCAGAAACACGTCAGAAACCACACAAAATTCACATCTAATGATTTAGAAGGATGGTTTTTTTTTAGGGAGGTGGAGTCAGCCACAGTGATTGCACTGAAAGGTTGGGGGTACTGTCCTAAGATCTTTTGCTCAAGGCTAGAGCTCTACCACTTTAAGCCATAGCTCAGAGTTTCTCAGACTTCCTGCCAGGCCTGGGTTTTAAACCCACCAGTGTCAGAACTCAGCCCCAAGCATTTGGATTACAGGGGCAAGCAAGCCAGCAGCATATCTTATTCTGTGGAGCTGGGTTGCAGCGGTTTACCTCTGGCTAAGTCAGGTTACATGGCAGCTGTCAGCACCAGACTCCCGGTTTACTCTGTGATGAGGTATTTACAGTGCTATCGTTATATAGTTGCAGTCAGAACATTCTATCTTTTTTTGTTGCCATTCTTGAGTCTTGAGTAAGAGTCTAGACACAGTCCCTAAGCTGTTATACTCAAAGCTAGTACTCCAGGTGCTTGAGCAACAGCATGATCTGGATTTTTCTGTGCACACGGTAATGAGGAATCAAACCCAGGTCTTTGTAAGTACTAGGCGAGTACTTTACCACTGAGCCCCAGGAGTGACAAGTGTATAAACTGATAAATGTGTAGATTGGTAGATAGATAGATAGATAGATAGATAGATAGATAGATAGATAGATAGATAGATAGATAGATGTAGATGCATAAACAAGAGAGAGATATCGGTATACTATGAAATTGCATATACGATATTACTACCAATTATTGGCAATTAAATTATTCCTTCCTATTTTAAGTATCATAATTGAATGCATAATAAAGTATTAATTGAAAATTCGTCAACGTAGTATAATTGTTGTGTATAATTTTATAATATAATCATACACTAACTACTAATTTGATTGTTAATTTTATAACATTCCATTTGTATGATGTATATGGGAATGGGTTTCTTAGAATCTCCGTCATTCATTAGTGGCAATCCCGGGATTTGACCTCCAGACCTAAGTTGCCAGTTTCGCTATGGCTTCCTTAATAGCCCACCAAACATCAGCAATGCAAGGTCATGCACACTTTCTAGGCCTTGTCATTTACACATATGATGGTCACAAAATAAAGGAAAAAAAGTAAAACCACCTTCTCAGTTTTATACTCCTTTTCATTTTTTTTTTTGCCAACCCCAAGATTTGAATTTCGGTCCTAGGATCCAATGGTTGGCTGTGGCAGAGATGCCAAGACCTGAGTTCAAGCATGTGCTCTGCCAAAAAAAATAACAATGATAAGTCCCTGGTTTGGAATTTGCACCATATTTCTGGCTGGCCTTGTATTTGAACTCAGGGTCTGGATTAATTCTGTGGTTCTGTGGTTGAACGGGAAAGGCTCACCCTCCTTGAAGACAAGAAATTCAGAGCAGTATCCAGGGCCTGAATTGAAGCCCCAGCACTGGAAAAAGCAATATTTATATATGGGATCTATTTACATACATAGGTTTATTGCATATGATGTTTATTACCTTTATTTATTTAATATTATTACATATATAACATTTCATTTATTACATCATATCACATAGGATATATTTGCATAAGGATTATGCCTCATACTGAGACCCAGGACTTTCACAGAGAAGGAAAAAAAAAATGTGTCAAAATTGGCTTCTTACTCCATTAATACATTTTTGGCCATGCTGGGATTTCAACTCACAGCCTACAATGACCAATACATAAATGAGGTCACAGTCTTAGCACAGCAGCCTCCAGCAAACTGAGCTGCCTGGAAGTTCTGAAGACCTGTGATCAAGCCACAGGAGTGCCCAATAGATAGATAGATAGATAGATAGATAGATAGATAGATAGATAGATAGATAGATAGATAGATAGATAGATAGATAGATAGATAGATAGATAGATAGATAGATAGATAGATAGATAGATAGGTAGATAGATAGACAGATAGATAGATAGATAGATAGATAGATAGATAGATAGATAGATAGATAGATAGATAGATAGATAGATAGACAGATAGATAGATAGATAGATAGAGTTGTAGATATATATGCATACAGAGAGAGAATGTGAGTATATTAATTATATATATATTATTACCAGTAATTAGATATTAAATTTTGCCTCTATTTATTGAAGTAACCTGGTTGAATACTTATAAAAGTATTAATTAAAAATTAGTCAATATCCTTCCATTAGGGGAAATCATATCATGGTGCTAGAATGGAAGATATAAATCCAATAATTTTTGTGTCGCATTCTAAAATAGAATCATGAATTAACTGCAAATTTAATTATTACTTTTATAACATTCCATTAGCATTCACATGAATAGGAATGAGTTTGTTAGGATCTCCTTCCATTTGAGAGTGGCAGTCCTGGCATTCAAACTCCAGGCCTGGGTAGTTTACTTGTAATGCAAACCATTGGAATGAAACCATGAAGATTTCAGATTGTTATAATTACAAAAAAGAACAAGAGGAAAAGAAACCCAGGAACCAAGGGCTCCTGCCTGTAATCCAAGCTCCTCAGGATGCTGAGATACAGAGAATGCCAATTTGAATTCAGCCAGGGCAGGAAAGTCCACGACACTATTATTTCTAAGAGAACACATGGAATAAAAACATGAATGAGGCTGTGGCTCAAGGGTAGAGCACTACCATTGAGCAAAAGGAGCTCAGAGACAGGGCCTAGGTTCATAGTACAAACAAGGAACTGCTGCCCCCCCCCCCATGTCTCTGTGTATGTATGGATAATGTATGGATGATGGGCATTCAGCAGTTTGCCCATGCCCAACACCCCAAACTGGGCAAGCTAGGACAAGCCCTTAAGAGTACGAAGTCTGAGCCAGCAGATTGAAGAAAGCATCCTTCTCTGCCATTTAATAACTGAAGCTTTATGTTATGGATGAGGTGTCCTATCGTGACACCTAGCAGGTACCCACTGCCTCCAGGGAGACCACAGTTCCTAGACTGTAGGAGTTATTGAAGTTTCTGGCTCCATTTGTCTATCCAGCTGTAGGATGTGAACCTAGATCTCTGGGGCCAAGTGGCTATCACTCATTTATCATTCCTCATTGCCAAGATACAGGCTGGTCTCAAATCTTGACAAAGAACTGAAATAGTCAGCAATTTCTATGCTGAAAGGGGTATGCCAATAAATCCCACCCACATAACTCCCGTTAGAAGTGAGCCTTGGGCTGTGAATATGGCTTAGTGGTAGAGTGCTTACCTAGCACGCACTAAGTCCTAGGCTCGATTACTCAGTACCACAGAAACAGAAAAAGCCAAAAGTTGCACTAGACTTAAGTGATAGTGTGCTAGCCTTGAGCAAAAGGAGCTCAGGAACATGCCCAGACCCTGAGTTCAATCCCCAAGCCTGGCAAAAAAAAGTGAGCCTGGTGAAACATATTCTTCTGGGACTCAGAGGAGCGCCAAGGTTATAGGTAAGAGGTAGGGTAGAGGGCAGGTGCTGGTGGCTCACCCCTGTAAGCTACTCAGGAGGCTGAGATCTGAGGATCCCAATTGCAAGGAGGAAGGTCTACATGAGACACTTTTCTCCAATTAAACACCCAAAAAGCCAGAAGTAGAGCTGTGGTTCAAGTAGTACAGTGCTAGCCTTGAGCACAAAAGCTCAGGGATCGGATAGAATCCAGGCCATGAATTCAAACCCCAGGACTGGCACACAGGCACACACACACACACACACACACACACACACACACACACACACACACACACACACCAAGACAGAGCAGTTGCCAGTCACCCTGCACAAGTTCCATCTCTAGCAACTCAATATTAAAAAGAAAAAAGGGATAAGGGAAGATAAGACTTGCTCCAGGAGATGATATAACCAATGTCAAAATTCCACAGGAGTTCTAAGATGTGGACATAGGACAGAGAGCCTCAGGCAGAAGGTATAGCATGGGCAAAGGTCATGAGGTGTGCTTTAGAGCAGGTGGTGTGGGTGGAATGAAGGTTCTGTGACTTCAGAAGAGTCTGGCAGGACACTCAAGGCTGGGCCAAGGTTTGTACTTGAGTCACAGGGCAGAGGGTGGGGTCCCAGAATGGGGCCAGGGAGAATAGCTTGGCTTTTCACCAGGGACCCCTGCCATTTCTGGTGGCTGGAATCCTATTTTTCAGAGATTCTGACCCTCAGAATTCCTTTGCCTGGAGGAGTCAGTGCAAACGCATGCAATAACTCTTGCCTAAAAAAGCTTGTAGCCCAGTGCCACCAGTGGCTCAACCCCTGTAAATCCTAGCTACTCAGGTGACTGAGATAGAGATCGTGGGTCAAGCCAGCTCAGGGGAGGAAAGTTAGTGAGACTCTTTTTTCCAATTAACAACCAAAAGCCAGAAATGGAACTGTGGCTCAAGTGGTAGAGTGCTAACCTTGAGGGAAATAGTTAAGAGAGCAGAGACCAGACCCTGAGTTCAAGCCCTGGTACCGGCACAGAAAAAAAAAAGAAAAGCTTTCAGGAGCTCCTAGTCCACTGTGGTGAAAGGCCAGATCAGCCAGGCACTGGTGGCTCGCGCCTGTCCTCCTAGCTCTTCAGGAGGCTGAGATGTAAAGATCGTAGTTCAAAGCCAGCCCAGGCAGAAAAGTCTGGGAAACTCTGATCTCCAAGGAACCTCCAGAAAACCGGAAGTGGCTCTGAAGCTCAAGTGGTAAGCTGAAGAGCTGGGAGACAGTGCCCAGGCTGAGAGTTCAAGCCCCATGACCAATGCCTGGCCTGCTTGGACCTCACTCTGTGGTCTAGGCAGAGTACTTTCCAGTGGGCTCCTGAGGGTCTTCCTAGGTGTCCTACAAGTCTTGAGAGCAGCCTGTTTAGAGGCCATTGCCTACAGAGCGGGCCACAGTACCAGAGAAGGGTGGAGCCTTGGGGCATGGAGATCATCAGAATGGCAGCTGGCATGGGTGCAATGTGGATCTGAGCAGTAAATCAACATCTCAGACCATGGTTCTGGGCCAGGAGGGGCAGAAGTTGAGAGATGTCACACCAGGTAATGCCCGCTCATGTAGGTATCACAACAGTGCGAATTTGTCAGGCACACCTTGGGCAGGTGTTGAGTTGGGCTCATGAAAGACTTGTAGTCTCAGGAATCCACAGCCGGCTGGCTGCTGCTTGTAGCAGTCACTATCCCAGGAGTGCCAGGACACAGAGCCAGTGCTCTAAGGCAGGGGTAGGGGTGGAAGGAAGCAGATGAAGGTCTGCAATCATGGGCCGACTACAAAGGAGCATCCCAAGTGACCTTCCCTTCGTCCTGAGGCCCCGTGCACGGACAGAGGGGCAGGTTCCATGGAACTTACTGCCATGGCCCAGACCCTGCAGCCCAAGAAGGACTTAGGGAGAAACCACTTGATCTGCCTTGAGAGTTTACTGTGACTATGCCTCAGGATTGTCCCCAGTACTAGCTCAGCTCATCATTACTACCTTCCTGTGTGTGTGTGTGTGTGTGTGTGTGTGTGTGTGTGTGTGTGTGTGTGTGTGTGTGTGTGTTGTGTGTATGTGTGTGAGTGTGTTTTGTGCATGTGTACACGTTCACGTATGCATCTTGGTACTAGGGCTCAAACTCAGGGCCTGGGTTCTCTCCCTCACTTTTTTCATTCAGGGCTAGCACTCTACCACTTGAGCCAAAGTTTCTCTTCCAGCCTTCAGGTGGTTATTTGCAGAAAAGAGTCTCAGACTTTTCTAGCTGGGCTGTCTCTGAATGGCAATCCTCAGATCTCAGACTCCTGAGGAGCTAGGAATATGAGAGCATGAGCTATTAGCATCTGGCGAAACTTTCCTTCTTAGCTAAAACAGACTACCTCTCTCCCAGCTGAGTACCAATCTACAGGTACCCCTCCTACCCCATGCTTCAGACAAAACATAACCTCCTCCCCTGAGGACAAAGAAATGGGATCAGGTTTGAGCTTTATATTCTCCACATAATCAGGGGCTGGTGGGAGCTGACATGGTCAGAGATCTAGACCAGGGCAAGTAGAGAGCTGTTAGAACAGAAGAGAGTATGAAAAGACATCCTTGCAGCTGGATGCCAGTGGCTCATGCTTATAATCCTAGCTACTCAAGGCTGACACCTGAGGATCAATAAAGATTCAAAGCTAGCCTGGGCAGACTCTTATCTCAAATGAATCACAAGAAAGATGGGAAGTGGAGCTACTGTATTTCAAGTGATAGAGCACCAACCTTGAGCAAACAAGCTAAAGGATACCACTTAGGCTCTGAGATCAAACTCCAGTAAACACACACACACATACACACGCACACACACACACACAAACACACTATAACCATCCTTAGCAGGTGCCAGTGGCTTATACCAGCAATACTAGCTACTCAAGAGGCTGAGCTTTTAGGGTGGCAACTTGAAGCCAGCACAAGCAGGAAAGTATGTGAGACACTTGTGTCTACTAAACTACTAAAAAAGATGAAAGGTGAGTTGTGGTTCAAGTGTTAGAGTGTTAGTTTGAGCAAAGGAAGCTCAGGGAGAGTGCCAGGCCCTGAGTTCCAGCTCTAAGATTTTTTTTAAAAACACTCCCCCACCCCAGTCAGGCTATAAATCCGGATTTTGGTCATCCTAGATCTCACTTCTGCTCCTGACACTTCCACAGCACAAGTGGTCGGTGTTTGGTCAGCACTGGTTAAGAAGTGAACTTACACAAGGGGGGGGGCATAGCCAGGGCAAGGCTAATGCCCCAGAACATTGAGGTACTGGCTATACCAGTCTCTCATCTCTCAGTTCCCTGGCCCTGGAATCTAAAGGCTGTGACACTGTATTCTGGGAATCTGGAATTATCTAGAAGGACCTGAGAGGCCAAGCTGGGGCTGGAAGTTAGACTTGCCTGCGATATGGTTCATTGACATTTCCTAGACACCGTCCAATACTGATAAGCTACCTTGACCTCAACTCCCAGGTAGCCCTGGATCATCCTTGCTTGTGCAGCCTTCAGTCAGCTATCAAGCTCGAGTTGGCCAGAGCCACAGGCACCCACCCTTCCCCCACTCCACTGACAGACTGCTGGAAGTGGGACAGGCAGCCAGAGGTCCAGCTGAGGAAAAGGACAGGACATCGCATGACTGATCCTGTCATCCCAGTGGCAGGGGAGAACACATGCCAGCTGGCCCTACTGATTCAGAATCCCGTGGA
The DNA here is from genome assembly GCF_019054845.1 of Dipodomys spectabilis. Taxonomy (NCBI): domain Eukaryota; kingdom Metazoa; phylum Chordata; class Mammalia; order Rodentia; family Heteromyidae; genus Dipodomys; species Dipodomys spectabilis. The sequence continues at coordinate 1,462,734 of NW_024871184.1, read as the reverse complement.
GGCAGACAAAGATAGGAAAGCTGGACTTGGGCCCCAAAGAAAAGCTGGAATATGCAGGTTTCTGGCAATTTAGGACTCATTGTAGACCTTGATAGGTGCCTAAAGGCAAGGTAGCCATGGAAGAGGGGCACCATCCAATGTCAGAAAGAGGCAGACAGGCACCCAGGAAGTGGACAGAGAAAGGTGAAGGAAAAATACACACACACACACACACACACACACACACACACACACACACACACGTAGCCCAAGGCCTTACCAGACCCTGAGCACCTGAACATCCCAATCCCCGAGAAGATGGCACTACCATCCTCAGACCAAATATAGACAAACTCAGAGCCTCATAACACAGCATGGCATTTCCTACTGTACACACCACTATGAAGAAAACTCAGCCACCTTATTTTTGGTTGTCGGTCACTGGGTTGGAACTTTGGGCCTGCACAGAGTCCCTCAGCTCTTCAGCTGAAGGTGTGCGCTCTACAACTGGAGCCACAGCACCACTTCCAGTTTTCTGGTGGTTCACTGGAGATAAAGTCTCACAGACTTTCCTGCCCAAGCTGGCTTTGAGCTGTGATCCTCATATCTTAGCCTTCTGAGTAAATAGGATGACAGTTGTGAGCCACTGGCAGCACTGGCTTCAGCTACCTTCTTACACTCAAGGGAAACCCAACTTGTCAGGCCACAAAGCACATGCAACCATTCACTTCAGACTTTGACACCAGCATCTAAAACCATTCTTCCTTGGATGGAGAGAATATAATTGACACTACACTCCTACCCCTGCTCCCATTTGCCCATTCCCTCCCTAAGACAGGCCACAACCTCTGGAGTTCTTGGTAAGGCAACGCACACCCAGCTATGACTTCACACTGGGGCAAACATGGGGAGTTCTTAGAAATGTTTATACACTGAGGCCAGCACCTGGTCTCCCAAGCACAGCAACCCCAATCCTACACCATCTCTTGCAAGCAAGGGATGTCTTTCTTTCTTGTTTTTGGTTGAGGGGCTTGAACTCAGGGCTTGGGTTCTGTTCATGTTGATTTTTGCTCAAGTTCAGTGCTCTACCACTTGCGCCATGGTGCTACTTCTGGTTTGAGATTGGAGATGAGAATCTCATGGGACTTTCCTGCCTGGGTTTTGAAACTGAGATCCTCTGGATCTCAGCTTCCCAAGTAGCCAGTCTGACAGGCATGAGCCACCAGCGGAGGGCTTATGGTTTCTCATTCTTTAGAATTTCCACCTAGCCCACCTCTAGACATTACCACCTAAACACTCCTCTACCTCCCTCAGGGACAGCAAAGCGAGGCTCAGAATCTAGGTAGGGCCATGGGCATTAAAGGGTCCCCTTCACATTACTACCCCTCTCTTAGCTCCCATGTGCTTCCTCTGGATGGCCTGGTCTTCTGGGGCAGATAAGGCCCACTAGGACTTCTGGGGCCTGCCCTTTATCCCCCCACCCCACCCAACGGGTACCTGAGGAGTTCAGGGGGCACTGCTCCATGTCCTGGTGGAAGACTTTGGGACGGTTGCTGATAACCAGGTCCAGGGTTACCCAGAGCAGAAGGAGTGTCTAGATCTCCTCTGTCAAAGAAGGAGACACAAAGCATGGGTGGATCTACTAAGAGCTACAGGGCATAGCAATTCAACTTTCACACAGGTCCCTTGGAGTGCTGTTTTATGTTGACAGTCCTGAGGCTTGACCGTGGGGTCCAGGCATTGTCCCCGAGCTTCTTTGGCTCAAGGCAAGTGCTTTTCCACCTGATCCATGGTGCCACTTACAGCTTTTTCTGTGTATGCGGGACGTAGGAATCGAACCCAGGGTTTCCTGTGTGCTAGCCAAGTTCACTACTGCTAAGACACAATCCCAACCCTAGATAGCTGTTCTTCTGTGAACTCTTGGGCCTATCTCAGGACAGTCTTGCACATCTTTACCGAGTTTCTCACCAGCATCCCTGGCTGGAAATGAACACGTTCTACTATGTTGTCCTTTATCTATAGCATCTTTGCTCTCTGGGCTTCCTGTCAGATCCTCCTTGTTAAGCAAGACAACCTTTCAAGTTGTCTTTCAACCGGCTGCCTCTAAGAAGCCGGCTCCAATTGTCCTGGCAGAGGGGTATATTCTTTGCTTTGCAGGCTGCCGGTTTTGTCATGCCCTGCCTTCTGTCCAGTGTAGGTTGAGAGCGCACAAAGGGAAAGGCCTGGCTTCCACCACCCAATTTCTTTTCTTTTCTTTTTTTTTGGGAGGGTCCGGTCATGGGGCCTGAACTCTGGGCCTGAGTGCTGTCCCTCAGCTCTTCAGCTCAAGGCTAGCGCTCTACAACTTGAGACACAGCACCACTTCCGGCTTTTTTCTTTTTGCTTATGTGGTGCTGAGGAATCGAACCCAAGGCCTCATGCATGCAAGGCAAGTGCTCTACCACTGGGCCACCTTCCCAGCCACCCACCACCCAATTTCTCAAGGCTCTGATACACTATCCAGGGACTGGTGCTGTATCACACTCCGTGAGAGGGCACTCAAGGCGCAAGCAGTCTGGAAGCAACAAATGGGACCATTTCTTTGTGTGGGCTTGAATTGAGGATCTGGGAGCTGCCTCTCTGAGTTTTCATGCTCAAGGTTGTTGCTCTATCACTTGAGCCAAAGCTGCACTTCTAACTTTTTGGTGGTTCCATGGACAGTAGAGTCTCACTGGCTTTCCAGCTTATGGCTGGCTTCGATCTTTGATCCTCAGACCTCTGCCTCCCAAGTAGCCAGGATGTCAGGCGTGAGCTTGAGCCAGAGGTTACAGGCACCAGAGCCTTTCTTTTGAGCTTCTGTTTATCTCATATCAACTAGCAAGCTCTAGTTAAAATTGTCATTTACAGGGGATCAAGTTTCTCTCCTAGGTCAGTTAATCCAAGAAGATAAAGTGTCTTTGGTAAAGGCTAGTCTGAGTTGGCCTAGGTGAGTGTGTGTGTGAGAGAGAGTATGAGTTTCGAGGATACCTACCCCCATCTTTCTGGTGCTTAATTCTCCCAGTGGTGAGTACATCCAGGATCTCCACCCCAAGGAAGGCAGGTAGGGGTGGGTATGTAAGGTCACATCAAGTGGGATGATCTGAATTCTATCCTCCAATAGAAACCGGGAGAGATAATAGAGAGAAGGAGAGATTTAGAGGAACATCAAGGGAAGCCCCTTACCTTTGGCTACAAGTACAAGAGAGAGGAATGATCTTTTTTGGTAGTAAGGTAACAGGTGCCTACTATTCATTAATTTTATATTTTTTTGTGAGTCCCAGCGCTTGGATTCAGGGCATTGGTGTCATCCCTGAGCTTCTTTTATTCAATGCTGAGGCTCTACCACTTGAGCCACAGCACCACATCTGGCTTTTTTTGTGTGGGGGGGAGGTGGTTTATGGGAGATAAGGATCTCACAACTCCCCTGCCTGGGCTGGCTCTGAGTCACGACCTTCAGACCACAGCCTCCCAAATAGCCAACATGACGGCGAGAGCCACGAGCACCTGAATGCTACCATTTCTTTATAATCCCCTAGGGCTTGTGCTGAGCCACCCGCACTGCCCCTCCCTTGTTGTGAGTGGGAAGCAGACATGCGTGGGTTTAATACTTCAACAGCCCACCTACCCTTGAGCATTGTTCCGGGTCAGTCTGATGGTAGCTTCCTTTTTATACACAGCAATAACTTGGCCCTGTCACAAGAACAAATGTCCCCCAGGAGGTGTCAGGTCTGGGATCTTTCCCCTGCCCACAGTCCCCCTCCCCGAAACAACACACTCCAGCAAAGCGAAGTAGACAGAGTGAACTCATTTTCTTATAATCAGGGTCTGGCCAGATAGGTGGTGATGAGGATCAGAGGCTCGGGATTTTGCTGTGTGGTTGGACAATGTGACATCTCCTCATCCACTTTCTTTAACTGTTTTAGCAGAGGGTAGTGGAGAAGGATTCTTGAGATGGACTGACAATGAGTAACCATCACAGTCTAGCCTGGGCACAGAGGGGCTTACCTCAGGGGGCTAGTTCAACAGGCTGAAAGAGAAAGCTCCTGACCAACAGCCTACCTCCAGAATGAGAGGGCCACCTTGGGTCCCAACCCCATGGGGATGCTGGGCCACCTCCTCCAGCACCATTCAACAAGTTCCTGTGTGAGAGAGAGATAGAGAAAGTAGAATTACACTTAAGCCAGGTGCTGGTGGCATAGGCCTATAATGATAACTACACAGGAGGCTGAGATATGAAGATCATGGTTCATAGCCAGCTCAGGCAGGAACACCTGTGAGACTTTTAACTCCAAAGAACCACCAGAAAACTGGAAGTGGTGCTGTGGCTCAAGTGGTAGAGTGCTAGCCTTGATCTGAGGAGCTTGGAGACAGCGCCCAGGCCCACAGTTCAAGCCCCACGACCGACAAGAAGTGGACTTCCCACCACAAGAAGTGTATTGAATAGCACCCATTGTCCTAGGGAGCATGGCAGAGAAGTCAGGCCATTTCTTGTCAACTGGGGGTCATGAGTAGGTTACCCAGCTTCTTCGTGCTTCATTTTCCCCAGTGACAAAACTGAACAGTGAAGGATCCCCTTCCTTATGGGGATAAGGTGAGGATGAAAGAGAGCCATGTTTTGTTTCATAATCCCATACCTGTGGCATGATAAATAACAGGTCACATCTGAGGCCTTTCCAAGTATCTTCCTGTCATATGCTCACAGAATTGCCAAGAACCTTATCTGATGACCACTCCCTCTATACCTGGCCCTGCCCCAGAGATCCTCCTGTATTGATCCGTTGTTTCCTCACAACTGTCCCATGAGAAGATTGAGGTCCAATGGTCAAGGCCAAACCCAGAGCTTCACCTGTGGTCAAGAATCGGCTGCCATAGACTAAGAGTTTGGGACAATCCATCTAAACCTATGACTGAGCATGGCGCTACATGTATAGCAACCCAACTACAGAGGACCAGGCATGGTGACGCATGCCTGTCACCAGAGGACCATGGTCCAGGCCAGTCTGAGCATATATTGAGTCTCTATCTTGGAAATGCCCAAAACAGAAAGGCTTGGCTCGCATGGTAGAAGACCTGAATTGCAAGCCTAAGATCTTGAGTTCAGACCCTAATATACCAAAAAGACTCAGAGGCCCAGTGCCAGAGGCTCATGCCTATAATCCTAGCTACTCAGGAGACTGAGATCTGAAGATCGCAGGTCAAGATTTAAAATAGGGTTGGCCTCGCCCATCAGATGTCATGATGATAAGAGCCAGAGTCTGACCCATGCCAATAAGGTCCATACTAACAGGGCTCACATCCTTACTAAGTGTTGGTTATGCTCTCTGTCACCCTGGGGAGCCACCCCCTGCGGTCCCACCCCAGGTCCTTTCAAACTTCCTCTGCCACCAACAAGGCCCAAGGGATTAGACAGTTCCAGGGCACACATACCCCATGTTCTTATCATTTAACAGTGCTGAGTTCCCTTCAAGAGTCTCACCCTTCCAGGCTCCCAGACCTCAGCCACAAAGCCCATGCACCCCCCAAAAATAGCGGTTAAAAGTTACAAAAGGTTCCAGCGCTCCTTGTTACAACCCACTTGTACACACACACACACACAAACACAAAACCAGCATTGGTGGCTCCTGTCTGTCATCCTAGTTACTCAGGAGGCTGAGGTCTGAGGATCACTGTTCAAACCAGCCTCTGCAGGAAAGTCTGTGAGGCTCTTATCTACAGTGAACCACTAAATAGCCAGAGGTGGAGCTGTGGCTCAAGTGTCAGAGCACTAGCTTTGAGCACAAAAGCTCAGGAACAGCACCTATGCCCTGAGTTCAAGGCCCAGTTCTTCTACCTCCAAACACACACAGACAAGACAGATGGATGGACAGACACACACACACACAAACACACACACACACACACACACACACACACACACACACACACACACACACAGATAGCCCAAAGCTTCAGCAGTCCCTGAGAACAGAACCATGAACTCCCTCAATTACAATCACATTCCACCCCTGAGAAGGTGGCACTACCGACCTCAAACCAACAGTATGACAAAACGCTGAGCCTCTCACATATTTGGAATGTCTCATAGACCAGCATGGTAATTCTTACCGTACAAACTGCTATGTGGAAAACTTAGTCACCTCTTTATATTTGTTGGTGGTCATGGGGTTTCAACTCTGTGCTGTATCTCAGCTCTTCAGCTGAAGGTGAGCACTCTCCCACTTGAGCCACAGGACCACTTCCTGTTCTCTGGTGGTCCATCGGACATCAAGTCTCACAGACTTTTCTGCCCAAGCTGGCTTGGAACCACAGTCTTCACATCTCAGCCTTCTGAGTAGCTAGGATGGCATTTGTGAGCCACCGGCAGCTTCCAGCTTCAGCCACCTTCATATAGCCAGAGGAAACCTATCTTGTCAGGCCACAAAATTCTTGCAAGCCTTCATTTCAGACTTTGAAACCAGCATCCAAATCCATCCTTCAATGGAGAGAATACAGACAAAACAATCCCACCCCTGTACCCATTAACCCACTCCCTGCCTCCCACAGGCCAAGTCCTCTTGAAGCTGTGGCTTCAAACTGGGGCAAACATGGGGAGTTCTTAGAAATGTCTGTACAGTGAGGCCAGCACCTGGTCTCCCAACCACAGCGAGCACCCCTCCCCCCCCACCTCCACCATCCTTTGCAGGCAAAGATGTCTTAATTTCTTTCTTTTTACTGTTGTGGGGCTTCAACTCTGGGCCTGGGTGCTGTCCCTGAGCACTTCAGCTGAAGGCGAGCACTCAACTACTTGAGCCACAGCATTACTTCTGGTTTCTGGCAGTTCCTTGAAGATAAGAGTCTCAGGGTCTTTCTTGCCCAGGCTGGCTTTGAACTGTGGTCCTCAGATCTCACCTCCTGAGTACCTAGGATGACAGCCATGAGCTACTGGCACCTGGACAAACATACTTTTCCATGCCTGTCATCCTATCCCCTCAGGAGACTGAGATCTCAGGACTGCAGTTGGATGCCACCCTTCACCACAAAGTCCATGAGAACTCTTTTTTTTTAATTTTTAATTTTTATTTTTGTGAACACATTGTACAGAGGGGTTACAATTACATGGGCAGGTTAATGCGTACATTTCTTATCAAGCATTGCAGCCTCTTCCTTTGTTTACCCTTCACATCCCTTCCCAGCCTCCCCCCCACCCCCCACCCAATCCTCCCCGCCTTCCCCCACCCCCCCCACCCCACCCCCGCACCAACATTGTAAAGCTTGTTTTTGACATGACAACTTGTACTTCTCATTGTTGCAACAGGTCCACCTGTATCCTTAAACGACTTGTTTTTCCCCATCTCCTCTACAAGTTATACTGACATCAAATATTGTCAAAGCAGGGGTTATACTGTGAGGGAGGGACATACAAAGCTACAAAGAGATAATCTTATAAATGCGTTAGAAACAAATGCATGAAAGGAAAAAAAACATTAAAATACATATCTAAGGGTTCATTTTCCTAACATCACATTATCTGACCTTTTCCACTTGACTCATACATATACTAGATATTGCAATTAAAGGAAACCATGGGACCTATGTTTCTTTGGGCCTGACTCTTTATCTCCAATTAAACACCCAAAAAAGTTGGAAGTGGAACTGTGACTCAAATGGTAGAGTGATAGCTTTGAGCATCAAAGACAAGGGATAGGACCCAGTCCCTAGTTTCAAGCTTTTTCTAGCAAAGACCCACTCAAGAAAGGGAAGCAGGTAGGCACACAGGAGATCAAAGCTCACACATAATACTCAAGAATCCCAGAACAGACCCCATGTGGCTCTGGTTCTCTAGATTCTATGTCCTACATCATGGCAAGCTTAGATGGGACTGACCATGCACCAAGTTAGGACATACAAGTACAATCTCATACTGAAGATCCCCTGACCTTATCAAAGACTCAGAATCTCTTACTGTCCTGCCTCAACACTGGACAGTGATGTGAGGTCTAGTTATGCAACAACAGCATGTGGGAATGAAAAGATTTATCGGCCAAGGCAGACTGGAGGGCTCTAGGTCCCTCTCTCTAGGGAAGGTGAAAAGGGCTGATCCATCCCAGGAATATTCCTAGTTTATGAGTATCCTCAAAGAACAACCCTGTTCAGATCCCAGTGCCTCTAGTTTTCCCAGTAGCTCTACCCAACCCTTCCCCATCTTCAGTTGGCCCTCTCTGAATCCCAGATCTGCCATCTAGACTAAAGGCTGATCCAGCAAAGAGATCCACCTCTGCCTCTGAGAATCGCAGGCATGGGGTCCTAGCGCCCCCTCGAGGAAGTCTTGGGGCAACACGGATCCCGACTCCTGGCCTCATCCCTGGCTGTCCTGTGCCAGTGGCATGCTTACCTCTGTCTCTGGTGGAGGAATGAACACTGGGGGTGTCATCTTCAGATTGAGCCCTGGAATTCCCAGTTCCCAAAGTTGTACTGCACAGGCATCCTGCGGTGGATGACAGCCAGGTGGTCAACAGTGAAGCCAAGGCACCAGGACTTTTAATAGCCTTGTGGCTGTGTCAAAGGCTCTAACACTGATGGTCTAAGTTATCAGGTGAGGTCATGGATCCAATGTCCTGACACACCTGACCTGGAATCATCCTCTCTCTTCATATTCCTTCTTATCCCTTGCCCCCCAACTTGACACTCCATCACCCCAATACCTCCCTAACCTTTGGACACTTTCTTCTTATCTGACCAGAAAATAAACTCAGTGGGGCCAGGGGAGATTGAAACCTGGTGACACACCCTGAACCCTAGGGTCTACCTGAGGCTGCATTCCTCTGCAGCTGGCAACCACAGAATTCCTGGATGTCATGTAGTTTCTGAGGGATCAGTGGCTTTGTCCTACATACTGCCTTTATGCTCTGAAACTGTCCCCACAAAGATTGTGAATGGTTGGCTCCCTTGATCCAGGGACTCTAAACCAAGGCATGCATGTTCTCCCTTCTTCCTACCTTTCCTCTTTTTCTCTCTCCATCCCTCCCTCCTCCCTCTCTTTCCTTTCTTTCTCTCACTCCTGGGCCTTGAACTCGGAGCCTAAATGCTATCCCTGAGCCTTTTTACTCAAAGCCAACAGACTACAGCTTGAGGCACACATCCACTTCTGGAGTTTTCTTTTTGGTAGTTAGTTGGAGATAAAAGTTTTACAAGCTTTCCTGTCCCAGCCTTAAGCCTCTATCCTCCCATTTCAGCCTCCTAAGTAGCTAGGATTATAGGCGTGAAGCTGTGGCATCCAGCTCAAACCAAGGTTTCTTCATGTGCTGTGGAACCAGCACTGGAACCTTTCATCATCTATGACCTGCCGGTCCCTTCCCAGCCCCTCCACCACCCCACCCCCCCGAGCCTGGAGCACACTGTAACTCTTTGTTCGATAAATAAATGAGCATGTTTATGACAATACTACAGTAAAGTCCCATCTGATACAGGTAAGCATCCTGGGGTTTAGGGGGAGGAAAAGACTGATGTAGCTCTCACACAGTTCTCCATCCTCCCTCTTCACACCTCCTGGTGCCACCAAACTTAACTATTTTGGCCCTGAGGACGTGAGCCACGATGTATTAGCTGGATTCCAGGGCTTCTGGGATGCCTGTCTTCACAAAGATCTCTGTCCAGTGGCTGACCAGCTCTGTGGCATTCAATTCCACACTCAGGTGTGAAAGAGGTTACCGTGAGATGAAGGCCCGGGTCAAGGGGCCTCCTCTCCTCCCCCTGGGGCCAGCCAGGATGGTCTATCACATCTGGCCCCCAAGTTTCATGTTGCAGAGAAAGGATCCTCTAGGCATCCCAGGTTTCTGAATCTCTCAGAGTCCAGGGAAGGTGCTGGGAATTGTCTCTGCTCACAGCTGGCATGCTGGGGAGGGCAAGGTCACAATCTCTACTCTCCATGACATCCTCCACGGTGGTGGTCACCCTAGAGAGAGCCAGAGGAGAATCAACAGCTGCTGGAGAAAGGTAGTCAAGGCACGACATTCATAGCACGAAACCATTTGGCTTGGGAACTCTGCCTGTGCTGCTTTGAATGTCATTGTTTAGTGGCTGAAACGGTCCATCTAATTTGACCCATAATCCCAGGCATTAGTGGAAATTGCCAGCTTCAAGGGAAAAAACCATGGAAAAAGCATTTCAATTGTCCCAATCAAACTTAAAGGGTTCCAAAGTCAGCGGTCCTCTTTTCCTTCCAGACAGCCTACAATAGGTTACAGAACCTGACATTCAGAGATCCCTAGCTAACTGCCAGGGCCTGATACAAAGCAGGCTCCAGCAAGGGAAACACACTTGCTTACCACTGCCCAGCTGGAAATGGCCCAGGTGGGACACAGATTGGAGTCTGCAGGAATCCAGGGAGGACTACCCGCCGGTGCACTACCCCAGGAGGGAATCCACACCACCAGTGGGGGCCCAGAGCCCCCTGCCCTAATGCTCATGGACACAGTCAATACTGACAGCTGGGGTGGGGGCAACAGGCAGGGTGTATGTGTGTTGGAGGGGGTATGTTCTTCCCAGAAATTCACTTGCTGACTCCAAATGCCCTCACATACATAGTGGGCTCTTCTGGGACCCTCCTCAGGTCAACAGGTAACTGAGCACAGAAGACAAGGGCTCCCACAGCAAGAAGGACTTATCTTCTGATGCAACACTCCCCACCCCCAGCAAAAAGGAAAAGACCCCAGAAGGCAGGTGTGGAGGTGCTGCTCCCCATCTCTGACTAAAGCCACCAGGTTCCCACCAGGGAGAGGAAGGGTGCAGACATGTGGCTGTGTGGCTCCCACTGCTGCAGGCCAGGGGCTCTGTGGTGCCCCCTCCTCACGCATTCCTGCATCTCCCCATTTCCTGGGACACTGGCCCTTAGGGATAGGGGTGGGATCCCCGGTCAGCCTCCCCACCCCCCCACCTGTGGGGCACAATTGTGGCAGGGCCATGGTGGACTGTGGGGCACTGGGAGCTGGAAGGCTGGACAGGGCAAGGGAGGCAGGATGCGTGGGTCTGGGTCAGTGGGTTGGGGGGGGTTAGCGGGAGGGTTTGCAGGGTGCAAACCCTAGGGACAGCCACTCATGTGTGCTGCTGGGAGAAGCTGTTGGCAGCGGCTCCGGGTTCTTACGGGCCTGGAGTCTTAGAACCTGGGGCCAGGACCAGGTCAAAGCTGCAAGCCAGCCAAGGCGGGTCATCTCTGATTGGCGACTGTGAGAGGGAGGCCCCGTGGGTCCAAGATGAAAGTGCCATGTTTGAAATGCCCCTAAGTAGATGAATGGATCAAGAAAATGTGGTATATATGCACAATGGAATTCTATGCCTCCATCAGAAAGAATGACATCGCCCCATTTGTTAGGAAATGGAAAGACTTGGAAAAAATTATATTAAGTGAAGTAAGCCAGGCCCAAAGAAACATAGGTCCCATGGTTTCTCTTATTTGCAATAACTAATATATGTCTGAGTCAAGCAGAAAAGGTCAGATAAGGTGATGTTAGGAAAATGAACTCTAAGATATGTATTCAAACGTTTTTTTCCTTTCATGCATTTGTTTCTAACGCATTTATAAGATCATTTCTTTGTTGCTTTGTATGTCCCTCCCCCACAGTATAACCGTTGCTTTCACTGTATTTGATGTCGGAATAATTTGTGGAGAGGAAGGGGAAAAACAAGTCATTTAAATAAGGATACAAGTGGACCTGTTGCAACAATGAGAAGTACAAGTTGTTAAGTCGAAAACGAACTTTACAACTTTGGTGTGTGTGGGGGGGAGGATTGGGTGGGAGGGCGGGGGGAGGCTGGGAAGGGATGGGAAAGGTAAACAAAGGAGGAGGCTACAATGCTTGATAAGAAATGTACTCACTATCTTGCACATGTAATTGTAACCCCGTAACCCCTCTGTACAGTATTTTTACAATAAAAAATTACAATTGTAAAAAAAATAAATAAGAAAATGAACTTTGGTGGGGTGGGGGAGGATTGAGTGGGGGAATGGAGGGAGGCTGGGAAGGGATGGGAAGGGGAAACAAAAGAGGAGACTACAATGCTTGTTAACAAATGTACTCATTATCTTGCCCATCTAATTGTAACTCCTCTGTACAGTATTTTCACAATAAAAAATAAATAAAAATTTAAAAAAAGAGAAAGAAATGCGATGCTGCTGGGAGGGGGCAGGGGCTTCTGCAGGCGTGTTGCAGGGCTGCACATTGCCTCTGGTCCTCCTCATAAGCCAAGGCCGCCCACGATTCGGCCACCTCAGCTGTGCTTCTTGCACCAGGACCTTAGACTCAGGGCCGCCATGGCCACTGCGCCTCCAAGTGGCTGCTCTTGGCGATGTGCATGCTGGGCCAGCTCCTTGTGCCCTGTGCTCCTTGCCAGGACCTGGGATATGACCTGGGAGGCCACCAGCTGATGAAGCTGCTTGCCCTTGTTGTGTGTGCTTGCTCTTCTGTCTGCTCTCTCTCTCTCTCTGCCCCCACTCCCCTCCTGGGCCTCTTTGCCAGTACCTGGTGTGCCCACCCACCTGCCCGCCCCCGTACCTCTGGCCACTGCTGCAACCACAGTGCTCCCTGGGCCCTGTCCCCTCCTCCCCTTGGCCACGCCCCCTCTTCCCCTCGGCCCCACCTCCCACCCCTGGCTGCAAGCCCAGCCCTGACTGAGCCCTAAAGCTCTCAGGCCATGGCAATTGTAACTTTACCTCAGATCATCACTTCCACCCAACACCAGTACCTACCCAGGGGATCAAATCTTCCTTCAGCCCTACCACTCGAGTAGACTCTTTTCCATCCTCCTCTACTCCACGCACCAAGCAGGTGCAAGGTGACCCTCATGTGTGTGTGTGTGTGTGTGTGTGTGTGTGTGTGTGATTGTTGGGCATAACTACCTCTCAAGGACTCAGAACATATACCCTTTGAGATGACTCAGCACACAGAATACTTCAAAAAACAGCACAAAACACCCATGTGTAAAGGTCTCAGCACACAGCTACCTTTGAAGGACTCAGCATAGGAGGGAGTTCATAGCCCACAGTGTAAAAGACCCAGTGAATGGTACGCTTTGAAAAACTCAGCACGTAGCACTCTTTCCCAGGGAATCAATACATAGCAACCTGTGTGAAGACCACACAGCCGCCCTTGAAGGGTTGAGTACATAACACCCTGTGTAAAACATTCAGTGCACAGTATTCTTCGAAAAACTCAGCACACAGCACAATTTTGAAGGACTCAGTACATACCACCCTGTGGAAGGACTCGGCACATATCATACTGCCAAAGGACTCAGCACACAACACCATCTGAAGGACAGTACAGAGCACCCTGTGTAAAGGATTCGGTACACAGCACTTGGAAAATTCACCTCATCCCTCTCTCCTCAAGGGCTCAGCACATACCAGCACCCTTTGGGATGAATTAGCACACTGCACCTTTTGAAGGACTCAGCATACAGTACATTATATAATGGACTCAGAACACAGCACCCTTTGAAAAACCCAACATGGCCCACTCTTTTCAGGGACTCAGCACATAGCATCCTTTGTGATGACTCAGCAAACAGCACATTTTTGAGGACTCAGCACAAAACCCCCATGTGGGAAGGCACCAGCAAACGGCACCCTTGGAAGGACTCAGAATGTAGATCTATGTCAAATGTTCAGCTGTCATTAGAATTAGGGTGCTTTCTTCAGTATCACCATTCTTCCAAAATAGATCACAAATCCTACTAGTTTACTTTAGCCAACCTGTGTTTTATGGGGGATGGTAAGCTGGAGGTCTTGAACTCAAAGCTTGGGGGCGCTATCCCTGAGCTCTTTGGGTCAATGCTAGAGTTCTAACACTTTGAGCCACAGCTCCAATTTTAATTTTTTGAGTTGTTCTTTGACAAGTCTTATGGTAATCAGGAAGGCCAAGTTGGGGTGTCCCTGGGCAAACGCTCTCAGCTCAGCCTGGAACTGATCTCTCCCTTCCTTCGGTCCCTGGGAGCCGGGACTCCTGGAGCTCTCTTGGCCTAAGGTGGGGACACACCTGCTTTGGCATCAGCCCTCAGAGTGAGCAAAAGTCAGCTTGGCCCTGGTCACTTCCCGAAATTGAACTCTAGAGGACGATGGCACAGGGTGGCATGTCCCGCATGTGGCCACCAGGCGGCAGGAGTCGCCCACAATAGGGATTGTATCTGTGAATTGCTTTTACTCTTGCTTCCCTAGAGACCCCATCAGCCACCCTGGACAGGAAAGTCGTTGAGACTCTTACCTACAATTAACCATCGAAAAGCAAGTGGGGCTGTGACTCAAGTGGCAAAGCACTAGCCTTAAGCAAGAAAACTCAGGAATAGAGCCTAGGTCCTAAGTTTACACACACACACACACACACACACACACACACACACCACATGCATGCAAAATCAGAGATTTCTACACTGCAATCTTTGGGTATTCTCTACCTTTTCCCCACTAAGCCTGATGGCTGTTTGCCTACGTGTTCTATGCATACAACACCAGCTGGCATCTTTAATTTTGAGGAACAGAATGGCTAGAAGGTTAGCATTCCCCCATCCCAGCTCCTTGATTGGGTCGTGGTCTATCCAGGCCCTTTGGAGCTTCTTTTACAGACTCTCCAAGATGCTTTTAAAAGGCATCACATGCTGGGCACTAGTGACTCACACCTATCATCTTAGCTACTCAAGAAGCTGAGATTTGGAGGATCACGGTGCCAAGCTAGCCTGGGCAGGAAAGTGTGTGAGACTCTTACCTCGATGAGCCATCAGAAAACAAGAAGTGTCCCTGTGGCTCAAGTAGTAGAGTGCCAGCCTTGAGAAAAAGAGCTCAGGGACAGCACTCACGGAAAACGACAACAAGGAAAGGCATTATATTTTGGCTTTGGGATTGGCATGGGCCAAATATAATTGGAATTTTCAAGTGTGCCAAGACAAAGCAGTACATCTTTTAGGCCCATGCTCCTCCATCTTCTCTCACCCCCTGGCCTTGGCCATGCATTGGGTTAGCATGGCCCTCGCTGGATGGGAGGGCTCTGAGGAGCAAGATCCCAGAGCAATCACCCACCTCCTTCTGCCCTGCTCACCTTGCTGCTTCTGCAATAGACCTTCTTCCTGGAATCCATCCATGAGGTCATCACTGCCACCATTGTGGTGAGTGGTGGGCCCAGCCTAACTCGGGGCAGCCAGAGGTGGAAGTCAGTCTGGGACTAGGAGCTTCTATCCTATGTGTGGGCTGTGGCCAGGGCTGACCTTTATTTCATCCTGAGCCTTGCAGGGGTGGGGAGACAGTGTAGACTCCACATTGAGCCAGGTAAGATCAGAATCTAGAGGACCACTTGTGTGGGGTAGGCTGTGGAGCTCAGGGGGCCATTGTTCTTGGTACTCCTCTCTCAGGACTCCCCTCTCCCTCTCTCATCCCTCAATGGTAAAAGAGAAACTTTAAATAAGGGTGTCAAAGAGAGGGCAGTGGAGTATTTCTGTGTGAACCAGATTTGTGCTTCATATTCATCCTAGCCCCTACTTCTTATTTATCTGAGGAATGGCCTTATGGGTTTGGGGTGGGGAGAATCATCCTGGCTGAGAATGTGGCTCAGTGGTAGAGTGATCATCTAGCATGCCTGACACCCTGGGTTCGATTCCACACAGAAAAAACTGGAAGGGGAAGTGGGGCTCAACTAGTAGAGCACCAATCTTGATCACAAAGAGCTCAGGGACAGTGGCCACACACTGAGTTCAAGCTCCATGACTGGAAGAACAAATGTTTGTTGGAGACTTTTCTTCCCTTTGAAAACAAATTATTGTTTGTGATAAGCATAACATGGGTCTCTTCCCTGGCCATCAATGGGGCATTAGATGTTCCTTGAATTTGGGCCGCTTCCAGGCAGCCTCTGCCCTACCTGACCCGCAATTTACCCTTCCCATCTCACAGCACATGGAGGCCTGAGAGAAGGCCACCTGGCCACCTACTTCTGTTGGCTGCTGAGGCTTTTGAGAGTCAGTATGTCACATAGAGGTTCGTCATCCATATCAGTCTACAGAAGAAAGGAAGGGAGCACTCCTTTCCTGAGCCCATGAGCTGTGGGCAGCTCTGGATGTGGGGCATCTGACACAGGACCTGCTCTGTCAGGGAGTAATCTACAGGGTTGGGAATGCCGACCTCTCCTCTGGTAGTTTCCAAGGTGTATTGAAGTTGCAATTTTTCAAAACCTTTCTACTCCTCCCTCACTTTGCCCACCCCAGAGACTGAGGCGTCTGAAGCAGTGGTAGTGGGGGGGACTCAGCCTGTGCCAGTGTCTGGAGCAGGTTGCCCACGCCTTCCCCTTTGAGGAGCAACAGCAACTCCCACAGCTCCCTTTTCTTCTCCATCTTCTCCTGGGAGAGCTAGCACATGTGCTTGGTTTTCTCCCAACAGAGCTCATCCAGGATGAACATCTGCTCTTTACACACCATGAGGGATTCCTCGAAGGTGCGAATGTGTGCCGACATCTGGCTACATGGATGGTGGAGCTCATCCGCTGGACTATGGAAGTCCACCTCATCATGCAGGTCATGGAAGAAGCAGATTTTCTTCTTGGACGCTCACGTGTCTCACTTCCCATCCCCACCCATGTTGTGGTAGCAGCTCATGGAGCAGGGGGCCTGTGGCTCCAGCTCTGTCTAGCACTGAGCTGCCAGGTGGGCCATGAGGCACCTGCAGAGGGGCCGCTGCTCCTGCAGCAGGAGTGTCCCTGTGTGGATCTCAGCCCCTAAGAGTGCTCGCAGAGCCATGTCCCTCTAGGTCTGGGGCATGTCTCCATCCTCTGTGATGGATATGTCGGGGGGAGTCTCCTCCTCACCTTTTGCTTCTCCAGGGCTCACATCTTCCCCTTCCCCAGGGAAACCAGAAAACTCAGCTGAGCCTGCAGGTGCTCCTCCTGTGGTCTGGTCACTTCCAGGCACTTGAGAGTGTCCTTCCACTTTGGGGGCACCACCTGGTCCCCCCAAGTGGTCAGGCTCTGCACTTGCTAAAGCTGCTCCAGCAGCTGGGTCTGCCTCTTCAGGTGCTGCTGCAGGGCCTACTTCTTGGAGTTTAGCCAATCATCGGAGGCAATATCCTGCTCAGAGGTGGCTCTGAGTTTCTGCAGCTGGCCCAGGGACTGCTCCTGCAGCTCTCAAGTCACTTGCTCTCTTTCTCTCAGCCACCTCTTTCCATTCCTCTATAATCTCCTCTGAGTGGTCTAGCTGTTCCCGCAGATGTTTTTTCACCTGCTGCTCTGAGTCCAGGATGCTGGCGGGCACCTCCTTCTCCCCGGTCACCTTGTGGAGAGTGTCCCACAGCAGGGCCAGCTGTTCCTCTGGCTATGGATCGCACACACATGCACATCGTGGGGTCTCAGGAATCACCTGCAGATCCTTGGCCTTCTCCTCCAGTCTCTGTAGTTGCTCCCGCTGCTCCACATTCTGGAGAGGGAGCCTCTGGTTTTCCTGGACCTGGATGTGAAGTTGTTCCTCCAGGTTTTTCAACTCCATCTGCATGCAGTTAGTCTGGGCCTGCAACTGTCACTCGGCCTGAGATGGTCCAACGGGGGGGGGGGGGGCTTGGCTCTGCCAGCTTCCTTCTCAGTTCCCCAGCTTGTTCTCAAAATCCAGCACCTTCTTCACCCTTCACTCCTTCTCCTATATCTGTTGGTTCACCTGCTCAGTCAGCCTCTTTCCATGCAGAAGTCTCAATGCTCTGGTTCTCCGTGAGGGTGTCTCTCTCCAGATTTGCTGAGGTTACCATCCAGCTCAGATTGTCCAGTAGTCTCTTCAGTACCTCATGCCCTGCCAGCACTTATTGGAACTTGCAGATTTTATTCTTCCTGTTGCTTTTCTGTGTCCAGAGTGCTTCCAGCTTCTCCTGAAACCCTGTTTTCACTTGCTCAAGATCAACGAAGCTTCTGGTCTTTTCCTCGAGCTGAAGTGTCGTATCATTCAGTTGTTTGAAGAACATTTTGATCTCCTTCTGTGCAGCAGTGACAACAGAAGTCGCTATCTCCAGCTCCACCACCTGGCACTCTGTGGCCTCTAGGCGGCTGGTGAGAGTTTCTTGCTCCATTTCTCTGTCATTGGTCAAATGTTTCACTTGGGCTGGGCAGATTATAAATCGCTTTCTGCCAAAACCAACCTCTTTATGGGTGGCTTGTGGATCTCTAGCTCTGCTTTTTGGTGCTTCATGCACCTGGGCTATCTTCTCCCTCTCTTTCTCCCGTCGATCCTGCAGGTCTGTCTTTTCTTGATTCAGTGGTTGGACCTTGGCACAGAGTGCCTGGTTTCTTCTTTCCTGCAGTCCAGGGCAGGCACCACGAGTTGGTAGCACCTCTGCAGATCGTTGATGGTATAGGGACTCTTGACACTCTGGACCCTGGTGGCTCTGACTGTGTCCAAAGTCAGGGGAGACCCACAGTTAGCCTCACCTTTGGCTGGACCCTCCATTGAATCACGTTCCCCAGTGGTGTTTGTCTTGGGTATCCCTCCCTTTTTTGTGTTCTTTGTTTTCTTGAATGTTGCAGGTCTGATGGGAGGATTCTTCTGCCAGTGTTCTGGCAGTAGTTTCTTTCCCGCAGCTCTCTCATGGAGTCTTTGTTTCAGAGATCTGAGTGCTATGATGTGAAGGATGGGCTGTCCACATTCACAGGTTCTGGGAAATCCTCTATTCTCCCACTAACTGAATAGAACGTCAATTTTGTACTCAACTCCAAAGTTGCCTCGAGTCTCTTACTCACCACACAGCCACATCTACTTTCCTCAACTGCTGGTGGTGGTGTCAACCAACAGAGGGAATCCTGGTGCTGGACATCATGGAATGTGGGCGTGGTCACAATTCTTATATCCCATTGGTCAGAAAGAACCATGAAAGAATGAGGTGTGGTCAGAATCCTGTGATGCAGGCACAATGGGCAGAGTCAAGATGACATTAGCTTCCCCAGCCCCTTTCCTACGAAACTCTGTCCAATTCAGATACTTTAGTTGGATGGCTGCACATATTGTTGTGTATGTCTATTTGTTGCTATTCATAGACCTTGAACTCAGGATCTGGGCACAGTCTATGAGCTGCTTTTTCGTAAGGCTAGCCCTCTACCACTGGAGCCACATGGCTCTACTTCTTGCTTTGTTGGCACTGAATTTAGACAGGGTCTCAAGGACTTTCCTGCCTAGGGTGACATTGACCATGATCTTCTTATCGCAGCGTTGTAACTATCAAGGAGGGCTGCTGAGAGCCACTGGTGAAAGCCTAATTACTGCTCTTGCTGATGTTCTTGGACAGACCAGTGCGTTCATTATCCTCAGGTTTAAGTGGTGGGAGCTGGAGCCCACAGTTCAAATCCTGGTTATGCCACCTCTAAATGGCAGAGATCCTAAGAAACTCATTCTTATTCATAATATTACCAATGGAATGTGAAGTATGTCATGATTGAATGGGAAATACTTGAATGATTCTCGGATAAAATTATACACTTATATTATAGTACACTGATCAATTTTAATTAATACTTTATGAAGCATTTAAACAATCACATTCATTAAATTGGGGCATAATGAAATACCTACGAATTGGGCGTCACATAGTATAGAGATGCCATTTTTCTGCCAAGACTTTCTTTAGTTAATTGGTATATCCCATTTTCTGAATGTAGCTTGGTATATAAAACTAGGATATATTATACCTGACCAGAAAATCAGTTATTCAAACAGTTTTTATCAGAAATGCTTATAGTGAAATGTATATGTAAATCCAAATTATGTATATTTGAAGACAATGCTTGGTTAGTCCTCTTCTCAAATTCTCCATTCCTTTCATGAGAATAATATACATTGTAAGGAAATGCTTAGAATGTTTTGGAGAAATAGGTTGACTTTAAACCAGTGAGTTACTCCATGCTGCATTTTGTTTACTTTATATCCAGGAAAGATAAATTCTTACTTTATCATTTTCCTTAGGCTTTATACTCAGATTTTATCTCTGATGAGTGACAAAGATATAAACATTTTTTTAACAGTGGCTAAATTTAAGCTGAGGAATCTAGGTACAATGGTACTCATGCAGGTAGGCCTCATCAGTCATGAGACCATGATATCAAAATGTTAACCAATGCTTACTGGTGTCATGCTTATGAGATTTTGTGTATAATAAACGGTGTTTATTAGCAATTTTTGTAATTAACATCATTTCATGGGTTAGGAGCTGAAGTGAGACTATTCATACATCATGTAACACAATGATTTAAAAATGCAAGCTAAAGGAAATAATTTATGAAAAAAATATCAAGATTTACAATAAGTACAGTATCAGTATGACTGATTTTTCTTTTACCCCAGTTGCAATATGGCTTACAGGATGACATTTCTGGTTATATGTTTAATTAGGTCCTGATATTTCGCTGGAGAAGTTATGTTCTTTCATTTATTCATTGATCAGATCAAAGAGGAAATGAATTCCATGCGAGAGTCAACATCCATGATAATGTTACAGATGTACCCTGCTACTTTGCAAATGTTTCAAATCAGCTGGAGTAAACTGGATCCTTTTTTGGATCTAACTAAATAGGTATGCAATTTTGTCAGTACGAGAAAGATTTTGAGCACCATTTATTAAAGTATAATTTTCCAGGAACTACTTCTTTCTTTCCATGAGATTTTTAATTTCATTTATATCATGTGTTGATGTTTTTCTTTAGATAAGCCACATTCAGTCTTCTACAAAGTGTAATTTGGAATATTTTAAAACTATGTACAGTCATGTACACTGCTCAGATTCTTTAATTTGCATATTTTTCATGTTAAATCAGTAGGGATTAGTTCTCAATATGGATACTATTGGACTTATTCATTGCATTTCTGGGGGGTTTTTTTGGGGGGGTCCAGTCTTGGGTCCTGAACTCTGGGCCTGGGCCCTGTCCCTCAGCTCTTCAGCTCAAGGCTAGCACTCTACCACTTGAGCCACAGAACCACTTCTATCTTTCTTTGCTTATGTGGTACTGAGGAATCGAACCCAGGGCCTTATGCATGCAAGGCAAGCACTCTCCCACCGAGCCACCTTCCCAGCCCTCATTTCTGTATTTTTTAAGTATGTCATGATTTTGTTATTTCATTCTTTTAAATATGTGCAGATCTCACTCCGCATATAGCCACATTTGTTTTAAACCATTTGATACATTCAAGGGATTTGCTATGGTTTATCCAGATGAAGTTAATTACAAATTAACACAACCGTATTTCTGAGACACAGTTATCTTTATGGCTCTACTCCAAGTTAACATGTATTTGAGGTGTTTGTGCTAAAAAAAAATTGTCACAACAAGTTTCTGTTCTTGGGGGGTTCTAATTTTTGGTTGTTTTTCCAGTTGTGCTGACATCAACATATGTGTGAATTTTATTTCAATTGTTTTGTTTCTATATTTTATTTCATATAACAAAAAGTACAAAAAAAAAGAATCAGTGATTTAGAACTTTTCCAAATAGAATTCTAAGAGAGACACTTGAAATTTTGTGACAACTGGGAATGGGCAAGTGTACATAGTGGAGAGGGTAGTAGAATAACAGAGACATTGTCTGACATGATTTGAATTCTTCCTCCTCTTGCTCACTATTTCCGATATTCTTACTTCAAAGTCTTTAGTGGAAAGAAAATAATTTTTTCTGTATGAACTCATACTTTTTGGTTCAACTGGGACACACTACATATTCATATTTCATTTTAACTCAAAATCTTCTTTCCTTTGTTTAAAAACACAGATATGAATTTATAATGCTAAAATAACATCTACTAATTTATATGAAATGGTCCAAACTATTCTCACTTCACATTATATGTAACATAGATTGTAATATTAATAGTGAGTAACACAATATGTAATAATTGACTTTGGGGAAAGTCAATTACAGTGGATTTTTGTGAGATACCGAGTAATAGCAAAACTTGTATTTGATTCTACTAAAAAAATCACAGATATATTTAAAAATAACTCATAGTTACAAACTAATGCTGAACAAGTAAGATTGTTTATTGGAAAAAGCCAGAAGTTTCAAGAAACTTGCTTTTATAAAATTGTTTTGGATCTGGGCTTTAGTGGCTCATGCCTATAATCCTAGATACCCAAAAGTCTTAGATCTCAGGATAGTGGTTCAAAGCCAACCTGGGCAGAAAAGTCTGTGAGACTCTATATCCAAAATATCTCTTGAAAACTAGAAACAGCACTGTGGCTCAAGTGGTACAGTGGTATCCCTGGGCTGAAGAGGTGAGGAAGAGTGCCCAGGCCCAGAGTTCAAGCCTCAGAACGCCAAAAATATATTGGCATGGATTTTCATTTTATTATTTCGTGATTTTTTATTGTGAAAATATATACTGAGGGTGTACAATTTCATGAACAAAAAAATGAGTACATTTCTTATCAAGCATTGTTGACTCCTCCTTTGTTTCCCCTTCCCAATCTTTCCCATCCTCCGTTCTGTACGCCCCTTGCCCTCCCATGCAAAAGTTGTAAAGTTCATTTTTTACATAACGTCTTGTACATGTCTTTGTTTCAATGGGTCCACCTGTATCCCAATTTGTTTTGCCCTTCCCCTCCCCAAATTAAACCAACATCAAATACAGTGAAAACAGGGGTTATATCATTGGGGAGTGACATACAAAGCAATAAAGAAATCATCTTATAAATATGCTAGAAGCAATAGCAAGAAAGAAAAACCATTTGAGTCCTTGTCTTGGGGTTCATTTCACCTAACATCGACTTGTCTGACGGTTTCTGTTTATCTCAGACATATACTAGTTATTGCAGATAAGGAAATCATGGGACCTATGTTTCTTTGGGCCTGGCTTACTTCACTTAATATAATTTTTTCCAAAGCTTTCCATTTCCTAACAAATGGGGCAATGTCTTTCTTTCTGATAGAGGCATAGAATTCCATTGTGTATATATACCACATTTTCTTGATCCATTCATCTACTTAGAGGCATTTCAAACATGGCGCTTCTTTGATTAAGTTCATTCTAAGGTATTTTATGATTTATGGGGCTATTATAAATAGAGGATCTTTCCTGATTTCAGCCACACTTTTCTCATTGTTGGCATACAGAAAATTCATTGATTTTTTGAGGGTTAATTTTATACTCTGCTACTTTGCCAAAGTTTTGAATCAGCTTGAAGGATTTGGGAAGGGAGTCCGTGGGATTCTTTAAATACAGATCATGTCATCTGCAAAGATGGACAGTTTTACATTATCTTTCCCTATTTGGATCACGTTTATGTTTGCATCTTGACTTATTTCTGTAGGTAGGGATTCTAATACTAAATTGAAGAGCAGTGTAGAAGTGGACATCCTTGTCTCGTTCCTGAGTTAAGAGGAAATGGCTTTAGTTTTTCACAATTAAGTATAATGCTGGCTGTAGGTTTGTCATATACAGCCTTTATTGTATTGAGGAATATTCCATGGATTCCTAATTTTCCAGAACCTTCATCATAAAGGGGTGTTGGATCTTGTCAAATGTTTTTTCTGCATCTATTGAAATAACCATGTGGTTCTTACCCTTGCTTTTGTTGATGTGATGAATTATATTAATTTGCAAATATTTTAAGGGTATTTTATTTTATTTTATTGTAAAGATGCTGTACAGAGGGGTTACAGTTACATGAGTAAGGCAATGAGTACATTACTTGTTGACCATTGTTGCCCTTTCCCTTTCTTGGTGTTGTCCCACTATCCTTTCCCTCCTCCACTTCCCACACTCCTCCCCCCCTCCATCCTCCATTTCACCTGAAGTTGTAAAGTTAGTTTCCAATATACTGTCCTGTGGGTATCCTTGTTGGAATGGGTCATCCTGTGTCTTTGTTTCAGCATTTTGTTTTTCTCATTCCCCTCCCTAGAGTAGACAAATATATGTACAAGATACAGGGTACCAAAATCAAGTACAATGACAAGAGAGGATATGCCATAGGGGAAAGAACATAAAAAGGAAACAACAATAACACCAAAAAATAAAACCACATGGTACATTTAAAACCATAACAATAAAGGAAGACCTCTTGTGTCCATATCCTGCAGGTCCTTTCACTTAGCATCATCGTATATGGTCATATGTACATGGCTTTTGAGCTTCTCAGTTCATCTGATAAGATTATCCTAGATGTATACTAATTATTGAAAATAAAGGAAACCATGGGACCTAAATTTCTTTGAGACTGGGTTACTTCACTTAATCTGATTTGCAAATATTTAATCAGCTTTGCATCCCTGAAATAAATCCTGTTTGATTATTGTGAATGATTTTTTTGGAGAAATTTTTGAAGTCGATTGGGCAAAATTTTATTGAGAAGTTTTGCATCAGTGTTCATCAAAGAAATGGATATATTGTTCTCTTTCTTTGATGAGTCCCTGCCTGGTTTTGGGATGAGGGTTATGATGGCTTCATGGAATGAACTCAGTAGTGAACTTTCTCTTTCAATTTCATTGAAGACTTGGAGGAGTATTAGTGTGAGCTCTGTTTCAAAGGCCTTGTATAATTCCATTGTAACACCATCTGGTCCTGGGATTTTCTTAGATGAGAGATCTCTTATTGCTGTTTCTATTTCTATGCTTGATATGGTCATGTTAAGTTGATTTAACTCATCTTGGTTGAGTTTCGGTATGTCAATATTTGCTAGGAAAAGGTCTATTTTTGCAAAGTTCTCAAACTTATGAGCATAAATATTTGAGAAGTATTCCTTTAATATTGTGAATCTTGGTTGTTTCTATGATGATGTTTCCATTCTCATCTCTGAATTTATATGGGTGTGTTCTCTTCTTTTTCTGATAAGATTTGCTAAGCATCTGTCAATTTTAATTTTTTCAAAGAATCAACTCTTTGTTTTGTTGATTCTTTTTATGCTATTTTCTGATTCTAATTCTAATTTACTTCCGATTTAATTTTAATGATTTCTTTCCATCTATGGAATGGGGTTCATCTTGCTGTTCTTTTTCAAAGGGATTCAGATGTCTTATTAAATTGTTTGTTTCAGATCTATCTAATTTGTTGATGTAGTAACTCAGAGCTATAAACTTGCCTCTGAGTACTGCCTTTGCTATGTCCCAGATGAGCTGGTAATTTGTAGGTTCATTTTTGTTGAATATCATGAACATTTGCATTTCCTTCCTAATCTCTTCCATGACCCACTGGTGCTTATACAGTGTGTTGTTCAGCCTCAATGTGTTACAGGACTTTCTTTATTGGCTTTTGGTGTTTAGTTATAATTTTATTCCCTTGGATGCTGTTTCTTGGCCTTTACTGTGGTCTTGTTGGTTTTCTACGTTTAAGACATCTTTAAGTATATTTTGTAGGGCTGGTTTGGTGGAGATACATTTTTTCAATTTTTCTTTGCTATGGAAGGTTTTTATTTGACCTTCGGTTATGAAGTAGAGTTTAGCTGGGTATAGTATTTTTGGTTGATCGTTGTTTGTCTTTAGGTCATGGCATACATCATTCCAGGCTCTTCTTGCTTTAATCGTCTTTGCTGAGAAATCTGAGGTGATTCTAATTGGTTTCCCTTTATAGGTGATTGATCTTTTCTCCTTGACTTAAGGATATTTTCCTTGGTCTGAATTGATCCTGAGTGGATTATAATGTGATGGTGGGATATCCTGTGCTGGCCTGGTCTATTTGGAGATCTAAAATCTTCTTGTATCTGAATAGGCCTATCTTTTTGCATGTTTGGGAAGTTCTCTGCTAGGATCCTGTTAAACAAATTTCCTAGACCATTAAATTCTGTCTCTAGGTGCTCCTCTACACCCATTATCCTCAGATTAGTCTTCTGATGGTGTCTTCCAAGTGTTGAATAGATCTATCATATTTCTTCGATTTGTCCTGGATGGTTGTATGTTCTTTCTCTATAATATCTAGGCTGTCTTCAATCTCCAAGATTCGATCTTCTGCATGGTCTAACCTGCTGTCAAGACTTTCTACTTTGTTTTTTATCTCTTTTCCTTCTATTTGGTCAGCTTTGATGGCTTCAAATTCTATGTTGGAGCTTTGTTTTAGATCTTGTGTGAACTTCTTTACTTCCTTAATTTGTTGTTCAGTGTTTATTCTCAGATCACTTAGTTGATTGCTTATGGTTTCCTTGGAATCCCATTCCATTTGTTGGGTTCCAGTCAGCATTCCCTTTGTCGACACCCTAACTTCTTTCAGCTTTCTGTTTATGGATTCCATGAATGCCTCTATTGATCTTTGTCTATTCTCATCCCACTCTCACTATTCCTATGTTACTCTTTGATTGGCTTCCTCACATTCATGCAATTCCTGTAATTGTCTATGACTGTTCTCAGCCTGCTCACACATTATCTGTATTTCTCTTTGACTATTCTAAACCTGCTCATGCAATTCCTGTATTAATGTTTAAGTAGCTTCCTAATGCTCACAGGATTCCTGTATTAATTTTTGGTTTGCCTCCTCGCACTCCCTATCATGCTCACACTAATTCCTTTGCAAGTTCTCAATAATTTCATTCACCATGTTAACCAGTAGTGTTTGTAGAGCTTTATGGGAACTCTCCTCTGGATTATTCATTAACTATTCTGTCACCTGATTATCATGAGTGGGAGTTCGGATACCTGGAATTGCCAGTTTTTTAGTGCTTTTCCGGCTTGTTTTGCCCATTTAGTATGAAAGTAACACCAATTTTTTTCCAGAACACTATTTTAAGGCAAGCATCAACCAGAGTCCTGTAGTTGCACAATCATAATAGCTGCAGATACAATCTATTTCAACAGATACAATCTATTCAACATCAAAAAACCATGGATTAATGGGTTAAGAATAGCAAAGAAGGATTTGGCAAAGCAGAAATTATTAGCTCTAGGAAGAAATGTGGGGAAAACTAGAACTAGAGGGATTTAGAGAGGCAAAAGGAGAGTAAATTTAACTAAGTCCTAATCTCTGAGAGAGAAATGCATTGGACAGAATGATCGGAGGCAGATTAGAAAAAAAATAAAAAAAATGGAAAAACAAAAATTTTAATTTAAGAAGTGAAACACTTAAAAATTATGTAAGTTTAATGAAATGATATTGAGAAAAGAAAAGGATAGGATGAGAGGAGCCGAGGAATAGAAAGGAAACATGAAAACTAAAAAATAAAAATTTTAAAATTAGTTACTTGAAAATTATAACACTACTATTAAAGAAGTTAAGCTTAAGACATTGTGAATTGAGTAATAAATTTCTAGAATTAGTATGCACACAATGGGGGATAAGGTCTAATAATTGATGACAGGTATATATCTGGGGATGTGCAGAACAGCAATTAAGTCATGCAAAAAGAAATGAAAGAGAGAAAAAATGAAAACAATTAAAAGGACCAAAAGATCAGAAGAGATTATACATACACATACACACACACACACACACACACACACACACACACACACACACACACACACACACACACAACCAAAAATAAACTATGAGGAAAAAAAGATTAACCGAAAACACTTAAAAATAAAAATTTAAAAAAAGTTTCAAAAAAGTTTATTTTTTTTGGGAGGGGGATGGGAAGACCCTGTATCTCCCCTGTGTCCATAACCATTCTCTTGGTGGAGTCTTTGGTCTTCTTGTAGTGTTTAGTTTTCCTATGGCTTGATTGGTTCCTTAAATCAGTTTGGGCAGGCAGAAAAATGCTCTGTGTTAGGCAGGATTTTATGATACTCGACCCAGGCTACTTCATTGGGAGGAAGATCTGCTTTGAGTATCACAAAAGAGACAGATGGCTGTTTCCTCTAGTTTGGAGATGCTGTGATGGGGCTATGTTCTGGGTAGGGTTGAGGCCTTGCAGCAAACAGTAGTTTTCTCTGTGGGGCTAACTCCTGAGAAACAGTGCCCAGCTTGGAGCCATTCTCAGGATTTACGTTTACTGAATTTCAATATTTTGTCTAGGCTGCTGTAGGGAGGGGCAGACTCTGGCTGTGTTCAACTGGTGAATAAAGTCAGTCCTCCAAGGGCCGAGCCACCTTTGCCTAGGAGGGGTGACTTTCCCCTGGGTGGAACTGATCCTGGCAGGTCACTTCCTGTGCCCTTCAAAATATCTCTTTGTTTTCTTCCAAGTCCTGAGTTGGAGCTAGCTGCTCAACCAGACCTTTGTCAATATCAAAGATGAAGATATCCAATGGTGGTGGGAGGGAGGGACGGCCTTCCCGCCTCTGCTTCCTGAGAAGGAGTAAGAATGTCAGGGTTCTACTCACACCAGAGTCTTGTTTCCTGGGCCCTCTCTGGTCTGTGATCTGCAGGATGAAGATATCTGCTCCTTTTCAGCTCTTGCTGGTGTTGAATAGAATCCACTCATCTGCTGTTTCTGGCACCTTTGACCTGGACTCTCTCTGATGTAGGTATGGTGGCTAAGGCCGCTGCTGCGTCTGCCACAGTCGCTGCAGCCATGGCAACTGGCAAATGCTCAGATCTGTCTCCATGCCTGGATTTTCCCTCTCTGGCCAAACTCTCTGTAATGCAATGGGACACTTGTTGTGATTTTCTAGCCTAGGACTGTTCACTGGAACACTAAAACTTCTTTCTATGTGAAAGCTTGTTTAGCCTCCAGCTTCTCCTGTGCCATTTTCCTCTGAACTCCCTTTAAACATTATTATGACATAATATTGTGACATCACATTGACATTGTGATGTCAATGTGCCGTTTTGTTTTTACAAACCTATTATGACATCACATGTTAGAAATTTCATGGGTTTTAGGACTTCTAGCTCCTTCTTGAATTCTTATCCTCATTGTAAACTAGTAGCAATTGAAATCAGACATGTGGTTGTAATATTACAAAATCGTAGTGACATCACAATTCCATGGGTGACCTCATTACCGCCTTGATATCACAAACCTATTGTATCATCACATTGCCATTGTGACATTTCAATCCCTTATGGTCTCTTAGCACCTTTGAAAAAGTTTATGGCCTTTGTGACATCAAAGGTAAGCTGTTTACCCATTGTGGTCTAAAAATTGAGATCAGTTATACCATTGTAATATTACAAACCCTTGGAGACAAGATCACTAGTGTGACATCATTAGCCAGACCTCTCCTCATAGCTTTGACATAATGCTCTTTTGATACATTGGTCCTTTGTAATCTCATAATCTGTTTTTGACTTCATATTTCAGGTATGACATGTGATATTAGAAATGCACTCTGATATCATGAAAACGGTGTCATCACTCTGTCAGATATCATGAGCATTGTGTCACATTGTGATAACACATAGCTGTTCGGAGTTCATCATGTTTGGGCCAATGCATGACTTTGTAGATATCACAATCCCATTCTGAATTCATATTTTCATTGGGAGTTAATGAAAATTGAAGTCCAGCATGCCATTGTGACATCATCAACGCATTGTGACAACATAAACCTATTGCGACCTCACACCATTATGGCATCACCAAATAACTATGACATCAAAATATTATTATGTCTTGAGATTGTGACATCATGAGACTATTAACTTGTAAACTTGTATACTTATGATGCATAAAACAGAAGACAATGCAATGAGGCACATTGATGATAACTTTATTTACACTAGAAATGGGCCTACATTTACCTTGTCCTGGGCTGTATACTCAGTGACAAGCCAGCTCCAACCACCAAATCTCAGACTTCCAATGGGCAGCCCGGAACATAGTTAATTGGTCTGCAAACCACCAACCCCCCAAATTATCATCTCCAAAGCTCCAAACTTCAATAGGTAAGGCTTTTTCCTTTTTCTTTACTCCCTCCTTCTTTATAGACCTTTCCTTCATTTCCCTTTTCGCCTTCCATCACTTCATCTTCTCTTTAGGCTTCTCCACTATCCACAGGCCTACACTTCTCTGGCCTGGGGGCCAATTGGTACCCTTCCCCTCCTCTCCCTCAAATTCCTTTTCTCCCAGGACTTTCCGCTCCTGCTGTCTCACCACTTGCTTCCTTCCAGGTCTTCCCTTGATTTTCTCCAATTCCATTGCTCTGACCATGCAGCCTATATATAGGTAGAACCCCTCCATCACTCCAGTGGATCTCCTGTCTAACAGTTTTCAACCATCACTTCACTGCCCATTCCCCAATCACTTCTTCACAGCTCATCATATGAGGATGACATCCTTCCCCCTCCAGCCGCATGCCCTGCCCCCTTTCGTTGCATGCCCCATGCACTCCAGTGGGCCAGGACATTGGGCCACATTAATTAGTAGGCCCTGCTAATTTTTAGGGCACTGATGCTTTATATATCCCCCACTGGTTTTCATGTCCAATCAAATCCTTGATTTCTTCTTACCAAATCCTAAAAATTCGAACAGGCTTAAGATGTAACTTTAATAGACAAGAAGTAAATTATAGAAACACACTAGTTAGCACTAATTAACACTTAGTAAGTCTTATCTTTAAGGGATCCTCTGAGTGTCTCTGAACAGTCCATCTTGCAGCATTCTCTGTATATAGGTCCACTGCCTGTTTCACTTGAGGGTGATGGATCCAATGCTGTTTTCCTGCTAATTTAATAGCCGACAGTAAAGTTAGCACCACTAAGTAAGGTCCTTGCCACTTTGGTTCCAATTCAGGACCATGATGCATTTTTATGCATACCAGCTTTCCAGGCAAGAAAGAGTGGATGAAGTTTTGTTTTTTCTTTTTTAAACTCCATTTTTTAGTTCATTCCACTTACTTGAGGTCTAGCTTTTGAATGTATTGGTGAAGTGAGACTTGCTATAGAATAAACTACATTACTTACCCCAAAGAAATTTTCCTTCCAAGTGGATTTAATTTCTTATTTTGTATTTGAACTTTTTATTGTCACCCTAATGTTTATTTATTTTTAAACACTTTTTATTATTATTATCTTTAAGTAGTTATACAAAGAAGTTCCCATTCTACGAAACAGTACCTGAATACAAGTTGTCTGACAACATTGTCACCCATCCCTCATAACCCTTCCATTCTCACACATTTTTTGGTAAAAATTGAGATAGTTGATTACATATATTTCACATATTTCACAATATTGTGCAATTGTGATACTTAGTTAAAGTCACAAACACATTTTAACCTTGACAAGGCAAATTATCGTTATCATGGTATAAAATTTGTTAATTCTATGAGCTTTGACAATTAAAATTATTTTCCCCACCTCAGGTACTGTTTACATTTTTTTCTTTTTGTTTAGTGTAGGCTATTCCCTCTTTCCCTCTCACTCCTCCCTTCCCATCACTGTGTTTAGGTTGCTTAGTTATTTTTCTTCTATGTCGGGTGCAGCTGATGGACCCCTTTGTTGTATGTTGTTCCATTTCCCGCTTATTCTGTTCCTCCTCCTGGCTTCCCTCTATTGCGTGCACATTTCTACCATCTACATGGTCAAGAACATGGAGTCATTAATGGTGATACAACAAATTGAGTGGCTGTCCTTTGTTTCTTGAGTCCTGTTTATTTTGTCATATCTTCTTGCACTTTGGCTTTAGCATCCACGTATCAGGTAGACCCTGTGCCGTTTGTCTCTTTGTTCTTGGCTTACCTCACTGAAATAATTTGGTCTAGTTCCAACCATTTCCCTGCAAATGCCATCATTTTGTCCTTTCTAATGGTTGCATAGTATTCCATTGTATATAGGTACCACAATTTTTGGATCCACTCATCAGTAGTGGCTCATCTGGGTTGTTTCCAAATTTTGGCTATTGTGAACTGTGCTGCAATAATCATAGAGGTGTGTGTGTCTTTGTATAGTGGTTCCTCTTGTTCAGAGTAGATGCCTAGAAGTGGTATGGCCAGTTCATTGGAGAGGTTGATATTTAGCTTTCTGAGGTAGCTCCAGACTGCTTTCCAAAATGGTTGTATTAGTATACATTCCCACCAGCAAAGTAATGTTTCTCTTTCTTTGCATCCCTTTCAGCATTCGTCATTGGCTGAATTTAGGATGTGGACCATTCTGACTGTGATAAGGTGGTATCTCAGAGTTGTTTTTATTTGCATTTTCTTTATAGCCATGTGTTTCTTTACCATTTTTATCTCTTCTTCTTTGAAGTCTCTCTTTAGCTCCCTTGACCATTTCAAGATTGGTTTGATAGGTTTGTGAAGGGTTAGTTTCTTGAGTTCACCATATATAATGGATATTAGATACTTTTCTGATATATTGCTGGTAAATATTTTTCCCAATTATTTAGCTTTCTTTCTAGTTTTATTTCTATACTTTATGTGTGTAGAAAGTTTTTATTTTAAGTTAGTCCCATTTATCGAGTCATTCTCCAATTTGTTGTGACCCTGGGAATCTGTTCTGAAAGTTCCTGCCTGTGCCTGTAAGTTCAAGTGTCTCGCATAATCAGTCCTGCAGTAGTTTCAGTGTTTCCGGTTTGATGTTAAGGTCTTTAATCCAATTTGAGTTGATGTTAGTGCATGGTGATAGGCTAGGGTTCACTTTTACTTTTCTGCATGTGGCCAGTTTCCCAACACCAGTAGTTGAAGAGGTTATATTTCTTCCTCTGTATGTCTTTGGCTCCTTTGTCAAATATCAATTGACTGTACATATGCAGCTGTATTTGTGGGTCCTCTAACCTGTCTCATTCATTTTCGTGTCTCTTTTTGTGCCAGTACCAAGCTGTCTTTGTTATTATGGCTTTATATAGGGCTTGAAGTCCTGTATCATGATCCCTCTTGCATTTTCTTTTGCCTAAAATTGTTTTGGCTATGCTAGGTCTTTTGATGTTCCATATGAATTTCTGGACTATTTTCTCTATTTCAGTAAACTAGGATATTGGAATTTTAATGGGAGTTGCATTGAATGTCTTTATTAATTTTGGCAGTTTGGTCATTTTCACCGTAATAATTCTGCCTATCTGGAAACATGGGAAGTCTTTAAATTTCCTGATATCTTCTATGATTCCTTTAATTAGGCTTTTATAATTTTCATGAAATAGACCATTACATCTTTGGTTAGGTTAATTCCTACATACTTTTTTGGGGGTTATTGCTAATGGGTTTGTTTCCTTGATTTCTCTTTCTGCTTGTACATTGTTGCTATGCAAAAAGGTGATTGATTTTTGTTGGTTAATTTTTTATCCTGCTAAGTTTGAGATGGAACTGTAGGGATCATTAATTTACAAAATAATGCCATCTGCAAAAAGAGATAGTTTATCATCTTCCTCTCCTATGTGGATCCCTTTAATGTGTTTTTCTTGCCTTATTGCTCT
Organism: Dipodomys spectabilis; assembly: GCF_019054845.1. Taxonomy (NCBI): domain Eukaryota; kingdom Metazoa; phylum Chordata; class Mammalia; order Rodentia; family Heteromyidae; genus Dipodomys; species Dipodomys spectabilis. Next base: position 1,429,564 of record NW_024871184.1, on the reverse strand, counting down.
GGCTAAGAATTCCAGAACTATATTGAAGAGGAGTGGAGTGAGTGGGCATCCTTGCCTTGTTCCTGTTTTTAGGGGAATTGGTTGTAGTTTTTCCCTATTAAGTATAAAATTGGCCTTTGATCTGCCATGTAAGTCTTTTGTTGTCTTATGAAATGCTCCTTCTATTCCTATTTTATTCCAGAGCATTTAACATGAATGAGTGCTGAATTTTATCAAAAACCCTTTCCGCATCAATGGTGATAACCATGTGGTTCTTGACTTTGTATCTGTTGATGTGCTGGATTACATTTATTGACTTACATACATTAAACCATCTCTGGATGAACCCTACTTGGTCAAAATGTATGAGTTTTTTTAATATGTTTCTGTTGGTTGCAATTTTATTGAGGAGCTTTGCATCTGTCTTAATCAAAGAGATTGGTGTGTAGTTCTTTTTTTGTCGGTCTTTGCCTGGTTTGCGGATGAATGTGATATTGGCTTCATATAATGAGTTTGGGATTATGTCTTCTGTTTCTATTTCTCTGAAGAGCTTGAGGAGTATGGATATTAGTTCCTCTTTAAAGGTCTTAAAGAATTCTGTAGTGAATCCATCAGGTCCTGGGCCTTTCCTGTTGGAAGATTTCTGACTACTTCTACTATCTCATTGTAGGTTATTGACATGTTTAATTGATTTATTTCTTCTTGGTTCTGTTTGGGCAATTTGTATTTCTTTTTTTTTAAGGCAGGAAAAGAAGTTTACTGAACTGCTGCCCCAACAATGCATGGTGGAGAAGCATGGGTGGAAAGGAAGGGGGCAACCCACCTCTAGGCCAGGACTTATCTAGGCCAGGGAAAAGAAAAGGTGTGGCCAGGTGGGGGAAAGGTGTGGCCACACTGGATCCAGAGGTGACCTCAGGGTCTGGGAACCTCCTAAGGTCAGATGGGAGGCATGTGACCAGATTTGGCCCAGTATGTCACCTAGCAGGAGGGGAAGGTGACTGCTTCCAGGTCTGCCAGTTACCTATGTAACAGATACTGGGAAGAATCTTAGCTAAGAGGGAAGGAGGTTTCTGTGTTCAGACCTTATATTCCAGCCTTTTGATAATTATGATAAAAGGCGAAGAGTCTCTCTGGCTACTTCCTGATTGCAAGGGGCATCGACAGTAGATGTAAAAGGCTGAGACATAGTTTTCTCTGGGAGAAGGCAGCAGGCAACAGCTGTCACTTGGGCATTGAGTCCTTAGATGAAGTCTGGAGGAGACACGTCTCTTGGATGAAGTCTGGAGAAGTCTCATGAGGGGACTAATTGGGGGACTAAAAAAGAAATACTAGAGACAAATATATGACAAGAGGAAGGACTTGGGGCTGAAAATGTTGGTAGAAATGTCCCTAGCTACTTCTGACATCTGGCGACTAGGTAGAGAAGAAGTCAAGTGACAAAGGCAAGAATATAAATTCCTGTGCAGTTGAAAGTTAGACAGGTATGGACATTAGATGGGCAGTCTTCTTACTTCTATTGATCTCCTGGCTCTGGTTAATTTTGAAAGAGCAAGCACAAAATGGCTGATGTGATATCATCTCCTCTTACTCCTCTCCATGTTTCCTTGTTCCACAGACTGGCTGAGTCTAGGTACTTGCTGGGATGGTTTGTCCCAGTTGGTATTCAAGGAGGTTTGAACTCAAGGCCTAGGCACTGTCCCTGAGTACTTCTGCTCAAGGCTAACACTCTACCCTTTGACTTATAGTACCACTTGCAGTGTTTGCTGGTTAGAGATAAGAGGCTTGAGCCATGCTTCCAGCCTAGTTCTTTGCAGATTAGTTAGGAAATGGAGTCAGAGGGATTTTTCAGCCCAGGCTGGCTTTGAACTGCAATCTTTGCCACAAAAGCCCTTTGTTATTTCCAATTAAAGCAACAAGGATTTCAAATAGAACAAGTAGAGCTTACCTGGTGCTTATCAAGAATTGACCAAATATTCTGCAATGACAAAACTCATTAGATGTGAAAATCTTAGCACAGATATGCCCAATATTTTAGCATAATGTAGTCAGTACTAGACTACACAACACAAAACAAAAAAGGCAAAACTCAAAACCTAAAATTTTTGACAACAATGTGTAGACATCATTGCTAACTTAACACATCAGATGGTTGTGCCTCAGTTACCAGGGTCTGTGAAAAGAGCAACTTGTTAGCAAGGCACATTAGAATAGATGGATGGAGGAGTAGTAAGTATGGTGGAAAGGTAAGGGTTGGATGGGGCCAAACCCTTAACCCTCCTTGTGGCCAAGATGGCGAACTCTAGATGGTGAATTTCTGAAAAAAATGCAAAGAAATTCTGAACAAAAAATCAAGCCTAGTTTGGCTAGCCTTTGAGAGGGAACGAAGAGGAGGTCCCCGGGACCCAGCCCATGTCGCACTCTTCAGGGCACAATCCAAAAGTTTTAGAAAAGAAAGGGAGAGATATAGAAAGTTGAACATGAATATCAGAGAGCAAAAAGAGCCTGAAAGTAAACAGATTTCTGACCATGTACCATTGTAGAGGCAAAAATTGTCTAAATCTGAGCATCCTCAGCTTCAAAGTTGACCAGCCTTTCAGCTAAAGGCCATAGGAGTTCTCTGACATGACGCCACATCTGAACAGAGATTGAGCAACAGAGAGCCATAGAGAGTAGTTTCACTCACCAGAGTAGAAAAGTGGTGTGGACGTGGATGTGAAGGCCAGCAATGGTATTGGTGAAAAGTCTCACGTGGTGTCCAAGGCAGTTTGCTTCGCAGAAGAGGGGTGGTTGGGAAATTCTAACATTTTCAACTCAAAAACCCCATCCCAGTCATGGCATCATAAGTAAAGTATATTAAATAGGTAGGTTTCATTAGGTAGCGGATGAAAAGAACACCACACGATATTCAGACAGGAAAAGAAGTTTATTTACTGAACTGCTGTCCCCACCATACATGGTGGAGAAGCATGGCTGAAAAGGAAAGGGAGGGATAGCAATTTGTATTTCTGTAAAAATTCATCCATCTCTGCTAGGTTTTCCTTCCTTTGTGAGTAGAGTCTGGAATTATTTCTTTATGATTGTTTGAATGTCTTGGATGTTTGTTGTAATTTTTCCTATGGTATCTCTGATATTATTGATTTTGGTCTCTCTCTTATTTTGTTAGTTACTTTTGCCAGTAGTCCATCAGTTTTATTGACTTTTTTTTAAAAACACAGCTTTTGATTTTATTAATTTTATTTATAATTTTCTTAATTGCTATCTCATTAATTTCAGCTCTTACTTTGAATATCTCTTTCTGTCTAGCAACTTTAAGTTCATTTTTTTGTTGTTTCTCTAGCAGTTTTAGTTGCACCATAAGATTGCTTACTTGGTCTATGTTTCCTTGATGTGCTCACTGAGACCAAAAAATTTGCCCCTCGGGACTGCTTTCGCTGGGTCCCATAGGTTTCTTTGTGATGTATCTTCATTTTCATTGAACTGCTTATTTTCATTCAATTCTTTATTTTCTTCTGTGACCCATGTATTGTTCAACAGAGTGCTGTTTAATTTCCATTTTGTTTAAGTTTTTTTCTACTATATGCCTTGTTATTGAGAACTAGTTTTATTCCATTATGGTTAAATAGAATACAGGGTATTATGTCGATCCTTTTGTATTTGCTTAAATTCCTTGTATGAACATAGAAATGGCCTATTTTAGAAAAAGTTAGAGGATTGGCAAGAGTAAGGCCCTGCTAGTGTGAATGCCTGTAATTCTAGCTACTCAGGAGACTCAGATCTGTGTATTCAGGTTTAAAGCTAGCCCAGGCAGGAACGTTCATGAAGCTTTTCTGGAGTTGTTCAGCACCACAGCCTGCCTTATGTCTGGGGTTGTTCACCACCTTTGCACCATGGGCTGGGCTGGGCTGCTTATGCAAGCCAGTATGGAGAAGTGCCACTTCCCACTAAGGGTCCAGAGTTGTTCGCTGCCGCTGTTGTTGCCGCAGCCTGCTGCCACTGCCCCAGGATCAGCTGGGACACTTATGCAAGCCAGGCACCTCAGCACGAGTCAGGTGTTAACCTCGGCTGTTTCCTAAGGCTAGGCTGGGCCACTTATGAAGGCCAGTATGGAGAGGCACAAACTGCCAAGGGTCTGGAGTTGTTCAATGCAGCTGTTCCAGCCCCAGCCACCGCTGCTGCTCTGGGCTGGTCTGGGCTGTTCCTGTGAGCTAGTGCTAAGAGTAATGCCTGGAGTCTGGGTGTTTTGCTGTCACTGCCCGCTGCTGCTGCTGCTCCAGGTTAGGCTAGGCTGTTTACACCAGCAGGACAGAGTTGCCACACTGCAAGTCTAGGGTCGTTCGCCACTGCTGACAACTGATGCTGCTCCTGACTGGGTTGGGCTGCTTGCACCAACCAGGCAGAGATGCCATGCCAGGGAGTGTGAGGGGAGTCTTCATGCCGGCTCTGCCTTCTGAGATTTCTGTTTGTATTCTCTGTGTTGGCAGCGGTACTTGGGAGTCTTCTGAAAGCCTTGGGATAATTGTGGGTGTGTGGTCCTCAAAGGGTCCAGAGCTGGACCACTTAAGCAGCCTGGCACAAAGCCACACCACTTAAACTGCTCAGCGAGGAGCCCCATCACCAACAAGGGGTGGGGGAAGTTTCTTCCCACTTTACTGTCTGTGTAGGTTTTTCCCTTTTCTTTTTTCACTTCCTGTATCTCTCTGAGTAATCGCTTTTTTTATTGTGTGGGTCACTTGGAAAAGCAGAGCATTGAAATCAAACCTCTATTTGGTTGGAGAGAACTGTGGTGTTTCACTGCTGTTCAATTGCCATCTTTGCCCCCCCCTTCAGGTCGAGTTTTTCTTAGGTGGCCGGTGGGCCTTGGTTACCAAAGGATAGGTACATAATGGAATATGTTGTAAAGCCTGCAGATTATAGTTAGACATTTCTGTTAATATACCCTTCCCAAGGTTAGGAATCAAAGGGGGTGGTCTACATTTAAATATTTCAATGGTATTAAATCATTTAACATAAGGCCTACATATTGCTCCAAGGAGAGCAAAGTGGAGGTCACCCACCTAGCCATGGACAGTCTCGGTATTTAATTTAGTTAAAGTTTCCTTAAAGGTCATATTCATTGTTTCTAGTGCCTTGAACTCTGAGGTCTGTAAATGCATTGTAACTTCCAACTTATTGGTAGGGTATTAGTTAATAGTTGAGAACTTAGGCCATGAATGCAGAGCCATCTTTGGACCCCACAGCTAAGGGTAAGCCAAATCAAAAAATTATTACCTGCCTCAGCTCAACCTGAAAAAGTGTCCACAATTACTAACAGCTACCAATACCTGTACTTGCCAGGCTTTACCTCTGTGAAGTCCATTTGCCCAAATTTACCATCTGATGTTCCTCACATATGAATTCTTTCCATATGTTCCAGCTTTTCAGCTTTTACCTGTTGGAAATTACCTACACACATTACAAAGGATTGTCAGGCTGAGGCCCCACTGGTTTTCAGAACAGTTTTAGGCAGTGGTCTCGGGCAATATACCAGGGTGCAAATATCTACATGTAAACTGACAGAAAGCTTGAGCCTGTATGCATTTTTCACAAGTTCAGTGTCAACATTTGCACACTTATTACCACTGTTTTTACTTCTTTCTTAAATCTTAACGACTAGTATCTCTAGAGACCCCACTGGTTTTACAGTGGTCTCCCAAGCTACCTGATCAGCTCAGATGTTTCCCTGTGTCTTAGGGTCTCTAGATTCTTTAAATCCTGTATAGTACTCTGAACTTTGGAGAATTCTTTCTACTTTTCCACATCAGTGTATTTTTTGTGACAGATCTTTCAACTGTTTGTTTAGCTCTTCTGTTTTTCTTCCTAATGCTCTTTCCCTTTCCCTGGCATTCTCTATCAGAGTATGTGGTCCTTTAACTCTGAAGAGTAACAATCTCTTTCTTGAGCCTGATATTTTCCTGTTCACTTTTCTTGACCTCATCTTCTATGACACAGCACTTCCCCGTCTTCTCTGCTAATTACTCTTTCCTTCTTTCTCAGTTTCATTGAATTTCTAAGGACATTGTTCAAAAGCTTATAATCGATATGTACTTCAGCCTAATAAATTCTCATATCAGGTCCAGATCCTTTTCCATGGTCATGATTTCTTAGTGCAATATCAGAATCTCTCCTTGGCCTCACTTGTGGTTTTCATGGATGTAAGGATTGCTGTCCTATGCTTCTGTCAGCCTCTGACCTGTGGTCCCCTAATTTTCCTCATGCTCACCCAAGCTAATGTACTTGGATTTCATTTGATTCTGATTGTTTTCTAGGTTCCTTTTGAGGATTTTCTTCTCATTTTTGACTCTCACAATTTCAGAATTTTATGTTCAAATCTTTTCTTCACGTCAAACAATTCTCTCTGTTTTCTCCAGTGTGCTCTTCTATGTGCTTTTAACATCTTGGCAGGTTTTGACTGGCACATATTGGAGATTCAGTCTTTTATAAGCCTGGGTTTTGAGATAGAAGTGTGAGAATTTTTTCTTTGCCACATGTCTTCTTAAGTTCAGAGAGCTGATTTTTAAATTGAACACAATTGGAATTCAGAGCTCCAAGCTCCTTTGCATATATCTCCACAGATATGAACACATTTTCCACGTGGTTAATGTGATTACATAACCTGTTATTTTCTATCTTTCTCCTCCTTGGACATTCCTTTTCCCAATGTCCATTTTGCTTGCAATAAGCACACTGATCTAGTCCTAGGGGTTCCCTACTACTATTTGCAAATGATTTGTACTGTCTTTGCCAAGGATTTCTTGATCCCTACTCTGGTCCTCTTATCAAAACTCAAACCCCCTTCTTAGACTGTTTTTTCCCAGGGTATCTCTGTTATCAAACACCCACTGGGCAACCACTTCCAACTGCGAATAAACCTTTCCCTCAAAACCTTCTAACTTTTGAAGCTTTCTTCTAATGTCTGGGGCTGACTGGGTAACAAAGGCCATATTTAGGAATCTTTGATTCTCCATGGTTTCAAGATCTATAGGCCTATAGGTCCTATAGGCTTCTGAGAGAAATTTCAGAAAATAATTAGGGTACTCAATGGGATACTGTACCATCTCACTCACCTTAGATTGATTACTTGGCTTTCTAGCCACTGTGGTATCCCTGCTAACCAAACCTGGAAATAATTGGTAAGCACCTCCATACCTCGATCGCTGTTAGTCTCAGCTTGGGTAAGTTTGGGGAAATACTTGCTCCAAATGGTCTGGTTCAATAGTGGGGCTACTATCTGGTCCAAGGACCACCTTCAAGTCACTGAGCATGAGTCACTCCCTTTTCTACCTGTACAATTTGCTGACATTTATCCCAGATGTGCTAATGTGTGAAAATTAGTGTCTAATGAGGTAATGAGCCCCTGATTTTTTTTTTTTGTCAGTCATGGGGCTTGAACTCTGGGCCTGGGCGCTGTCCCTCAGCTCTTCAGCTCAAGGCGAGTGCTCTACCACTTGAGCAACAGCGTCACTTCCGGTTTTCTGGTGGTTTATTGGAGATCGGAGTCTCACAGTCTTTCCTGCCCGGGCTGGCTTTGAACCGCGATCCTCAGATCTCAGCCTCCTGAGTAGCTAGGATTACACGTGTGAGCCACCAGTGCCCGGCTCCCTGATTTTTTTAAAAGGATGGATTTTGTTGTTTCCAGTTATAAAGGTCACTAGTTGTAAGGGAACACGTATCAGAAAGAGGGCCTGCCCACCATCTCCTCCATATTCCTGTCTCATGGGTAATAAGGGTAACATACCACATTGTACCACCTCAGGCTGCTACAAGTAACCACTTTTGGTATGGGGGGACTTAACATTAGAGGTGCTGATGGCAAAGAATAGGAGAGTGCATCTTCTTCTGAGGGATCCTGTAACCCTGGGGGAGAATATTTTTTGGATATGACAAGTTTAGGCCATGTCCTCCCATCCTGAGAAAAGGAGGTGGATACAGGACACAGAACTATCAGCATACACACACAGGCCAATAGCCACAGACACTTAACCCACATGTCCCACACCTCTCAATGCAGACCTCTGCTGGAGGTCTAAGATGACAGAGAGAACATCCCAGATTGTTTCTTGAGGAGGCTGCAGATGACCTCTGGAGGATGTAACATATGTTCTCCCTAGGAGCCCCTAGATGACCTCTCATGGAGGTTCCAAATGGCTTCCCAAGGAAGTGTCAGATGACCTCAAAAGGAGGTCCCAGATGTCCTCTCAGTCAGGCTAATATTACCCCTCAATTAGCTCGCAGATGGCCACTCAAGGAGGCCACATATGAACTCCAGGGGAGGTTCCAGATAACTCTCTTGAGAAAGCCAGAGATGACCTCCCGAGAAGGTCCTACATGGCTTGTCAAGGAAGTCCCAGATGATGTCTGAAGATGAGCATAGATTTCTTATCAAGGTAACCCAAGATGACCTCCCAAAGAAGCTCTCGATGACCTCAAGAGGTAGTCCTAAATTGCCTCTTAAGGAAGCCCTAATGACTGCTTTTGAAGAGGTCTCAGGTGGCCTCCTGAGGAAACCCCAGAAGACTTCTGGAGAAAGTCCAAGATGGCTGATATAGAAGGCCCCAGATGACCTCCATCGTAGGTCTCAGATGGCTTTTCAAGGAAGCCATACATGACCTCTCAAGGAGGTTCCAGATAGCTTCCCAAGGAAGCCCTACATGACCTCTCAAGGAGTTCCCAGATGGTTTTCCATGGAAGTCACAGATGACCTCCAGAGGGGGTCCCCAAAACAGGCTGGCAAACTTGCCCAGAAGCACCCCTAGAGGTACTTTTGTCCATGTTGGTCCTCCGGAGACAAAGACTCAAGGTAGACTCTCAAGTCTGAGGGCTGACACTCTCACCTATGGAGATTTTTCCCTGGGGCCAAGGCCTGATGCCATCCAAATGGATTATCTTGATGGGGTCTCCAAAAATTATGACCTCTATAGTTCAAGCGAATCCATTGAGACATATGTAATATAATAAATGTTCTCCAAACCATCAAGTCCCAAAATTATGATATTCAAAGCTCCAAATATCAAAGGGCAAGCCTTTTTTCCCCTTCCCATTGTCTTTCCTTTGTTACAGATCTATACTTCCTTCGAGGTCTTTCCCTTTTTGCCTTCTACCAGTTCCTTCTTCTCTTCAGGCCTCTCCACTCTCCACAGGCCTGAACTGCTTTGCCTGGGTCGTCAGTTGCCATCCTTCACCTCCTGCCCTCCCTCAACTTCCTCTCCTCCCAGGAGTTTCCCTTTCTGCTATCACACCACTTCCTGACTTCCAGGACTTTTCCCTTTTTCTCTCTCCTTCTATTGCTCTGAACAATTAGCCTATATAAAGTCTGTACCCCTTCTCTACTCCAACTGCCTAACATTTTTCAACTGTTGCATCCCAAACTGCCCACAGCCCAATCACTTCTTAACAGTTCAACACGTGGTGATTAATTCACCAGCACCTCTCACAGAATACTCCACCTTGTTTGGTGGCATACTTTGTCCTCTCCAGCTGGCAAGGAGATGGGGCCATGCTGATTATCCAACCCTGTAGATTATCAGGGCCCTGCTGATTATTATAGTATCTTCCTTGTGAATTACTAGCAATTGTAATTGGAAATTTGATTGTGATATTACAAACTCGTTGTGGCATCACAAACCCATTGTAACAACATTGTCATTGTGACATCATGATTCCATTGTGACAACTCAAATTTATTATGACCTCTTAGGTCCTTTGAAAAATCAAATGCCATTTTCAACATCACAGTTCCTTTTTGTACCCATATCCTTCTTGCTAACTAATGACAATTGAGATCAGCCATGCCATTATAACATCAAAAAGTATTTGTGATATCCTCAATAGTGTGAAATCACATTTTCATTATGAGACCATTAGCTCATTGTGACGTCATCAAACTCAATGACATAATAGCATTATGACAATTCTCATTGTGATAATATAGACACACTGTGAATGCCTATTCTCTGATTTCATTGTATTTCAAATGTGGCATGAGAATTAATATCAGAAAAGCATTTTTGTGCCTACATAATCATTTTGACATCATAATCACTTTGTGACATCACAGTGCCATTGCGATATCACTAACACAATGTGACATCACAAACCACTCCTGTCCTCATAACTTTTGTGACATGCTGACATTATGATATCTTCGACTTTTACACCCTCATAATTTTTTTCAACCTCATATTTCATGTATGACATGAGATACCAGAAATTCACTGTGACATCATGACCATTGTGGCATCACACTGACAGATGTCATGATAATTGTGTCACATTGTGACATCACAAAAGGTTTAGATGTCACAATTAGTTGGTGATGCCATACAGGAAAGGGGTCACAGTAGGTCTATGATGTCACAATTTGTTGGTGATATCCAAATGGCATAAAGGATCTCATTTGTTATGAAATCACAGAGAATATAAGTTCACAAACAGACTGTGGTATCTCCAATGGCATGTGTTGTCACAAATGTGATGTAGTCCTAGGAGGATTGTGATGTCACAGTGTGACTCAATGTTCATGATGTCTGTCAGTATGATGTCACTATGGTCATGATGTCATAGTGGATTTCTGATATCACATATCATAACCTAAATATTATAAGGTTGAAAACAGATTATGAGCTCATAAAGGGCTTAAGACATCACAATTGCATCACATCACAAGACTTAAGAGGACAGGGCAGGTTTGTGATATCACAGTGTGTTAGTGATATCACCATGGCACTGTGATGTCACAAAGTGATTGTGATGATGGCATCACAATATTTATGATATTACAATGGTTTTCTGATATCAACCCACATGCCACATTTGAAATAGAATGAAATAAGAGAATAGGTATTTACAATGTGTCCATGAAATCACAATGACAATATAATGTCATAATGCTATGAGGTCATTGCAAATTGGTGATGTTGCAAGGGCAAGGAGGTAATGGTGTTATAATGAATATGTCTTGTCACACTGGTGATGGGGTCACAAAGGGTTTGTGATTTTACAATGGCATATATGAATCCAATTGTCATGTGTTAAAAATGAGGATATGGGTACACATAGGGACTGTGATGTCACAAATGCCATGTACTTAGGGGTCATGATAGCTTCATGATGCACAGTTATGATTAGGTCCCAATGCGTTTTGAATGTCATGATGATTTTGTAATATCTCAAACACATGTCCAATTTCAATTGCTATTTCACAATGTGCATATAAGTTCACAGGAGTAGCTTGCAGTCCTAATGGACAATACTTTTTTTAATGTTATGAGGTCATATTAGGTTTGTGAATACACAATGGGACAGTGATATCACCATGGCAATATCAACTCACTACATCATGTCAAAATATTCTTTTGGTGTCACAATTAGTTGATGATGCCACATTGGTGATGAGGTCACAAAAGATTGTTGATATCACAATATGTTGGGCAAGGCACAATGACATGATGGTTCTCAATTGTCTTTAACTTACAATGAGTATATGAGTTCACAAAGGGACTGTGGTTTCTCCAGAAGTATTTGTTGTCACAAATATATTGAAATCTTAAAAGGTTTGTGATGTCAGAATTTGGCACAATGGTTATGACACCTGGCAGTGTGATGTCACCATGGTCATGATGTCACTGGGCATTTGTGATATCAAATGTCATATGTGAAATCTAATAAGGTCGACAACAGATTATAAGAACAAAAAGGTCTAAGGTAAGAGAATTGCAGCATGTCACAAAAGTTATGACAGGTTAGGTTTGTGATGTAATGGTGGGTTAGCGATATCACAATGACAACATGATGTACAAAGGGATTGTGATGTCACAATGGTTATGAGTTCATGATTTGTTTATGATATCAACCTACATGCCACATTTGAAATAGAATGAAATCACAGAAAAGGCATTCATAATGTGTCTAGATGTCACCATGACAATGTGAAGTTATAATTCTATCATATCATTTTAGTTTTTTGATTTCACAATGAGCAGATGGTGTCACAATGACAATGTGATGTCACAACTGTGATGATCTCACAAAGAGTTTTTGATGTTAAAATGTCATGTCTGATTCTCAATTGTCAATATTTCACAGTGGGGATTTGGGTACACAAAGGGACTGTGATGTTACAAAGCTATGTATTTTTTCAAAAGTTATAAGAGGTCATAATAGATTTGGGATATCACAATGTGATTCTAGTGTCAAAACAGCAATGTAATGTCACAATGGGATTGTGATGTCACAGTGGTGATGAGGTCACAATGAGTTAGTTATGTCACAAATTTGTAATACCACAATTATTTGTCCAATTTCAATTTCTAATAGTTCACCATGAGGACACTATAATAACCAGCAGTGACCCTATAATCCACAGGAACAGATAGTCATCATGGCTTCCTGGTCTGGACCACTGGAGAGGGGTGTACATGCCGCTGGAGGGGGCACGACATGCTGCTGAAGGAGATAGGATGTCATGCAGCATATGGTGAGCTGCTAAGAAGTGATTGGGCATGGATATTTGGGAAGTGAAGATTGAAAACTGTTATGCAGGAAACATAGTGCAGTGGGGGAAGAGTACAGCCTATATATAGGCTGCATGTTCAGAGCAACAGAAGGAGAGAAATAAAGGGGAAAGGTCTGGAAGGAAATAAGTGATGAGACTGCAGGAGGGTAAAGAACTGGGAGGAGAGGAAATTGAGGGAGAGCAGGAGGTGAAAGATGGCTACTGGCTACCTGGACAAGGCAGGGAAGGCCTGTCAAGAGTAAAGCAGCCTGAAGAAAAGAATGGAATGGTGGAAGGAAAAAAATGAAAAGACTTGAAAGGTAGGACAGGTATGTAGAGGAGGAGGATGAAGAGAAAGATAAAAGCCTTATCCTTTGAAATGTGGAGCTTTGAAAATCATTATTTTGGGGATTTGTTGCTTGCAGACCAGTTAACAAATGGCTGGGCTGCTCTTTGGAGGTCTGAGGGTTCATGGATGAGGCTGCATTTAGCTCTGGGAATGCAGCCCAGGTCAAGGTAGTCACTTGTTTCAAAATTTATGAGGACAAGACAGTTTTGTGATGCTACATTCCATTAATGAGATCACAATACCAATATGAGGTCATAAAGGTATTTTAATGTCACAATAGTGATGTGGTCACAATGGGTTTCTGAAATCAACCTATATGCCACATGTGAGATAGAATGAAATCTCAGCATAGGCAATCACATTGTCTCTATGACCTCACAATTAAAATGTGATGTCATAGTACTATGATGTCATTGTCATTGTGGGATGTCACAATGAGCTAATGATATCCTAACAACAATGTGATCTTACTCTGGAGATGATGTCACAAAGCGTTTTTAATGGTACTATGGCATGTCTAATGTCAGTTGTGTTCACAATGATATGGTAACCCAAAGGGATTGTGATTTCACAAACACCATTTTTTCAAAGGTGCTAAGAGGTTATAACAGGTATGGGATGTTACAAGGTGATCATGATATCACTGTGGCAGTGTGATGTCACAATGTGTTTGTGATGTCACAGTGGTGATAAGGTCACACTTGGATAGTGATGTCACAATGAATTTGTAATATCACAATTACATGTCCAACTTCATTCTACTAGATCACAATGAAGATACTAGTTCACATAAGGAGCTAGAATATAGAAAGGCCATGAATTTTTTTAAAATATTATGATGACATAATAGGTTGGTGAAAATGCAATGGGACAGAGATATCCCATTGACAATGTGATGTTATCATTACATGAGATAGTATTGTTTTGAAGTCACAAATAGTTGATAATGGCATACAGGTGATTTCACAATGGGATGGTGATGTCACAATCTCATGCCAGATCTCTAATTGATAATGAAAATATTAGTTCACAAGAGATAATGATGTATCTAAAGGTATATGTTGGCACGTGTAATGAGTCTTAACATGTTTGTGATGTCACAAAGTGACTCAGTTGTCATGACATCTGGCAGTGTGATGTCACAGTGGTCATGAGGTCACAGTGGATTTCTGATATCACATGTCATACCTGAAGTATTAGGAGTTAATTTATGAACTCAGAAAGGCCGAAGAGGGCTGGGAAGGTGGCTCAGTGGTAGAGCGCTTGCCTTGCATGCCAGAGGCCCTGGGTTCGATTCCTCAGCACCACATAAGCAAAAAGAAAAAAGCCGGAAGTGGCGCTGTGGCTCAAATGGTAGAGCACTAGCCTTGAGCTGAAGAGCTGAGGGACAGCGCCCAGGCCCAGAGTTCAGGCCCCATGACTGGACCCCCCAAAAAAAATTAAAAAAAAAAAGAAAGGCCGAAGAGATCACACTGGCAGCCTATCAAAAATTTATGAGGATAGGACAGTTTTGTGATGTCACAGTGGGTTAGTGATTTATAATGGCAATGTGGTGTCATCAAGGTAGTGTGATGTCATAATAGTTACGTGGTCATGATGTATTTTTGATATTAACCCACCTGCCACATGTGAAATAGAATGAAATCACAGAATAGGCATTCAAATGTATCTGTGACATCACAATGACCATGTGATGTCATAATGCTACGATGTCATTGTTTATGATTTCACAATAGGCTGATGCTGTCATAATGACAATGTGATGTTACACTGATGATGTTACAAAGCTTTTGCGATGGTAAAATGGCATGTCTGATCTCAATTGTCATTAGCTCAAAATGAGGATATGGGTACACAAAGGGCCTGTGATGTCACAAAGGCCTTGCTTTCTTACAAAACTTCTGAGGTCATAATAAGTTTTGAATGTCACAATGTGAGCATGGTGTCACAATGGCAATGTGATATCACAATGAGTCACCTCAGTGATGAGGTCACGATGGGTTAGTGATGTAATATAACAATGACATGTAATTTCTGTTTCTTCTAATTGACTATGATGATACTGTAATAACCAGTGAGACCAGAATTATCTGTGGGAGCTGATACTCATTGCAAATTCTTGGTCTGGCCCACCGGAGAGTGCAGGAAATGCCGCCAAAGGTGGAGGTGTCAAGCCTCACACGGTGAGCTGTCAAGAAGTGATTTAGCATTGGGCAGTTTGGGAAGTGAGGATTGAAAACTGTGAGGCAGGAGACCCGTTGGAGTGAGGAGGGTACAACGTATATATAGGTTGCATTTTCAGAGCATTGGAAGGGGAGATAAAAATGGGACCTACCCAGATGTAAGAAAGTGGTGAGACCACAGGAAGGGAAAATCCTGAGAAGAGAGGAAGTTGAGGGAGAGCAGAAGGTTGGCAAGTGATCACTGGGGCAGAATAGGGCAGGCCGGTGGAAAATGGAGAGTCCTGAAGAGAAGGAAGTGGTGGAAGCGTAAGAGGGAAAGACCAGGAAGGAAGGACAGGTCTGTAGCGAAGAAGGCAGAAATGGAAAAGTAAAAAGCCTTGCCCATTGAGGTTTGGAGCTTTGGAGATCATAATATTTTGGCTGATGGTTTGCAGACCAATTAAGAAAGGGTGGGGCTGCCCATTGGAGGTCTGATGTTTGGTAGTGAAGGCTTCTCTTGGACCTGGGTATCCAGTCCAGGATAAGGTAATCATAGCCCCCTTTCACATGTAAATTGGTTTATTATATTAAATGTGACTCAATGGTTTGTTTCCTTGCCTTAGAGGTCATATGTACATGAGTTCACAGAAAGAGCTTAACGTCCCAAAGGCCATGAATTTTCTAAGATGTGATGTGGCCATTAGTTTGTGAAAACACATGGGACAGTGATATCACAACGGCAATGCCACAATATCATGCCAAAATAATGCTTTGATTCCACAGTTACTTGTTGATGCCATTCTGATGATGAGGTCACAATAAGTTTGTGATGTCACAATGGGTTCTTGTTGTCAAATAGCATGACAGATCTCAATTGTCATTAATTGGCAATGAATATATGAGTTCAAAAAGGGACTGTAATGTCTCCAAAGGCATGTGTTGTCACAAATGTGATGCCGTTCTAACAGGTTTGTGATGTTACAATGTAACACAATGGTCATGACATCTGGCAGTATGATGACACAGGAGATTTCGGATATTGCATGTCATACCAGAAATATGAGAATGAAAACAGATTATGAGCTCACAAAGGACCTATTATACGACAATGGAAACATGTCACAAAACTTATAAGGACATGACTGGTTTGTGATTGCACAGCAGGTTAATGATATCACAATGGCAATGTGATGTCACAAAGGATTGTGATATCACAATGGTTATATGGTCAAAATGATTTTCTGAAATAGAATGAATTCACAGAATAGGTCTTCACACTGTTACGTCTATGATGTAACAATGTCACTGTGATTTATAATGCTATGATGCCATTGTCATTTGGTGATGTCACAATGAGCTGATGGTGTCATAATGATAATTTGATGTCACTGCTCATTTGTGATGTTACAATGGTTATAAGGTCACATTATGTTTCTGATAACACATGTCAAATTTGAAATAGAATGAAAAAGCTGGGCACCGGTAGCTTACACCTGTAATCCTAGCTCAGGAGGCTGAAATCTGAAAATCTCAGTTCAAAGCCAGCTCAGACAGGAAAGCCCATGAGATTCTTATCTTCAATAAAAATCACTAGGAAACCAGAAGTGGTGCTCTGGCTCAAGCGATACAGTGTTCGCCTAGAGCTGAAGAGCAGGGACAGTACTCAAGCCCAGTTTTCAAGCCCCACGACCAACAACATCAACAAAAAAAGATTAAAAACAGGCATTAACAATCTGTTTATAACATCACATCACAATGACAATGTGATCTCATAATGCTATCTTGTCATTGTAGTTTTGTGATGTCAATAGTAGTTGATGCTGTCATAATGACAATGTTATTTCACACTGGTGATATCGTAAAGGGTTTGTGATGTTACAATGACATGTCTGATATCAATTGTCAGTTCATAATGAGGGTATAGTTACACAAATGGACTGTGATGTCACAAAGGCCGTGTGTTTATTTCAAAGGTGCTAAGAGGTCCTAATAGGTTTGGGATGTCACAATGTTATAGTGATTGTCAAATGGCAATGAAAGCTCACAGTGGATTTGTAATGTTACATTGGTGATGAAATCAAATAGTTTTGTGAAGTTACATTTCTTAATCACATGTCCAATTTCAGTTGCTACTATTTCATAATGAGGATATGAGTTCACAGAAGAAGACTGAAGCATAAAAAGCCATGAATTTTCTAAAATGCTATGAAGACATACTAGATTTTTGAAAACACAATGGAACAGTGATATCACAATGGCAATGTGATGTTGCAATATGATGACTTAATATTAAGTTTTGACATCAAAATTGGTGATGCCACACGTGATGAATTTACAAGAAGTGTGTGATGTCACAATAGGTTGATGATATCAAAATGACACATGTGATCTCAATTGTCATTAACTCACAATGAGTATATGAGCTCACAAAGGGACTGTGATGTCTCCAAAGACATGCGTTGTCACAAAAGTGATCAAGTCCTAACAGGTATGTGTTGTCAGAATGTGACAAAATGCTCATAACATCTATCAGTATGATGTCACAATGGATTTGGGTATCACATTTCATACCTGGATTGGGATTGAGAGGATAGGAATTTCACAGTGGGTTAGTGTTATCACTATGGAAATGTGGGGTCACAAAGGGATGTGTTATCACAATGGCTACTAGATCACAATGTATTTCTATTATAATAGGTTTGTCCTGTCACAATTGGTTGGAAATGTCACAATGGCATGCCAGATCTCAAATGTCATTAATTCACAATGAAGATGAGTTCACAAAGGGACTGTGTTGTCTCCAAAGTCATGTATTGGCACAAATGTGATGAAGTCTTAATATATTTGTGAGTTCACAATGTAACACCATGGTCTTGATGTCTATCAATGTGATGTCACAATGTTCATGATGTCAGAGTCAATTTCTGATATTATATGTCATACCTGAATTATTATGTTTGAAAACAGAGTATAAGCTTACTAAAGGCCTAAAATATTCTAATGGCAGCATATCATCGTCTTTGGAGCTTAAGATTTTCTTTGAAATTGTATCCTCATTGTGAACTAATAGAAATTGAAATTGGACATGTCATTGTGATATTACAAACTCATAGTGACACCACACACTCATTGTGACCTCATCACCACTGTGACATCATAAACCCATTGTGACATCACACTGCTGTTGTGCCTTCACAATCACATTGTGATGTCATAAAGCTATTGTGAACTATCAGCACCTTTAAAAAAACACATGACCTCTGTGGCATCACAGACCCTTTGTGTACACATATACTCATAGTGAACTAATGAAAATTGTGATCACAAATAGTATTGTATCATCACATATACTTTGTGCAATAATGACTGTGAAATCACATTGTCATCATAACACCACCATCTCATTGTGACATCACCAAACCCCAATGACACCATACCATTTTTTTCTTTTGTGCATTTTTATTGTAAGTATAGTGTACAGAGGGATTACAGTTACATGAGCAAGGTAAGGGGTACATATCCTATCAAACATTGCTGCCTTGACATCACATTGTCATTTTGATGTCATAGACCCATTATGAATGCCTATTCTTTGATTTCATTCTATTCCAAATGTGTCATGTGGGTTGATATCAGGAAACCATTGTGAACTCATAACCTTTGTGACATCAAAATCTCTTTGTCATAGCACATTGCCTTTGTTATATCACTAACCCACTGAGACATCAAATACCTCTCCTGTCCTCATATTTGTGACATGCCATTGTGATATCTTAGACCCTCTGTGAGTTGAAAATCTGTGTTTGACCTCATATTTCAGATAAGATTATGAAATAGCTAAAATGCAGTGTAACATCATGATATCACACTGCTGGACATCATAACCATTGTGTCACTTTGTGACATCTCAGACTTGCTAGTTCTTCACCATTTTGGTTACATATACTTTGGGGACATCAGAATCCCTTCCCAAACCCATATACTCCTGCTGAGTTAATGACAATGGAGGTCCCACATGCCATTGTGACATCACCAACCCCTTGGTACATCTCAAATCTATAACAACCTCCTCATCAGTTTGGCATCACCAATTGTTACATCAAAATATTATTATATCATGATGTTGAGACATCACATTGTCATTGTGAAATCACTGTCCAATTGGGTTTTCACATAGCATAACTTCATACTATGAAGCTTCTTTATCACCTGGTATCCACATAATGAATTATGAGTAATTGAAATTGGATATATCATTCTGATATTACAAACTCTGACATCACAAAACCATTGTGACCTCATCACCACTGTGACATCAAAAACCCAATAGGACATCTCATTTCCACTGTGACATTATGGATCACATTGTGCCATCCCAAACCTATAATGACCTCTTACCACCCTTGAAAACACACATGGCCTCTGAGACATCACAGAACCCTTTTGTATCCGTGTCCTCATGGGGAACAAATGACAACTGACATCAGACATACCATTGAAACATCCTTTCTGAAATCAGTATAATTGTGACATCACGTTGCATTACGACACCATCAGCTCACTTTGACATGAAAAACTACAATGACATCATAGCATTGTAACATCACATTGTCATCCTAATGTCATAGACACATTGTGTTTGCCTATTGTGTTATTTGATTTGTGATATCATGATGCCTTAGTAGCATCACATTGCCATTGTGATGTCACATTGCTAAACTGATGTCACAAAGCGATTTTGATGTGACAATGGTTATGACATCACAATGAGTTTCTGATATCAACCCACATGCCACATTTCAAATACAATGAAATCACAGATTAGGCATTCATAATGTGACTATGATGTCACAATGACATAATGGCAAATGCTATAATGTCATTTTAATTTTGTGATGTCACCATAAGCTAAAGATGTCATAACAATGTGATGTCACACTGGTTATGATGTCACACAGGGCTTAAAATGTTACAATTGTTTGAGATGACAATGTGCTTCTGATATCAACTGATATGCCACATTTGAAATAGAATGAAATCACAGGATATACATTCACAATGTGTCTATGACAGCAAAAAGGAAATGTGATGTTATAAGGCTATCATGTCACTGTAGCTTGGTGATGTCACAATGAACTGATGGTGTCATAATGATAGTCTGATGTCACACTGGTGATGATGTCACAAAGGGTTTGTGATGTCACAATGGCATGTCAGATCTTAATTCCTATTAGTTTATAGTGAGGACATGAGAATGAAGTCACAATGACATACACAACAAGCCATGTTTTTTTGTCAAAAGTTCTAAAGTTGCTAACAAGTTTCAGTTGTCAAAGTGTTAATATATAAATGGGATAGTGATGTCAAAACTAGTTTGTAATATTACACATTATTTCAAATTTCAATTGCTACAAGTTAACTGATACAAGTTCACAGAAGGAGCTTGATATCACAATGGCCATTAATTTTCTAAGATGTGATGCGGTCATAATAGGTTTGTGAGAGCATGATGGTACAGTAATATCACAATTGCAATATGATGTCAAATTCTAATGTCATAAGTGTTGTTTTGTCACAATTAGTTGTTGATGCCATAAGAGTGATGAATTCAAAATACTTTTGTGATGTGGCAGTAGATTGGTGATGTGACAATAGCATTCCAGACCTCAATTTTCTTTAACTCACAATGAGTATATGAGTTTAGAATGGGATTATGAGGATTCCAAAGGTTTTGTTGGCACAAATGTGATGAAGTCAGAACAAATTTGTGATGTGACAATGTGACACAATGGTCATTACATCTAGCAATGTGATGTCACAATATTCATGATGTCACAGTATATTTCTAATATGAGATCAAAAATAGATTGAGCTCTCAATGGGCCTAACATAACACAGTGGCAACATGTCACAAAACTTATGAGGACAGGATATGTTTGAGTTTTCACAGTTGTTTAGAGATATCACAATGGCAATGTTATGTCACAAAGGGATTGTGATGTCACAATCGTTAAGAAGTCAAAATATGTTTTTGATATGAGCCCACATGCCACATTTGAAATATAATGAAGCCGGGCGCTGGTGGCTCACATCTGTAACCCCAGCTACTCAGGAGGCTGAGATCTGAGGATCGCAGTTCAAAGCCAGCCTGGGCAGGAGAGACCGTGAGACTCGTATCTCCAATAAATCACCAGAAAACCGGAAGTGGAGCTGTAGCTCAAGTGGTAGAGCGCTCACCTTGAGCTGAAGAGCTGAGGGACAGCGCCCAGGCCCAGAGTTCAAGCTCCACGACCGACAAAAAAAAAAAAAAGAATTATAATGAAATCACATAATAGGCATTAATAATGTATATATGATGTCACAATGACAATGTGATGTCATAGTGGTATGATGTCATTACAGATTAATGATGTAACAATGAGATGATGTTGTCATAATGACAATGTGATGTCAAATCGATTATTATATTGTAAATGCTTTGTGATATTGCAATGGAATATCTGATCTTAATTGACATTTCACAATGAGGATATGGATACACAAAGGGACTGTCATATAACAAAGTCCATGTATTTTTTTCAAAGGTGCTAAAGATGTTATAATGGGTTTGGGAGGTCTCAACGTGATTGTAATGTCACAACGGCAATGTGATATCACAGTGGCTTTGTGATGTCACATTGGTGATGAGGTCACAATGGACAGGACAGGTTTGTGATGTCACAACAGGTTAATGATATCACAATGTTTCTCTGATGTCACAAAGGGATTTTTCATGTCACAATGACCTTGAGGTCACAATGAATTCTTGATTTCCACCAATATTGCTTGCTTGAAACAATGAAATCACAGAATAGGCATTCACAATATGCCTATAATGTCACTATGACATATGATGCCATAATACTATGATATTTAAGTTTAATGATGTCAAAATGGCATGTCTAATCTTAGATTACCATGAGGATTCCAAAGATTGCTGTGTGCTGAGTCCTTCAAAAGGCACATTGTGCTGTCCATTACACAGGGTTCTTTGTGTTATTTCTTTAGCGTGTGCTATTTGCTGTCATCCCAAACTGTACTAGGTTCTGAGTCCTCGAGAGGTAGGTATCCAGGACAATCACACACACACACACACACACACACACACACACACACACACACACACACAAAAAAAACATGGAGGGTCACTGTGCACCTGCTTGGTGTGTGGGGTGGATGGAGAAGAGTATCCCCCAGCGGTTGGGCTGAGGGGAGATTTGATCCTCCCCCCCAGGCAGCTGCTGGGGTTGGGGGAAAGCCCTGAGCTGACGTGAGGCTGCTTCTGTCATGGCCTGGTAACCTTAGGGGAGTCAGGCATCAAAAGGCCAGGATGGGAGGCATGGCCAAGTTGGGGAGGGGGTGTGACCCAGGGGAGGAGAGGGCATGGCCGAGGGGCACAAAGCTGTTGCAGCTATGGGCACACAGGGGCTGGCACAATTACATGGCAGGGGAGGGAGGCAGCCTGGGAGAGAAGTAGGGGCAGAGAGAGCAGAGAGAAGAGCAGGCATATGCACCAGGGGAGGTGGCGTCAATGGCTGGCCTCCACTGCTGTAGAAGCACAGACCTGGGCCAGGAGCACAGAGCACACAAAGGCACATCAGGCACATCCCTCGCACAACCCCAGGAAGGCTCAGAGGCAAGGTAGGCCCTGAGTCCAAGGCCCCTGCAACAGGAGCTCAGCCACCCACCCGCTCCTGCCTAGGCCTCCTCTCCTGTCCTTCCCACCTCACCACGTTTCAAACATGTCGATGCTGGCTCAGACCCATGGTGCCTCTCAGAGTCATCCAGCAATGTTGTGCCCCTGTCCGGCTTGCGCCTCTGACCCAGTCCCAGCCCCTGGTCCTCTGCTCTGAGGCCAAGCATCCGCCATGCCGTTGCCATCGCTTCCAGCTGCACCCGGAACGCAGCCTACAGCTTATCCCAGCAGCATATGTGAATGGCTGCCCCGTGGCCCACACCTCGCAACCTCCCCCTATCTCTCTCCCCTCCCCTCCTCCCCGCACCCAGACCCACGACTACCTCCTCCACTCTTGTGTCCCCACCATGCCTCCCCAGCACCAGGCAGGCCAGCCCTGCCTCTGTCACAATTGCAATCCAGGAGTGGGGGGTGGGGGGCAGTGGGTGTCAACCTGGGGATCCCACCCCCATCCCTAGTGGCCAGTGTCCCAGGAAATGGGAAGATGCAGGGTTGGGTGAGAAGGGGGTAACATTGAACCCCTTGCCTGGAGCAGTGGGAGCAACACAGCGCGAATCTGCACCCTTCCTCTCCCTGGTGGGAACCTGGTGGCTTTAATCAGAAGCAGGAAGCAACACCTCCACACCTGCCTTCTCAGGTCTTTTCCTTTTTTCTTGGGGTAGGGGGCGTTGGATGCAGAAGATAGGCCCCCCTTGCTGTGTGAGCCCTTGTCCTCTGTGCTCAGTCATCTTTTCACCTGAGGAGGGTCCCCAGAAAAGCCCACTAGGTGTGTGGGGGCACTGGGGGTCAGATAGAAGGTGAATATCTGGGAGGAACTCACCCCCTCTGACACACATACACCCGGTATGTCCCCCACACCCCAGCTGTCGAAAGTATTAACAGGGTCACCACATTTCCCAACTCTGCCAGCGTCTGTGGTGCTCCCAGTCCATCCAATCTCCTTGTCCTCCCCAAGAATCTGCCCAGTTACCCAGAAGCATCTAGGCTGGAAGTAGGGAGTCCGTTCATGTATGTAGCCTTTAGGACCCCATCCATTTTCTCAACATTGCCCCCACCCCAAGTCAGACACACCCCTGGGAACTCCATAACCCCCTGCTTATTTTCAGTCTAGGCTCTGAGGAGCCACCTGTCTGGGGATTCCTTCACCCATCGTCCTGGCCTGGGGTTTTGGTGAATGGAGAGGTAAGGATGGCTGTTCCCTAGGGGAAGGGTCCGGCTCTGAAGAAGGAGAGAAGCGGGGTGGTGCTGTGTCAAGAGTGGTGCTTCCCTTGTGTGGTAGCCCTTGGTTCTGACAAGGGAATGGTGAATGGCAACCTTCATGCTCCAGCTTGTAGATTGTCCCAGATAAGGACCCAACAAACTTAAGAGAGGCACTATTGGGGGAGAGAGAGAGAGAAAGAGAGAGAGAGAGAGAGAGAGGGAGAGAGAGAGAGAGAGAGAGAGAGAGAGAGCGTGTGTATTCAGAGAGACAGAGAGAGATAGAGAGAGAGACAGAAATCATCTTTCTCCTTGTACAGCCTGATTGTACTCAGGTGAATGATCATTTAGCAAATTGCAGGTGTTGCATGGAAGAGTCTTCTGTCACCATTCTGGATTTCTGTGTGTGTGTGTGTGTGTGTGTGTGTGTGTGTGTGTGTGTGTGTGTGTGTGTGTGTGTGTGTGTGTGTGTGTAGGGAGAGCAGGGAGATGAGAGCAATGAAAATATGTTTAAGTCACCATGTCTAAAAACAGCAAAAGCATTTTATTTCTATTTGTGTTTGTATTTGTTGTTCTTTTTTCATTAATACCAAGTACGAGCCCAGCAACAATTTTTGTTTTCTCCTTCACAGGTTTATGGCTCCTTTATGGAAGGTTTCAGTAGACATTTCTTTCCTCCCCTTTGGACCTCTCTCTTTCCGCTTTCCTGTAGCCCACAGTAGCTGCTGGGCTTGCATGGCCCTCGCCTGGGAGACCTGTGTGAACCCTGGCCTAGAGTGGACACCTGTCATTCTATCCCCAGCCAGAATTTTGGTGAGGCGAGTGTGACCACAGCCACACTCTTCCAGCCAGATACTCTGCTCTCGTGTGTATAGTTGGAGCTAATTCAAGGTTTGAGAATGTGTCTGCCAAACAATTAGGTAATGAGATGGGGAGAGGGTAGGGCAGGGGCTGTGAAGCTATGAGGTTTGGGGGGCTGGCGTATCATGTGACATGGCAGATGGTTCACAATGATCAAGGATGAGAGGGGAACCTTACTTAGGGCGTTTACAGTCTCTGTGGGCATCTGGGCACAGGGCTTCGGGCCCCCACTGGTGGTATGGATTCCCTCGCAGGGCCGTACACTAGTGGTCAGTCCTCCCAGGAGTCCTGCAGTCTCCAATCGGTGTCCCTCCTGGGCCGTTTTCAGCTGGACAGTGGTAGGCAAGTCCATTCCCCCTACTGGAGACCTCTCAATATCAGGATGTGGCAGTTAGCTAGGGCTCACTGAAGGCCAGTTTCTGCAACCTGCTGTAGGCTGTCTAGAAAGAAAAAGGGACCACTGACTTTGGAACCCTTTAACATTGATTGGGACAAATTAAATGCCACATTTTCCAGTTTTTTTTTTTTTTTTAATTTAAGCTGGCAATTTCCACTAACGCCTGGGATTATGGGTTAAATTAGATGGATGATTTCAGATGCCAAAATATGACGTACAAAGCAGGACAGGCAGAGTTCCCAAAGCCAGATTGTCTCCTGCTTTGAACGTTGTGACTTGACTGCCTTTCTCGGGCAGCTGCTGAATCTCCTCCAGCAATCTTTATGGTGACCACCACAGTGGAGGAATTCGTGGGGAGCAGAGGTTGTTATGTCACCATCCCCAGCCTGCCAGCTGTGAACAGAAACGATTCCCAGCACCTGCACTGAACTCCTGGAGATTCAGAAACTTGGGATGCCTAGAGGATCCTTTCTCTGCAACATGAAACCTGGGGGCTAGATGTGGTAGATAATCCTGCCTGGCCCCAGGGAGAGGAGAGAAGGCCCCTTGAGACAGCGTTCAGCTCATGGCAACCTTGTTCACACCTGAGTGGGGAATTGATTTCCACAGAGCTGATCAGCCACTTGAAAGAGATGTTTGAGAAAATAGGCATTCCAAAAGCCCCAGAATCCAATGAGTCCATTGTGGCTCACATCCTTGGAGCCAAAACAGTTAAGTGCGGTGGCATCAGGAGGGTATGAAGAGGGAGGAGGGAGAACTGTGGGAGAGCTCCATCAGGCTTTGTCCTCCTTCCTCCGCAGAGGATACTTACCTGAATCAGATGGGACTTTTCTCTAGTATTGTCATAAACATATGATCATTTATTTATCCAACGAACCATTACAGTGTGTGCCAGGCTCTGGAGGGTCATAGACAATGAAAGGTTCCAGGACTGGTTCCACAGCACATGAAGAAAGCCAGTAAGACTCTTGTCTTCAATTAACTACCAAAAGCAAAATGCCAGAAGTGGATGTGTGACTCAAGCCGTAGACTGCTAGCCTTGATTAAAAAGAGTCAGGGACAGCACCTAGGCTCCGAGTTCAAGGCACAGGACTGACACAAAGAAAGGAAATAGGGAGAGAGAGGAGGGAAGGACAGAGGGAGAAAAAAGAGGAAAGGAAGGAAGAAGGGAAAACATGCAAGCCTTGGTTTGGAGTCCCTGGATCAGAGGAGCCAACCATTAACAATCTCTGTGGGGACAGTGTCAGAGCCTAAAGCCCGTAGGTAGGACCAAGCCACTAACCCCTGAGCAACTTCATGACATCCAGGACCTGTGTGGTCACCGACTGCAGAGGGAATCAGCCTCGAGTAGACCCTAGGGCTCAGGGTGGGTCACTAGGTTTCAATCATCCCCGGACCTAATGAGTTTATTTTCTGGTCAGATAAGAAGAAAAGTGTCCAAGGGCTAGGGAGGTATAGCGGTGAGGGAGTTCAAGGGCGGGGTGGAGGGACAAGGGATAAGCAGGAAGATGAAGAGGGAGGATGCTCCCAGGTCAGGTGTGTCTGGACATTGGAGCCACGATCTTGCCTGACAACCTAGACCATCAGTGATAGAGCCTTTGACCCAGCTACACTGCTATTAAAAGTCTTGGCACCTGGGGTTCACCGTTGACGACCTGGCTGTCATTCAGGATGCCTGTGCAGTACATCTTTGGGGACTGTGACTTTTGAGGACTCACTCTGAAGATGACACCCCCGGTGTTCATTCCTCCACCAGAGACAGAGGTAAGCATGCCACTGGCACAGAACAGCCTGGGAATGAGGGCAGGAGTTGGGGCCCATGTTGCCTTGAGACTTCATCTAGTGGGTGCTAGGGCCCCCTGACTGCCATTCTCAGAGGCAGAATTGGGTCTCTTTGCTGGTTCAGTCTTTAGTCTAGAGGGCAGATCTGGGACTCAGAGAGGGCAGGCTGAAGGCGGGATAGGGCTGGGTAGAGGCTGGGGGGAGAGCCAGAGGCAATGTACTCTGAAAAGGGTTGTTTCTTTGAGGATACTCACAACCTAGGACCATTCCTGGGATAGATCAGGCATTTTGACCATCCCAAGAGAGAGGGACCTAATGACCCCCCAGTCTCTGTCCCTTGACCAAGAAGACCTCATATCATGTGGTTGGATAACTAGACCTCACATCACTACCCATTGTGGAGGCAAATAGTAAGAGATCCTGAGTCTTTGATAAGGTCAGGGGATCCTCAGTATGAGATTGTACTTGAAAGTCCTAACTTTGTGCATGGTGAGTCCCATCTAAGACTGCCATGATGTAGGACATAGAATCTGGAGAATCATATCTGGATGGGGTCTGTTCTGGGTTTCTTTAGTATTATGTGTGAGCTTTGAGCTCCTGTGTGACTACCTGCTTTCCTTTCTTGGGTGGGTCTATGCTAGAAAATGTTTGAAATTAGGGCGTGGGTCTTGTCTTTTATGCTCCAAGATAGCACTCTACCACTTAAACCACAACTCCACTTCCAGCTTTTTTGGATGTTTAATTGGAGATAAAGAGTTCTCATGGACTTTGCTGCCAAGGGTAGCATCCAACTACAGTCCTGAGATCTCAGTCTCCTGAGGGGATAGGATGACAGGCATGGAAAAGTATGTTTGGCTGGGTGCCAGTAGCTCATGGCTGTCATCCTAGGTACTCAGTAGGTGAGATCTGAGGATCAAAACCAGCCTGGGCAGGAAATATCCTGAGACTCTTATCTCCAACAAACGACCAGAGAACCGGAAGGGGTGCTGTGGCTCAAGGAGTAGAGTGCTCACCTTGAGCTGAATAGCTCAGGGACAGCACCCAGGCCCAGAGTTCAAGCCCCACAACCAAAAAAAGGAAAGAAAGTAAAACATCTTTGCCTGCAAAGATGAGGAGGTGTGTGGGGGGGGTACTGTGGTTGAGAGACCAGGTGCTGTCTCACTGTACACACATTTCTAAGGACTCCCCAAGTTTACCCTAGCTTGATGCCACAGTAGGATGGGCGGTGCTTACCAAGAACTCAAGAGGACGAGGCCTGTGGCAGTCAGGGAGTGAGTGAATGGGTGCAGGAATGTGATTGTTTTCTCTGTATTCTCTCCATTGAAGAATGGATTTGCTTGGTGGGTGTCAAACTCTGAAGTAAAGGGTTGCAAGAAGTTTGTGGCCTGATGAATTGGGTTACCTCTGGGTATATGAAGGTGGCTGGAGCCGGATGCCACTGGTGGCTCAAAACTGTCATCCTAGCTACCTATAAAGCTGAGATATAAAGACCACAGTTCAAAGCCAGCTTGGGCAGGGAAGTCTCTGATACTGATATCCAATGAATCACTGAAAACAGGAAGTGGCACTGTGGCTCAAGTGGTAGAGTGGTTATCTTCAGCTGAAGAGCTGAAGGAGAGTGCGCTGGCCCAGAGTTCAAACCCCATGATCAACAATAAACAAAGAGGTGGCTGAGTTTTCCACATGCAGTGTGTACGGTAGGAAATTCCATGCTGGGTTATGAGACATTCCAGATATGTGAGAGGCTCAATATTGTGTCTACAGTTGGTCTGAGTATGATCGTGCCATCTTCTCCTGGGTCAGATGTGATCCTAATGGAGGGAGTTCATGGTTCTGTTCTCAGGAACTGCTGAGGCCTTGGAATATACGTGTGTGTGTGTGTGTGTGTGTGTGTGTGTGTGTGTGTGTGTGTGTGTGTGTGTGTGTGGAGTTAAGAGTCTCATGGACTTTCCTGCCTGGGCTGGCTTTGAACCGCCATCCTCAGATCTCAGGCTCCTGAGTCGCTAGAATTATAGGCGTGAGCCACCAGTGCCAGGCACATGAACAAACTTCTTAAAGACTGATTTGAGAAAAGAAACTTGGAATACACTGTTAGTATAAATAATTTATAATGCCATGATTAAGGCACTAATTCAAAATATTTATTCATTGGCTGGTTTCTTAGTTTATTTAGATATATGTATGTATATATAAATTATGAATATATATACATATATTATTAAAACCATAGCTTTGAAGTGTACCTAAGAGTATATGTGCTCATGTAAATTTATACAACTTCACAAGCTTCATTTTTTTTTTCAGTTTGATTGGTACCATAAATTAGGTGGGATTTGTGTACTGTTGTTTTATTCTCTGTTTTTGGAGGATTTCTCTCCCTTTTATCTCCCTATCCCTCTCTCCCCGCACTTGACCTCAGCTTGCTCTTTCTTGGATTGGTTGTTCATAGCTGGTTTTCTAATACTTCAGCCATACCTTTAGCCTGGCTTTTTGCCAGTTAATTGGAGATGATGTGTCTCAAGCTTTTCTGCCTTTATTGCCTTTGAAATTTCATCTTCCAGTTCTCAGCCTCCTGAGTAGCGAGGATTAGAGATGTGAGCCACTGGGGTGACTAAGGATAAATTAGACTTTAGTTAGTGTATTCATTCTTTTTTTCTAAGCAAGGGATCATGTAGAACTTCGGAGAATTTCCTGGGTCTGAAGTAAGATATATAATACATATGCAAATCTGTATAATTCTCATAAGCTGTAATCAATTTAATACATGTTACAAGTGTAATAATAGTCAATAAAAATAATGAATAAATAATACAAAAAATAAAATAAATACACTCAAAGCAATATACAATAAACAGAAGTATGTAGATATTAATCATTATTTCAAATGGGGATGAATATTACTTTAACAGGGCTGGGGATTGAATTCAGGCCTAAGGAACAGGCCTGAATTGCTTGTATTAAAAGAGGGTGAGTTTCCCCATCCCCCACAGTAATTAGAGTTTTCCAGATTCCGAGTTCAAATCCCAGGGCTGGCAGAAAAAAAGGGCATGAATTCCAAGTCAGGGAGCTCCATTAGTATTTTTAATATTTAAAAAATTTTTAATTTATTTATTATATTTATTTATTTATTTTTGAAGCATGGGGCTTGAAGTTAGGTCGTGGCAACTGGGCCTCAGCTTCCATCACCCTAGGCTGGGTTGGTGCAGCCTCTGGACCCAGAGCCCATGTTGGGATCCTAGGCCTCAGGGGCTGACAGGAAAACTAATTGAAAAAGGCACCAAAAAATAGCCGTGAATTGTGGATGGTCGGCAGATTCTCGGTTTTCCTTCCTTGCCTGTTGACTGTCCTGGGTCCAAATGACATGGTTGCAACCTGTAGGTCACCTGGCATTGCTGAAGGCTGGCGGGCTGTCAGAGAAGCCATAGGCCAATCTGGACACATAGGCCCTGAGTTTGAATCCCAAACTTGCCACTTACAAAGGGCTGGAGAGCCTATGAAACTATTGCCTGTCCATAGGAACGCCAGACGAATGTGATCAATGTCATGGTTGGATGAGTAGTTTGTCAGTCAGTCTAGCATAAAATTAAACCGAGTACTCACAAGATGTAGATTGATTTTAATTCATAGTTTATTATGTACTAAAAGAATACTTTGTGTGTGTGTGTGTGTGTGTGTGTGTGTGTGTGTGTGTGTGTGTGTGTGTTTTGTCGGTCTTGGGGCCTAAACACTGGTCCTGGGTTCTGTCCTTCAGCTTTTCAGCTTAGGACTAGCATTGTTCCATTTGAGATACATTGCCATTCCAGGCTTTTTCTGACCATGTGGTGCTCAGGAATTGAACCCGGGGATCATGCATGCAAGACAAGCACTCTCCCAATGAGTCACATTCCCAGCCCCTAAAAGAATACTATTGATTAAATAGAGTCCTCACTAAATACCTGAGAATCACTAGGAAGGTAGTATATGTCATTGAATACTAGATAGACATCACTGGCAGTACCTAAATATCTAAATATATATTTATTTGTTTACCACAGTCTGCATAGAAAAGTATTGTTATTTTGGCCAAACCTATTGCTCCATCCCAGGTCCTGAAATCCACCTGGCACCTGAATGTGCTAGAGGCTGCCGTGCTGACACTCACCCATTCATGAACTGGAACTTCTAGGTCCTCAGTTCAGATCCCAGCATTACTAAAAATTTCTTCCTGGAGTAAGATTCCAAGTGTGATACCTGTTTTCCTTTTCTGTACAAGTTCTGGGTGTCAACTATGGTGTATATAATATGTTTGCAAAGTTACATGCTATGAAATAGATTTGAATGAATGTAATAAATATTATAGGTGCACTCACAGTCCATAAAATAAATGTTAATAAATAATAAAATATAATGAATCATACAAAAAACACTATATACACTGAATATATGGATGTAAGTATAAATCATATAATAAAAATGTCTATAAATATTATGTTCACCAGGGCTGGGTCTTGAATTCAGGCGTAGGGAACAAGCTTGATTTGCTTGTCTTCAAGGGAAGAGTGGTTCCCTGTCCTCCCCTCCCCCCAGTGCATCAGAGTTACCCAGATCTCAAGATGACAACCTTGGCCTCGCAAACAACAAAATGGCAAGAAATCCAAGACAGGGAGTTTCAATAGTATTGTTATTTTTTTTTTTTTTTTTTTGCCAAGC
The DNA here is from genome assembly GCF_019054845.1 of Dipodomys spectabilis. Taxonomy (NCBI): domain Eukaryota; kingdom Metazoa; phylum Chordata; class Mammalia; order Rodentia; family Heteromyidae; genus Dipodomys; species Dipodomys spectabilis. The sequence continues at coordinate 1,397,884 of NW_024871184.1, read as the reverse complement.
ATGGGGCTTGAACTCAGGTCGTGGCAACTCTGCCTCAGTTTCCATCACCCTACGCTGGGATGGTGCAGCCTCTGGACCCACATCCCATCCTGGGGACCTAGGCCTCAGGGGCTGACAGGAAAACAAAATGAAACAGCACCGAAGAAAAGCCACAAACCACGTACGGTCAGCAGTTTCTGTTTTTGTTCCTTGTAAAGTGACCATCCTGAGTATGAATGACATGACTGCAACCTGTAGGTCACCTGGCATTGCTGAAAGCTGGTGGGCAGTCAGCCAAGCCATAGGCCAACCTGGATAGTAGACCCTGAGTTCAAATCCCATTCATGCCACTTACAGTGGGCTGGAGAGCCTAAGAAACTATTGCCAGTCCATAGAAACACCGGAGGAATGTGATCAATGTCATGGTTGGATGAGTAGTTTGTCAATAAGTCTAGCATAAAATTAGAACCAATAATCACAAGTCATGGATTGATTTTAATTCATAGTTTATTATGCATTAAAAGAATGCTATTGATTAAATGGAGTCCTCACTAAATACATGAGAATCGGTAGGAATGTAGTATATGTCATTGAATACTAGATAGACACCTCTGGCAGTACCTAAATCTCTAAATTTATACTTATTTATATAACACCATCATCATAGAAAGTTACTGCTTTTTGGCCAAACTGGGGCTTGATCCCAGGTCCTGGGATCCACGTGGCAGCTGAATAGGCTAGAGGCTGCGGTGCTGACACTCACCCATTCATGAATTGGACATCTCAGGCCTTCAGATCAGGTCCCATCATTGCCAAAAATTTCTTCCTAGTGTATGTGACACCTGTTTCCCTTTTCTGTGCAAGTTCATAATATGTCTGCAAAGCTACATGCTATGGAATAGATGGGAATAAATGTAATAAATTTTATAGGTGCACTCACAGTCTGTAAAATAAATGCTAAATAAATAAATCAAAAATAAAATATATTGAATCACTCCAACAAACATGATATAGACTAAATATATACATGTAAGTATAAATCATATATTTAACATGCCTATAAATGTTATGAGGTGCTTGAATTCAGGCCTAGGGAAGAGTTTAGTTCATGCATGATTCTCATAGGAAATGATAGGCAAGATGTATGGCACAATGATTATTTTTAATTAAGAGTTCATGAAGTGTGACAATAAGAATCACATTCAGGAATTGGAGGCATTGGGAAAGATCCAAGAATAGTATTCACATGGTAGATAGGTTTACAACACAGCTCGCTACATCTCCTGCTCTATCCAAATAGGTATTTGCGTACTAGATTTGGCTTATGAATGAATGAATATTGTGTCCCAACCTCACCCCGGGGCTCAATCTCAGGTTGTGGGTACGGACTAGCTCCTCAGTGACTCACAAGCTGGTGGGCTCATGTGGACCCATACTGCTGTTGGGCCTGCTAGGCCCCGAGTTCAAATCCCAGCACTACCAAAAGGCTCATCCTGATGTGAGAAGCCAATTCTTGCACCTGTTTTCCTGTCCTGTGCAAGTGCTGGGTCTCAGCAAGAATCAAGAAAGCGTAGGGAACTCTACACCAATGGAAATAGGTTGTCATCCATGTTAGCATATTTATATATGTCATCCTATGCTCAATAAAATGTACAATACATCCTTGCAAAAGCAAAAATAAAAAGAATAACTAAACTGAATGTAAGATGCATACCACACCTGGATGTAAATAGAGATCCTATGTTTAAAAGAGCTGGGCTTCTTAGTTTTTCCAGTGCTGGGCTTCAAATCAGGCCCTGGACCAGGCCTGGCATTCTAGTCCCACAGTGCAACAGAGTTATCCAGACCTCAGTTCAAATCCCAGCACTGACAAAAGATTCATCCTGATGTCAGAAGCCAGTCGTTGCACCTGTTTTCCTCTCCTGTGCAAGTCTTGGGTCTCAGTTAGGATGGAGAATGAATGCATAGGCCACCCTATAACCATGGGAACAGGCTCTCATCCATGTCAGCACAGTTATACTTGTTACCATACTCAATGAAATAAACAATACCTCCTTGAATTAGACACAAATTAAGGAGAAGCACACCAGACCCAAGATTCTGTCCACACATACATGTCAATATAGATCCTATGTTTAAATTATGAGTTTAGGACTATTCTGGCCCTTTCTGGGCCTCAATGTCAGGTCCTGGGAATGGCCTAGCTCCTTAGTTGCTCACATGCCAGTATCCTCACCTAGACCCTTTTGCCAGTTGGGCCTGCTAAGCTCTGAGTTCAAATGTGAATACTGCCAAAAGATGAATCCTGATGGGAGAAGCCCATTGATCCAACTGTTTTCCTGTCCTGTGAAAGTCCTGGGTATCAGGGAGGATGGAGAATGCTATATAGGCAACACTATAGCCATGGGAATAGGTTGTCATCTGTGTCGGCACAGTTATGTCTGTCATCATACTCAATAAAGCATCCATGACTAAGACACACAATAAAAGAGTAACTACACTGCACGCATGATTCATTCCACAAATACATGTAAATAGAGATCCTATGTGTAAAGTAGGTGGATATATTATTTTTGCCAATGCTGGGGCTTCAATTCAGGCCCTGCGACCTGGCCTGATACTGTAGTCTTCAAGGATGGTGAGCTTCCCTTTCTTCCACAGGGCTATAGATTTACCCAGACCTGAGTTGGAATCCCAGCTGTGGCAGAAAAATGTTGTGAGTTCTGAGCCAGGGTGCTTTATATTATTATTATTATTATTTTGTCAAGGAAGGGATTTGAACTCAGTTCGTGGTAACTCTGCCTCAGGTTCAATCACCTCAGGGTGGCAGGCTGCCATGGTCCCATATCCGATCCTGGTATCCTAGGCCCTGAAGTCTTGCAGGAAAACACACACACACACACACACACACACACACACAAAAGCCACAGGGTGGATTTTTTACATTTTGTTACTTTCCATGTTGACCTTCCTGGGTCTGAATGACATGCCTACAATGGGTACTTCAACTTGCATTGGTGAAGGCTAATGGGCTATCAGGGAAGCCATAGGCCCATGCAGCAATGTAGGCCCTGAGTAAAAGTCCTCGTCCTGATACCTATAGTCTGGGGATTTCCCAAGAGACTCGTTTCTATGCATGGGAATGCAGATGGAATGTGAGCAAACTCATGATTGAATGAGAAGTTTCTGCGTGAATCGGTCTAGTCTAAAATTACATGCAATGATCCTAGGATGCTGATTGATATTAATGAATAGTTTATTAAGCATGAAGAGAATCCTATTCCTTCAATGGTGGCATAATAACTACCTAAGAGTTGGTAGGAACGTAGTTGATGCCATTGAAACCTAGGTAGGTGTCTTTGGCACTCTATACAACTATATATTTATTGGTATACTACCATTTTCCAATCCATGTATGGCTATTTTGTCCACCCCTGTGGGTCGATCTCAGGGTCTGGGAAATGCCTGATAGCTTTCTGGGCTAGAGATTGCGGTGTTCACACACCCATTCATGAATTGGTTCTGCTAGGCCCTGAGTTGAGATCTCAGCACTGCCAACAATTGGATCGTGGAGTAAGAAGCCAAGTGTGACACCTGTTTTCCTTTTCTCTGAGAGTCCTGGGTGTCAGACATGATGGAGAACACGTATACAAATCTAGATACTATGTGATAGGATGCCATCAATATAATAAATGGAATGCGTGTTAACACAGTCAATAAAATAAATGATAAATAAATGAATAAAACAGAAATATAATAAATAACCACTACAAACAGGATATGGACTGAACATCTATAGGTAAGTACAAACCCTATCTTTACAATGTATGTAAATAGTATGTCTGCCAGGGCTAGGGCTTGAATTCAGACCTAGGGACCAGGCCTGACTTTCTTGTCTTCAGGAATGGTGAGCTTCCCCTTCGTCCACTGTGCTGCAGAGTAACCAAGACCCTGAGTTCAAATCCAAAGACTTGCAGAAAAAACAGCACCAGTTGCAAGCCAGGGAGAAAATATTTTTAAATTATTTATTTATTTGTTTGTTTATTATGGTGAAAATAATGTACAGAGAGGTTACAATTACATGGGCAAGATAATGAGTACATTTCTTATCATGCATTGATGCTTCCTTCTTTTTTTTCCCCTTTCTATCCCTTCCCATCTCCCCCGCCCCCTACCTAATCTTCCCCCTCCTCCACCCTGACCAAAGTTGTAAAGTTCATTTTTCGACATAACATCTTGTATATCTCATTGTTTCAATGGATCCACCTGTATTTCTATTTAAACGATTTGTTTTATCCCTTCCCTTCCACAACGGTATAACCCCTGCTTTCACTGTATTTGATGTTGGAATATATATATATATATATATATATATATATATATATATATATATATATATATATATATATATTTGTTTTTGCCAAGCAAGGTCTTGAACTCATGTCATGGCAACTCTGCCTCAGCTTCCATCACCCTAGGCTTGGGTCCAGCCATTGGAACAACAGCCAATCCTGGGATTCTGCACCTCCAGGCCTTGCGGGGGAAGGGGGAATGCACAGAAGAGAAGTAATGGGATGGCCTTTTCACCTTTTGCACCATGACCCTCTGGGTCTAAATGGCACGGCTCCAAAGTTTACTTCACCATGCATTGCTGAAGGCTGGTGGGCTATTGGGGAAGCCATAGTCCATCAAGGCAAAATAGGCCTAGAGTCGAATCCCAGTCATGTCACTTCTGGATGGCAGGAGGTCCTAAGAGACTCGTTCCTATCCATAGGAATAACGATGGGATGTTATCAATGTCACGGTTCAATGAGTTGTTCGTGAATGATACTCGTATAAAATTAGACATCATGATTTCAGTAGGCTGATTGATTTTATTTAATATGAAGCATTAAAAGAATACTATTTCTTACAGGGACGCAATGATTTCAGGACACTGATTTCCTTAATAGTTAATTAAGGGCGAAAACAATAACATTAATTATATGGAGGCATAATAAATACCCAAGAATTGGTAGGAATGTAGTCTATATAACTGAATACTGGATAGAAATATCTGGCAATCTATAAAGATATATATTTATTAATGTACTACCATCTGTGTGTCAATATGTTCTCATTTTCTCAACGCCAGGGGCTAAATCTCAGGTTCTGCATACTTCTTGTCAGCTCATTTTGCCCCAGGATGGCATGCTGACACTCATCCATTCATGAATTTGGCCCTGTAGGCCATGAATTCAGATGCCAGCACTCCCAAACAATAATAGTGGAGTAAGAAGTTGATGGTGACACATGTTTTCCTTTTCTGGGCAAGTCCTGGGTGTCAGGCATGAAGTAGAAAACATATGCAGTCCTATATCCTATGTAATCAAAGTAATCAATGTTCTATGTGCCAAAATAATCAATGAAATAAACAGTCAATACATGAACATAATGAAAAATAAAATGAATAACTACACAGAACGTAATATAGAATCAACATTTGTATGTAAATATAAATCATATATCTAAAATGTACACGAATGTGATGTTTTCTATTGTTGAGGATTGGTTTCAGGCCTAAGGAACAGACTTGAATTTCTTCACTTCAGGGAGGCGAGCTTCCCCTTCCCATACAGTGCACCAGAGTTACCCAGACAATGAGTTCCAATCCCAGTCCTGGCAGAAAAAATGGCATCTCCATACTATGTGGTGCCCAATTCTTAGGTATTTCATTCTGCCTTCATTAAATGAATGTGATTGTGTAAATGTGTCATAAAGTATTGATTAAAATTGATAAATGTCCTATAATAGTGTATAATTTTATCCTGGAATCATTTAAGAACTGCCCATTCAATCATGACATACATCCCATCCCATTTGAGTTCATATGGATATGAATGAGTGTCTTAGGATCACTTGCCATTTGGAGGTGGCAGGACCAGGATTTGAACTGTGGGCTTCAGCTCCCTCTACTTAAACCTATGGATAGGGAACTCACCGGTCTGTCCAAGAACATCAGCTAGACCAATGATTAGGCAGGCACCAGTGGCTCTCAGCAATCCTCCTTGATACAAGGCTGTGATAGGAGGATCATGATCATAGTCACACTAGGCAGGAAAGTCCTTGAAATGCCTGTCCATGTTCAGTGTCAACAAAGCCATAAGTAGAGCCATGTGGTAGAGGGCTAGCCTTGAGCAAAAGCAACTCACGGACTGTGCCCAGATCCTGAGTTCAAGGTCCAAGACTGGCAACAAACAGCCATACAGAACAATCTGTGTAGCCATCCGGCTAAAGCAAGTCACCCTCTTGTCTCCAACTGAATTGGACAGAGTTTCCAGAGAAAGGGCTGGGGAGCCGCTGTCATCTTGACTCCACACATGCAGCCTGCATCACAGGATTCCGACTGCACCCCCATTCTTTCATGGTTCTTTCTGACCAATGGGATACAAGAATTGTGGCCACTCCCACATTCCATGCTGTCCAGTAGCACCCAGATTCCCTCTGTTGGTTGACACCATTACCAGCAGTTGAGGAAGTTTGAGGTGGCTGAGTGGTGAGCAAGAGTCTTGAGGCGACTTTGGAGTGGATTAGGAAACTTACAGCCTAGTCAGTTAGTGGGAGAATAGAGGATTTCCCAGAGCCTGGGAATGTGGCCAGCCCATCTCTCCCATCCTAGTGCTCAGATGTCTTTAACAACAAAACTCTGTGAGAGAGCTGTGGGCAAGAAACAACTGCCAGAACACCAGCAGAAGAATCCTGCCATCAGACCTGCAACATTCAAGAAAACAAAGAACACAAAAAAGGGAGGGATCCACAAGACAAACACCACTGGAGAGCGTGATTCAAAGGAGGGTCTGGCCAAAGCTGATGCCAACTCCGGGACTCACATGCCTTTGGAGACTGTCACAGCCACCAGAGTCCAGAATGTCAAGCGTCCCTATATCACTAAAGATCTGCAGAGGTGCTACCAACACGTGGTGACTGCCCTGGACCGCAGCAAAATAAGAAACCAGGCGCTCTGTGCCAAGATCCAACCACTGAATCAGAAAAAGACAGACCTGCAGGATCGATGGGAGAGAGAGAGGGAGAAGATAGCCCAGGTGCACAAAGCACTGAAAATAGAGCTAGAAATCCAGAAGCCACTCATATGGAGGTCAGTTTTGGCAGGAAGCGATTTACAATCAGCACCACCCCACGTGCAGCACATGGCTGATGACAGAGTAATGGAGCACAAAGCTCTCACCAGCTGCCTGCAGGCCACATAGCAGCGCAGGGCAGAGCTGGAGATGGAGGATTCTGCAGTCACTGCTGCACAGAAGGAGACTGAAATGTTCTTCGAAGAGCTGAATGATGTAGCACTTCAGCTCGAGTAAAAGATCAGAAGCTTCTATGACCTGGAGCAAGTGAACACAGAGTTGCAGGAGAAGCTGGAAGCGCTCTGGACATAGAGGAGCAACAGGAATAACAGAATCTGCAAGTTCCAACATGCACTGGCAGGGCATGAGGTACTGAGAAGACTACTGGACAATCTGAGCTGGATGGTGACAGCAGCGAATCTGGAGAGAGACAACTTCGTGGAGGACCTGAGCATTGAGAGGTCCACGCGAAGGAGGAGGCCCAGTGGCTGACCGAGCAGGTGAACCAACTGACAGAGGAGAAGGAGGGAGGGGGTAGGTAGGTGCTGGATTTTGAGAAAGAGCTGGGGGAACTGAGAAGGACACTGGCAGAGCCACTGCCCCCCACAGGACAATCTCAGGCTAAGGGGCAGCTCCAGACCCAGGCCTACCACAGGTAGATGGAGTTGAAAAACCTGGAGGAACAACTTTACATCCAGGTCCAGGAAAACCAGAGGCCCCATCTCCAGAACGCAGAGCAGTGGGAGCAATTGCGGAGACTGGAGGAGAAGGCGGAGGGTTGGCAAGGGATCCCTGAGACCCCATGATGCACATGTCTGTGCAACCCACAGCTAGAAGAACAGCTGGCCTTGCTGTGGGATGCTCTCCACAGGGTGAGCGGTGAGAAGGACGAGTTTGCCAGCATCTTGGACTCTGAGCAGCAGGTGAAGAAACATGTGCAGGAACAGCTGGACCACTCAGAGGAGAAGATAGAGGAATGGAAAGAGGTGGATGAGAGAGAGACTCAAGTGGCTTGGGAGATGCAGGAGCAGCAGGAGCAGTCCCTGGCCCAGCTGCAGGAGCTCAGAGCCACCTGTGAGCATTATATCACCTCCAATGAACGGCTGAGGTCCAAGAAGTAAGCCTTGCAGCAGCACCTCTAGAGGCAGACCCAGCTGTTGGAGCAGCTTTAGCAAGTGCAGGGCCCAACCAACTGTGGGGACTAGGTGATGCCACCAAAGTGGCAAGACATTCTCAAGTGCCTGGAAGTAACCAGAACACAGGACAAGTAGCTGCAGGCCCAGCTGATCTTCCTGGCTTTCCCTGGGGAAGGGGAAGGTGTGAGCCCTGGAGAAGCAAAAGGTGAGGAAACGACTCCACCTGATGTGCCCATCATAGAGGATGGGGACATCCCCCAAAGTAAGAGGGATGTGACTCTGTGAGCACTCTTGGAGGCTGACATCCACAGGAGGAAACTCCTGCCACAGTTGCGGCGGCCCTGCTGCAGGCACTCAGTCCACCCAACAGCTCAGTGCCAGATAGAGCTGGAGCCACAGGTATCTGCCCCGTTGGCTGCCACCACAGCATGTGTGAGGATGGGAAGTGGGACATGTGGGCGTCCAAAAAGAAAATCTGCTTCATCCACGACCTGCCTGATGAGGTGGACTTCCATAGTCCAGCGGATGAGCTCCACCATCCATGCAGCCAGCTGTCGGCACATATCCACACTGTCCAGGAGTTGCTCCTGGTGTGTAAAGGACAGATGTTCATCCTGGATCAACTGTGCAGGGAGAAAGCCAAGAGCATGTGCCGGCTGTCCCAGGAGAAGATAGAGAAGAGGAAAGAGCTGCAGGAGCTGCTGTCTCTCCTCTCAAGGGGCTCCAGATGTCGGTCCAGACTGAGCCCACCATCTGTGCTGCTGCTTTAGAGGCCTCAGGCTCCTGGGTGGGCAAAATGAGGGAGGAGAAGAAAGGTTTTGAAGAATTGCAACTTCAAGACCTTGTGGAAACTGCCAGAGGAGAGGTCGGGGTTCCCTACCCCGCAGAGGACTCTCCCAAAGAGTACATCCTGTCGCAGATGTCCGACATCCAGAGCCACCCACAGCCGGCGCACTCAGGGTTGCAGCTCTCTGTCATTTTTTCTGTAGGCTGATGGGGATGATGACTCCCTATGTGACATACTGAGTCTCAAAATTCTTGGCAGCCACCAGAACTAGGTGGCCAGGTGGCCTTCTCTAGGCCTCTATCTGCCTGGTGATGGGAAGGGTAAACTGTGGGCTGGGTAGAGCAGAGGCTGCTGGGAGGACGCAAAATTCAAGGGATATCTAATGGCCCATTGGTGACCAGGGAAGAAGCCCATGTTATGCTTATCACAAAGAATAAATTTTTTTCAAAGGGAAACAAAGCCTCCACAAAGATTTGTTCTTCCAGGCATGGGGCTTTAACTCAGGGCCTGGTCACTGTTCCTGAGCTCTTTTTGATCAAGACCGGTGCTCTATCAGTTGAACTCCACCTCTACTTCCAGCTTTTTCTCTGTGGAATTGAACCCAAGGCTTCAGGCATGCTAGGCAACCACTATACCACTGAGCCACAGTCTCAGCTAAGATGATCCCCTGCCCCCAAACACATATGTTCATTACTCAGATAAATAGGAACTAGGGGCTAGGATGAATATGAAGCACAAATCTGGTTCACACAGAATTACTCCACTTCTCCCTCTTTGACACCCTTATTCAAAGTTTCTCTTTTACCATTGAGGGATGAGAGAGGGAGAGGGGAATCCTGAGAGAGAAGTGCCAAGAACAGTGGCCCCCTGAGCCCCACAGCCTCCCCCACAAAAGCAGTCCTCCAGATTCTGATCTTAACTGACTCAATGTGGAGTCTACACTGTCTCCCCACCCTTGCAAGGTTCAGGATGAAATAAATGTCAGTCCTGGACTCAGCCCACACCCAGGGTGGAAGCTCCTAGTCCCAGACCGACTTCCACCTCTGACTGCCCCGAGTTTGGGTGTACCCACAACTCACCACAATGTTGGCAGCCATGATCTCATGGATGGATTCCAAGAAGTAGGTCTATGAAAGAAGCAGCAGGGTGAGCAGGGAAAAAGGAGGTTGGTGATTGCTCTGGGATTTTCCTCTTCAGAGCCCTTCCATCCAACTAGGGCCATGCTGACCCAAAGCATGCCAAGGTCAGGGGGTGAGACAAGATGGAGGAACACAGGACTATAGGAGGTACTGCTTTATCTTGGTGCACTTGAAAATCCCAATTATATTCAGCCCATGTCAATCCCAGAGTCAAAATGCAATGCCTCTCCTTGTTGTTTTCCATGAGCGCTGTCCCTGAGCTCTTTTTCTCAAGGCTGGCACTCTACTACTTGAGCTACAGGGCCACTTCTTGTTTTCTGATGTTTCATCAAGGATAAAAGTCTCACACACTTTCCTGCCCAGGCTGGCTTGGCACCGTGATCCTTCAGATCTCAACTTCTTGAGCAGCTAGAATGACAAGTGTGAGCCACCAGTGCCCAGAATGTGATGCCTTTTAAAAGCATCTTGGCAAGTCTGTAAAAGGAGACCCAAAGGGCCTAGATACACTACGACCCAATCAAGGAGCTGGGATGGGGGAATGCTGATTTTCTAGCCATTCTGTTCCCCAAAATTAAAGATGCCAAGTGGTGCATCAAACTCCTAGGCCAACAGCCACCAGGCTTAATGGGGAAAAGGTAGAGAATACCTAAATATTGCAGTGTAGAAATCTCTGATTTTGCATGCACATGGTTTGTGTGTGTGTGTGTGTGTGTGTGTGTGTGTGTGTGTGTGTGTGTGTGTGTGTGTTTACTGGGGCTTGAACTGAGAGCCTAGGTGGTAACCTTTAGCCTGTTTACACAAAGTTGGTGCTCTACCACTTGAAATATAGTAGCTCCACTTCCTAGCTTTTTAGTGATTCATTGGAAATAAGAGTCTACCCAGGCTAGATTTGAATCTTGATTGATCCTCCAGTGTCTGCCTTGAGGAGCTAGGATTATAGGCATGAGCCACTCGCATCCAGCTGCATGTATGTCTTTTCATAGTCTCTTCTGTTCTAACAGCTATTTACTTGCTCTGGCCTAGATCACTGCCTTCTACATCAGCTACCAGCAGCCCCTGACTGTGTGGAGAACATAAAGTTCAAACCTGTCAATGCATCCTATTTCTTTGTCCTCAGGGGAAGGAATGTTTCCTCTGAAACCTGGAGGGGTAGGAGTAGGGGTAGAGGTAGGTGGGATAGCTGTAGATGGGTGCTCAGCTAGAAGACAGGTATTCTGTTTTATCCAAGAAGAAAAGCATGGCCAGATGCTCATGGCTCATGCTCTTATATTCCTAGCTCCCTCAGTAGGCTGAGATCTGAGGATTGGCATTCAGAGGCAACGCAGCAAGAAATATCTGTGAGACTGTCTTCTCCCAAAAACCACCCTAAAGCTGGAAGTAAAGCTCTGGCTCAAGTGGTACAATGCTATCCTTGAATGAAAAAAATGAAGGACAGAACCCGGGCCCTGAGTTCAAGTCCTACTACCAAGATGCTCTCATGAGCACGTGCACACATGCACACACACACACACACACACAGAGGAAGGTGGTATTGATAAGCTGAGCTAGAACTGGGGGCAGTCTTGAGGCATAATCATAGTAAACTCGTAAACCACATCAGTTCTTTCTCCCTAAGTCCTTCTTGGGCTGAGAGGTCTGGGCCATGGCAGTAAGTTCCATGGAACCTGTGCCTCCATCTACGCACTGGGGAGGAAAGAAGTGTTCTGAGCACTGGGACTCCTGGGATATAGCGTTTACTACAAACAGCAGCCAGCCGGCTCTGGATCCTGAGCCTACAAGTCTTTCATGAGCCCAACTGAACACTGCCCAAGGTTTGCCTGACAATTTTGCATTCCTGTGATATCCATGTGAGCAGGCATTAACTGTTCTACCCCTCCTGGACCAGAACCGTGGTCTGAGAAGTCAATTTAGTGCTCAGATCCACACTGCTCTCATGATAGATGTCATTCTGATGACCCATTCGATGACCTCCATGTCACAAGGCTCAATCTTTCTCTGGTACTGTGGCCCACTCTGTATGCAAAGGCCTCTAAAGAGGCTGCTCTCAAGACTTGTAGGACACCTAGACATTGGGAGACCCTCAGGAGCCCACTGGAAAATACTCTGCTTAGAGTCACAGCATGAGGTCAAAGCAGGCCAGGTATTGGTCATGTGGCTCAAACTCTGGGCCTGGTTACTGTCCCCCAGCTCTTCAGCTTACCACTTGAGCCACAGCACCACTTCTGGTTTTCTGGTGGTTCTTGGAGAACAGAGTCTCCCGGACTTTCCTGCCCAGGCTCGCTTTGAATGGCAATATATATATATATATATATATATATATATATATATATATATATATGTATGTATATATATATTTTATATATATATATAATATATATATATATATATATATATATATATACTGGGCACTACTTTGGCTTGATTATAAGTCCTCAGAACTTCCTTGCAGCTCAGTTTGCCGGAGGCTGGTGTGCTAAGACTGTGACCTCATTTATGAATTTGGCATTTTAGGCCGTGTGTTGAAATCCCAGCATGGCCAAAAATTTATTCATGGAGTAAGAAGACAATTCTGACATATTTTTTTTTCCTTCTCTGTGAAAGTCCTGAGTATCAGTATATGTGATATGATGTAATAAAATAAATGCTATATGTACAATAATACTAAATAAATAAGGATAATAAATGTCATATGGAGTAAACGCATATGACATAGATCTAATATATGAGGATTATATTTTATAGTGCTGGGGCTTCAATTCAGGCCCTGGGGACTTGTCTGAATTGCTTGTCTTCAAGGACAGTGATCTTCCCCTTCACCCACAGTGCCTCAGAATTCCCCACACCCTGAGTTTAAATCCCAGGCTTGCCAGAAAAATAGTGCAAATTCCAAGCCAGGGCCTTATTATTATTATTATTATCATTATTATTATTATGTTTTGGGCCAAGCACCGGGTTTCAACTCAGGTCTTTGTATCTCTGCCACAGCTGATCCTGGGATCCTATGTCCCGAGTTCAAATTTCGGGGCTGGCAAAAATAAAAATAAAAAGGAGAAGGATAAAACTGAGAATTTCAAGCAGGTGGTTTTACCTTTTTTTTCTTCCTTTGCATTGTGACCATCCTGGGTCTAAATGACAATGCCCAGAAAGTGTACATGACCTTACATTGCTGATATTTTGATGGCTATTAGGGAAGCCAGGCCAAAACCGGCAACTTAAGCCTGGAGATCGAATCCTGGACTGCCGGGATGGCAGGAGATTCTATGAAACACTTTCCAATATTCATCTGTATGGGTGGAATGTTGTAAAAGTAACAATTACATTAGTAGTTAGTGTACGATTATATTATAAAATTATATGCAATTATACTACATTGACTAATTTTTAATTAATATTTTATTATGTATTCAATCATGATGCTTAAAAAAGGAAGGAATAATTTAATTGCCAATAATTGGTAGTAATATTGTAAATGCAATTTCATAATATAGAGACATCTTACGTTATATACATCTACATCTACGTATGTATGTATGTATGTATGTATGTTTCTATCTATCTATCTACAAATCTAAACATTTATCTGTTTATACACTTTTCACTACTGGGGTTGAGTGATAGAGTGCTCGCCTAGTACGGACAAAGCCCTGGGTTCGATTCCTCACTACTGTGTGCATAGAAAAATCCAGAAGTTGTGCTGTCGCTCAAGCAGTTGAGCACTAGCTTTGAGCATAAAAGATTAGGGACTGTGTCTGGACCCTTACTCAAGACCCATGACTGGCACCAAAACAAAAAATCAAAAGGAAAAGATAGAATGTTCTGACTGCAACTATATAAGGATAGGGCTGCAAATACCTCATCAAAGAGCAAGCGGAGAGTCTAGTGCTGACAGCTGCCGTCTAACCTGACTTAGTCAGAGGTAAACCACTGCAACCCAGCTTCACAGAACGGGATGCTGCTGGCTTGCTTACCCCTGTCATCCAAGATACTCAGGGGATGAGATTTGACACTGGTGGGTTTAAAACCCAGCCCTGTCAGGATGTCTGTGAAACTCTGAGCTGTGGCTCAAAGTGGTAGAGCTATAGTCTTGAGCAAAAGATTTTAGGACAGTACCCCCAAACTTTCAGTGCAATCCCATGGCTGATGCCCTCCCCCCAAAAAACCCCATACCTCTAAAATCTAAATTTGGACGGTTTGTGATGTGTTTCTGAAAGAATGGTGATACTGATGAAAGCACCCTAATTTAATGACAGCATGTGGGATACAGCTATGTGATGAGTCCTTCATGAGATGCTGTGTGTTGAGTCATTCACGAGGTACATTTTTTCATCTGGTTCTTGTAAGAGCTCCACAAGTAAGATGATTGTGCAGATGAGAAACTTGTGGCTCAGATATGTCTCCCTGTCAAGGCCAAAATTATGTATGTACCTAACTATAATGAGTTGTCTCCTGCAGACAATTGTTTTGGTTTAAGTTTCTCAGTCATGAACCTTGAACTCAGGACCTAGCCACTGACACTTACCTGTTGGGATCATGGCTAGTGCCCTACCACGTGGAGGCAAGGACCCCCTTGCAACAGAGTGTTAGGGTCTAGGCGTGTAGTAGCTAAGGTCTGTCATACTGCCTACTCAGGAAACTGAGATCTGACGATCTAGGTTCAAAAGTGTCCCAGACACAAATGGTCTCATGAGACTTTTATCTCCTATTCACCATTTAGAAACTTGAAGTGGAAGCCTCAAACCTGTCATCCTAGATGAACAGGTGGCAGAGAGCTGAGGATCACGGTCCAAAACCAGCCTGGACAGAAAATTCCTTGAGACGCTTCTCTCCAGTGACCCACCAAAATCCTGAAGGGATGCTGTAGTTCAAGCAATTGGCTTTAGCTGAAGAGCTCAATTACAGCACCCAGGCCTTCCAACTTCCAAGAAAAGAAAGAAAGAACCCTGAAGTGGTGTACTGAGAATGTGTCTTAGGAGTAGAGTGTTTTGCATGTATGAATCATGGGTTTGATTCCTTAGTACCACATCACTAGAAAAAAGCCTGAAGTGGCTGTGTGGCTCAAGTGGTAGAATGCTTTCCTTCTAAAGGAGAAACTCAGGTACAGTGCTCAGGTCCTGAGTTCAAGCTCCAGGACAAGTGAATGAACACACATACATGTACACACACACACACACAAACACACACACACAAACACAGATGCCAGAAGTGAAGCTGTGACACCAAATGGTAAAGCACTGAGCTTCTGTTCTGAGCTCATGGTCAGCACCCAGGTCCTGTGTTCAACCCCGAAACACAGCCACCCATGGCCCGACCAGGAGAGGTCAAATGTTTCAAAATCTGATGAGCTTCACCAGCCCTAGATGATAGGAATCATTGTGATATTACACATGTGCTTAGATTTAGCAAGCTTCCAGAAACCTAGGGAGGCACCATTGCCTATAATGAGTCATTTCATTAGGTTCAGCTCCCTAGTTGTCTGCCAGAAGGACCCTTGAATTAATCGTAGCAGGTTATTTTAACACTGGAACATAGTCTAACAAAGACAGGATAAGTGCAGGGAACTTGGCTTGCCACGGGAGGTGGCACAAATGAAGTCTTCCTGTCAAAACAGCACTGGGGAGAGAGATAGCCTGGGGGTACAAAGAGGCCTTTTTCTCCTGGCCTTCAGAGCCCACCCACACTCCTCACTAATTGGGCTGGAAATTTTATCCTAGATTAATTCAAGAACTGCCCATTCAATCATGACATACATCACATTCCATTGGTAATCTTATGAATAGGAATGGGTTTCTTAGGATCTCCTGCCATTTGGAGGTGGCAGGACCAGGTTTTAAATTGTGGGCTCCAGCTCCCACAACTTAAACCTGAGGATAGGGAACTCACCAGCTTTCCAAGAACATCAGCAAGATCAATGATTAGGCAGGCACAGTGGCTCTCAGCAGTCCTCTTTGACAGTTACAAGGCTGTGATAGGAGGATCATCGTCAAAGTCACCCTAGGCAGGAAAGTCCTTGAAACCCCCGTCCAACTTAAGTGCCAACAAAGCCATAAGTAGAGCCATGTGGCTCCAATGGTAGAGGGCTAGCCTTGAGCAAAAGCAGCTCATGGACTGTGCCCAAATCCTGGGTTCAAGGTCTGGGACTGGCACAAGCAGACATACACAACAATATGTGTAGCCATCTGGCTAAATCAGGTCACCCTCTTGTCCCCAACTGGATTGGACAGAGTTCCCTGGGAAAGGGACTGCTGTCATCTTGACTCCGCCCACTCTACCTGCATGACAGGATTCCAGCTACACCCCCATTCATGGTTATTTCTGACCAATGGGATACAAGAATGATGGCCATGCCCACATTCCATGATGCCCTGTAGCACCGGGATTCCCTCTGTTGGTTGACAGTACTACCAGCAGTTGAGGAAGTTAGAGGTGACTGAGAGGAGACTTGAGGCCTAAGAGGAAGGCCTTGCCCAGCCCCACCATGTGCCTGCCTGCTCCCTGGCCCCTTCCCCCCTCCTTCCCAGGTGCAGCTTTTCAAAGCTGGTGCTGCCCACTCAGTCCCATGGTGCCTCTTGGAGTCCTCAGGCAATGGTGTAATGGTGCGCCACTGGCCGGCTTGCGGCCCTGACCTGGTACTGGCCCCCCTGTCCTCTGCTCCGAGCCTGAGTGTCGCCATGCCTCTGCCATAGCTGCTCGCCCCACTGGGAGCAGCTGCCAACCACTTCTCCCAGCAGCACATGTGATTGGATGACACACAGGCCTGCACCCGACCCCATAGACACCATATCTCACCCTCTCTCCCTCCCCCCTCCCTCACTCCCCCCCCACTGGAAACTCCCTCGTGCCCCACAGTCCGGTCCAGGCCCTGCCAAAAATGCGCCCCAGGGTGGAAGTTGGTGTTGACCTGAGGTTCCCACCCCATCCCTGGCTGCCAATGTCCCAGGAAATGGGGAGAAGCAGGGTTGGGTGTGGAGTGGGTGCCACAGAGCCCCTGGCCTGGAGCAGTGGGAGCCACAAAGCAGCGCATCTGCACCCTCCCTCTCCCTCATAGAAACCTGCTGGCTTTAGTCAGAGGTGGCAAGGAGCATGTCCACACCTGCCTTCTGGGGTCTTTTCCTTTTTTCTGGGGGTGGGGGTGTTGGATGCAGAAGACAGGGCCTGCTTCTTGTGTGAGCTCTTTTCTTCTGTGCTCAGTCTCCTTTTCACCTGAAGAGGGTCCCAGAAAAGCCCAGTAGGGAGGTGAGTGTGCTGGGGGTCAGAGTAGAAGGTGAATATCTTGGAGGAACACACTCCCACCCACACACTCACACATACACCTTGCCTGTCCCCTCCCTGCCCAAACTGTCAACAGTTCTCACAGGGTGATCACATTTCCCAGCTCTGCCAGCATCTGCTGGTGCTTCCGGTCCATTTTGTCTCCAACAAACTCAGGAGAGGCACTGCTCTGAGTCTGAGTGTGTGTGTGTGTGTGTGTGTGTGTGTGTGAGAGAGAGAGAGAGAGAGAGAGAGAGAGAGAGAGAGGGATTGAGAGAAAGACAGAGAGACAGAGAGAGATAGAGAGACAGATACAGACAGTGAGGGAGAGAGAGATCATCTTTCTCCTTGTACAGCCTGACTGTGCTCAGGTGAGTGATCACTTGGCAAATTGCAGGTGCTGCATGGATGAGTCTTCACATGTCTGGATTTGTGTGTATGTGTGTGTGTGTGTGTGTGTGTGTGTGTGTGTGTGTATGTATGTAGAAGTGGGTTGTACCAAGGAGGCTGGATGCTTTGGTAACTTCTACCTGCTATCTTTGAGGGGTGATTGGGCTTTGCAGCTGAGGTATGGGGACCTGGAAGGATGTGACGCTTGAAGGGGACTCAGCACTGTTAAATTACAAGAAAAAAGGATATGTGTGCAATGGAGCTGTGTACTCCCTTGGGCCTGGTTGGTGGCAGTGGGAGCTTCTGAGGACCTGGGAGTGTGGCCCGCAGGGGGTGGCTTCCCAGGGGGACAGAGAGCATTGCCAACACTTAGTAAGGAATTGAGCTCTGCTAGTATGGAGCGCAACAGCATAGCTCAGACTCCAGATCTTCTCATCATGATGTCTGATGGGCGAGGCCAACCCTACTTTAAAACTTGAGATGTGATCTTCAGATCTCAGCCTTCTGAGTAGCTAGGATTATAGGCATGAGCTTCTGGCACTGGGCCTCTGCTTCTTTTTTGTATATTAGGGTTTGACCTCAAGGCCTTAGGATTGCCAGTCAGGTCTTCTAACTTTCGAGCCAAGCTTTTATGTCTTGTGGATTTCTGGGATGGAGACTTAATATATGCTCAGGCTTGGCTGGATCACGATCCTCCTATCTGTGACAGGCATGCACCACCAGGCCCTGTCCTCTGTAGTTGGGATGGTAGACATGTGGTGCCATGCTCAGTCATTGGTTTAGATGGATTGTCCCAACCAAACTCAGTCCATGGCAGCCAATTTTTGACCACAGTTGAAGCTCTGGGTTGGGCCTCAACCGTTGGACTTCAATCTCCTCATGTGACAGTTGTTAGGAAACAAGGGATTAATACAGAGGGATCTCTCAAGCAGGGCCAGGCACAGAGGGAGGGGCCTTCAGAAATAGTTCTCAGCAATTCTGTGAGCATATGACAAGAAGATACCTGGAAAGAGCTCAGATGGTGTGTATTATTAATGGTGCGACAAGCATGGGATTATGAAACAAAACATGGCTCTCTTTCATTATTACCCTATGCCCATGAGGAAGGGGATCCTTCACTTTGTTCACTTTGGCAGCTGGGGAAACTGAGGCACAGAGTAGCCTGGTGACCTATTCATGACTCCCAGCTGACAGGAAGCTTGGCCTGACTTCGCTGCCATGCTCCCTAGGACAATGGGTGCTATTCAGTCCAATTCTTGTGGTGAGAAGTCCACTTCTTGTCATTCGTGGGGCTTGAACTCTGGGTCTGGGAAATGTCCCAGAGGTCCTCAGCTCAAGGCTAGCACTCTACCACTTGAGTCACAGCACCACTTTCAGTTTTCTGGTGGTTCTTTGGAGATAAGAGTCTCACAGTCGTTCCTGCCCAAGTTGGCTATGAACCATGATACTCATATCTCAGCCTCCAATGTACTTAGAAGTATAGATCTGAGCCATTTGCACCTGGCTTAAGTGTAATTCTGACCTTCTTTCAATCTCTGTCTCTCTCACACAGGAACTTGTTGAATGGGTGCTGGAGGAGGTGGACCAGCGTCCCCATGTGGCTGGAACCAAGGTGGCCCTCTCATTCTGGAGGTGTGCTGTGGGTCAGGAAATGTCTTGCTCAGTCTGTTGTACCAGCTCCATGAGGTAAGCCCTTCTGTGTCTGGCTAGACCAAGACGGTTATTCATTGTCCATCTAGCCTTACTGGACTCAGTATTGTGTTCAATGTCCTTTTCTAGCAAAAAAAATTCTGGCCAAAATTTTGATAAATAGTTAAAGAATGAAAATGTAATGCCATCTTAAGAAAGTCATTTAGGGCTCTGGGAAAGTGGCTTCATGGTATGGTGATTGCCTAGCATGCATGAAACCCTGGGTTCAAATCCTCAGTACCACAAAAACAGAAAAAGAATCACTGAAAATGGCACTGTGCCACAAGTGGTAGAGGGTTATCCTTGAGGAAAAAAAGCTAAGGAATAATTCCTTATCCCTGAGTTTAAGCTCCAGGACAGGCAAAACAACAACAACAACAACAACAGACATGTAGTTAGTAAATGTAAAATAAAGAACACATAGTAGGAATATATAATTGCTTATTCCATACTGATACCTGACAATAGTCGCTAATTCATGCACTTTAGCTATATTAGGATACTGTGTTGAAAAAAAAAATTTGTTCATAAGGTAACGGCAATCATTGTCAGGAATGTGCTGAGATGTCAGGTGAAGATTAATTCTGGAAATTCAAAGATTCCAGGCTTTTGAGTGTTCACTGCTAATGATAATGAGAAGGGTAGTCTAAGTGAGATTTGGAAATCTTTTTGCTCAGTCATGGCTTCAAAAGGCAGAAGCTAATTAACAGTTATGACAGAAGAAGAGGAATAACTCCAGATGGAAGGAATAAATTGTAGTAACTAAGGTATATCAGAAACCATTCTAGGGAACCATTTTTGGTTATTGAAGAACTAGTTATCAACTAGGCTTATTCCTCATTGCCTTTAGCATTCTAATCACTTAGGCTAGTTCTTAATCTCTATGTGATAAATTGTATATCCTTCTAAGCTGCTATTTCATACCTGACCTTCTTTGCTTTCTAAAATCTCAGTCTTTCTCTATTTCTCTATGAACAATTTCTGGTACTAAGTCCACATATGCAGACAGCAGACAACGCTAATGTAAGAGTCCCATAGCTCAAGAGCCATTAATGTAACAACATGGAAAAAGAGGGCATATTTATTGCTACCTCAATTTTTCTGAAAAACTGCAATGTCACATCATTTGATTCAAATTTCCATTCTTTGTCTAAATAATGTGTATGTCTACATAATGCAAATATGAGCTGTGAGTTGGTGGCTCACGCCTGCAATCCTAGCTACTCAGGAGGTTGAGACCAGAGGATTGTGGTTCAAAGCTAGCCTAGTCAGGAAAATCCATGAGACCCTTATCTTCAATTAACCACCAGAAATCCAGATGTGGTGCTGTAGCTAAAGTGGTAGAGCACCGGACTTGAGTTGAAGAGTGTAGGGACAGTGCCCAGGATCAGTGTTCAAGCCCCATGACCAACAGAAAAGTGCAAATATGACTTTAAGTTTCCCCAAAAGGAACGACAAAGTCAATAGTAATCTTCCCAAGCAGAGAAATTAATTCCAAAATGATTCAATTCACCTATTTTGCTGAGGAAAGTTATGGCCTTTTTGCTGGACACATTCACTTTTTATAAAAATTATCAGTGTTAGATTTATAATAAACTTCATTTAATATTTCTTGGTTCAAAAGAGAAGTCCATATAGTTGATGTCACTTGGATTTATTACTATCTCACAGCCAACCCAGGCAGGACATTCTGTCAAACTCTTATCTGTAATTAAACACCAAAAAAGCCAGAAGTGGAGTTTTGGCTCAAGCAGTAGAGTACTAGCTTTGAGGGCAGGTGGGCAGGAAAGAAAACTGAACAGAGACAGCCTCCAGCCTCTGAGTTCAAGCCCCAGAACCAGCACAAACTAAACAAACAAGCAAACAAAACAAACCCCAGGTATTTCTTTAGGACCCTCCTTAAAGGAGCACTGGTCTGAGAAGAGGCTGATTTTGCTGCTCATACTCACGGGATCCTGCTTTTTGGAATCCTTATTGCTCTGGAGAACTCAGGCCCAAACTAAAGGAATTGATAAGTGATACCTGTAACAAGAGAATCATCTCAGGAGTGAAATATACATCCATAACACCTTTAAAACCTCCATATCTTTGTTTCTTTGCAGTAGAACATTTTTAAACAACGTTATTTCCTTTTTTTCTATGCTGGCCTTTAAATGACACATTGTTTCCTTTTGTCATACTCTCAACTAGAAGTTTATAGACAAGTTTTATATGAGTAAAGATCACAGTCAAAAAAGTCAGGGACAGAGTTTCCTGCAAGCCTTGGATTCTTTTCTTGTACACTGAAAAGGAATTCAAAAGTTAACCTGAAATTTATCATTCCTCTATGTTCAATTCCTCTCCTGGGATCAGTTGCCACATCCAGTAACAGTTGCTTCCACTTACTTCCAGTAACAATCTATGGTGCTGCTCCAGATAAAATGAATGTTTTCTGGCATCATGGAAATAACACAAGGACACCTTTGTACATGAGGTAACATGTATTTCAGAGACAACATAGCAAAGAGAAAATATGAAATTTAAATTGCTTATAAACACATTATCCATGAGTATATTGAGTTCAAACTTCTTAAGTGCTCTGTAAATTAAGGTGAATTTTAAATGGAAAGAAGGTTCTCAGACTATTTTTTGTGAGTGTATATGCTGTGCATTAATATCCCAAGTGTACATGAGTTAACAGTAAGAGAAACAATAGCAATAATAGGAGAAAGAGAAGTTCTGTGTTTAAGTATAAGGGTTCGATACAATATAGAAGACTCTAAAATAAGACAACATTGAAACAATAAAGCCAAGTCCAGTATGTAGATTTATGTGAGTAATATAGAGAAAGCATTACTCCTAAGTGGAAAATGAAGCATGAGGCCACTCCCTTTCTAAATCACACTTGCTAATCACGTAAATTTGTAAAAAGTAGAATGGAAGAATGATTCTGTTTCCACTCCAAGTCAGATATAAAAGCATGGACTTCTTTGGAAAAAAAGAGGCCATCTTGAGAGAACAGAGATTATACTAGGAATGAACCTGGTGGCTAAGATCACATTTCTTTTTCATTCCTTTTCTTGTATTCTTTTTTGCTGTTTTTGGACATGGCACTGGAAATCTGGAACTGGGTGCTGTGCCTATGCTATTCAGCTCATGGCTAGTGCTCTACTACTTGAGCCACAGTGCCACTTCTAGTTTTCTGGTAGTTATTGCAGAAAAGAGCCTCCAGGACTTTCCTACCGATGCTGGCTTTGAACTCCAATTTTCAGGTCTCACCACAACTTGGCTTATGATCACATTTCTACCAGTGTACACTCAGGATATGTAATGTATATGATCATCTACCTTTATATGAATTCTTGAGTTAAAAATCTGGGCTACAGGTAAGACTTTACACTCACAAATATGTTTGTAGTTTAAAAGTTGATACTCCTGGAAAAATAAAACCTAAGGATATAAAGGAGTCTGGGAAGGTCAGTTTGCATCCTTCTTGGGAGGAACAGGCTTTGAGACACTACCTATAATTAACCAGCATTAAGCTGGAATACCAGTCATGAGCAAGATTGCTAAATAAGAGCTTGAGGCTTTTGCATACATACATACAAACATACACATACACACAAAGACACTTATATGTGCACACACAAATACAAAATGAAACAAGTTTTAGAATATGTAGAAAAGTTAGAAATCAATAGAAAATATGTCCTGAGTAAGAATAGAATCAAGTGATAATTTTTAATATTACAAAGCCCTCATGTGAACTTTCTTCAAAAAAGTTGAAAATATTACATAGGTAGGGACCAGAAACAGTAAGAGATTCAAGTAATCATTATTAATGGGATCAGATCCATGGAGGAATGAATCAGAGACCCCTGCAGGTGTCTGAAAATGTTTGTATTCCGTGTCAAATGTTAGAACATCTTTGAAAATAGTACATAAACAGTCTGAGCAGTCAGTCTAGTGGATAAGAAAAAAGGATAAATTCAGAATTGCTAGTCTGTTTCTAGATTAAATAAACCAGCACACTATGGCAGGACAATGTGATACAAGCCTGGAATTCTAGCGCTCAGACTAAGTGAAACAGTAGATTAGAGAGTGGAAGTACATAGCGATACCTTCCCTGGAACAGGTAGTATAATTTTGTCTCAATAAAACAAACCAAACAAAAAGAAAGGATTAGACAGTTGGAAGTTTGGGCTAATTTTGTCACTATGTTTTGAGAAGTCAAGTTTCCTATTGAAATGCAACCTATATATAATCCTCAGTTGTGTTTTAAGTGCTCTCTTCATTACAGAACATTCCTAGATGCAAAATGCCTCATGATTCCCATCCAAAAAATTGCAAACGTAAGTAAGCATCATTCTGTTGGATTCCAAAGAAATGATGAAGTATTACAAAAGCTTAATCCTGGAGAAATAGCAAAGTTTGTCTAATATAGGACTTTGTAGAATTGAGATTTAAAATGAATAGTTTGGATTTGTTTGTCATTTCATCTTCTATAGGCTACTACAAAACTCTTTTTTAAGTAGAGGGTTTAATTGACAAATTCACAAATGATACCGACATTGTATTTTTCTAGAATATATCTCTTATAAGTTGAAGTTAGTAAATAGATAATTCCAGCAGTTCATGTATAACATGATAATGTGAATAATCTAGACAGAGTTGTCAACATATGGGTGACATAAATTCATAAATTTGTAAAATGAAATTTTTTGAGGGTTTGGTATAATATGGTATGAAGAGAGTAATTGTGTGACATCTTCTTTCTTCTACCTATATGTAACACAGGAAGCCATTTCCTTAATTACGTGCCTTTTTATACATTGAAAAAAATGCTAGGTTTGGGGTTTGTTTTCATTTTAGTTTCTGTTTTATTGGCTTGTCCTAGAGCTTGAACTCTGGGGCTGGACACTGTCTCTGAGTGTGTTTATGCTCAAAGCTTGTGTCCTACCACTTGAACCTCAGTAGTACTTGTGTCTGGCTTTTTCTGAGAAGTTTATTGGAGATAGGAATCCAACAGACCTTCCTGCCTAGGTGGGTTTTGAACAATAATTTTAGCATCCTGAATATCTATGATAGTTTAAAAAGTCAAAAAATAAATAATATTCCAAGTGTTCTGTTGTCAAGAATACCACTGGGGGAAAATGATGCACCTCAGCTTATTGTGGTATTCTTTGCAGAACAAGGAGGGCGTCACATTAGCAGAGGTGTAGTATTTTTTCACAATAAAGATAAGCTATTCATGATGTGAATTAAGGAATTTTAAGGTGTACCTTATAAGTTGGAAATTGGTCGGCTAGGATGACTTTATGACATAAACCTTGGGATTGATGGTCATAGAAATAATAGTTTACTCTGATAAACAACTGCTTACCCTTGAAGAATTAATTATTACAGATGCTCCATAGTTTTATCTTCTACCAGAATGTAGCTGTTTTTCTGTTAAATTTCTGTTAAATTAATGTGTAATACCCCATTGGAAACTGTATGTATTGCAGTATTTCATAACATGCAAGCAGGTACTGTTTTGAATCTCTCTGGTATGGAATGTTGAGAATTTAAAAATTAGTAGTTATTAGTCATAGGAATTTTGGATAACACATATATTCTGTCCTCTTAACAACTTATTTACTTTTAAAAGTTATGGGTTTCCATAAAATTAAACTGTTTTCAATTTCAGTATGAGAAAGTATTAAATTTATTCTTTTTTCATAGTATTGGCAAGTATATTGTGAAAATATTGCCTAGTTGGATAACATTCAAGTTGATGACCCTCTGATAAAGAAAGGGTAATTAATTCAAATTAGATGCCAAATAGTATTGATTTTTAAAAAGTTACTACATAAAGAATAATATTTACCATACCAATACAGGGAAATTATATTTTATGCAGCTTATTTTTTAAATTTTATTATCAAAATGATGTACAGTGGGGTTACAGTAATTGTGAAGTAGTGAATACATAGCTTTTCAAACTTGTTACCTCTCCCTCATTTTTCTCACAGTGTTCCTTCCCCCCTTCACCCCATACAAGTTGTAATGCCCATTTCCAACATATTGTCTTGTGAGTATTGCTATTGCATTGGTTTGCCCTTTGTCCTTTGTCTCACAATTTTGTTATTGCTCTTCCCTTCTCTAATTAAGGTAAATGTATACAGAATACACAGGGTACCAAAATCAAATACAGCAGGGGATAAACCATAAGGGAAAAACCCAAATAAAATAGAAATCACATAATACATCAAAAACAACAACCACAAATAAAAAAATCTGTTTCCATATCTTGGAGTTTATTTTTCTTAGCATCAGTTTATATGGTCATATAAACACATAATAAAAACACTGGAAAATAATAGTTGCATGGACACTATATCATGAAAACAACATGTTAACTTTTTTATGGTAAAGGTGGAATTAGGATTGGTGAATTTGCAATTCTGATAAAGGAATTTCAAAAGAGTTTTAAAGTTATGACAGGTAAATTTTAATTGTTCAAAATTTTTAACTAGTTAGCCTATTAAGAAAATTTAAAATTCCTGGGAAAATAGGCTTTTATGCAAAGAAATCCATGAAACTTAGTTGAGAGGAAGCAATGTGGGTGAAGATGGCTCTTTCTCACACTAAACAAACAAACCTCAGAAACCTTCCTGTAAATCCTGTAGGAAGTTCTCTTGAGAATTGTCCTTATCCAGGAAATATACTCTCACTGTGTTAAACAAGGTTCTAGTGGAATTTAAATTCAAAGTTCTTAAAAAAATAAGACATCAAAATTTGTGAATTAACCTTTAATTATCAGTAATTATCAGTAATTTAATTATCAGTAATTTAATTAACAGTAATTCTCTGAAAAAGATAATTTGGGTAAAAATATTTAGGGATAAAGTACCCTCCACAATGAAAGAAGGTATTGGGTTTACACTTTTCTGTTTGTAATACTTTCCTCAATGTCTTTGCACGTGAAGCAGTGAAACACAGAAAAAAATTCTGATTGAATACAGCAAACCAATGATTTCACATTTCTAAGTGGCTCACAAAATATAATATCCTTTTTAACATGACATAGTGAAGACTTCTCTTATTACATAAGCCAAAAATTTTGGGTTCAGAAAAGAATTGAGCAAATGGAAAAGGTTAGAAAACAGTGTTCTTAGAGCCCTAGCTAAGCGTATTGGCTTCAGCATTGATGGAGGACAAAACTTTTGATATACATTGTGTTAATATTTTGCTACCTAAAGTGATTTTACAGAGCCTATTTGGCTCACTACAATGCAGAACTGATTTTATGAATTCCTGAAAATAAATGTCACATCCAAATGAGGCAACTTAAAAGATTTTAAAAAGAGAAACCATGAAGATGTAGCAGTGACTGAGGCTGTATAGTCCTTCAGCTCACTAGACTTGAAGCCAAGAAGCTATGAATAATTGGAAATCAGGCAAGAGCTAATAGGAGGACATAGAAGTAGGACATAGAAACATTGTCCTTTTGTAGCAGACATGGTCTTCCAAGGTGTGGGTGAATTAACTCTATTTTCATCCATACATCTTCTTTAGCAAATGCAAGATCAAGAGGAAAATAAACTACTGAAATAATTTTGCAAAGAATACCTTCACTTTCCTGATATTTTATCTAAGGAGAATCTTGAGAGAAGATAAAAGTGGAGTATTCTTCAGTTTCCTCTAAACATCTTGTTAGCAAAATATACCTTTGAGGTTAGAATTGATTGAACCAAACAGTGGTGGAGTACTTATTTTTGAGGGCACTTTAGACAGAAGAAGACTTTCTGATTTGTGATTACAGCTTTCTATTTGTGATTACAGCTTCTTGGACTGGTTTTTTGGAGACAAAGTTTTACATTAGATTTGTCCTCATTATCATAAATTTCATGGCAAACAAATACAAGAGGGAAGTTTAATGGAATCGCTTGGGCAATTAAACAGCATGATAGAAAACATGGCAAATAATAATTAGTGAATTACTTTGACTAATTACTTTGCCAGAACAAAGAAGGAAAAATATAATTCAAAATCGACTTAAGGGGCTGGGATGTAGCTCAGTGGCAAAGCGCTTGCCGAGCAAGTACGATGTCTTGGGTTCGATCCTCAGTACCAAAAAAAAAAAGTTCGACTTAAAAGTATGAAGAAAGAGTAGTGAAGAGAGATGAGAGAAAACAGAGGATTGTTTTCTCTCCAGTGGAGCAATGGGTACTTGATCTTATGTCTTCTATTCTATCTTCACAAGCTATCAAATGTGGCTTAGGACTGGAGTATCCAGTTCAGACAAGAAGAACTCGCAGAAGAAAAATATTTGCAACAGATGTAGGTGATTTATAATATGAGACAATGTATTTAAATCTGTCCCAAATTCTCCCCTACCCCAAACTTCCCTCTTTGAACAGCTTTGTTTGCTTTTCCCAAGATTGCCCTTCATCAACTTCTTAAAATTTTGAAAGGTCATATTCATACTCTCTAGAGATTGCTGTTTGGTTGTGATTTTTGTGTGTTTAACTGAATTTCAAAAGGTTGTGCAAGTGTGCTACAATTAAATATATCTATCTAATTGTCCAATACTCCTGGATCACAAGCACTGATGCTATCATTCTTAAGCAACCCATTCTCCAAGATTTATTTCCGATTTGCCACTTCCTTTATCACATGTGTACATTGAGTATTTAGGCTGTACTTGCCCCTTGTTCCATTTTTTATCTTTACTGTTATTCCTGTCTGGTTTCAGCTTCCTGATAGTCATTTTGTTAAAATGTCTGATGTTATTTTGAAAGTTTTATATACGTTCCATTGAGTTTCAATCCTGCATATACTTGAACTGATGTCAGCTTATATTTTCATAATTCATTCATCTGCAGTAACAATTTGCAAGACTGGAGATGTGAAGCACCTAGACATGATTTTATTCCCATCCACTTGGAAGATTAATCTTTAGTCAACAAGAAAGTTTAAAAACGGCTTAGAATGTATTCCTAACTACCAATTTTTATAGATGGCTTTGTACAATAGTGTTATCATTTTATTTTACATGGGATAATATTTTCTACTAGCTATAAGTTATGGAAAAGGAAGAAAACTAAGATTTACTACTATAGTGGAATATGATAGAAATAGAAGACAGATTTT
Source organism: Dipodomys spectabilis (assembly GCF_019054845.1). Taxonomy (NCBI): domain Eukaryota; kingdom Metazoa; phylum Chordata; class Mammalia; order Rodentia; family Heteromyidae; genus Dipodomys; species Dipodomys spectabilis. Next base: position 1,369,281 of record NW_024871184.1, on the reverse strand, counting down.
ATGTTTCTCATATCTCTGATGAGTACCCATATTCAAGACTTAAAGTCATATTTCTTGCTATGTTAGACAGATAGGGAAAACATAAAACAATATATAAGGCAACTATTTTTGACTTTTAAAAATATTCCTTATTAAATGATGAAATTTCTTTAATAGCTGTTTGGGTTTGAAATATTTGATCTATTTAACCCATTTCTGGAAGGCACCTACTGAACAACAAATATGGTGGGTGGTACTATCTCTACACTTTAATGAATGGCTGAACCTATTTGACGTTGGTGCTGGGTAAATAAATCAACTCTATTGTAACTTGCTCCCTACACTTGAAAAACTTGTAATGTCACTAATTATCATCTACTTATCGAATACTATTTTGGCAAATATGATTTTAAAAGGTTCATTTGAAAAGGAATACACTTTCAGGAGATTAAATGTAGGTTATCATTGGTATGAGAATGACAACATTTTTATACCACAGAACTAAGTTGTACTGAAGTACCAGTGTTTTGAAGCACTAAGGATCTTCTCAATTAATGTTTTTTTCTGAATTACATTTGACCTCTAAGTCAAGTTCTCCAGGCCTTGGTAGACCAATTATGGATCTATCTTTCCAGGAACTATTTTTTGTGGCCCTATTTATGCTGGACTGAAATCTTCCATTAATCATTAGGGGAGGGGTATTAAAAACAATCTCATGACACTTTGTGATCTTATTCACTCATATGGGTTCGTCATCTGTCAATTGAAAGTTTGAATTACAGTACTTTCTCTCAGTGATCTCATCCTTCATTTTAAGTTGCCTTGCATTTCACAATTGCTTGCTGCTAATTCTTCATCACAAGGAATTGGGGCCCTGAAATATAAGAACTGAGAAATTGAGATGGGTCTTCAATTACTTTCTGTTGGCATGTTGCATGGGCCTCTGTGAGAAGTCTTGCCCCTGTTATCTGATTATACAGGTAACTGGGACCTGAGATCCTAGGATCCATGGGTCCTACAGAAGAAAAGTATGTTTTAGACATCATATCAGCCAAATTTGGGCATAATCAGGAAGAATGCTTCAAAAATATGGAGAAAAACAGCTTGGGACCAGCGAGTTAAAACAATAAACAGAGCAGCAGAGTAAAATCCCATATAGATTAGAGGAAAACAACACTCTTTTATTGCCATGTGAATTCAGAAGACCATGAACACTTAGAAGGTATCACAAGTTTATACCTAGAATATTTCATTGATATTTTTATATTCTTATATATATTCTAAACCTAATTATTTATATTCTAATTCTATTTATTGGAATAAATATTAATTTATTTGTCAAATTATCAATCAATTCTAGTAAGGTTCAGAGTGTGAAATATAAAATCATCACATATAAATGTAAAATATATAACTATATATAATATAATAAAAGGCACATGTTTTGCACTGTTCTGTTGTGGTTAGTGTATCAAAGGCAACTCTGTTTTAAAGTATTATTCCATTATCTCTACCTCAGTGTTTGGTAGAGTCAAACGAAAAGATTTACCATTTGTAGATTTACAGCCTGGAGGCAAGAGGAAACACTGTGGTTAAAACATTACCAATTTAAGGCCTAATAATGAAGAGAAACATATGGACTTCTCCTACAACTATGAAAATATTTGGTGATAAAATGGCAGTAGTATAAGTTCCTGCCTGTTTGGAAGATAGACAGGCCAAGACATTAGGTAATCATGCATATGAACAATTTTTCATCTTATTGGCTTTAGCTACTTTTGAAATAGTAGGTATAATAAACAATCATATTTTGATAAAATGCCTTCTAGTCTGAACAGTTCTGGCTGAACTGTTCATCTCTCTATGATCCCTTGTAACTAAGATTAATTTTGTTCCAGTAAGACAATCTATGCTGTCAGAGTAAGATATTCTGGTTGGTCTGTGACTACATGGAAGAAGGGTAAAGGGTCAGGTAGACATTTGTGCCAGTAAGACCTCATTTGGGAAAATTTCAGCTGCAGAAATTTAGAAATAGCTCTTAAACAAGGCTTACTTTGAATCCATTGGCTCCACAGCGCTAACACAGTTGGATAAATAAGTACTTGAAAAAGCCGTCATATTTGGACTTAGCTATAATTACTTGAAAATATGATCAAATTCCAAATGAAAAAGACTTAAAATAGTCATTGACAAAAAAATTGCAAATGTGAGCAATCAACTGAACAACACATTTTTTTCAGCTATTCACAGAATTTTAGGGAAATCAGATCAATAGCATTTTTAGGAACAATAAGGTTTCCTTGTTACAAATAGGCACCTAAGCATATAACCCTGTATAAATATTGCATCATTAACTACTTAAATTTACATGATACTACATTCTTCAGCAGCATGTATACCAAAATTACAACAATACAGAGATTAACATAGCACTTGTACAAGGATGAAATGAAAATTTGTGAAGTATTCAAAATTTTTCATTCTTCAGATGCAAGAAATGACAAACAGCTATTAAAATGTTGATTACAGAATTACAAGTTTAACAATACACGTAATTCATATAATTAAAAATTAGTTTGCTATCAGTGTATTAAATTTTCACCTTAGAAAGGCCTTTGCATAGCATAGCCTTTACACAACTTTTGAAATTAGACAACATTTTCGTTTTATCCCAAAGAAATATAATATTATAAGGACCTAGGATAAAAAGGAATCTTAAACTGTTTCTATATGGAATGCAATCTGAAAGGACACATTAATGAACCTATATATTATAAAAACAATGTAGAATTCAATGTATTATATCTAGGAGAGAATAAAATAGATTATGGACACACTATACCAACATAGAATATAGAATATTTTAAAATATACATTTTCAGACAAACACCTGAAATATCTTTAGTTTCTATACTACTCATTTCAACAGATAAGTTAAAATTATTTCTGATTAACAAAATCACAAAATCTGCATAAATCATTATAGATGTATACAAAAATCTTGAATACATTTTGACATCAAAGGCAGGCAATTCACTTTGAAGAATTCCACAGAATCCGTGAATTGTTACTGTAAGATATTGTTGTTATTTGGATTGTGAAAATATGTTGTATTGACACAAAGGAATTAATATCATTTTTGAAATTTAAGAAAATTAACAGAAAATTTAGGATTTAGCAAAACAATTTGTACAGCCTTCCATAACTTCAAAGAGGTAGTGATACATACTTATCCGTTTGGTAATATCAAATACAGATTCTTCCAAGTGGTTCTTCAGACCTGGTTTGATATAATGGTTAAACAGTTCCAGTTTATTTTTCCTATCTCAATTTCCAGCAGCAAGATGCAAGGGGGTCAACAAGCCTTTAGTTTGGGCATTGGTATCTGGATCATGATGAATAAAGAAGCCACTCTGGTATTATTCCACGTATATGCACTGTGCAGGGGTGTCCAGCCATCTACAGTTATTGCATGTGCCCCTTGAGCCACCAACTCACGGACAATGTCTAAGTGTCCACTGTAGGCTTCCCGATGAAGAGGGGTATACTCATCGTCATCCCTAGTATTCACATGAATGGCCTTTTTGGAAAGTATTCTCCGCACTGTAGTAAGCTACTTATTTTCAGCAGCCCAAAGAAGAAATTTCCTTGGATCCTTCTCCATTTTTTCTTGCAATTGTTGCCATTCTTCACTTTTTCATCATGTTACTCATATTCATCAGAATTGCCTAACCAGATACTTTAAGTGCCAGTGGAAATGAGGTGTCCATGTATTTCCCTAATAGTTCATGTTGGTTGAACTGGTCAGAAATATCTGGTGAATTTTCTGCATATGTTTTTTCACCATGATTTATTTTCTTTTTCCATTTTTACTATTCCAAATTATTCTAACTGGATTAGGGAGTAAATGGACAGCAGAGGTACAGACTGTACAATGAAGGAATAGGTACAGGCTGTACAATGAAGGAATAGGTACAGGCTGTACAATGAAGGAATAGGTACAGGCTAGGAAAGCAGCTAGAGAAGGCAGGATGATTGTATCTGTGACAAAACTTTGTGGAAAATGGTATCAAGGATTACTTACTGGTGATCCACTTGCACTGGAAGCATGATTCTGAACTCTTGCTTTCTGATTCTGAATTATTGCTTTGATCATTATATTCTCCAAGAAGAAAAAGGCAGAATTGATAGCAAAGGACCACTAATACATTTTGACATTTCATTAAGCATCTTCAATCATCAAAATCACATGAAGGCAATAGACAGGTCTACTTTTTTAGATGAAAACAAGTGTCTTTAAAAAAAGAAGAATTTAAGTAGCCTTCCAAAGGACTTGTATTTTACTTACTGCATTATACATTTTTTCTAATGTTGAGTAACAATAAATAATGGATCTATTAGAAAGCTCTTAAAGCTCATCTGTTCAATAGTAAGTTCTCTTACACTATATTATGGTATTTTTTCGTATGGTCTTAGGAAGAAATTTACATCACTAACGAATTTGTGACAGGACAATATTTATTATCTAAATATGTGCATTAAATAAGTATAGAGGAAAAAGTGGAAGCCACACTGGTGGATCATGGCTTTAATCCTAGCTAATCAGAAAGAAGAAATCTGAGAATTGTGGTTTGAAACCAGACCAAGAAAAAAAAAGTGCATTCGATTTTGATTTGAAAGTAACCAGCAAAAGCTAGAAATGGAGCTGTGGTATAAGCAGTGAAATGCTAGCCTTGAGAAACTAAAACAAAAAAAAATAACAAATTCTGTGACAGAGCCAGGCCCTGACTTCAACCTGTAGTATTAGCATCAAACTAATTAATTAATTAATTAAAAATAAATTAAGTGGTCACATCTGGAGAAAATACTCAGGGACATCACCCAGGCTCTTATTTCAAAAACTACACTCTACTGAAAAAATCCATTTAATTAACACCTGTGTAAGTAGAGTATTTTCATCACCCAAATGCACTTCCATGCTCAGTTACCTTTGCAAGATAACTCTGTTATGTCTGGAGTACCACATAACATTATCACTTAAGTAGAAAGCATTGCAACATGGGTTCACTCTATCTCTCTAATGGATTTTTCTCCACACAAATACTCAAATCTTACAATTATTCCATTTATTTGAAGTCATAGTTTTTCTTTAATATCCATAATATTAGAGTTTGAATTTAGTCTCCTAAATGGGTGTTCTTACCAGTTTGTCATGCCCACAGCCCTAAATTATCCAGATTAATTTTCAGATAGAATCTGGCTTCCTACTTGTGTATGATCATGGGCTCAGTCTAGTTGATGTTATTCTTCTTGGAATTTAGAATAACAGGTGTCTGGCATTGTGTACAGATCTTTATATCCAGTCTGGGCTTTAACCACTATCCTCACAACAGTAGACTTCCATATATTCAAGATTTTCATAAGCTTATCATAGCTGATTTTTTTTTATAAATCTTTGCATTTCCTGCAGGTTCTTGAGTACTGAATTAATTTGTGTTTTCTTGGGTTGGGTTGTTTCATTTGAATATATGTATTGAGTGGTTCCTCACATTTCCTTTGGTTTCTTTCACTCAAGTTCTTACCTAAAGTGCTGAGAAACCAATTCTTCTTTCTCAAGATAGTCAAGGTTAACTTTATTTATACCAAAGCAATTTCAGTAATATTTAAACTTTTTCATATCTATGAATGTTATACAAATGCTAATCACTGAGAAGTGTCTTTTTATTTTCAGAGCAGTCTTTGGCATTCACAGACTTATCATGAATTATACCAATATAATAAAACTACAGATGCTTGCCAGGAGGCAAAAAACCTATTACTAATTGTTTGACAGAGGCTTCCCTTCTCATGAATGAAATACGCTGCTTGATGCAGGATTTCACAGAATCATATTGCTAGGAAGAACCTATACAATCATCTAACACTACAGAGTTGAGGGAGATTAATTGACCTCCTGAATAATTTACTTTTATGTCAAATAAAAGCAGGCTTCCAAAAAGAAAGTAGACTTTAGAGAAACATGATGAGTTTTATGTAAATAGGTGCTTAGCTAATTTTGTTAATTGGTGGACTAATACAGGGAAATAAAGTACAGCAAGGTAAAAAAATAAAGAACTCTGCATTGAAATACTCATTTGTGGGTGGGTGTGCGCGCGCACATATGTGCGTGTACACACACGTGCATGTGCATGTGCTCATGCATGCGTTATTCATTGCTCAGGCTTGATAGTGCCTAGACACTATGCCAAAGCTTCTGTGGTCAAGGATAGTGGTCTACCACTTGAGCCACTGCTCCACTTCTGGTTGTTTTGAGATAATCACATGTATTTTCATGATTAGTCTGGCTTTGAACAGTGGTCTTCAGATCTCAGCCTCCTGAGTAGCTAGCTAAGCTGATTCAGTCTCTGAGTAGCTAGTTAAAATGCTGCCTGTCCTCTATGCTTCACTGCTCTTTTATACTTTTCCTGAGGTAATCACAAACCTAAGTCATATATGTCTAATTGCTTAAAAATATTTACTGCTTGGCACCAGGGCTCCCAACTGTACTCTTAACTACTTAGGAGGGTTGAGAACAGAACCCAGGCCACACTTTAATGGGCTTCCTTCTCAATCTAAAGCTGGGTGCATTGGATCATTTCCACCATCCTGCACTATCTAGAGCCTAAATTGGAAGGACTGCCGGATCCAGGCCAGCCAAGGTAGGTAATGCAACTCTGTGCCATTGATGATGGGAAGGCTAAAAGGACAGATCAGGTGCATGGTATTGTGGAAAGGGAACCCTATCCTAAAATTAACAACGGATATGATGCCAGCCTAGCAATAACAATACACCAAGTTGAAATCCCCACAATTTCTCAAAACCAAAATAAGTATATACCTTAACATCCAAAAACATAGTAGTATTTGTTCTTTGCTCTAATATAATCTTTATCTGATTATCATATGATGTGACAGAATAGTTTCTTCGTTAAACTTATGATATATTTAAAAGGACCTAGAAAATTCTTTCTCACTTCTTAAGTGCAAACGCATGGCAAATTGACTCATTTCTTACATATTTAACTACCACTAAAAATTCGTCTAATGATTATTATAGTAATATATTCTGATTTATTACTTTACTTTGTAACAGTTTTTAAACTTTTTGCTTCTCTGTTGAAGTTTAAATATTTATATTCTATCATCAAAATATATTACTTGGGTACTTGGGGCAGTTCTTTACAAAGTTTTTAACCAATGGCTTCTAAGAACTCTTTTTATTGTGAAAATATTATACAGAGGGGTTACAATTACATGGGCAAGATAATGAGTACATTTCATATCAAGCATTGTTGCCTCCTCCTTTGTTTCCACTTCCCATCCCTCCCCATCCCCTCCTCTCCCCCCCTACCTAATCCTTCGCCCCTCCACAGCCAAAGTTGTAAAATTTGTTTTTCGAAATAATCTCTTGTACATCTCATTGTTGCAATGGGCGGGCCCACCTGTATCCCTATTTAAACGACTTGTTTTTTTCCCTTCCCCTCCAAAAATTATACCAACAGCAAATAGAGTGAAAGCAGGGGTTATACCGTGGGGGAGGGACATATAAAACAACAAAGAAATAATCTTATAAATATGTTAGAAATAATCTCATGAAAGAAAAAAAAAAACATTTGAATACTTATCTTGGGGTTCATTTCACCTAACATCAACTTATCTGACCTTTTCTGCTTGACTCAGACAAATACTAGTTATTGCAAATAAGGGAAACCATGGGACCTATGTTTCTTTGGGCCTGGCTTACTTAACTTAATATAATTTTTTTCCAAGTGTTTCTATTTCCTAACAAATGGGGCAATGTCATTCTTTCTGATGGAGACATAGAATTCGATCTAAGTATTCTTAATTGGTATATTATTTGTTTTATTTTTAATTTCAATTTAATTTTCTTGTAAACGTAATTTACTTAGGGGTTACATTTACATAAATAAGATAATGAGTACATTTCTTATGGAAGTAACATTGTTATCCCCTCCATTGATTTTTTTGTACACTCAAACAACTACTGATGCTTTTGCAATTGCTATTGATCAATGGGTACTTTTTCTTTCTTTGATCATGCATTTTTATTATAAAATTGATATAGAGAAAGTGTACATTTACTTGTCACCTAAAAAATACACTTCATTTTATTTTCTAAATTTCAAATTTTGAACTCAATTACTTATTTTCTTTTGTTTCTTTAGGGTAATTCTTTTTATAGAGTTGTAGGATTAGTTAATTTAATTTTGCATGATTTTTACACATGTAAATTATTCAGACACATATATTTTGCTTTTAAAATATTTAACATGTGAATATATAAAATTATTTTCTTAATTTTATATGGTTGGTGAATTTAAATAAATTTATTTTCTTATAGTTTTAAACATATTTTCCCAGGTAACAAATACTTACTGTATTTTCAAGAAGCACATAATTTATTAAGAAAGGTTTCATTACCTGGTCACTTTTTAAAAATATTTTTACCTGAATTTGAAAAAGTTTAAGCTGGGCATAGTGATTTTGTGGCTTCCATTTTCTAGCTATGGGAGGAACTGCAAATAGGTTTGTAATTCAGGAGAGCCTGGGAAACTATGAGACCTTATTCTAAAAATATCTAGAGTGAAATGATTAGAGATACAGCCATCGATAGCGAGATATGGAGCACGCAGCTGGTTATCATATTCTAAATCTTGAGTTAAAACACCAGTAACCTCAATCTTTTGTCAAAATAAAACAATATATGTTTCAAAATTTTTATTATTTAAAACTTGTTTGCAAAGGTTCTCATGTGTTCTACTTCTTAATTTTCAATTTACTTAATCTATAAGAATCCAAGTGTATTGTTTGTTATTTCTCCTAAACTTTTCAATAGTATGAGCAATATTATTATTTCATATATTAACCCTTCTTTTACTATTTGTGATAATTTCCTCTGTTTAATATGATAATATCAATATTCCAAATGTGTGTATGTGGTGTGTTTGTGGTTGTGTGTGTGTGTGTGTGTGTGTGTGTGTGTGTGTGTGTGTGTACTTTGTAATGTTGGGGGGTCAGATCCATGGTTTCACATATGCTAGGCCAAGGTTTTACCACTGAACTATACTATCTAGTTGTAATGTAAATATTGTTTTAAATTATGACTTTTAAATTTTCATTACTAGTGATTTTTCAAAATTATATATGATAAAATGTGATCCATATTTTTATTATTTAGAATATTTCCACTGCCTCTCCACTTTCAAACACTTGTGCTTGTTATTGATAAAGGTTTTACTTTGCTTCTTTTCTCTCTTCATTTTGCCATTAGAGTTTATTATTCTTTCTCTTATTTCTTTGGAAATTAATTATCATATTCCATTACAATTTCTTTACATTGTAAGAGGTCTATACAATGCTTTATTTTCTATTTTATTTTTTCCAATCTTCTCTGACTGTCAGCCCACACTATTCAGTGGATTAAAAAGAAGCTTGTTTCAGGACTTTGATTATTTTCCCGCTTCTTTTCTCTGAAGTCTTTCTGTCTTTTGAAACAAAAAACTAATGGCATACAGCTCCTACATGGTCCATCATTCTGTCCCCTCTCACTCTCCTCTGTAGTACAGCTCTCAAGTCGTTATAATTCAGCTTTATTATGCTGTAGTGTTATCTAAATTTTAACTCATTCCTAAATTAATTTTAGTGGCTTCAAGCATTCTCCAAAGACATTTTTCTATATATAATATCTGGGGCCTTGTGTTTTCACAAGGTGCAAAATATGAGTGACTATCAAACATCTAGATAACTGTGTAGGATATTGGTCCACCTGCTCAATAAACTCGCATGTAAGTTCAAGGAATACAGATCATTCAGAACAATCTTGTAAAATGGTGTAGCTTGAGCCCTCATACTGGATTTGAATCTTATTACCATGTTTAGTAATGAAGACAAAATAGTTCTACTATGAGAACAGACATACAGAAGAATGTAACATATTTATCAAAAATAAATTCTTAGTTTTATGGTCAAAAGATTTTTAAAAGGATGCCATGAACTTTATCAAATAAAAATAGAATTTCAAATGGGTGTATTGGCACTATTGCTTCTCTAGAATTAAAGAATGATCTTGGACTACTACCTTAAAACTTATACAAAAATTTAAAATAAAAAATGATTATCAAACTAAATGTAAGATATAAAAACCTATAATACATAAATGTAAAAATACATGACATTGGATCAGTAAAGGTTTCTAAACATGTGACATGGAAAACATTAGTGGCTAAAGAAAAGCAAGAATAAACGGGTTAATATCAACTGATAACCTTTCATAATTCTATGAAAGAAGTGAAAACATATCCAATCAATAGAGGGCACATATTTGTTAATGCTACAATGTTAATTCTACAATGATCCTGAGTCTTAACTACTTTTATATCTTCTAATTACATATAAATTTTTTCCTGAACAGGTTATTTCTTTAAAGACATATATAAATTAATGGTCAATAAAAGGAACAAATGAATTAAGCTCCTCTTTAGTATCTAAGAAAATATAAAAATAAAACTCATTTCTATGACCATAGTATAAAAAGATGTCATAAAATAGAGCAATGCATTTTTAGAGAAATTGTTATACTCTAGATAGCATAGTGATTTGTATAATACTGCAATCATTTTTACAAGCCAGTTTTCAAGTCTTCCAAAGGTCAAAGAGAATAGTATATGATCCAGCCATTACACGTCTATGTATTATTAAAGAGAAGTAAAAAATTTATTTGGACAGGGAATGTAGTTCATTGACAGTGCACTTGAATAGTATGTGTGAGAATCTGGAAATAATCCCCAAAACAAATTTTGAAAAGACACACTATAAAGGATATATGGAGGACAATTTCCTGTAACTGAATTTTGTATCTATTTTAATGTGTGCTCTAAAATTTACAGCATTTCTATTTGAAGAAATGCAAGTGTGTGAAAATTAGGCTTGGAAAAACTCTGATTGTACCATTCACTTCCAAAGCACTAAAATGTATACAATAAAAGGAGATCAATATATTGCATGTGAATTTCATGTCAGCAATATATATATATATATATATATATATATATATATATATATATATATGTTGTTAAAAATAATTCACACAAATTGCAGAATACCTAAAAAGATGTTTTCGTTGTTGGCTAAAAATTCTTTGTAAACTACAGTTTTTAAAACAAAGATGTGATTGTTTACTTTGTTTCTTTTGGTATTTTTTGAGTTTATACAGAGATAACTCAATCAAAAAGTGTATGTGATAACTGGAATATCTAGGAATTATGCATCACTTATAAGTAATTGATAACATTTTCTGGAAGAAACTTTTAGCAAATGACAAAAGACCCATATCTATGCATCTACATTTTATGAAATCTATATGCTACTTGCTCAATCCAATTGCTTTCCTCTTCTTTGCTAGAAAAAAAAGTATTCTCAAGATAAGAGCCAAAAGCAGTGAAAAGAAACAAAATACGCAATCATCTTGATATATTTGTGAAAATAACAAATGAATTAAAACAATTCCACTTAAGGAACTCCAATATTAGTATCTATGAAGATGTTCCTGAATGCCAAGAATTTTAATTTCTACTAACACATGAAAACTAGAACAAGAAAACAAATATAGTCTTAGAGCAAACCAGCCTTGGAATAATTTTCTTAATTGTTCTGAAATTACAAAAGAATTGATACCATTAAATGATCCTTTCCTATGGAAATCATTTAAAAATGTTTATCTCTTATTATAGTTCAAATAACAAACAAGAGAAATTTTATATAATCATTGCAAATATCATTTTATTGCTATCATAAAATAGAATAAATGACCCGACCCAATATATCATCATTATTATTAATTCCTCATCATTACCTAAATATCTTAAGCAATCTAAATAGTCATGTCTTTAACATAGTGGTAAATATTCTATACTTTTTTTTAAAGAGAAGATTTTTTTATTGTGTAAATACTGTACAGAGTGGTTACAATTAAATAGGGATACAGGTGGACCCATTGCAACAACGAGATGTACAAGTCGTTATGTCGAAAACGCCTTTATTCTATACTTTTTACTTAACATTTTCCAGGGGCATATATTCATGTTTTTTTTTAACTGTGAAAAAACCGTACAGAGGGGTTACAATTACATGGGCAAGATAATGAGTACATTTCTTATCAATCATTTTTGCCTCCTCCTTTGTTTCCCCTTCCCTTCCCTTTCCATACCCCCGCCCCTCACCCAATCTTCCCCCCCATGGAGGCTAAAAAAGCTTTCTAAGAAATGTTCACAGCAGTTAAAAGATGTTTTTATGAAATTAATGTGATATATGTTGTTGTTCTTGTTCTTGTTCTTGTTCTTGTTGTTCTTGTTCTTGTTGTTCTTGTTCTTGTTGTTCTTGTTCTTGTTGTTCTTGTTCTTGTTGTTGTTTGCAAGGCTTGGGCATTGTCCCTAAGCATTTTTATGCTCCAAGGCAGCACTCTACAACTTGAGGCACAGATATAATTCCTGTTTTTAGTGGTCAATTGGAGATAAGAATCTAACAAGTACTTTTCTGACTGGGCTAGTTTTGAACACAATTCTAAGATCTCATTACCCAGAATAGATCGAATTATAGGCGTGTGTCAATGGCACGTGGTTCGATGTATTTTTTAAATTTTAATTATGTTTTAAGGTTTTTGTTTCACTATAATGTACATCATTCTACACATAAATTTAGGTATATGTATATATTTCTGGTGAGAAATAATCTCTAAAAATGTATGTCTTTCTACATATAACATATATGTATATATATGTGTATATATATATATATATATATATATATATATATATATATATATATATATATATATTTCTGAAGACAGACTCCTCTTAAAATTTTTATGCTACCTTTTTACCTTGGCACATTCTATGTTGTGCCTTTGTCTTTTTGCACATTCCTTTTGAGTTCATAGTTGCTCTATTTACATTTCCTCTGTACAAACTGCTAAGAACATTGTTCAACTACCACTTCTTGTTTGCACATACCCAGTTTATGTATGAAGGTACTTTGTCCATGTTAATTCAAAGATATACATTCTATTTTTCCGAAAGTTTCCTAGAATAAAATAACTAATATTTCAATAGAATGTAGAGTTTATTACTTTCAGGGGATTTCAGTTATACACATGATATTATAGTAAAATTTGCCGTATATTACTTGAAATAATTCTATTCAAACTCTTAAATACTTGTGTGTGGTGGTGGGGATAGAGGAAGTTAATTCATACTGGTCAGGAATTTGCAATACTATAAAAATCTATTCCATAATTTGTTATAAGCACATAGTCAAGCTACCTGATATGCTTTAGTTTTTTTGTTTATTTGTTCAAAATTTTAATATGAATGCATGCACAGTGGTAACATTAAAATTATTAATCAAAAGACAAATAATCGCAAAATCATAGAAACATATCAGACTTTCAATAGTTAGCACTTATGATATAAATAATAATTTGGATGGATAGGATGATGACCACAGTGTAGCCTGATAATGACATTGTTGTGATTGAAAAGAAAAAAAAGCTTTACACATTTTTGAAGCTAGATTTCCCACATTTAATACATAGTAATAAACAGCGTTGGATTACATACAATAAGAATAACAAGAGGAGAGTTTCAATATCAAGAAATACAATCACATAAACAGGCAGAGACAGTAAAAACCCTAATTCCTCCAGTCTCCCTAATGTATACTCACTTTTCTTGATGGTACTATTTTCTTATGAATAAAATCGTTTATTTCCACATTTTGATGAACTAAAGTGTAGTTTTCAACTTAGTGTGATTAGTTCAAATAACATTCTCATATAGATACTATTCAATAACCAATGTTTTCAAATGATATATTAAGAGTATGTTCTGCAATACAGCTGTAAAGACATGACACAATTTACATAATACCAGCTTCATATCTGTAGTTACCTAGAAAGGACATAGGCCTTAGAGCCAGGAGGTAAAACTTAATTTTATTTCTACATGAAACAATTTGTGACTTTATACCAACAAAATGAATTTGACTCTTTACTTATTTGTGAGGTAAAGTGGAAAATGTAAGGACTCTTCACTTTTATTTATTCTTGCTCTAGAAGTCAACAAATATATTCTTCATTATTTCTGTTAGATTTCATTGATTTACAGATGAGAAATGTAAGGCCAACAATCAATGTAGTGAGTAATTAATGATATTGGAATATGTGTCTGAGCTCTTCACTCTGTGTGCTTACAAAGAGTAATTTGGTGATGGAGAGGACCAATATGAAAAGACTATGGGGAAAAAGCATACTTTCGAAATGGTTGTTTTAGGACTAGGTGACAGTGATGAGTAAATGAAACAGGCTGGTGTTAGGGGCATAAAAGGAGTACAGAGAAATCATATTGTGTAAGTCGTTATGTCGAAAACGAACTTTACAATTTTGGGTGGGTTGGAGGTTTGGGTAGGGGGCGTGGGGGAGGATGGGAAAGGATGGGAAGGGGAAACAAGGGAGGAGGCTACAATGCTTGATCAGAAATGTGCTCATTATCTTGCCCATGTAATTGTAACCCCTCTGTGCAATATTTTCACAATTAAAGAAAGTCATAAAAGCTCCAAAAAAAGAATTCATATTAGTGATAGAAACTGAGTAAATCTTAATCATTCATCTTATCTAATGGGAGGGACTAGAAGGGTAAGAAGAAATCTAAAGTGATTCCACACGTTTGGCTGGTAACTGTGTTACTGATGTTCTTAGTGATAAGAACCACAGGTAGAAATAATGGATTTAGGGAAAAAATATCTGATAGTTATAAAGTTTATATTAAACAGATACAAAGATAAGTCTGTTTAAACATCATCAAAATATCCACAACTATGAATAGGAAAAAGGAATAATAATATTGGGGGCATTATGGAAGGAAAGAGGAAAAGGAAAGTTCTGATACAAGTGTGAGCAATGTGAGCACCAGTGTGAATAAAATTGAAAGAAAGAGATAAATAAGGAAACAAAAAAAGTAGTAAACAGAGATTTACAGAATTAAAGGAAGGAAAGAATTTGCAGGAAAATCTTCAAGGAAATATGCTATTTGGATTTGAAAAGTAAAAGGACATAGACAAATTCAATGAGAAAAGTGTTTTGGTGAAAGTCATCTTGATAAAATTTTGAGATATGAATGTGAATCCATAAAATTCTGGATCCATGAATCAACAGATCCTGTTGATTTTAAATGTTGGGAACAAATGCTTTTATCCTGACCTTAGAAGAATTATACAGATATAACTGTCATGAACTTTACTTAGAGGTATTCTGTGATTATTTTTTGAAGACTTTTTTTAGATTGAACTACAGCACAAACCAGCCTAATTTGTCCTACAGTTACAACGACTGGCCCATGTATCCACATCAGTTTGGAATGTTATTGAAATATCTTTAGATATGTTTGGATATTTTATCAGCCTATTCATTATAAATGTAGGAAAAGTAACACCAAGTATTAGGTTGAACATACAGCTTTACTGATGTGACTGAAGACTCCTGGAATTGATTCTTCTTTAGAATAGAAGAAAATGCTTCAATAGCCATTGACACATCATAACTGTTATATACTCTATTTAACTCTAGTTCTTGTTAGGGATGTCTCCATGCTGAAATAACCATGTCAATTAACCTGCCAGAAATTCTTATATGTAGGAAGTTCTCTTATAAACTTCAAACTTTTATTGAATGGAAAAATTCAGACATTACTCTCACCACTAGGATTAAATGCCTGAAAAGATAAGACATTTTGCTTTAATGCTTTTCTTCATTTTCTCATACACATTTCAAGTAGGGAAGGATTCTGATGTAACAATAATACAATGGTGACTAGTACTAACACAACATCTATGATCTAGTGTTAATTCGGATACTTTCTAATTAGCTCCAGATTTTGTGGATATTTATATTTCTCCTGGGTAAACTAATGAACTCCAGGAAAATATCCCTAAGGAGCCTTTCAATTCTAATATTACTGTTTGTCTCAAAATTCTTTAAATTCTACATCCTTTAATGTGGACATAGTGTTATACTGTGGAACTTTTCTCCTGAGAGAGTGAGTACTACCCTATTGCTTAACATGGACAAAGTACCTTCATACATAAACTGGGTATGTGCAAACAAGAAGTGGTAGTTGAACAATGTTCTTAGCAGTTTGTACAGATAAAATGTAAATAGAGCAACTATGAACTCAAAAGGAATCTGCAAAAAGACAAAGGCACAACATAGAATGTGCCAAGGAAATGCTGAAGTGTAATTTCAAATTATGAGCTCAGGTGTCAGAGTGTGTTCAAAGTACAGCTTGAGACAATGTAGTTGGATATCTTGTGGGGGAAATCTGCTTTAAACTATGCTGAGATAATTGTACATGTAGAATCTCCTGACTCTGACTCTAATCAGCCACAACATCATCAACTTAGGGACTATTTTCCAAGTGCAAATTGAGAAAAGAGGGCTCAACCCAGTTAGTGTTCAGGTTGACGTAATGGAAATCACATAACTTTTCTTATAAGTCTTCATTTATTTTGGAGCATTAAAGTAGGAAAAGGCCAAGTAAATATTTTCAAGAATCTAATTGAGTGGGAGGTATGATATTGGTCTCTTTTTAACTGGGAAGTTAAAGATTATGTCTTTTTATACTCTAACTTTGGAAAATGATCTGCTATCAGTTATTTTCTTCTCTTCCCCTTCTTTTGCCCTTCCACTTACATAATTTTTATTTAAACAGACTTACTTGAGCTTGCATTTCTAAATGCTTCAAAATTATCTGAACTACTTCCTACTGCTGGAAGCTTCCTATATCTTTCTCAAGGGAATATTTTGTCACTACCATTTTTATCCTATTTGATATTGGATATCTTTCTGCCTAATTCAGTGCAAGATATGCATTAGACTCATCCAAGTATCTCAACCCATGTACCACCATGAAATCCTATCTTACATAGAAATCATGATTTTAGAATGTTTGGGGAGGTGGCATCTGTCATTTTTGAATGACCCTAAGTGATAGTTACATATAATCATGTTTTAAATCAATATGTCACTCAGAAAATGAATAATTGACAAAATGTGGTATATATATATATATATGTGTGTGTGTGTGTGTGTGTGTGTGTGTGTGTGTGTGTGTGTGTGTGTGTGTGTGTGTGTGTGTGTGTGTGTACGCAGTGGAATTCTATGCTTCTAATTCCAAATGGAAAGACTTGGAAAAATCCTACTAAGTAAAATAAACAAGACACAAAGAAAGATATTCCATAGTTTCTCTCAGTTGTAATAAGTAGGAAATATCTAGGATAGTTCTAGCAAATGAGCAGAATGGCTCAATGGATATATATAAGATGATACTGAGCAAAATGACCTCCTAGATATGGAAACAGAGGTTTTTCTTTGTGGTTGTTGTTTTTAATATACTATGTGATTTCTTTTTTCTTTTGCGTTTTCCCCAATGGTTTATTCCCTGCTGTATTTGATTTTAGTATCATGTGTCATTGTATATACATTTATCTTAATTTGGCAAGGGAAGAGGGACAACAAAATTTGAGACAAAGGACAAAGGGCAAATCAACTCAATAGTAATACTCACAAGACAACATGTTGGAAATTTACATTACAACTTGTGAGGGGTATTGGGGTGAAGGAAAACTGAGAAAAGTGAGGGAGGTGGTAAAAAGTTCGACAAGTTATGTATTTACTACCTTACAATTATTGCAACCCGTTCTATATATCACATTGACTGGAAAATTAAATTAAAAAATAAGCTACATAAAATATAATTACACTGTATTGGTATAGTAAATATTATTCTGTGATCCCTTTCTCTATCAGAGGGTCATCAACTCGAACATTATCAAAGTATACAATATTTTCACAATATACTTGCCATTATTTTGAAAAAATACCCATAATTTTAGTATTGTCTCATAGTAAAACAGTAAACAGTTCAATTCTACGGAAACTCCTAACTTTTAAAACTGAATAATTGTTAATAGGACAGAATATATATGTTGTTCACTATGCCTATGACTACTAAATACTCATTTTCAAATTCTGAACCTGCCATACCAGAGACATTTAAAACAGTATCTGTGTGCTTTTTATTTAATTCTGCAATGGATGCACTTTCCAAGGGGACGTTACGTATTTAAAAGTCAACGGAAAAAAGAGCCACATTCTATTAGAAGATAAACCTGTGAACTATGAACTATCTAAAATAATTAATTACAGAAGAGTAAACATTTGTTCACCAGAGTAAGCTATTCTTTCTTTCTTTCTTTTTTGTCGGTCGTGGGGCTTGAAATCTGGGCTTGAGCACTATCCTTGCACTCTTCAGCTCAAGGCAAGTGCTCTACCGCTTGAGCCACAGCACCGTTTCTGTTTTTCTAGTGGTTAATTTGAGATAAGAGTTTCACAGGTTTTTCTGCCCGGGCTGGCTTTGAACCGTGATCCTCAGATTTCAGCCTCCTCATTAGCTAGGATTACAGGCATGAGGCACCGGAGCCTGGCTTAAGCTATTATTTCTATGACAATCAATGCCAAGTTTTTATGCCATAAAGTCATCCTAGCCCAACAGTTTCCAACTTGTAAGGTACACCATAAAATTCCCTAAATTCACATCATGACTAGCTTATCACTACTGTGAAAAAATACTGCACTTCTCCTGTGATGCCCTCCCAAATTTTCAAAAAACAGTACACTAAACGTTTCTGCATCATTTCCCCCGCCAGTGGTATTCTTGAGATCAGAACACTTGCAAATATTATTTATTTTTATTTTTATTTTACGTTTATTTTATTATATATTATTTGTTGGGTCTTCGTCCATCCCATGAAAGATGGACATGGTCTGAGGCAACATACGTGCGCTGCTAGCCCATTCCGCAGCCTACCTTAACCCAGGAGATACAGTGGGGAATCAAGTGAAAGTAACTCGTTTATTCACACACAGCAAGCACTTTTTAAAAGCAAAAAAGACCAGGTGGAATGGGGAGGAAAAGGAACCAACCAATCACTGTAAAGGTCACACCCTATCATGCACCTAAGCTTACACAAGTTGTTTATGCACTAAACATAAACAAATCTGGCTCTGCCCACTGAACTCTCTCTCAGAGCAATCTTTGTTGCCCACGTGTCCCAAAGATTCCCCCTTATTTGTTTTAATGGCAGGCCCACCTCCCAGTTAGTTATCCTTTCCCCTCCTCTGTAAAGGATATTTTAACAGGATTACATTGGTAGGAATAGCTTTGGCCATGCAGGAGGTTCGAGGCAAGTCTGGGGGGGGGGGCGAGATTCTCCAGACAAGGATAGGGAGGGCCCTTGTGCAGGATTCCAGAGCCTGTCCCAGTTACCTCACAGCCCCACCTAGCACAGTAATAAACATCAGCCCCACTACAGTTAGAAATATCTGAAGCAGTTCGATTACTTCTGGGACATATATAAAAGTCATTATCTCGTAAGGTTGTACTCTTCAGAACATGGGAGCAGCCTGGATATTGGGAGTTCCACACATGCTGCACGGTGCATCCTAGTGGGCCCCCACATTCAGGCCATTCTACTATCGTCCAGAAAAACAAGGAAAATTTAAAACAATCTCTGCAGACATAGCAAAGCAATCCCATGCACCTGGTGTCTTTTAAGTAAGCCAGTTCCTTGTATGTGACTTTAAGCGAGCACAGGGGTCAAAATGACCTTTGAGCTTTACTGTCAGCTATCAACACCCAGTCTTTGTTTAAAGAAGTGAACCCGCCTCTCTTAGGTTGGGTGGATTTGCCTTGTCTGCCTTGCCTATCATTGGGAACTTCTTCAGAGCGAAGGTGAATGCTTGTTTTAGGTTGGTCAGACTGACACCACCTCTTACCTGTCTCTGGCTGCGGTTCCTCTTGGAGGAAATTCATTCACTTGGAGCTTGATCTTATGTAACTAGCTTGCCAAACTCATAAGAGATTTGCAGTGCGTGGATAATGCAAAGAAGGCATAGAAAAACCATCAGCAAAAGCATTACCAGGACAAACAATATCATTAGCAGTCCTTTAACATTAGTCAGGGATGGGATAGCAGTCTTTGCCACTTCAAAATCCAGAGGTGGGGCTTGTTCTAATCCAGCTATTTGTCTGTGGGGTTGAAAAAGATCTAAAGACAAGTTATTATGATTAACATTCTGTATTAGTGCCATAGCAGCTGCTGCTGCAGAGGCAGCTTATGAAATTAAGGCCAAAATCATACCAAGTTTCAGACATGTTACAGGAATGCCGCTATACAAGCAATTAGTATAAGAACAATGAGAGCAAGTAACATTAAAATAATTAGCTAAACACATGCCTTGGCCATCATAGCCATTTTTCTTTCCTTGTGGCTTTGTTTATCCTTGGGCATCCTGTATAGAGAAAATGGGTAAAAATTTGGGGATCCTGGCAGGGATCCAAATGGGGCATGTAGGGCTAGATCTCTGGCAGGAGGTAAGTGTGAATGATGCCCACAAGGAACAAACACAAAGAAAATAGGCTTAAACAGGTCTCCTTTATTCTTGCTCAAGGTGGTGGGGGGGGGGTAGTGCAAGGGAGGGGAGGGATTTTTGCAGCCCCAGCTTTCCCAACCTCCTGAGTCCTTCCCTTCCCTGCCAATCACTTCTCGGGGAGTTGATGTAAGGCACTTGTGACAGGCACTGCTTGGTGACAGGCACTGATTTGTCTCCCTGGGGCATGTAGGGAGCATGGACAGCTCATGGCTGTCAAGCTAGGAAGACGTGCCTGTGGGTCACATCTCTATGAGCAGAAAGTGCAAGAAGTGGGCTTCAACTGCTACTCTAGCTGACTCAACCAGATCTGACCGGCTCTACCCACAAATTCCCCCTTTTCTTTTAAAAAGACTGTCATTATGGTGACCCGTCATTAGAGGCATTTTTGCCGGGAGTGTAAGCATTTAATAATTCCCAGGAGAATAAACCCTAATAGCGCAAGGCCTTCCCAGGTGACCAGAGAGGATGGTGAAAACCACTGCTGTAACTTTTTAAGCACATCTTCTAAAAATGAGGCAGCGCAAATAAGCTGTATGGTGGTCTGGTTTAGGCGGGTAACATCATGCAGCAGGTGGTGGGTGAAGTTTAAGTACTTAAGGGACCAAGGGCCTTTGATATAGTTACTAAGTTCAGTGACATTGGGGACTGGAGTGGAAAGCTGACAGACAGAAGTAATCATAGCATTACATAGTCCTTGTAATATAAGAAATGTAATCTGTTTTTGGAGCAAGTCTATTTGTTGATGGAGCACAAGGAGGCCTCCCTTAAGATGATTGGCAACTTGCAAATGTTGTAATTCTATGGATGACAGTTGAGGGATGAGCTGGTTTATCTCTTACACAGTGGACACCCTTTGGGACAGCAATATAGTGGTGTTGGTAGCTGAAGCCACTGTAGCAGTGATCGCCGACATGATTGTAATGATCAATCCTACTGCTCTTTTAGGGTGTGGATGAACTAATTGAACCTGAGAAAACTGAGAGTCATTAGTAGCCAGAACAATAAATGGGGGAACACATACCAAATCTGCAAAGGGATATGAGTCATTGGTTTGCCAGTGATTGCTGAGAGTGCAAGTAGTGGAGGAGTTGTCTCCTAGACAAAAAGAATGGGGCTCTAACCACTACCATTCCAGACACCTGGTTGTATGCAGAGCAGTTACAGTGATGAGTATTGGCCCATAGGAAAGGGAACAAATCCAGGCAGGAATATGCTGAACAAACGATTGGCATGGGGCTACTAGTTCTCCCAATCTTTCCCCTGAGGAGCTCTAAAATTCCTTTAGAGTTTGAGGTTTGGGATTTTTTTCAGATTGGTTGTATATAGCCGGGTAGAGGGAAAATGTGAGGCCCCCAATTACTCTGCCTTGCCAGGAACTGGCACAAAGGCTAATCACTAATTCCTCAAGAGGAGTGGGAACATTGCCAAAGCTATCAAAGTCCCTGCATGGGCATAACTGCATATGAAAAGGTATGTCAGTAGCCTGAGTACAATTTTTCCAGTGGGACAAATGGGCTAGGGTGCCATGTAGTTCCACCATCCTGTCCCATGAGTTACTGTTGAGAGGGGGATGGTACAGCCATCAAACTGTTTTACAGTCTCGTTTGAAAAACAAAAAGAGATGGTTCCCTTCCATCCAAAAGTAAGGTTTGTTTTTTGGTACCATAAGGCATCTGCCGAGAAAGGAAGGCCAAACGTGCCATTGGAAGAAAGCATTTGAGGGATGATGGTGGTATCTTCCCCTACCATCATCAAGATTTGGGGGCTGGACATTAACGTTATTTTACCTTGCCCTGCAGCAGATTGAGAATTGGCTGTAATAATGGCACACATTAGGAGAAGTAGAGTACCATGCCCTGGGACAGGGTCCGGGGCCATAGCCTGGGCTTGTTCTACCAATTCCTTTAGGTCTCCCCAAGTGATGGCATGGGCTCTAGCTCGAGGTTTGTGTCTCCTCCTCCTCGGGCTGTTCAAGCGTAGTCGACCCATCTCATTCATACGTGGTGACGGTTGGTTGGACAACTCCAGCTGGGATCCAAACAGGTTTATCACTCCTGTGTGGAAAGATACAAACAAGTCCTCTCCTTTGTGCCGTTAAGGGAGAAGGGACCTCCCATTTTCTAACCAAAAGTGCTGGAGTAGGTGTTTTCATAAGTCCCCAATGCAGGGCCTCAGGGGATGCACGTGTGGTGGGTGTGAATGTTAAAACGTTTTTTACTATAAGGCAATAATTTAATTGTGTTTGGGGATCTTTATGTCCTAGCCCCTCCAGTTTCCCCTTTTCTTTTAAAAGAAGAGTCTTAATTTCTTTATGACTGAGTTCAACAATGGCTTGGCCTTGTGGGTTATATGGAATACCTGTCTGGTATGTAATGTTCCAAAGGGTACACATTTCACGAAAATGTTTGGAGGTGTAAGCAGGGCCATTGTCTGTTTTAAGGGTCCAAGGTACGCCCATAATTGTAATGGCATGTAGAAGTGACTTAATGGTGTGGCTTGTTTCACCTGTTAAGGCTAAGGCTGTTAGAAAGCCTGAGAATATATATATATGCATACATGGACGTATTTTTGTTTGCCGAACTGGGGGATATGCGTTATGTCCATTTGCCATGTGCCATTGGGCCTCACGGATTTGTTTCCATGGGTTGAAGTGGTCCTAAGGGTAAAAGAGGTGCACAGGAGGAGCAGGACCGAATCATGTGCTTGCATTGTTGGTGTGTCAAATCAAGAAATAATTGTTTGATAGTGGTAAATGAAAGCGATCATGCAACGTTCGGGCCTGGTCCATGGAAATATTGGTGAGTAATACAGTTGGTGTGACAGCACGATCAATGGCTTCATTACCAGCAGCTAGGGATCCGGGGAGGTTAGTATGAAATCTAATGTACTGAATGTACCAGGGTTGGGCATGATTGTCTAGTACAGTTTTCAGTTTACACATTATTCGTGTTATATCATGAACATCATTTCTTAATAAAGCTCCAGGAAGAACGGCAACAGTTTGTACAGCATATAAACTATCAGAAAAAATATAAAGCGGTTCTCTGGGAAAAGATGTAAGGGCGAGTAAAATGGTCAGTAACTCAGCAGCTTGAATGGACAGGAAATGTTGTTGAAGCATGTATTTTTTAGTATTAGCATTGTAAAATCCATAAACAGTTTTGCTATTATTGGTAAAAAGCACAACAGCTTTAGGGATAGGTTGCTCCTTGGGACAAGTACAACATTTCTATGAAAGTCGGAGTTCTTGTGTAACTTTTAAAATGGGGCTCTTGGGCATATGATTATCAATGTTAAACTAGTAATGGATCACTTGTAAGGCTAATTCCTCTTCAGTTGTCAGGAAATCAAAGACTGTTTTTCCAATGGGCCAGATAAGACGGTAGGGGAATCGGCCATACGTTTGATGGCATCGTTCCATATCTTTGATGGTTAAGTTGCATAACATGGTAATGGGTGTGCTAATTTTTGGTAATTGGGAAGTGTCAAGGTATACCCATTGTAACACACCAGGAGTTTGAGTCAGCTCCGCCATTAGTCAATTATTAGTTAATATAATCAGGGTGATTTCATTGGTGGTATCTAAAAACACCAAGGGTGTTGACCATAATCGATCAGTGACTTGTTGTAAAACTTGTTGAGCATCAGGGGAAAGTATACAAAGGGAAATTGAGTCAGAGGGTCCCTGATGCAATTGAAATAAAGTTTGGAGATCTTGGGTAGGGAGGCGCATAAAATTGCGTACCCAATTAATATGTCCACATAATTGTTGTAATTCAGTTAAAGTATATTGGGACTTAATGACAATATTAGACCCATTTGGGGTAATTGTTTGATTTAAATGGTATCTAAGATAGGTGTAAGGGGATTTGAGTTGAATGATTTCGGGGGCAATATGGAGGCCTAGTTTCCTGGAGTTGTGTTAAACAGGCTTGCATGGTTGTAGCATCTTTATGTGCTATTAAAATGTCATCTATGTAATGGACACAAAAGCATTTTGAAAGCAAAGGCCTAATAGCATAGGCAACATACATCTGACATATAGTAGGGCTATTTTTCATTCCTTGAGGGAGAACTTTCCATTGATATCAATGTTTGGGTAACTGATAGTGAGGTTTCCATACTGAGAAGGCAAAATATTATTTATATTTGGGATGTAGGGGGATAGAAAAAAACCTACAGCCAGCATTATACTTAATGGTGAAAAACTAAAGCCATTTCCTCTTAACTCAGGAACAAGACAAGGATGTCCACTCTCTACACTTCTCTTCAATATTCTATTAGAATTCTTAGCTAGAGCAACAAGACAAGATGCAAACATAAAGGGGATCCAAATAGGGAAAAAGAAATAAAACTCTCCCTCTTTGCAGATGACATCATCTTGTATTTAAAGAATCCTATAGACTCCACTCCCAAATTACTCAAGCTGATTCAAAACTTTGGAAAAGTAGCAGCGTATAAAATTAACCCAAAAAAATCAATTGCTTTTCTGTATGCCAACAATGAGAAAAGTGTGGCTGAAATTAGGAAAGCAACTCCATTCGTAATAGCCCCATAAAAAATAAAATACCTAGGAATTAACTTAACCAAAGAAGTGAAGGACCTATAAGATGAAAACTTTAAAAACTTGAAAAAGGAAATCAATACAGAACTTAGAAAGGGGCAAAAACTCCCATGCTCCTGGATTGGAAAGATTAACATCGTGAAAATGGCAATATTTCCCAAGGCTATCTACGAATTCAATGTGATACCTATCAAAATTCCAACCTCATTTTTCAAGGAAATTGAAGAGGCAATCCAACAATTCATATGGAAAAATAAAAGACCCCGAATAGCAAAAACGACCATCAACAGAAAGAACAGTGCTGGAGGAATATCAATGCCAAATTTCAAACTCTACTATAAAGCCATCGTAATCAAAAGAGCTAGGTACTGGCACAAGAATAGAACTCAGGACCTATGGACTAGAATTGAAAACCCAGAAATGAACCCACAGACCTATAGCCATCTAATCTTCGATAAGGGAGCTAAAAAAATTGAATGGAAGAAAGAAAACCTCTTCAGTAAATGGTTCTGGCAAAATTGGTTAAGTAATTGTAGAAAAATAAGCTAGATCCTTACATATCACCCTGCACCAGAATCAACTCCAAATGAATCAAAGATTTCGGAGTCAAAGCAGACACTCTGAAAACATTTCAGGATGGATGAGTAGAAACCCTAGGTCTCCTTGGCACAGGCCGAAATTTTCTTAATAGAGACCCAGAAACACAACAAATCAAAGAAAGGTTGGACAAATGGGATTGCATGAAGTTACAGAGCTTCTGCATGGCAAAGGACATAGCTAGCAAGATCAATAGAAAGCTCACGGATTGGGAGAAGATCTTCACTAGCCATAAAACAGACAAGGGTTTCATATCTAAAATATACCTGGAACTCAAAAAATTAAAACCCCCAACAACAAGTCTTCAAAGAAACAACTGTCCAATAAAAAAGTGGGCTAAAGACTTAAACAGAAACTTCTCTGAAGAAGAAAGAAGGATGGCCAATAGACACATGAAGAAATGCTCAATCTCCCTAGCCATAAAAGAAATGCAAATCAAAATTACATTGAGATACCACCTCAGACCAGTTAGAATGGCTAAAATCAAGAACTCTAAGAACAATGGATGCTGGAGGGGATTATATAGAAGGGAACCTTACTGCACTATTGGTGGGAGTGTAAACTTGTTCAACCACTTTGGAAAGTAGTAAGGAGGTTCCTCAAAAGTCTCCACATAGAGCTTCCCTATGACCCAGCAATCCCACTTTTGGGCATTTACCCAAATGTTTACAAACAAGACCACACTAAAGCTACCAGCACGACTATGTTTATTACAGCACAATTTACTATAGCTAAGGTATGGAACCAACCCAGATGCCCCTCAGTAGATGAATGGATCAAAAATTATGGTATGTGTACACAATGGAATTCTATGCCTCTATCTGAAAGAATGACATTGCCCCATTTGTTAGGAAATGTAAAGGCTTGGAAAAAATTATATTAAGTGAGGTAAGCTAGGCCCAAAGAAACATGGTTTCCCTTATTTGCAATACCTAGTGTATGTCTGAATCAAGCAGAAAATGTCAGATAAGGTGATGTTAGGGAAATGAACCTTAGGATATGTATTCAAATGATTTTTTTTTCTTTCAGGTGATTGTTTCTAACACATTTATACGATTCTTTCTTTGTTGCTTTGTATTTCCCTCCCCCACAGTATAACCCCTGCTTTTGCTGTATTTACTGTCAGTATAATTTGTGGAGGGGAAGGGGAAAAACAAATCATTTAAATAGGGATACAGGTGGACCCATTGCAACAATGAGATGTACAAGTCGTTATATCACAAAATGAACTTTATAACTTTTATTCGGGGGTGGGGAGGTAGCAGGGAGGATTCAGTGGGGGTTTGGGGGGAGAATGTGAAGGGATGGGAAGGGGAAACAAAGGAGGAGTCTACAATGCTTGATAAGAAATGTACTCTTTATCTTTCCCATGTAATTGTAACACCTCTGTACAGTATTTTCATAATAAAAACTAAAAATTAAAAAATAAAATGAAATGACCAGTTAAGCTATATCCCCAACAAGGTCAATTTCCCATTGTGCCATTAGGGGGCGCGCACACTGGCGGTCATAGAGGTGAAAGCCTGTGCAAGGGTAATCATAGCATGAGTTGATGTCCCCAAATCTTTGGTGGCAAGGATGCAATCAGTGATCTCCCCATTTCATTCAGAGGCAATGGATTTTCTGCATTCCTGTGTGGCCCCTTCCCATATTAGGCTCTTGGTTAGTGCACCTCAGGCTCCAGCGTGGGATACCTTCCTGGCCACTGCTTCCAGAACAAGGGTAAGGAAGTCAGTGAAAGGCTCATTGGGATGTTGTATGAGGGTTTTTAGTTGTTTGTTTCTTTCTTTAGATGGGACTGAGGAGTCAGCCCACAATGCAGAGAGGAGTACTTGGTCAAAGTACTGCGGAGATGCCACTGCTTGTACAATGGGAGACCCATAAACTCCCTCCCCTTTTAAGCAATCAGGGTCCCCCATGGTTGCATCATATCCTCCCGCAGTGACATTTCATGTGCTTTGTTGTTCACATTCATCATAAAATGCAGCCTTCCATAAAAGGAAGTCCCCTGAAGATGATACTGTGCGCATTAATTTCTTCCAATCATGGAGGCAACTCAGATCAATGCTAATGGTTTCAAGCATCTGTTGAGGATATGGGGAGTGCAACCTATCTTCCTTAACAGCGGTCCAATATTTGTCAAGCACTTTTGGGCCATGGGGGTACCATTGGTTAGGTCGTGCAGTGGTTCGGTGGATGTTTACCGGGAACATGAACTGGGGTTCATCCATAGGCTTGGCTGCCATTTCCATGGTAGTTGTGGGGCCCGCAAACAACTGTTAATTATAGGGGGAACAATGGGTTTTCTTTCTTCGGCAAAGTTGGATATGAACGCCCAAGGATACAAAGTTCCCTGAGGGGAGTTCCCAGTCTGGCCTAAATGGCCAAAAGAACTGCTTGGGCAGGTTTCCTGGGACCCATAGTGTGGGGGAGGGGTTTTAAAAGCTTAACTGGCCGGCCCTCTGGATCACATAATGGTGGCAGTTGTTGGTCATCTGCATTCTTACTGGAATTGTTTGCTGCCTCCACAAGAAGATGGGAGTGCCTGAGCAGCTTTGCCATTTTGTGTATGCTCTGTTTCTTTTCGCAGTGAGGCCTTAAATGCCTGAAGAGTTTCCCCTTCTTGTCTCCCTAATATACAGGCTTGAATGGCTACTACAATGGGGTAAAGTTTAGGGGTAGCTCAGCGCCTTCTCAGATTTCTTTTTTACCAGCTACCTGAAGGAGCAGATCCAGCTGTCTGGATCCAAATGGCCCCGTAGTCAATCCAAGGACACAATTCTTTTACTATTTCCCATATTAAACTAGCTTCCTTTTGTGATACTTTTAACTGCCTACTCCAAAGCAGGGCAACAAGCGCTCATAATTGAGGCTCTCCTGGTGCAGGGGGAAGGTTGCCCATGGAGGCACTTACCTTGCATTAGATTGTCTGTCTGCCGAAAACACTTGAGCCCCACGTTGGGCACCACTTGTAGGGCTAGATGTCCTGCAGGGGGTAAGCATGAATAATGCCCACAAGGAACACACATTGGGAGAATAGGCTTAAGCAGGTCTCGCTTATGTTTGTGCAAGGGGGGAGATTTTACACCCCAGCTTTCCCAACCTCTTGAGTTCTTCCGGGCCAATCACTTAGCAGGTAGTTTATATAAGGCACTTGTGACACGCACTGCTTGGTGACAGGCCCTGATTGGTCCCTGGGGGGAATATAGGGAGCGTGGACAGCTCATGGCTGTCAAGCTAGGCAAACGTGCCTGTGGGTCACATCTCTATGAGAAGAAAATGTGCTTCAACTGCTACTCTAGCTGACTCAACCAGATCTGACTGGCTCTACCCACAGGGGCTGTCTCCCCTATGGAAAAAACACATCCAAATCCCCTGCCCATAGTAACTAGGGGGTCAGGTCCTCTCAATTGTTTTGTCAGGGAGGTCCTTCCACCTGACTTTCACTTTGGGCTTAGGGTTTAGTTGTCCCCAGTGCTTCTGAAATCTGGATTCAGTTGCCCCTGTTGAAAAATTTAAAATGTTAATGGTAAACAAAGCTATCTGTAACTGTATATGGGGGCTAACTCCCCCTTTTTGTTTTAATAATTATGATTGCTCCTTAAAACATTGGTGATTTCTTTCTATAATTGTTTGGCCTTGGAGATTATAGGGAATTCCTGCTCCTGCATCACCAATATTCATATATATATATATATATATATATATATATATATATATATATATATATAGTTGGTCCTGGGGCTTGAACTCTGGGGCTGGGTGTTGTCCCTCAGTTCTTCATCTCAAAGTGAGTGCTCTACCACTTGAGCTACAGATCCACTTGCGGCTTTTTCTGCTTATGTGGTGCTGAGAAATTGAATCCAAGGTCTCATGCATGCAAGGCAAGCACTCTACCACTGAGCCACCTTCCCAACCCCTTCCTGCACCTGGGGAAGGGTGTAGGGGTCGGTTTGGGCCCCCCAGGCTGGTTGGTGGGGGATTGTTGTGAACAGTCCTTCTTAAAGTACCCCTCCTGCCCACATTTAAAACAAGTCCCTCTCCCCAATGGTCTTGGGGTTCCTTGGCCCTGGGATGCAAGCGCCTGAGTAATAGCCTCAGTCATTGCAGATGTCTGAGCCTGTAAGGATAAAGCTAGTGATTAGGACTAGTGCTGTTGTGTTACCATATCCTGCGAGGCCACCACCCATCTGCTCAGGGAACTCTTTCTCAATCCCACGCAGGCCATGATGTGGTCTGCATTTATCCCTTCCCAGACCAGTAGCTTTACAAACTGATCTTGGAGGTCCCCTGCCGGCAGCTTGGGCTATAAACTCAAGTAGAGTCTCACCAGGTTTTTGCCTCACTCCTGCTATGGGGGACTCAGTGGGCCTATCATCCAGTTTGTACCACACGGCAAGTCCTGCCTGCCTCACCTGGTCATGGTACAGGACAAGTATTGTGGCCTGTTGGACCCCAGTGGAGTACCCTTCCCCCATCCCTGTTAAAATGGCATAAAAGGTATTGCGCTTGAACCTGCCAGTTATTCTCCACCCACAATCTGCATTCCTCTTTAAAGAAAGCACACCAATTAATAATCTGAGAACTAGTGAAGAAGGCTTTGGCCACATCCAGCCAGTCCTTAGGGACACATGGGTGATAAGCAATGTCCTGTAATTGGGTATGGGCCCAAGGAGAGTTCAGGCCATTCTCCGCCACCGCCTTGTGGATCTCTTTAAAATCCTTAGCTTCCCATGGATACCATTCCAAGGGCCTGTTAGCTCCTGGTGAAAGATTGACTGGATATGCTTGGGGAAGTGAATCCTGAGGCCCAGGTTCTGGGCTCCCAGGTGGCACTTCCTTTACAGGGCAGGCCTCCGAGTAGGTTTCTTCCCCAGTCCTCAGCCCCTCCATGGAAGGTCGGTATGGGTCTGGGTCTTGCAGGTCCTTCTCACAGGCCTCCTAGGGCACTGTACCTCTGGCCCAATCAGGGGAATATGGTGGAAGCCTAGGAAAGTCAGGGCACCCAAGTCAGAGGGGTAACCTTCACCTTTGTTTTGACTTCCACTGTGCATGTTTCAGTGCATTCTCAGTCGAATTTGACCCATTCCTTTTCCTTCTCACTTCCCAAGTCCTCCTTTACTCCCTCTAGGCTTAATGTTGCCTCCTCCTTCTTCTTCTGTGAAATACCATTACCCATACTAAGGGTTTTACTTACCCTGAGAGATGGCTTAGTCTCAGCCGGTATATTTTCCTTTCTTGCCCGAGTTGGGCTCCTGATGTCAGGTCTTCCTCCATCCCATGAAAGATGGACGGGGTCCAAGGAAAGGTAAGTGCGCCACTTGCCTGTTCCCCAGCTTCCCTTAACCCAGGAGACATTCAGACACAGCAGGGAGTCAAGTCAAGCAGGAACTCATTTATTAACACACAGAAAGCACTTTTTAAAAGCAAAAAAATACCGGGTGGCATGGGGAGGAAAAGGAACCAACTAATCACAGTAATGGTCACACTCTATCATGCACCTAAGCTTCCAGGAGCTGTTTACGCACTGAATATAAACAAATCGGACTCTGCCTACTCAACTCCCTGTCAGCACCATCTTTTCTGCACACTTGCCCCACAATTATTATTATTTTGTCTATTATAGATATTCAGGAGATCTGAATATCTGAATATTATGATCTGAAGATTATGGTTCAAAGCTCACCCAGGAAGGAAGGTTCCTTAGATTCTTATCTCCAGTAAACTGCTCAGGAAAAGCCAGACAAAATGGCACTGAACTTCAAGTGGAAGAGGTGTAGCCTTGAGCAAAAACAGGATCAGGGACAGTGCCCAGACCCAGAGGACAAACTAAACAACAAAAACAAAATAAAAACAAACCTCAAACCTAGCATTTTTCTAATTGTATACAGAAGTATGTAATTAAGGAAATTTTTTACTGTGTTATGTATAGGTAGAAGAATAAAGATGTAACACAATTTCTCTCTTCACACCATGTTACACCAATGTCTCAAAAATTGCTCTTTTTCTAAATTTATAAATTAATAGCATCCATTTGTTGGCAACTCTGTCTAGATTATTCACATTTTCATGTTATACATGAACTGTTGGTATTATCTATTATGTTCTAACTATACCTCAATTGAAAGAATATTCCAGGCAAATAGAATGCCAGAATCATTTGTCCATTTCTAAATTAAACCTTCTACTTGAAAACCATTTCGTAGTATCCTATCGAATATGAAATTACAAACAAAAATATTTATTTTAAATGTAAATTCTAATTTAGCCAGGGCCACAAAGTCCTACATTAGATGAGCTTTGCCATTTCTCCAGGCTTAAGTTTGTGTCATCCTTCATCATTTCTTTGGAATCCAACAGAATGATGCTTACTTTCTCAAATTTTTGGTTGGGAATCATGAGCCATTGTGCATCTAGGAATGTTCTGAAATGAAGAGAGCATTTAAAATACAACTGAGGATTATATATGAGTTGCATTTCAATAGGAAACTTGACTTCTCAAAACATAGTGACAAAATTAGCCCAAACTTCAAACTGTATATTTCTTTCTTGTTGTTTGGCTTGTTTTATTGAGACAAAATTATACTACCTGTTCCAGGGAAGATATAATTAGTGATCGCTCAACATGGCCTTTTTTCCCTTATATCTGACTTGCTTTGAAACTAGAATTATTCTTCCATTCTACTTTTTACAAATTTGTATGATTAGCTGCCATGATTTAGAGCTACTAGAAGAAATAGAGTGGCCTCTTCCTTCATGTTCCACTTAGTAGTAATGCTTTCTCTATATCACTCCCATAGATCTACATACTGGCCTTGGCTTTAGTGTTTCAAAGTTTACTTATTTGCAGAGTCTTCTGTACTGTATTGAACCATTATACTTAAACACAGAACTTCTTTTTCTCCTACTATTCATATTGTTTCTCCTCCCGTTAAGTACACTTGGGAAATAATGCACAACATACACACACACAAAATGTATCTGAGAACAATTTTCCCAGTTAAAATTTGACTTAATTTATAGAGCACTTAGGAAATTTGAAATTAAAGTACTCCAGGACAATGGATTTTTCATGTTTTTTTAATTGTAAAAATGGTGTACAGAGGGGTTTGAGTTACATAAGTAAGTAAATGAGTATATAATCTATCAAGCAATGTTACCTCCTCTTTTGTTTATCCCATGCCATCCCTTTCCTCCCCGCCATCACAAATTCCCTCTCCCCTCCCCAAGTTGTAAAATTCTTTTTCTACATAGTGTTTTGTACAACTCATTGTTACAATGGGTCATACTATATCCTTGTTTCAGCATTTTGTAATCGCGCTTCCCCTCCGCACATAAAAAAAGTGTATGTGCACGATGCAGTTCACTGACATCAAATACAGTAAAAACGGGGGTTATACCGTGGAGTAAGAAAATAGAAGAGAAACAAAAAAAATCACATAGTACATGTTAGATACATTAAAAACAATATCAAGAAAGAAAAACCAAGTTGTGTCCTATCTTGGGGTCCATTTCACTTAACACGATCTTATATGGCCATATGTATGTTGATAATGTTTTATAAGCCATTTAAATTCCATATTTTATTGTTATTAAGTTGTCTCTGAAACACGTGTTACCTCATGTACAAAGATGTACTTGTGCTATTTCAATGAAGCCACAGAACCTTCATTTTACCTGGAGCAACACCATAGATTGTTACTTGTAGTAAATGGAAGCAAATGTTACTGGAAGTGGAAATTTTAATTATAAGTAAGAGTTTGACAGGCTTTCCTGCCTGGGTTGGCTTTGAGATAGTAATAAATCCAAGTGACATCAACTGTATGGACTTCTCTTTTGAATCAAGAAATAGTAGATGAAGTTTATTATCAAGCTAACATTTGACAATTTTTATAAGAAGAGAATATGTCCAGCAAAGAAGCTATAACTTAACTCAGCAAAAGTAGGTGCATTGAATCATTTTGCAATTATTTTCTCTGCTTGGGAAGATTACTATTGACTTTGTCGTTCCTTTTGAGGAAACTTAAAGTCATATTTGCACTTTTTCTGTTCGTCGTGCAGCTTGAACTCTGATCCTGGGTGCTCTCTCTCAGCCCTTCAGCTCAAGTCAAGTGCTCTACCACTTTAGTCACAGCACCACTTCCGGATTTCTGGTGGTTCATTGAAGATAAGGGTCTCATGGATTTTCCTGACCAGGCTGGTTTCAACCTCCTGAGTAGCTTGCATTACAGGCATGAGCCACCACCACCTGGCTCATATTTGCATTTATGTGCACTTAATGACATTATGTAGACAAAGAATGGAAATTTGAATCAAATGATGTGACATTGCAGCTTTTCAGAAAAATTGAGGTAGCAATAATATGCCCTCCTTTTCATGTTGTTACACTAATGAATCATGAGCTATGGGACTCTTACATTAGCTTCGTCTGTTGTCTGCATATGTGGATTTAGTATCAGAAATTGTTTATAGAGAAAGACTGAGATTTTTAGAAAGCAAAGGAGATCAGGTATGAAAGAGCAGCATAGAAGGATATACAACTTATCACACAGAGATTAAGAAGAGTCTAAGTGATTAGAATGCTAAAAGCAATGAGGAATAAGCCTAGTTGATAAATAGTTCTTCAATAACCAAAAATGGTTCCCTAGAACGGATTCTGCTATACCTTAGTTACTATAATTTTCCTTCCATCTGGAGTTATTCCTTCTCTTCTGTCACAAATGTTAACTAGCATCTTCATTTTTGGTGCCATGACTGGCCACAAAGTTCTTTCTGATTATCACTGACCACACAAAATCCTGGAATCCTTGAATTTCCAGAATTAAAATTCACCTGACATCCAAGCACATTTCTGGCATTAATTGCCATGACCTATTAGCAAAACTTTTTTTTTTTTGCTCAACACAGTATTCTAATAAGGACTATTGTTATGTATCACTTGGAAGGAGCAATAATATATTCCAAATATTGGTTCTTTATTTTGCATTTACTAGCTAAATAACTCTTTTGCCTGTCCTGGGGCTTGCACTCAGGGCCCGTGAACTGTTCATGAGCTAGAATTCTACCACTTGAGGCAAAGCACCACTTCCAGTGTTTCTTTTTCTGTTTATGTGGTGCTGAGGAATTGAACCCAGGGTTTCATGCAATGAAGCCATATAGCCAGAACCCTAAATGACTTTTTTTCATATTAATAATTTTTGTGTGAAAATACACTACAGATGAGTTACAATTACATAAGCAAGGTAATTAGTACATTTCTTATCAAGTATTGTTGCCTCCTCCTTTGTTTCCCCTTACCATCCCTGACCACCGACCCTCCATCTCCCCGCCAAAGTTTTAAAGTTCCCTTTTCGACATAAAGTCTTGTTCCAATGGGACTTTCTTAAGATGGCATTACTTTTTCTTTCTGTTAATATGTATTATAATTTAGGTCAGGTGGTAGGAAAGGAAGTGGAAAACAATATTATGTCCAGTAAAGCTGACATCCTATTACATCACTAAGGAAGTAGTGTTAAGATCTGCAGGACTCATAGGTTGTTGCATGTGACATTACTATGTAAAGCACTATTAACAAGCATCTCAGACATCTAAAACATTCTGCTTCCATTTTCAAGGTCAAGAGCAAAATATCTATGCCTTTTTATTGATTGGGTGTGTTTCCTAGGAAGGAAGAAGGATGATGTGGTAGGTGATGATGGAAAAATATGTATATTAGCCCCCTGTCCAAATTTTTTGCAGTTTTATTTATTTATTTTTCTTTTGTATATTATTTTTATTGTGAAAATACTGTACAGAGGGGTTACAATTACATGAGCAAGATAATGAGTACATTTCTTTTCAAGCATAACCTCCTCCTTTGTTTCCCCTTCCCATCCCTTCCCATCCTCCCCCTGTTCTCCCCAATCTTTCCCGCTACCCATCCCACCAAAGTTGTAAAGTTCATTTTTCGACATAACAACTTGTACATTTCATTGTTGCGATAGGTCCACCTGAATCCCTATTTAAACGATTTTTTCCAGTTTTAAAAAGTGCTCCTGATGAACTCACACCTACATCTAATTGACTTGCTGTCTGCACAAGATGTATATAAATGAAGATATTTATTCTGGTGGATAGTCACATATATTAACAAAATCCATTTCTGGAAAATAAAAGATACTAGGTGAGAAATTATAAAGTATTGTCTATAAAATGGTTTATTTTCTTCGAGAACAAAAGGTAGTATTGAAATGATTAGTCCAGCTTTCTTCGAGATTTTATGCTGTCTTAATATCAAAATGTTCTTAAATTCCTGTAACATCCAAGCATAAAAGACATGATTTGAAGATCTCAGTAGTTTTAGAAAAAAAGGTACATAATACCTTTCTTCCTGCAGAGACATGTGAGCATAAGTACGATTGATTGTATTATAGTTCTCTTTTTTCTCTTTATCTCAAGTGTTGCACATCTTGGTATATTACTCTATGTCTTGCATCAGCTTCTGTAGGTGAGATTTACCTCTACCTGCAATGTCAGAATGGGTCATGTGAGTTACTTCAGCTTACAAAAGTGAACCAGAATTGGAGAAACACTATTTCTAGGGGAAGATTTCTATCTCATTGTCTGTGTCTAAAAGCTGACTTGTTTTCCCTTAGCCATAAAATAGCATATTTCAGAGGGAGTCTTCCTTCAATTTATATACTGGAAGAATATAGCATGTGAAATTGAGGCAAAACTCAAATACAGCACCATCCATATAACACAGGCAGAATTAAGCTAATATTAGAATGTGATAAGATGTTAGTTTCTTACGATCCTTGTATACCATTATGATAGTTCACTGTAGCACACCAGAATTTAACATATCCTAACCAAGAAGTTAACAAATAGATAACATTTCCTATTGGAAATTATTACAATTTTTTATAAATAAGCATTCTCCATGTGATCACTTGTAGGGTTCTCTTTTTCTATAGATGGGTTGAATCGCTCTAGAGCACTGTATCTAATATCCATTATCATTATCCAGACCTTGTGATTGTGATGAGGAAAAATAAAATATCTAGATTTCTTCTTCTCTTTTCCTCTTCTCCTATTTCTAGTGTGAATTCTCATCCTTTCTCCAAATTCTATTAATAAAGGAAGAAAGACATATTGTGGATATCAAGCAGAAGGCTTCAAATCAAGAATTTCATTCTTTCAGAAACAAATGAAGTAAATCATAGTGACTCAAGGAAGAATAAAAACAGGATTTTTTCCCTTTCTGGATTTCACCATAGAGTCTGAACATGACTATAAATATCTAATAAACAATTTCCCTTGACTAATTTTTTAAAAATATAGTTTTTTAAATAAATTATAATTTAAAATTAACTAGTAATTTGTTGTTTGCTTTTTGGGAGGCATGAAGTAAGACTGCATTAACAATGTGTGAGTTGCCGGGCGCTGGTGACTCACACCTGTAATCCTAGCTACTCAGGAGGCTGAGATCTGAGGATCGTGGTTCAAAGCCAGCCCGGGCCAAAGAGACCGTGAGACTCCTATCTCCAATAAACCACCAGGAAACCGGAAGTGGCGCTGTAGCTCAAGTGGTAGAGCACTCACCTTGAGCTGAATAGCTGAGGGACAGTGCCCAGGCCCAGAGTTCAAGCCCCACAACCGACCAAAAAAAAAAACAAAAAAACAAAAAACAATGTGTGAGTTGAGAGGCTAAATTATATCAGAATCTAAACATAATGAAAAATAGACGATTTTAAGATTAATAGCTTGTAGATACATTTTCAATGTGATATTTTCTTTTTTTTCTCTCCATGCTGATTCAACTTCAATAAGCAGTTCATGTAATTCAAATGGCTGCCTTTCTTTCAAAAATAGATTATACCCAAAAAAGTTAGAAAAAGAGAACCAGTATTTGGTGATGCATTCTTTAAAAATAGAAGTCAAATAAATATTAAACATAATTCCAAAATAATAACAATCAAACACTCTTGAAAAGAGAATATTGTATACAGAATATATAAAAAGTTATAGTGCCAGAACTGCTTCAGGAGCTGCTCTCTGGCATTTAGGATTTCTAGTATATGACAATGTTTTAAACAGGATTAATTGCTTTCAGGGACTAAATTTTTTCTAGTTATATTTCATTGAAGAAATATGTTGTTCAGGTTAATGAAAGGATAGAGGTTATAGTAGAAAGAATGATACACACTCATTGTACATAGCAAAATACCTTCACAGAGTATCTTTCTGTCCCACATACCTAATCCTTCAAATGTAGATTTGCATTATATATATGTTTGTAAAATAACAACCTCTCATTACCCAAGGAACACAAATTTGAATAATTATCATATGGGGGAAGTATACTCAAATTGGTAGTTAAAAGTCCCAGGTGTAGTACAAAAGGAACATGATTAGGTAAGAACCATCAGAAAGATGTAAAGATGCTACATTAGAAGATAAAGGAAAAAACAACAACCCAGATTCCGAATTTCTGGAAAGCAGAACAGGAGATAAATACCTTTTCCACTAGAATCATTTGAAAAATATTTAGCTCTGTGGGTGTCTCTATTTTAATCTAGTGAGAGTTATTTTAGATTTCTGTAATTTAAACTGTAAAATGGTAAATACGGATTATTTAAGGCAATTACCTTGTAGAAATACTTTACAGCAGATTTGGTTTAGTAAACTAATTCAACTACAGCCTTTTCCTGATGTAACTACAGGGACACCACATTTCCAAGTTTCTGAGAATAAGAAAAAGTTGCCACCAGCTTAGTACACATGTATGATATACATATTACTAAGGGCCTTGCATTAATGAAGTCTTGAAATACTAAATAATATCAAAATAAGAAGCTCCCTATCCTTATTTTCACATTTGGGGATACTAAGTACCAAAGTTATGTAGAAGACTAGGGTAAGAATATGGAAATAACATCTGTCTGCTAATATTATATAGATAATTTATGTCATTTTGAGTTAGAGTTTCTAATGTAATTAAAAAAGGTAAAACAGAAACAGAGAAATTAGAGAATCCAGTAATGATATAGTCATCCCAGGATGGTATAGGATATTATAGGAACACTAGATGGTGATAAAAAGATAGCAAAAATGAGTCCCCTGGAACAATGGGAAACAAAATCTACACCACAGATTGTCATATAGCAAGAAAATAGTTTCCACTATGCTGTCTTTGATATTTTAGGTTTGTTTACACAGCAACTTTCACCTCTTAGGAAATGACCTTTATTAATACTCAAGGCTTTGCGGCTTATAACCCAGAAACAAATAATGCTTCTAAATTTAAACAAGCATGATACTAAGCGTAACCCAGGCTATAGCTGATAAATAAGAATGATCTTCGGGAATAGTCAAACAATCTTGAAATTTTTCATACCTTTCCTCTTCTCCAACATGAGAAGTCCTAGACAAGATATGTACAACATTAATAAAGGATTTTTATATTTTTTATTGTTCACTCCAAAGCAAATACACTTTCCTCTTTGCAAGCCTGACTTTGGAAGAGTCACACCCTCACGATTATTTTATAGACAAAAGTTTACTGCTTTGGCTTAGGTGTTTTCCTGACTTTGGGTGTTGCTCTCTATTATTTTGGCAACTCCATAGAAAAACAGGATAAATCTATTATGCTTATATTGAATTGTTCAAAGTCAAAACGTCTTCAAACACAGGTTTCTGTTACCTTCTTCACTGCTAATTAAATTTTAAATATTGCTCTTTAAATGCAACAAAAACGTGTTAATTTAATGTATATTCTCATTGAAACTGTTGATTACAGGAGTGTCTGTGATTGCTTTTTTAATTGTTTTCAAGTATTTTCCTTAGCTATTTTCATGATTTCCTTTGTTGCAGTCTTCTAGTCAGGAACAGAGGGTTACCCAAAAAGATCTACCTAAGATAAAAGATGTTACGCAGAAAAAACTAGATGTATAAAGATTTTAAGTTCTTAAGAGACTGCAAAGCTCAGAAGACATTGTGCTATTACTGGCATGGTTAAGATGACTTGAAAATTTTGGATCTTAAACTAAGTGAAATTCATGTAAAAGGTTACAGTTCTTCCAAACAATGATTATAGCTTATACTTTTCTGCTCCAACGAGATGAGACCTCTGATAATGTTGGAGGGTATATCGATTTTAGGGTAGAAGGGTTAATGTTAAAAAGCCAAGGGAGATTCCTAAAACAGCACTGCCTATCACATATCATTTAATTATACTTATGGTATATAAGAATATAAACATACAAATATGAATTGAGTGACAAATATGTGATTTACAAAATTCAATGACAACTAAATCCAGAAAAAATTCTCTATATTTCTATAAACTAGTATATCTCGTGAGGATTTAAAATTTTTTAGAATATATATTTTAACATTTATGTCAAAATATTTATTTTAACTGTTTATTTTGAGTCAGTTGTGGAGCTTGAAATCTGTGCCTGGACACTGTCCCTCAGCTCTTTAGCTCAAGACTAGTGTTCTACACCTTGAGCCACTGCCAGTTTTCTGGTGGCTCATTGGAGATAAGAGGGTCGTCGACTTTCCTGCCTAGGCTGGCTTTGAACCATGATTCTAAGCTCTCAGCCTCATTAGTAGTTAGGGTTACAAGCATGAGCCACTGGCTCCTAGATACATAATTATTTTTTACATATTTATAAAGTATCGAGTGGCAATCCCATTTCTTTATATATTGAGTAATGATAAGCTCCATCATATCCATAAATTTCTGCATGTAACATTTCTTTTTAGTGAGAATGCACTAAAACGTATCTTCTGGGTGTGATGAAATATCTATTCTCAACTATAATAACTTTGTTTCTTGTGGTATACAATTAATATATTTACTTTTACTCATAGAAGTCTGCAAATTTAATTTAAATAAAACATGATTTGTAAAGTGAAAGTAATTTATGATTTCATTGATTGTTTTAAGAAAACAATTATGCCTTTTGTTTTCAATTATATTTCTGTGGGGATGTGTAATTTTCATTGATTTAACTGTTAAAATGAATAACAGTTATATTATATCAAGTTGATTCAAACTTGTATTTGAAAATTGCACACTTAACACAAATATACTTCCACTTTCCTCTACCACATAATTAAAATAACAGTAAAGCAAAGATTGGCGTTAGCCCTTCATGTGTACAATCCTAGAACTCAGGAGGCTGAGACATGAATATTTTAGTTCAATGTCAGTCGAAACAGACAAAAATGTGAAAACTTATCTCCAATTATCCAGCAAGAAACAGAAGGTGAGCATGTGACTCAAGGATAGAGTGTCATCAGCCATGAGCAAAAAATACAAGGGAGACCATTAAACATCGAGTTCAAGCCCTAAAAATGGCACATACACACAAGACAACAACAAAATGTGCTATGATTATCAATAATGAAGACAAAATAGTAAAACAAAAAAAGATTCTGAGAAATGTGTAAACATCTGGAAGACAGAAATCATTTGACAGAATTTTGATTCATGAGAGGGAAAAGTCACAGCCTCATTTGTACAATCTCATTGTAGTCATTTGTGTTGAAACCTGGTTACTGGGTAACATGTGAAAGAGTAGATTGGATTACCAGATATAGGAGAAATTGCCTGTGACTATGTACTATACCACTCTGCAAAACTTTAAAATTGTTCTTGTTAACTTAAATAAAACTTATTGTTAAAGACTGTTTGGTCCACACAGACTGAAGTCCTTATTTTGAGGCTTCAGACCAGTGCTTTTGTTTATAACCACTCCTATTTTAACCCCCTTCCTTTGTGCAGCTATACTTTACTTAGCTGGCGCCAAGCCAAGTCTTTGAACTAGACACCCCTGCCTTAATCCCTCCCTTTCTCCAGCTACAACTCATTTCACATACTATCTCTGTCTTAGCATTAGTTGTTTTCTGACTAATCCCCATCAGAAAACTCTTATATTCATGTAAACCCACTATAAATAACCTAGTTAGAAAAGGGAGAAAGTGTTTACCATTGGATGAGGCTCTCATCTGTAGGTTTGCTACCTAATAAATCTGTGCTACACTATCTCTTTTTTCATGGCTTTTGAGTCTGACAAATGATTGATTTGGTTTGATGTAATCCCATTATCCAGACTTATTTTGGAAATTTTGACCTATGCCAAGGAGCCCTCATGTTTCCCCTAACTCTTCCTGTAAGATTCCTAAGGCATCTGGACTTACATTGAGCTCTTCAATCCATTTGGAATTGGTTCTGGTGCAGGAGGATATAAAATGATCTAATTTCAGTTTTCTGTGTACAGCCAGTTAAACCAATTTTTTGAAGAGGCTGTTTTTCTTCCATCCTGTGTTTCTGGCTTATGAAAGATTATGTGCCTAAAGGAGTGGATTCATTTCTGGATCTTCAATTCTGTTTTATTGATGGAATTCTGTGCTTCCATGGGAAAGAATGGCATTACCCCATTCCTGAAGAAATGGAAAGACGGGGGAATATGCTATTAAGTGAAATAAGCCAGATCCAATTAAATATATGCTGGGTGGTTTTCTTCATTTCTAATAACTAGATATGCCCATAAATATACAAGTTAATCCAATAGATAGTAAAAGATAAATAATTACACTTGGATATGATTAACAACACTCTAAGCATTCACATGGCAAGAACAAGGGAAGCTATTCTTAGGAGAGGATCACAATGGCTCAATAGCTATGTGCATATGACCAGATAAATGTTGCTTTTTGCAATGAACTCTAAGAATCTATCATATATATGAAATACATATATCTGTATATAATTTTAAAAGATGTCACAAATAACTGACTTCTCTGTAAACTCAAAAGCAAAATTCTAAGTTTAGAAGATAAAATTGAGGAGTTTTCAACACATAAACTAAAATACATAAGGGAAAAGGTGGGAGAGAAAATATAAGATGAAAAGTATAATAGCTAACTTTTGAAGAATTCATAAACAATTTTCAAAACTACTCAAGAGAGCTTGGGTACAGCTAAGTTGTAGAACTAGACTAATATATACAAAGCCATGATTTCAATCTCCAAACCTAAAGGTCTAATAATAAGTTAATAAATAGTAATAATACAATATTTACTTGAAAAAAATGCTTTTATATTAGAGAGACATGAATCCTAAAACAGTAAACAAAATACTCTCAATTCTTGTATCCAATGAAATGAAACCAAGAATGAAGAGCAAATATTTTCTTTTTATCCATTCCTTTCATATTCTGTTTTCTTCTTTTCTTTTTCCATTGGCACTACTGGTGCTTGAAATTGCTAAGGCTCTAACCACTTTAGATTATTTTTCAGGCAAAGCCTCCCTTGAGCAATGACCTCTTACCTATGGCTTCCACATCATGAGATAACAGGAAAATTACACTATATCTAGCTTTCTTTGTTTTTGTAGTTTTTTACGAATTTTTTTTGTCAAAACTGGCCATGATATCACTCTTCTAAATCTCTGCCTCCTAATTAGCAAGGTATATTTCATCTCAAGCTTGGGAGCAGACTAGTTTTTAATGTAAACATTCAATATTGACTTCTGTTTTCTAGATATCATTAAATTATATTGAGGTTTGTATGGATCTTTATGATGTTGCAAGAACACACATAATTCCTTTGAAACCTTTTTCCAATTTATTTAAATATTTCTATTATACAACACAAATACGACATTAATATTTCACAAGTACCTTATGGAGACTTCAGTTACTTTATTTTGTGACATATTAACTCCAATATAATTTTATCAAGTCTATATGAATATACAATATTTACAGATACATTATTTAGAGAATTAATTCATATTGTTTACTTTTAATATTTTTTGGTAAGTACTTGGGTTCAAATTCAGAGCCTTGCATTTGCCAGACAGGCACCTTACCACATCCAGCAATTTTTGCTTTGATTGTTTTTGATATAGAATCTTGCATCTGTTTATTCCTAGGCTACCTAGATACTGAACTTTCTAGTTGTATGTCCAGTAATAGGTAGGATGACATCCACACATTGGCATACCCAGATTTTATTGATTGAGATGGAGGTCTCTTGTATGTTTTCCAGTTTGACTTTGAACTGCGACTATCCACCTTTCTATTTTCAGAGTAGCTAGGATTATAGGTAAAAACCACCTCATTTGGCTTCTATTATTTAGGTTTATGAAAAGTCTGAAAGTATGAGAAAATCATCTAGAGTTTACTGCCATACCCAGATTCTAGGTTGTACATTTGTTTGTTCTTTCAGAAATTGTTTTGTGACAAACTGTTGTATATAGCGATATGGCACATCAATAATACAAATATATATTGCTAATGCCATTTCAAACAGCTGTGATGATCTAATTTCTACGTGTGGATTTGTTTCCTGGGAAAACATCCTGAGAACATAGGCCAAAAATTTGATAGTCTT
The DNA here is from genome assembly GCF_019054845.1 of Dipodomys spectabilis. Taxonomy (NCBI): domain Eukaryota; kingdom Metazoa; phylum Chordata; class Mammalia; order Rodentia; family Heteromyidae; genus Dipodomys; species Dipodomys spectabilis. The sequence goes on along the minus strand of NW_024871184.1, from coordinate 1,325,152 downwards.
AAAAGCAAAAATTTGCTTCCAATATGATCAGCAGTTTGCAAAGATGGGTTCATGCCTGTACAGGAGACTGGTCACAGCGGAATTCCCTTCTGTGACCCTAAAATAAATCTGCTCTTTTCAAACTCGCAGAATGGTAAATTTTGTCAAAATTATTATATGGGAACTTTCTTGATCTGATAAAGAGTACTGCATTAGAATGGAAGTATTCCAAGTTGCTCTGAAATCAGGCAAAGATGTCATCCATTTCTATTCAAACACCTAGCAGGCATTTTTGCTAATATAATGAAGCAAAATATAAATTCTTGTCAAATAGCTTTTATTCATAATATATAAAGAACTCTTAAATACATGAATCATACAATAAATAACCCAATTAAGCAGATACAGAGAGAAGGCAAATAAGCACATCAAAAACCTATACATTACAATACTATTGTAGAAATTCTTCCAAATGGGTTCAGATAATGCTTTCTGGAATGTAAGGAATGTTAATAATTTCACTATCTTGAGACTTAAATATAATAATTTAAAGGGAAATACATAAAGAACTTCAGAATTCATGGAATACTTGTTTCATGTTCTGTGCATAATACTTCACAAAAGGTATATATTTTGGGGGGGGTCCGTTCGTGGGGCCTGAACTGTGGGATTGAGCGCTGTCCCTCAGCTCTTCAGCTCAAGGCTAGCGCTCTACCACTTGAGCCACATGCCACTTCCGGTTTTTTTTCTTTTTGCTTATGTTGTGCTGAGGAATCGAACCCAGGGCCTCAGGCATGCAAGGCAAGGGCTCTACCACTGAGCCAACTTCCCAAGGTATATTCTTTAATTCTAGAAAACACTAATATTTTTATCTGTTTACAGGAAAAACAACAACACATGACAACTCTAAGAAACATGTCCAATGTCACCCAGCTAGCACAAGAGTTTTAGATATTAGTATAGTCATGGGGTTTGCAAATCATGAATTGAATCTGAGCCATGGATTCTGGTTCTGCTCAGTCTCAATTGTCATTTACACATCAGCCTTCAGAAACACACCAATTCTCCTCGTGCCTCCATTTCTGCATTTTTAAAATGAAGATAACATTCTTCCAACCCTAGATGATGAGATAGGTAACACCATCAGATGATACAGAACACATATTTGCATTATTGTGATTTATCCAACAATTGTTGAATAGCTTCTATAAAAATCTATGAAAAAATTATCTTATAGCTTTTATAAAAATCTCAACCATAATTTTATTGGCTTAACACCTTGCTTGAAATTGTATCCCATATACCAACAGAACTTACCGTAATTTTTCAAGTTGATATAAAATCAACTCAATCCTCCTGTTCTCTTAAGAAATAAATCCTCTTCATGAGCTCCTCACATTCTGACACCTAGCTATGAAGTGCTTTTTCATGAACCCATTATCTCTCATTTTCAGCTCATTGAACTCTGCTTGACAAAATTGTTCTGTTAAAAAACTGGTTGCAAAGACTTTCCTGTGATTCCCCAAATGATGGTAGTCATTTATGTAAGTGACTTCATAAACCTTTTAAGGCAATTGAAGAAGGAAATTGTAGCAGAAAGTTGCATAGGAAATATCTTGAAAATTGTATCATAATCTTTCTTCCTTTTTCTTGTCTCTTTTTCTCAGGAGAAGGGATTGAACTCAGGGCCTCAAACTTGCTGGATAATTGCTCTTGATCCGTACACATAGAACTTTGTTTAGCTTTAGATTGATTTTCAGATTGTTTCTTATTAACTGCCTAGGCTGGCCTCAAACCATGACCCTCCTACTTCTACCTTTCTTAACACCATGTGGCACCAGTGTGTTTTAAATATTGAAGTCCCAGTATTATACTTTTACCATACCAACTGCAAACCTCCAATGCCTTCCAGAGCCTAGCTCATAAGTAGTTAGAATTATTGACATGTACCACTACATCAAGCTGAATTTTCCTAAAAAGAAATCTTCAGTAGCTCTGCTAACAAAGAAGTATTCACTCACTGCTCTTTAGTTTCCAATTCTCTGCCTCTGTAACTTCTTTCTCATTTTTCTCCTCACTGAAGCAGGCAAGTTTCTGATAACTTCAGTTTTGTTAATGTTTTCATAATATTCCTTGTTCTTCTAAATTATTCATTCCTCATGTTCTATATCATAATGATTTTCCTTTCCAAAAATATTTGTCTCAGCTAGGAGAGGTGACTGATGCCTGCAATCCTAGGTACTCTGGAGGTCGAGATGTAAATATTTTGGTTGGAAGACAGCTAAATATTTTCTACCTAAAAGGAAACTGGGTGCCTCCTAGAGACATAAAAAACATTATTTCATATTTGTTATAATAACAACTTACAAATTTAAAGTTATTCACTTCATAAGCTTAATAGAAGCAAGGAATCAAACATGAATTTCTCTCAAGAAATCCAAGTCATTCAATACTACCCTTACTTGATTTGTGAAAGAGATGAAATATTATTCAGGAAACATTACTATGTTCCATTGTTACATTCTCCTTTCTGTCTTTATCAAAGATGATTCAGATGAAACAGACCTAAACAGATATGAGTCCTGGAACATATTGTAAATGCCAGCTTTGAATGATCTCTCCATGATTAGAAAGACAATTTCGCAAATTTTCACGCACCTGAACAACTCATACTTTTGCTTTGTTTTGAGCCTGGATGAGTTTTCCCATTTGTCCTTCTGTGGCACTGCTTCTGTGTCAGGTGTGTGGCTTTAATTTTATTCGGCCAAAGTGGAGTCTTATTTCAGCTTGCAAACATTCTGAAAAGCTATTGCCAGGCCACAAGAAGTACAGATAAAATTTTCATCCCATGTTCTCCTATCACAGTTCTCCTGTCCTGAAAAGCTGTTCACTGAAAAAAATGGAGCAATGATTGCACAGTGATATAAACCTGAGCAAGCATTATCACACTAGTCATAACACCAGAAAGGAACAAGTAGAGGAATCATTATCTGAGTGTCACCAGTATTAATCGACCTACTGCTCCGCTTGTTTAAATGGGACAACTAATAGATGCTTTGCTAGCTGCCAGTGGCTCACACCAGCAATCCTAGCTACTCAGGAGACTGAGGTCTGAAAACTGTGGTTTAAAATGAGCCCAGGATAAAAAGTCCATGAGATTCTTACCTCCAATTACCTACCATAAAGCTGGAAGTGGTACTGTGGCTCAAGTGGTAGAGTGCTAACATTTAGCAAAGCAGCTCAGGGACAGCACTCAGGTCTCAGAACCAGCACACACATAAATATAGATGCTTCTAGTTCCTGGCCATGTTTTTTTATAATGCTTCTTTTGGTGAAGATTTTGTAAGTCAAATAATCTTGATCCAAAGTAATAGCTATGTTGTCTTGGGCTTGTAGTCCTCAGCTTCATCTTCCTTTTCTGTACAATGAAGAAATTTCTTTGCCAAACTGGTGCAGTGGGAGAATCCAGTCATAATATTCAATGTACATGTGTGAAAATGTGACCACGTAAATGGAGGGGGTGAGATAGAGAAGAATGATCAAATTGACGACATCGATCAAGATGTACTCACAAACCGACATATTAAATTAAAACTCCTTTGTACACTACTTATGTATCATTTTGTAAGTAGAAAAAAAATGAAACCAGTACTTCAGTGCAATCCACACATCTTAGGTATAGATTGCACAAAGCTGTTTCTTTTAAAGAATACAGGACCGAGAAGAGTGGAACAAATCATCTCCAGAATAAAACTGATCAACTCTACCCCAAAGTTAACATCAATAGTGATGCTGACCATACACCCTTGATTTCATGCACTGAGAACACATTTCTTCCCATCCCCCAATTTTGGGTTTCAATTCAGGGCCAAGAATCTGTCCCCCCGTCCCACTCATAGCTAATACTCTAACATTTGAGCCACAGATCCAATTCGGGATCTTTTTGTTTAATTGGAGATGAGTCTCATGGATTTTCCTGCCAAGACTGACTTCAAATCATAATCCTCAGATCTCAGGCTCAGGATATAGATGTCAGCCATCAGTACCCAGCTAGAGATCTCACTTTTCCATTGTAATTCTCCTCCCCGAGACCTCATAGCCACAATCTTGGAGAAAAGATTCAGAGAGCCTCCAATTGAAGAACATTCTATAGAATGCCCTGTCCCATACACCTAAAAAGGGAGAAATGCTATCTCTCTCCCTTTGATGAAACAATAGATGTTAGATTATTAAATGATAATAATAGTAGATATTATTATAATGCTCTCAATATGTATTCCCATCCCCATTGCTACCAAGCTTGTTTGTAGAACTTACTTTGACAAATGACATGTGAGAAATGATGGCATGTGTCTTTTCTGAGCTTTAGCCCTGTGGTTTTCACTCTTTGCATCTCCTGGGAACCTCCAGCAGTCAGTCTGGATCCCAGAATGGACAACATGCTGAGTGGAAGTGGATCTGGAATAGGCTTTGCAGCATGAGAGATAGTAATCAAAATTGAAAGGTATTGCGTCCTTGGGGTTGGTTTCCCACAGTAAAATTAAGCTCACATTGAGGTCCCAGCTCTAGGTAGTCTAGGTCTCTTTCTCTCTATTCCCTCCCACTTCCTTCTCATTCTTCCTGAATATTTCCTCTTTCTCCTCAGGTGACACCAATTCGTGAGTCTCCTTATGCTAGAAATTTGTTTAAGGGTTAAACATTGTGGCTTTCTGTTTTACATTTTCTCTTAAGTGTTTCTTGACTTTTGTCTTTCTGGAGTTTTCAACCAGAAGGTCCCAAGTGTGATGGATCTTCAGATAAAAACTCTCTGCCAGGGCTGGGAAGGTGGCAGAGTGGTAGAGTGCTTGCTTTGCATGCATGAGACCCTAGGATCAATTCCTCAGCCCCACATAAGCAGTAAAAGCTGGAAGTGACACTGTGGCTCAAATGGGAGAGTGCTAACCTTGAGCTGAAGAGTTGAGGAACAGTGCCCAGGCCCAGAGTTCAAGCCCCAAAACTAACCAAAAAAAAGTTTTTACATGAAGTAAGCCAGGCCCATAGAAGCATAAGTCTCATGGTTTCTCTTATTTTTAATAACTAGTACATGTCTGAGACAAGCAGAAACTGTTCAATAAGTAGATGTTAGGCTAAATGAACCCCAACATAAGAATTCAATTTTTTTCTTTCTTGTGATTGTTTCTATCATATTTATAAGATGATTTCTTTGTTGGTTTGCATGTCCCTCCACCATGGTATGCCCCCTGTGTTCACTGCACTTGATGTTGGCATACTTTGTGGAGGGGAAGTGAAAAAAACAAATTATTTAAATCGGGATACAGGTGGATGGATTGCAACAATGAGATGTGCAAGATGTTATGTTGAAAAACGAACTTTACAATTTTGGCGGGAGAGGGGCCTGAGGAGGGACCGTGGGGTGGGGGCGGGGGGTTGGGAAGGGATGTGAAGCAGAATTAAAGGAGGAGGCCACAATGCTTGATAAGATATGTACTCATTACATTGCCCATGTAATTGTAACCCCCCTGTATGGTATTTACAAATTAAAAAAAATAAATTCGTCTGCCACATCTGCCTTGCTTGCTTTCACTCCCCTCATGTTGGCATACTAGGAGGTCAGAATAACATGAAGTTCCAGAAACCTTTTGGATAGAAAAAGAAACTACTGCATGGGAAGTGAGGGGTGTATTACAAGAGATTGGGAGCTGAACACAGGTAGAAGGGATCATAGCTTCAGCCTCAGCTCTCTTCTGAATCATTGCCCAGTTACCAGCTGTAAGCCTTTTTCTCCAAAATCTATGTGGCGAATTCTACAATTCTTACTGAATCATCCACACACACAGACTTAGTTAGGCATCAGCATGATATAAAATATACATTTCTTAAATTAGAGAAATCTGTACCGGAGAAAATGGGCAGAAGAACTTCATTTAATCAGGTTCACTTCATTTTTACATGCTTATAATTTGACTAAGAGAACAATATCAAATTCTCTTAGCCTTCACAAAATCAAAATATCCAAGCAATACACTACTGTAATGAAAAAAATCTTTTTAATAAAGTGAGTATTTGGAATGGGAAAAATCAAATATTATAAAACTTAAAAATTGATCAAATAACAAAAGAAAAAAAAAGACACTGATCAAGAATGAAATACCAATGTGTTTAGTAAATAACTGAAATGTTTGAGATTCTTATCCACATAGGAAATACATAGGAAAATAAATAGGAAAGTCACTGAGATCCCATCTTACACACCAGAATAGCTATCACCACGCAAATAAACAAACTGCTGGAGAGTTTGAAATAAAGCAGGAACTGTGTTTGTTGGTGTGGCATTGTAAACTAGCGCAACCCATAGGGAGATAATAATGGAAGTTTACACGATACAAAAAAGACACATATCTTGAAGACCATTATTGCAACTTGGATACATACTGAAAGAATATAAATCAATATGAACATATATGTTCATGGCAGCAATATTCATAGCAACCAAGCTGTGTAATCAACCTGGATGTTCCATAAAGAGGGAATAAAGAAAATGCACCTTTCATAGCTATAAACATGTTTTGGTACATAAGAGAAGTGGATGTTTCTACTATATCATTGTTAAATATTTTTGTATAGATACCTAATCCTAATTTCACTGGGTTTTGTGGCATTGTGTTTTTCTTTAATGAATGACTTCCATATTGATTTCAGAACAGTTACAATAGGATGAAAATATCATATAAAATGTACATATTAGATAAAAATTTAAATATATCAATGAACACATACAGGTCATAATATAGAGTTTATAATTTGAAGCAATTTTAAGAAGGCAACAGTAGGGGAAAAGACAATGTTAGAAGCTTAATAACAAATATACAGATATGGAAAAATACAAAAAATGGTGCAACTAATTAGTGCTAACAGTAACAAAACATTTTCCGCAAGTTTTAAAAATGAAACTATTAAAATAATACTTAATAACATCAAATAACTATGGCATGGAAGAAAATATAGCATAGACATATTTTCCCCCAAATTTGTTTTATTTTATAACAAATGGATTAAAACAAAATGTAATTACATGTCTGAAGATGATAACACTTTCAAGTGTCATTGATTGAATCCAGCAAAGGAAAGTAACCGACAAGTTACAGGGTAAAAACAACCTGGGTTATGGAAGAAGATACTTAGTAGAACTTTGTGAGGAAAGAATGTGCTCCTTTTTCCTCATCAAAATAGGACAGCTATCTTTTGAGAGAACACTTGTAATGTAGTCAGAGCAGTGGAGTTACTAATTTAGGTAGTAATTTATTACTTTTATTCCCTAATCTTGTGATGTGATTCCCAAATGATGTGAGTAATCCTAGATTTTCTGAGCCCTTTTTTCAACCAGAGTTTCTAATTCCTCCCCATGCCAATGATTCTTCTGCTACACTCATTTCTCCTTGTTTCTCAACTCAACTCCTATGACCTTTAGTTTCAGGAGAAAGAGCTGAAGAAGTATGAGGATGGCCTGGTGTCTGAGGTAACAACCTACTGGTGTTTGGAGGATCTAGGGAACAACCACCACGTGGGCCTCATAATCAGGTATTAATTGACCTCTTTGGAAATGGAGAAACTCTCACACCCTCAGGCAGAATCTGTCATTCCTTGAGTTTCTCTGAAGAGATTTGGTAATAGGGAACAATTCAGAGAATGAGCTTTCCCACCACCCACCACAGCCTTGTCAGAATGAACAGGATCAAAATTAAAAGTGGCCTCAGTTCCCATAGGGCTAATCAAAAGCCAAGATATCACACATTCCTCCTCATCAGGGACCTTCTGGTAGGAATAGAGTCGTAGCAAAGTCTAAGATGAAGATAAAATGAGACTGGGCCTAAGGATGACCCTCTCTTTGTCTACAAGTGAGTTGTGTAGTGAGACATAACAACTTCCTTCATATATGAAAATTCACTAGATGAGTTATCTCACTGCAACTTTGCAGGAGATCAGTTTCCCCAAAGGAGAAGTTGTTAAATGTTGTGACTGCCAGTTTGCTCTCTAGGCTGTTGTCTCTCCAATCCCTTCCCATGCTAGGAATGCATTGCTTCTTTTAGGCACTCAACTACTTGTCCTGACTCAGGTAGGAATACTGTAGGCTATTCTTTTGCCAACCTCTTGCATTTGAGGTAGAATAGGGCCAGGCACAGCTCATGCCAAGGGGTAGATTCAAGAAGGTGAGTATAAGCTCATATTTGTATTGAAAAATAATCATATTGAAAGAATTAAATGAAATTAATAATTGAGAGATTTAGGGTTTATAGCCGCTAAATGTAAGAAATTATTATTAACACATCTAGAATCATGGATTAGGAAGAGAACAGTGAAGTAGTTTCAATATAATTTGCAAAAGAAACACCATAGCCAGAACATTTGAAAGAACTATTGGCATAGTTCCAGTTACTATCTTAGGAGTGACCTTGGATAGGAGGCTTTTATAATAATATCTAAAAGAGAGGGACTTGCTTGGCACTGGTTCCTCACACCTGTAATCCTAGCTACCCTGGAGGCTGAGATCTGAATATTTTGATTCAAAGCATTTCCAGACAGAAAAAGCCAGAAGTGGTGCATGGCTCAAGTGTTAGAGCACTAGCATTGAGCTCAGGGACACTGCCTAGGCCATGAGTTCAAGCTTCAGGATCAGCAATACAACAACAACAGAACAATAACGATAAAAAGAAATAAAAGAAGGACTTAAAGATATGTGATGGAATGAGGCTGATGTGTAACTGTTTACGGAACCTACAAGAAGAAAAAAATTGGAGCCAAATAATATCTATTCATGACTAATCAAGGATGCAAACAAAATGCCAAATTCCCCTTCTCAAAAAGTTGCAAACTTGGGCTGGGATGGTGGCTCAGTGGTAGAATGCTTTCCGGGCATGCATGATGCCTTTGGTTCGATTTCTCAGCACCACATAAGCTGAAAAAGCCAGAAGTGTCGCTATGGCTCGAGTGGTAGAGCACTAACCTTGAGCTGAAGAGGTGAGGGATGCCCAGGCCCAGAGTTCACGCACCATGACTGGCCAAAAAATAAAAAAAACTAAACTAAACTAAACCAAACTAAACTTCCAAACATATCTTTTCTCATAATTGAGGAGAGGCTTCTTTTACAGGAACTCTCCTTATCTAGCTCAAGGTGATCAGAACTTCAGTAGAATTTTCCTGTTGAGATGTAATGTGCCTAACTGTACTGAAGCTAATCATGGCTAGGAAAGTATTGGCTGATACGTTTGTTGTATTTTTCCTTATAAATGTATAATATTCTCAGGTATTATATAAAATATATTTTATAATAAACAATATAGTATACATTATCTATTATATATTAAATATATAATAATATAGCATATATATTAACAGTCTTCCTAATTTTAGAGTTAGGAACAAGCAACATATTAAAGAAAAATGCTTGAATCTCTGAGTAATTTCTCTACAACAGGACAATTCCAAGTTTCATTCTTATTACCCAAAGAGCAACATAGGAAAGTGATGCCCATGGAGGTGGCTCCCTGGATTTTGGAAACTATTATTGCATATATCTATATATATATATATATATGAAATATTGTTTTATAATAGTGAATATATCTAAAACTATAACAGATAAATAAGTGAACACCTATGTGCACACACACTCAATCACTTTCAAATATAAGAATTTCTTTTCTATGCTGCCTATTCACCTACAGAAAGAGTACATGAGTTGCCATTGAATTGTCCTGGAAGTTCTTTATCTGGCTACTCTAGCTTCACATCCTTTGCTCTGTAAGTAGCCAGATATGTGTTCAACAATAATACTTGTTACAGGCAAAAGTATCCACCCTGACACACAGAGAAACTTGGATTTCAGAAATGCAACAAGTAAGTGGGAGGTACACAGTACTTTTCAAAATTGAATAGATTACATATTTATTAGAAAGCTCGTAAGAAAAAATATTCAGTGTAGGATGAAATACTTCAGAAAACTACAGTTTAAATTACGTATAACCTGGTGGAGGTAGCTCATGCCTGTAATATTGGCTAATCTGGAGGCTGGTATATGAGGATCACAGTTCAAAGCCAGGTTGAGAAAAGTTCCCGTGGGACACTTATCACCAATTAATCACTGAAAACTAAAATTGATACTGTGGCTTGAAGTTGTAGAGAGTTAACCTTGAGCAAAAAATCTCAGGAGCAGTGCCCAGGCTCCGAGTTCAAATTCTGTAATAAATAATAAATAAAAATAAAAAATAAATTACATATAATTTTTTACCAACTCTGTAAAAGGAAAATAAGATATGACACATGGCAAGGGCATTTCCTCACTCTTGACAACTAGGAGTATTCCATATCAAAAAAAAAAAAGTGAACTATTTATACCAAATTTCAAAATATGTTATACAAAGTAAATGCAATAAACATGCAATCCACAGTCTAGTAACATCATATGGTGTAAAGAATCTGATTAACTGATTCATGAAAATCAATAGTATGCAGTTAAACCATCCAATATCTCGGGTGTCAACTTAGCACAATACTTTCAATCCATGATGTCTGTTTTGTATATTATCCAGCCCTATCCATCCCACAATGGCAGAAAGCTCTTCCTGAGAAAGTCCAGAGACCTGTCTACTGTAAGTGCTCAATGTAGACCTATTCCCATTCTCTATTATTTGGGCATGTGATAGACTGAATATCTGATAAATTGGAAAAGGCACAATTCGGGACTGGCTTCCAGTAATGATATTTTAGTTCTCAGAAAAAAAAGGAAATTGAAGACAGAGGGAAAAATCTACCAGATCCCTGAAAGATTTCTATCCTTGTGCTAAAACTGTACCCTTCTACTTACACTTGAACAAATGACAGTAATTGTCACTCCAACCACATGTCCAAAAAATGACTTTCCAAATATTGACCTGTTTTTACTTTGGGAAATCAAGACACAATATTGTGGCCTTGTTTTACTTAAACTATTAGCTATGTTTGACCCAAAGTGATAATTGACCTTACCAATTTCTTAAATTTTAGGTCATCACATACTTCGTAGCCCTTAAACATTAAAAATACCTATCCATATAAGTCTGCATTACATACTTATTACTGTTTTTCTTCATTTGTCATGTTTTACATATTTATGTATCCCAGGGCTTAGTTCTGTAATGTTCATTCTCATGGTTGTTATCACTGAGTATATGTAATTATTACTATTTTTTCTCTCCAGCTGTTTTTCTCTTTAATTCAAGTCCTTAATAGCATCCTGTCTACTGACAACTAGCTACTGATTTTAACAAACTAAAAAGATCCCAAAGTGAACTTTGATCTTTATATACGTATCTATTCCGTATTACTATTTAATTAAGTGATAACACTTCTAGTAGTCTTGTTAAAATGCCTGGCAGTCATTTCAGACTTACATACTTTTCACACCTCATGTTTAATCTATGACCAGGTTTCCACAAATTAACTCACAGAATATTTAGGAACCATACATACATAAAATATGTGTGCTAGTACTATGAGTTAAATTCAGAGCCTAGGTTCTTTTACTTTTCTTTTTTGCTCAGGCTGGCAGTCTTCCATTTGAACCACAGCTCAACTTTTACCATTTTGGTTCTTAGTTGAAGAGAAGTGTGTCGTGGTCCATTTAACTAGTCTAGCTTGAAACTATGATCCTCTGTTTTCAGCCTTCTAAATAGCTAGATTTAAAGGCATGCACCACTAAAACCACCCCTATTATATTTGAATGAAAAATAAATTTAAAGAACGAATATTTCTGGTATTTTCAAATCAGTATGTTTTCATTTACACTAAAACACAGTGCCTTAAATGCTTTTTGTTAATCCAGCTCTCTTACCAAGAAAGGAAAAGAAACATTCACAACCAAAGAAGCTCTGAATGTACCAATGCTCAAGCCTTCGAGCCACAATTTTTTTGCTGGGAAATAACAAACGATGATATCATCTAAGGCAAAGCAGGAGAAAATGCTCTTCACTGAAGTTACTGGAAGTTGACGAAGATGAGGAGGAGTAACTTTATCCAGAAAGTATAACAGTGTTTGCTGTGGTAGGCTGACTCTAGTGGATAAGTGTAGCCAATCTTCGAGGGTGTTTATAGCAATGAGGAGAATATTTGAAGGTGAATATGTGATTGCAAAGGTGAGCTTTCTTGAAGATATATGTTTGTAGCATAGTTTGTATACTGTTGAAAAAGAGGCAAGATAGGGATGTTGACATTCCTTGTATCTTTCACAGTATTATATTAAAACCAGTTTTATACAAATATTATTTATAGTAATATAGAATATCACTAATTATGTAAATATTACAAATATATCCTTTATATGCTATGTAGTATAACAATACATATATTATGCATACATACTTTAATTTTTCTACTTGTCTGTCCAAGAATTAAACTACAAATATCTTTGAAAATTGATAGCAAAGTATGGTCCTTACAATTTTTTTGTAACATATAGTTTTACCCAATAAGTAGTTATTTGTCCTGAATTGGTTTAGAAATGGAATATTGTAAAATAATTGAACATTCAAAAATAATTATGTAAGAACATGCCAAGGATGGAATTAGAAAAATATAACATGACTCATGTCTGTAATCCCAGCTACTTAGGGGCCAAGATCTGAGGATAGATAGATGAAGCCACTCTGAGTGAAATGGCTCAGGGACAACATCCAGAGCATAGTTCAAGCCTCAGTACTGGCACAAAAATAAATTATGTGAATAAAACATACAAATATATGTATTTAAATAAAGATGTCATTCCTTGTATCCTTCAGAGTATAATACTAAAACCAGTTTATACATGTATTATTTATAGTAGTTATAAAATATCAGTAATTATACATATATTATATATATCATTTTTATGTTATGTAATATATTACATATATTATGCACACCTATTTTATACTGATAACACTAATATCCATTAAATTGATATATGTTTTAGAATAGGGAATACATTTTCTTTGGTACAACAAGGAAGAAACTAGTTACAAAAATTATTCATTTTGTATTATATATCCATAACAAACTATTCCCTGTGTATTCAAGGTACTGAATGATAAAAGCCTGTGTTCATCAGCACAGGAGTCTTTAACATGGATTTGTTCTCCTTAAGCAATTACTCCTGGAATAATAAACAGTGGAAACTGAATGACGTTCATTCAGTTATTTCATTTGGAATAAAAATCACTTACAATGTCATTACCCACACCCTTTTCATTTAAAATACTTATATTCTGTAGCAATTTTATTGCCATTATAACCATAATTAGGAAGAAAATGTGAGATCATCTATTCAATAGCTCTTGAAAGTTCAGAATATTCTCAGATATGCCTGGTGAAAACCTGGATTTGAATTATGGGTCTACAAGTGGTCAGTCTGAGGTACTTGGGAAATTTGTTTGGTCTTGTCTACTTCTGCTTTTAAGAAAATACTTAGAGCTGGGAAGGTGGCTCAGTGGTAGTGTGATAGCCTTGTATGCATGAGGCTATGGGTTCCGATTCCTCAGCACCACATAAACAGAAAAAGGGGGAAGTGGTGCTGTGGTTCAAGTGGTAGAGTGCTAGCATTGAGCTGAAGAGCTGAGGGAGAGCACCCAGAGTTTAGGTCCCACGATGACTAACAGATAATAATAATAAACAATAAAAAATAATTTACTAACTTGAAGAACTGTCATAAGCACTAAAATTACCCTAATGCAGGTGCAGTGCTTGGAATGGTGTCTGAACATTTTGTACTAGGTCCCAGAGAAGTCAACTTCCATCAACATGGTCACAGCATCCTTCCTGAAGCCCTTAAGAAATATATACCCAATTGATATTAATATCTGTGAAAATTTGTCTTTGCTAAAAAAAATCTTTTCTTCATATGAAACAATGAAAGTAATGTTGGGGCTGTCCTGTGGCTTTTACTCTGAAGTAGTTTTACCTAAATTTCATTCTTACTCTATTAGTGGTAGCAGTAGCATTCTTTAATGCTACCCTTCATATTTCTAATTCTGTGTGCCATTTGGAATATTATTTTAACTTAGTTTATAATCTTTGTTTTCAGAATAAATAAACGAAAACTGCTGATGTTTTCAACAAAGAGAAAATTTTAGGTGTGCATTATATTTTATGTTCTTAATAGTTTCCTGAAATTATTCCTTTTGGATTATATATACCTAACAATCTATTTCTTATGATTTCTTATATGATTTATAAAGATTTCTTATATGATTCTTACATGATTTCTTAGAGATCCATACATAAAACAGCTCAGAACAGGAAAAGAGTAGGTAAGAAGTCATAAAAAATATGAATGGATCAAGAAAATGTGGTATATATACACAATGGAATTCTATGCCTCCATCAGAAAGAATGACATTGCCCCATTTGTTAGTAAATGGGAAAACTTGGAAAAAATTATATTAAGTGAAGTAAGCCAGGCCCAAAGAAACATAGGTCCCATGGTTTCCCTTATTTGCAATATCTAGTATATGTATGAGTCAAGCGGAAAAGGTCAGATAATGTGATGTTAGGAAAATGAACCCTTAGATATGTATTTTAATGTTTTTTTCATTCATGCATGTGTTTCTAATGCATTTATAAGATTATTTCTTTGTTGCTTTGTATGTCCCTCCCCCACAGTATAACCCCTGCTTTCAGTATATTTGATGTCAGTATAACTTGTGGAGGAGATGGGGAAAAACAAGTCGTTTAAGGATACAGGTGTACCTGTTGCAACAATGAGAAGTACAAGTTGTCATGTCCAAAACGAGATTTACAACGTCGGTGTGGGGGTGGGGGGAAAGGAGAAGGATTGCGATGGGGGGAGGAGGCTGGAAAGGGATGTGAAGGGTAAACAAAGGAGGAGGCTGCAATGCTTGGTAAGAAATGTACGCATTATCCTGCCCATGTAATTGTAACCCCTCTGTACAGTATGTTCACAAATAAAATAAAATTAAATTAAAAAAATATTCGATCATTATTCTTACAAATGGGAATGAGTCTCTTAGGATCTCCCACCATCCGGAAGTGATATGACTTGAATTTGACTCTAGTCTTATATTGCCCTGCAGGGCTATGTCTTCCCCAATACCCTGCCAGCCTTCAGCAATACAAGGTGAAGTAACCTTTGGAGCCATGTCATTCAGACCCAAATGGTCATGGTGCAAAATGTTAAAACTTCATCCCACCGCTTCTTCTCTGTGCATTTTTCCCCTCCACAGGGCCTGGAGGTCTAAGATCCCAGGATTGCCTCTGGTTCCAGTGGCTGCACCCCAGACAAGTGTGATAGAAGCTGAGGCAGAGTTGCCATGACCTGAGTTCAAGACCTTGCATCGCACAAAATAAATAGATAGATAGATAGATAGATAGATAGATAGATAGATAGATAGATAGATAGATAGATAGATAGATAGATAGATAGATAGATAGATAATCTCCCTGGCTTGCAATTGGTGCCGTTTTTTCTGCCAGGCTTTGTATTTGAACTGTGGACAAAGGAGAAGCTCACCGTGCTTGAAGTCAAGAAAGTCAGGCTTGCTCCCTAGGTTTGAATTCAAGCCCCAGCTCTGGGAAACTTACTATTTATATATATTGTAATGATAAGATTTGTACTTACTTATAGATGTTCAGTACTATCCTGTTTGTTGTGGTTATTTATTGTATTTCTGTTTTATTCATTTATTTACCATTTATTTTATTGACTGTGATAACACGCATTCCATTTATTATTTTGATGACATCCTGTCACATAGTATCTAGATTTGTAGACGTGTTCTCTATCATGTCTGACGCTGAGAGCAAAGGAAAACAGGTGTCACACTTGGCTTCTTACTCCACGATCCAATTGTTGGCAGTGCTGGGATCTGAACTCAGGGCCTAGCAGAACCAATTCATGAATGGGTGTGTCAAAATGGGAACCTCTAGTCCAGGAAATTGCCAGGCAGTTCCCAGACCCTGACATCGAGCCACAGGGGTGGACAAAATAGCCATACATGGATAGGCAGGTGGTAGTATACCAATAAATATGTATTTATATAGAGTGCCAGAGACATCTACCTAGGATTCAATGACATCAACTACGTTCTTACCAACTCTTAGGTAGTTATTATGCACCATTGAAGGAATAGGATTCTTTTCATGCTTAATAAAATTCAATAAGATCAATGTGTCTAATTTTAGACTAGACCAATGCATGCAGAAACTTCTCAATCATAGTTTGCTAACATTCCATCGGTATTCCGATGCATAGGAATGAGTCTCTTGGGAAATCCCCCGATTGGTAGGTGTCAGGACCAGCAGTTGAACTCAGGGCCTACATTGCTGCATGGGCCTATGGCTTCCCTGGTACCCCACTAGCCTTCGCCAATGCATGGTGAAGTACTCTTTGTAGACGTGTCATTCAGACCCAGGATGGTCACCACAGAAAGGAAAAAAAAATGTAAAAAATCCATCCTGCGGCTTTTTTTCTGTGTGTGTGTGTGTGTGTTTGTGTTTTCCTGAAAGACTTCAAGGCCTAGGAAACCAGGATTGGCTATGGGCCCATGGCAGCCTGTCACCCTGAGGTTATTAAAGCTGAAGCAGAGTTACCACGAACTGAGTTCAAATCCCTTCCTTGGCAAATAATAATAACAATAATAATAATTATAAAGCACCCTGGCTCAGAAGTGGCACAATTTTTCTACCACTGCTGGGTTTCCAACTCAGGTCTGGGTAAATCTGTAGCACTGTGGAGGAAAGGGAAGCTCACCATCCTTCAAGATTACAATATCAGGCTAGGTCACTGTGAGTGCACCTATAACATTTATTACATTCATTCAAATCTATTCCATAGCATTTAGCTTTGCAGACATATTATACATATCATACATGACACTCAGCACTTGCACAGAAAAGGAAAACAGGTATCATACTTTCAATCTGACTCCAGGAAGACATTTTTAGCAATGCTGGGAACTGTACTGAGGACCTAGAGGCCCCATTCATATATGGGTGAGTGTCAGCACAGCAGAATTTAGCACATTCAGGTGCCAGGTGGATCCCAGGACCTAGGATGGAGACACAGGTTTGGCCAAAAAAGCAATACCTTTCTATGCAGACGGTGGTATACAAATAAATATATATTAAGATATTGCCAGTGATGTCTACCTGTTATTCAATGACATATACTACCTTCCTAGTGATTCTCAGGTATTTAGTGAGTATTTAGTGAGTAGATTAGTATTCTTTTAGGGTATGGGAAGGTGGCTCATTGGGAGAGTGCTTATCTTGCATGCGTGAGTCCCAGATTAGATTCCTCAGCAACACATGATCAGAAAAAGCGGGGAATGGCACTGTGTCTCACATGGTACCACCCTAATCCTGAACTGAAAAGCTGAGGGATAACGCCCAGGCCTGAGTTCAGTCCCCAATACTGATAAAACTCACGCACATACACACACATACACACACACACATACATAATGTATTCTTTTAATGCATAATATACTATAAATTATAATCAATCCACATCTTGTGAATACTTGATTTAGTTTTTGCTAGTATAATTGACAAACTACTCATCCAACCATAACATTGATCACATTCCTCTGGTGTTCCTATGGACAGGCAATAGTTTCTTACGCTCTCCAGCCCTTTGTAAGTGGCATGACAGGGATTCAAACTCAGGGCCTAGGTGTGCAGATTGGCCTATGGCTTCGTTGACAGCCCGCTGACAGCAATGCCAGGTGACCTACAGGTTGCAGTCGTGTCATTTGGACCCAGGATGGTCACCATGCATGGAAGGAAAACCTAGAAACCTCTAACTGTTCGCAATTCGTGGTTATGTTTCCTTGTCATTTTCATTTTTTTCCTGTCAGCCCAGAGGCCTAGGATCCCAGGATGGGCTGTGGGTCCAAAGGCTGCACAAACCCAGCCTAGGGTGATGGAAGGTAAGGCAGAGTTGCCACAACCTAAGTTCAAATCCCGTTCTTGGCTAAATAAATAAATAAAATACATAGAAAATAAAATAAAATGAATTTTAAAAATTTAAAAATACTAATGGTGCTCCCTGGCTTGGATTCCATGCTCGTTTTTTTCTGCCCGGCCTGAGATTTGCACTTGGAGTCTGGGAAAATCTAATGCACTCTGGGGGATGGGGAAACTCACCCTCTTTGAATACAAGCAATTCAAGCCTGTTCCTTAGGATTGAATTCCATCCCCACCCTGTTAATTAATATTCATTCACATTTGAAGTGATTAATATCTACATACTTATGTTTACTGCATATTGCATTGAGTGTATTTATGTTATGTATTATGAATTCATTATATTTATTGACTATTAATACACTTATAACACATATTAAATTTATTACATCTTACGAAAATTATACAGATTTGCATATGTATTATATATCTTACTTCAGACCCAGGTCATTCACAGAAATTCTATAGTAGATGATCCCATGCTAAGAAAAACGCAAAGAATACACTAACCAAAGTCTAATTTATCCCTAGGCACCCCAGTGGCTCACATCTTTAATCCTAGCTACTCAGGAGGCTGAGAACTGGAAGATGAAATTTCAAAGCCAATGAAGGCAGAAAAGCCTGAGAGACATCATCTCCAATTAACTGGCAAAATGCCAGGCTACAGGTATAGCTGAAGTGGTAGAAAATCAGCTATGAACAACGAAGCCAAGAAAGAGCAAGCTGAGTTCAAATGTGAGGAGAGGGGGTAGGGGGAGCAGAGAACAAAACAATACACAAATCCCACCTAATTTATGGTACCAACCAAACTGAAAAGAAAAATGAAGCTTTTTCATTTGTATAACTTTACATGAGCACATATGCTCTTAGGTACACTTCAAAGTTATGTTTTTAATAATATATATATATATATAAATAATGCATATATATATATTTAAATAAACTAAGAAACCAGCCAATGAATAAATACTTCTGAATTAGTGCCTTAACCATGGCATTATAAATTATTTATACTAAAAGTGTTTTCCAAGTTTCTTTTTTCAGAATCAATCTTTAAGATGTTTTTCATGTGCCTGGCACCAGTGACTCATTCCTATATTCCTCGCTACTCAGGAGGCTGTGATCTAAGTTCGGCAGTTCAAAGTCAGCCCAGGCAGAAAAGTCTGTGAGACTCTTATCTCCAGCAAACCACTAGAAAACCGAAGTGGCACTGTAACTCAAGCAGTGGATCACTTGCCTTTAGCTGAAGAGCACAGGGATAACCCCTGAGTTCAAGCCGTAGGACCTCCCCCCACCCCCCCCCGCAAAAAAAGAAGTTTGTTCATGCAGATCATAAAATTCTAACATTCTGAGCTTTAGGAAACTTTTCTGCCAGGGTCTTATGCTCTTTAGGAAAGTACTCCACTACTGAGATACATCACAGTCCCATTGTTTTCGTTTTACATTTTACAATCCAGTTTATTCCCAAAATGCTTATAAGTACCTACTGTCCTCACAGAAGTGAGGTTTTATTCAGAAATCCTACCTTTTGTGCTATGAGGACTCCCCTAGTGTATTTCGTGGTAGGCACTGAAGAAAACTCATACGACACAAATGCAGAGAGTTTATAATTGTAGAAATAACTTTAAATAGAAATAAATTCAACAGTCCCGACCTTCTAGGGAGAAATGATGTCCTTATTTTCATTCTCACTCTTCAGGGCAGATGGTCAAAATAGAAACACCAATGTGCTATGCTGAAATGTAAAAGTTTAGACCCATTTTTTGAAAAACTCTCATGTTATAAAATCAATATGTATCAAATAAAGGAGAAGTGAACTTAAAAAATATTAAAATGCTAAAGAAGCTGCCTGGCTTGGAATGTGTGCCATTTTTTGTCTGCAAGTCCTGGAATTTGAACCCGGGGTCTGGGTAATTCTATTGCACTGTCGGAGAAGGGGGGGCTCACCCTGCTTGAAGACCAGTAAGTCAGGCCTATTCCCTAGGCCTGAATTCAAGCCCCAGACCTGGAAAATGTACTCCTTATATACATTTTAAAGATAGGATTGAACTTCCATACAGATGTTCAGTCTATATTATGTTTGGTGTGGTTATACATTACATTTTTTATTCTTTTTCATTTATTTACCGTTTATTTTATTGACTGTGATGCATCCTAACTATGTATTACATTGTTTACATCCTATCACATACCATCTAGATTTGTAGATGTGTTCTCCATCATGCCTGACACCCAGAACTCTCCCAGAAGAGTAAAACAGGTGTCGCACTTGGCTTCTTACTCCAAGATTAAATTTTTGGTAGTGCTGGGATCTGAACTCAGGGCCTAGCAGGTCCAATTCATGAATGGGTGAGTGTGAGCACAACAGCCTCTAGCCAATGAAGCTGTGAGGTGGTTCCTAGGTGCTGAGATCGTGACCCAGGATTGGCCAAAACAGTGATACAAGGATAGGCAGACAGTAGTATACAAATAAATATATATTGGTAAAAAGCACCATAGTCGCCTATCTATGATTGAATGACATATACTACATTTCTACTAACTCTTAGGTATTTATTATACCGCAATTAAAGGAATTCTATTCTTTTCATGCTTAATAAAGCATGAAAATAAGATCAATCACTGACCTAGGATTATTGCATCCAATTTTAGGCTTGACCAATGCACAAACTTCTCTTTCAATTGATATTC
Organism: Dipodomys spectabilis; assembly: GCF_019054845.1. NCBI lineage: Eukaryota > Metazoa > Chordata > Mammalia > Rodentia > Heteromyidae > Dipodomys > Dipodomys spectabilis. Next base: position 1,304,491 of record NW_024871184.1, on the reverse strand, counting down.
CTATGCATAGGAATGAGTGTCTTGTGATCTCCTGCCATTGGTATTTGTCAGGACCTGGATTTGAACCCAGGGCCTATGTTGACAGGTTGGCCTATGGCTTCCCTGATAGCCTGCCAGACCTCAGCAATGGCAATTAAGGTGTACTTTGCAGCCATGGCATTCAGACCCAGGATGGTCACCGTGCAAAGATTAAAAAAAAAATTAAACCCCCATCCCTCTGCAGCTTGACACTTTTTGTGCTATCCCACTTTTTTTTTTCTTTCTGCAAGCCCTCTGGACCTAGGATTCCAGGATTGGGTATGGGTTCCGAGGCTGCACCTAGCCTAGGGTGATCGAAGCTGAGGCAGCGTTGCCACGACCTGAGTTCAAGCCCTAAAAAAGGCATAAAAGAGAAAAAAGAAAAATAATTGATTATTTAAATAAATTTAAAAAAATGGAGCTGTCTGGTTTGGAATTTCTGCCAGTTTTCTTTGAACTCAGGATTTGAGTTCAGGAACTTGTACTGCAATTTGAACTCAGGAACTTGTAGCAATGTGAGGGAAAGTGCAGATTTGCTACTACTTGAGTTCAAACCTCGTGCCAAGCCAAAACTAAAAAATTAAGTCACTGAGCTTGGTAGGGGGAGTAGTTATGGAGATGGGAGGTAAACAAAGTATGGTAGGTGGGAATCAAAGGAGAAGGTAACAATGCACAATAGGAAATATACTCATGACCTTGCTCATGTAACTGTGACCATTCTGTACAACATTTTTACAGTAAAAAACATACCAAAAAGAAACCATGTTGTACTCCCAGAAGCACTTTGGGAGTAAGGGGAGGATGTCTGAATAGATGTACAAAATTCTACACTGCTTTTTATTTAATGTTCAGTATGGAACTGAACAAACATAACTGCTTCCATTAAAAGATTAAGTCACTGTCTTGGAACTGGGGCCAGTATTTCTACCATTGTTGGGATTTGATCTCATCGTCCAGTTAACTCTTTTGTACCATGGGTGAAGGAAAAATTTACTGTCCTTGAGGAAAAGAAATTCAGGCTAGAGTTCCCATGGCCTGAATGAAGGCCCTGCAATGGAAAAGATATTTCTATACATGTGTAAAATATGATATATACTTACATATGTATGTTTATTACATGTTATTATTTTCATTATTGATTTTGTATTTCTTTTTATTTTTTATTTGATTCATTTTTATTGTTTATTTTATTTATATTATCGTTCCCATTTACATTTTGCACATGTATTATAAAATTATACACAATAATTTAGGACATTGACTCATTTATCATTAAAACTTTTTGTGTTGAAACATGATACATAATTAAATGGAGGCATTTGTCCCAGTCTTCCCACGTTTAGAGTCTCTCCCAAGAATGAGCTTTGTCTTATTTATCTTTGGACACCTTCCTATAGGGATGTCATTAGATGATTTATACTGAGAAGCCTTTTGGCAAGTTGTAAGATAAAATTGTAAGGGAGAGGCTAGAAATGTGGCTTAGTGCTAAAGAGCTCACTCAACATGCATGAATACCAGGGTTTGAATCCTCAGTGCCACATACTCAGAAAAAGCCAGACGCAGTGCAGTGGCTCAAGTGGTAGAGTGCTAGCCTTGAGAAAAACAATCCCCAGGACTGTCAAAAACAATAGGCCAGACGCTGGTGGCTCACACCTGGAAAACTACCTTCTCATGAGGCTGAGATTTGAAGACCACAGTTCAAAGACAGCCTAGGCAAGAAAAGCCTGTTAGACTCTTATCTCCAATGAACCACTAAAAAATCCCACGTGGAGCTGTGTCTCAAGTGGTAGAGAGTTAGACTTGACTGAATTGCTCAGAGACAGTGCCCAGGGTTGATACAAGACACACAACTGGAAAAAAATTGAGGGTTAATCAAAGTACTTTTCCTATTTGCTAATTACGAGAACATTCTCTGGAAAATCAATGCTGATATACACCAGAATAGGAGTCAGACCTCCAGGCTTAAGTGTAGCAGATCCACATGCCCAGCCTCACAGACTCTAGCATTGTAACCTTGTTTCCACAGGGTTCTGAAAAGTCCAATGTTGAAAGGCTTAATATGCTCCCCAAACCCTTTGTGATACGCAGTTGACTTGTATTGTCAATGTCATTACTCATCTGAATTTAGCAGAGCACCAGTAGCCCTTGCCCATCACCCTAGCTCAGGAGGCTGAGGTCTCAGGATCACACTGAAGCCAGCCAGGGCAGGAAAGTCTATGACACTCTGACTTCCAGGTCTGAAAGGTCAGATGTTCAAGACCTTCTTGTTTTTCCCTTGGTGATGAGAAGTTACTCTAAATGTTCTTAGTGTTCTTGACCCATTGACCCTTCCTGGGTTCAAATGAAGTTCTCAGGATCCAAGCCCTGGCAGAGTTAGCAGGAAGAACTCCAGTGTAACACTGTATTTGAAGGACAGAAAACAGTTTCAAAAGCCAGGCTAGGTGAAGAGAACAAGGAGGCAGAATATACACACTCAACAAGGAAGTGAGCTGCAAAACCACTTAATTCATTCCAGGGACTACCAGCAATGGGGGGAAACCTGAAACATTTGTTAGAGTTACACCAGGGTCAGGCTTTTCTCAGCTTCCTCAAACAATGACTAACCTTCCTCCCTCAGGTAAAGAGAGCCTCAGGCTCTCTTTAGGTTACCAATAGAGAGCCAGTTTAGTGAGGGAGAGGGGCGGAACAGATTAGAAAAGCCCTGCTCAAGGATTGGGATTGGGGGGGAGGGGGGAGGCTGGGAAGGGATGTGAAGGGTAAACAAAGGAGGAGGCTGCAATGCTTGGTAAGAAATGTACGCATTATCCTGCCCATGTAATTGTAACTCCTCTGTACAGTATGTTCACAAATAAAATTAAATTAAATTAAAAAAAAAAAGAAAAGAGAAAAAAAAGAAAAGCCCTGCTCTCTGGTCTTAGGGAGTGGGTTTTTTACTCTCCATCTATCAGATTTGAAGGCCCTTCTTCTACCTCTGCCAGTCTTTTCTCCTTCCTTCATTCTCCACATCATTAATGCTAATCCCTAGTCCAAGGTGAGGCAGAGTCATTTCTCTTTTGTCTCCAAGCAGCTGAGTTAGAACCTGGCTCTGCCCTCTTGGCTCTGGGGCATTCGGATGCCTCAGAAGTGGGAAAGAGACATTTTTCCTGCTCTGTGGTTGTGTGAAAGTGATGCGGGTGTCCTGGCACACTGCAGAAGCCTCATGACTGGGAATTGTTCCCTTCTTTCCTCCTGAAGTCCAAGACCAGATTCATCTATCATTTTTCTATCTATCTATCTATCTATCTATCTATCTATCTATCTATCTATCTATCTATCTATCTATCTATCTATCTATCTATCTATCTATCTATCTGTCTGTCTGTCTGTCTGTCTGTCTGTCTGTCTGTCTGTCTGTCTGTCTGTCTGTCTGTCTGTCTGTCTATCTATCTATCTATCTATCTATTAACCTTTCTTTCTTTCTTTCTTTCTTCCTTCCTTCCTTCCTTCTTTCCTTTCTCTCTTTCTTTCTTTCTTTTTTCTTTCTATGTATCTATCTATGTACCAACCTATCTACCTGCCTACCTACCTACCTACCTACCTACCTACCTACATACCTACCTACCTATGTAACTAACTACCTACTTAGTTATCTCTTTGACATTTCTTGGGCTGAACTCAAGGCCTGGGCCCTGTCTCTATCACTCAGCTACTTGAGCCACAGCACCAATTCTGGATTTTTCTGTGTATGTGTTACTGAGGAATCGAACCCAGGGCCTCTTGAATGCTAGGCAAGCACTCTCCCACTAATCCACATTCCCAGCCTCCTCATCTTTTTTCTTAATGATAGTTTTTCATATTTATGCTACCATTTTGCATCCCCAAGTATAATTTTATGAATACCGCTTATTTCTATGAACTCTGATCTTCTCTTCCCCTGCCAGATTTATGACTGCTCCTACAATGGCCTCATAATAAAATGTAAATAAAGGCTGCTGAGAGCTTCAGTGTGCATCATATAAGGAAACATGCCTAGAATCCTGGAAGAGAAAATCAATGGGGCTGACATGAAGAGAATGATGCAGTATGTACAATGAGCATATCTAAAACATAAATCTGTAAATAAAAGCAGAAGTTTTGTATACAGCCTCTTTGCACTTAGGGAAGTAATATACACACGTAAGTAAGTAGGACACTGATACATAAACTTTGCCTTCTCTTTTTGAATTTTATTTTGTGGCCATCTCATGGCTTAAACTGAGGACACGATGCATTCCTCAGTTGTTTTTCACAAGGCTGAGGTTCTAACACTGCCACAGCTCCACTTCCAGCCATCTGGTTGTTCAATGGACATAAGCACCTCTCAGGCTTTCCTGCCTGGTCTGGCCTGTATCGCCTGCTTGGCTTTCTCTCTCAAAGCTGGATCTCTACCCTCTAGGCCATTGCTCCACTTCTGGTTTTCTGGTGGTTTATTGGAGACAATAAACCTTTCCTTCTAGGGCTGGATTTGAATGGAGATCTCCTGAGGAGGCTTCAAGTGGATTTCCTCAGGGATTCACCTAGGAGCCGCTCCACCCGAACCTTTATTCTAAATCTCGAGAGGTACTAGAGAAAAACAGAAACAGGCACATGCTTCTAATGTGTCCTAGATACTTAAGGTTGGAGATACAAAATACTCATAATTATTAGATCATTTTATAAGCAAAAGGAGCAATGCAGATAGCATGAGGATTGCTCCAGCTTTCGGTCCTCATATCCTGAGACAGTAAATTCACTGCACCTCAATGCTAAGTGACAGAACTGGCATGTCCTGTGGACATTTGCTCCTAAATCCTGTAACACTCATTTCTCACTTTTGGCTTCAACCCTGTGACCAGAGGGTAAGATGAAGAGAGAAAATACTCTCAGAGAAAGCAGGTATAAAGGACATTGGGTAGTTTACTTATAAGTCCCAACCATAGGAATGACCTTATTAAGAAGTCAGTCCAGATTATAAAACAAAGAAGAAAAGAAAGAAGGTGAAAGTGCCTGCTGACTGTAATCCCACCTCCTCAGGAGGCTGAGATGTAGAGAATTTGAGTTTGAAACCAGCCAGTGTAAGAAAGTCCTTGACAATGTTATTTCTAAGAGATCACAGAAAAACCCAGAAGTGGGGTTGTGACCCAAGCTTAATGCAGTACCCTTGAGCAAAAGGAACTCTTGGACCAGGCCTAGGCTCATAGTTCAACCCCAGGAGTGCCCCCTCAAAAAAAAACCTGTACCTCAATTTCTTTGTGTATGTATGGATGTATTCCTCTAGGTGAAACTCCTGAGTAGCTATGATGAAAGGCACCAAGCAAGGAAAATTGTATTCAATACAATGAGTTCATAACACAGAGACTGCTTTTATAATACTGCATGTTTCAGAGCTCCCATCAATGCTCCCAATGTAGCATGAGGGTTTCTCTTCATCCCAGGCCTGCTGGAGGAAATCTCCCTCATTTTCTGGACAGGAACACAAAAGACCTCACTCCTGTACAGCTGTGTACCAAATAACTCCATCTGGGCCAATTAGTGAGGATGTGTGGGCGAACTCTGAAGGTCAGGAGAAAAAAGCCTGTTTTTGCCCTTAGCTATCTCTCTTCCCAGTGCTCTGTTTTAACAGGAGACCTTCATTTTTGCCACCTCCCATTGCAGGCCAAGTTCTGTGCTCTTATCCTGCCTTTATGAGATTATATTCCAGTGTTCAGATACAGTGCTCAATATAATTCAGGCAGACAACTGGGGCACTGAACATAATGAAACTTTTCATTGCCGGCAATGATGGGCCTATAATGCCTCTCCTAGGTTTCCAGAAGCTTGGGAAATCCAAGCACATGTTGGATATCACAAAGCTTCCTGTCATCTAGGACTGGTGAAGCTCATCAGGTTTTGAAACCTTTGACTTCTCCTAGTTGGGCCCTGGGTGGCTAGGTTTTGGGGTTAAACTTAGGGCCTTGGTGCTGACCATGAGCTCAGAGCCGAGGTCTAGTGCTTTACCACTTTGTCACAGCTTCACTTCTGCTTTCTCTCTGTGTGTGAGTGTGTGTACGTGCATGTGTGTGAGCATACACTAGTCCTGGAGCTTGAACTCAAGACATGAGCACTGTACCTAGTTTCTCTTGTACAATGATTGTCCTCTCCCACTTGAACCACAGAGCCCCTTCAAGCTTTTTCCTAGTGATGTGGTTCTGAGAAATCAAGCCCAGGGTTTCATACACGCAAAGCACTCTACCCCTATGGCACATTCCCAGCCCTCTACTTCAAGTTTGTTAGGTTGTTGCTGTCTTTTTTGTTGTTGTTGTCATTGTAGGAATGGAAATCTGGGCCTGGGTGCTGTCCCTGAGCTCTTCAGCTCAAGTCTTGTGCTCTACCACTTGAGCCGCAGAGTCACTTCCAGTTTTCTGGTGGCTCATTGGAGCTAAGTGTCTCAAGGACTTTCCTGCCCATGCTAGCTTTGAACCATTATCCTCAGATCTCATCCTCCTGAGTAGCTAGGATGACCGGCATGAGCCACAAGCACCTAGCTTTCACTTCAGGTTTCTTAGTGGTGAATAGGATATAATAGTCTCATGGTACCTTTTGTGTCAGGGATAGTTTGTAACTCAGATCTCAGCTTCTTGAGAAGGCAGGATGACAGACCTTGGTTATAGAACCCTAAGCCGTGGCACTCTGCTGCAAGTAGATCCTTGGTTCTGTGTGGTGAGTGCTAGCCATGAGCCCAAGAGGGATGGGTAAGTGCCTAAGCCCTGAGTTCAAGGTTCATGACTTTGAAAAAACAAGACAAAACAATTGTCTCCTGTAGACAACTCACTAGTCTTCAGTAATACATAATTTTGTCCCTGCCATGGGGACAGATCTGAGCCTCAGTATTCTTTTCTGCATAGTCATGTCAGTTGGAGTTCTTACAAGGACAAGATGAAAGTATGCACCCTTTGAGGGACAAAATACATACTTTTTTTTGTTGGTCATGGGGCTT